>NW_025814889.1:42871250-44104375 GCF_022079265.1 Lynx rufus
CTGCCTGGTTGTAAGTAGCCGATTGGTTCGCTGGGGCTTCTGGTGATTTTGAGGTGGGTTGCTTAATGACCCTGTTTGCGTCAACTGGGGGCCATTGCTTCACTCAAATTTTTGTTGCGCAAGCCAGTGGCTTAAAAGTGGCCTCGAAACTTCTCAGTTACCATGTAATAATTAGTGAATATCATAACTATTACAATAGACTAGAGAAGTCGATAGTTCCAGCTGAGATGTGTCAATGGCCTCCATCCAAAGACCATGAGCGACACAGCTCCTGAAGTTGAACCAGTGGGATTTATTACTCTTGTAGTGAGGGAGAAGACACATCATGGGAAGCCATTAAGTCTCTCAGTCAGAGGGTGTTTTCTCTTACTGAGCCACTTCATGGCTTGGAATTTAATTACAGAATCTGGGCTTTGGTTTGGTGATTTGAGGGAGGGTCTAAGAACTTGGGGATTTGTGTTAGATTAGATATGGTGAGGAAATGGGGTCAATTCTACAACTGGGTGTGTCAAATCTTTAGGGAGGGCTGAGTGGAACAAGGATAAAGCTGTAATCAGCAAAGAAGTAGCAGTCATTCCTTCCAGCCCAGAGAGGCGGTGTTTGGTATTTTGGGGGGTGGCTCAGACAAATTATGAAATGGTTTTGCTTTCTCTCATTTTATCAGTCCGAGTGAACTTGTCTGAGGCTGGTATTCTATGAGATTGTTTCTGTCCAATACGAAAATAGTACGGCCTGGCTCTAAGTGTGGGACCAGCTTTCAATTATCAAGGGCTATTTTTACATTTGTTTTGGTGTTTATTTTGCCCTTTCTTAGGCACTAGTAGAGGAGGGAGAGAAAAGTAAATAAATTCAAGAAGTGTTGAGCATACAAAGTCTGGAGGACGGGATATGGGAGTAGAGAGTGATGTCGAGGGTGATGTCTTACGTTCTGTCCTGCCAGCAGAAAGGGTGGCAATGCTCATTATTGAGAGAGCACCAGCTTTGTCTTATCTTTTAATTTAACACCTAACAAAAACATGTGAAAAGTTCACGTTGTCACCCATGTAGAGATAGGAAATTAAAGTTGTAGATGGGTTAAACATATCTTGTCCGCTGTTGCATAGAAACAGAATTCAAATTCAGGTTCACCTCCAAAGTCACTGACTTGTTTTATTTTTTATTTTATTTTTTTTTAATTTTTTTTTGACGTTTATTTATTTTTGAGACAGAGCACGAACAGGGGAGGGGCAGAGAGAGAGGGAGACACAGAATCGGAAGCAGGCTCCAGGCTCTGAGCCATCAGCCCAGAGCCCGACGTGGGGCTCGAACTCACGGACTGTGAGATCGTGACCTGAGCTGAAGTCGGATGCTTAACCGACTGAGCCACTCAGGCACCCCGTCACTGACTTGTTTTAAAAGTGGAGATAGAGGGGCGCTGGGTGGCTCAGTCGGTTAAGCGTCCGACTTCGGCTCAGGTCATGATCTCGCAGTTTGTGGGTTCGAGCCCTGCGTTGGGCTCTGTGCTGACGGCTCAGAGCCTGGAGCCTGCTTCGGATTCTGTGTCTCCCTCTCTCTCTGACCCTCCTCTGCTCACGCTTTGTCTCTCTCTGTCTCAAAAATAAATAAAACATTAAAAAATAAATAAATAAACAAAAGTGGAGATAGAATTCGCATAACGTAAAATCCACATTTGTAAATTCATCTATCGATTCACACACACACGCAAATCTTAGCCACTTTAAAATATACAAGTTAGTGGTTTGGGGGGACATTCAGAATGGCTCGCAACCATGATGACTATCGAATCCTAGACCATTTTCATCACCCCACAAAGAAACGCCCTATGCGTTCAGTAATTCCCATGCCCTTCTCCCTCTTGTCAACCACTAAGCTTTGCCTCTGTGGGTTTGCTTGCTCCGGACCTCCCAAATAGGCAGAATCGTACGACGTGTGGCATTTTCTGTTTGGCTTTCTTTCATTTGGCATCATGTTTCCAAGATTCGTCCATGTTGTGGCATGTATCCGTACCTCATTCCTTTTTACGACCGAATACGATACCATTGGATGGAGATACCACGTTTGTTTATTCACCCATCACCTGATGGACATTTGGTGTTCCTACTTTTCTAGCACGAATACTCCCGCTGTAAGCACTCACTTACAAGTTTTTGTTTTCACACAACGCTCTTAACCTCTTGGTGTATGTGCTGCCGAAGTGAGCACTGCTTTTAATCTCTTGGATGTAGGGGTGCTTGACTGGCTCAGTCGGTAGAGTGTGAGACTCTTGATCTTAGGGTCACGGGTTTGAGCCCCACGTGGGGTTTAGAGATTACTTAAATTAAAAGCAAAAAACAAAACGTTAATCTCTTGGATAAATACCTAGAAGTGCAATTGCTGGGTCATGCAATAATTCTATGTCTTTTATTCTCTTTTGAGGAACCACCAAACTGTCTTCCAGAGTGGCCTCACAGTTGTACACTTCTGCCAGTTAATACATAGAAGTTCCAGTTTCTCCACAGCCTTAGCAACAATTGTTATTACTGCTTCTGTTGTTGTTGATAACCATCCTAATTGTATGAGTGGTATCTCATTGTGGCTTTGATTTGCATTTCCCTAATGACTAAGAATGTTCCCTAATGACTAAGGGGTATCTTTCATGTGCTTATTAGACATTTGTGTGTTTCATCTTTGAAGAAATGTCTATTCGAGTCTTCTGGTCATTTTTAATTAGGTCGATTTTTGTTATGGGTTCTAAGAGTTCTTTATGTATTCTGCATACTAGACTCACTATTTGCAAATATTTCCTCCCATTTTGCAAGCTGTCTCTTCAGTTCCTTCCTACTATCCTTTGATGTGCAAAAGCTTCTCATTTTAATGAAATCCAATCTCTCTATTTTTTTTCCCTTTTGTTGCTTGTGCTGTTGGTGTCATATTTTAGAGACTGTTGTCAAATCCAAGGTCATGAAGATTTTCACCTATGTTTCCTCCTAAGGGTTTTATAGTCTGTAGTTCTTACATGCAGGCAGTTGATACATTTTGAGTTAACTTTTATATATGGCATGTGGTAGAGATCCACATTGATTCTTTTGCCTATAGATATCCATTGTCCTAGCTGTTTGTTGAAAGAACTTATATTCTTTTACTGACTGGCCCTGGCACCCGTTTGTATTTGTAGGACAATACGATTGTGCATTCAACTTGTCCTGTGGATCTATTTATCTGTATTGCAAGGGTTTCCAGGAGATAACTGCACAGTGACGTGGTTGCTTTGACTATTTTTCTCACAGTCAAGGATAGTTGTTACACCTAGGCAGTCTCTGTGCCATAGGCTGGCTCCCTTACATTTTGCTGGATAAAACACTCTTTCTTTGCTATGCTCTGTCATCCTTCTCAAATATTGTTCTCTTTTTATCACACTCTCTTAAATAGTGAACATTTCTTTGAAAGAAGCATCACGTAAAGTAGGAACCTGTTGGCCTGGTTGACACTGTTCAAGTTAACAGATTCATCGGGGAGAACAGGTGCCTGGTTTTAACACTGAAGCAACTCCTCTCCAAGTGTTACCTGATTACCCACGAAATGTGTGGTTGTGTTTTCTGAACTATGGACTTCTTTAAAAAGGATCTGTGTTTCCAGATGTGTGACTTGAAGCACCAACTAACTTTCAGCGCGTCTTCGTCAGTCCTCATATTCATTTTAAGATCCTTTATTATAAAATAGCCTGAAGGTGATCGCGCATATTCCATACCAAGAAAAAAAACCGTTGTGTGTACAAACAGGAAAACGTGCCTCAGACAATTAAAACAGACAGCACATGCTTAGATATTAATGCTCTGAGAAGATGTTTGGGGGTTACAATCACCCAGAGTCTTTCATTAGGTGGTTCTACATAGATCATGGACAGGTGGAGGTCTGTTCACTTGAAAGTGAACCCCAAAGGCAAAGAGTACAAAAATGTATCAGTAATATCCTTGAAAAACTCAGAACGAATAATAGAGGAAACTGATTATAAAAATATTTGATCTTCTCACCATGCTTTTAGGGAGTTACCTTCTGTTTCCTCCCAGCCTAAAAGTCATAGAACAGGACACTTTAGGCGCTCCCAGGCCCTGCAATTCTGCCATTTCACAGTAGAGGGCGCTGTTGCATTAAAACCCGCACCGGTTGCACCGCTACCTCGGTGGGCCTGTGCTCCTGGTCTACTTTCCAGATGTTTTTTAAACAAGCCCTGTATACGAATATTTTTTTTCTCTAAACTCTAAGGAAGTGAGAGTTGAAGAAAAACAGACTTCTTAAAAGATCGTCCTTTTACCCATTGTCTTCAGAGATAGCTTATAATATGTGACATTCTTGGAGGCTGCTGTCAAAGTCCCAAAGTACGAAATGCATCTCTCAAGTCATCAACCTCATACAGGGGCTGTGGAGAAAGAGAAGGAGACTCAGGGGATGACTTTGTAACATTTTGCAAGAAAGTAAGTGGGGGGGACTAGGAAGAGACAGGAAGAGAAGAGGAAGGAACGCTAAGACAGCTCTTGAGACTCTAACCAAGAAAGAGACATGTGAGGGATCAAAGAGGGGAAGGGAAAGGCATCCTGGCAGAGGGCTCTGAATTGTGAAACATAAGAGCAAACTCAAATGCGGGAGAAACGACAACAACAAAAAAAGCCAGAAAATAGGCTTTCACCGGGGGAAAAATAAGGAGTGATATTTACACACACGCGCACATAACGACAGTGTGAAAAATATAAGAAAGGAAAACACAAGTCGCTGCAGGAAAAGATGACTTTGGAGAGAGAAAGGAAAGGAGAAGCCAAGAAGCCCCTTACCAAAAGAATGCGTCGAAGCTGTCTGGATAGACGAACTGAATTTTCGTGCAACCCCTCCCAGGCTTTGAAAGTTTTTTCACGATTTTCCACAAAAGTATTCCAGCAATAAAAATAATCTTTAAAAAAAAGAAAAAAAGGAGGGAGATGGGGTTGAAGACAGCTCAGATCCCAAATCAAGAGAAAAGAAAGAAAACCCTGCCCCCCTCATGCCCCTACACCCCCTCTCCCTTAATTCTCATCTCCCCCAAAGCCTGGTGTCTAAGCCCTTAATTCTTTTCCTCCAATTCTAGTTGATAATTTTCAGCTGGATCCCGCCCCCGACGTTTCTCATTCTGAATTGCAATCCTGAACCAGAGCTGCCGCACGGCGCCTGCGCAGCAGACGTCCCCTCCGCACCTTTGAAGGTCATGATGGCGATTTGGACGCCCGCGCGGTGCAGGCGCCGCAGCCCCTCGGGCTCGGCCTTGCGGTCCTCGCAGAAGTAGAGGCGCGCGGTGAAGATCCTCAGACTGAGGTTGGGGTACCCCCTGAGAAAGTCGGCCACGTGCCGGGCGCAGTCGTAGCAGGGGCTCCAGGAGGTGAACCAGGTGACGCGGTAGCAGCGGCCAGGGTCCAGGTCCCAGTCGGAGATGTAGCGGAGGAAGAGCAGTTCCACGTGGCAGCCGTTCTGCGGAGAGAGCAGACGACTTAGGTGACGTTCACTGACCTTGACTGCGGCGCCGGTAGCTTTACGGTCATTGATCCACCTGCTCCCCACAGTAATCTTTTATGGGGTGTCCACAGTTTTGGGCCTTAACGTTGCAAAATGTTTTGCTAACTCCCCGAAGGAGCGGCGAGGCCCGAACCCTTTTGCCGCCGTGGCCCTGCGGCGTGGAGACAGGTTATGGATTTTTCTGTAGACCGGGAGGATGAAATGAACCTGGTTGAAGTAGCATCACACTGTCGTGGAGTTTTTTAAGCTGTGCTTGTGAGGTTAACTTTTTGCACCTTTAAGGAGAAAGAAAATGGCTTGGAAGGAAGTCCTGTTGCTTGACATCGTGGAAATACACCAGACCTCTAGGGGGAGGTAGGAAACTTAAGAAGGGGCAAAACACGTTAGAGTAAGGCCGACAGAGGGGCGTTGTAAGAGAGGTAATAGGCACTGCTAAGGATTAAGAACAATTGAATGTGTTTGCGCATTGTGTGATCCCTGCGATTGTAATAATAATCTCACAATAGTGAGATACAGCAAGTTGGCTTAGTGTTGCGGGAAGGTCGTTAGCCCCGGAATCTGATGAGCTAGGTTCCGGTTCCTGGCGTCACCACTCAGGTGACTGAGACAATTTACCCAACTCTTGGATCTTCTAATTCCACACCAGTGAAATAGGCTGGTTGTGAGGCTTAAATGAGAAAGAAATAAAGGGTTGGTAACTGCAAAGCCTTCCATACGTAGAATGTGCCACATCAACAAACAAGAAAGAGATTAGGATGTTAAACAATTGTAGTGAGATAATTTACGCAATACAAATGGAGGCAAAGGAAACTGAACAGTCAGATAAACTAAACAATGAGTCAGTGTCCTTCCACCCATGGATTCTTCCCTGGGACTCCCACCGATACCAGATGTCACTGTCTGTTATGAGACAGGAAATAATCGTTGGCAGAAGCTTATGTAAACCCATCTGGTTATGGTGAAGAAGTCTCTTGGAAGTGTAATTCTCTGATTTTCTAGATGCTGAGAGATCGGTTTAATTAATCAGCCAATTGAAGCTTCCCTGAGTATTCTGGGTCTCATACTGAATGTACTCATTGGCTTATGATCTGTGTGAGCAGAAGGGAATAGGAATCATTTGGCAAACAGAATTGAGTCATTATTAATGTTTCCTCAATTTTTCTTCCTTACTTTTCAAAAATTCTAAAGAAAATTTGATTTTCACATTTAAGATTTAGCTTGAATGAGCTGATAATATTCTCCTAAATCAAAAGGCTCCTACATTTGATTTCTTCCTTAACCTCAAAGGCAATTCATTTGCTGGGGAGAGGGGAGAGATTTTGGGGGTAGTTAACTCTTGGCATTGAAGCAGGGTGTGGCAGTAATGTACCCAGCATGATTGGGGAGGACATTGGATGACATGCTTTGGGGCATAACAATTTCATGGACGTTTATTTTTTTTTTTAAAGTTTATCTATTTTAAGAGAGAGCATGCATGAGCACAAGGGGGGGCGGGGTGGAGAGAAGGAGAGACAGAATTCCAAGCAGGCTCTGCACCATCAGGGTAGAGACCTATGCGGGGCTCGAACTCACAAACTGTGAGATCATGACCTGAGCTGAGATCAAGATTTGGACACTTAACTGACTAAACCACCCAGGTGCCCCAAGTTTCGTGGACATTTAAAAAAGAAAAAGATTGGGGCGCCTGGGTGGCACAGTTGGTTGAAGCTCTGACTCTAGATCTGGGCTCAGGTCATGATCTCACAGTTCATGAGTTCAAGCCCCGTGTGGGCTCCGTGCTAACAGTGCGGAGCCTGCTTGGGATTCTCTCTCCTTCTCTCTGCCCCTATCCTGTGCTCTCTGTCTCTGTCTCTCTCTCAAAATAGACAAACCTACAATTTTCTTAAATTAAAAAAAAAAAAAAAAAAAGAAAGGAAGAAATCTGAAGACCTAAATGTGAGACAGGCTGAAATGTAGTACCGTCAGCAGATGGTTTTTTTTTTTTTTTAAGTTTATTTCTTTTTTTTTATTTTTGGGACAGAGAGAGACAGAGCATGAACGGGGCAGGGGCAGAGAGAGAGGGAGACACAGAATCGGAAACAGGCTCCAGGCTCTGAGCCATCAGCCCAGAGCCCGACGCGGGGCTCGAACTCACCGACCGCGAGATCGTGACCTGGCTGAAGTCGGACGCTTAACCGACTGTGCCACCCAGGCGCCCCAGCAGATGGTTTTAAAAGTGCCCATAGTCTAGCTTTTAATTGCCTTGGAAGCAAATAATTGATACCTTGTTTCGAAGGTGACCGAAGTCCAATGAAAAGGAGGTGGCACTGTCCCGCCGCTTCACCACGTAGCACAAGTAGGTCTCATGGCGACCCTTAGCCCAGCGGACATTCTTGAAATGGTAGAGAAACTTCCTCTGCTTCATCAGCAGGCTGTGGGTGAGAGAGGGAGGAACATACAGGAGTACAGCTCCTTCTCTGGTCACTCCTGGCTTTCCTTCAGGCTTTTTTTTAAAGAATTTTTTTTAATGTTTATTTATTTTTGAGAGACAGAGTGCGAGCAGGGGAGGGGTAGAGAGAGAGAGGGAGACACAGGATCCTAAGCAAGCTCCAGGCTCTGAGCTGTCAGCACAAACCCCGACGCGGGGCTCGAACCCATGAACCGTGAGATCAGGACCCGAGCTGAACTTGGACTCCATTATTAACCCTTCTTCGTGCTTATATTTAAGACCAATTGACAGGTAGCCAGAACCCCCAAACCATGTGCACTCACAGGACAGTCTCCTCCCACAGCTGTCTTTTAGATGCTGACAACTTGGAATTACAAACTTGTTCCTGGGGTTCCATAATTTTTTTCTTTCAGAGTTCCCCTCCAAATGCTACCTGAATGCCCAGTGTGTACTTCAGACTCAACACGGTCAAAACAGAATTCCCAAACTGCCCGCCATCCTGATTATCCTGTCTCTCCTTACTTTTCCATCTCAAGTAACCAGGCTAAAAGCTTGGGGGTCATTGATTCTTCTCCTTAACTCCTCACATTTAAGTAATGATCTAAATATATTGATTCAGTTCTCCAAATATTTCTTTTGCTTTTTAATATTTTTATTTTTTAAACCTCCGAACATTTCTTGAGTTTGTATCTGCACTGTTCCCCTTGCTCTCTGCTTCGGTCCAAGCCCCTGCCTTCTGTTGTCATGTTGTTATGGCCTCTAAGCTGGTCTCACTGCCCTCAGACCCTCCAAAGGAACATTCTCCGTGCTGTGCCAGAGTGATCTCGCAAAAACCCAGGCGTGACTATGTCATTTCCATGCTGAAAAGCTCCCAGTGAATCTCTTCTGCTCATAACTCTTTATTTTTGTGTTTTATTTTTTAATTTATTTTTTAATTTTTTTCTTAATGTTTATTTTTGAGACAGAGAGAGACAGAGCATGAATGAGGGAGGGGCAGAGAGAGAGGGAGACACAGAATCGGAAGCAGGCTCCAGGCTCTGAGCCATCAGCCCAGAGCCTGATGCGGGGCTCGAACTCACGAACCGTGAGATCGTGACCTGAGCTGAAGTTGGACGCTCATAACTCTTTAATGTGGTATTTAGGCCAGTTTTTACATTTGGTTATCAGTCTACATCTCTAGCCTCCTTTCCTGCTACTTTTCCCCTGCCCTTCCCTCCCTTCAAGTGCCTGTGGTACTCGTGTGTTCTGAGGCTTTTTCTTTCCCATCACCTCGCTGATGCACTTCCTCCCGGTGAATGCTTTCCTGTCTTTTTCACTGGACAAAACCTACATATCCTTCAAAGCCTAACCACAGTTCAACTCTTTTTTATTTATTTTTTTCTTGCTACCACCATCCCCAAATTTCTAGGCAAAAATCGAACACTTAACAACGACAAAGACCCTCCTGGGGCACCTGGGTGGCTGAGTGTGTTAAGCACCTGACTCTTGATTTTGGCTCAGGTCCTGATCTCACAGTTCGTGGAGTCAAGCCCGGCATAGGACTCTGCAGAGCCTGCTTGGAATTCTTTCTACCCCCACCTCCCCACCCTCCTGGGCCTATGTGCACTCTCTCTCAAAATAAATAAATAAACATTCAAAAGAAAAACCCTCCTGTCGTTTCCCTTGGTTCTCCAGTTCATCCCTACCGAATCCCTCATCCCTGGTTACCAATTGATTGCTGACCTGTCTCCCCATTTAGACTTCGTGTTTTGAGGCAGAAAAGTGTCACTTCATGAGGAAAAAAAATCTCTTTTTAACGTAAGAGTAGTACTTGGCTGTTAACTTGAATAATATAAAAAGTTAAGTGTTACGTTTCAAAGTACTAAAGAATTACACTATCAACAATAGCCAAAGTATGGGAAGAGCTCAAATGTCCATCGATGGATGATATATATATATATATATATATATGCAATGGAGTATTACTCAGCCATCAAAAAGAACTAAATCTTGCCTTTTGCAACTGCGTGGATGGAACTAGAGGGTATTAATGCTAAGCGAAATAAGTCAGGGAAAGACATATCATGACTTCACTCATATGAGGACATTAAGATAAAAACCAGGTGAACATAAGGGAAGGGAAGCAAAAGTAATATAAAAACAGGGAGGGGGACAAAACAGAAGAGACTCAAATATGGAGAATAAACAGAGGGTTACTGGAGGGGTTGTGGGAGGGGGGATGGGCCAAATGGGTAAGGGGCATTAAGGAATCTACTCCTGAAATCATTGTTGCACTATATGCTAATTTGGGTGTAAATGGAAAAAAATAAAATTAAAAATAAATAAATAAATATTAAAGAATTAAAATTTTAAAAATTAAAACAAAATTTTTAATTCAATATTTAGGATAGTATCTAAGAGTTAAAATTTTTATGTTTTTCTAGTATTTTACAGTCATATTTACATGGTTTGGATTATACTGATTTCATACGGAATTTTGCACTCTGCTGCTTTTTAAACTTGGCAATATAATCTAAACATTATGTTATGTCGCTCGCATGCCCTTGTTTTCCGTATTCCTAGCACAGTGTTTTACTTGTCACGAGCACTAAATTGCATTGCATTGGTGGAAATACTCTGTGCTGACTCAAGTTTCCTTGCGTTTGTGGATTTAACACAAGCTCTATAGTATGGTTGATACCAAAGCACTGATGGTTTCTCCGAGTTTTGTCTTTAGTCTCTTCCAGAAATGTATTTATCGAGTTGTGGAGATAATGCTGCCACTTAGTGGCCCAGGGCAGAAGTGCAGTAAACTTGTAGGGACACCTGGGTGGCTCATTCGGGTTGAGCGTCTGACTCTTGATTTCCGCTTGGCTGTGGTCACGGTCCCAGAGGTCATGATCCTAGAGTCGTGGGATGGAGCCCAGAGTCAGGCTCAGTGCAGAGTGTGAAGCCTGCTTGGGATTGTCTCTCTATCCCTCTGCCCTTCTCCCCCGTTCTCTCTCTCTCTCTCTCTCTCTCAAATTAAAACAAACAGAAAAAGTGCAGTGAACTTGTAAAAACAAAGAGCGAGGCAAGGATTTGAATACGGTTGGCTGGCAAGAGAATTGAAACTTATTTCACCTTTTTTTTTTTTTTTAAACCATTGAGGCATAATTTACATACGTCACCCTTTTAAAATGTACAGTTTTGTGAGTACTGGCAGATGTAAACACCCAAAGCTGAGACCACCGTCAGGATACAGAACATTTCCAGGGGATGCCTCCCCAGAGTTTCCTCATTCACTGTGTCGGTCAGTTCTTCCCCCCCTTTCCTAGGCAACCATTAATCTGCTTTCTGTCACCGTATGTCACTATCCACGTCCTAGAATTCCGTTAAGTCCTACATTATCTCTTCCTTTGTGTCCGACTTGTTTCACTTTGAAATTCATTTGTAGTGTTGCATGTGTTAATAGTTTGATCCTCTGTTTTGCGAAGTAATATCCCATTGCATGGCTTAGAGCACGTGTATTCATTCACCTGTCGATGGACATTTGGACTGTTTCCACTTTGAGGCTATTGTGAATAAAGGTTTTACAAACATGTCCCAGTCTTTGTGATGACATAGGTTGAGAATTAATTTTAATGCAATACATGTGATAGACCCTGAATTCAAGAGTTAAGTATCCAAGTGTCAACCTTATTAATTAGGTGAGCAAGGACGAGCTTTTTATAGCCATCTCAATTTAAAATGTCTCGCCTCACACACGTGAAGCTTCTTGAAATACACTTTAAATCCTGAGGCAGAGAACTGGGTTTATCACCAGTATACACATTATGTATATCAAGCAATTTAAAAATGGCTTAATCATGTCATTTTAGAATGAAAAATTGGCATGTGAGAGCAAGCGGGGGGAGGGGCAGAGGCAAAGAGATTTTTAAGCAGGCTCCACACAAAGCTGAGCTGGACGTAGGGCTTGATCCCACAACCGTGAGTGAGATCATGACTTGGGCTGAAATCAAGAGTTGGTCGCTCAACCGACTGAGCCACCCAGGTGCCCCAGGGGGCTCGGTTTTAAACAGACTAAGCATCATCTCTTACTGAGACATTTCTTTAAACACCTAACGTACCCTGCTGGGCTCTATGGCCAAGCAAAGGGTGGAGAGAGGTACCGTATCACACACAGCGGATCTGCTGCCGGGAGGAAGAAAAGGTGTTCTGGAAGGGATGTGAGATAGGTGAGGGAATTCAGATGGACTTTTGCCTTCTGCCTCACGGGGAAATATAGCAGTCCGTTACTGTTTGTCAGAAGCGACCACAGTGAAGCGAATCACTTGATTGTGACCTGTTAGTTAACCTTCTAGGTCCATCACTTTCCTTCAACTGTAGCTAGGGTCCCATTTCCAGTATCCTGTTCTCTTGGTTTCTCTTTTGGGTACAAAGGACTTTGTAGAGGTAGTCCTTCAAGGTCGCGGGCTGCCAGCTGCTCTGGACAGCTGTGCCCCGTGAGGCAGAACATCGCTGTATCCCCAGCAATGCAAACAGAGACAAATGGGTTAAAAATAATCTTGACGAATGCCCTCTGCAGATTTTCTTTTCCTTAATGATAATTGTATATTTCCCCTTTTCTCCTCTTGAATTTCATCTTTTCTCCTTTTTGTGTCTTTGAACTTCAACTACGAATTTAATCATTGCTTTGCATTTCATTATGTACAAATATTTTCACTGGACCCTTTACCTCTTTATACCTCAGATTAATTTGCAAAATCTGATTGCAAACTGAGCAGACATTTGACATTTTTGCCCTCAAGAAAATTTGCTGAAGAACATTTAGACTCCCATTAAAAATCTTAATTCTGGGTGCACCTGGATGGCTCAGCTGATGAAACATGAGACTCTTGATCCTGGGGTTGTGAGTTCGAGCCCTACATTGGGTATAAAGATTACCTGAAATCTTTTGAAAAAAAATTTTTTTTAATTTAAAAAATCAATTCTGTAGTGTAAACGCTTTGTAAAAGCGTTAAGTTGAGATAAAGCATAAGGATTAAGTATGATTCTCATACTTCTGTAGTAAGTAGGAATAAAATAAGTTATGTGATAATAACTTATCATAAACTGCTTGTGAAAACATTCTGATAATCTTAAAAATACATTTAAGAAGTAAGTTAAACGAAACTGGAAGACTATATACGTAGGGGCGCCTGGGTGCCTCAGTTGGTTAAGCGTCCCACTCTTGATTTTGTCTCAGGTCATGATCTCAGAGTTCATGAGATCAAGCCCCACATTGGGCTCTGTGCCGACAGCATGAAGCCTGCTTGGAATTCTCTTTCTCCCTCTCTCTCTGCCCCTCCCCTGCTCTCTCTCTCTTTCTCTCTCTCTCAAAATAAAAAAAAAATTAAAAAATTAAAAGGAAGACTAGATAAGTAGTAAAAATGCCACTAACTGCCTAACAATTAACACTAAATAAAGTTATTTACTGATGCTTGACTGATTTTTTTCCCTGTAACAGATACGTACCATCCTAGTGACTTTCAAGCAGTTAATTTTGAATATGGGCATTAAAAAATAATCTCCTTACTCTGTAACTAAATTTTTCAGTAAAGAGTCCCCAGGAAGGTTTACAAGTCCTTTTGTAGGTGAATGCTGACAAAATTATTAGTACAATTTCCACTACCGTTTGTAATATAGTTATAGTCTTGCTATACCTTTTCATGAATTGAATCTCTAAGCTAGTGCTAACTGCACGACACATCTCAGGACGAGTCCATACGTGGCACATAGGAGTTCTTTTGAATATGGAAGAGAGAGAGAGAACAGAGAGAATCAGGCAGAGAGCGTGTAAGATCTGAACAGATGTGACAGATCCAGAGAAATAAACGTGCAGATTGCCCAAGCAGTGAGTCAGATAGTGAGAGGAGAGAAGCAGATAGCTACCAATCTGAAAGCTCAGATTTGCTCGGAGAGGAAAGCCAGTGCACCCCCGCCCCATGAGGAGACTTTACCTGTCCATTGTGGATTCCAGGGTGTCTTTCTTAGTCTTAGGCCAAGGAAGGCTTGCCTCAAGTCCTGCTGCCTCACTGACTCTGTCTGACAGTGCATTGGCCCCACACATTCAAATTTGAGCTTACCCTCTTAGGCTCCGCCCCCCCCAAGGCATCATCACCATCAGGTACCCCAACAGCCTTCCTCTTGTTTAGGTCCAAAAAAGATAGGCGGGGCTGTCATTGGCAAAGTCACGTGGGTAAATGACTGAGGGCCTGTCTGCTTAAGGTATAGGCTCCTTTAGGGCTACAGCTGTAAAAATCCAGTCTGCATAGATCTTCCCAAAGATCTTTCCAAAGATCAGGAAACAATAGCCAGAGACACTTAGGAAATTGTAAGCCTGGTGGCCAATAACATCTTTAATTTTAAAAGTGCAATAATAATATTAGTAATGTTCAATGAAATAGCATCTTGTTCTCTGTGAGCTGAAGGCATCTGTTCCCTTGTGTAAGTGCACACTTTCTGAATCTCAGTAGAGACCAGCACTAACACCTCCTGCTTTGTGGCCAAGCAAGTAAATGTGGTCAGTCATGTAGGACTTAGGAATAGAAATTATGCACCCTAAACCACCAATTCCCCCCCCCCTTTCTGATTGCATTACAAGAATTGCTAGAAGACTAGATGATTGCACAAGAGTAATTTTTGCAAAAGCTGTCTTTTCCACAAGCCATATATTTTGAAGTCAGAAGCAGCGGCATCCCAAAGCATTAAAAAATGTTTATTTCATCAGACGGAATCAGCATCCAAATGACTCCAGTGAACTTGGAAAACCGTCTGGGCTTTTCAAGTAAAAGGCTTTAAATTCCTGCCCTCATACAATTTGGCCTATTAAAGATTTTGCTTCTCCCTCCTAACTCAGTCTAAATCCTTTCTATTTCTTTATTCGATAGAAACTCAGTGCCTAACTACGTGAGAGAAACTGTCGGGTGCTGGGGGTACAGTCGTGAGTAAAGCAGCTAAGGTCTCTGCTCCCTTCCTGCCTCAAGGCTTTGAATACCCCATAGGCATTGATTCCCAAATCTGTCGCTCCAGCTTGGACCACTTCCTTGAACTCAACACAGAGGCAAACAACTGCCACCTCAGCATCCCCATTTAAATATCCGAGGGGCATCGCCAACACGCCTCAAACTGATCCCCTGTTCTCTCTCTCAACACACCTGCTCCTTTGGCCATCTTTCCCATCTCCATGACGGTGTCGTCCCTCCCACGGCTCAGGCCAACCTGGCAGTCTTCCTTGGTGGTTCTCTTCCTTCTAAAGTCCATTGCATTAGCAAGTCCTGTGGCCTCTACTTGCAGAATAAATCCAGGACTGACCACTTTTCAGCACCTCTGCAAGCAACCTGGATTACTGCCCCCCACTGGTCTTCCTGCTTCCCTGTCCTTCGATTACAGTCTGTTCTCAACACAGCAATCAGAATAATCCTTTTGAAACACTTTATTTTTATTTTATTAATGCTTATTTATTTAAAAAATTTTTTTAACATTTATTCATTTTTGAGAGACAGACAGACAGACAGAATCGGAGTCAGGGTCCAGGCTCTGAGCTGTCTGCACAGAGCCCGACATGGGGCTCGAACTCATGGAATGTGAGATCATGACCTGAGCTGAAGTTGGACGTTTAACCAGCTGAGCCACCCAGGCACCCCAATGTTTATCTTTGAGAGAGAGAGAGAGAGAGAGAGCGCGCATGAGAGCACGAGTGGGGGAGGGGCAGAGAGAGAAGGAGACACAGAATCTGAAGCAGGCTCCAGGCTCAGAGCTGTCAACACAAAGCCTGACTCGGGGCTCGAACTCACGGACCGCGAGATCATGACCTGAGCCGAAGTCGGAAGCTCAACCAGCTGAGCCACCCGGGTGCCTCCCTTTGAGACACTTTAGATCGCATAACTCGTCTGTCAAAACTTTCCATGGTTTTCTATTCTCTCAGTAATAGTCAACATCCTTCCATGACACACAAGACCCTGTATCATCTGCCTCTGCTTTGCCTCTAAATTATCACTTTTAGGGGCACCTGGCTGGCTCAGTTGGTAGAGCATGCAACTCTTGGTCCAGGGGTCGTAAGTTTGAGCCCCTTTGTGTGTAGAGATTACTGTAAAAAAGATGAAATCTTAAAATAAATACTTTCAACTCTCTCCCTTGCTTATTCACAGAACACACATGCCCGCCCCCTCATTTGCACTTACTGGCTCTCCTGCCCGGAGTGCTCCTTCCCTGTACATCATTATGGGGTTTTTATTGACTAATTTATGTATTAATTAATTAATTCATTTTCATTATGGGTTTTTTAAATTAAGTTTTTAATTCCAGTGTAAGTTCACATACAATATCATATTAGCTTCAGGTGTTAGATCATCACAGTTTGATTTCCTTATTTATGTCTTTACTCAACTACCTCCTTATACTTGAGGCCTTTCCTAGTGACCATATCTAAAATTTCAACTCTGTCCCACTATCCTAGCATTTCCGTTCCCCTTTCTAATGTATATTTCTCTTTAGCACTTATCGCTTAAAATATATTGTGATCTGTGCTCCTCATTGACTCTTAGGTCTATGAACAGAGGGATTTTTGTCTTTCTTTTCGCCCCGCCAAGATATTCCTAGTACCTAGTACAATGTTGGCATATAGTAGATGCTGAATGAATGTTGAATGAATGAATCCATAAGGATCTCATGGAACTTACATTCGAGTGGGAAAGACGCATTAATCAAGTAATTGAACCTGTAAATATGTCATTGAAACTGATATTTGCTATGAAAGACAAGTACACATAGTAACAGGAGACTGACCGGTCTGTGATCAGTGGGAGGACTCCTGTTGGGAAATGGTAATAGCCAGTGTCTTAGCTCCGTTCTCTGTCTGAGATTCTTTGATGGTTGGGTTATGGAAGAAAGGAAGTATTTACCACTGCGTCTTAACATTCCATGCCCTGACTCAGAAACTTTTTCTTTTTCTTTTTAAGTTTGTTTATTTATTTTTGAGAGGGAGTGAGAGCGAAAGAGTGAGAGCACGCACAAGTTGAGGAGGGGCAGAGAGAAATGTTAGAATCCAAAGCAGTCTCCAGGCTCCCAACCGTCAGCACAGATCCGGATGTGGGGCTCAGACTCAAGAGCCATGAGATCATGACCTGAGCTGAAGTCGGATGCTTAACCAACTGGGCCACCCAAGCGCCCCCAGAAACTTTCTAATCACACCCTTTGTCAAACACAGAAGTTTAGAGTTTCCTATTTGCCCTACCCTTCCTCTCTCCACTCTATTAAACCTGGAACATTAAGGGAAATTTCTGAAGTGGGTTATTTCAAATCACAGCTAATAGTTTTGAGTGCTTACTGTGGTTAGACATTACACTAAGCCCTTTAAAGACAAAGTACACATATTTAGGAAAACTGTGATGGGGATAAAGTTTCTTATAGGCTCCTGAATTGTGCTCATGGTCCCTGATTCTATGGATCGCAAATTCAACTTTGCTTCACCGTGGGTACCCAGCCAAGGATGGCCCGATGCTAGTTCACTCTCAAGGACTCTCTAAGTGAGAGTGAGTGGATCTCATGTGAACAAGCCTTACAATGCTCTCTCACTTGCCTCCAATAAACCAACCAAAATATCAAGGTACCACAGATCTCAACTGAAGTGTTGGAGAAATCTAAGGGAATGATACATGTGAGAGAAGTCATATTAGTTAATAGGTTAATTATGGCTTTTTATAGCTTAAGAAAGAATTTCAAAAGAATGAGTCTCTTCACAGGGATCTGCTCATGACCACATCCCATTCCTAGTGTTGTTCTCCTGCCCTCCAGTCCACTCCTGTCCAAAAGCCTCTTTTTCTCAATTCCACAGGGAAACTCTGCCTTGTATTTTCCAGGATTATTCTCACCCATGGATCCATGTTTCTCTGTAGACATCTATTTCTCCAAGTCTTTATTTTGAAAAAGATTCTCAGGGCACGGGAAAGATAGTAGATGATAGCCAGTCACCTTTAGCACCGAATCGAAGGGGCAGATGGCCAGGGAAAGGGTAGAGGAGACTTTAAACTCTGCAGAGACCACGATGGGGCATGGCCATGGGTGATCTGACCCCTTTAAATTGTCTCCTCATATATGAGGTGGGCCTTTACCATGTTTTCATCCAGGTGTCCAGAGAAACACACACACACACACACACACACACACACGCTCCAAAAAGATCAATATTAATTCTTCGCGATGGTAGTATCTCTAAATTCAAAAAAATAAAAAAAGTGTTCCGGTCGCCCAAATGATATTACAGTTTGGACTCTTAGTTGCCTTTGTATATTCTCTCTTCAAATTATGCCACTTTGGGAGCGCCTGGGTGGCTCAGTCTGTTCAGCTTCCAACTTCGGCTCAGGTCATGACCTCCCTGTTTCTGTCTCTCTCTGTCAAAAATAATAAAACCGTTTAAAAAATTTAAAAAATGACGCCCCTTTGTTCTAGCTGGAAATAAGAAAACTGGCCTGTTGCTGATCCCCATGCCCCTATGTTTGATTGTGGTTTGGTCTGTTTTTATTTTGTGCAATTCTGATCATTTCTAATTGTACGACTCAGTGGCATTAATTACGTTCCCAATGTTGCGCAACCATCACCCCTATCTTTCCAAAACGTCTCCGTCATCCCCCAAAAGAAACTTCATAACCATGAAGCACGAACTCACCATTCCCTCCTCCTTCTAGATCCTGGTAACTTAGAATCTGCTTTCTCTATGAATTTGTTGATTCCAGATACTCCCTAGAAGTGACAACCATACGACGTTTTTCCTTTCGTGCTTGGTTCATTTCACTTTGTATAACGTTTTCGAGATTCATCCATGTTATAGTGTGTGTCAAAACTTCATTCCTTTTTATGGTTTATACATTTATAGTGTTTCATTGTGTGTCTCCAGCACATCTTACTTATCCATTCATGTGTTGATAGACACTCGAGTTGCTTGCACACTTTGGTTATTGTGCAGTGTGGCAGTGAAGCTTTGTGTACAAGCATGAGTCTTTGTAACAGAAGTAACTAGAAGTGGAGTCACCTGAATGGCATTTCCTCTGAATGACACACACACACACACACACACACACACACACACACTCTTAAAAATTATGGCCGAAATTATGAAATTATACTTTTAAAAGACTCAATAGCTCCTCATATGAGGGTCTTCGTCTTCTTTTTTTTTTTTTTTAACATTTATTCGTTTCAGTAATCTGAGCATTCAGTAACTCAGTGTGGGGCTCAAACTCACAACCCCCAGATCAAGAGGGGCACACTCCACTGCCTGAGCTAGCTAGCCACCCTAAGGGCCATCCTTTCTGCTCAGCCTCTGGCTGGGGAGGGATTTTATTCTTGTCTTCACAACGTGTTATTTAACAAGCTCAGCCATTAGCTGGGAAGTAGAAAAGCTAGACCTGAGATCTGAACCCGAGTCAGCCGTCCTGTCCGTGCAATGCCGTCGTGTTGGAAAACCAGTCCCACAGACCTTAATCGGGTTGACCATATCAGGTTGGGAATCTTCACATCAGAGCTACAGAGGATTTTTCCCCTGTGTTACTCTATCATTTAGAATTGAGTCTGGCTACATATGTCAGGCAAATTCAATGAACTACTTATGTGAGATACAATTTCTCTCCCAGATACAACAACGTAAATGTCCAGCAAGTAATTAAATCTAAATATAATTGAAACATGCACTTTGGAGCCCTTTATTTTGTCAAGAGACTATCCATGGGACATGTTTTTAGCCAGAATGTTTTTCTCATCTCTCAGTTCAAATATGGGGCATGAGTCCCAGCCTGGCACCAGTGGGAAATTAAATGCTGCATATCGGGAACCATACAAGACTAGAGGGCAGGGGAGAGTCAATTCTTCCAGACTGGTTTCTGAAGCAGAATTATCTCTGGATATTTGCTTTACAAATGATGTAGATTTGATACGGTGCTGGCAAAATCTATAAACACAACACGGAATACTCATTGTGCATTCTTGCATTTTCTATTTTAAAATCCTACTTTTCAGTGTATAGACTATACACAAGATTTTCTCCAACAAGTGTAAATATTTTAAATCTTTATGACTTGACAATGAAGGTGCTGGGGAAAAAAAATTCTGTTGTGGTTGTTTTGATCTTCTACTCCTTTGAGAGCAATGTAAAACATGCTTTTGTAAGTAATTTATGGACACAGTCTTTGAAAACTGAAATTCACTCAATTAGTTAATATTTATTGAAGGCCTATTATGAGAAAGCATAAGACTGAGCTTTGAAGGGGAACAATGATTCACACGACAGTTCTTCAAGGAATTCATACTTTTGTTTAAAGCTTCAAAAGTAGGTAATACTTAAATGACAACATAAAAGAGTTGCAGGAACCTTAGCCCTACGTTTCTCAAAATGACATGCATATTTGGAGACAGTCCTAAATATGAGTGGATGACAATACATCGGAAGTAGATGAAAACCACAGGATAAATTTGTCATGCTATTCTAGAATATAAATGGTTTCCAAAGGTATGAGAAAAGAGCGTTTTTATTTTATTTGTTTCTTTATTATTTTTATTAATTTTTTTTTAAATTTATTATTGAGAGAGAGAGACAGAGACAGAGTGAGAGTAGGGGACGGGCAGAGAGAGGGGGAGAGAGAGAGAATCCCAAGCAGCTCCACACTGTCAGCACAGAGCCTGCCTCGGGGCTTGATCTCCTGAACCGTGAGATCGTGACCTGAGCCAGGATCAGGAGTTGGACAGTCAACTGACTGAGCCATGCAGGCGCCCTAGCATTTTTATCTGAAAAATTATTTAGAGTAGAATATAACATGCACGTTCATTTTCCTCACATTTGTGGCTTTTCCCTATTGTCCTCTCCCACCCCCATGTAAAAAGTAAAAGTGCTCGAAACATGGACGATTTCAAAGATTATTATGCTCCCTTGTATGTAGAGTAAGCCCACGTGTGGCAGGCATACACGTGTGGTTGCTAATATAGGACCATGGAAGTGTTAAGAATAAAACATAGATTCTAGGGGATATTTCAGCCGAATGCAGGTTGTTTGGGATTATATCCTCAGATGCTCAGCATTTATTTTACTGTCTTACAGGATATTTGAATGGGGGACAAATTCGAGACACGACGGTTCTGTAATTCTCTATAGAAAGCACGGATCCTAAAGTACCCCAAATGCTTATATAATTCCAGTAACAGGATGTGCATCACCTACTTAATGCCATGGGCTCAGATGGGTGCAATGTGTGAATACGAAAGCATGGTACTTGGAATATATGGAATAATCCTGATGAAAACCTTTCATCCTCTCTCCAGGTAACAGAAACCACATGAGCAAAGGACTGTGTGATGTGCTTGATAGGTTTTAGCAACAATGAGTAGCTTAGGTTAGTTTGGTTTGCGTGATGGCTCGTAAGAAAACAATGATGACAGATAAAACTGCGATGTAATTCATATTTCATTTAAGCTTTTTATTAAGGAAACTTTTGGAACAAAGTCGAGAGTCTTGCACAACGGCTGTAAATAAAAAGCTATTGAAGGGGATGCCTGGGTAGCTCAGTCGGTTGAGCGTCCAACGCTCAGGTCATTTGGCTCGGGGTTGAGGGATCGAGCCCCATGTTGGGCTCCACAATGAGCGTGAAGCCTGCTTAATTAAGATTCCCTCTCTCGGAGCGCCTGGGTGTCTCAGTCGGTTACATGACCGGCTCAGGTCATCTCACGGTTCATGGGTTTGATTCCTGCGTCGGGCTCTGTGCTGACCGCTTGCTGGGAGCCTGGGGCCAGCTTCAGATTCCGTGTCTCCTTCTGTCTGCCCCTCCCCGGCTTGTGCCCTGTCGCACTCTGTCTCTCAAAAATAAGTAAAGGTAAAAAGATTAAAAAAAAAAAAAGATTCCCTCTCTCTGCCCCTCTCCCTTGTTTCTCTAAAATTAAAAAAAAAGTGTAGGGGCACCAGGGTGTCTCAGTCAGCTAAGCGTGTGACTCCAGCTCAGGTCGTGATCTCACAGTCGGTGAGTTCGAGCCCTGTGTCGGGGTCTGTGCTGACAGCTCGGAGCGTGGAGCCTGCTTCAGATTCTGGGTCTCCGTCTCTGCCCCTTCCCCACTTGCTCTCTGTCTCTCTCTCTCCCTCTCAAAAAAAAACATTAAAAAATTTTTTTTCTTAATTTTTAAAAAGCTATGGAAGAAGTGTGATTTGTCTAGCATACTGAGAGTAACATTTTTTTTTCCCCCAGAAAGCCGTTATCCCTGTTTATTTTTCTTTTGAAGGAAGGAAAATTACTCTCTTATAATTACAATAGCATTTTTCATTCCCGGGCATTTGGAGTTAGTGTGATTAAAAAACCAATTTTGTGGGGTTTCATCATGCTGTTTTTAAAACTTGTTTTCCTTATCAGCTCCCTTCACCAGCTTCTCTTGAAAAACCACAGGACAACCTGGTCAGTTTATTTTTAACGAACACAATATGACTTGGAAATTGTACCTCTCGTGGCTGTGTGAAGTTTTGGACATCTGGACTTCACCACTGCTGATTTTCAGCATGGTTAGCCCAAGGTGAGGTTTCATTCTGGCCAGCGTGTGAGGCCAGCAGGCCCCCTGGGGATCTTCCAGGGCATACATTCCCGGGTCTGAGGGCCAAGATGCTCAGATAATGACTCCCCAGGCCACTATTTTTGGACACCAGGTAGATTGTTCAATACGATACTTTCTTGTTTTTGAAAAAGCCCAAAAAAGGGATCCGTGTGGGTGAAAGTGCGGTTTTTGGAGTGCTTCAACTTCTGCATTTCCTGATTTTTGTTTTTCTCAGTTGGCGGCCAGACACATCACTGAATTTCTCTGGGGTATGAAGCAGAGGGAAGGACCTTTAAACACATACAGGAATTACTCACTCAGCTTCTGCCGCGCAGCTGCCCAGGACTCACTGAGGTTGAGAGAACAAAAAAACAAGTATTCGTCAAAAGCCTGAGGGCTGGGCAGAGGGCTGAAGAAAAAGAGCTATTTTTGCTGGGAAAAATGGCTGAAGAAGCTTCATTGATCATGCACATAATGGAAAATAGCATAGAGCAGTGGGAAAAGTTAGGTTTTGAAAGCAAGTACGTTAAGACCCGAATCGTCACTGTTTCCTAGCAAGGTGTCTGACTGTGTTTCAGTTTCCCCACGTGTGAAGTGTGAACAAAAAAATAGTAGTCATCGCTGTCCCTCACTGTGGGTGCAGCTCATACCAGGTTCTGTGCTGAGCGTGTTGCGTGAATTATCTTATTTATAGCCGAGAAGTAGGGACTGTTATCCCAGTTTTCAGACAGGCACACTGAGGCTCACGGCTGGCGGGATTGTTAAAGATGATGCAAGCAAGGGGCTCTGCATGTGGCCTAGTGCATGGAACGTAGTCTGTACGGAACTGGCTTTATTAAAGATTATCTTACAAAACCAATACGTTTAGAAGGCCAGCCACTTCAAAACTATCAATTGTGATCCTCAGCACGTCACGGGAGCTCATGGTTTTGTGATTGGTAATTAAATGTGAGTGAGGAGTTTGGAGGTTCTCACACTTCAGTGTGAGTGAGTGTAGAAAACTGCACATTCCAGTGTTTAATCCCTCAAGAGTTTATTCAGCGAGTCTGGAATCCAGCCCAGGTTCTCTGCCTTTCTGACAAGCGGCCATTCATTCCAAAGCAGGTGGTCTGTTGGGAACCTGGCTTTGAAAAATATTGCCCTAGAAGAGCTCACATCTCTCCCAGCTCCCAAATTCTGTGTTTGTATGACTTCTGTCTAGAATTCTGGGTGTGTATGACCTCATATAGTTTTGAAAAATTGGTGTGTGTTTGCTTCATTGCTTTTTAGTCCATTGAAATGCCAGGGAAAATTAGAGATGCTCTAAATAACAGAGATCTGTTTTCTTTTTGTGGGTAGGTGCATACCAAAGACCAAATCCCATGTTATTTGTTTGCTCAGTGATGTAATCTAAGGAATGATGATTCCAATCTTGACAAAATAGCTCTGAAAGGGATAAGAAGACAGTTTGTAAAGAAAGTGTAGCATTATAGGGACAATATGTTATCTGTAGAATTGCCATTCTGTTTCTCTCTAAATAGTCCCTGACAGTTGAAATCAAATTACCGTCTATGCTATGGGAGTCCTGGCACCATACTGGCAAATTCTTCCTCTTCTTTTGTAGGGTCTTTGTTGATCATTGCCTTTTCTTCTCAATAATTGTTCTGTCTCCAGTAATTAAATCACAACCCCCTTGATTTAATTAAACTCGGTAGGGTTGATGAGATTTGAGAAACTACTTGATATCAGCAACTCCAAATTCTGTGGCCTGGTTTCCTCCTCCCCCATTACCCCCACATCTTTTCTCTTCCTCCACTCACCCATACGTTGGCTGAAAGTACCAACAAAGATCTCTTCCCTTTACCAGGGGAACTGGGAGATACTACATCAGCAGTATTAGAAAAAAAAAACAAAACACCACCAACCCATTCAATACGCTCAATACTTGGTTAATTTATTCAACATGGTCCTGCCTCCCACACATCCTGGTTACTTTAGACCTCCATCCACAGGCTCCATAGAGGAGGTACGGCTATAACATAAAAAGAAGAAAAGTCCTGGGGTGCCTGGATGGCTCGGGCGGTTAAGTGTCCGACTTTGGCTCAGGTCATGATCTCACAGTTCATGGGTTTGAGCCCCACGTGAGCTCTGTGCTGTTGCCCCAGAGTCTGGAGCCTGCTCTTGATTCTGTGTCTCCCTCTCGTCCTGCCCCTCGCCAGCTTGCGCCGTATCTCTTTCTCTCTCTCAAAAATAAATGAACATTAAAAAAAGTAAAGTCCAAGGGCTCCCTGTTGAGACGGTTATCTTGAATATGCTTTGTTAACTAGCTGTTTATGCCCATATAGATTATCTTTTTTTGTAATTTCCTTTCTTTTTTCTTTCTTTTTTCTCTTTTTCTTTCTTTCTGTCTTTGAGAGAGAGGACGCAAGTGAGCGAGGGGCAGAGGGAGGGAAAGAGAGAATCCCATGAGAGGGAGAGGGAGAGAAGCGGGGCTCAAGCTCACCCGAAGCGGGGCTCGAACTCCTGAACTGTGAGATCATGACCTAAGCCTAAGTCAAATGCTTAACCAACTGAGCAGATTGGTGCTTGCTCAGTGGCTAGAAGGAAGAGGAATAGGGAGTAACTGCATAATGGATATGGAGTTCTCTTCTGCAGCGATAACGTTTTATTACTGGATATATATAATGTATGTACTGAATGTCACTGAATTGTACTTTTTAGTATCTTTTTAATAAGTTTATTTATTTAGAGACAGAGAGACATGGGAGGGGCAGAGAGAGAGAAAGAGAATCCAAAGCAGGCTCTGCATATTCATCACAGAGCCCCATGTGGGGCACAGACTCATGAACTGTGAGATCATGACCTGAGCCGAAAACCAAGAGTCGACTTAACCAACTAAGCCCCCAGGCGTCCCTGTACTCTTAAAAAAAAAAAAAAGTTTGTTGAAGTAATCTCTACACCCAATGTGGGGCTTGAACTAAAGACCCGGAGGTCAAGAGTCACACGCTCCTGTGACTGAGCCAGCCAGGCACCCCTGAATTGTCCTCTTTAAAATAGTTTTATGTTATGTGAATTTCACCTCATTTGAAAAAAAAATTGTGGATTAATTCAGAGACTTCAGGGACTAAACAGCCAGGAAATGGATGAGAATTATGACGCGGCTATTCTCTCTTCCTGCATGCCGTTAGCCATTAGTATGTATAAGCAGAGGAGAGAGTCCATAAGTAAGGGAAGTAAAGGGACAGAGGAGACGAATAGTAGTGGGTATAGGAGGGAAGAACTCAGGTGTAAATGCCAAGTTCATTTGACCAACACTTAGGGAGCCGGTGCTAATGGGAAAGTGAAGGCCGTGGGCATGACTGCACTGCAGAATTAAGTGCCCATAGTTTCTGAACAGGAGGAAACACAATACATTTGCAGTATAAATTAAAGCATTGTTTTATCTCTAATCAGAAATGAAATCTGAAAAGAAAACAAAATGTATGCCATTGTATGCGGCAAAAGGGGTTATTCAAAGCAGAAAGAAACGAGTTGAGTAACCAAGAAGCAACTCTGATCTTATTGAGGGCAGAGGGCATGGCTTACTCAACTGTGGATCCCCAGCACTGTGCCAGGCACTGATAGTCAAACGTTCTCAATGTTTCAGGTCTTTTAACCATCTGATGCACTTAATCTTACAATGATCCAGGGTTTGGTGTCATTGAGTTCTCCCTCGCCCCCCACCCCCTTTTTAAATAAAGTTAGCAACCATTTATTTATATTTGAGAGAGAGAGAGAGAGAGAGAGAGAGCTCGTGAACGATGTGGGGGCTTGATCCCAAGACACGATCATGACATGAGCCAAAATCAAGAGTCTCAGTGACTGAGCTACCCAGGTGCCCCCGGGGTTCTCCTTTTCCAGATGAGGAAACTGAGGCACAGAAAGGTGACAGTCATCATGGCAGAGTTAGGGTTTGCACCCCCATGGTCTAGCTCCAGAGTTGGTGTTCTGAAACACTTGTTATATTTCCTGATGGCATTAAAAATATGATAATAAAAACAATGATTAAAAGACTGGTCAGCAAACATATGGATTCTCTTGTATCCCTCTTAGAAGAGGAAAAACTATGAACCTCTTTGGCGTTTCCCCCGTTCTCTCTTCTGGCCAGACTCATAGCTCTCAAGAACTGTCTGTATGCAAACAATTCCCAAGTAACCTAGTTCCTGAGTAGTGAATGGCAGTGTGTGAAAGCAAGCGACACCTTCTTTCAGCTTCTACGTTGAATAAGGGAGCACACATCATATCCCTCAGCAGGCAAAATAACGTTCTGCACCCTGAGATACACAAAAGAAATTTGCAGCGTTGTACCATCTAGTTCTATTGTCTAAAATAAATACAGCCTTCAGTCTCCTGTAAATGACTGGCCTCTAGCAACAGCAGTTGTATCCCTATCGTTGGCAAAGGTGACGTCTGAAGGTAGCCTTTGAGAATATGGTAATCATGTGTTTTTAAATTGTGGATTTTCCACCAGGAACAGACTGATAGTAAATTTTAGTTACCCCAGGAGTCTGTTTTCTTTTTTGAAATATACTGTATTTTTTATGCATGCTTTTTAAAAAAATTTTTTTTAACGTTTTCTTTATTTTTGAGAGAGACAGAGAGAGAGTGTGAGCAGGGGAGGGGCAGAGAGAGAGGGAGCCACAGAATCCGAGGCAGGCTCCAGGCTCTGAGCTGTCAGCACAGAGCCCGATGTGGGGCTCGAACTCACGAACCATAAGATCATGACCTGAGCTGAAGTCAGACGCCCAACCGACAGAGCCACCCAGGTGCCCCTGCCAGTTTTTTTTTTTTTTAAGTCTAGACTCTTACACAAACCTTTGGCAGGCCAAATATTTCTGATGTCTAAACACCTTTGTCTCTGAATCTTCTTTTTGCAGTGGAACAAACATGAACCTAAGTTTTAGAATGTGTAAGTTCAGCTGTGGTTCCATGACACTAAATTTTAGGGAGTTTGCAGAACCTCTTGGCCTCTCAAAATCTTGTTTCCAGTCAGCAATGGAATCATAGGAGCAATGATCCCTTAAATATCCACGTCTTGGGGGCTGCTTTCAGAATGAAATACGATCTTCGAAAAGGAAGGAAGAAAGAAAACCTGATAAGAAAAATTTAAAGTTAATTTTAGGGGGCACCTGGGTGGCTCAGTTGGTTAAGCATCTGACTTTGGCTCAGGTCATGATCTCAGGGTTCGTGAGTTCGAGCCCCACATCGGGCTCCGTGCTGACAGCTCAGAGCCTGGAGCCTGCTTTGGATTCTGTCTCCCTCTCTCTCTGCCCTTCCCCTACTTGTGCTCTCTCTCTCTCTCTTTCTGTCTCAAAAATAACCAGTAAAAAAAAATTTTTTTTTAATTTTTTAACGTTTATTTATTTTTGAGACAGAGAGAGACAGAGCATGAACGGGGGAGGGTCACAGAGAGAGGGAGACACAGAATCGGAAACAGGCTCCAGGCTCTGAGCCGTCAGCACAGAGCCTGACGCGGGGCTCGAACTCACGGACCGCGAGATCATGACCTGAGCCGAAGTCAGATGCTTAACCGACTGAGCCACCCAGGCGCCCCCCAAAATATTTTTTTTAAATAAATAAAGTTAAATTTAGTCTGGGATTGTTGCGGTCAAAGGTCGCATCCTGCGAATTGCCATCTGCCACAAGGTCGGGAAACCTGAGCCACAAGGTCAGGAAACCTGAGCGCAAGGAACACAAGCATCTGCCCAAGGCTGGGCGAGCTGAATAGGTTTCTGGTCAGATGAGGCAATTACACCTTCAACAGAGTTGTAATGAACAGGTTTGTGTCGCACCAACCAGTCGCCTCAGTCCTTCCCAGACCATTGGAAATTGAACCTTCCTGGCTGAGATGACAAAACAGCTGTGGTTGTAGGGAAAATAACGGATGACGTGCATGTCCCCAAGGTAGTGCGCGTGCACAGCTGCCCCTGAGGCCCTGTCCTCAAGGCCGGGGCAAGATCCTCACCTTCGACCAGTTGGCCCCGGACTCCCCCAAGGGCTGTGGCGCCGTCCTGGAAAGGGCCAAGAGGTGTACGGGCATTTGGGCAAGGTCTCCCCAACCCAACACAGCCACACCAAACCCAAAGTGCATTCCAAGGGCGGAATGTGCCAGAGACGGAGGGGCCTGCCAGGGGATACAAAAACTAACCCCAGATCCCACGGACTTATTAAAGAAGATTTTGGTGGGGTGCCTGGGTGGCGCAGTCGGTTAAGCGTCCGACTTCGGCTCAGGTCATGATCTCGCGGTTCGTGAGTTCAAGCCCCGAGTCGGGCTCTGGGCTGACGGCTCAGAGCCTGGAGCCTGCTTCCGATTCTGTGTCTCCCTCTCTCTCTGCCCCTCCCCCGTTCATGCTCTGTCTCTCTCTGTCTCAAAAATAAATAAACGTTAGAAAAAAATAAAAGAAGATTTTGGATGCTGAAAAAATTTAAAGTTAGAAACCGTAAACTGTAGAGAAACTGGCATTGGTGACATTAAACACCCTTTGCAGGCTTCCCCACCCTCCTGCTCCGTGGTGAGTCAGCATGGGTTATCTCATTATGTTACAAGGAAAAGAACAGAAGAGTCACCCTGGTCAAGAACAGTTAGGAAGACAGCAGTGCATTTAAGCGGAAAAAAATCGTATTGTTTTCTTAAATATGTAATATTACAGGTGCTAAACATTTTGAATACATGACCTTGTTAATTCTCAGAACCACTCCTATAGGATGTACTCCCATAAGGTAGATGTACTCCCATAAATTTACAGTAGAGAAGGCTTTCACTCAGAAACACACACATAGTGAATGCTACATCAGAACTGGCCCTGAAACAAACACGGATTCTTTTATGTTAAAACGAACAAGATGGGGGCTCCTGGGCGGCTCAGTTGGTTGAGCTCCTGAATCTTGGTTCCCACTCAGGTCATGATCTCAATGGTTGGTGAGATCTGCCCCTGGTGGCACTAACATCATGAAGCCTGCTTGGGATTCTCTCTCCCTCTCTCTCTGCTTTTCCCCTGTGTGCGCATGCTCTCTCTCTCCAAAGAAATAAGTAAACCTTAAGAAAAGAAAATGAACAAGAATATATAAGTATATATTATTATACCTAGAACCATGTTGATTTGAGTGTAGATGCCCCATGCATAGATGATATATATATTTTTTTAATGTTTGTTTATTTATTTTTAAAAATTTTTTTAATGTTTATTTATTTTTGAGACAGAGAGAGACAGAACATGAACAGGGGAGGGTCAGAGAGAGAGGGAGACACAGAATCTGAAACAGGCTCCAGGCTCTGAGCCGTCAGCCCAGAGCCCGACGCGGGGCTCGAACTCACGGACCGTGAGATCATGACCTGAGCCGAAGTCGGACGCTTAACCGACTGAGCCACCCAGGCGCCTCTAATGTTTATTTTTGAGAGGGAGAGAGAGAAAGAGAGACCGTGTGAGCGGGGGAGGGGTAGAGAGAGAGGGAGACAGAGAATCTAAAGCAGGCTCTAGGCTCTGAGCTGTCCGCACAGAGCCCCATGCGGAGCTTGAACCCACAAACCATGAATGAGATCATGACCTAAACTGAAGCCAGATGCTCAAACGACTGAGCCACCTACATGCTCCATGATATATTTTTCAGTCGGTGTGTGGCAAGAGAGAAATTATTCCTGCCCCCTGTCATCAGAACCTATTATGATTCTAAGGAATTGTACTTACAAATTCAAGTCATAATTTATTTTATGAAATATTGTACTTTACCACTTATTACCCTGTGCCAGATCTTTCCATCCCCGTTTCTGTGAGATACTGGCAACATAAGAACATAGTTTAACATCATCAAGTTATAGATTACCTTCCAGCAAACTAGTTTCTCTGAAAAACCAGTTCAGGAGCTGCCATTCCTGATTTTATGTGAACATTTTTGAAGCAATTTTTGTTTTCAACACGTGTTGATTTTGAGGTCAACATTACACATTTTCATAAGCTTCTTTGTGTTAGTAGTACTTTTTGGGGGACACTTGGCTGGCTCAGTCCCTGGAATTTACACCTCTTGATCTCGGGGTTGTGAGTTTGAGCCCCGTGTTGGGTGTAGAGATTTCTTAAACAAAATCGAAAAAACAAAAAAAACAAACAAAACAAAACCCAAAACTTTCTCTTCCTCCCAAACTTTCAGCAATTTTCAGGAATGAACGGATAGATAGATAGATGTAATTTTATACAAATGGAAGAAGTGTTTTTCTGTGCAGTCCTCATTATTCTTCATTGTAACTCCTTGTGCTTGACCTTTAGGAACAGAACACCATGTTAGGAAATAGTATCTAATGACACAGTTGATATCTCAATGCCCATCAATCCCTTAAGTATCATCCTTGTTATTTTCCATTAAACAGTTCCTTATATTTGCTCAAAGCTCATCTGTTCCTTATTTTTTGGGGGGGAGGGGGTTAGGAGAGGAGGTGAATCTCATACAAATTTAGGAGATCATCCTGAACTCAATCCTCATGGCTTATTATGTAAATTTAATAATGTACCCCATAAAGCTACACAGTACAAATATGTGACGAGGTAATCCCACAGAAGAAAGGAAAAGGGAGAGGAAAGAAAAATACCAGAGATAGAGACCAAAAATGCAGGACCCCTGGCTTAGGAAAAAACCAGAACCTTGCTGAAAGTGATCGGACAAATTGAAAGGACAAAAAAAAAAAAAAAAAAAAAGCCTTTATCAGCTATTTAAAAAAGAAATTGAGGGTTTGAGGTGAAGTGAAGCTTATTTTGTCAACAGGAAGTTACGGTTCTGCACCTCTATTTATATAAACAGCATTTGCTTTTTCCATCTTAGGTTCTGCCCAGAAGTTGTCGTCTGACTGCTGCTTCTGGCTCTGCTTGACTGGTTTTTAGAGAGAAAAAAAAAAAAAGAAAAAGAAAGAGAAAAACTGTAGCCACACGTTCCTTTCTCTACCGCAGAGAACCTCAACAAGTCACTTTCCCTGATGTTTGGTTAGTGAAAATGCTAAATGATACAGGATTGTGATTTTGATTGGAGTTCTGTATTTTTAACCAAATCTTTGCCTCCAGGAGGGGACAAATCCATAAGGACAGTCCTGCCTCCCTTCCACTGTGCCCCTGATGTCTTTCCATTCTACCCTGTGAAAGTTCCAGGTCTCTCAGAACCTCTTCGCTGCACTCCCTTTTCCCATCAGATCTGTGAATTCCCGTCTTCAAGCATTCTGGTCCCCTGTCTTGATGTCAGCCTGTCATTACTCTCCCATCCGCTGACTCCCCTTGTCTGATGCTTTTCTGTCTTCTTTTCTGTTTCTTCTCAGAATTCTTTCTTACGGTTGCTTCGGTACAGAAGGAAGGAGCACCTTAGAGGTTGCAAGTTGTTTGCGCCTCGGACCGGGTGTAACATATCTGGTTACACACAAACACCCCGAAGCAGAGGAGGGAGGAGCTTGTGGCTAGCAACATATACGACTTGATGTCATCAAAAGTAAGGCTCAGAAGTGGGGAGACCAGCTGGGGTTCGCACCATCTGCCTGTGAGTCAAAAGAATACTCAGAGAAAGTGTGCATGGAACTATATTTAGAGTACAGTGCACACTTGAATTTTTCCCATTCAAGGAGAAAGAATTTTCATAAGCATGTTTTATAGAAAAAGTTAGGCTCAGAGCCAGATCAACTCAATCTGGGCAGAAAAAACAAGAGTAGACTTCATGGATAGGCAGATGACGCTGCCATCTTTCAAGGTGCCAGGAAGGCATACAATCTCAAAAGTTGCCTGGAGATACTTTCACAAAATCCTTTAGTTCCGACACTAAAGTTGCACTGTTTTGTTTCAAAGAATCATTTTTCGTCAAACTATAAGTTCCTTGCTATAAAATATGGTCATTTGTGCTCACCAGGAAAGGGATAATATTAATGCCTAAAAGAGAACAAGGCTTGCAAATCCTTTCATGGAAGTGACCAGAGACGAAAACTAGAGCATCAGGAACCTGAAATGGGGGCAAGGGTGAAAAACAACAAAAAAGAGGTGAATGAAATTCTGCCAGGGTACACGGGAAAAGAACAGGACCAAAACAACATCCTGAAACTGACCTGGGACTGTCCTTAGGGGAAAGTTGTGGAGGAACGACAGAATGGGAAGCAAGTTAGAAATGTTGGTGGCACCTGGGTGGCTCAGTCAGTTAGGCGTCTGACATCGGCTCAGGTGGTGATCTCGAGGTTCGTGGGTTTGAGCCCTGCATCGGACTCTGCGCTGACAGCTCAGAGCCTGGAGCCTGCTTCAGATTCTGTGTCTCCCTCTCTCTGCCCCTCCCCCGTTCACACTCTGTCTCTGTCTCTCTCTCAAAAATAAACATTACAGAAAAAAGAAGTGTTGGTTTATATGTCAAGAGTGAAAAAAAAAAAGGTCAATCACATAAGAACAATGAGAAATGGAAAACACTGGCACATGATCAAGCAAAAGAGAAGGGAGTGAAGCATGAAGCTTTGCCTAGCAAGACTGTTGGTAGGTAAAGATTGTCACACGGAGCAGGGAAGAAAAGGAACTTTCTGGTGAATTGAGGAGTTTTCTGGAGGAGAGTAAATTGGAGTGTTGGGAGAACCAATGGCATAATTGTAGGAAGGGTGCAACAGAGAATAGTGGAGAGCGATACTGGCACTCCCTTTTCCCAAGGGGGATGAAAACATCAGTTGGGGTCTTTCTAAACATAGAAGAGAAAAAGAAACAGATCAGAGACCGCTCTTTTCTGAGGAGGAAATTAGAAACATTTATTTTAGAGTGTTTAATTTGCAATATACACAGTCCTGGGATTGAGGTGCTCCGTTGGAGGGTCACGTTCGTGGAGAGATTGTTAAACGATTCTTGGAAACTCTGCCTGTGAGTTTTCTCTACAGTGGTTACAATATGCATTCAACATGTCTGTCTATATATGAGCAAATTTACTTTTAGAGGCTGTGGAGGAGAGATTACATGCTTTGGTCTTTTCCTAGCATTTCTCTTCAATCAGCTGAGCAAATCCCATTAGGCTAAATTGTTTCTCAACCTCCAGAGTTTGATCCTCATTTACAGTTTTCTTACAATATGAAAAGGATCCAACACTGCCAAGTGGAATTCTGTGGTGTACAACTTGCCTCAAATTCCTTTATTTCCTACTTGAATTTCATTGGCCTTTGTGGAAAGTTGCTAAGTTCTTCAGGTAGAAGGAGCTACAATCTGTAATTGGTCACTTACAATGGGATTTTTTTCTATTACGTTGTGGACTGTTTCCTAATATAGGATATCTCTCCCCTCATAAAGCAGACATGGTGGTTGTGAATCAGATTGCATCTAGGCTTCCAGAAATACGAATAATGCATTTAAATCTTAAATCACAATTAAAAAACCTTAGAACTCACATAAACTTAGCCTTGTCGTGGTAAAGATGGGGACTTTTACCAGGGCCTAGTGTGGCAGCATGTCTTAAGAATGTAGGTTGTCTGAATATCATTTCTTTTATTCTTTCTTATAAACCACTAGGTAAACTTTGCCCATTAAAGATGAGGTCTGAATGTCCTTCTTAATGCCCCAATCAGGCTATTCCAGAATCCATTTGCACAATAATCTCTACAGATTTCGTTTAGTAACGGGGTGAAAGGAGTAGCCAAGGAAATTCACACCAACATTAAGTTGTCTAATTAATTTGGGAAGGTGGGCTAACCCCTACCCCACACGACCATAAATGAGTAAGTAAATAGGACTTTTTAGCCCTACTTGCCTGTTTGGGACAACCGCACGAAAAATTGAATAGGGAACCATGAGTCCAAGTTCCATACTTGGCCTACTCCTCTTTAGCCTCAGCCTTAGCAGATCTCATCTTGGGTCTTTAGATATTGCTGGTAGGATTGTCTAACTCTTGGCCTCAGAAATCTCTGGGACTACGCACATTACCATGACTCTTCCGGAAGACCCGCCAGGCAAATCCAGCAAAATAGTTAGCATAAGAGTAAAGAGGAACTTGTAAATGGGGAGTTCATCTAGGACATGCTTGAAAATCAAAGAAATGAAGTCCTGTGGCCAAACTAGTGACAGCTTCTTCCACCCTAAGATCTATTTCAGACAGATTCAAATTGTAAATATTAACCTCACGTTTATTTTCCTTTGAAACCGTATGTAGACTGTTTGTACATAAGCCACTTGGTTATCATTGATCTACTATGTCTATGGTAGTGAGAAGCGGCAAAACCATGCTATAATATAGACTTTGTTATCGGTCTGGGTAATAAATCAGGGAGTGGGGGGCCAAAGCTAGACACTACAAAGGGATTGGTTTAAGAACTACTAATGTCTATGGGTTAGCTGACGGTTGCTCTTGTTAGACCATTCTCTTCCTCCCACCCACATGTTCTTCCTTCCTCTTCCTTGATCATCACAGACCACTGGGTCTCTGCACGTTCACATTTTCACAGGGAGGAAGTCGGAAGTAGTTGGAGCGGCGGAGTCGCCTTGGGGGTAAACCAGCCATCTGACGGCAAAGTTCATCTAGAAGAGAAGCAGAGAATAATGCCTAAAGGGCTGGCGTTTGGGGAAAAAGAGAAGACCCGGGGCTTCTGAGTGGCTCAGTTGGTTGGGTGTCCGACCCTCGATTTCAGCTCAGGCCGTGATCTCACGGTTCATGAGTTCGAGCCCTGCCTTGCCCTCTGCGCTTACAGCCCGGAGCCTACTAGGGATTCTCTCTCTCTCTCTCTCTCTCTCTCTCTGCCCCTTCCCTATACATTCTCTCTCGCTTTCTAAGTAAATAAACTTTTGAAAAAAGAAAGAAGACAGCAGTGTGCTGTCGTGAAAGGTTGAAGAGAAACAGATCTGGATTAGAACCCCCGATCTGCAGCTCACTGGTTATTTACTGCTTACTAGAAAGTTACTTAACTTTTCTGAACCTCACTATCCCTTGCAGTAAAAGAAGCATGAACTACCTGCCTCAACAGTATATTTGTATTAAAACAAAATAATGTATGCTAAGTACCTAGCACAGGTGGCTGGCCGGTGAATTTTAGGCTGCTCTACACGCCTAGCTCCCGATTCTTCTAATCATGGGCTTATTAAATAGCAAAAAAGTGACATTCAATTATTCACTATCTATCTAAGTGTTTACTGTGTGCAAATGGCTAACTTTAGTAAGTCCCCTGAGACACTTGAAAGTGCCTAAGTCCCAAATACTCATCCTCAGTCTCAAGGTGCTTCCCTTGCAGGTGGCTTGCACAAGGCCGATGGGGGCAAATAACAAGTTTCCTTCTGCGAAGTTAACTACAGCTCTTACTCAGCAGCTCCGTGCAAGACGGGCTGTTGAGTCAGAAGGGGCTGTGTCTGTGGTGCCTTCACCAACCACACTTATCGTTTGGGGCTGGCCAGGGAGAAGGTGAGAGGTATCTTTGTTCCCACAATGCACGGTGTATAACCACACACGTTGGACCCTTTTAATTGTTTTTATCAGGTTTTTCTACCTTCCTCTACCCCTGAATTTTTGCATTAAGTAATGTAAATAGTTCCTGGAATTGATAAACTGTTTCAAATGTAGCCAGCTTCTAAATGTCCTGTTTTGTATTTACTCTATCAGTCCAAACATCAATTGTCTCCAAATAGTGGAGTTTTTTTTTTCCTTTAGAGAGGTTTTTTTTTTTTCATTTGTGAACATGGCTGCCGGTAGTAGAGTCTATTATTTGTGATGGCTGACTTGGCCTTTTTTTTTAAGTTTTTATTTATTGATTTTTAGTCATCTCTACACCCAACGTGGGGCTTGAATTCCCAGACTGAGTCAGCCAGGTGCCCCCGATTCGGCGTTTTCACCTAGAACTCCAGTGAATGATCTCCAAAACAGTTCCAGCTTCAGAAAGCTCTCTCTGTGGGAGAGGTTGGGAGTTACAATCTTGCTGAAAAGAGATCCAAGATATTTTCCTTAGGGTTATCTTTATATACGAAGCACACTGCTTTACCTTGATTGCTTATCTAGTACAACTTGGTGGGTCAGGCACTGATGGAAGTTCAGGGGGTGACCTAAAGCCCTCCTCCGAAGCCAGACCTTGGATCCATCAGGATCACGTCTCTGTTTACCTCTCTCATCATTGCCCCTCCCCACTAAAAAACCAGATATCATCTTACCTTTCATTACTTCATGTTCTTTACAGACAAGACGAGAGCAGATCTCATTGTTGATGATGTACATACGTCGTAAACTGCCAGAGTCCCAGTAACATGGTTAAGGAAAGAGATAGCAAAAACCATCGGGAGGGAGAACTCTAGTCTGTATATAGGCCAGGGGTGCCTCGTCAGCTCCTGTACTCCCCACTCTCCCCTGTCTGTTTTCCTCCTCTCTCGATTTCTTTCCTTAAGTATTTTGGGCTGATTTTTCCCTCCCAGAGGAGGGAAGGGGACGGAATTGCTCTTAGTGCCACTTTGCACATTCCTCCTGGAGTCAAGCCTAATACTGCTCTTCACTATTTCTGACATTGAGAGCTGAATCCTTTGCTTCAGCCTTTTTCTATGGGGTCATAGATTCACTGTACCAGTATTTCTCTCATGACTGTCCTTTCTCCAGCCCTCGCTTCCCTTGCCTTCTAACATCTAGTCTTAACAGTCAGTCTGTTTTCCGCGTAACTCAAGTCCGACTCCAGGTTCTATCTGGCACCGCCCTAAGAGGGTCATGTTCAAAATTTCTCTGCCACTAAAGACTGAAGTTCCACTGTGGGTGCTCATTGCATAGTTACTGACATAAAACCACTACCAGGGAAGGCGATTTCTGCACATCCTGGGATCCCTTACCTAGTGAAACATAACTGGTGAATGCATTGCTTGACTGGCCGATGCACCGAGTAGAGTCTCGTGCAAGCAAATTTTTCATCCCGGCAATCTGAAGAAGTCCAATACAGAAAAACAGGGAGAGGCATGAACAAAGGATTAAAGACATGGAGAAAGGTACAGAGAGCGGGGGGAAAATACAAAGTAGTCTCTACACAGGATCATTGTAATGTGGGGAATGCCCTTCCTGTTCAACAAAGCAGAACAGTAGGAAACTGGCTGAAATAAAATTTAGGTGCTTTCCTACCTGGACCCAGAAGTAGCTAAAATAATCTCTGAGAGTTCTTCTAGGAAAGTCTTTCTAGGGTTATCCAGGCGGCAGTGTGAAATACCAAACTGAAATGAAATGCTGCTGACTCCATTCTCGAGAATAAGAACTCTTAGGTGGGTCACAGTTTCTGTTGCAGTAGTTTTCAGTCCTAGCTGCCCATCAGAATCATCAGGACATTACAGAAAGCAACTTTGCCCATGACACCTAGAGTCCTCTTGTCCTTGCAGTCAGTTCCCCACACACTAACCACCACAGAAAGTCCAAAGGTAGCTCGGGAAGAGGATTGCTTTGGGATCATCCAACAGTGGTCCCATCTTTTCTTCATGACCTCGAGGACAGGAGCTCATAAAGGAGAGCAGGAATGAAGGGCATTAAAAATACTCTTTGAGAAAGAATGGAAAGCAAACTAGAAGGTACATCAAGTACCTGCCAAAGAACAAGGCGACAAGGAATCCCCAAGAAGAAAGCTGAAGAAAAAGACATGCAAAAGGCAATCATACCTGCTGTGGTATTTTTATCATTGGCCGGAGCTGGAAGGCAGAAATTTCATTCAGTTATCATGAGTTCTAGAACTTACTACCTCTGTAACCTAGAATATCCTTTTCCCTTTGTAACCTTGGGGCCTCACTTGGGGCCCATATGGGGCACCCATTAATAAAAAAGTGAGGCACCCATGTTGCCTCACTTGGGGCCCATATGGGGCACCCATGAATAAAAAATGGGTTGATAATGCTTTTAGCAACTTCTAAAAGAAAGCCCATAATGGACTGCTTTGATCCACAAAACTGAACAGATTTAGAAGTTAGGATGGGAAATCTGATCTTGCCTCTCTCCTCTCTCTTCTAGAATCGAAAAATTGATGGCATTTTGAGTAGCTTTGTGTTGTTGCTGAGAAGCAAATTTAGTATGGACAAAAGCCATATGCCCAGAAGAGCTGCATCCTAGAGCGAAGGAGAGAAGAGATTGTTATCCTGTAGAAGCTCTTGCTCATCAAGGAAAATTTCTTCTCTGTAAATCAGATACATCGTCATGGGTTCTTGGATGAAAGTGTTATTCAGCAAAGAATAGCAAAAGTCACAGCCATAGCCAAACCTAACCTAGGGTCAAGTTAAACACGGGCTTAACTTGTAGAATGAATAATAAATCAAGGAGGGGATCGTCTTGAAGGAATTCACTAACCGTGGGAGTGATGTGTACAAATGCCATTGGAAGAGTTGTTTATAGTCAGGATACTATAGGAATATGCTGGGTGGTCTTATCTACCCCCTAGTTGCAATTGCGGGCTTCTCGGCTGAGAATTCTCCCAACTTCTGCTTCTAGCCCAGATCTCTTCTAAGCTCCAGACCTGTAAATCCATCTGCCACTTTAGGGAAGAGTTTGTGGATATTTCAAAGATCCCCCAAATCCAATACATCTTAAACTGTCTTATCTTTGAACCAATTCAAATTGTTCTTCAGCGAATGGTACCACCAGCTACCCAACAGAAAACTGGACATCATCTCCACAGTCCCCTCTCACTTACAGTTCACACTTAATTCTCACTACCTCTTCCTCAGTTCAGGTGCTCATCTTTTTACTGGGACTATTGCCATAGCATCTTGACTGGGTTTCTAATTCATAAATCTGATGAGAACCTTTCTTTGTATAAACTATTCTCTGATTGGTTTTTATTTCTATCCTAAGCCTTTGCGCATACTGTTTTCTTTACCCCAAGGCTCTTCTCCCTATTTACTTGATTCACTTCTACTTGTCTTTCAAGAACCAACTTAGTTATTGTGCCCTGCATGGAAGCCTTTCCTAACCCGGGGGACTCTTTTGTCGCATCTTGCATAGCTTCTTTTGCTTATCCTGATTATGGCATTTTGTGAAACCGAATGAAGTTAAAGTTAGCCATTTGTTGGGGCGCCTGGGTGGCTCAGTCGGTTAAGTGGCCAACTTCGGCTCAGGTCATGATCTCGCGGCCGGTGAGTTCGAGCCCCGCGTCGGGCTCTGTGCTGACCGCTCAGAGCCTGGAGCCTGTTTCCGATTCTGTGTCTCCCTCTCTCTCTGACCCTCCCCCGTTCATGCTCTGTCTCTGTCTCAAAAATAAATAAATGTTAGGAAAAATAAATTTAAAAAAAAACAAGCCATTTGTTTATCTTGTGTATTGGACAAAAAATATCTCGTAGGAGGATATCAGTTTTGTTCACCTTTGTGTTCCCGGTTTATATTCCTATAAACCTAGTAGCAGGTTCTCAGTAACCATTTCTTTAAGGTAATCTAGTTTCTGTCTCCTTTTCTTACATCCTACCACTTATTCCTTGTAGATTTTTGCCCTGATTATTTAAAAAGCTCAGTTTCTCCAATGTGCCAAGCCTTATTTTGCGTTCACATCTTTGTGCATACTGTCCCTTCTTCGACTGCCTGGCTGGCTCCAATTCTTTCAAGAATCAATTCAACCATTACTTCTAGAAAGTTTCCTTTTATCTTCCCAAGCAGTGAGTTGTGTATGTATTTATCTTGCCTTCGCCCATCCAGTCTTGGAAACTTTGAGGGGAATATCGCACTTCGGTGTTTCGTACGTCAGACGCCTAGGACAGTCCCTCCCTGGACCTACTGGGGGATCAAAAATATCACTAATTCAAACTGAACTGTTGGAAGAATTTTCACAAACTGTAGTGGTAGCTATTTAGGAACCTTAACCAGCTGTACCGCCTTCCGTAATGGGCTCTGGGGAAAGCCCAGAAAGGCCCCAGTGGCCCTGGGATCCCAGATCTGAACTCACCCAGGTCATCTGTGGAAGGCTCGATATCGGCCAGAACTGAAAAGGCACAAAACAGCAGGTGTGAGGAGGGCTTTGAATTGGCAAGGGGGAAGTCAGAGTGGAAAAATGGACGTTATCACGGCAAAGTCAAGGCTACGGCTGGGTTTGTGTATTCTATCCAAGGGAATAGAGTTAACTGAAGTAATGGGGAATATTTTTTTGGAGAGTATGTGCCCTACTGGCAGTATCCTTTATTGCACGTGCCTTATGTTAGCTATTAATCCACTTTGTTTCATCTTTTTCAGAAAACGAGTGGGACTCTTTCCTTTTATCCCACTTGTCACTGAACAAAACACCCACAATCCCTCTATCCCTTTCTCAGGGATAAAAATACAGGATTAATTCAAACGCTGGAATAAATGTGAATATTAACAAGAATCATGCCATTTTAAAAGATCTGTAGTACAACGCACCTGTTTCATCTGTAGAGGGCTCATTCACCAGGTCTGCAAACATATAACACAAAGAATAAAAAATGCAGGAAACAGAAGTGGCAAAGAGGGAAGGGGAAGGCGGGTATAGGGACGATCTTAAAGGAGGCAAGAAAAATCGCAGTGAAAGAGTGTGACCTCTTGGGCCAAGGTGAGGGACTCTCAGAGAAGGAGATGGGAGAGAAAAGATCGGACAGGTTCACAGCATCAGCGGTAGGTAAGATGGACACTAGGGTCTGCCTGAACTCAGAGCACCCACTCACCTCTTGTAGCTTTCATTTATCTTCCTACAGACATCACCCTCAGTCCCTCTAGCCCCAGTGTGAAAGCACAGAAATAAAAAGCGTAGCTTACTAGGATCTTCTGTGAATGCTTCTGGAGTCACTGGAGTCACATCATCTGAGGAAAAAAAAAAAAAAATCAGAAAACATTTTTTTCCAATGTATTTATTTTGAGAGAGAGAGACAGACCGAGAGCACGAGCAGGGTAGGGACAGAGAGGGAGAGAGAGAATCCCAAGCAAGATCTGTGCTGCCAGGGCAGAGCCCGAGGGAGGGCTCGAACTCATGACCTGCCAGATGATGGCCCGAGCCGAAATCAAGAGTCGGATGCTTGATTGACCAAGCCACCTAGTGCCCCCCCCCAGGAAATATTTTTTGGGCGCTCTCCGTCCCCCTCTCCTTCTTGCACTCCCAGGAAGTGAAACTGTCCAGCACGGCTGCCCACACGTAGCGGGTATCCCACAGTTGATTTTCTTTGTTTGCTTCCCAAACCAAGTCCTTTCCCTGCAACCCAAACAAACGTCACGCTTTGCCACTTCCCTGAATATACCCACACAGTCCTAGCCTAGAATATCCTTTTCCCTTTGTGTGCCTTCCCCTCCGTGCCCGTCAGACAATCCTCCACCGGCACCCCCTTTCTTCATGATACGTGGGTTAAGCATAGGAAGAGAAGAATCACATCATTTCGTTGTCTTACCGGATAATAAGCATACAGCTAGCTTGGGTTTCCTATGCGCCAAGCACCATTGAAATCTGTTTTTACAGATGATAAAATCGAGCACCAGACAAAAAATTTACCCAAGGTCCTACAGCTTGTTATAAGTACCATGGATTGATGGCCTCTTGGCGATGCTTTTGTTAAATGAAAATTGTCTTTACCAAAGACATTGAGTATGATAATTATAATTTTGACATAATTGGCTATCCGTTTGCTGAAACGCTTACATATAAGCGTGTTCCCAAAGGGTGATGTGGATGATTTTCTGATGCTCAGTGAGAAGTGAGGTGAAGGGGGGGGGGAGGGGAAATGCCAATGATAGTAGAGAATGACCTTGCAGTTGAACATTGAAAGGTTAAGGCAGGAGGAGACATAATAATAAGCGGTCCCAGCCTTAAGGTGGAATCTATTAGGATAAACAAGCAAACTGTATCAAAACTACAAATAACAGCACTATCCAAAACCAGCTGTCTCTCTCTGCTTTAAAACACAGGGGCACCTGGCTGGCTCAGTCGGTTAAGTGTCAGATTCTGGATTTCAGCTCAGGTCATGGTCTCCTGGCTCGTGAGATGGATCCCCATACCTGGCTCTGTGTTAACGGAGCATGGAGATTGCTACTTGGGATTCTCTCTCTCCCTCGCTCTCTCTGTACCTCCCCTACTCGCATTTTCTCTCTCTCTCTCAAAATAAACAAACTTAAACAATATTTAGATGTCAACACAGCTTTGTTACTTTGCTTTTTCTTTTTTAAATGTTTACTTAGTTTGAAAGGAAGGGTGTGTGAGCAGAGGAGGGGCAGAGAGAGGGGGAGAAAGATAATCCCAAGCAGGCTCTGCGCTGCCGAGCACAGAGCTCAAAAGGGGGCTCGAACTCACGAAACGTGAGATGTAGACCTGAGATGAAATCAAGAGTCAGACGCTTAATTGACGGAGCCACTCAGGCACCCCAGCATCTAAATATTCAGTAAGTATCCCATCTAGAAGTATCCGTCCCTGTAGACGGCTTGTCATCACAATCCATTTTGCCCACCAGGGGTCACCAAATTCACATAGTTTCCTTTGACTTTTTTTCCTTAACCGTCAGTGTCTAAATGGCAGGTTAAATCTGGAAAGAATAGCATTTTCATAAAGCGTGCCAGAGCGATTGATCATTGTGGTAGAGGGCAAAGAAAAATAAAACATTTTGAAGCAATTTATTTTGAGAGAGAGAGCCCTAGTGGGGGGGGGGAGGGGAGCAAGAGGTGAGAGAGAAAGAAAGAGACAATCTCAAGCAGGTTCCAAGCTCAACTCAGCACAGAGCCAGATGGAAACTCAATTCTATGAACCGTGAGATCATGACCTGAGCCAAAATCAAGAGTCCGACGCTCAACCGACTGAGCCACCCAGAACCCCACATCATCCCCTTAAAAAAATAAAAATAAAGTCATTAGGTCCTACAGAAGGGGCTTTTTATCTCTAACACTGAACATTAGCTTTTCTTACTTCAGGACAAATTTTGGGAAAAGAAATCCAAGGCTGGGACGCGTGCGTGGCTCAGTCGGTTAAGCGTCTGACTTCGGCTCGGGTCATGATCTCACGGTTTGTGAGTTCGAGCCCCGGGTCGGGCTCTGTGCCGACGGCTCGGGGCCTGGAGCCTGCTTCAGATTCTGTGTCTCCCTCTTTCTCTGCCCCTCCCCTGCTCACGCTCTGTCTCTCTCCGTCTCTCAAAAATAAATAAATGTGAAAAAAAAAAATCCAAGGCTGTTGCAATCCTCCAGGACATTTGAGAAACCACTAACCGGAGTCATTCCAAAAACCGTGAGGGACGTGGAGCCTCTCCAGGACACGATGCCATCCCACCAGTTCCCTTCCTGTCCTACATTCCAGTCCAGCCACTCACAGAGATGGAAACAAACCAGTGGGAGAGCGGAGGGGTTGGAAGTGTTTCCTTGCTGTCGCCTCCGAATTTCTGGATAGAGTACTGTTTGCCCGTGTATTCCTCAGATCACCCACCTTATCCGTGAGCAGCCAGTGTATAAATGTTTCTTTAGGGTTCATGCATGTTCTCTGAAAAGAAATCTTAAGCAGGCGTTTTTAGCACATCTTCTATTTCTGTTAAAGAAGCATCACAAACATCTGGAAAAGGACTGGACCGTAACGGGCCCAGAAAAATGAATTCAGAACTCTGATGTGGGTTCAGAAACTGAGGAATTCAGACCTCTTTACCCACAGCAGTGAAAAAAAAAATGCCATGTTTCCACATTTTTATCTACCGTACCAGGATGCCCAGGAAGAAATTGTATTGTGCCCCAGTGTATGCATAGAAAATTGAAACCAGATGTATATGATGCCGCTTTACTCTTGCAATGTACTTGCAAAGTACTCCTTTTTTGTTTTAGTTGATGCTAATTTATCAAAAACAAAAGGCCAGTTGTGATCTGCTAATTTGATTTTATGATCCATTAATGGGCTCTCAAGGGTTGGGGAAAGTAAGAGATAAATTGTAGTTATGTTTGTCTGGAGGCAGAGTGGAGATGTTCATTGGAGTTTCCTTCATCAGGCTGAAGGAAGTGGCCCTTCGGAAGCCAAGACTTGGGTTCTGTCCCTTAGTGCCAGAATTTTACTGTCGTACTGAGATGGCTTCTTATCCTGTCTGTCAGTTAGCTTCTCCGTTGTTACGTGGTTGGGAAAATGCTTTCTTTTGTTAGTGGTATTTTCTGAGGAAGCTAAGAGATATATATATAGGAGAGTAAAAATGAGGGATGGTCATGGAGGAGGTTTTGGGAAAGGTATTTCAGTTGACAAACAAAAGAAGTTTTTTGAGAGGATATTAGGATTTTGGAAACTGGTGAATTAGACCCTATTTCCTATAAATTGGCAATATGTCTCTCTCTTACATTACAGATTCTTTAACTGGGACCATTAATCCATATTATACCGATAAGAACCCCAGCAGATGGGGCGGGCACCTAGCTGGTTCAGTCAGAAGAGCATGTGACTCTTGATCTTGGGGTCATGAGTTCGAGCCCCACATTGGGGGTCGGGATTACTTAAATAAATACTAAAAAAAAAAAAAAAAACAATAACCAAAACACAAAAAATACACACAGAGCCCGGATCCGTGGGTTTACGTACCTCCTCGTTGACCATTGGCTCCTAGTGGTGTCCAGTCTGTGGCAAAGGAAAGAGAAAAGGGATAAATGACTCTAGTTCTACACCCCATAAAGCTTTTATAAGATGAACCAGAAAATGATGGGAAAATCATTTTCTTGATTTTTCTGCATTGGATTTCTGTATAGTGCCGTACAAAATCAAGGGTGCCTGGCCGGCTCAGTCAGTAGAGCATGCGACCCTTGATCTCAAGGTCATGAGTTTAAGCCCCACGTTAGGCGTGGAGCCTATTTAACACAAAAATGAAAAATTTCAAAATTACTCAGACCGTTAGTGCTGGCAGGGACACACTCAAAGAAAAACAAGTTCCTGGGAACAAAGCCCTGCTTTGCAAAGCCCTGACTTGGGGTGCCTTCTTGCCCTCAATCCCCCGCAGGAGTGGGGTCCTATTGGGCAGACGGGGCCAGCAGCCTTTCTAATGTGCCCTGTTCTATCACAACCTCCATTGTACGAGCTACATTACTGAACAACCTCAAAAGTGATTTTCTCACAGTCTGTATCTGGCAGAATAAGAAAATAAAATAGAGTAGGATTTCGTCAACGTCCGAGCGTTCGCTTTCCGTGGCCCCTCTTCTAGCCCAGTGACTTTACTTGAGTGTGTGGTTAGGCACGTGTTTCTTTGTGTGCGTGTGGATATGTTTGTGTGTTGCAGGAGCCAGTGTTGGTTAAGTGGGAGTGTATATATTCCCACGGGTTCCCTTTATGAATTGAATTTGGTCCAGTTTCTTACTAGCCGTCTCTGTATGTTTGTGCACGCAATTGTGTGCCCATTTCTTTTTTCTTTGGTGTTTGTTTGCTTGTACGTTTATGTGTGCGACCCTCTTATGGTTAGTATGGGTCCGAGGTCATCTCTGATCTCCTCCTAGCCCTTTCTTCTCAGACATAAATCTGTTCCTCTCTTTCTTTTTAAAATTTTTTAAGCTTATTTTTTTATTTTTGAGAGAGAGAGAGAGAGAGAGAGAAAGCATGAGTGGGGGAGAGGCAGAGAGACAGGGAGAGAGAGAGAATCCCAAGCAGGTCCCACACTGTCAGCGCAGAGCCCGACATGGAGCCCGAACCCACGAACCACAAGATCATGACCCCAAGCCAAAGTCAGACGCTCAACCGACTGAGCCACTCGGGCACCCCTGTTCATTTCTCTAATGGCTATTCTAGAACTCAGTAGCCGGTGCTCCTGCTGTGGTTCCTCTTCAACTTCCCCTCCATCCTGCCCTCCAGCCTACACCTCCACACTCACGTATAGCTGAGGAGCTGGCATTGTAGGGAGGAAAGAACAAAGGTAGGGACTCACCAGAGGGGATGATGAACGCAGTGAGACACAGAAGCACCTTGGGTCCCAAGAGCAGCATATCTGACGGGGGTGTTGGGAGAGTAGAAGTTGTAATGCTCAGGGACACATCAGCATTTTGACTTCAGGCAGGGGTACCTGCAGGGCCCCTCTCCTTGTCTTCCCAGGGTTTTTCCTGGTCCCCCATGTGACTCAAGCCCTTTCTCTCTTTTCGTTCACCCAGCATTCTTTTCCCAATTCTATTCTGTGATCACTTACCATTATTCTAACTCGCATTACTTTTTTCTGCCCAGTCAGAGAAAACTTTGTGTTCTAAATGGTCTGTACTTGCCCCTACTCTTGGCCTCCTTCATCCCCCAGTGTCTAATTTTCCCTTTTGATATCTGTGGCTATTTTAATATCATCTGCTTAAGTTGGTGTCTCCTGTTGAATTCCATGGATAATTGGGATATCCACTCAATTCTAAGGCAGTGGCATTTCCCATACCCCCCCCCCCCGGCCTTTCAATTTCAACTTCACCCACGCACAAACACACACACGCGCGCACACACTCCCTCTGTCTGTTTAGGGTTATATACAATCAAACAACTCACTGTGTACTTTTTCTCTGCTCTTTCCACCGAGTCCTTTGGCTGCTGAACGTGTCTCTCCTTCTCTCGCTGTTTCTACTTTGGCTGGAGAATAAGATGAACAGGGCCACTCCCTGGGAAGGACTTCAAATTTGGCCTACTCTGAAACAATGAGATGAGGGAAAGTGAGGGAGAGAGAGAGACACACAGAGAGGGAGAAAGCCAGGCTAGAGGAGTGTGATGGGGCTGGACTGAGAAGGGGCTGGGATTCGCAGTCACTCACACCCTCATTCCAAATGTTATGACCACACCAGTGAGTGATATGCCGTTCCCTAGGAGGCCTGGCTCCCGCTCATGTGCCTTTCTTCCATGAGTTTCTTTTCCCTCTTGCAACCTGGCCCCAGGCCCCAGCCTCCACCCACCTCCTTTTCCTTGGGCTCCTTACCTAAGTAGCTCCGTCTCATCGTTGCACAGTCTGCCCCTTCTCTGGCCATCTTCTATGTTTGAATCATTCTGCCATCCTCCCCTCTCTCTTTATTGACCTCTTCAATGCCACCAAATTCCTTTATATCCCCGTGTTTCTCTTTTTTCTTTGCCTCTTTCTTGACACATGCATTCCAGAATGTGGTTCTGCCCCTCCTGCCCCTCCCTTCCCATCCTATTTATTCCATTTTCAAACAAACACAGACACTACATAAGCTTTGCCCAGGAGGAGGGTTGGCTGCTTTAGGCTTAGGAAAAGTTGAAAAATACACTACTCTCTGAATCCTTTTGAAATGTAAGGGAGTTCTGTGAGAGGACACGCCAACCTTCTTCTGTCTTTTGTCTTTGTTTAAGCTTATGCTAAGCATCTTGGTTTCTGGAATCTTATGGACAACATGCTATCCGAAGCCCAAAGGAAATTGGGAGCCAATTTCATTCTGCTGGCCTTATTCTGCAACCATACTTTTCCCCACATCGTGTGACATATAGATAACTTTCTCAGATCCAGGAGCTTTTAAGACTTTGTATTTGCTCTTATTCATAGAAACCTAGAGGTTTTGACTGGTTAAAAAAAAAAAAAAGATATATCTCCACTTTGGAGGGAACAAACTTGAATTACAGAAACTCAAATCTGAGGGATCATTGACCTTGTACGCATTTAAGTGTCTAAGTTTCAAGTTAATCTGTTGGCTCATCAGGAGATAAACAATGTAGACCAAAGGAGCTAAATTAGAGGAGAGTACAGGTAGACAGAGAGCAGATCGTGTTAATACAGTACAGACTAGAAAAAGAAAAAATAAGAGAAGGGAGGGGGAAAGGAGCGGAGGAGGGAAGAGGGGAGGAAGGAAACTAGTTATTTGGGAGGAAGGGAGAGCATTGGATTTAAGCAGAACTAAGGAAATAGCACCTTCAGCTCCTCCAAAGGGGCTATACGTGTTCCATCTCTGAGACACATGGGTTCTGGTCACAGTTTAGAACAAATCTGAGCATAAAACCCTGCTCTTCCTGACCTGCCTTACTGAGAACTTGCCCTTCGCCCATGTGCTGTGCAGTGAGAGTGCAGAGGCTGGAAAACAGATGTGATTCCAGTCTGGTGAGAGTCGGCAAAGAAAAGGCAGGGAGGTGGGGGTGGGGATCGAAACACAAAAAAGCAGAGGCGAAGCAGAGCTGAGGCAGGACATAGAATAGAGAGCTTAGAGCAACAATCATGTTTTCCATGAAGCTCAGACAGATGGACAAACTGAACTCAGCCCAGTCATTTGGCAGGGAGAGCAATGACCTCAATGTGCTGGCCCAGCTCGAGACCATAGCAGAGAAGAGCCTCCCCAGGCAGCGGGAGGGGGTGCTCTCCTGGGGTCGTAGGAGGGAGTCTGAAGTTAGGGCAGCGACAGTGGAACAGAATGTCCGGAGTAAGGCAGAGGGAGAAGGCAGGCAGGGAGCAGCAGCTTAGAAGGAAAGGAGAGGAAGCATGGGCTCACTGGTGTAAGAGCCACCATTTCTTCGTGCTGGGCTTCCTCGGCTTCCAGGAACGCAGTTTGTCTTGAAGTGGTCTGATTAATTTTCTCTTCCTTGCAGTTATGGTGGCCCTTTCCTTCCAGCATTGTTCCCCATTTGTTTTCAGAGCCCAGGTAGGGAGAGGACCTCAGATTTGCTTTTCCCGAGACGATTTGGTCAGCTTCCGTTGTATTACACTATCGGTTTATCGTCGAATTGCATGTTTCCGCAAGTAGTAACACCAACGGGTCAGAAATGAACAACTGCCAACCAGAGCCGTGAGCCTCTGGTTTTCTGAGGTTCCCACTGACCCCGGGGGAAGAACTCCCTGGGCAGCAGTCCACGATCCCATCCAATGCAAGCTGATCGCCTGTGGATGGAGCGAACAGGAAAGTCCTCTATGGAATAGCCTGGCAGGTGCAGAGGCCACTTAATACAGGCAAGCTCATGTTTGAGTCACATAGGAAAATTTTCGTGTTCGAAAAGGGTCTCCAGTCAATGGCAGATGGGGGAAGTACAAAGGAAGAGAAGGGAGGCAGACAAGCGAGACGGCGCACCGGCTCTATTCATCTGTTTATTGGCCTGTAAAGAATACACCCATTAGCTGAAGGCCTCTGGGCAAATGTACAGAAAAGTTATTACTACAGTCCAATCCAACTAAATTAAATCCAGGGCCTAAACGCAAAAAAAGAAAAAAAAAAAAAAAAGCCAAAACGAAATCCCATAAAAGGAAAGCAAGAAGGGAGGAGGGTTATACGAGGTGGGGAGGGAGGAAAGGCAGAGAGCAATGTGTGTGGAGGAATGAAGCAATAAACTAGTAACAGCCCAACTTAAACGATGGACTCAGTGCAGGGGTTAGAAGCTAGGAAACGTGCATCCTCAGACAACTTCCCACTCATTAATAACCCATACTTGCTGTAACACCTCATGCCTCTGCGCTTTGCACCTTCTGTTCCTTCCTTTATGAAATATCCTTTCCCAGTCCCAGTCAGTAAATGCTCATGTGTACATCAAAGCCCAGGTTAGACTCTGCCTCTTCCCAGAAACCTTTTCTGGTCTCCTCTTCTTCTGAAGAATTTTTTTTTTTTTTTTAAAGTAAGCTATGCATCCAAACGTGGGACTTGAACTCATGACCAAGAGATTAAGAGTTGCACGCTCTACAGACTGAGCCAGCCAGGCACCCCCTGCCTCTCAAGAGCTTTTCATTCTCTCTACTGAGCTACCTTTGTATTTATTTCCAGTTCCTTGATTGCAGAGGTGAAGTCTTACTCATCCCTGGCAGGTAGAATGATTAGCATGTAAGAAGCAAACTTTGGGGACACGTGGGTGGCTCAGTCCGTTAACCAGACCCTTGATTTTGGCTCAGGTCACGATTTCCCGTGTCGTGGGAGCCAGCTCCATGTTGGGCTCTGTGCTGACAGCTCACAGCCTGCTTGGGGTTCTCTCTCTCTCTCCCCCTTTCTCTCTGCCCCTCCCCCTCAATCACTGAGCTCTCTCTTCCAAAATAAATAAATAGGGGCGCCTGGGTGGCACAGTCGGTTAAGCGTCCGACTTCAGCCAGGTCACGATCTCGCGGTCCGTGAGTTCGAGCCCCGCGTCGGGCTCTGGGCTGATGGCTCGGAGCCTGGAGCCTGCTTCCGATTCTGTGTCTCCCTCTCTCTCTGCCCCCTCCCCCGTTCATGCTCTGTCTCTCTCTGTCACAAAAATAAATAAACGTTGAAAAAAAAATTAAAAAAAAAAATAAATAACGTTATTTTAAAAAGTCAAAATTTGGGGCGACTGGGTGGCTCAGTCGGTTGAGTGTCCGACTTCGGCTCAGGTCATGATCTCACAGCTCGTGAGTTCAAGCCCCGCGTCGGGCTCTGTGCTGACAGCTCAGAGCCTGGAGCGTGTTTCAGATTCTGTGTCTTCCTCTCTCTCTCTGACCCTCCCCCATTCATGCTCTGTCTCTCTCTGTCTCATAAATAAATGTTAAAAAAATTTTTTTAAATAAATTTAAATAAAATCAAAATTTGGTCATTTGAATTGGATTGAGATGAAGACTTAAAATAGTAAAATTGCTATTGCTATGTAAAACATTTCAAAAAATGAGTCAAATGCCAATATGTAGAGAGGGTAGAATTCTAGAGAAGTAACTAATTAGAGAATTCACAAGGAGTATTAGCAAGTGGGAAAAATAGCCAATGTATCGAAGTGATCAGAGGCAAATAGAGCAAACAGAAATAGGCCTATAAATTGGGCAACAGCTACTCTAGAAACAAAGGAATTTTGGCAGGGAGGCTGTAAAATCAGTGTATGGAAAACATGTCGTTTTCCTTCAGTGCCGTTAACTCATAATAAAACGTTTAACTTATATCTGCAATAGCGCGTCTGTCCCATCGCTCTGGTTGATGTAAATTTTCTGATGATACTGGTGGTCTTGCATTGTAGGCCACGCTGTCTTGACCATGCAAATGTGAAATGATGTCGAATGCTTGATCCAGGGTCAGGATTCTGTTAAGGTTCCATCTTCCCATTCTACCCATCGGAAAACAAATAAAACAGGGGTGCCCGGGTGGCTCAGTCAGTTAAGCATCCGAGCCTTGTTTTTGGCTCAAGTCATGATCACGCAGTTTGTGTGAGCCCCATGTTGGGATCTGCTCTATGGAGCCTGCTTGGAATTCTCTCTCCCTCTCTCTCTCTGCCCCTTCCCCGTCCCCTCCTCAAAAAATAAGTAAACGTTAAAAAATAAAAAAAGTCTGGACTATGCAAATATCGGAAGAAAACAGGAAAGTTCAACGTATGTAATTATTAATAATTGTTAATATAATTATCAAGTTTGGTAGATTTATTATATATATATATATATATATATATTCTAGATAATATGTGCTAGGCAGCCTGGCCTGCAGGATGGCCTCCAGTGATGATTCCTCCCTTCTATTCTTTTCCCCCTTGAGTGTGGGTTGGATATAAGGACGAGTAGCAAATAGAACGCAGCAAAGGCTCGGTAGTACCTTCCAGATGAGATTACAAAAACTCTGGCTTCTAACATTAGTGTTCCCTTTTGATCTCTGGCTTGCTTATTTGCTCTGAACAAAGCCAGCTGCCATGCTGTGAGCTACTCTATAGAAATGCTCTTGTGAAAGAAGGGATATCTCTAGCCAATAGTCAGCAGCCCCAGAACTGTAAGAGCCATATAAATGAACTTGGAAGTAGATCTTCCCTCAATTGGAGCTTGAAGATTGCAGCTCCAGCCAACGCCTTGACTACAGCCTTGGGAGATTCTGAGCCAGAGGTACGCAACTAAGCTGTTCTTGTATTCCTAACCAACACCAGCTTTGGGAAAATAAATGTTTGCTGTTTTAAGCTGCTACATAGATCATTGATATGTCCTATACTATAATACATAACCATCTTATCTAATATATGAATATAATATTTAGATGTTTCTCCCTGTATATAGTATATAATAATGTATTATAATGTTGATACAATTGTGTGAAAGACTAAATTAGCCATTATTATGCATTCGCCATTTTTGAAATATTTTTTAACTGTTTTTTTTTTAATTTTTTTTAACGTTTATTTATTTTTGAGACAGGGAGAGACAGCATGAACGGGGGAGGGTCAGAGAGAGAGGGAGACACAGAATCTGAAACAGGCTCCGGGCTCTGAGCTGTCAGCACAGAGCCTGACGCGGGGCTCAAACTCACGGACCGCGAGATCATGACCTGAGCCGAAGTCGGATGCCCAACCGAGCCACCCAGGCGCCCCTTAACTGTTTTTTTTTTTTTTTTTAATTTTTTTTTTTTAACGTTTATTTATTTTTGGGACAGAGAGAGACAGAGCATGAACAGGGGAGGGGCAGAGAGAGAGGGAGACACAGAATCGGAAACAGGCTCCAGGCTCTGAGCCATCAGCCCAGAGCCCGACGCGGGGCTCGAACTCACGGACCACGAGATCGTGACCTGACTGAAGTCGGACGCTTAACCGACTGCGCCACCCAGGCGCCCCTGTTTATTTTTGAGAAAGAGAGAGACAGAGCCTGAGCAGGGAGGGGCACAGAGAGACAGAGACTGAATCTGAAGCAGGGTCCGGGCTCTGAGCTGTCAGCACAGAGCCCCACGCGGGACTCAAACTCATAAACCCGCAAGATCATCATGACCTGAAGTCAGACGCTTAACCAGTTGAACCACGCAGGCGCCCCTGCATTAGCCATTATTATACACTAGTTAGTAGTAATGGCTAATGTTTATGGAGCATTTACCATATGCTAGGTGCTGTGCTAAAAAGTATGATTATACTTCTTTTGAAATTAACACATTCATAAGAAAGCATAGAGAAAGGAGAGAGACGAAAAGAAACAGATAACAGGGGAGAGAAGAGAAGGGAGAGACGTAGTAAGAAGGAAAACAGGAGGGAGAAACAGGGTCCAAGAGACAGAACTCATTTGGAAACCACAGAATTATCCTTTAATATTCACTACTAATGATTCATATAATTTAATACTATAATTTACTTGAAATGTAGGCCATGAAAAAAGAAAGAAACAATTTGAGGCACGTGGCTTAGTCAGTAGAGCATGTGACTCTTGATCTCAGGGTTGTAGATTTGAGCCCCTTGCTGGGTATAGAGATTACTTAAGAATAAAATCTTGGGGCGCCTGGGTGGCGCAGTCGGTTAAGCATCCGACTTCAGCCAGGTCACGATCTCGCGGTCCGTGGGTTCGAGCCCCGCGTCGGGCTCTGGGCTGATGGCTCAGAGCCTGGAGCCTGTTTCCGATTCTGTGTCTCCCTCTCTCTCTGCCCCTCCCCCGTTCATGCTCTGTCTCTCTCTGTCCCAAAAATAAATAAAAAACGTTGAAAAAAAAGTTAAAAAAAAAAAAGAATAAAATCTTAAGGGGTGCCTGGGTGGCTCAGTCGGCTGTGTCTGACTCTCGATTTTGGCTCAGGTCATGATGTCACGGTTCATGACATCCAGCCCCATGTCGTGCTCCATGCTGACAGCACAAAGCCTGTTTGGGATTCCTTCTCTTCTCCCCCCGCCCCCCGCCCCCCCTTGCCTCTCTCTCTTTCTCTCTCTCTCTCTCAAAATAAATAAACTTAAAAAAAATCTTAAAAAATAATTAAGAAAAATAAAATGTATTTATCCATTTAACAAACATGGAGAACTTTCTATACTCCAGCCATTCTGTTATAGACATTAGAAATATACTAGAAATAAAATGGACACTATTTTGTTATTACACTGCTTACAGTTTTGAAGGAAAGCTATGGAAGTTCCTTCTTTGCAGAAAGAATTTTTTTAGTGATTTAGGTTCATATATTTCTAGAAACAGAATGATGGATTGGATGGCCATTAATGTTGGAACTGAATCTACTCACAGGAAAATTGGAATTCGCTTATTGTTCAGCGGGGTCACCCACACCTTAAAAAAAAATTTTTTTTTAATGTTTGTTTACTTTTGAGGCAGAGAGACAGAGCATGAGCTGGGGAGAGTCAGAGAGAGAGGGAGACACAGAATCTGAAGCAGGCTCCAGGCTCTGAACTGTCAGCACAGAGCCCGATGCGGGCTCGAACCCACGAACCTTGAGATCACCACCTGAGCCAAATTCTGATGCTCAACGGACTGAGCCACCTAGGCACCCCACCCACCCTTTTTCTTAAACTGTAACTTTTAAGTAGGCTCCACACCCAGTGTGGGGCTTGAACCCACAACCCTGAGATCAAGAGTCACAGGCCTGGGGCGCCTGGGTGGCTCAGTCCGTTAGGCGTCCGACTTCGGCTCAGGTCATGATCTCGCGGTCCGAGAGTTCGAGCCCCACGTTGGGCTCTGTGCTGACAGCTCAGAGCCTGGAGCCTGTTTCAGATTCTGTGTCTCCCTCTTTCTCTGACCCTCCCCTGTTCATGCTCTCTCTCTGTCTCAAAAATAAATAAATGTTAAAAAAGAAAAATTAAAAAAAAAAAAAAAGGAGTCACAGGCCTTAACAGCCTGAGCCAGCCAGGTGTCCTGCAGCTTTCCTAGACTAAGAGTGAAGGAGGCTCTGTGAGCCATCCTGAGGGTGGTTCATTGCTGCACTTTCAAACACTGCATACTGATCGGTGAGCATGAACCGTTCATACCTTTCCACTTGAAGATCCTCCTCCCCAGTTCCCTTCAAAGTATGGTTTAATAAACCATGCCAAAACTTAGTGATTGAAAGCAACAACTCATTGTTTTCCCTGATTTTATATGGTCATCAGGTGGTAAGTCTGCTTTCCGTGGTGTTGGCCAGAAAGATCCAGAATGGCCTCGATCCAACGGCCAGCGGATGTAGCTGCCCACAGGAGTCTGTGACGGGGTTGTGGGCAATAGTTCTCTTCCTTGTAGTGTCTACGCCTGACTCATCTGGGTTGCAAAAGCGTAGCCATGTGTTGAGATGGAGAATTCTGAGACACAAAGAAAAAAGTGGAGCTCTCTTAAGGGTCAGCCTGGGAAATTACTTGCTCTCCCTCTCCTACGTTCTGTTGGTGAAAACAAATCTACAGGGTCAGTTCCAATTTTAAGGAAGGGGCAACAGATTCCACCTTTTCATGGGAGGATTGGCAAACAATGTGTAGCCGTCTCTGATCTATCACAGTGCCTCTGAGGTTACAGAGAATCTTTTCAACAGCCCAGGTAGGTGCCCAACGGGAAACATTTGTATTTTGCTCTTTCCTGGAAAGCTGATTCACTTGTCTTCACAATGCTAAGGCAGGCCACCCCCCCCGCCCCAAGGTCCTCTTTGATGCTCAGTATTATAGATGAACTGCATTCTCATTTTCTTGATTTCTGTACCACTAAGCCCTGCTGACCTGTCCTCTCTGTTGAGATATTCTCTTCCCTTGGCATCTATGACACCACGTCTCTTTGTTTTTCTCTGCTCCCTTCAGTGTTCTTTTACGTTTCTTTTTCTTCTGTTCTCTGGTAGTTTTCAGGGTTCTTGCCCCGGCCATCCCTCTTACTACACTGAATCCCTCATGAGTCCCATTCGCTCCTATGTCTTTATTTTCCATCGTTCGGCTGATGTTCCCAGATCCACACCCGAGTCTAATCTACTTGTCTCCTGAGCTCTGCATCTGAACGTGCAACAGCACATCTCTGTTTGGAGGTCCCACAGGCACCCTGAGTCCGTCAGGCTTTAATGGAATCATTTAAGCAGCAAGAGACAAAGCTGAGGAATAGACTGTAGGCTGAGCTTTTAGGAGTGACTACCAAGAGACTCCATTGCTCCTTCTGCCATTCGAAGGCCCCCTTCCAGGTGACCCCCTTCACTCTGACTCCTCCCCACCCACTCTTTGTTTTCAAAATCCTATTGATCTTACTTTCTTAATCTTTCCGATCTATCCGTTCTGTCCATTATTTCCATCACCACTTCAGTTCAGCCCAGCCCTTACTCTCAGTTGGAGTGTCCCTCCCCACCACCGCCCTTAGTCATAACCCAAAGCGCCAAGAGAAGAATTTCTAGCGCTGGTCAGATTAAGTCACTTTTTGGTGTAAAGACTTTCAAGATTCCTCATCTTCAGTATACGGATAGAAATTCTTCGTATGCAATCATGACTATTCATTTTTTAAAATCTCTCATCACCACTGCTCCAACCCACCCACGCTAGTGCCTTCCTGCCTTGCTTTCCACCCGTACTGAATTACTTGCACTTCTGAAAAACTACATTCGATTTGCCAACCTCCACCGGAATCCTCACTTTCCCAAGATCTTTATGTTCAGCTGGCTGGTTTCTCCTCATCCTTTGTAACTCAGGTTGGGTATTATCTCCTTTGGATTGTTTTCCCGAGTGTCTCCACTACAATGAGTGGCTCCATGTGGACAGAGGAGTGTTACTGTTGTATGCCCCAAACAAAGCACAGAGACTCCGTTTCTGCGCATCGGCAGGAAGTGTGGAGTGTGAAGGGGAGAGGCTGTATTTCCTAAAACTGGTCACAAGGGGGCAGCAAATAGCTTCTTTAGACTAGGCACCTCTGTTGGTTTTTCTGGCATCGCACTTACTATTACAACTGACTGTTGGTGTTCTTCTAGCACAACTCGAGCTATGCCTGATGGGAAGGAAGATTCCTAATGAATCAGAACTGTACTTCATGTATATTCTGGTTGGTTTCTCAACGCCAGGCACTTCACTAAGTACTAGTAATTAAAAAAGATGATTCGGCGGGCGGGAGGCGGGGCGGGGCAGTGCCCGAGTGGCTCAGTTAGTGGAGCTTCTGGCTCTTGATTTTGGCTCAGGTTGTGGTCCCAGGGTTGTGTGATCGAGCCCCGCCTTGGGTTCTGTGCTGAGTGTGGAGCCTGCTTGAGATTATCTCTCTGTCCCTCCCTCTGTCCTTCTCCTGCTTGCAATCTCTCTCTCAAAATAAAAATAAAATTTTTAAAAAGATGAATCAGGGACACCTGGCCAGCTCAGTCAGTAGAGCATGTGACTCTTGACCTTAGGGTCATGAGTTCGAGTCCCATGTTGGGTGTAGAAATTACATACTAACAACAACAACAACAAAAAGATAAATCAGTCACAGTTCCTACATTCAAGGAATCAATAATTTAGTGGGAAAGAGAAGTGATCCTGAACTTTCTTTATACCCTAACATATGAAGAAACAAGTGATTTGATCCAAGCGATACTGATTTTCATCAGTAGCAATGTCTGCTTCAGATGCCAGACCGATTAAAGCACTTGACTGGCCCAGTCGGTAGAGCACACAACTCTTTTTTTAATATTTATTTATTTTTGAGACAGAGATAGACAGAGCATGAACAGGGGAGGGGCAGAGAGAGAGGGGGACACAGAATCTGAAGCAGGCTCCAGGCTCTGAGCCGTCAGCACAGAGCCCGACGAGGGGCTCGAACTCACGGACCGTGAGATCATGACCTGAGCCGAAGTCGGCTGCTTAACCGACTGAGCCACCCAGGCGCCCCATAGAGCACACAACTCTTGATCTCCAGGGTCGTGAGTTCAAGTCCCATTGGACTTAGTGCTTACTTTATTATTTTTTTAAAGATATTATTTTTAAGTAAAGTCTACACCCAATGTGGGGCTTGAACTTATAGCCCAAAGATCAACAGTCCCATGTTCCACGGACTGAGCCAGCCAGATGCCCCAGGGCCTAGAGATTACAAAAAAAAAAAAAAAGTGGAATAGTTAGTTACTGGGTGCAAATAAGATAGAGTCTCTTAAACGACAGGCATGTTTTTGAAGAGCATGATCCCCATGAACCCAGCTAATTCCAGCCCCAGTAATTCTAGGATGGCTAGAGAAACATGCTCCAACTTGAGCCCACTGCTTTTCTCTTCCTTCCTTCCCTTCCTTTTCCTCCCTTCCTTCCCTGTCTTCCTTCCTTCCCTTTCCTTCCTTCCTTCCTTCCTTCCTTCCTTCCTTCCTTCTCTTTCTTTCTCTCTCTCTCTCTCAGATGAGCAGTTTTATGTTCACAACAAAATTGAGTGAAAGGTACAGAGAATTCCTATATTACCCCCCCCCCCCACCCATACACCTACATCCTCCACCACTACCAAAGTGGTGCATTTGTTACAACTGATGAATCTACATGGACACATCATCACCCAAAGTCCAGAGTTAACCTTAGGGTTCACTCTTACTGTTTTAAATTCTGTGGGTTTTGACAAATGTATCAGGGTATGTATCCACTATTAGAATATCATTCTATTTCACTACCCTATAAATGGTCTATTTTTCTCCTAAAGTAAGCTTTACATCCAACATGGCTTGAACTTATGACCCTGAGGTCACGCTTTACCAACTGAGCCCCCCCAGGTGCCCCTAAAATGCTCTGCCTATTTATCCCACCCTCCCCTTTAAGCTCTGTCAACTGACCTTTACTGCCTTATAGTTATGTCATTTTCAGAATATATATGGTTGGAATCATAAAGGATGTAGCCATTTCAGATTGGCTTCTCTCACTTAGTAATATACCTTTAAGGTTCTTTCACGCTTTTTTGTGATAGCGCTTTTCTTTCGAGTGCTGTGCAATAATCCGTGTTCCAGATGTAAGCAATTTCATGACCTGTTCACCTACTGAGGTCTCTTCCAAGTTTGGGCAATTATGAACGAAGCTGCTCTGAGCATCCGTGTGCAGTGTTTTGTGTGGACGTAAGCTTTTCCTTTGGGTAAATACCAAGGAGCTTAATTAATTGATCAGATGGCATGAGTGTATTTACTTTTTTGTTTTAATGCTTGTTTATTTATGAGGCAGAGACAGAGCATGAGCGGGGGAGGGGCAGAGAGAGAGGGAGACATAGAATCCGAAGCAGGCTCCAGGCTCCGAGCTGTCAGCACAGGACCCGATGCAGGGCTCGAACTCACGGACCGCGAGATCATGACCTGAGCCGAAGTCGGTGGCTCAACCGACTGAGCCACCCAGGCGCCCCACGTGTATTTACTTTTATAAAGAACCAGTAAACTGTCTTCCAGAGTGACTGTACCATTTTCCATTCCCTCCAGCAATGAACAAGAGTTCTTGTTGCTCTAAATCCTTGTAGTGACATCTCATTGTGTTTAATTCACATTTCTGTAATGACACATGACGTGGAGAGTTTTTTCATATTTCTATTTAGCACCTGGTGTCTCCACTGATAGGGTGCATGGTCGGGTTTTTTGCCTATTTTTAAATCAGGTTCTTCATTTTCTTATTGTTGAATTTTAAGAGTTTATATACTTTGGATCACAGTCCTTTATCAGACATGCCTTCAACAAATACTTTCTCCCATCTGTGGCTTGTCTTCTTTGTCTCTTGATATTGTCTTCTGCTGCGCAAAAGATCGGGATTTTAATGAGGTCCAGCTTATTATTTCTTTCATGGATCATGACTTTGATGTCATATCTAAAAAAGTCATCTACATGCCCATAGTCATCTGTTATCTTCTAGGGGTTTCACAGTTTTGGGTTTTAGGTCTATGATACATTTGAGTTTATTTTTGAGAAGGCTGTGAGCTCATATATATATATATATTATATATATATATTATATATATATTATATATATTATATATATATTATATATATTATATATATATTATATATATTATATATATTATATATATATTATATATATTATATATATTATATATATATTATATATATATTATATATATTATATATAATATATATTATATATATATTATATATATATTATATATATATACATTTTTTTATTTAATGTGGAGGTCCTACTGTTCCACATGATTTGTTGAAAAGACTCTCTTTGATCCATTGTATACCCTTTGCTCCTTTGCCAAAGATCAGCTGACCATATCTATGTGGGTCTATTTCTGAGCTCTCCCTTCTGTTCCTTTGATGTATTTGTCTATTCTTTTGCCAATGCTGCACTGTCTTGATTACTGTAGCTTTATAGTTCGTTTTAAAGTCAAGTGGTGTTGGTCTTCCAACTTTGTGTTTCTCTTTGGATAGTGTATGGGCTGTTTTGGGGCTCTTGTCTCTGCCTATAAACTTTAGACTCAGTTTGTCGATACCCACATAACAACTTGCCGGGAGAGATTGCATTGAGTCTATACACCAAGTTGGAAAGAACTGATGTCTTGATAATATTGAGTCTTCCTGCCCACAAACATAGAATATCGCATCCATTTAGTTCTTTGATTTTTTTTTTCAAACTTTTGTAATTTTTCCCCTGATATTTTCTCAGATTTATATAGAAGTATTTCATCTCGGGGCCCCTGGGTGGCTCAGTCGGTTAAGCGTCTGACTTCGGCTCAGGTCACGATCTCATGGTCCGTGAGTTCGAGCCCCGCATCGGGCTCTGTGCTGACAGCTCAGAGCCTGGAGCCTGCTTTGGACTCTGTGTCTCCCTCTCTCTCTCTGCTCCTCCCCCGTTCATGCTCTGTCTCTCTCTGTCTTGAAAATAAATAAACATTTAAAAAAAAAAAAAGAAGTATTTCATCTCTCTGCCCCTCCCCTGCTCACGCTCTGTCTCTCTCTGTCTCAAAAATAAACATTAAAAAAGTTTTTTTTTATATACGTATTTCACCTTTTGGGGTGCTGTGACAGACTAAGTACTGTATGTATTTATTTATTTTATTTATTTTTATTTATTATATGAAATTTATTGTCAAATTAGTTTCCATACAATGTAATATATGTATTTAGTCTCCCCTCCTCACCTATGGTTCCTAAAACCCTTGGAATCGATCAGCGTCTTTTTGTTTTTTATTAAAAAAATTTTTTTAACGTTTATTTATTTTTGAGACAGGGAGAGACAGAGCATGAACAGGGGAGGGTCAGAGAGAGGGAGACACAGAATCTGAAACAGGCTCCGGGCTCTGAGCTGCCAGCACAGAGCCCGACGCGGGGCTTGAACTCACGGACCGCAAGATCATGACCTGAGCCTAAGTTGGCCGCTTAACCGACTGAGCCACCCAGGCGCCCCGATCAGCATCTTTTTGTATGCTCATGAGATGCCTGGTGGTGGGGGGCTGCCAGGATAGCCTCGGATCGGGTGCTGGTTGCCATGGGAAGTAACCACGCGATCGGAGATCGGGAGTGCTGGAACTAAGCAGCTACCCCCATGTAATGAAACCTCCGTACAAAACCTAAGCAAAGCGATTTGAAGAGCTTCTGTGTTAGCAAGCACATTCAAGTGCTGAGCGGGCAGTGTGTCCTGAGGCGACACGGAAGCCATGTGCACCCACCTCATACCTTGCCCTGTGCATCCTACCATTTGGCTGCTCCGGAGCTGTGGTCTTTATAATAAATGGCTAATAGTGAGTAAAACCCTTGCTTGAGTTCTGTGAGCCATTCTAGCCAAGTTATTGAAGGCAACGAGGGACCTGTGATTTACCGCTGTTAGACAGGAGTAGGGGAGGCAGGAGTTGCGATTGATGTCTGAGATGGGAGTGGTCTTATGGAACTGAGCCCCTGACTTGTAGGATCTGACACGACCTCCAGGGAGATCGGGTCAGAATTGAATTGAACTGTAGGGGGCCCAGCTGGTGTATGAGAATTCATGAAGGAGGGAAATCACCCCACCCAGTTGGTATCAGAAGTGTTGGGAGGAGAGAAGAAACAGAAGCTTTTCCGTTCAGGTGCTAATGTAAATGGTATTCTGGTTTCAATTTCAAATCCCACTTGTTCAGGGTGCCTGGGTGGCACAGTCTGTTAAGCAGGCGATTCTCGATTTCAGCTCAGGTCATGATCTCACGGTTCATGAGTTCGAGCCCTGCGTCGGGATCCATGCTGACAGTGCAGAGCCTGCCTGGGATTCTCTCTGTCTCTCTCCCTCTCTCTGTTCCTCCCCTGCTTGTGCTCTCTCTCTCTCTCAAAATAAATAAGCCACAAAAGACTTTTTAATGAATAAATTAAAAACGATTGGGGCGCCTGGGTGGCGCAGTCGGTTAAGCGTCCGACTTCAGCCAGGTCACGATCTCGCGGTCCGTGAGTTCGAGCCCCGCGTCGGGCTCTGGGCTGATGGCTCAGAGCCTGGAGCCTGTTTCCGATTCTGTGTCTCCCTCTCTCTCTGCCCCTCCCTCGTTCATGCTCTGTCTCTCTCTGTCCCAAAAATAAATAAACGTTGAAAAAAAAATAAAAAAAAATAAATAAATAAATAAAAAAATAAAAACGATTGAACTTTTGTATTCTGCAAACTTGCTGTAGTCCCCCATCAGTTTCAGGAGGGTTTTTTTTTTTTTCCTGGCCATTTCTTTACGATTTTCTATGTAGATGACCACATCATCTACAAATAAAGACAGCTTTATTTCTTCCTTCTCAATCTGTTCACCTCGTCTTTCCTTTTTTTTTTTAAATTGCATTAGCTAGACTTCCATTGTGATGTTGAAAAGCAGGGACGAGATGAAATATCCTTGCCTTGTTCATGATCATAGTGAGAAACTGTCCAGTATATCACTATTAAGTATGATTTAGTGATAGATTTCGACAGGTCTGGCTTGCAGCGGGTCAGTGGGACCCCAGTGGGGATGGAGTAGTGTCCCCTCACCCAGGGATGCCAAGGAAGTCACTCATCCAGTGGGATGTCCCATTGCAAATTGCAGTAGATAATTCCTTTCTCAGGCACGATGAGGCTTGGTGTTCTCAGTAGTGTAGCACTTGATCCATGGTAAGAGTCACAATGATGGCCTTTTTTGGGGCACCTTCCATACCTTCACAGCATTGGGTGCCTTGGCAGAGGTCTCTAGTCTGGCATATGGGTCCACAAGACTTACTGACTGATAATCCAAATGTATTAAGACTTAGGACAGGGATGTCTGACTGGTTCAGTTAGTAGAGCATGCCATTCTTGATCTTGGTATTGTGAGTTCAAACCCCAGGTTGAGTGTCGAGATCACTTGGAAAAAAAAAAAAAAAAGAATAGGACAGTACTTTAGTCCTCCCAGCCAAGGTTACAACCTGTTCCAATTTATTTATTTTCTTAAATATCTTTTAATTTTTAATTTAACTGTAGCTGTCATACCATGTTCGTTTTTTTAATGTTTATTTCTGAGAGAGACAGAGAGAGAGCATGAGCGGGGGGGGGGGGGGGCAGAGAGAGAGAGGGAGACACAGAATCCGAAGCAGGCTCCAGGCTCCGAGTGGTCAGCAGAGAGAGAGCCCGAAGCAGGGCTCGAACTCACGAACCGCGAGATCATGACCTGACCTGAAGTCGGATGCTCAACCGACGGAGCCACCCCCGTGCCCCCACCTGTTTGCAATTTAATCTGATATTTTCATACTCCATCTTTCATTTGTATGAACCCTGCTGTATGAACCTTGCTGCTTGTAGGATACAGTATCGATGGAACCTCCATTCAAATGTCATTATCTTTTGCCCCGTCTTAACATGTCATACCCTTTACAATGTGACTCTCGATCACTGTCTGAGAAGAGTGTCCATACACGGCCCTCCGCTTCTGTAATTCCCCTAATGGGGGCAGCCTGGTGTGTGTAAGCGACAAGGGGAAGCATGGGTTAGTTCTGATGCAGTGTCCACACAAACTAGGGCATACTTAAAACCCTCAATCAGAGTGAGGGGGCCCATATAATCAATTTGTCAATCCCTCACCATTTGGGAACACCAGTGGGTGGCCTCAGACCTTTGGGTGGTTGTCTTGAGCCGTATATACAACACAGGTGACATGCTGTTACTGCATTAACCAATTAATCAATATACCGTATGTCCTAAAGGGTCAGGTGCTAGGGCTCATACCCAAGCCAGGACATCTGCTTCCCTCCTGATGGCCAGGGGGATCAACGCCTTATGAGCCAGGACACGGAAGGCAGTAAAGACTGCCTCAGGCTCGTGCAGGCAAATAAGGATAGCCCTGCGCACTTGACCCCACAAAGCCTCACTCATGAATCATTTTACTCCGTGGCTGCTGGGGTTCATTCCTTCCTGAGAGGCTCCACCTGGAAGAGTGACGTGGACACTGCTAGGACCTCTTTCCCTTTAGGGGCATATCAAATGTTTGCCCCCTTCGAGAGCTTGGATCGACATCCTAGGGGCACCCTCCCCTTCTGCTGACTCCGCCACAGTATCTGACCCAGACCTTCCAAAAGTCGCAGATACATCATATTCGAAGGGTAGCCCTGCTCAGAAGATGCCTCGAGATGTAATCTGCTTCCCCACTATTTTCGCCTTGTCAATGCAGCTTGCTGCTCTGGGTCCCAATCCCACATATGCCCTTTCTTTACCAGGTGGCATAAGGGACGGACGTACCAGGTGGGGAGTAAAATCCTCTGACCTACCGCCCATTACAAAGGCTTGCCCCGCCTTTACTTTCGGAGGCATGCATCTTGTAAAACACAGTTTCTATGACAACATGCATTCACCTAACTAAGTGACACCCAAAACTTTATGGTAGAGCCTGGGCCTTGAATTTTCTGTGGATTCGCTGCTCATCTTTGCCCTAGCAGATGGTACAGCAAAGCTTGAGGAATGTCCTCCAGCAGAGGCAAAGTCTTCACGTGTTAACAGTGTATCCTCAACGTCATGGGCCATTTTGCTAATGTCAGGAAGGAGTACAGGAACAATTTTTTGGGGGTACCATCCTACAACATATAGTGGGACTCTGCAGGTAGCCTTGGGAAGCATTTAAAAGGTACATTATGGGGGCCACTGGGTGTCTCAGTCGGTTAGGTGTCCAACTTTTGGTTTTGGCTTAGGTCGTGATCTTCAGGCTTTGTGGGTTTGAGCCCTGCGTCGGGCTCTGTGCTGGCAGCATGGGATTCTCTGTCTCTCTCCCCGTGTTTGTGCCCTTCCCTCACTCCTGCTGTCTCCGTCTCTGTCTAAATAAATAAATAAACTTTTTTTTTTTAAGGTGCATTATGGCACTGAATAACGTATGCAGTTGTTGAATCACTATATTGTATGCCTGAAATTGATATAACACTATTAACTATACTGGAATTAAAATAAACAAGTAAAAAAAAAAAAGGTTCATTATGTCCTTCCCAAATGAAGGCAAATTGATATTAGTTATCAGAAACCTGTACTTGTCAAAGTCTCTACCATGAATCTCCTTGAAGATGAAGCACATTTGCAAGAACACTTCTGCCAAAGCATTGGAGTAAAACCATAACTATCTACAAATCACAAAAGATTTTAAAATGGCATGGTAGAAAAAGAAATGTTTTCGGGGCACCTGGGTGGCTCAGTCGGTGAAGCGTCCGACTTCGGCTCAGGTCATGATCTCACGTTTCATGCGTTCAAGCCCCGCGTCGGGCTCTGTGCTGACAGCTCAGAGCCTGGAGCCTGCCTCGGATTCTGGGTTCTCCCTCTCTCTGCCCCTCCCCTGCTTGTGCTCTTTCTCTGTCTCTCAAAAAATGAATAAATGTTAAGAAAAATTAAAAAGAAAAAGAAATGTTTTCAAAAATAATAAACAAATAAAATAGCCATGGTTAAAGATTTGATAAGAGGTAATTATAATGCAATTAACAAGAGAATTTGGTTATTTCTGTGACATGCATTTAAATATTATGACTTGTGGGGCGCCTGGGTGGCGCAGTCAGTTAAGCGGCCGACTTCAGCCAGGTCACGATCTCGCGGTCTGTGAGTTCGAGCCCCGCGTCAGGCTCTGGGCTGATGGCTCAGAGCCTGGAGCCTGCTTCCGATTCTGTGTCTCCCTCTCTGTCTGCCCCTCCCCCGTTCATGCTCTGTCTCTCTCTGTCCCAAAAATAAATAAAAAAGAAAACGTTGAAAAATAAAAATTATGACTTGTTACGGGACCTGGTCTGGATCACCCGGCAGAAGAACCAAGCGGCAGTCGGAGATCTTGGAAGGCAGGAGGTTTATTTCACACTGGTGGGCTCAGAGGAGGTCATTCTCCGGAGGTCTGAGTCCCAAGCATAAGCAGAGGGGACAATTTATAGTATGTTACTTCTGCATTCCACATTAACAGTAATTTGGCAGGTGGGACAAGAGGGTGGGAAGAAAAACCCAGAAGAGCCGGGGGGGGGGGGGGGGGGGGGGGGAGTCATTGGGCAAGGACTGGAGTTCCCCTACCAGTCCTATCAGCCTTCTTTTGGGAGATTTTTCCCTATCAACTGATTGGATCGCCTGTGTGGCTCAGTCGGTTAAGTGTCCAGCTCTTGGTGTCAGCTCAGGTCATGATCTCACAGTTTGTGAGTTTGAGTCCCACATCAGGCTCTGTGTTGATAGGTTGGGGCCTGCTTGGGGAGTCTTTCCCTCTCTCTGCTCCTCCCCCACTTTCTCTCTCTCTCTCTAAAATAAAACAAAAAAAAAATTTGTTTAATTGTGACTGATAACATGCCAACACATCAGATTTTTAGGAATTTTATATAAAAATACCTTAAAGTTTAGCATAATTTTTTTCCATGCTTCCCATGAAGTATAACATACCCAAAAAACTTACATAGTTGGGGCGCCAAGTTGGTTCAGTTGGTAGAGCCTATAACTCTTTATCTCAGGGTTGTGAATTCAAAGCCCCACATTTGGTGTAGAGATTGCTTAAAATAAAAATTGCACAGTTGTAAAAACCCTAGTTCTTTTAATAGAGAAGACTCCATTTTCTTAGGAAATCAAAGAGCTGCTAAATACAAACACAGAATCTTTGTTTTCTTGGCAGATTACATTAAAGTTTTATGTATTATATAAAGAAGAAGCTTTGTTTAGAGTTTATTAGATCAAAAATCTAAGAAAATGTCCTTTTAGGACGCTTGGCTGGCTCAGTTCATGGACCATGACACTCTTGATCTCAGGGGCAGGAGTTCAAGCCTGATGTTGGGTGTAGACATTACTTTAAAAGTCCTTTTAACAGAGAGGAAATCAAATTCTAATTTTGTACCAGTGTACTTTTAATATCCCTTTTCAAATTAAAAAAAAGTTTTTTTTTAAATATGTATTTATTTTTGAGTGAGAGAGAGAGACACACACACACACACACACACACACACACACACACAGAGCGGGGAGCAAGGGAGGGTCAGAGAGGGAGACAGAATCTGTAGCAGACTCCAGGACGCCGGGCTCCAACTCTCCAGCCATGAGATCATGACCTGAGCTGAAGTCATAAGCGTAACTGACCGAGCCATCCAGATGTCCCAAGCCTTGCCTCTTTCATAAATCCATTTTGGCAAATACCCTCCAGAGTTCAAAAAAAAAAAAAAATCACATAGACACAACATACATCAACACAGATAAATTGTTAATTTTTTAAAATGTTTATTTATTTTTGAGACAGAGACAGAGCGCGAGAGGGGGAGGGGTAGAGAGACAGAGGGAGACACAGAATAAGAAGCAGGCTCCAGGCTCTGAGCTGTCAGCACCGAGCGGGGGCTTGAACTCATAAATGGTGAGATCGTGACCTGAGCCAAAGTCAGACGCTCAACCGAATGAGCCACCCACGCGCCCCTAGACATACCACGAATTTAGTACTCTGAGGAACGACCATGTGAAGACATAGTAAGAAGGACGGTGGGGCTCAAACCCACACTGTGAGATCATGACCTGAGCCGAAGTCTGAGCCACTCAGGCGCCCCAACGCAGATGGCTTTTACTTCACTCACATGGCTAAAGCTTCTTAATGCTATTTGGTGCGATCTTCCGGAGGCCACAGGCTAGATTTGGGGCCAGGGAACTTATACAGCACTGTATCTCATTTTATTTAATAATTTATTTTTATAGCACTGTATTTTACAAAGCTTCTTCCCCCCTCCTGTTTTGTCTTCAGTCTCTGTGTTTTGGTTATCTCCTGGGTGTTTACATTTCAAAGACATGATAAGATTTACAATTTCAAGAGACAGAGAAAGAATGTAAGTTTCTGCCCTAGGCATTTTCGAATAATTGCTACTTAAATTCTTCTTGTTTTAAGGGTTGACAGCCTGGGGCATTTCATCCCTTCCCCACCCCCTCACCGCCACAGCATCTTCTGCAGCTGTCATCACTTTCCCAGGGATTCCACCTCTTAGCATCCCAACCAGGCTTTGTCAAAGGGCGCTCAGACCTTATTCTGTGCCCTCCTGGCCTTTGTAAATGGCACTAAGGCTACCAAATTATTACTCTGCCCTCCCACCTTGTCGGCCATGCCCGAAGCTAGCAGAGCCGTGGACAGCTTTGTGCCTTTCTCTCACCAGAACCCGTCTTCCAACTCTAACTCGAGCTGCAGTCTCTAGTTGGGTACTGGGGGGGCAGCCAAACGGCCTCCAGGAGGGGCCAGTCCATCGCAGCAGACTATATTCCCCCTCTTTGTTGCAGCCTACGAGGCGGTTCCTTAAATAAGCACATCAAACCAGCCATTGTTTTCAGGGTGTCCTCGCACTCACGTGGCGATCTACAAACATCTAACATAGAAGCACCTCTCCCAATGACGCGGAAGTCAATGGCCGGTGTGGGATTTCCTACCCCGATGCATCTTTCCCAAGGCGCATTTTTTTTGGTCTCCTGGCTGGTGCACCAACTGTTGGTTTAAAAATTGGTCCTGGGGGCGCCTGGGTGGCTCAGTCGGTTAAGCCTCCGACTTCAGCTCAGGTCACGATGTCGCGGTCCGTGAGTTCCAGCCCCGCGTCGGGCTCTGGGCTGATGGCTCAGAGCCTGGAGCCTGCTTCCGATTCTGTGTCTCCCTCTCTCTCTGCCCCTCCCCCATTCATGCTCTGTCTCTCTCTGTCCCAAAAATAAATAAATGTTAAAAAAAAAATTAAAAAAAAAAAATTGGTCCTGTAGGTAGTAGGCAGGGAGAAGCCGAAGAGGTAGTCCTTTCCAGATCAGTAAGTGGCAGGTTTTATAAGCAAGAGAACGTACTTCTAAGGCGTGTCTGGGGTGGCCTCAGGAGGAGTAGATCTGTGCACCCATTTGCCAAATCTTAGATGTTTGTATAGAGGCCTTAACTGGGCTTAGTCACATCTACTGTCCAGATGGTCTTAACACATTTGGATCTCAAGGCTGTGTTCTTGGGGCAGCTTCTGGGAAAAAGAGAAGGCAAGCAGAGTGCACATTACAAAGACAAGGTGAGGAAGAGGGCCCTCCAACTGTCCAGGTCCAGGTTGCCACAAGTGAGCTCATTGGGTACCTACACCTGGTAGCTCATTGATCCTAGGGGTTATCAGGGGCCTCCTTTGGTTTCCTCTTCTAACACTGTAACTATTAACAGATAAGGTGAAGCCTATTAAAATTTTTAAGAGTTTATTTTGTTTTATTTTTGTGAGGGAGAGGGCGAGAGTGAGCAAGGGGCAGAGAGGGTGTGGGGAGAGAGAGAGACAGAGAAGGGGAGCTCAAGCTCACCCAAAGCGAGGCTCAAACTCACGAACCATGAGAACCGTGAGAACCTGAGCCAAAGCCTGATGCTTAACTGACAGAGCCAGCCAGGTGCCCCGAGAGTTTATTTGAACAAAAGTTGATTCGAATTGGGACAGCACCAAACCGGAAGTGGTTAGGAGCACTCTACCCACAGAACTCCTAGGAGGGGCGCACCTGGGTGGCTCAGTCGGTTTAAGCCTCCAACTTCCGCTCAGGTCTGATCTCGCCGTTTGTGAGTTCGAGACCCGCATCAGACTCTGTGCTGCTGGTAGGTCAGAACCTGGAGCCCACGTCAGCTTCTGCGTCTCTCTTTTCTCTCTGTCTGACCCTCTCCCACTCACACTCTCTCTCTCAAAAATAAATAAATACTAAAAAAAAAAAAAAAAAAGAAAGAAAGAAACTCTGGGAGAGAATTTTCTAGAGAAAAGGCAAAAAGCAAGGAAATTAATTGCTTAATCACTTAAAGTTTATTTGTTTCGGATTGGCTGTCCTTAGCTTTCAATTTTGTAATCTTAAAACATTTGCAGGCTGATTTTGGTTTGCTTATGGAGAGCCTCAGTCCAATGACTCCCTTGTTTAGTGAATTTGACACATTTTATACAGATTTAGGAAGGGCTCCAGGGAAGCATTGTGAGAAAGTGGGTGGTTATCAAACTTTAGCGCATCAAAAGTATTCAGTGCTCATGAAAGATGCTTGTGTTCCTTCTTTGGGGATTTCAATTTGGTATATATGTGGTGGGGGTAAGAATCTTCACTTAGCAACTCATGGAGGTCTTACTTACTAAACACAGGGTCTCTTGGGGCGCCTGGGTGGCTCAGTCTGTTAAGCATCTGATTCTAGATCTCAGCCCAGGTCTTGATCTCAGGGTCGTGAGCTCAAGTCCCACGTTGGGCTCCACACTGGGTGTGAAGCGTACTTAAATAAGTAAGTAAGCAAGTAAATAAATAAATGCAGTCCTTCTTACTTTATCCAAACATTTTTCAGACTCCAGTGTTTTCCGGAATCCTCTGAGGATATGACTGCTAGATAAGACATAGGATGGTTAAATTAATTTGAATTTCAGATAGGTAGCAGATAAATCTTTAGTGCATCTCAAATAAGGCAATATTTGTGACATCTTAAAAAAATTTTTTTAGTGTTTATTTAATTGAGAGAGAGAGAGAGTATGAGCGAGGAGAGGGACAGGGAGAAATGGAGACACAGAATCCCAAGAAGGATCTGGGCTCTGAGCTGTCAGCACAGTGCCCACCCAAAGCGGGGCTCCAACTCACGAGCTGTGAGATCATGACCTAAACCAAAGTCAGAAGCCCAACCGACTGAGCCACCCAGGTACCCCTATTTGTGACAAATCTCATCAATTGTTTTAACTGAAATGCAAATGTCCTTTTTCTCCAACCATCACCGAATATTTTCTTCCTTTTTATTTTTTTATTTCTTTTTAATTTGAGAGAGAGCACACGAGTGAGGTAGAGGGGAGAGTGATAGGGGGGTGGGGAGAATCTCAAGCAGATTCCATGTTCAGCATGGAGCCCAACACAGGTCTCCATCCCACGACCTTGGGATCGTGACCTGAGCCAAAATCAAGAGTCAGGTGCTCAATGGACTGAGCCACCCAGGCATTTCCATCACTGAATACTTTCACATTGGTTGTTTGAATCTTCCTTGAGTCAGATACATGTGATGGCTGTCTCTTTTGTCTTTTTAGGAAATTTCAAAATATATAATCTCATGAGGAGATTCTCTTTATCACTGATTCCCTTTTTAACCTTTCCTAATCTCTCCTACCTCTAGGGTTACCTCTGTAACTTACTGGGTAACAAGAAGCTTGAGACACTTAGAACTAATCTGCCGTACTTTTTATCTTGTTTCTTTCTTTCTCCTTTTACTTTCCCACCTGCTCCATTTTCTCTCTTCTCCTCTGCTCTCCCGTTTCCTTCTTAAGTCTGTTTCTCTATTTTATCCCAGTTGTCTTTCTTGAAATTTCTACCAGGGCTTTCCCTTTTCCACTTTGTTCCCTCTTTTCTGTTTTACTTGTCCTCTTTTTCTTTCCTTCCTGCCCTCTCCCCAAGGCTTCCATGTCAAAGTTAAGCTCAGTAGGGTAAAAAAAAAAAAAAAAAAAAAAAAAAAAAATTAAGCTTAGTACAAACAAGTCAGGGCACTAGGAACCAGTCTGCAGTGTTGTTCCAGAAGGAGATTCTGTTCTGCCAGTCCCTTTGCTGGAGCAAGTTCTCAGTCAGGAGAAAGGAGGGCTTCAAGAAACAATTGCTTTGCCTGAGGATCTGATGGGAGGGTGATGGATAGCACTGCAGTTACGACTTGGAGAACTGCAGGAAAAGGAGGGGAACCACTGCCCGGCAGCGTGAGGGGAGGGAGAAAGAGCCAGTCAGGAAGAGCTTATGAAAGGGGAGGAGAATGTACTGGCTGCGTATGCCGCGTGCAAAAGACCTTTCTGCAGATATTGTGTCTTTGTGAGCTGACTGCAGAGGCCATGTGCATGCCGAATGTATGTGAATGTATGTGTTGCTGATTTCAGATCATGGGTCTGTGTGAACTGCTGACTGCAAGAAACGGGGATGTGTTGTTGAAAGGATTTTGCAGTCAGAGTGCTTGTTTGTGGTTCTGTGGTATGTGTGACTGACTTTTTGCCAAATGCACCGTTCTGATTCCAGCTCTGAAAGTTTAGTGGAAGTCTGGCTTACTAAGCCAAGACACAACAAAGTTAGAAGGAAATTTGGGGGCAACGTGAGATGGACATGAAGAGAGCAGCAAGAGAAAAGAAAAAAGATTTGAAGGAAAGGCAGAATGACAAAGCAGAAGATTGAACAATAGAAATTCCCTCCTTAGAAAAGACAGAACTTTGATAGGAGGGAGGAAAGAAAAGTAACATTCTTCCAGGTATAGGCATTATGTATCCCTAATTCTTCCTGTACCTTGGTGAGATAGTTCCTAGTTTTTCTCTTGTTTCTTTCTAGACGCGGTGTATCATGACATGTATGTTACAGGTATATTTTGGCTATACCAGGGGCTATTTTAAAACTTAACAGTTAAGCAAACCGGAGCATTAACAGTTCTTAAGAGAGAAAAAAGAGGGTTTGTTTTGTTCTTGCCGTTAGATAGGAAAGCTATTGGATGTAATGGAAGGACATTCAGTCTTGATCAGAGATTAATTGAACAGGATTAGAGAATTACCGTTGTGGTGATAAGAATAATAATGTAAAGTGCATGACACATTCCAAAAGCAGGGGTGTTGAAACACTCTATTGCCTCATTCCAAAGACGGTTATTGTTATTAATACAATTGTTAACAAAATTTAATAGGGGCGTACACCTGGAATGAAATATTTAAGTTAGGCTTAAGAACTTCTAGACCTAGGCAGATAAACACAGATGCATCCTAACTTTGAACTTGGATGTGGACTGGGAGGGAAGTTTCAGTTGGGAGCATCCCAGTTTTGCTTTGTTGCCAAAACACTATGTATTTTTGATGATTTCAAACTGCAGCCACTGTAATGTCTTTCTCAGCTCTTTACTCTCGTCATTCTTTAAACCTAAGTAGATGGAAATTATTATAATTACATTTCCAATGCTACTTTTGCTCTGTTCATTAATGTCTTTTGTTTCCTTCAGCCATCTTATCCTCCTTTTCTTTCTACTAGTTGTTTTTTTCAATCTGCCTCTCTCCTTCGTTATTTCCTCCTCTCCATCATGTTTCCCTGGATTTGGTTAAAATTCTCCTTCACTTCTTTCCTCACCTGTCTCTCCTTTGTCAAAATAATTATTTTTCAGGCTCGTCTTTCTCCTCATTCCTTTCTCTGGTGTCTTTGTCTCCAGCAGAGGGGGTCTGATGGTGATGGGAGGTAGGGATGAGGCCTGGGAGAAGGCAGGCTGGGAGGGGGAGGAGGAAGTGGTGTTTCAGCTGTTTCTGCCATCAGCCTATGAAAGGCCGATTTAAGCTCGCCTCTGTAAATTCCTCGCCTCCCATCCCACAGCCTTCCCCTTCAAAGAGTCTCTCTAGTTTCCCACCTTAAATTCCACCTCCCTTTCTCCCCACCACATTTCTCGGGTGACATCACTTTCTGCCAGCTGTGACTGCCAGGGACACTGACCTACTTTTGCCCTCTCTGTTAGGCCCTAAACCCTGGTTTCTCTGCTAAACTCTGGATTTCTGCTAACCACTTTTTGCCCCTGTGTGTCACTTGATCCTTTTTTTAAACCTCAAAACATTTCATGGTCTCCTATGAGGCTGTAGTTTTTAGTATTTAAACTTTGAGAAAAAGCATAATTATGAAAAAGCTTCTATGACTTCAGGAAATTCGCTTATGATTTATATGGGTGAGTGCTTTGTTAATCGAAACGTAATCTCTCCATGGTTGAAGAATAACATGTATTAGTCATTTTTGAAGAATCTTTATAGGTATGCTTGGCTAATGGATTCTTTTGTGCCAAATTCTTTGTTGTTTTTTTTTTTTTTTTTTTAAGAGGGAGATGAGGGGGCAAGTGAGTGAAGGGCAGAGAGAGAGAGAAACCTATGAGGGGTTGGAGGAGAGAGAGAGAGAGAGAGAGTTTCTCTTTTCTAGTGGGGCTCACCCGAAGTGGGACTTGAACTCACAACCTGTGAGATCATGATCTGAGCCAAAGTCCAATGTTACTGAGCCACAAAGGTGCCCTGTGACAAATTCTAATATATGTAATTACAAATGTTTTGCATATGACATTGGAGACATAAGCAAAAGTAGCAGACATTGATCTATAAATAAAACTTTACATACGGTTGTCCCTGCATATCCACAGGGGATACATTCCAAGACTCCCAGTGGATGCCTGAAACCACAGATAATATTGAGGCCTATATATAAATTGTGTTTTTTCCTATACATACACACCCATGATAGCATTTAATTTGCAAACTATGCACAGTAAGAGAGAGAAAACTAATAATAAAATATGCCAATTACAACAATATACTGTAATAAAAATTATATGAATATGGTCTCTCTGGCTCAGTTGGTTGAGCGTCCAATTTTGGCTCGGGTCATGATCTTGCAGTTTGTGGGTTCAAGCCCCGCACAGGGCTCTGTGCTGACCGCTCAGAGCCTGGGGTCTGCTTTGGATTCTGTATCTCCTCTCTGTGCCCCTCCCCCACTCATACTGTATTAAGAAGTAGGGAGAAACTGCAGAAAAAACACATTTTTATAGCTTTTGGAGGGGCTAGAGTAAATGATCAGAAACATGTACTTTGATGATGCTTGGATAGAAATTCTGGTTCTGCCACTTGCTAGCTGTGTGAGTTTGGACAAGTTACTCAGCCTCTCTGCGCCTCAGTTTGCTCATTTGAAAAAAAAAAAAAAAAGATCCTGAGGTCCAGTAGGGTTATTATGAGGATTACACTGTTTAATATACATATAAAGGTTCTGAGAACATTGCATGTTCTAAGCTATTTTAGGTTTATTATGAGACTAGGGACAGATATATAACTATATATGTTTCAAGTATTTTTGTGGTAATTTTCTCTTGTGTACATTTTCATTCACCATTTCTGTACTCAGCAAGTCAGTATTATAGATCTTCTATCTTAGTCTAAGTTGTCTACTCCGGCTGTCCACAGAAGTTCTGGGACCTGAGCAAGAGGGATCGAAACCTGTGTGTTAGGGATTTGTCTGGTGATTCCATTGTGTCACTCAGTATAGATTTCTCCTTTTCCTTTTTTCTTTCGCTTACTTTCTTTTCTGACTTTATTATGCTGTTATGAGAAAACTTAAATTGAAAAGCACTTAGAGAAAAAATCAAGGAGTTTGGGAATTCAGGTGGAGTTGATGGAAGCAAGGTTACGTAAAAGCAAAGATGAGTTAAAAAAAAAATAACTCGGGGCGCCTGGGTGGCTCAGTCGGTTAAGCGTCCGACTTAGGCTCAGGTCATGATCTCACGGTCCGTGAATTCGAGCCCTGCGTCTGGCTCTCTGCTGACAGCTCAGAGCCTGGAGCCTGTTTCAGATTCTGTGTCTCCCTCTCTCTGACCCTCCCCCATTCATGCTCTGTCTCTCTCTGTCTCAAAAATAAATAAACATTAAAAAAAAAATTAAAAAAAAAAAACAAAACTCAGTGATCAATGCAGGTTTGAAAAGCCAGGAGAGCAAAAGTGATTTAAAAAGGAAATGAGGATGGGGCGCCTGGGTGGCGCAGTCGGTTAAGCGTCCGACTTCGGCCAGGTCATGATCTCACGGTCCGTGGGTTCGAGCCCCGCATCGGGCTCTGGGCCATCAGCCTGGAGCCTGTTTCCGATTCTGTGTCTCCCTCTCTCTCTGCCCCTCCCCCGTTCATGCTCTGTCTCGCTCTGTCCCAAAAATAAATAAAAAACGTTGAAAAAAAAAATTAAAAAAAAAAAAAAAAAAGGAAATGAGGAGCATCCGGGTGGCTCAGTCGGTTAAGTGTCCAATTCTTGATTTTGAGTCAGGTCTTGATCTCACGGTTTGTGGGTTCAAGCCCTGCGTTGGGCTCCGTGCTAACAGCATGGAGCCTGCTTGGGATTCTCCCTCTCCCTGTCTCTCTGCCCTGCCCATGCACGCTTCCGCAAGGGCTTGGTCTCTCTCAAAAGTAAACTCTAAAAATATGAAAGAAAAAGAAGAAAGAGGGGCGCCTGGGTGGCTCAGTCGGTTAAGCGGCCGACTTCGGCTCAGGTCATGATCTCACGGTCTGTGAGTTCGAGCCCCGCGTCGGGCTGTGCGCTGATAGCTGGGAGCCTGTTTCAGATTCTGCGTCTCCCTCTCTCTGACCCTCCCCCGTTCATGCTCTGTCTCTCTCTGTCTCAAAAATAAATAAACGTCAAAAAAAATTAAAAAAAAAAAAAGAAAAAGAAGAAAGAAAAAGAAATGAATATGGCAGGTAACCATTGGGACAGAATAGATAGAAATTGCTCTGCCTCTTTGCAATGAGGATAACTACAAGAACTTAGACTCATGAACAGGGCTCCAGAGTCTAACTTTGTCTTTTTATTAAAGTTTTTAAAAGTGTTATGTATTTGAGAGAGAGTGCAAGAGGGGGAGAGCGGCAGATGGCGAGAGAGTCTTAAGCAGGTTCCATGTTCAGCGCAGAGCCTGACATGGTGCTTGACCCCACGACCCTGCCATCATGACCTGAGCTGAAATCAAGAGCCAGACGCTCAATTAACTGAGCCACCCAGGTGCCCCAGTGTAACTTTTTCAATACTAGGTTGTTAGGATGCTTTTAGACTTTTTACTCAATATGTAAATGTTTAATAATAATTCAAGGTGCTGCTGGTGACATAAATTGTGACAGATCCACAGAGCTCTTGTGTGGCATTGGTCTGGTTGAAATGTTTACTAATTCATTCATGTTTCCCTGAACCAAGGGAGGGTGGTTCTTGTTTTATTTTTTCCCTTATTACCTGATGTTTCCTCTATTTTGTAGAAAAGAACACACTGCCTTTCACATTTACTTTTCCCTTTATTCTTACCAGATTGATATGCTTTTTTAAAAAAAAAAATTCTTGTTTTTGTTAGTTTTAAGTTTATGATTTTTAGGAGAGAGAGTGAGAGCAGGGGAGGGGCAAAGAGTAAGAAGGAGACACAGAATCCGAAGCAGGCTCCAGGCTCTGAGCTGTCAGCACAGAGCCCAACGTGGGGCTTGAACCCATAAACCACGAGATAATGACCTGAGCTGCAGTTGGACCGTTACCGGACTGAGCCACGCAGTTGCCCTCAAAATTTCCTTTTTTTTTTTTTTTAGTTTTAAGTAATCTCTACATCTAATGCGGGGCTCGAACTCACAGCCCTGAGAGCCAGCCAGGCACCACCCACATTAAGATACTTTTTTTTTTTAAGTTAGGTATTTATTTGAGAGAAAGTGTGAGTGGGGGAGGGACAGAAAGCCAGGGAGATCGAGAATTTCAAGCAGGCTCTGCACCATGCCGGGCTCGATGCCTGGCTTGAACTCATGAAATGTGAGATCATGACCTGAGCTGAATTTGGATTCTTAACCGACTGAGCCATCCTGGTGCCCTCAGATTGATATACTTTTAAGATATTCCAGTGAACATGGGGTACCTGGGTGGAGTCGGTTGGGTGTCTGACTTCAGCTCAGGTCATGATCTCACAGCTAGTGAGTTCGAGCATTGCCCTGGGCTCTGTGCTGACAGCTCAGAGCCTGGAGCCTGCATGGGATTCTTTGTCTCCCTCCTTCCCTCTCTCTCTCTACCCTCCTCCGCTTATGCTCTGTCTCTCTCTCTCAAAAATAAATAAACATTAAAAAAATTTTTTTAAAGATATTCCAGGGGCGCCTGGGTGGCTCAGTCGGTTGAGCGTCTGACTTCAGCTCAGGTCATGATCTCATGGTCTGTGAGTTCGAGCCCCACGTTGGGCTCTGTGCTGACAGCTCGGAGCCCGGAGCCTGTTTCAGATCTGTGTCTCCCTCTCTCTCTGACCCCCCCCTGCTCATGCTCTGTCTCTCTCTGTCTCAAAATAAACATTAAAAAAAAATGAAAAAAAAAAAGATATTCCAGTGAACAGAGAATCAGGAGACTCGGAAATTGCCACCAATGATTTCATCTTGTTGCCTCAATTTTCCCTTCTGTCAGAGGGGTCTAGAAATAAATAGTTTCTTAACCTTACAAAGTTGCTGGTAGTTAAAATGAGTTTGTAAATGTTAAGGCTTTATGGCGTCTGGCTGACTCGGTGGGTGGAGCCTGTGACCCTTGATTTCGGGGTTGTGAGGTTGAACCCAACGTTGGATGTGGAGGTTAAAAATGTGGAAGGTTTTATTTTTAAAAAATCGTTTAATGTTTATTTTTTTTCTGAGAGAGAGACACAGAGTGCCAGCGGGGAGGGCAGAGAGAAAGGGAGACACAGACTCCGAAGCAGGCTCCAGGCTCTGAGCTGTCAGCACAGAGCCCCTCGCGGGGCTCAAACTCGCAGACAGCGAGATCATGACTTGAGCCGAAGTGGACACTCAACCAACTGAGCCACCCTTTAAAAGGCGCCCTTTTCAATAAAGGATATTTTACAAATGATTTTTCTCTAAGACATTATTCTCAAAGTCTCATGGGTCTAAGAATTATTTGGGATGTGAATTCAAAATGCAGACTCAGGGGTGATTGTCTACGCTTTGAGTTTGGCTCAAAAATACAGATATCCAGGCTGATTCAGAAGGTCAGACGTGAGGGCCAAGGAGTCTGCAATGTGAACACGCGTTCCAAGTTATTCCTGAGTGGTAGAGAAAATGAAATATTCCAAACAGCCAGATACATTTAAGGAGGGGGAACCCTCCATTACTTCTCGAAGTCTTATTTTTCTTTACACCCTTTCCTCCTGATTGAGCCAAGGTACCGTCTTCACTCCTTTTCCCCCACCTCCCATCCTCCTTTGTGTCTGGCATTGACATTTTCTTCGCGTAGTTGGAGAGGCGCTCAGCTTAATGTGTAGAAATGGAGTGGCGGAAAGGGAGGAGGGATGTGGGTGGGGAAAGGCTAGATCAGTATTTAGCTATTCTAACTGTGGAGACTGTTGTTGTCGGGCTGGTTCTAGCCGGCTGGTTCAGGGAGAGGAAGCCGTGGGGACAGCTAGAGCCTGGGCAGCTGCCCCTGCAGTTCCGTATTTGCTAGTGTAGGTTCTGATGTGACACAGACTACCTTTTCTCCACCCACATGAATTTTACAGGAATCCCATCAGATATGCCGTGAGGACTACTATTTTAAGTACTGATAACAGTCCTGGATTCATTCCTGTTTACAATTCTCCTGTTTGCTACTCAGAGGACTTTAATTTCAATCCAATCCCAGCTTGTTTTCTTGTCTCGACCCAGGAAGGAAAGATTTGCGCCAGATGGCGTCTATGCGGTACTTAAAGATTTTTGCTTGATGTGCATTCTAGAGAATATGTAAGTAATGTTTTTCTGGATGGTGGAGATAGACACCAAAGCAACACAAGTGGAATCAGAGACAGGGAATTAGTGGCACCTGGACAACTTTGTTAGGGGAGATTTTGTTTTCATCACCTCCTCGCATTTTATGTGCCTTCCCCCTAGTATCTTCATATTGTCTACCAAGAACTTTTTTAAGTGCTTCTTGCTGGGTACCTGGATGGCTCGGTCAGTTGAGCATCCCGCTTTGGCTCGGGTCACAACTTTGGTCTGCAAGTTTGACATTGAGTTCGAGCCCAGCACGGGGTTGTCTGTTGTCAGCTCGGAACCCACTTCTGATCCTCTGTCCCCCTCTCTTTCTGCCCCTCCCCCCGCTCATGCTCTCTTTCTCAAAAATAAAAATAAATATTTAAAAAAAGTGCTTCTTGCTGCAAATCTCACTATCACATTCTAACCAGCTAATCCATTGATTCACTGAAATGTGTCTAGATAATGTGTACTGTCATATATAGTTAATTCTAATATCTCTGTTGTCTAAACCTTGGTTCAGCTTAGCCGCGTGTTAGAATTCCCCGGAGAGCCTTAAAAAATATTGGTGCCTGGATTCCAGTAACAGTTTGTACTAGGACACATAGCTAAACATTGCATAACTTCTCTTTGATATTTGACTATTTTGGTATAGCCTACACACACACACACACACACACACACACACACACGTATATAAACATTTTATTTTTGAATACACTCTACACCCAACACGGGGCTCAAACTAACAACCCTGAGATTCAGAGTCACTTGGTCTACTCACTGAGCCAGCCAGCCAGCTGCCCCAATAACCAATATTTTCTGAGGACTTACTATGTAGTAGATCATATTTGAGTTACCTCAATCTCTATTTTGTGGATGAGATAACTGAGGCTTACAGAGGTTAAGCACCAATCACATGCCACTAGGAAATAAAGCTAAGATTTTAAATCAGATTTACCTGACTCCAGAGACGCTAGGTTGCTTATTATGTCTTCTCAAGGGATTCAACTGACCCCAGAGCATACTGAAGAATATTAATTTAATGGTTAAAAATGAGTGGTGCATGATTAAACCAAGATAAGCTTTAAGTAGTACTTAAAGTACTTTTTTTTAAAGTTTATTTTGAGAGTGAGAGTGGGAGGGGCAGAGAGAGATGGAGAGAGAGAGACAATCCCAAGCAGACTCTACACAGACAGCATTGAACCTGACGTGGGGCTCGAACTCACAAACTGTGAGATCATGACCTGAGCCGAAACCAAGACTCAGATATTTAACTGACCGAGCCACCCAGGTGCTCCAAAATACTTTGTTTTGTAACGTAAACTCTACCCACAACGTAAGGGTCAAGCTTAGGTCCCCGAGATCACATGCTCTATTGACTGAGCCAGCCAGGTGCCCCCAAATACTTTCAAGAATATATTGTTACCCAAAGGAGATGTGAGTCCATACCTGTCTAAATAACAACCATAAAAGCACAAAGATTATGACTGAGTCCAAGAATCTGAACCTTTCTGGACCTTGCTTTCCATTATGGAAATGCTAAAAATAATTTAAATAAAGTGAATTTGATCATCATTTATGTAAGTATTATATACTGACAATTTAAGCCATATCCTTGGCTTTGCATTTAAGAATATACTTCTGTCTTTTGTTTGTTTCTGACTACCTTAAGTGGAAACCAAAACGTTGTATACATTATGAATTTCTTTGGATGTGTCTGGCATATAATGACAGTGCATGAAATACATAGCATTGTTTTGTTTTGTTTTTTAAGTGGCCAGTGAATTACTAGTCTAATATTCCCTACCCACAGTTTCAGCAATACATCCTTTTCCTGCGTGCGTGCTGCATGGTTACCTTGAATTAGGTTTCTTAACAGTAGGACGGAAGAATAGGATAGGTAGTACTGATAATCGGTGGGGCCAATCATGCAACCTTTTCCCTCTGTCAATCACCCTGTGTATCTTTTGCCAGATTCTCATTGTGTTAGCATCTCTGTGATCAAGGTTCTCTTAATGCTTCTCTTCTTTGTCTTTAGGTTGAATATACTTTGCTTCAGGAGACTGAATATCAGGGTGGAAATAAAGAGCAACATCTTACTCCCTCCTCCCCTTTTTTTGAAGGTGGTAATAGCACATTTATTCCTGTAAACGTGTCCTCTGTGAGAACTGTTCCCTCCTAGGTTACTCTCAGTGGCAAAACAGCAGCAAACACAATAGCACTTGCTTTGTGCCAGGCGTTAAGTCTTATCAGCTAATTCACTCCTTATACCAACTCAATGAAGTAACTATTTTTGTATATTCTACAAAATACTTTCATAGTTAACTTTTGTAGTCGGGCAGATTAAGATAGAGAAGTTAGGGTACTTCAGAAGATTTAAGTAAGGGGAACTAGAACTCTGAGCGAGTCCAGAAGTTACCACCCTATGTTTTGCTAGATCTCTTAAAGGACTAAGTGAATGAAATCAGCAAAAAAGGCAGACCAAAATGGTTGGGAAAGGATTGCTGAAAAGAATTTGTTGACTTAGGCGACTCAGAATGGAATGTGATTTGTAAGAAGGCAAACTGGTTAGTTAGGACATCATTGTATCCCTCATGTGGGATCTCTAGGGGTAATAAATGACTATGGTTATTTTGGAAATGAATCTGCCAGGTACAGTCGCACGGTGATCTGTTACCTTTCGTTTCATTCTTTATGATCTAGAAAAATTAACACAGGAGTAACGTAGCTGAACATATTCAGATTCATTCTCACAGCAACCTTGGAATACATTCTTAGCTTTTCATAACAAAGGCTTGGGGGGAAGTTATGAAACTAATTTGCCCCAAGGTTCATACTGGTTTCCAAGTAGCAGAGCGGGCTGTACCACACTGCCCCGCCTATATGTTTAAACCTGCATAAAGCCCTGAGCATGTATGATGTACTGTAGTTTACAAATTTGCCTTACAACGTACAGAGGCAACGTCTTCATTCCGTACACGCATAAGGACCTTATAGGTATTGATCTTTGTTCCCAATCTTTGCCTGTGGGAGGGGAGAGACCACGGCTTGCGGGGACTCCAGGCGGAGGGCGCCGGAAAGGCTGAGCGGGAGGTGGGCTGGGCTGGGCAGGGCAGGAGACAGAGGCGTGGACACGCACAACCACACAGTCCCCCAAGAGGCTTGGTGGTTGGTGGGCTGGCGTCAGGGTTCAAAGTGTGCATGAATGGGGCCAGAGGAGGGAATGTGAGGGCAGGGAGGGTGTACAACGGAAGGAATCAATCTCGCGGTTTCGAGGTGGGAACAAACCTCGTCTCCCCCCCCCCCCCCCCAGCGTTTCCCTTCCTTAGTAAGGACGGTTTGGGGGCGGGTGGGGAAAGCGCGTCCTCGAAGCGCTCTCGCGCTCCATCGCCCCTCTACCATCCGAGAGGCTGACGTTGGCTGCGAGTGGGGACGCGGAGCCTGGAGGGCGGGTCTCGACGCAGGTGTTGGATGGATCCGCTAGGCCGGGCTCGGCTGGCTGGCTGGCTGGCCGGCTGGCCCGGCCCCTCGCCCCCCGCCCGCCGCGCCGCCGCGCCTGGGGGGCGGGGCCGGGGCGCGCGAGGGTCCTCTGCACGCGGGCGGGCGGCGCGCGGCGCCTCGGTCTGGGGGAGCGCGGGGCGGTCTCCGCCGGCGTCGCGCGCGCTGTGTGTGAGCGGGGTTGCGCGCGCGCGCGCGCACTACAGGCGAGTGAGGGAGCGAGGAGCGGCCGGGTGTGAGAGTGTGTTTGGGGGTGGGGGCGAGTGTGTGTGTGTGTGTGTGTGGGAGTGTGTGTGGGAGTGCGTGTGGGAGTGCGTGGGAGTGGGAGTGGGGGTGAGGGACAGCCAGACCGACCGCGAGGCTGTGAGAAAGTGGGCGAGTGTGCGAGGGTGCCCGGCCTGGCTGCGGGAGCCGCGGTGGCGGAGGAGAAAGGAGGCGGCTCCCGGCATCCCGACCCCCTCCCCCTCCTCTCCTTCTCGGACTTCCAGCCAGCCTGCCCGGCAGCCCGCGGTTCCCTCGGAGGCCCCAGCCCGGCTCCGCTGGCCGAGAGCGAGGGAGGAGCCGCCGGAGCCAGGTGAGCGGTGCGATCGCTTCCCTCCCCCGGTGTAGTGGCGTGAGGCGGAGGCGCGCCCGCCGCCGCCCCCCCCTCCCCGCGCCCCTCCCCCAAATGGGCGACTGCGGCCTTAGGGACTCGGCGACGAGCAGGGGCTCGGCCGGGCGGGGCGCGCCGGGGGCCGGGGGGCTAGTGAAGCCCGGGGGGGGGTCGCTCCGCCGCGGGGGGGTGGGGGGGAGCCCCGGCCCGGTTGGCGTGCTGGGAGGGGGCCGAGGTCGCCGGGTGCGTGTGACGGGTGAGAACTGCCGGGGACAGGCGGCGTCCTCGGGCGTGAAGTGTGCTTCCCCCTGTTTGTGAGGGGGGTGTGGTAACCCTGGGAGTGCTCGTTGGAGTAGAACACGCGTTGTGCCAACCTGTCCTCCAGCGTGTGGTGATCGCTCCTGCCCCCGCTTCCATCAGACACATTCCTGTGGTGTGACCGAGGGAGGAGGATGTGGTGTTCGTCCTGCACTTAGTATGGTTTAAATCCCATGGTTTCCTCCTTACGTGTGAAATTTTAGAGAGTGTGACAGTCCTACCTCCTTTGCCTTTGGCAGTGCTCTGAGTAAGAATGGGGTGACAAATAACTGCTTGGCTCGTTCGATTTTTCTTTTTTTTAAGGCATTTGACCATGATGCAAATCTTGCCCCCCTCCCTTTAAAAATAAAACCCAAACTAGTTAGATAATAACTTCACATTTGCCTTACTAATGTGACCTTATCTCAGAAGGCAGATTTGTAATCCCAGTATTTTACCCCACTTGTAGGTGTGAATAGAGAGGGGGCGGTAATTGCATTCTATGAGTGAGGTTGTTATGCTACCCGTGTTGACTGTAACTTCCGATGTGCATTCTTTTAGCGTGCTGTTATTTTCCCATTAATTACATAAATTGTTCTCACATCTTTGGGGAGTTGGATTAAATTCTAAACCTGAACGGAAAGTACGTGAGGCAGCCTAATATGGAAGATACTGTTTTTTTGTGGGCCTGGTGTTTATTGTATGTACCGAAGTTCTTAATTATTAAATGTAACCTTTTGCAATTTAAATGCTATGTAAATTTCGTTAGGTCTTTAACACCATTGGGCAGTTGAAAGGTCATTTTTTTTTTTCTGTTTCTTACAAAGAATTCACTGTCAGAATACTGTAAGATATTCATTTGGAATAAAACACTCTGAAATTCCAGTCATGGAGATTGAACATTTATTTTCTAACTTTTAGAATGACAACCTCTAATTTTCAAAAATGACAGTCATAGTTAAATTTCTCTTCTAATGGTTGCTGTGTGTTATTTGGTCAGTATGTCAAAGGGGAGGAGGCCTATTTTTCTTTGGAGGTGATCTTTTGTTTATTCCTTTCTATCTTGGTTAGTGCAATGACTTTCCTTCTTTCATGTCAAAGATTTGGTTGTTAGTTTGGCAAGATGGCTGTTGATGTTTTCATCTTTCTCTGTCTCCTTTTTTTCCTCTTGTTTTCTCTTACCCCCACCAGGTGCCAGAGCCTGCTTGTTGGGGAGGGGGGGCACTCTGATTCTGACAATGGGGAGCCAAGAACATCAAATCCAGTCACTAGAATCCTCCACTCATTGAAGGTCCATTTTTCTGTTCCCTCCTTTCCCCCTGCAGGGGGGAAGGAGTTGTATGACTAACCTTTAGACTTTGGGCTACCAGCTAAAATTCCACTTAGTTGCTGGTGGATAACTTTTAATTTTTTTTCATTTTCTTAGATTCATTGAGTGGCAACCAGAAATTTCCCTTTTTTTTTCTTTTCCTTCTCATTCAGTTCCTTTTCCCTCTCCACAAGGAAATCACAAGCAATGTTTTATAAATCCTCTACCCCTTCTTAGCTGTATTATGAAGGCATACACTAAAGAGAACATGTTTTTACATAGGACCAATGAATGCCAGCCAGACTTCAGGCATTAGTGTGTTGGGGTACAGGATGAACCATGGCTAAAAAAAAATACCTCCCAATTCTCGTTTTCCTCAGTTTGTGTCCACCTGGGATTACTGGGGTAAATCACTAGATTGATTTCTCAAAACTTCTCCCCTGTCTATGACCTGAAAGAACATAACACTGGAAGGATTTGGGGGAAGGGGAAAGAACAGGGCCAGTTGATCCACAGTTTGAGAAGTAGCTTTTATCATCTTCCTCTGGGGAGCGGGCATAGAGACTTAAACTGCATGAAAGTGGGTGGAGGAACGTAGGAACAACACGACAAGAGTGACAGAAAACCAAACATAAGTAAGGAAGGGGGAGTTTGTATGTTGCTTACACCGTTTTGGGGGTTACTTAGTGCTGTGGATTTGTAGAGAGTTTATGGCAGGTTAGGTTACAAAGAGTAATCTCTGCAAGTGGGATTAAGTCATAGGCATATGGGGAAAGAGCTTTGAAATTATAATCCAATGTTATTTTAATGTCTGGGCGTAGATTGTGATAGGAAGAATAAAAATATGTTAATGTTAACTGTACTGGCATACACAGTTGTTTCAAGAGAGGTCGAGTAGGAGAGATTAGGTACAGATATTGGGGAAACTGTCTTTCATTATTTGGGAATCTTCCTTTTCGTCGTATTAGGGGCTGTTAAGAAATAATAACATACTACCCCCCAAAATATCTGTACATAATGTGTTTTAGATTTGTGTGCAATATGTGCCTATGTACATATTAGATTTGCAGAAAAGGACTGACTTTCTGACTTCATGATAAATCATGCCATGCTGTTTTTTCAATGTTTTCTTTTCCAGTGTGTTTTTCCTTTCAAAATTGGCTTGGAGGACAAAAGCTACAGAGCTAGCCAGCTCTACTCCCTTAGAGCCTGGTCTGCATGGAACCCATCTGCTTATTTATTTATATTTTTTAACTGCTTTTACTGAAATTACAGGTTTTTTTTCCTTCTGACTTTTATTGTTAGCAAAGGTAATTATTTCAGGATGAGATGTATAATGGTGATGGAAAGTAGCATTAGGCTTGGGTTTTTTGTGTCCCCCCCCCCCAATGTTTGTTTATTTTTGAGAGGGAGATGGTGCACGGGGTGGGGGCAGAATAAGAAGGGGACAGAGGATCTGAAGCAGGCTCTGTGCTAACAGCCGGATGTGGGGCTTGAACTCATGAACTGTGAGATCATGTCCTGAGCCAAAGTCAGACGTTCACCCAACTGAGTAACCCAAGCGCCCCATTGGGTTGTTTATTTATATGAGAAATTGAAAAGATAAATTACGAATTTTTGACAGTTATGTTTAGATCTTATGGGGTATGCATTTGCCTGCTATTAAATACTGAAAATAGCTGTGTTTTTTGATCCTGCCTTACGATTCAATATAACAGACCCCCCTGCTATTAAATATTGAAAATAGCTGTGTTTTTTGATCCTGCCTTATGATTCAATATAACAGACCCCCCTGCTATTAAATATTGAAAATAGCTGTGTTTTTTGATCCTGCCTTACGATTCAATATAACAGACCCCTTTAAAATAACTCCTAACCCCTAACGCTTAACATTTAGCTGTCATATATGAGGTTTTATGTTGCTTGCTGGAGATAATAGAGAATAAAATAAGGATTCTGTCTTCATGGAGTTCACAGTCTAATTTCATTGATCCTTGATTTTTTCATGTGGCAGTCTGTTCTCCCATCAGTGTCCGGAGGAGTCTGCTAGATTATTGTAAAATGTGTATCGATTTATGAATTGATAAAGTAACAAATTTGTGTAAACATTGATATGCCAAATTAATTTTTACTTCCTTTCTTTCAAAAGTGGCAGCATATCACCAAGTTGTGACCAAGAAAAAAAAAATTTACAATTGTTGTATCACTATACTCTACACCTGAAACTAATACAACACCATATGTTAACTGGAATTAAAATAAAAACAAAATTTCAAACCTACCCCTTACTTAAATGTTTTTGCTCTGTTCAGCTCCTTTTCATTTCTTTCTCTCTCCCCTCTCCCTCCCTCCCTCCCCTCCCACCTCCTCCATCCCCCTAACCTTTCCTGTTACTAGCTCTTGACTTCATGTTCTTAGCAATATAGAAATAAGGTCTCTAAATAGAATATGGATTTGCGATATTAGGTCACACTAGTTCTCTCTTACTGCTCCACTTTCCCGTATTTGGCAGCATTTTAGACTTTGATAGTTTATCAGAAAACTACATTTTGGAAATATCTTGCAGGTTTGTCCAAACAGGAACTTTGAAATTTTTCCTGATTCATTGTGGTTTTTAATTGTTAGCTTATTCCTTTGACATGTGAATTAGTTAGCCATGTTTGTAAAACCTTCAACTTGAATATAGTAATATCTTCCCAACTCATTTTTCAAGGTAATGTCCAGAAAGAAAATTTAGAAGGAAGGCCCAACATTTAACATGTTAAACATGATGAACTTTTTTTTTAAATAAAGATCTTATTTATTTATTTATTTTGAGAGAGAGAGAGAGAGAGAGAGATAGCACATGAGCAAAGAGAGGAGGAGACAGAGGATCCAAAGCAGGCTTCACGCTGACACCGTTGAGCCTGAGCCGAAGTCAGACACTCAACCCACTGACCCATCCAGGTGTCCCAATGTTTATTTTTGAGAGAGAGCACAACCAGGAGAGGGAGAGAGAGACAGAGACAGAGAATCTGAAGCAGGCTCCAGGCTCTGAGCTGTTAGCACAGTGCTCAATGCTGGGCTCAAATTCACAAACCATGTGAAATCATGACCTGAGCCAAAGTCAGATGCTTAACTCACTGAACCATCCAGGTGCCCCTAGATTTTATTTATATTTTCAAAGTAATTTTTGTACCCAGTGTGGGTCTTGAACTCACAACCCCAAAATCAAGAGTCAAATGCTCTACTGACTGAACCAGCCAGGTGCCTCTAAACATGAGCTCTCAGTAAGCCATACTACCCTTTGAGTCTCAGGAAGACTTTGCAAATTTTGTGCCATGTTCCAGAAAGAGATACATTGATTTAACATTCCTGTATTGAGTGAAATCATTAGAAGTTTTATTTGGGTTACTGAGAACTTTATTTGTGAGAAAACTTTATTTAAAGTTTACTCATTTTGAAAGAGAGAGAGTGGGAGTGTGGGAAGGGCAGAAAGAGAGGGAGAGAGAATCCCATGTAGACTCTGTGCTGTCAGCACAGAGCCCGATGATCCATCTCGCAAACCCTGAGATCATGACCTAAGATGAAATCAAGATACAGACGCGTAACTGACAGAGCCATCCAAGCACCCCTTGACACGCTTTTAAAAAAAAGATTTTTTAAGTATTCCCTATACCCAAATGTGGAGATCGAACCTAGGAACCCAGAGATCAAGATCATATGCTCTACCAACTGAGCCAGCCAGGGGTACCATTCAGAGAAAACTTTTTTTTAAAAGTTTAGTTTTGTACACCAGACTATTTTTATATAACAGACTGTTAAATTACCTGTAGCTTTGAATAACAAAGCTTTGAATAACAAAGCTACAGGTAATTTAAGTAAAGGTAACATAATTTTCTGATCTTTTAGTTGAATATATGTAAATTTGCTTGTTAATTTGCTCATGATGTTTGTTTTTCTTCTCCAGTTTTCTTTTTATTGTGGTAAAATATACAGCATAAAATTTACCTCCTTAATCATTTTTTAGGTACACAGGTTAGTGATATTAATTATATTCATATTCTTATGCAACTATCTACCATATTCATTTCCAGAACTCTACATATTGCAGAACTGAAACTGTATACCCATATAACTAACTCCTCATTCTTCCAACACCCCAGCCTGTGGCAACCACCATTCTACTTTCTGTGGATTGACACATTATATATTTTATATACTGGTGCATAATGTCCTCCAGGTTTATCCATGTAGCAGCATGTATTGGAATTTAACTCCTTTTTAAGGCATTGTATGTACATACTGTATCTTATTTATTCATCTGTCAACCGAAGGCTTGGGTTGCTTCCACCTTTTAGCTGTTGTAACACTGCTATGAACATGTGTATGAAGATTCTTCTTTGAAGACTCTGTTTTCAGTTCTTTTGGTTATATACCTACAACTAGAATTACTGGATCATACAATATTTCTATTTTTATTTTTTTGAGGAACTGCCATACTATTAAAAATATTTTTTTTAATGTTTATTTATTTTTGAGAAAATGTGAGGGACAGAGCATGAGCAGGGGAGGGGCAGAGAGAGAGGGAGACACAGAATCTGAAGCGGGCTCCAGGCTCTGAGCTGTCAGCCCAGAGCCCGATGCGGGCTTGAACTGATGAAAGGTGAGATCATGACCTGAGCCGAAGTTGGATGCTTAACCGACTGAGCCATTCAGGTGCGCCTGCCATACTATTTTTTTTTTTTTTTTTAATTTTTTTTTTTTTTCAACGTTTATTTTTTATTTTTGGGACAGAGAGAGACAGAGCATGAACGGGGGAGGGGCAGAGAGAGAGGGAGACACAGCATCGGAAACAGGCTCCAGGCTCCGAGCCATCAGCCCAGAGCCCGACGCGGGGCTCGAACTCACGGACCGCGAGATCGTGACCTGGCTGAAGTCGGACGCTTAACCGACTGCGCCACCCAGGCGCCCCTACTATTTTTAATAGCAGCTGCACCATTTCACATTCCAACCAACAATTTTCAAGGCTTCAGGTTTCTCCACATTCTCCCCAACATTTATGATTTTTTGTTTTTTGACAGTAGACCTCCAGTGTGTGCGAGTTTATTATATGGTTTTGATTTGTGTTTTCCTAATGATTAGTGATGTTGAGCATCTTTTTTTGTGATGTTTTATTATCACATCCTTTTTAAAAAGCTCTGTGAGGGCTGGGAGTATGTCTATTTTGTTTACCATGATATTTTAGAGTGCATAGAAGGCACTGAAATACTAATTTTTATTTTATTTTTTTTAATTTTTTTTTCAACGTTTATTTATTTTTGGGACAGAGAGAGACAGAGCATGAACGGGGGAGGGGCAGAGAGAGAGGGAGACACAGAATCGGAAACAGGCTCCAGGCTCTGAGCCATCAGCCCAGAGCCCGACGCGGGGCTCGAACTCACGGACCCCGAGATCGTGACCTGGCTGAAGTCGGACGCTTAACCGACTGCGCCACCCAGGCGCCCCTGAAATACTAATTTTTAAATTAAATGTATTTAATCGAATACTTAGTGTTTTTAGCATTTAGATTCTTAATTGATCTGAGATTATGACCAGTGTTTGACTTTGAACAGTTTTCTTTTTTTTGAGAGAGGGATATAGAAATACTTCTCCAGGGATGTTGTAAAAATAAATGTAAAAGTGAAATGATGAAATGTAAGATGATGATCTTGTTAGTGTAAAAAGAAACTCCCTCTTATCATCGATACCAATACTTACTGGTATTTTAATGTTAAGGGAATATTTCAATGTCAAGGGAATATTTTCATACAAAAATTTTAATGTCAAGGGGAAATTTTCCTATAAAATTTGACCAAGGTATGATAGACTATACTTGTTAAGGTAAGGTTTTATGGCCTATAATAAAGAATTCCCAGATATCATTTACATAAGCAAAAAAGGTAGTAGGTAGTCCAGGGTCACAGCACTACACAGTTGTCAGGCATTCAAGTTTTAACATGTCGCTGTGTTTTTCCTAGGGTTCACTTTTCACTCCTGTCTTCATAGTCCAGGTGGTTGTTAGAGCTGTAGCCATAACACTTACATTCCAGGTAGGGTGGAGGAAGGGCCAAGGAATAGTATAGTATACCTCTTAAGTATGTGTTCTGAAAATTTCAGTGCAGTACTTTCACTCAGCTCTTATTGAGTAAAATTTACTTATATGATCACATCTAGTTGCAAGAAAGCCTAGAGAATACAGTCTGTTCGTTACATGGCATTGTGCTTAGCTAGATATTGGATATCTTATTACTAAGGAGTCATTAGAAAATGGATATTGGGAAGGAAGTGGCAGTCTGTGCCATGGAGTGTGTGGAATTTGAATTCACTCGGCTTTACCACTTAACTTCTTGGCTAGAGCGTATTCAGCTAACAAATGAAGACAGTAATGCACCAAAGGGATGGTTGTGAGGATTGAATGAGAAGATACAAATGAATCGCCTACCATGGTATAATGTGGGTTTTTTAAAATATTTATCCAAATTCCTTTCATTGTCTTTAGGTATGGTAGAAAAAAGTAGAAAGAAATCAGAAAACCTGAATCTTAGTCCTGGCTCCGTTATTGTGATAAGCTCATGATAACTTAAACGGTCAGGCTGTTTCTTTAAAATGGGAAGATATATGTGTGTATTCCTCACGTAATTACATGCAGATTAGATTAGAAAATATATGTGGAATGTGTTTCATAAGCTGTAAATGGAGAATAGTTTTAACCTTATCTGTGTGCATTATTTTGCCTTTGTCCTGCATATGTTTCTTTGTATGAGGAAAGGGAATTTATAGGCACTTGTCTATATATTTCAAAGTGTTGCCTTTTCTTACCTTCATTGGTTTTTCTGTTTCATCACTCATTTTTTTTCAGTCTTTTGATAAAGGGATCTTCTTGAGATTGGGTAGGAAAATCATTGCCCTCTCTTTCCCCCCATAATCACATATGTAGCTTAAAAAAAAAACAGTATCATAGGTAATTACAAGCGCTATAAAAAGGAGAGAGTGTGAATGAGTGTGTCATGTAACCTTTAGGAACTTATTGGTTTGCTCTATTTTTGAGGTATATCCTTTTCAATATAAGGAGGGGGTTGTGAGGGCTGTCATACATTTCTTTTCTGTTATAGCTAAAGACAACTTTGATTAATATCTAGCCTTTTGCTCCTACTTTCAAAGCATTCCGGTCTGCCTTAAAGTTAATGTGGCAAAGAACATGGCATTTTCTATAAACTCAGAACACCTAAACAGTGATCTTATTTTATGTGGCATCTTAGGTAAAGGATGAGATTTTATAGGAACTATCCAGATTTCAGAGGGACATTTTTTTAGAGATTACTTATTGATGAACATTGTTAGTGAGTAATGGGGTAATTGGACTAAGACTATTATTTGGTTATTTCTGAGACTCTTCTGAGGCTTTCAAGTTACCATTCAGTCGTTTTCTGTACCTTAATAAGAGCTACAAAAATCACCTCCTATCCCCAAATGGTATGGTTCTTCCTTTTCACCCTTCCTTTTTTTTTAAAGGTTTTATTTATAATTTTTTTTTATTAACAAGGTTTCTTTTTAATGTTTATTTTTGAGAGAGAGAGAGAGAGAGAGACAGAGTGTGAGGTGGGGGAGGGACAGAGAGAGAGGGAGACAACAGAATCCAAAGCAGGCTCCAGGTTCTGAGCCCGATGCAGGACTCGAACTCAAACTGGGAGATCATGACCTGAGCTGAAGTCCAGATGCTCAACCGACTGAGCCACCCATGCATACCCTTTTAAAAATTCATCTTATAGCACTGACAGTATAAAAAAAAATTAATTACAACATACTGTGATAATTGCCAGAATATGTGTATAATAAGATAATGTAGATTCATGGAGTTAGGATGATTTTTATGAGTCAGAAAAATTTAACAGATGTATTAACTAGTGAGCCAGTATTTACTAAGGTAGGCTTAGGATGTATATTCTAAGCAAAAGGAAGCATGAGAGAATACAATGTGTTCAGGAAATTGGTAAATGAGAGAGAAGAGAGGGTAGAAGATTAGTTTGGAGGTGTTTTTAGGTGCAAAATGTTGCATGTACTGGGGATGAATAGGAAATTCAAGTGGTATTTAGAAAATAGAATTACTGTTGTAATTGTATGTTTACGTAGTGAAGAAAAATAGAAGAAAATGATGCCAGAGTTTCTGAATTAAATGCTTAAATTAGGATGAGTATATCCGGCAGTATTCTTCTGAGAAACAGAACCGGTAAGAAATTGTATATATGTGGAGGGAGAGGGATGTACGGAGGGAGGGAAGGAGGAAGGGGGGAAAGAGAGAAAGAAGGAAATAGAAATTAATTTTAAGGGATTGGTTAGTGTGATTGTGGCACGTCTGAAATTTGTAGGGCAGACCAATGGGTTAGAAACTCAGGCAGGAACCTCTGTTAATGTGTTGATGCAGAGTTCCTTCTCTTGGAAACCCTTTTTTGTTGTTCACACCGTCCACTGATTGGATGGGGTCCATCCATGTCATAGAGGGTAATCTTCACTCAGAGTCGACTGATTATAAACTTTAATCATATTTCCAAAGTACCTACATAGCTACATGTAGACTAGAGTTAGACCAAACGGAGCACCATTGTCTAGCCAGGGTGACGCATAATATTGAACTATTAAAATGGGAATTCAAGGTGTTTAGGTATGTGAATAAAAAACTTCAGAATTTTACTTGCTCAACTGAGGCAATGTTTGTGGCATTTAGTTAGGGATGCCTACTAAGCAGATTGAAATAGGATCTCAAATACAGTTGAGAACTCCAGGGTAGAAAGATATTTAGTGGGTCAATGATATATTCAGATTTTAATGATAATAGTTGAAGCCTGGCTGAGGATGAAATTTCTAGAGAAAGGAGTGAAGGGTTTAAGAAGGAAGCCCTGGGGATTATGTACAGAGAAAGCATCCCCCCCCCCACAACCCCTCCAGCAACCCTCTGTTTGTTCTCTATGTTTAAGAGTCTCTTTATGTTTTGTCCCCCTCCTTGTTTTTATATTATTTTTGCTTCCCTTCCTCTAACCTTTATTCTTTTTCAGTCTTTAGATTCTAAGTTCATATGCTGTGTCTTATCTGGAATAAATGATTTTCCTTGTAGTAAGAGGTGCCTTAAGGTCTTCAAATGGTAGATTGATATTTTTGCTTTTTTCCTAGCAAAATAATTAACATTGGGAAGTGGCTTCATGAGAAAAATGAATGATGCACTTTATTTATGATTCCCATGTAATTAGCCTTGCCTGTACAATTGACAGATGACAGTAAATTTTTTTATTGGTTTGTATATCCAGAAGTTTGCATGGGAAAACTATCTCTAATATAAAACTAAAATTTCACTGTTGAATATCTCTTTATTGAAAAAAAACAACTGTTTTTGTAGTTAGTAGCATTTATTCTATATCTGATATTTGTATATCATTTTCCTTGATACTGTGAGAGAAATAAATCGAGGACAGAAATTAGTTGATCTGAATTTACATTCTAAGAGCAGAAATACTATATTCTTTTGTATATGTGGACATTTACAAATGCTGTGTTTATCTTAACACTGTTGGAGAATAAACTCTTTTTTAAAGTATTTTTTTTAAAGAGAAATAGAGAGTGAGCTGGGGAGGGGAGGGAGGGAGACAGAGAGTCCCAAGCAGGCTTCACACTGTCAGTGCAGAGCCCAGTGCTGGACTCTAACTCATGAACTGTGAGATCATGACCTGAGCTGAAACCAAGAGTTGGGACACTTAACTGACTGAGCCACCCAAGTGCCCTTAAACTCTTTTCTAATAGTAAGTAACCAAACTTACGCCTTTAAATGTCAGGGGGAATAAAGGAACCATTTTATTTTACAAGGGACTCTTTTCTGACATTTAAAATAGTGAATGTAATCAGAAAAAAAATTGTTTTTTAAGGACTCAGGACTATCATTTTATTTGTGTACTTTTGGTCTTCTGACCTCTATAGATTTATCATAACGCTTTTGATTTATCAGCAGTTTTGTTTTTCTTTTTCCCTTCATGTTTATGGACGGGAGAAATAGATATGTTGGAAGAGACCCTGGCCTACTGGTCTCCGCCTGGCCCACAGGAATGTTTTGGAGGTCTCCCAGAGCAGGAGGGCCAGTGTGAGGGTTGGGAAGGGGAGAGAATGAATGCAAAGCTTTTGCCTTGGTGGTTGGAGAATCTTTTCCTGATTGTTTCCTGGTTATTGTTAGATGTGAATCTCAGTGGAGCAGCCTGATAAAGGCAAGCGACCCTGGGTACCTGGGGACCACCAGTGGCCCCTTAACCTGTCAAAATAAAAGTGGACCATTTGGTGGAGGAGAGGTTGTGTTCTTTCTTTCTCTGTCAGTGAACTAGACTTTGGAGATTACTATGAAATTATACTGGATAAAAAATTGGACAGGTGTCACTTGAAAATACCAGTACCCGTGGAACAGTAAGTGACAAGCTAGAGTTTAAGCTTACTTGCCCTTTTCAAACTGGGAATGTCATGTACTTGGTATACAGAAAGAATATTTTGGAACACAGTGTGTCATACCTCTGTGATTCTTTACATGAAAAGCAAGACATGACATGAGAATCTTTTGAAGCTGATAAAGAAAATATATTCCATATGAACAAAGATACTTTGGTGCAGGGCAAGGTGATGATCCCCAGATCTTGCCATATTAACTGCCTCTAGGTGGGCTTTGAGGAACCACAACCATTGACATTGATGTTGGACCTTTTCAAGATAGTGTCTACCTCTTTCACAGAGTCTTCTGCAGGGTGAGAACATTCTTCTAGTTCCAGATATGGGGGTGCAAGTATTCTCTGTGAAAGGATATAGTCCCAGTTGTGGCAAATGATGAGATCTCTAGGCTTGCTTCCAAATCATGAAGGCAGAGAGGGAACACCATTTTCTTTGTTAGAAACCCAGGATCAAGAGGATTTAGGGTTCATTAAAAAAAAAAGAAAAAAATGAAAGGAGATGGGGAGGCTAATCTGAACTTTCATGTGTTGGTTGCTTACCAGTGTAGAAACACTCAAAGATTATGCAAGGATATCAGAGCTGCAGCCATGAAGCCAGACATGGAGATGCTCACGTGCATCATCTGTCAGGAGTTGCTGCATAACTATGTGAGATTGCAGGCCTGGAGTGCTTTTATTATCTGATGATACAATCCTTGAAAACACCATATTGTCTTACTATTGGCCTGGGAAATTTCCACAAGTTGACATATCAATATTGGCAGAACAGTCCTGCTTCCCAGTTGCCAGTGGCTATACCATCTTATCCTGATTTCTGTTGGGGCCACAACTGCTGTACTCATTCAGTACAATTTCATGTGGTGAAATTTAGTCATATTGGCAAACAGATGATGTTCAAGAACTAAGTGTAAGGGATGGAACCAAGATGGGCTTTGGAATAATGGAGGTCATTGACAGGGTGTTTCAAAAACTATCCAGTCTTAGGATCATTTTTATAGTGCCTATCTCAAGGAAAACTGGGGATCTCTACATTAGGTACCCTAGTGCAAATTTTTTTTGGTGGAGCTTTTCCTCTGATTGAGACTTCCTAGTGACCACATCTTCCTATTGTGTAAGTTGAATTATTACTGCATCTAGCCTAAGGCTTGAAAGCGTATGTTCTTGACCACAGCTGTGGAACAGGTGCACAGGGGGCTAGGAGGTTGTGGGCATCGGGCATCCCCTTTGCTGGTTAGTTGGGTCTTGGCCTGATGCATCACCATAACTGAGAGCTCTTAACCTTTCTTTTCCTCAGCTACAAGTCGTAACTATTGTGCTTCTCATTTTATTTTATTCTTTCCCTGCTTTCCTGTGATTGATGCCTTTGAGACCCCATGTTGTGGGGCACATGGGTGAGTGCGGCGCAGGTATGGCAGGCCAAGGTTTGGCGTGCTGGCGTGTGTGTGTGCTGGTGCTTCTGGCTCGTGATATTCTAGTCTTATTGTGTGCATTCAGGCGGAGACCCTGGAGAGTGTGTGAATGGTGCATGAGGGGCTACTTTCAGTTGCTGTGACGCTGGAAGCTGTCTATATGTATGGCTTTTGCTTCCTCTAGTTCTTATCCTTGTCTTTTTTTCTGTTAGATTTGCTGTGTCATCTGGGGTGGTATTAGGATTTTTTAAATTTTTAGTAAGCTCCATGCCCAACATGAGGCTTGAACTAACGACCCTGAGATCAAGAGTTGCATGCTTTACTGACTGAGCTAGCCAGATGCCCCAGTAATTTTATTTTTGAAAAAAGTTTTTTTTTTTTTTGTTGGGGTGCCTGGGAGGCTCAGTTGGTTGAGCGTCCAACTCTTGATTTCAGCTCAGGTCACCATCCTAGGGTCATGGGATTGAGCTGAGCCCCATGTCACACTCTGTCCTGGGCGTGGAGCCTGCTTCAGATTGTTTTTCTCCTCCTCTGCCTCTCTCCCTTGCATACATTCTGTCTCTAAAATAAAAAAAAATTAAAATAACGCTTAAAAAGAAAGGCTTTTTGTTGAAATAACCTGTTAATGTTTGTTAGTAAGGCTTGTAACTTTTTGCTTCTTCTCAGGAAAATAATTTTCAGCTTTTGTCTTGCTCATGATGCAAGCTCTTGCCCATGATGCAAACTCTGAGAAGCAGCACTGTATTTGTGGAAGAAAGTCCTTTTTTGTATTACAGTAAACAATCTGTATTTGTTTAAAAAAATTCTATTTAAAGTAAGCATAAAAACATTGAGTAAGAGCATGCTGTCCTCTGACTGAAATAAATTTGAGCGAATGGACCCCAGCATTTATTTCGGCTATTTAAAGTTTTTTTTCCACAGTCTCAAATTACTCTGATTAAAGTTGTTACATGAATGACTTCAGTGTTGATACTCATCTAATAACATAGGTGTTACTATCTCATTTAAAAAACATTCCTATAAATATGTTAGTGATAAAATATACATACATATGAGAAAACAAGGGAAGAAAATTGAATAAAAAAACTACAGTTACATGAACATATATAATGGAGTTTATCGTGATGGGAGATATGGGGATATGATATACTAATGATTACAACCTTGTCTATTTTATATCAAGGTAGTTGCATTTTGGGTGGGGTAAGTCAGTCAAAAGTAGATGATCAGATAAAAGTATATTTCTAGATTATATATAATACAGGGAATGGCATTGAGTATATAATATTGAAAATGGCACTTTTATTTTTTTTAATTATTTTTTTTTTAATGTTTATTTATGAGAGAGGGAGAGAGATAGAGCATGAATGAGGGAGGGACAGAGAGGGAGACACAGAATCCAAAGTAGGCTACAGGCTCTGAACTGTCAGCGCAGAGCCCGTTGCAGGGCTCGAACTCATGGACCATTAGATCATGACCTGAGCTGAAGTCGGACGCTTAACCAATGGAGCCACCCAGGCGCCCCTAAAAAATGGCACTTTTATTAAGTGACCTGCTGTAATTATTAAACTGCAGTGCTTCCCCAGTGGAAGGGGGAGAAACTTTGTTTTGGGAGGTGGTGAGTTTCTACATTTCTAGTGTTGTAAAAGTTTTGATTTTTTTTTTTTTTTTAATTTTAGATAGAGTGCATGAGTGGGAAGGGGACAGAGAAGGGGGGAGAGAGAGAGAGAGAGAGAGAAAGAGAAAAAGACAGAGACAGAGACAGAGAAAATTCTTGCCCAGCTTGGAGTCTGACATGGGGCTTGATCCCATGACCCTGGGATCATGACCTGAGCCAAAATCAGGAGTTGGATGCCTGACTGGGCCATCCAGGTACTCCTTTTACTATATTTTTTAAAGTAATCTCCATGCCTGATATGGGGCTCAAACTCATAACTTCAAGATCAAGAGTCACACACTAGTGACTGAGCCAGCCAGGTGCCCCAAGTATATTTATTTTCTTTCTTTCTTTCTTTCTTTCTTTCTTTCTTTCTTTCTTTCTTTCTTTCTTTCTTTCTATTTTTTTTAAAACAGGAAGAAATAAAATTTAATTTCATATGTATGGGAGATGCATAAAGACATGAAATTCCTTAGGTAGAATTCTTTATTTACCCTGTGTGTGTATTTGGTCTTTGTCTAGAAAGAATCGTCATTCAGGAGGAAATAATCCAGGAAAAGGAAGAGCAAGCAGATCAAGATGTGTAGCTCTGTGGCGGCCAAGTTGTGGTTTTTGACCGATCGTCGAATCAGGGAAGACTATCCCCAAAAAGAGATTTTACGAGCATTAAAGGCCAAATGTTGTGAGGAGGAACTGGACTTCAGGGCTGTGGTGATGGATGAAGTAGTACTGACAATCGAGCAAGGAAACTTGGGTAAGCCTATACTAAATAATTTTATGGATTTTTTTTGTTAGAATATGTTGAATCCACATTTTCTAGGAATAATTTGGATGAAGGAATTGTTAATAGCTTTACATTACAATCATCTGATCTTAAAATGTAGCATATTTTATGGAAGAAATGGAAACCCCGGAATTAATTGAACCTCTTATGTTATTTTTATTTTAATGTTTATTTTTGAGAGAGAGACACACATGCACAGAGCGTGAGTGAGGGAGGGGCAGAGAGCGAGGGAAACACAGAATCCGAAGCAGGCTCTAGGCTCTGAGCTGTCAGCACAGAGCCCGACGCGGGGCTCGAACTCACGAACCGTGAGATCATGACTGGAGCCAAAGTCCATGACCTGAGCTGAAGACGGACGCAAAACTGACTGAGCCACTCAGGTGACCTGAACCTCTTAAGATATTATTTAGGAAATAGTTGGGAGAGAAATTAAAGAAAATCTACTTGTTTTTCCCCATTATTACTGTCTTCTAATTTTAAAGGTGCCCCTGAGAGAACTTGTACTTCATGGGATAATTCAGTAATGAATTTAGTAAATTCATCAAATTCCACATGTGATTCTTATTTTCTTTTTTTCTAAAAACTTCAGAATATTGACTACTTTTTAAAAAATGTTTATTTCTTTATTTTGAAAGAGAGAGAGAAGGAGAATGTGAGTAGGGGAGGGGCAGAGAGGAGAGCATCCCAAGCAGGCTCCATGTTGCCACCGCAGAGACCAACGCTAGGCTCAGTGTCTCACAAACCGTGAAATTATGACCTGAGCTGAAATCAAGACTTGGATGCCCAACCGATTGAGCCACCCAGGCATTCCTTTTCTTTCTTTATAAAATATTTTATACATATAGTATATAATACACCGTTTGTTTCTCTTCACTGGATAAAAGTGTCTGAATAATTTGACTCAATTGGTGATAAGTCTAGTATTTCTAATTCTGTATTTCATATTTGTTTTAGGGTTACAAGAGGATATCTTAGAAACAGAATTCTTTAGGACTGACTTAGGAATCTTTACGTCTTTACTCTGGAAAGTTATGACTTGTAGGTCATTTCTGTTAGGGAGCATTATATGGTGGCATATACGTGCCATTTTGGATTAACTTTTAGAAGACTAGACATAGTTTAGTGATAGTATTCAGTAAAGATATGAGACAAACACTTAACAGATTCTATGTTACTTAACTTGCTTCGAGACTATAATCATAATGAGAACATGTGTTTTCATCAAAAAAATGGGGGGAGGTGGTTATTGTGAGAACTAATAATATACAGAATATAAATCTGCTATTAGGGTAATTTCATTTGTAGGCTAGTTAATAGATCCCAGAGTCTTGCCTGATGAATAACATGATACTGTAGATTTAAGTAGGTAAAATCTCTTAGCAAACATTTGCTCTTTACTCTCTGTCCTTTAACATTTATTCCATTCACTTTACCTTTTTACAGTTATTGTTGCTTTGGAAATAACTTCTTTAGAACTGAACTGTTTCCAGGTTGTTTCACTGGAGTGTTTTAGTTACTACCTTTATAAGAAAGATGCACATTATTTTATTTTTGGTCAACTTTTCTTTTTTTTAAATGTATATACATAGGTCCAACACTTATTCAGATTCTGGATTTGGGATAGAGCCTGTTTCATTCTTTCATAAATATAATTTGAGCACTTACTATGTGCTAATTAATTGGTATGGTATGCAAAATGAGACATAGTCCCTATATTCTAAAGGCCAAGATTAACATTAACATCAATCAAGTGATCACACATATTAGTGTAAAATCATTATAACTTTGGTAAATTATAAAAGGAATGGATATCCGTTTGCACCCCCCTGCCCTCTAGCTAGCTATGACAGATACATCCTGAACAAATCCGGGCAGATCTTTTCTTTAAAATTCAGAATCTATCACATGCTTTTATAACTTGCAGGTTTTTCAACAAAATTGCATATACAATTGTTGAAATTGGAGTCAGAAATCTGGACAGAGTATTGTGTTAGGAGCCATGCTCTTGAAGTATGTGTGAGAAGGCCAGTGTACATAGGTCACTAAACACATAAACCGCAGGCTTCTGGTGTATGTCTCTGTTTTAAAGGTTGGAAAACCAAAGGCTGCCTTTCCAACAGTCCTCTGAAGTCAGGGTTTCTTATTAGACCAAGCTTCTGTCACATAGACCTATTACTACAAGATGTGGGAAATGCAAATGGACATCTCTGTTCTAATACCTTTCATAGGTTGAAAAATATCTAAGATTGGGGTACCTGGGTGGCTTGGTCCATTGAGCGTCCGACTTTGGCTCAGGTCATGATCTCACGGTTCATGAGTTCAAGCCCTTCGTCAGGCTCTGGTTTGACAGCTCAGAGCCTGGAGCCTGCATCAGATTCTGTGTCTCCCTCGCTGTCTGCCCCTCCCCTGCTCACACTCTGTCTCTCTTTGTCTCTCTCTATCTCAAAAATAAATAAACATTAAAATTTTTAAAAAAAATCTAAGATTGAAAACCATTGTTCTTTGTTTTTTGTTTCCTACTGGACACTCTTTGTTCTCAACTGTCATTTCAGGCCAGTAGGACAAGATTGAACTCACTTCTTCCCCACGAAGCTATCTTATTTCAGCTTTTCGGTTTGTATTTTGTCCTTTGCCCTGGTATTACCGTTAACATATCTTTTGTTTTAAACATGTAGTTTTTAAGTTTATTTACTTATATTTAGAGTAGGTATTTGAATAGAGATGTCCATTGCATTTGCCACATCTTGTAGTAAGAGGTCTGTGAGAAGGGCGTAAGTGAGACCAAGAGAGGAGCAGAGATAGGGGAGAGAATCCCAAGCAGACTCTGCCCTGTCAGTGCAGAGTTTAATGCAGGGCTCTATCCCACAAACCAAGAGTAGGACACTTAACTGACTCAGCCACACGTGTGCTTTTCTGTTTTATTCTTAAGAGCCATTTCTGCCACAAAATTTTCTTGCTTTTTCCTTCTAAATGACAATTGTTCTGCTTTTCAGTATCCTAAGTCAAGCTGTTAATGGCCCCAAGTTTAAACAACTGCAACATTCCTATAGCCTATAGCTCGTTATCTTTCACTACAGTGTTTCCTCTCTAGCTCTTTCTCATTCATTAAACACCAGTTTTATCATCTTTCTAAAAACCTTTAGAAACCCTATTTCCAAGCACTGTTCAATCTATTTTATTTTTAAGGCTTATTTAAAAAAATAAATGAGTGGGGGGAGGGGCACAGAGAGAGACACACTCAGAATCCCAAGCAGGCTCCAGGCTCTGAGCTGTCAGTACAGAGCCTGACGTGGAGCTCGAACCCACGAACCATGAGATCATGACCTGAGCTGAGGTCAGACGCTTAAGCAACTGAACTATCCAGGCGCTCCAGGGCTTTTTATTTTTTATTTGTATTATTTATTTATTTTTAAAATTAATGTATTTATTTTGGGGGGGGGAGGGAGAGAGAGCGCGCGAGAGGGAGCAGGAGGGGTAGAGTGAGGGAGACAGAGGATCCGGAGAGGGCTCCTCACTGACAGCAGAGAGCCCAATGTGGGGCTCAAACTCATGAATGTGAGGTCATGACTTGAGCCAGTTTACTAAGCATACTTTTCCATGTCCACTGTTTATAGCATAAATGTTACCACATGCGCAACAATAAGACCCAGCTTCACAGCCGGTAGGATGCTCTAATGAAAAAGAGACAACATGTGTTGGCAAGAATATAGAGAAATTGGAATTCTCCTGCATTGCTAATGGGAATGTAAAATGGTGCAGTCCCTTTGGAAAACAGTTTGGCAGTTCCTCTAAAGGTTAAACATACAGCTACCATAGGATCCATCCCACTCCTGCATGGAATGACAACGTATGTTTGGAAGAATTCACCAGTGAAAACATCTGGTTCTGAGCTTTTCCTTGTTCGGAGACTTTGGATTACTGATTTAATAGGTCTGTTCAGATTTTTTATTTCTCAATGATTCAATTTTAGTAGGTTGTAGGTTTCTAGGAATTTATTCATTTTTTCTAGGTTATCCAATTTGTTGGTGTGTAATTGTTCATAGTTGTCTCATGATTACTTTTATTTCTTTGGTGCCCATTGTAACATTTTCTTTCATTTCTGATTTCTTATTTAAGTCTCTTTCTTTCCCTTTTTAGTCTAGCAAAGGGTTTGTTAATTTATTAATCTTTCCAAAAATCCAAGTTAGTTTTGTTGATTTTTATTTTATTTTTCTCTTTTTTATTTTGGTTATTTGTGTTCTAATTTCTTTTTTTAGTTAATTTTTTCTTGAAAGAGAATGCAAACGGGGGGGGGGGAGAGAGAGAGAGAGAGAGAGAGAGAGAGAGAGAGAGAGAGAGAGAAAATCCCAAGCACTCACAGCGCAAAGCCTGATGTGGGGTTTGATCTCACAACTGTGAGATTATGATCTGAGCTGAAATCAAGTGTCAGATGCTTAGCTGATTGAGCCCCCCAGGCACCCCAGAGATTTTCCTTCTTTCTTAATGTGCATGTTTATACCTGTACACTTCGCTCTTAACACTGCTTTCACCACATCCCATAAGTTCTGGTATTGTGTGTTTTGCTTTTGTCTTAATATTTTTTTCCTCTTTTTTTCTAAACTTGAATAATTTTTTTTAACTTTATTTATTTATTTATTTTAAGAGAGACAGTGAGCCAGGGAAGGGGAGAGAGAGAGAGAGAGAGAGAGAGAGAGAGAGAGAGAATCCCAAGCAGGCTCCACAGGGTCAGTGCAGAGCTTGACATGGGGATTGAACTCACAAAACAGTGAGATTATGACCTGAGCCAAAATCTAGAGTCAGATGCTTCTTAACCAAATGAATGAGCCACCCAGGCGCCTGTTCTTATGATATTTTCTGATTTCCCTTGTTACCCCTTTTGTTTTATTTATTGTTTGAGTGTGTTATTTAATTCCCAGGTATTTATGAGTTTTTCATTTTCCCTTTGGTATTCATTTCTAGTTTCAGTCCATAGAAACCGGAAAAGATACTTGGTATGATATCGGTATTCTTAAATGTAAGATTTGTTTTGTGGCTTAACATGTGATCTATCCTGGAGAAAATTTCATTTGCCCTTGCAGAACTTGGATTGTGTTGTTGTTTGGGGTGGGGGTATGTGTTTTGATATATTTGTTAGGTCTAGTTGATCTGTGGTGTGTTTCAGTTTTGTTTCCTTATGAAATTTTCTTTTTTTCTTTGGGGGGGGAATGGTCATTGTTTTTATTTATTTTTTTAATTTACATCCAAGTTAGCATACAGTGCAACAATGATTTCAGGAGTAGATTCCTCAATGCCCTTTGCCCATTTAGCCCATCCCCCCTCCCACAACCCCTCCAGTAACCCTGTTTGTTCTCCATATGTAAGAGTCTGTTATGTTTTGTCCCCCTCCCTGTTTTTATATTATTTTTGCTTCCCTTCCCTTATGTTCATCTGTTTTGTCTCTTAAAGTCCTCATATGAGTGAAGTCATATGATATTTGTCTTTCTCTGACTAATTTCACTAAGCATAATACTCTCTAGTTCCTTCCACGTATTTGCAAATGGCAAGATTTCATTCTTTTTGATTGCCGAGTAATAATCCATTGTATGTATTTATCACATCTTCTTTATCCATTCATCCATCGATGGACACTTGGGTTCTTTCCATACTTTGGCTGTTGTTGATAGTGCTGCTATAAACATGGGGGTGCATGTGCCCCTTTGAAACAGCACACCTTAGATAAATAGATAGTGTAATTGCGGGGTCGTAGGGTAGTTCTATTTTTAATTTTTTGAGGAAACTCCATACTGTTTTCCAGAGTGCTGCACCAGCTTGCATTCCCACCAACAATGCAAAAGAGATCCTCTTTCTCCACATCCTCGCCAACATCTCTTGTTGCCTGAGTTGTTAATGTTAGCCATTTGGACAGGTGTCAGGTGGTATCTCATTGTGGTTTTGATTTGTATTTCCCTGATGATGAGTGATGTTGAGCATTTTTTCATGTGTCTGTTCACCATTTGGAAGTCTTCTTTGGAGAAGTGTCTATTCATGTCTTTTGCCCATTTCTTCACTGGATTATTTGTTTTTTGGGTGTTGCGTTTGATAAGTTCTTTATATATTTTGGATACTAACCCTTTATCTGATATGTCATTTGCCGATATCTTCTCCCATTCCGTTGGTTGCCTTTGACTTTTGCTGATTGTTCCCTTCGCTGTGCAGAAGCTTTTTATCTTGATGAGGTCCCAGTAGTTCATTTTTGCTTTTGTTTCCCTTGCCTCTGGAGGCATGTTGAGTAGGAAGTTGCTGTGGCCAAGGTCAAAGAGGTTTTTGCCTGCTTGAGGATTTTGATGGCTTCCTGTCTTACACTGAGGTCTTTCATCCATTTTGAGTTTATTTTTGTGTGTGGTGTAATAAAGTCATCCAGGTTCATTTTTCTGCATGTTGCTGTTCAGTTTTCCCAGCACCACTTGCTGAAGAGACTGTCTTTATTCCATTGGCTATTCTATCCTGCTTTGTCAGAGAGTAGTTGGCCATATGTTTGTGGGTCCATTTGTGGGTTCTCTATTCTGGTCCATTGATCTGAGTGTCTGTTCTTGTGCCAGTACCATACTGTCTTGATGATTACAGCTCTGTAATACACCTTGAAGTTTGTCCTTATGAGGTTTTGTCTGTTTGCTTCATACCATAACATAACGGTATTTGAATTTTTCATTATTGTGTTAGTGTCCATTTCTCTCCTTGGTCTTTTACTATTTGCTTCATGCAAGTGGGTACTTTATTAGGTGTCTGCATATTTACAATTGTTAATAGCTTCCTGGTGAATTGACTCTCATCATTATAATGATTATCTCTTGTGACAGGTTTTCTCTTAAAGGGTATTTTATCTCATAAGTATGGCCACGTGTATTCTCTTTTGGTAACCATTTGCATGGAGTATCTTTTGTCAGTCTTTTACTTTCAGCTTTTGGGTGTCTTTACATCTAAAATGAATCTCTTGTTAGTAGCATATAGTTGGCTCTTCTTTTTCTATCCATTCTATCCCTCTGTATCTTTTCATTGTGGGGGTTTCTTTCATTAACCTTTATTTTTTTTAAATTTTTTAATGTTTGTTGTTTATTTTTGAGAGAGCACAAGTGGGGAAGGGGCAAAGAGAGAGAGGGCAACACAGAATCCAAAGGAGGCTCCAGGCTCTGAGCTTTCAGCACAGAGCCTAATGGGGGGCTTGAACCCACGAACTGCACGATCATGACCTGAGCCAAAAGTCGGACGCTTAACTGAATGAGCCACCGAGGCACCCCTCTTCTGTTTACTTTTAATGTGATTACTGAAAGAGTAAGACTTACTGTTTTCTGTATGTCTTGTACCTATTTTGTTTCTCTTTTCCTCTCTTATAGACTTCCTTTGTATTTTGTTAATTTATTATAGTGGTATGCTTTAGTTCCTTATTTAGTTTTATGTATTTTCTATAGGTGTGTATTTTATTCATCGTTACTGTGGAGATTATGTAATATGCTATATAGTTTAATTTATTTTAGATGATAAATTTATTCATATGCAAACTCTGCCCTTACAAATCTTCCCTTATCTTATGTTAACAATGTCACAAATTACATCTTATATTTTGTATCCATTGAAATAGTTTTATGGGCATCGTTATTTTTATGCATTAAAATTTTTTTTTTAATGTTTATTTTTGAGAGAGAGAAAGCAAGAGAGAGAGAGAGACAGCAGGCGCACAAGCATGGGAAGGGGCAGAGAGAGAGAGAGAGAGGAAGACACAGAATCCAAAGTAGGCTCCAGGCTCTGAGCTGTCATTGCAAAGCCAGACGTGGGCCTCCAACCCACAAAAACCGTGAGGTCATGACCTGAGCCGAAGTTGGGATGTTCAACTGACTGAGCCACCCAGGGGCCCCTGCTTTTGACTTTTTTTTTAAGTTTATTTTATCCATTTATTTTCAGAAAGGTGGGGGCAGAGAGAGAATCCCATGCAGGCTCTGTACTGCCAGTATAGAGCCCTATGTGGGGCCAGAACCTACACACTGTGAGATCATGACCTGAGCTGAAATCCACAGTTGGATGCTTAGTTGACTGAGCCACCCAGGCACCCCAACTTTTTTTTTTTATGTATAAACTCTAGGCCCAACATTAGTCTTGAACTTAACGACCCTGAAATCCAGAGTCGCATGCTGTACCAAGTGAGCCAGCCAGGTGACCCTGTATGCCTTTAATTTTAAATGCTATACCAGCAATAACACTGATTTATGTACTACCATTGGAATATTTTAGGATTCTGTATTTATATATTTACCTTTATCCAAGAGCTTTATTTTTTTTATGCTTTTGTGTTGCTTTCTAGTATTCTTTGTTTTTCGTATTTAAAAAAATTTTTTTTAAAGATTTCATGTTTAAGTAATCTGTGCACCCAGTGTGGGGCTCGAACTCACAACCCTAGGATCAAGAGTCAGACACTCCATTGATGGGGCCAGTCAGGAGTACCCCTGCCTCCACTGCCTTCTAGTATTCTTTCAACTTGGACTGTCTTTAGCTGTTCTTATAAGGCCAGACTATTGGTGATGAACGTCTCAGCTTTTCTTTATCTGGGAAAAATCTTTATGTCTCCTTCATTTTTGAGGGATAGTCTTGCTGGATATGTTATTATTCTTCATTGTCAGTTTTTTTATTTCAGCACTTTTATTTTTAATTTTTTTATTCTGATGTTTATTTATTTTTGAGACAGAGAGAGACAGAGCATGAGTGGGGAAGGGGCAGGGAGAGAGAGGGAGACACAGAATCCGAAGCAGGCTCCAGGCTCTGAGCTGTCAACACAGAGCCCAATGTGGGGCTCGAACTCACGGACCATTAGATCATGACCTGAGCCGAAGTCGGATGCTTGACCGACTGAGCCACCCTGGCGCCCCTCTCATTCTTTTTTTAAAGTTTCCTGTCTCAGTAATTCAGATGTCTTTTTTGAGTTTGCTGATTCTTCTGTTTGAACAGTTCTGCTAGTAAACTACTGTGTGTATTTTCAGTTGAGTTTTTTTGCTCTTTAGCTCTAAAATTTGTTTGATTCTTTTTTAATAGTTTTTCATTGATATTCTCATTACCACACAATGTTACATTAGCAACATTAGATCTTTGTTTATTTAAGGTCATGTCTGGAGATTTATTTGTATCCTTTGAACCATGTTGCCTTGTTTCTCTCTAGCCTTTGTTATTTTTTGTTGGTTTTTGAGCATTTGAAAAAACAGCCACCACTCTCAGTTTTTATGGACTGCTTTTATTTATTTATTTATTTAAAAAAAATTTTTTTTTTCCAACGTTTATTTATTTTTGAGACAGACAGAGACAGAGCATGGACGGGGGAGGGGCAGAGAGAGAGGGAGACACAGAATCGGAAGCAGGCTCCAGGCTCTGAGCCATCAGCCCAGAGCCCGACGCGGGGCTCGAACTCACGGACCGCGAGATCGTGACCTGGCTGAAGTCGGACGCTTAACCGACTGCGCCACCCAGGCGCCCCTATGGACTGCTTTTATATGGAAGACTTCTACCAATCTCTCTTTTATTTTCAAAAAATTTTTTAAAAATTTTATTTATTTTGAGAGAGAGCGAGCATATCAGCGGGAGAGGAGCAGAGACAGGGAAGGAGAGAGAGAGAGAGAGAGAATCCTATGCTCCGCACTGTCAGTGCAGAGCCCGACATGGGACTCTATCTCACAAATTGTGAGATCATGACCTGAACGGAGATCAAGAGTTGGACTCTTAACCCCCTGAGCAGGAGCCTCATCAATCTTTTAATTGGAGAGTTTAATTCATTTACATTGAAAGCAATCACTGTTAAGGACTGACTTACTTCTGTCATTGCTCTGTTTTGTTTATACCCTATAGCTTTTATTGTCTCTTATTTCCTATACTGGTGTCTTACAGTAATACTTGCTTTTATATTAATGACTTTTTCCTTTAAACGTATTAGTCTCCATTGTCATATAGAAAACAATAAGTACAGTTAGAAACTTTTGTTCCAATAATACTAGCTTTTCTAATTCCTCCTGTATTTGCCTTTATTGACATTTTTATTTTTCTGTATGGTTTTTAGTCACTGTGTAGTGTCCTTTCATTCCTTCTTGCAGGACTCCTTTGAATGTTTCTTGCAGGACAGGTCTAGTGGTCATGCACTCCTTCAACTTCTGTTTTTCTGGGAATGTCTTTGTTGATTTCTCCCTCATTTTTAAAGGATGCTTTTGCTGGTTGATAGTTTCTTTTTTCTTTTCTTTTCTTTTCTTTTCTTTTCTTTTCTTTTCTTTTCTTTTCTTTTCTTTTCTTTTCTTTTCTTTTCTTTTTTTAGGACCTTGAATATGTCGGCCTCCCATCTTCTTGCCTCCAAAGTTTCTACTGAGAAATCTGCCATTTGAGGATCCTTATTATATGATGATTTGCTTCTCTTGCTTCTTTTAAGATTCTCTCTTTGTCTTGGATTTTGAAAGTTTGATTATAGTATGTCTCGGCATGAGTCTGAGTTCATCTTACTTGGAGATTGTTGAGCTACTTGGATGTTGATATTCATGTCTGTCATCAGATTCGTGAAGTATTCAGTCATTATTTCTTCAAATATTCTCTCTGTCCCTTTCTTCCCCTCCCTTTCCTCATCCCATGTACTCTGTTTCTCTCCCTCATTTCTGGGACTTCTGTAATATGTATGTCTCCTCAAGTTTAGTGATTCTTTTTTCTGCCTGTTCACATTTACTTTTGAATCCCTCCAATGAATTTTTTATTTCCATTTTTGTGCTTTTTATTTTCAGCTTCAGAATTACTCCTTGGCTTCTTTCTGTATTGTTTTTATCTATTGATATTTCTATTTTGCTCACCATGGTTTTCTGGATTTTCTTCTCATGTTTCTTTAGTTCTTTTAGCATCTTAGAGACAGTTGTTTTAACATCTTAGTCTAATGTCTCTGCTGTTAGATCTTTTTCAAGAACAGTTTCTGTTGATTTATTCCTTTGAACATCTATACGTTCCTGTTTCTTTGTATTCTTTGTGAGTTTTTGCTGAGTACTGCATATTTGAACCCCTAGTAGTGTGGTAACTCTGGAAATCAGATTCTCTTCCTTCCCTAAGTTTTGTGTTTTTTGTTTGCTGTTTTCATTTTTATTTCTTTGATTGTTGTAGGCTGTCTCCTTGCTGAGGATTAGCTGGGGATGTAAATTTAATGTCTTCTCAGGACTTTTCTAAACCATTTCTGAGTCATGCACAGGCACTTTGTAGGTTTCCCATATATGCAGTTGTTTTTTAATGTCCTGGTCTTTAATGTCTGGCTCCTGAAAGGGGAAAAAGGGCAAGACAGACAGAGGAGGGGGGCAGAGAGGATATTTGAAGAAATAAATAAATATCCTGGAAAACACTTAACCTGGATTGGTAGGGGCTTATAACAGTGGATGGGGGTAGTATAACAATAATGGCTACTGACCTCTTTGCCTGAAATTGTATGATCAGAAGCTGCAACCAGCCATCAGAAGAGAGATACTCAATATTCAGAGGACAGGATCCTTTTAGCCAGCCTTGGCTCCTGCAAGGTGTGTCAGCTGCCCCAGGAACAGATGCATAGTATGCCTGAGGGGTGGGGGATGGCTAGTGCTCCTGTGTTAAGAGCTGAAATTGAGCAGAATTCACTGTATTTTACCATTCTTGACATTTCCCAAAAGTTTCAGTCCTTCAACAAACTTGAGAGTTCTAAAGCAGTTATATCTGATTGTGCCAGTGCAATTATTGTATAATGGCAGGGAGACAGATTCCTGGTGCACCCTACTCCACTACCTTTCGAGAATCCTCTCTTCTGTCATGTTTCATTGATGTTCTCTTTTTCTTTTTGTTCTGATGTTTTGTATTTTGTATCTTAATGGATATATGCATTGTGAATATGTTCTTTCACTCTGCGGTTTGCCTTTTTGCTCTGTTAATGGAATATTTTGGTGGATGGAAGTTGCCAGTTTTAATTAGGTATAATTTATATTTATTTTTTTTGGCTAGTGCTTTTGTGTCCTTATTAAAAAATATTTATGGAGCCAAGAATTCCTTTGAGGGGTGCCTGCGTCGCTCAGTCAGTTGAGCTTGGAGCCCATTTAAAAATCTCTCTCTCTTCCTCTGCCTCTGTCTCTCTCTCAAATAAAAAATAAATAAAAGAATTCCTTTGAGACACATACTGAAATACCTACTTGATAAAATAAGAAATTGTTAAGTGAAATTATGAAGTTGGGGAAAGGGACATATGATATGGTATCTTTTCTAAAGGGAGAGTGATATGTGATTATAACCTTTGCTGGTTTAAAAAATGGATAATGGAGCGGCACCTGGCTGGCTATGTCAGAGGAATGTGTGACTGTTGATCTTCGGGTTGTGAGTTTGAGCCCCATGTTCGGTGTAGAGATAACTTAAGAAAATAAAACTTTTAAAAATAAGAAAAGGGAGCTGATGGAAGGATAAATCATAATTTTTAAAAATATGGTTACCTTTAGGGAAGAGAGAAAAGGTTGAAGAGCAAGCATGAGCTAGACTTCTCTGACTCAAAATAATCTGTGGTTGGGGAAAATGGGGATGTAGAGAATAATAGAGAATAATTGATAATTATTGAAAGTAGATGAATAGTATATTATTGAAAGTAGATGAATAGTAGATGAATTCATTGTAATGTTCTCACTACTTTCCTTTTTAGAAGTTTCTATAATAAAAAATGTAAACTAGGGGTGCCTGGGTGACTCAGTCTGACTTTAGCTCAGGTCGTGATCTCACTGTTTGTGTTCGAGCCCCCAGTCGGGCTCTGTGCTGACAACCGAGAGCCTGAAGCCTGCTTCAGATTCTGTGTCACCTCCTGTCTCTGCCCCTCCCCAGCTTGCTCTCTCTCTCTCAAAAATAAATAAACATTAAAAAATTTTTTTAAAAAATGTAGAATAAATGTAGAGAAAGTTTGACCTGATGAAAATTTGTTATTCCCAAAATCACTTCTTGAGTTAAACTAAAGCTTTTTGTTTTACTCTAGCAAATTCACCGGAAAATACACATTGCTTTGAAAAGGTCACAAAAGGTCATGACACTACACTTGATTTATAATACGCCTGTCTTACTGTTTAGGTTCTATGCGTGTGTAATACATATTTATGTAATTTGTGTCTTTCATAAAACAGAAGTTTTATGGCATGTACTTGTTAGCATTTTAGAAGGGCCCTGTGATTTTTTTTTTTTAATACCTTACCAATGAAGACTTTTGTTTTCTTTAGGGAGAGATGGCAACAACTCAGATTCATATTCTCCAAAACTTATTTCATACCTGAAACAATTTGTAATCTTCTTTTCACATATTTTTATGTCTCTGAAAAGCTGTTGTGTCTGGAAATATTTTCTTTTTTTCATTTTATTTCCTTTTTAATTTTTATTTAGTTTTGGGAGGGAGGAAGAGAGAGAGCGTGAGTGGCGGGGGAGTAGAGGGGGGGGGGAAGAGAGAATCTCAGGCAGGGTCCATGCTGCCAGCACAGAGCCCAATGCAGGGCTGGATCCCACAACCCTGGGATGATGATCTGAGCTGAGATCAAGAGTCAGACACTTAACTGAGCCACCCAGGCACCCCTTTTTTTTCTTCTTAAGAATGGTTTTGTAAGAAGAAATCAGTTTGCTTTTACATATACTGAGTTACTTTGGTATTTTGGTTTTAATTTCTAGATTTACCAATTACCTACTTTTAATATACGCATATACTTTGTCCCCCCACTCACCCCATTAATGTTAATAGTGCTATCATGAGGTTGATTCAGTCATTTGAAACAGTTAGTGTTAATGACAGCTCAGCTGGTCCTAATTCATTGAGCTAATCCTCACTGTTTGGCACTCTGCCCCCCGCCCCCCATGTTGCATTAGTAGATAAACCTATCCCCAAATAACACTTAGTTATTTCATATAATTAAAACATTTTAATTTATTCTGAACATTTTCCTTAAATGTTCCCCTGGAAGTTTCCTCTCAGTTAATTTCAAAGGAAAGAGAAAGAAACATTTTGAGAGCACTACTGTATATAAAGCATAGTGCTAGGCACATGTATCTTTTTTTTTTATTTTATAAAATCATAATAGCTTTATATGTTCCCTAATTATAAAGTGACACAAACAGTACCAAAATATAAAGATTAAAGCAAATGTCAGTTGAAATTTTACCATCCATAGGTTTATCACTGCTAAACACACAAACATAAATGAATTACTTCATATTGTCCTTTAACTTTTTTTTCACTTCTCAGTGAGTGTCATCTACTTGTCAAGATACTAGGTACTGGAGATACAGAGTTTATAGCAAAATAGACATATTCCAACTGGTCCATGGCTTCTTTAAACTAATTGGGAAACATGAACATTATATAAAAAAGAAATAGTTACACACTAAGCGGTATAAAGGAAAAGTATATGTAGTGTGATATGAGAGAATACACTAATGGAATCTAATTTATTTTAAGATTTTTTTTTTAAAGTAATCTCTACACCCAGTGTGGGGCTTGAACCCACAACTCTGAGATCAAGAGTCACACACTGTACCTACTGAGCCATCCTGGTGCCCCTAACTGGAATCCAATTTAGATTGAGTTAGATAAGGCCTCTTTAACAAAGTGACACTAAAACCTGAAGGATAGATAGGTGTTATCCAGGAATACAGTGAGAGGAAGAGTATATGCATTGCTGTTAGGTAGTACTCCTTTGCCATAAATTCTTGAAGAGGAATCACTGTTCATTGCCAGAGTGTCCTCCAGAAAGGTTGTCCTTTTCCAGTATTCTCTCCAGTGCGATTGTTTTCATTTTAATATTAATTAGACAAGGAATGGTGCAGTTTGAGTCACTTTTCTGCTTAATCTTTTAGAAACTTGATCTATGATTCCAAACCCAGCTGGACAGTGAGATTTACAGTCAAAAAATAAGTTGGGGGAGCCTGGGGTGTAACTCAGTCAGTTGGAGCATCTGACTCTTGATTTCAGTTCAGGTCATGATCCCAGGGTCATGGGATTGAGCCCTGTGTTGGGCACTGTGCTGAGTGTGGGGCCTGCTTAAGATACTCTCTGTCTCTTTCTAAGATTTAAAAAAAAAAAAAAAAAAAAAACTAAGCCTGGGTGGCTTAGTTGTTTGAGCGTCTTCACTCTTGATTTCAGCTTAGGTCATTAGATCAAGCCCTGCATTGGGCTCTGTGCTGACAGAGCCTCCTTGGGATTTCTCTCTCTCCCTCTCTTTCTGCCCCTCATCCATGTGCTCTCTCTCTGCCAAATAAATAAACTTAAAAAAAAAAATCAGTTGTTGAGTATTCAACGGAAAAAGCTTTAATGTCTTCAGTCATTAGGAAGAAATTTTTTTTATGAACTCAGGCCTTCTGTCCCCTGCCCCCGACCTTATCAAAATAGTAGGGAGCTTTGGTTATATTTAGTCTGTGTGCTAAACCCAGTGTTGGGCTGGAACTCAGTACCCTGAGATCAAGAGTCACAGGCTCTTCCTACTGAGCCAGCCAGGCACCTTTTCAGTGATATAACTGAAGGAATTTTTATCTTTTCTACCAGCACCAAGTACCAGTCTTAGCAGCTGCCTATCCCTTTCCAGAAATAGTTCAGAAAAGTGAAGCAATTGGATTAGTTGCCCCTCTAATGCTTTATTTAAACTCTTGGATTTAGGGATCAAATTGCTCATGGAAATGGCTGCAGTTTTTATATGTGATGTTGAGTGTTATAAATTAAGATATGAATATAAATATGTATGTGAATATTCATATGAATAAAAGGTATAGTGATAATTTATAGACAAGTGACATAAATTAAGAAATGTGATATTCTTGCAAATAAATAAGTAGGTTCTTTTCATTTATTTATTTTTAATTTTTTTTAATGTTCATTTTTGAGACAGAGAGAGAGACACAGAGTGTGAGCAGGGAAGGGGCAGAGAGAGAGGGAGACACAGAATCTGAAGCAAGCTCCAGGCTCTGAGCTGTCAACACAGAGCCTGACATGGGGCTCGAGCTCATGGACCACGAGATCATGACCTGAGCTTAAGTTGGATGCTTAACTGACTGAGCCACCAAGCAACCCTATTTATTTTTTATTTATTCATTTATTTTTAATTATTCTTGGGGGAGTGGGGGAGAGAGAGGGAGAGAGAGAATCCTAAGCAGGCTCTGCACTGTCAGTGCAGAAGCCAGGCTTGAACTCTAAAACAGTGAGATCATGACCTGAGTGGAAATCAGGAGCCACCCAGGTGCCCCTAAATAAGCAGGTTCTTAATTATAAATACCATTTCAAAATAATTCCCTTGGTTATGTTATAGGATGAGAGTGATGAAGTGTTAAAAGACCTTGAGTATCCCTGGTCTCTGTCCCCGAAATATAGTTATTAAAGATAATGAAAACTGCCCTACCAAATACTAATAAATTGCAAGGAGTAAATATAATGTAGATAAAGTTTCTAGTTCAGTTCTTGGCCTGTGGTACATTCTTGTTTCTTTGCCTTCAATATCTATTCCTGCACCCCATTTCTTAACTAAACAGCACATTGATTTCCTTTTGAGAAATTCCTTCTTCCACATTGCGCAGTCTTGTTGGGGCTGTTACTTATGGTTCCCTACCCCTGGATAGTCAAGCTGGGCCGTAGGTTGGAAGTCTATCTTTATTTCTCTCGTCCCTTTGAGTAGTTTGATTCAAGGATAGAAGGAGAAAGTTTGGAATTTAATAATTTTCGTATGGCATCTTAAAATTTTAGGTTGTTTCTTTGTTCCCAGATTTGAAGAATGGCCATGGTCTTTTTTCCCAAGCCCGTTTTTGTCATCATTCTTTTTAGTTCTGAAGTTCTAAGCAAAATCCTATATCCATCCATCCGTTAATTTTTTTCTTAATAAAGTTGCCTAGAGATATTTTAGTTGCTTACAAATCCAATAACCTTAACCAGTACAGAAATTAATTCTGGAGAGCAGATTGTGGATTGATTACTTGGCATAGGTAAGACAGAAGTCCAATTAGATTAGAACTATTCCAGAGAGGTAATCTAATAACCTATGGTACACAATGTTAAAAATGGTGATTAAGTAATTGCCTTTATTTACTTGGAACCATGGTCTTCTTTAGTGTAAAACTCAGAGGAATGGTAGGTGTTGCCAGATAAAACCTGTTTTAGAAAGTGTGAGGGGAGGGGACGGCTGGGTAGCTCAGTCGGTTAAACCTCCAACTGTTTGATTTTTGGCTTAGGTTATGATCTCACTGTCTGTGGGTTCAAGCCCCACATTGTGCTCGGTGCTGGCAGCATGGGGCCTGCTTGGGATTCTGTCTCCCATTCTTTCTCTCTCTCTCTCTCTCAAAAATAAACGTTAAAAAAAAAAGGAAGTGTGAGGAATTTGGAAGTAGGAGGGTAGAATGGCCTTTTGAAGGCAATGGAGGAACTCAAAAGGAATGAATGAGGAGTTCGTTCTCTCTAAGTTCTTTTTTCAAGGCAAATAATAGAATTCAGGGGCTTTCTAGTATTTGGGTATATAGGTTTAACCTAACCATTAGAGTATATTCCTGCTGAAAGGAGTCTTCCAGCTATCACGCTGCTTAGGAAATTAGCACAGCTAGAGATTTGGAGGGAATTCATGTAACACAAAAAAAGAGATCGGGCTTTAGAACTAGCTAGACCTAATTGTCCTGGTTGATCTAGTTATTAAACAAAACCTTTTGCAGTTGGTCAGACTGGTTGTCTGGTTTTATTTACTTGCTATGAAATTAAATGTTTGTAGTTTTCTAACAAGTAGGAATAAAAATGAAAACGTCTATTCAAGGGGAAAAAAAGCCTATTCTATAATGTTGTGCTCAGAATTACTTGAGATGTGTATAAAATTCCCTGGTATGATATCTGACACACAGTAAATATTTAATAAATGATGTTGTTATTGTTGACAGGAAAACATAGTGTTATTCTGTTTATGCAAAGTGCTTTTCAAAAAGTTAATTGCTTATTTATTTTAGTTTGTTAGTACACTCTACACTAAATCTGGGACCTGAACTCATGACACTGAGATGAAGATTTGCATGCTGTGTGGACTGAGCCACGCAGGTGCCCTTTATGCACAGTTCTTTTGATAGTTGTGAAATTGGATGATCCTAAGACTATTTTCTGAGAGGTGCCAAGTGACAAGTCACCAAAGAACTTAGAAGAGTAGTGAGTGTAGTTACTAAACTGACTTAGGCAAAGAATGATACTTTAGTCTGAGGTCTTAGAATTCAAATTTTAAAATTATATATATTTTTTACAGACACTTATATAAAAATACTCAAAGTTTATTACAAATATTAGCTCATTTGATTCTGGCAATAATCCCATGTGATTGGTACTGTTACTCTCTGTATTTTACAAATGTGAAAATGGAATCCTTGATTGGTTAAATGTTTTACTCCACATGATAAAGCTATTAAGTGATTGAGCCAAGATTTAGAATCAGGCAGTCTGTCTTCAGAGCTCAGAATATATTCGTATTTCTTTTTCTTACATACAAAGTGGTATACTATAAATACTCTTCTGTCTGCTGCTTCTTTCCTCCATTAGATTCTCCAGGATGCCTTATGCAAATAGTGTCTGCAAATGATGATAGTTTCTTAGTTTCTGTGCCTTTTACTTCCTAGTGTACTGGATTAAGTAGGACCTTCAACATAATGTTGAATAAAAATGATGATAATGAGCACACCTGTCTTAGGCTTTATCTTAAAGGGAGTGCTGTGATTTTGTTCCAATAAATAAACCTGATACTTACTAGATTTTTTTTTTTTTGGGGGGGGCAAATACTATTTGCCAGGTTAAGGAAATTGCCTTCTCTTACCTTTTCTAGTGATGAAAGAGGTGTTTTTCTTTATATGTATACATATATATATTTTTTATGTTTATTTTTGAGACCGAGAGAAACAGCACGAGTGGGGGAGGGGCAGCGAGATAGGGAGACACAGAATCTGAAGCCAGCTCCAGGCTCTGAGCTGTCAGCACAGAGCCTGATGTGGGACTCGTACCCACTAGCCACGAGATCATGACCTGAGCCGAAGTCGGACGCTTAACCAACTGAGCCACCCAGGTGCCACAAGGGGTGTTTCTTTTTAAACCACATACTCATCAAGACTTATTTATGGTCAGTTTGGTTTTAACTATTCTAGTGGGTTTGAAATGGTGTCCAGTTGTGGTGTTATATCCCAGGTTACTAATAAGGTTGAACATCTTTTTATGTATTCTTTTGGGTATCCTTACTTGTAAAGTGCTTGTTTAAGTCTCTTGTCCATTTGCTTTGGTTGGTTGATTATTTTACTTTGGTAAATGCCTCATTTGTGGCTTGCCTTTTAACTTCTTAATGGTATCTTAATAAAAAGAAGAATTTACTTTTAATGTACTGTAACTTGTCTTATTGTTTATGGCTGATTCTTTCTGTGCCCTGCATGAAAAAATCTTTTCCTACTTTGACGTCCTCAAGATAACCTCTTACATTAGCTTTTAGAGAGTTAACGTCGAAGAGTTTTGTCATTCACATCTAGATATATGTATGTATGTATGTATTATTTTTGAGAGAGAGAGAGAGAGAGAGAGAGAGCACGGCAGTGAGCAGGGGAGGGGCAGAGAGAGAAGGGGACAGAAGGTCTGAGGCAGGCTCTGTGCTGACAACCTGATGTGAGGCTTGAACTCTCGAACCGTGCAATCATGACCTGAGCTGAAGTTGGAGGCTTAACTGACTGAGCCCCTCAGACACCCCCATTCACATCTAGGTTTATAATCCACCTAGAATTGAGATTTGTGTATGGTGATAGGTAATAGTAAAGGTTCATTTTCTTTCCATTTGAGTGTTTGGTTGTCCCAGCACCTTTTATTAAGATTGATCTTTCCTTACTGCCTTCCAGTGTTGCCTTTATAATAAATCAAGTATTTGTACATAAGTGGGTTTATTCTGCTCCTTTGCTTAATTGTGATTCTTTTCACCAGTATGACAGTGGCTTAATCACTACAGTGTCATGATATCCAGTAGAGCAAGTCTTCTCTTCTTCTTCAAGAATGTCTAGTTATTCATGTTCTTTTGCATTTATTCATAAATTTTATAATCAGCTTGGCAAGTTCCACAGAAATACCACTTGGCATTTGGATTAGAATTTATATTGAATTTATAGATCAATTTGGGAAGAAATGACACATTCATACCATTAAACCTTCTGATATGTGAATATTGGCATGTGCTCATTCTCTCACTGTCTTTAATTTCTCTAATGATATTGTGCAATTTTATCCCCCAAGGCCTCGCACATCTTTTATTAGTATTTTATTCTTATGAATTTTATGTTTATGCTGCTATTGCAAATGATAACAATTAAATTTTTTAAATTTCTGACTCATTGCTGGTTGAGTTTAATATACTGACAGTCAAATAACTTACTTTTTCAGCAATTTAAGATAGATTATTTTGGATTGCCTATTTCTAAAATTGTATCATCTACAAATAATAACAATTTCATATTTCATTTCCAATCCTTAATATCTCACTTTTCTTGACAACACAGGACAAGACCTTTGGACAATTGTTGGATTAAATAGTTATAGTGAACATTCTAGTCTCATTCCTGATCTCAAGCTTTCATTAAGCCATTAAGAATGATATTGGCTATAGGATTTTTAAGATAGCCTTTATCAGATTAAGGACATTTTCTTCTTCGAGTATGCTAAAGATATTTTAAAATCCTGAATGCTTGTTGAATTTTATTAGTGTTTATACATCCTATTTAGTGGTTATACTTATTTTTACCCAATAGCAGATTACATGATTAGTTTTTACAAGTTAACCAACTTAAATTTTAGAATAAACCCAACTTGCTTATGATTATTATTATTATAATTGGTGGGTTAATTTGTTAATATTTTGTTGCAGATTTTTACATTTATCTTCTTGAATGAGATTGGCTTGTAACTTTTCCTGTTGTGAATTTGTCATTGTTAGTTTCTGCTAACTTGTGTTTGGCCTCATAAAAAGGGCTGAGGAGTGTTTTTTGGTTGTTACTGTTCCTCACTGTTTTCTGGAAGACAAAAGCGTAGTAATATTTTATTTTTTCCTGAAATGATGGAATTCACCTTTGAAAGCTATTTATGCCTAAAGATTTCTTTGTGGAAATGTTTTAGTTAAAGGTTTATTGTTTTTAGTGATTCTGTATTTCTTCTTATGGCAGTTTTGGTAAATTGTATTTTTCCAGAAATTTTTGTACATTTTATCTGACTTTTCAGATGTGTTGTTCACAAAATTTTTTCATTATCTTTTCAGTGTCTGTAACATATGGTGAAACTCCCTTTTCATTCTCACCTTTGTTTATTTGTATTTCTTTTTTTCCTCTAGATAATTCTCATCAGGGTTTTAACAAATTTATTAGTTTTTTAGGGACAAACTTTTAGCTTGGCTTGTCTTGCATTTCTCTCTTAAAAGTTTTTCCTTCTTTGAATTTTTTTTTAATGTTTATTTTTGAGAGAGAGAGAGCAAGAGAGACCGAGAGAGCGAGCATGAGCAGTAGAGAGGCAGAGAGAGAGGGAGACACAGAATCTGAAGCAGGTTCCAGGCGCTCAGCTGTCAGCAAGGAGCCCAGTGCGGGGCTCGAACTTACAGACTGTGAGATCATGACCTTAACCGAAGTCAGGCCCTTAACTGACTGAGCCACCCACATGCCCCATTTTTCCTGTACTTTGGGTTTGTGGATATTAATATGATTTAATTTATCTTTGGTGTTTTTGGTTTGAGTTTGCTGGTTTTTGTAAAGCAATTTATTGGGACAATTTTGTTTTAGGCAGTATAGTCAGACTCAGACCTGGGCTTAAACCCCACTTCTCCTTAAAAACTGTGAGATGTTTGAATTTCAGTAAATAGTAATTGAGCATTTACTATATGCTAGAGAGTGCTACGGGATACAGCTGTAAAGAAGATGCTCAGAATCCCACTCTCATGAAATTTATTTTCTACTTTCTCTAGCTCTCAGTTTCCCAGCTGCAAGAGGGGATGATGAATGACAGTGGTGATTACGGGTTTTTAAGTGCCTATTATGTGCCGGATACTTTTTCAGTAATGTTAACCAAGTTAGTCCTCACCACAGCTCTGTAAAGGAACTATTCTTACTATCCCCGTTTTACAGATAAAGAACCTGAGGCACAGAGAAGTAATTTGCCTGAGGTTACACAGTGGGTAAGTGGCAGAACTAGGTTTGAATCAGATGTGGGGTTTTGTTACATGCATGCTAGAGAAGACCTTGCAGTAGATCTCACTTTCTCTTTTTGCCTTTGCTATCCTCTCACCATTATCCTTTGCTGTTTGGGGTCCAAATGAAACATTTGAGGGAAAAACCTTAATCTCTTACATTCCCTATAGTTTATTGGAACATTCAGTATTCAAAGATTTTGATATAGTTCCCCTCCCTTTGTGTTTTTTTGTTTTGCTTGTTTGTTTGTTTGTTTTTGGAGTTCCAGTAGGCTTTTATTGAGATAAATCAACAAAAATCACAGTTTATCAAACATTTTTTCGAAACTGTGTAAGTTCATCAGAGACTCTGGGCTGTATAGGTATACATACAACATAACACATCCCAACGAAAACAGTCCAACTGGAACATCTCTTCCGTTTGTTACTAATTATTCCATAGCCTTTAATTTATATTTATTTAAAATGATATAAATATGTGAGTATATTTTTATGTTTCATTTTTACTTTAGCTGTATTCAGAAAGTTCTAGTTATCATTAGTTGTGTAAGCTACTGTTGATTACCAAAACTTGGTAGCACAGATTGATACAAGTATATGTCTTTAACCTGGAGCCACTGTTAAAAAAATTTTGCCCCTTTTAGAGTGGACAGAGGGGGCTTGATACTTAAAGAAGCTTTGTGTATATCACAAGCTTTGTTGCCTCTCCCCCTCTCTTCTACAGCAGTCTGTTGCTGGAAGACCCCAGTAAATTTTTTGTGGCTGGCTTCACTAATAGCGACTTCAATTATATATTTCCCCACTTATCTTTTGTATAGGTTTTCTTTACCATTTCAGGAAAGATTGCTATTTTGTGGAAGAGCAAAATATAATAATTAGGTTAGATATAGTATTTTAGTTTTTAATTTTTCAGTCATATTAGGATAACAGTAAGGAAAAAACTTCATAAAAGGAAGGTTTCGTGCTAAATTAGCAAAATTTAAGTATATCTTCTTGTTTTTAATAGTGAGTTCTTATGCATCAAATATTAAATAAATCAGATCAGTTTGATTGCAGTTGAGGACAAAAGGGGATAAAGAAACAGGTTCCTAAGTTTTATTGCTATTAAAAGTTACCATTTGTGCTATCAACCTACCCTCCTCACCATTGTAAATTCAGAGTAATTGATAGTCACTAACAATAATTAAGCACTTAGTATATGCCAATAATTTATTAAGTACTTTACGTGCATTTTCTTCCCTGTCATTCTTCTTAAAACCTCTCAAGTGGGGCTAGGATTTTATCCCAAGGCTCAGAATATCTTAAAGTGGGTACTCAGCAAGTGTTTTTGAATGAATAAAAGAAGGAATGGATAAATGGAAGAGTCCCTTAAAGGTATTTTTTGTCTTTTTGTTTATCAATTTCAGGAAATATTTCTCCTAAGATAATTTTTTAAAAACTATCTGTGGAAGCACTATAAAGAATGTACTGAAACATTCTTGAATGTTTGCATTTATAAAATTTAAGGAGATGAGTAATTTTTTTAAAAAATTTTTAATGTTTACTTTTGAGAGCGAGAGGCAGACCGTGAGTAGGGGAGGGGCAAAGAGAGAGGGAGGCACAGAATCTGAAGCAGGCTCTGATCTCTGGGCTGTCAGCCCAGAGCCGGATGCAGGGTCAGACTTACAGTGATGAGATCATCACCTGAACCAAAATCAGACACTTAACTGACTGAGCCACCCAGGCACCTCAAGTGATGAATTGTTTTAGATAGTGACATCACATTTCTTGCCTCTTGATGTTGATGTGTCTTGCCTCTTTCTGCCAGTTTTTGGGATACAGTTGGTCATCTTGACCTCAGATTCCTTATTTGTTAAAGGTACTTGAAAAAGATCCTAGCGAGTCACTACCTTCAATAAAGATGCTTTTAAAATGGAAAGGGGCTCCTGGGTGGCTCGGTTGGTTAAGGGTCTGACTCTTGATTGGCTTAGGTAATGATCTTGTGGTTCTTAGGATTGAGCCCCAAGTTGGGCTCCATGCTGACAGCACATAGCCTGCTTGGGATTCTCTCTCCCTCTCTCTCTGCCCCTCCCCTGCACTCACTCTCTCTCTCAAAATAAATAAACTTTAAAAATAAATAAAATGGACAGTGATCGTCTGATTGCTTGTTTGCCTTTCAGTTTCCCTTTTTCTTTTCTCCTTTTTAAAACTTTTCCTTAGTTTATTTAAACCAAAAAAACCCCACCAAACAAACAGTTGACCCAACTTTTTTTTTTTTTTTTTTTTTTTAATGCATGACTGTAATGCTGCAGTGCGGCAGTACTCAGTGATATTGAAGCGCACTGTTCAGTAGTCTTCCTTTTGCTTCTTTTTGTGCCACTGATGAGGGATCTGGAAAAGAGTTTTATTGGTGCCTCATTCACAAAAGGGCTTACCTTCTTTGAAGAAAAACATTTTGTCTCTACCTGGGATTACTAGCTAGATAAGACTTGGAAACAAATTGGAGGGAAAAAGGACAGCCGAGGGGGTTAACAAAAGATGTTTTGATAGGAAACAACAGATCTCTTTAAGAAGCAACTAACCAGATAGGAAAGGCATCTTATAGATGGCATAAGAATGGATTCTTCCTTTTTTTGAAAGAGGGAGAAAAGGAGAGAGCGAGCTCCCGGTGAGGGGTAGAGGGAAAGGGGGAGAGAGAATCTTAAGGAGCCTCCATGCCCAGTGCAGAGCTCCATCTCACAGCTGTGAGATCATGACCTGAGCTGAAATCAAGAACCACTTAACTGACTGAGCCACCCAGGCAGCTCAAGAATGGATTCTTAATAGTATACTTGTTTTTGGTGTTTGGTTAATAGCTGTTTGAATTCTTACCCACCCTTAATAAAGACTTTTTAGTGTTTTGTATTACTTTTTTGGGGAATTATCTGCCTTTGGCACTATTCATATCCATTGTCCAGTGGTTCTCTTCAAAATAGGTAATTACTTTTCCTACTTCATTTTGATTAGTTTGGAACCTGGTAGGGATGTGAGGGGGATAGAAACCAGTAATTAAAAAAAAAAAAAAAAAAAGACATTTCTGCTGTTTCAGATATATGTGAAGACAGATTTGCAATTTGCATTTATGCAAGTTTTATGCCTATTATGGTAGACATTAATTCTGTGTAACCTGATCCCTCTTACTGAAACTTTTATTAGTTATTGCTCTAGAATAGATTAATTGGGAAATAGCTGTATAATAACATGAGTATCTTAAAATGTTCAGAATTATGTGGTCTGTTTTTGGTGATACGACTCTGGAGATTTTGCACTGTGGGAAATACCATTTTTTGGTGAAGAATAGTTTTATCGGTTAGGTAATGAATCGGTTTTGTGGACTATTGACCTAAAACAACTAAATTTTGTTACTTGAATTCATCTGGGAGTGTGGAGCTCAGTTCATCTCTTACACTGCCACCTTGCTTTTTTTTTTTTTTTTTTTTAGCTAGAACTCAGAGAAAAAATGTGCTCGATTTCTGGTCCTAGATATGGCTCTGAATACCTTTAGTAAGTTATTCTAGCTTTTATTTAGTCTTTCCTTTTCTCCCCTTTGAAGATGAACTAACAAATTATTTTACTGCAGTAATAACATTTGGAACATAAATGGCAAGGAAAGTGGGACGGTAGTTGAACAGTAAATGGGCTTTCGGTATTGATGAAATGAATGGATGAGAGACCGTTAAAAAAATAAGAGTGAAAAGCTAAGCAGCAAGTCCCAGAGATTTTGAAATAGGAATGACTAACACCAATTTTCTTCAGATGAATTTGATAAGATTTCTTGGTTTCTGCCTGTGTCTCCAAGCTTTGTATTTAAAATTTTCAGTGTATAGTAAGTTGAAAGTACACAATAGAATCATGAACAGCTATATTCTTGCTGCCTAGATGGAGTGTTCACTAGTAACCTTTTCTTTCACTTGCTTTCTCCTAATATGTATAAATATCATATACATTACGTATAGCTTTTTGAGGGAGTTATTAGACTTTCATAACAAGTAGCTGTCTTCATGTCACTGTTACCCCTAAATACTTCAGTATCTGTAGCCAAAAAATAATGACACTGTCCTATATAATTTAATACCACTAGCACACCTTAGAAATGAATAAGCCTGCAATATTCATCTAGTAAACACTCTAGAATCAGATTTTCACAGTGGATTCTAAAATATCCTTTAGTTATTCTCTTTTAAGTTCATGTATTTTGAGAGAATGAGAGAGTTGGGGGGGCAGAGAGCGAGGGAGAGAGATCTTTCAGTTACTCTTTTCACATTGGGTTCTGTAAGGGTTTATGGAAGGGTATTGGATGTAATGTCTACCTAGTCTTTCTAACTCTAACAGTGTTTCCATATTTCTTCAGTGACATCAACTTTTTGAAGTAATCAGAACAGTTATCTTTAATGTCTCATATTCTGGGCTTGTCTAAGAGTTTCCTTGTGTTATCTGCCTTCTGAAGCTTCCTGTGACTTAGCATGATTAGTTACAGGTTATGCATTTTGAATAAAAAATACTGCCTAGGCGAAGGTAGATACTTCATAGTGCATTCAACCAGGAGGCACAAAATGACAGTCTTTGCCACTATTAGTGATGCTAAATTTGATCATTAGGTAAGTAGTGTCTATATGGTCTGTTACAAAAACCTATTTTTACTCTCAGTTTAGAAAATCTAAATTTTCTAAAATCTATATTTTGGTACTGTACAAATCTCTCCCCCCCCCAAAAAAAAACCCAGCAACCCCCCCCCCAAATATCCCTTCAACCTTTCTTAATACTTTTAGCATCTTAATGATTCTTGCCTCATTCACTTATTTCATTGGGATTTACAAAGTGTTTATTTTTCAAATTTTGTACTCCTTCTATGTTAATTGACATTCATCTTCAAAGAAAAGCTTTTCCTACTAGTGATAAAGTATACTTCCTATTGAAAAGTTGGGATAAATGTAATTTTTCTCATTATTTATTAGTTTTTAGAATAAGGAATTGGGTAGTAGTCCCTTCAGCGATAGCAAATGAGACTTTTTTTTTTGCCCATTCTTATAATTGTTACAAATTCATGAACTTGTTTTGTATTCACAGTGTTATCAATTAATTATTATTTTTAATGGTCAAGTCATCTGAAATTTGGCTAACAGGACCCCTCCTAGACTCTCTCCTGTGTTTTTAGTGACATACCTCCCTTAGTCTTTGAGTGCTTCCTTGATTTCTGGCACAGAGATTGTGTGCGTTTTTAGTAGTGCACAAAAAGTACCTTTACTTGAAACTTTCGGTTAAAGCTCAAAATCCCAGAAATCCTGAAGAATCCTTCTAGAACACTAAAAGATGGAAAAAAATTAATCCTAGTTAGCAAGGAACCTATCAATTGCCTGTTTCTTGTTTCCTGAGTACAAAAACACTAGTACTTACTCTTTTTTTCTTGCCCCCAAAATACTAGTACTTATTTTTTTATTAAAAAAATTGTTTTATTTTAATGTTTATTTTGAGAGAGAGAGAGAGAGAGAGAGAGAGAGAGAGAGAGCGTGAGCAGGGTAGGGGCAGAGAGAAAGGGAGACAAAAAATTTGAAGCAGGCTCCAGGCTCTGAGCTGTCAGCACAGAGCCTGATGTGGGGCTTGAACTCACGAGCGAATTCATGACCTGAACTGAAGTTGGATGCTCAATTGACTGAGCCACCCGTGCACCCCTCCTTTTTTTTTTAATGCTTATTTACTCATTTGAGAGAACACGAGTGGGGGAGGGGCCAAGAGAGAGAGGAGGAGAGAGAGAATCCCAAGCAGGCCTCATGCTGGCTGCACAGAGCCTGACGTGGGACTCTGTCTCACAAACTGTGAGATCATAACCTGAGCCGAAATCAAGAGTCGGATGCTTAACTGACTGAGCCACCCAGGTGCCTCACCTAGTACTTATCCAAATAAGGGTGTAGCCAAACTGTACTTTCAAAATCACAGATTTACATTAGAGCTACATGAGAGATTCTCTAACTAATTATTGGCAAGGAGAGTGTTAATATCCCAAAAGAATCTCTCAACTTGAATAATAATCAGCCCATAGCACCTTCTCACTCTGATTTAAACCAGCAGCAGACTTTTAATATGTAATACATTTTTTAAATCATTTTAGTTTTCATCGCGTTAAGTGTACTTTTTAATCCTCATGCCCTGTTTTCCCCATTCCCTCCCCTCCTGTCCCCCTTCTGGTAACCATCAGTTTGTTCTCCATAGTTAAGAGTCTGTTTCTTGGTTTGTCTCTTTCTTTTTTTCCTTTGTTCCTTTGTTTTGTTTCTTAAATTTCACATGTGAGTGGGATCATGTGGTATTATCTTTCTCTGATTTATTTCACTTACTGTAATATTCTATAGTTCCATCCATAGCAAGATTTCATTCTTTATTTTATGACTGAATAATCTGTTGTGCGTATATACCATGTCTTTTCTGTTTACTCATCAGTTGATGGACACTGGCCGTTTCCACATAGTTTGGCTGTTGCAAATAATGCTGCAGTAAATGTAGGGATGTATGTATCCCTTTGAGTTAGTGTGTTCTGGGTAAGTACTGAGTAGTGCAATTACTGGATCCTATGGTAGTTCTTTTTTAATTTTTTGATGAACCTCCATACTGTTTCCACAGTGACTACACCAGTCTGCATTCCCACCAACAGTGCAGGAGGGTTCCTTTTTCTCCCCATATTCACCAACACTTGTTTCTACATAATGCATTTATCTTGAAAATATAGGAACAAAAATTGTTCCCACACCCTATTGCTATACTGAGGTTAATTTACTTTTGGTTGTTAATGCTTGATCATATATATACTTAATCTGAAATGTGATATCTATAATATTTGTTTTGAAATCTTCATCCCAGTACAAAGTATAATTAGATCAACAGTTTCACAAGTTTAGATTTAAGGTAAGTAAAAAGACAATATATATATGAGAAAGTAGAGTTGAAAACAAAGCTGAGTGGTAGTAGCACATCCAACTGGACTACCTGTTTTTACAAGTGTAGTGGAATTGGGAAAATTCTGTACACGTTCATTTGCATGTGTGTACTGAATAACAGGGATCTAAGGCGCAGTCATTTCTTATTTCAGTTTTATAAACTCTACATCAAAGATAATAGCATTTGGTAAGAGTGCCCAAAAGATCAGTAACACTAAGGCAGAGTTGTGAGAGATGTTGCTTTGTTTTTCTGGGCTTAAATTCATCTGTACCTACTCCTCTTTCTAGCCTTGGTTCATCTCTGCTTGTATAAAATAACAAAGTGTTTGTTTCCATTCAGGAGGTATTGAATTTCTTCCCATCCTCAGTAATACCCATATAGTATGGTATGCAGATCTGACTGCATTTTGGGTGAAAGTACTCCCATACTCCCCATTTCCAGTGGCAACGGATAGGTAGTTTCTACTGGTAATGTGGACTAAGATTGGTACATTTCCATTACTTTCTTTATCACCTTTCTTAAAAGGTACAAAAACTGTCTCCAGTTTAGGGAAGTGAAAAGAAAAGGTAATAATGGTTGAATTTTCTCTTGACAATTGACAGTATCTCTTTCTTGAATAAACTTCTCAAAACTCAGTCTTCTTGTTACTTCTGTTTTATTTAATGAATTTGATCATTCCTGATAATACTGTCCGTTCTTCTCTTTTGCAATACTACTTAAAACTAGATTCTTCTAGTTTTTGGCCGATTTTTTCCTCAGGTTTTTAGTTCCTTTTCTGTCTCTTATTGGGACCCATCAAATCTTGGTCTTAGGTTTCTCCGTTTCTTCCTTTTATTTTTTCAGTCTGTATATCCCTGTTTCTTTAGCTATTATGTCTTGGGCAGATTCCAATAAACAGACAAGTAACTAGTGCACACATGTGTACACACACTCCATATTCCAAATATGAATTATGTGTATATATAACGTATATGTATAGTTTCAATCCATAGTTCAGCTATTACAGAATAGTTCTGCTTTGATGTCCTCATATTATCACCAGATTCTTTTCTGTCTAGATCCAAATTCAGCATCTTCTGCCCTAAAATGGCTTCGCTTTTCAACTTCCTCATTCTCCATATCCTAGTCTAAAAACTTTTAACCCCCAAGCTGGTCAGTAGGTTTCTTCCAACTAAAAAGAAGAAAAAATGGTGTTTAGATTTGCCTGTAGAGGCAAGTCATTGCAAAACCCTAAGAAATGAGAAAGTGCGGGATTGCAGAAAATTGAGTGCTGATCTCAAGATGTAGCAGCATGGTGAATGACTGTGAGAGTGCCTGAAGCAACTGGCAAATCCTCACATGTGCTGGTGACCACATACCTATGTGCAGCTGCCCCTGGAGAATAATGACTTCTATATCTCTTTCACCTTTAAAATTGTATATAACTGTCTCTTGGTGGTAGATTCTCAAAATGGAATCCTGCTGGTAAGGGAGTATAGGAAATGCTTCTAGATCCTGCCATACAGGAGGGATTAAAAGATAGGGATGGTGTGAAGTGTCAACAGGCAGCACATACCCTCAGTTTCCTTGATCAGAACAGATATAAAGTCTTTAGCTCAGAATTTGTGGATCCAGCAGTTCCAGTTTTGAGTATTTGCCTGAAGAAAACAAAATCACCAGCTCAAAGATATATCTGAGTGCTTCGTTGCAGCGTTATTTATGATAGGACACAGAAATAACCTAATTGTCCATTGATGGATGAATGAATAAAGAAAATGTGATATATATTTACATACATTTGAATATTATTTAGCCATTAAAAAAATCCTGCTGTTTGTGACATTATGGATGGATATTATGGCTGTTCTGCTAACAGAAATAAGTCAGAAAGACAGATACTGTATGATCTTACTTATATGTAGAATCAAAAAAGTCTGAACTCCTGGCTACAAATCAGAACAGTTTGGTGGGTGCCAGAGATCTGGGGGGATGGTTGTTGGGGAAATGGGAGATGGTGGTCAAAAAGTACCGACTTCCAAGTTATAGAAATAAATCCTGGGGATGTAATGTACATCATCGTGACTGGCTAACAATACTGTATTGTATATTTGAAATTTGCTAAGAGAGTAGATCTTGACTGTTCTCATCACAAGAAAGAATTTATAAGTGTGAGGTGACGTTAACTAACTTTATTGCAGTGATCATCTCTCAGTATTTTTCATATATTAAATCATTATGTTGTACACCTAAAACTAATAGTGTTATATGCCAGTATATATCAATAAAAACTTGTGGCTTTGCATGCTTGACACCTTAAATGACCAACCTTATCTTTTACATTCTGTCAATACAAATTGCAGTTGAAGCACATATTGTTTGTACTGCTCTTTTGCTCTGTGACTTCTCCCACTCCCTTATATGTGAAGTGTCATTATTCTTTTCTTGAAATACACACGTTCCTAAGTCTTAGGCCCTAACTCAGCTCTTACCCACTGATCTCTCCTATATTAGAACTTCCACCATGTTTGAAAGTGTCTCTCCTACTAGAATGGAATCTTCTCAAGAGTAAGGACCTTATTTGCCTTACTTGCCAATCCAAGTCTGCTCTTTATAAAATAATCTGACACATACTAATTGCTTAATATTTATTAAGTGAATGAATGTCTGAGTAAGGTATTGCTCATATGGTGTATCTATAAGATATAATTGTTAAGTTTTTTTTAAAAATCGAATTTTTCTAAAAATTATATAAATATTTTCCCATACTTAGCGGGGGGGAAATATATACTATTAACACTGAGTACTTAGGACGTTGGATGGGAGCAGAATATATCACATATTTTTGTCTTTGTCGTAAAGAAGCATATACTATTTTTATTTTTAATTTTTTAATGTTTTTTATTTCATTTTTTTATTTAAAAAAATTTTTAATGTTTATTATCGAGAGACAGACATTTGTGAGGGAGGGGAAGACACAGCATCTGAAGCAGGCTCCAGGCTCTGAGCTGTCAGCACAGAGTCTGACGCGGGGCTCAAACTCACAAACTGTGAGATCATAACCTGAGCCGAAGTCGGACACTAACCGACTGAGTCATCCAGGCGCCTCAATGTTTATTTTTGTGAGAGAGAGAGAGAGAGAGAGAGAGAGAGAGAGAGAGAGAGAAGAAAGAAAGAAAGAAAGAAAGAAAGAAAGAAAGAAAGAAAGAAAGAAAAGAAAGAGAAAGAAAAGAAAGAAAAAGAAAGTATGTATGTGCTGGGGCATGGCAGAGAGAGACAGAGACCTAGAATTCAAAGCAGGGTTCAGCCTCTGAGCTGTCAGCACAGAGCCCAGTCCAGGGCTTGAACTCACAAACTGCGAGATCATGACCTGAGCTAAAGTTGGACACTTAACCAACTGAACCACCGAGGCACCCCTAAAGAGCATATGCTATTTTTAAATGAAAACAGGTTTTTTTTTCCTGAAGATTTTTTTTTTATATTTAAGTAATCTCTACATCCAATGTGGGGCTCAAACTCACAACCACTAGATAAAGAGTCACATGCTTTTCTGATTGAGCCAGCCAGGCACCCCAAAGAAAATAGGTTTTAAGGAACAACTCATATAGATACTTTGTTCCTTTATTATTTGGGACCTCTTTAAATAGAATGGTATTGGGTAACATCCAAAAAACTTTTATTTATTTTATTTATTTTTTACAGATCTTATATATAAGCAAATTCCATACCCAATGTGGAGCTTAAACTCACAACCCCAAGATCGAGAGTCACATGCTGTACCAACTGAGCTAGCCAGGTGCCCCAAAACTTTCTTTAAAATCTTTTTTTAATTATAAATGTCCTCGCTTAAAAAAAAATCGAAGAAGATGGAGAATTGCATGGAGCAAAATGTGAAGTTTCCCATTCTACCTTTGTCCTCCTGCACTGCCACCCACTCACACTTAGAGAAAGCTACCTATATCATTTATCAGGTCATACGTTTTCTATGCATATGTAAATACAAACCTTTTCAGATTTGTTTTTTGTTTTTCTTAAAAATAAATGTAAACAGGTGTTTAATAAAATGCGTCACCTGGGCATAAAAACATATAAGCAAAATCATAAAAGAAGGCAACTTTCTTATTTCCTGCTTTATCTGAAACGAACACATAATGAACATAATTGGTACAGAATTATTTTCATTTTATTCTAATTCCAGTAATTTATTCTAGTTACAGTTTTATATTAATTTCAGGTGTGCAGTGTATTGATTCAACAATTCCATACATCAGATTTGATTTTTTTAAACTCAGCATTATGTATCCGGACATTTTTTTCTACATTTGAACATAGAGATTATGACATTCTTCTTAACTTTTATTAATAAGTAAGCTCTACACCCAATATGGGGCTTGAAGTTACCACCCTGAGATTAAGAGTTGTATGTTCTACTGACTGAGCCAGCCAGGTGCTTCTGTGAATTTCTTTTTTAAAGGCTATGTAGTATTTCATTGTATTGGCACATACCATAATTTATTTAACCACTGCAGAAATTCTTCTCATTAAATTTTCTTTTTTCTTATAAAGGAATATAATTTAAGGAAGAATGTCTGTCTGTTCTGGTGAAAATGGTGTATTTGGTTTTGTGAGCCCAGGTCTAGTATATTTTGGTATATTCCCTTTAATGGTTTTGGCTTCATTGGGGTGTATTTCAGGTCTACGGATCAATGGAGAACTAATTACTGCCTACCCCCAGGTGGTGGTAGTGAGAGTACCAACCCCTTGGGTGCAGAGTGATAGTGACATCACTGTTTTGCGCCATCTAGAGAAGATGGGATGCCGGTTGATGAACCGACCTCAAGCCATCCTGAACTGTGTTAATAAGTTCTGGACATTTCAAGAGTTGGCGGGCCATGGTGTTCCTCTGCCAGATACTTTCTCTTATGGTAAGTTCGCTAATAAGAATTTATAGTCTAAGTTTTACAACACTGATGGTTTTGAAAGGCATACTAAATTAAGAGGGTTATGTGATACAAGGAAATTTGTGAACATGGAAGAACTTCTTACAGAAGTAATTTTCAGTGTTAACAAACTGGGCAGGAGCATTGTGAATCATGTGTCAAGATTTAGTTCCGTGATATTGGTAGAGTGGATTTAGCTATTTTGGGCTTTCTAGGCTGTAAGTTCACTCTTGTGCTCTCAGTAATGCTGTTGTAGTCAGAGAGCTTTATTAATAATGCTTAAATAAATTACTGTTGTTGTCCTCCAATAAAACTTTATTATTTAAAAAAGGCAGTGGGCCAGATCTCATAGGCTGTAATATTCAATACATCTCTGTTTAATATCTGTTTATCCTTATTAGCACTTTCATGATAATTTTTTTTTGAAGTTTTTTCTCTTATTTTTTAAGGAAATGACACTGTAATAGGTATACTTTAAAACCAGTGCTTCCAAAACCATGGTAAAAGTAAAGGATCTTTTTTTTTCTTTAAAGACCAGTATACTGTGTATCAATACTCTTACAAAATATGATAAAAAAAACGTTTGAGAAATGCCAGATTGTTATAAAAGCTTCCAATGTTTACTCTTTTTGTATTTACGTGGTTACATATCAGTAGCAGAGAAGTCATAAACAGGCACAGGTTTTTGGACAACACTTTTGAGTAACACTGCCGTAAACAATATTATGCTAATGTATTTCCTGCCTGTCCAGTTCTTTTAGATTAGAAAGGATCAAATTTGCTATAAATCATTGCAATTTTCCATAAAGACATTTTTTCAAATAAATGTCCAGTAGTGTGCTTAGAAAGTTAATGAAGCTTTAAAAAGAAATCCCTATCCTATTCCTACCATTAGTATTTTAAAGAAGGGAACTCCCCAAGTCTGTATGACATGTGTTGATACAGTTGCTGTTTTTAGCAATTGCATAAGAAGAGACAATATGAATAGTTCGAGAATTCTGTCAGATGCTTTTGGAATATTATATTATAGCTTATATCATGGGTCTACACTTCTGATTTTAAGAGAATGGAAAGGAGAAAAGTGTTAGCCCAATTACCAAATACTACCTATGTTCTAATGTTGACAGTTTATTTTATTTATTTTTTTTTTTTTTTTAATTTTTTTTTTCAACGTTTATTTATTTTTGGGACAGAGAGAGACAGAGCATGAACGGGGGAGGGACAGAAAGAGAGGGAGACATAGAATCGGAAACAGGCTCCAGACTCTGAGCCATCAGCCCAGAGCCTGACGCGGGGCTCGAACTCACGGACAGCGAGATTGTGACCTGGCTGAAGTCGGACGCTTAACCGACTGTGCCACCCAGGCGCCCCTAATGTTGACAGTTTAAAATTGGGGACTGAATCATCTTAATTTTTCTAGGCTGCAAATGTATGCTACTGCAGTTGCTTAATGAACTTTTTCCTGGTTTAATTTTTTTTACATCACCAGGCTGATACCACAATTCATTTTTGCTCTGATTTTGCTACTGTATCATTTGTTCCTGGGCAGTAAAAACAGAAGAAAACTTAACTCATGGGTACTGTCTGCCGTAGTATACAAAGAACTCTGATTCATAATGGAGATATGAAACATTAATTTGTGTGTTTGAGAGGGATAGAACACACGTAGCATCTTTTCATCCTTGAGTGAGTCTTCTAAACAGACTCATTCTTCTGTTTCTTAATCTTTAGATTGAGATTCTTTAATCTTTAGATTAAAACTGGAATTTAAATACACTAAAGTAGGTCTTGGTGGTTTTGTTATTTGTGTAGTGGAAGATTAAAGGATAAAAATATGAAAAATTGTATAGAACTAGGAAATTTTGTTTTAACTGAAAGATAATTTCCTTAAGTTAGATGTTAGAATATTTATAATTTAAGATAACTTTCATCCATTTTAAAAGGTGTTGTTTTAAACTGATGTTTAACTGTATTTTCAACTTTTATTTATTACTTTCTCTAAGAAAAACAAAATGTAGCCATCAGGTTCTTACCTTCTATCTCCTGTGTTGCTGACTTTAGCATAGATAACACCACAAAACACCTCTGTTACTATTCTTTTTAAATTTCTTTTTTACTCAAACCAGGTGGTCATGAAAATTTTGCTAAAATGATCGATGAAGCAGAAGTACTGGAGTTTCCAATGGTAGTGAAGAATACGCGGGGTCATAGAGGTGCGTATGAGTTGTCACTATGGCACATCATTTTGAAATTACTCTTGAGAATTAATAAGGGTGATGATACAAAATAGATTTTTTCTTAATCTGATCAATGCTCTTATTATTTTCTTTGTATTTCCTCACGGTTATTGACTAGACAATAGCCTTATCAGTTGAAATGTATAGCTCTTTGGGGCGCCTTGCTGGCTCAGTTATGTGATCAACTTTGACTCAGGTCATGATCTCACAGTTTGTGAGTTTGAGCCCCGTATTGGGCTGTGTGCTGACATCTCGGAGCCTGGAGCCTGCTTTGGATTCTGTCTCTCTCCCTCTCTCTCACTGCCCCTTCCCTGTTCTCACTCCGTCTCTCTCTCAAAAATAAACATTAAAAAAATTAAATAAATAGCCACTTCCTTTGACATAAAAATTGACAAATAGAGCAGTGGAATGGACTAGTGAACTTGGAAATAAAACTAGGTATATAGTAACATACTGCTCTTTTACCCTATGCAAATTTTGTATATATTGTGTAATAATATATAAGACATGGTCTTTTAAATTTTTTTTTTGTTTATTTATTTTCAGAGAGAGAGAGACAGAGCAGGGGAGGGGCAGGGAGAGAGAGAATCCCAAGCAGGGCTCTGCACTGTCAGCACAGAGCCTGATGTGGGGCTCAAACCCATGAACTGTGAGATCATGACATGAGCTGAAACCAAGAGTTGACACTTAACCAACTGAGCCACCTAGATATCCCTATAAAACATGGTTTTTCTCAGAAGGAAATGTTTTGCTAGTAAACGAGGCTGGCATTATTGGCTCACATGGAGGAATATAAACCTTGGACCTCTACTTCACAACATCTACTGAAATAAATTCTAGGTTACTGTAGGAATTAAGGGAGTGGTAGGAGATTATTAACTTTATCTTAAATACATTTTTGCATTGTTTCTATAACTACCATAACTGTTACTTTGGTTAAAAATTAATAGATTCTGAAAGAGCAGGTTGGGACCCAAGAAGATGCAGGTAATTAATACATATCAACTGCTCGCAGTTTAATGACTTACATGTGTTTTTTATTCTTTTTCAATCATAGGCAAAGCTGTTTTCTTGGCTCGAGATAAGCACCATTTGGCTGATCTAAGCCATCTTATTCGCCATGAAGCTCCATACCTGTTCCAGAAGTACGTTAAAGAGTCTCATGGACGGGATGTGCGTGTCATTGTTGTGGGAGGCCGTGTGGTTGGCACCATGTTACGTTGTTCAACGGATGGAAGGATGCAAAGTAACTGCTCACTAGGTAAAAACAATGCATGTGTCTTTCTAGTATATATAATATTATTACAGCTTGTCCAGCGAGTGTTCATATATAATTACAGATCTTTTTACTTAGTAAGTTGAAAAATACTATCTTTCACCTTTCACATATAACCATGATCAGTAGCCGTACCTTGAATATAGTAAATATACTTTTGAGTTGTTTTTCTAGTAGTAAAATTGGATTTGTCTGAGTCATAAATTTTGAGATCTTCCTGCTGAAGTGCCTCAGAGTTTAGTCTGAGCTTTTTCTTTTTTAATGTTTATTTCACTTTCTTATACTTCACTTTCTTAGTCATCCGATCTGGCTCATGGTTTTAAATACCATGTATGTGTTGTGATTTTCATATTTATATCTGTAATTTAGGCTTTCTTCCTGAACTCCAGGTACATATAAATAACTGCCTACTCAGTAGTATCTCCATGTAGTTGTCCAACAGACATTTTAATCTTGACCCAAACTGGTCAAATATTTATTGTTAAAGTATGATGGACATACTAGTTTTAGGTGTACAACCCAGGGATTTAGGTGTACAGCCCAGTGCTTTGTCCCCATATGTTATTATAATGTTATTGACTATATTCCTTTTGCTATACTTTTCATCTTCATGACTTGTTTATTTTGTAACTGGAAGTTGTACCACTTCGTCCCCTTCACCTGTTTTATCCCCCTTCATCCTCTCCCCTCTGGTAACCAGATTGTTTAGAGGCCTTTTTTATATGAGCATTCTCTTATATTCAGTTTTAACAGTAATGCCAACTACTCCAGTGCTGGTACAGTAGTCAGTGCTTTATGACTATTAACTTCTTTAGATATTGCTAGGTCTCTCCAGTGCTGGTACAGTAGTCAGTGCTTTATGACTATTAACTTCTTTAGATATTGCTAGGTATTGTTAGTATTCCCATTTTACAGATGAGGAGGGCCCAGAACAGTAAGTAACTTGCTCAAGATAACAGATCTAATAATGGTGCCACCAGGATGCAAATATACTGTTTGGCTCCAGAGTTGTCCTCTTAACCACTCTTGAATATGCTGATTTCCAAAATTGGAAAATTACATGGAAGCTATGCAGATATCTAGATTTTCAAGTACATGACATGAATTTAATCATTTTTTAAAACTGTTAAGCTCTGTCCCTTCATATTCTTAATGTTTTTTTAACTGTAATATGATCTCAGGGGCGCCTAAGTGGTTCAGTTGGTTTAAGTGTCTGACTTGATTTCGGCCCAGGTCATGATCTCAGGGTTCATGAGGTTGAGCCCCACGTTGGACTTTTCTGCTGACAGAGCAGAGCCTACTTGGGATTCTCTCTCTGCCCGCCCCCTACTCGCGTTCACTCACACACACTGTCTCAAAAAAGTAATTAAAAAACCATTACACAATATCTCAGTTAAGTGAAGTTACATACATATATCTTAGATAATTATGGTTATTCCTGGAAATAAGCTTTCAAGCTATTTTTTTCAAAGACTGTTTTGGTTTTTCCGTAATGAATAGTTTTTGTTGACTGTAAAACATTTTATTGATTGATTGATTTTTTTAAAGATTTTATTTTTTGGAAGGCGCCTGGGTGGCTCAGTCGGTTAAGCGTGCAACTTTGGTTCAGGTCGTAATCTCACAGTTTGAGAGTTCGAGCCCTAAGTTGGACTCTGTGCTGACAGCATGAAGCCTGGAGCCTGCTTGGGATTCTGTGTCTCCCTTTCTCTGCCCCTCACCTGCTCATACTCTATCTCTCAAAAAGTAAATAAACATTTAGATTTTATTTATTTATTTTTTTTTTAAGTAATCTCTGCACCCAATGTCAGGCTTGAATTCACAACCCCGAGGACAAGAGTCACATGGTCTGCCAACTGAGCCAGCCAAGCACCCCCCGTTTTTTAAAGTTTCTTGATCATTTTTTTGGTTACCTTAGTGGCTCAGTTCGTTAAATGTCTCTCTCTCTCTTTTTAAAAAATTTATTTATTTTTGAGAGAGATAAGAGTGTGAATGGGGGAGGGGCAAAGAGAGAGAGACGGAACCTGAGGCAGGGTACAGGCTCCATGGTGTCAGCACAGAGCCCCACACAGGGCTCAGACTCACGAGGCATAAGATCATGACCTGAGCCTAAGTCGGACTCTTAACTGACTGATCTGCCCTGGGGCCCCAAGCGTCTAACTCTTGATTTCAGCTCAGGTTTTGCTCTCATGGTTCATGGCATGGAGCCCCTAGTCGCACACTGCACTAACAGTGTGGAGCCTGCTTGGGATTCCCTCTCTCCCCTTCTCTATGCTCCTCTCCTGCTTGCATGCACTTGCTGTCACTCTCTGTCCCAAAATAAATGAAAAAACTTAAAACAAAACAAAACTTCTTATTCATTTTTGATCAAGGTTATATAACATTTTGGTTTTATTTGATGTATTGGGGAATTTTCAGTCTTACCTTCTGGCACTCTATAGGTAAAGTAACATCAGAATAAAGGATAGTAAACAAAACTCCACTTTGAACCTATCTGGTCCTAGTTCTTTTTGTAGTAGTAGCGCTTTTATCACCTTTCCGATCTCTTCCATAATAATAATTGGCCTGTTTAAGTTTGCTGCTGCTTGAAGCAGTGTTGGTAATTTATCATTTGCTTAGAAATTTTCCATTTGTTTTAGGTTTCAGATTTTTTTGCCAGGTTCTTTAGATGATTACTTGTGCTTATTTGAATCTCTCCTTTGTCTGCAGTTTTGTCTTTGGTATCATTCATAATCTTGTCAAAGTAACATTTGGATTTTTTTGTCCTTTCTATTTTTCTATTCTATTCATTCAACTTTCTGTCTTTACTGAATCTCTCTTCTTAGTTTCTTACTTTATAAGTAATTTCTTCTTGCTAATTCAAAATAAAAGTTTTGGTATGAAGTGATTTTATACATGTTTTCATTTCCCTGTAATTTAGGGGATCAGTGTTGCAATTTCTAAGTCCTTAATAAATCTTTTGGTTACTTAAATCATTAATTTATAATTTCTGTTTTTCTTGGGTTATTGTCAGAGAATGTTGCCTGTAAAAAAGTGTTTTTAAATTTGTTAAGGTTTTTTTGTTTGTTTCCTGGGACAAGCACATGATTATTTGTCAGTATTTGATAAAGGAAAAAATGTGTATATCGGTATATACTATATTCAAGAGATATAAGGCTATGAAGTCAAGTTTGTTTTTGCCTTTGTCCCTTATCTCTTTGTCCATTCCTTTAGTTTTCAAAAAATGTTTTCATTTAATAGCGCCTATAATTAAATTTCGTCTTTCATTCCGGTCTGACTAGTTTCCACTTTTTCCATGGGAAATTTCAGTTCGTTTTTAATGTTTGCTCATACAGTTTATTTAATTCCTTCAGTTTGATTTTGTGTTTATTATTTAAATTGCTTCTTCCTCTTTTTTCTTCTCCAACTTCTGTGGTTTGTAAGGTACCATTAATTCCATTTCCACCCTTGTTCCCAAACTCAATGTGGATGCTCATCCATGGTTTTACATTCCATTAACGGTTAACTTCTGTGTTCCTGTGTTCAAATCAGACATACATTTTCTGCTATTTGGAAGATAACAGTTTTGTCTACTTTGTTTTCTATTCTTCTCTGCCTTCATAAAAATATAAAGTCTGTGGTGTACCTTCACCTCTATCCGTATTATTGCAAGTAAGATAGGTTTCTGTGGAAGCTGAATGCCGTCTTCAGAAAAAAATTGCATATGGCACCTTTGCTTTCACTACTGATTTAAAAGAGTGTGTTGTGAGATTGAGCCCTGAGCGCTGAGTGTGGAGCCTGTTTAAGATTCTCTGTCTCTGGGGTGCCTGGAGGGCTCAGTCGGTTAAGCATCCACCTTCAGTTCAGGTCGTGATCTCGAGTTTCATGAGCTCAAGCCCCATGTTGGGCTCTGTGCTGAGAGCTCAGAGCCTGGAGCTTGCTTCTGATTCTGTGTTTCCCTCTCTGCCTCTCCTCCACGCATGCTCTGTCTCTCTCTCAAAAATAAATTACAAAAAAAACCTAAAAACGGTGTTTTTACTCCAAAAATGTATCATTTTGGCAACTTATTTTGTTTCTTTTTTTGCCAGGTGGTGTGGGGATGATGTGCTCCTTGAGTGAACAAGGGAAGCAGCTAGCTATCCAGGTGTCTAATATCCTGGGGATGGATGTGTGTGGCATTGACCTATTGATGAAAGATGACGGATCCTTCTGTGTCTGCGAGGCCAATGCAAATGTAGGTTTCATCGCCTTTGATAAGGCTTGTAATCTAGATGTAGCTGGTATCATAGCGGACTATGCCGCCTCCCTCCTGCCCTCTGGCCGGCTCACCCGGCGTATGTCCCTGCTCTCCGTGGTGTCCACGGCCAGTGAGACTAGTGAGCCGGAGCTGGGTCCCCCAGCCAGCACTGCTGTCGACAACATGAGCGCAAGTTCCAGCTCTGTTGACAGCGACCCTGAAAGCACGGAGCGAGAGCTACTCACCAAGCTCCCAGGGGGCCTATTCAACATGAACCAGCTGCTAGCCAATGAAATCAAACTCCTGGTGGAGTGACTCCACCGGTAAATAATTAACCAACAAAACCCTTGTAAAACTCACTTTCTTTTTCTTCTTTTTTTCCCCTTTCTTTCTTTCCTTTTTTTTTTTTTTTAAACCAACTTGCAATGCTGTTCATGGAAGGTACTCAGGAAGATGAGAAAATTGAGTAGGATTAGTTAGGAGAGAAGACAGGGGAGAGAGATAGACCTCTGCTATTAAGATGTTACTGACTTTTGTTTACGGATAGTGCAGATAGGCAGAAGAGGTGAGATACAGAAACACATCAGGCTCTTATAGTTAACCTTTTAATCACTCAAAAATGTATATGCTCTCAGACCATCAAGAACACACAGTTTTTTTTCATGGTCCCTTGCTTTTGCTTTTGTATAGTTGCTACAAAATTGAGAGTAGGATAACCTCACATTGTGTTGCAAAGATTTGTGATGAGCGAGGAAAATAATCTACCTAAATTATAGGAATTTTTTTATACAAGTCTGAAAATTCTGCCTTTACCATATTAACTAGCAACTTTATGTCCGTAGTTTATGAAATCTTGAAGAGCTATTTTGCTGGGATTTATAATTTTTGTGCTTCGGTTTTTCCCTTCATTTGGGTGGGAGGGCAGTATTAATATAACCCAATAAAGGTTTTTTCTAATGACAAAATTGGCATTTTTGCATGATAAAAGGGAAATGAACAGTATTGCAATGTCTGGTACACAAGATGACATTTACTCCAATGTAGATAAAATTACACTAGTTTAAAATATGTGCATTGACTTGTATTTGTTAGTGTTTTAATCTTTTTTGAAAGATATATGCTCTGTTAATGTTGCAGTTTTTTTTAATACATGCTAGTCTAACATTCCCTGATCTATGCCTGCATCTTTAACAATGGCCAAAGTGAAGAAAGTGCTACCTTTTTTGTTAACAAGACACTGACTTGAAACATGTGCATTTAAAGCCTTTTATTTTTTCCTTTTTTTCTTTTGGTGGTTGGGCATTTAAAGTATAAGGACAAGGAAAAATATTTTTGGGGGGCAAATCAAGGGTCTATGAGTTCTTTAGTATAAAGCTGAAGTGATTTATAATACCAGCGTTATATATTTGCATTTTTCACATTTTAGGAGGGAGTATATATGTGTGTGTGTGCACGCATGCATGTGTATGTGTTTTGCTTTTTGTTTCACCGAACAATCAAAAAAGATAGATTCTAGAAAATGGAGCATGATGGGGAAACAGTTTTTACTTTAAAAAACAGATAAGTTGTTTTAATAACTATACTCCACTGGGGTAGAGGTACTCACTAAAGACATAAAGAGAATAGATGCTTCTTAGGCCTTTTTATGTATATGTATGTTGTTTGGTTTTTTCTTTGGTTCTAGACTGTTCAGTGTATGATTTATTCAAGGCTACATGCTTTTCTATGCTTCTGGCTGTGCATTTTCTCCTATTACATGTAGGTTTGAGGGTGGGGTGGACTGGACATTTTTGTTTGGGGACTTACTTAGCAGTATTAAGTCTCTTATAGCCCAACTCTGAAGCCTTCAATACTGTCCATTCTTTATATTCCTTTAATTTCTGAATTTATAAGATCCCCAAAATGGCATATAATATGAGCCTTTGAAACAGGGGTAAATCTATTTGAAGAATGGGTTTGGAAGGTGTGTTAAGAAATGGAGATGCTCCAGAGCTCAACGTAATTTTTTTAAACAGCAAGTTCCATCTCACTACAATCCTCTGAAGCTTTTACCCGAGTCCTTTCTTGCCTCTCCAGTGCTTTTTTCCTTCAGATGGACCTTAAACATAATATCTTGGACACTACTAGAGAGACTTCGAGGCAATAATAAAAGATCAGTATTAACCAGCTCTAACAGAGGTTTGATCATGCTTGTACAGTTTTTCCCCGTTTTAAAAAGGAATGTAATAAAAGTTGTTTTTTTCCATAGAATTAAATAATATTAAAATTGAGTGAAAGGTTGATTGTTGACAAATAGAATAGTACCTCTAATCTGTGCAGTGTCTCATTTCACCTCAGAAAAAGATAATAAGAGGATTTTCTAATTTATTTTAGGATATTCTAATCTCCTATAAAAGAATTTGACTTGCATAGAGTTATTGTGGGCCTTACATACATATATAAGTACCTCTGTCTCATTAACAAAAAGAAATACATGGTACTTCTTTCACTGAATGACCATAGGAGGATGCATAATATTTGGGATAGAGAGATAAATGAGGGAGAAAGAACTGCTTAATTAAGTCATTATTCATATGTTTGTGTAGAGACCATCTGGTTGTCACATAAATTATGACACATTAAATAGTTACATATAACATGTATATAGATTTATGAATTTTATAACATAAATAGAACACCCTCTCTATTTGATGAAAAACTCAGGGTTTGTGTTGGGTTGGATAAGGCACTAGGAAAAATGTAGATAGACTTAAAAATTTTTTTTACCAAACTAATCAACTATATCATAAGAATTATCTGAGATTATTTCACCTTTAGTTTTATTCACTACTGATTGATCTTTTGTGCATTCACAGTATATTAAAACATAGCTTTACCAACCTATTTCTGGATCATACACTCACATATTAAAAGGAAAAGGGTAGGAATGGTCATCTTAGACTTTAAAACATGGGTATCTTCTTGAACTCACTCAAAAATTAAGGTAAAGAATATGAACAGATCATTCTGGAAGAACCCAAATGAAACATCCCAGATATTGAAGTGAAAGTTAAATATATTTTCTTATTGTTTAACAACTTTTGTATTATCATTGCTATTATGAGAGGTAAAAATGTATATTTATCAAATATGTATAAGTCTTATCATGCCCAAATCTGAATTATTGTAAAATTGTGTATTGTTAAAATTGTAATTCTTAATTGTATTTTAAAAGTAATTCTGATATTGTTTTTATGTTACCTGTGATGAAAACTGGACTATGCACACACATACACACACATACACAAATATGAACGATTCCATTTAAAATTTTTAATAGTTTTTTTTCTTTTTTTGGTGCCTAATAATTGATTGGTCATTTCTGCTGGCTTTTACTCCACTGAACTTTGAAATCTTTCTGTATATGCTATCAATAAGAAAATATGCTGGAACATTAGAAAAATCCATCAAGAGACTTGCTTTCATCAAGCACTTTATCAGACTTTTGAGAAGGTATCGAAGGCATTGAAAGAAGTAATTGACTTTCAAAATCATCTCTTCTTTTTCTCAAGAGGAAAACGATGGAAAAACAAAATCTCTTCATTCAGTGAATCCCCAGTTTGGGGTCTGGGGAGCTTAGAGACGTTGTGAAATCAAATCTTGTGTTACATTTTTCTCCTGGCTCACTCTTTTTGAGAAGGTTTATGGGCTATATGGCTGGTGAGACACGATCCCCTCCTAAGAAAATGTAGGTGCTCAGACAGGTAACCTCTGCTGCTACTGTTTTTATTTGTTTGTTTGTTTGTTTAATTTCATTTAAAATTTGTTTTTGTTGTATTAGGATATCTTAAAATGTAATATATTGCAGGATTTATAACCAGGTTCACTGCTTTCTTTCTTTTTTTTTTCTTAAAAAAAAAAACAAAACAAAGTTTCATTTAAGATACATTTAGGCGCCTTTGAAGCTTGGATTTTGGAATGTTTCAGTAGTGGACAGAAATCTGCTGTTGGAATCTTCTAGTCTTCCAGGTTTAATTTGAAATGTTTTTAGTTTTGTTTTGGATTTTTGTGTGGTATTTTATTTCCTTTATCAGTGCCCTTTTGCCATGCTGTTTTGGGGTGGCTGCCTAACTCTAGTGAAAATTCTTTCTATATTAACGAAAGTTTGGTGTTTTAAATTCCTTAATGTTTTGCATTTTTAAAAATTGTTTTTAAAGAAATATTCTAACTGCTTGCACTGTTACTGTTCTTTGCCAGCCTTTTCAGGAGCCAAAAAAACAAAAACAAACAAACAAAAAAATACCCAGAGAAAAAACTTTCCTTCTTCCCCCTTCCTGATGATGAGTGAGAAGTATTGAGAACTTTCGGGGTCAGTGCCCTTCTAAACTCCCCTTCCCCCAATAATGCAGCTGTATAATGAATGGTAAATGCAGCGGTTTGGATTCAGGCACAGCCCCAGCCTGCTTGCAGGTAATTTGACTCTCCTTTCTTTCCATCGCAAGGCTAACCTTACTTTCTTTTTAAAAAATTTTCTTTCTTTATGTACTTTAACGGCAACTGTGGGTCTGTAAAAACTCTTGTTTAAAAAAAAGAAACAAAACGCATATCTAACAGATAATTTGATTAAAGAAGAACTTTTGGGGGTAAAGTTTGAGTTGGTTGGGATGAACTCAGGACTTTGGGGATTTACTTTAGCCATTTAGATAACTCCATTCCTTGCATATATGTCTATAATTAAGTATTTCAGAGTGTGACTTTTTTGGCTTTGTTTTTGTTTTGGGTTTGTTTGTTTCTCCCATTGTGCTACTCTGGCTTAAGCTTTTTCAGGGGTTGGTGTTCCGAATACAGTGAGCTCACAGTATAAAGACATCAATTAGGAGTTGCCAGGTATGGAAAACTAGAGTTTTGAAAAGGTAAAATTAGGTTCTAGGTTATATATATGGTAAAAACTCATCATAGTCTTGAGTTGGTCTTAGTGCTTCTCTTTCTGTGACATCATTATAAAAGTGAAAAGGAATGATGAGACAAAGATAATAGAAAGCATTTCAGTTATTTAAGGAACAGTGTGACTCAGAACTAATCATTTTAGCATTTCTAAGATGCTAGTTCTAACAAAGAAGATAGATGTGAGCAGCTTGAGGTTATCATAATGGTTTAAACAGTAAAAAATTACAGATTTGCAAAGATCGGAGGGCATTTCTGAAGCACAAATCATTAAGCACATTAACCAAGGCTATAAAACAAACTTAGTGGCAGGAATAGGAGTTATCCATTTTAATAGCCTTCCCATTAGCTAATGTAGTAGCCTCTTCTCTGTCTACCCCAGTCCACCTACCCTTTCCTCCTTTCTCCTGTCTTTCCTAAAGTTTTAGTTCTAATATGAGTTACTATCATTGGGGAGAAAAATCCTCTTTCTACGAGACAGCGGTCAGGAACTTTTCAAGATATACTTCTGCGTAATTTTATTCTGTGGTTTTAGACGTATATCCGACGAGGCTTTAAGTTCACTAGTTAGCTAATAGGAAAATCCTGGCTTGTAATGCATTCTACAGCTGAAGGCATAAAATAAATCATTAACCTGTTTTGTGCTTCAGTTCACCCATAACCAGATAGGACCAGTCTCTCCCCTAAACATCTTAAGAGAAAAGTATTTATCTGTTGAACTGAAATTTACTAACAATGGAATCCCAGCTGCCTCCTGCAGGAATTTGTGATATATACTTAAAAAGGCTTGTACCAGAGAACTTTGTTCTCTTGCTATAAGAATGGCCAGCATTAGAATGTGTGGACTATGTGATTGCATGGGACGTGGAGAATTTAACAGTCTCCATTCTGTTATCCCCATGAAGATCACTGACTTGTTAAGAATGATCTTGCTTTCAGATTTCACTATATACAAACTTACTAGCTGGGCCTTATATAGCGTATATACCTGGCTGCTGTTGTGGGGTTTGGGAACATGAGGGGTGGGGTGAATTGTTGTTGTTTTAGGTTTCAGTCAGACAGACATCACTGTGCCCCAGTTCCCAGAAGCACAGCAGGCCTCTAGGAGCATCCGTGGGAACGGCGCAGTCCTGACATCACCAACTCTCCTGCTCAGGCTCATCCCATATACAGAGGTCAAAGGGTGGGGTTTGAGATCGGGGGAAGGAATGAGAAAGTAGAAACAATGTTGCTGCAGTGCCACTGTTGACTAGCCTTTGGTGCTTATGTCTGTTTGTTTTATTTTTTATGTTGGCAAAACTGTATTTTGGGGTAAAGGTAGTGGGAGGGTGGAACAAAAACAAGCCATTAATTACTGTTATTACTGTTCATTATTGGATACTGTTCTTTAGTAGCTAATGCAGAATAAACTTTTAACCTAGACCCTCAGTGACAAAAAGAATGGGAATAGAAATGATATTCAGGAATTTAACAAACCGAAAACATTTATAAAGTTGTGTTAGTTTCCAGTTCTACAACTGCTATTACATTTGTCACTCTGTCTCCCTTTTTTGGCCTAATTTTTTTGTGTATGTATAGAGTTTGAGGAAATGTGCATTTGTGATTAGTCCTTTTAAAAGGACTTAATGAATTTATTACTCTTTTGCAAAAGATATACCCAGTGCTTATATGGGCATACAAATGCTACCCTATTTTAAATGTAGGTGGCGTATGTGTTCGTGTTTTAATGTATTCAGAGCCATTGGGCAATAAGCAGTCCAGAACATTGAAAACTCATGCAGGTAAAGCACCTAACACCTTTAGTTTCTAGAATTACTTTAAAAAACGCCTTTATTGCTGCATCTTCCACAGTTCTTTTGAAAGTTTCTGAGCTTAAAATTTTTAGGAGCTGTAAACTACCTAGTTAAAATTTTAAGTTGCACACTTATTCATAAGATTGTAGAGATAGGTGAAGAAGTTAAGTGTAACAGAAGAAATGGCTCTTGAGATGGCAGCTGCCGAGCATCTAAATCTTTCCACTTAAAAAGAATTCCCAGCTTAGCATGAATATTGATCATACTTGTTTGATTTTCTGTGATTGGGACTTTTGTTGTTTTGACTTTGGTGGGGAGGACTTGGGGGAACAGTGAGGAAGCTTGTGCACATGTGAAAATATGAAATGTTAAAGGAAGTTTTCAGTTTAATCTGAATAGTAAGCAAGAACTTTTTCTATATACCCTTCTGCTGCAGCAGAGAAATAAACTGGTAGGTGGCAGCAGAAGAAGGAATTCTTCAGATTGATGGCTACTGAAAGAATCTCCATAGGACAAGAGATAGAGCATAACATATCAATTGAAGCAAAGGGGGCAAATAATGAAAACAGGACAAAAATTTTTGGATTTTCACTCTGAATGGTAAGTTATTTTCAACTAAAAATGTGTTTTTAGTCTGATAGTGGGATAGTGGTGTTATATGCCATTGTAGTATGTAGTCATAAATGGCCCTGTAGGCCTTTGCCTTAGGATAAATTTGGCCTAACTAGGGTCCTATCACTTTTTACTTCGGGGGGAAAAAAAATTAGGGCACCTGGGTGGTTCAGTCGGTTGAGTGTCTGACTCTTGACTTCAGCTCAGGTCACGATCTCACCATTTGTGAGATTGATCACCATGCTGGCCTCCTCACTGACAGCCCAGAGCCTGCTTGAGATTGGTCCTCTCTCCTCTCTCTCTGACCTCCCCTGCTCACATGCTCACTCATGCTCTCTCTCTCTCTCTCTCGCTCTCTCAAAAATAAATAAATGAACATTAAAAAAATAGCAATGTGTAAAATTAGGGGTCTCTCCCCAGTATATTGATATATATGACCTTTTCCCCAGCTTTATTGAGGTATAATTGACAAAATTGTGTTTTTAAAGCATACAATGTGATAATTTGATAGGTATATACATTGTAAAATTCTCTCTCATCAAATTATCAACACATCCACTATGTGAACCTTAAAGATGGCAAAAATTACGCATCTCACAGTGAGTCAGATTTTTAGAAAATCTGTAAGATAAGTGAAATACACATTGTTAGCCATTTTATAGAAAAAAAAGTCTGTCCTCTTTTTAGTGGCACATTGGGGGGATAGCAATAAAAGTATGTAATTTGGTGGGGCACCTGGGTGGCTCAGTCGGTTAGGCGTCCAACTTTAGCTCGGGTCATGATCTCAAGGTCCGTGAGTTCGAGCCCCACGTCGGGATCTGTGCTGACAGCTCAGAGCCTAGAGCCTGCTTCAGATTCCGCCCCCCCCCCTTCCCCTCTCTTGTTCACACTCTCTCTAAAAAAATAAAAAAAAAAATTTTTTTTAAATGTAATTTGAAAAACTTAGGGGGTAAAAATGATCTTTTCTTCAACTAGCTATCCCCTATCTAGTCCCATTTCCTTGTTATTGTGTCTGCCCGTCAGTTCCATTCTGTTCACTTTTCTTTCTGGCCTTACTGTCTCTGCTCTTACTTTCTTCCATTTCTTTAGTCGTGCTTCTGCCTCCCTGTCTTTGTAACTCTTCCTCGCCTTTGTCTCCCTGTATGCCTCTCCCTTTCTTTCATTCATTCCCTCAGAATTTCACTTTTCCATTGTTGCCATTTTTCATCTCTGCCTGCCTGCTTTTCTGTATGTGTGTCTCCCCCTTTTCATTTGCATTCTCTGTATTGCGTCTGTATCTGCTCGGGTAAACAGCTTTATTTTCTTTGCATCAATAACTGCCTTAAGACATGTTAATCAGAGTATCAACAGTGTGATTATTTTAGAAGTTGGTGAGGCTGAATAGAAGAAATTGAGGTTTTAAGTCCCAAGAATTAAGAATTGAAATTTATAATGAGATGCATGTCTCTTTACTCAGCTACATGTTTATTTTAACTATAATGTCTTTATTGTTGCTGGAAACCAAGCTGTTTTATGAGCACTTGGACAGAAGAAAAGTCCTATGGTTCTTAATTTCATCTAGACTTTTAACTTCAAATTGTCCCTGATTTTTTAAAGTTTCTAATGAAATTAGAAAATGAGCAAAGCAGTCATTATTTTGTAGACATTTACCAGATAAAATAAAAAATTTATTGATGTAATTGGCATATAACATTATACTAGTGTTACAGGTACAATACAGTGACTCAATATTTATATACATTGGTAAATGATCATCACAGTAAGTCTAGGTAACATGCATCACTGTACATAATTACAGAATTTTTTTTCTTGGGATGAGGACTCTTAAGATCTACTCTCAGCAACTTTTAAATGTGCAATTTTAGTACTTTATAACTGGAGAGAAAATAAAATTTTAGCCTTTAAGATAAAAGTTAATAGCAATTGAGCTAAATCTTTTCTAAGATATACATGTGAAGATTTTAGAAGTGTTAATTAACTTTCTTAAAGTAGTGCACAAATACCTGTTTTCAAATTTTATAGACAGTGAAAACAGGATATCCAGAGGAGAAATTATTATTTAAAGAAAAGGAGTCCTAAATAAATGAAAGAATGAATGAATAGATGGATAGATGGAGTCCTGCTTCCTATTAATATATGTAATAACAGATTGAACTACCAGCATACAAGGGCCTGCCATAGAAGTTTAGAATTTCTAAGCTGGCAAGCTTGGAGGCTATATATTGTAATCTTGAATATGCTAGTAAGGAAACTAAGGTTCAGAGAAGTTATTAAATTTCCTAAGATTATAGAACCGGAATAAGGACCCAAATCTCCTACCTGCTAATAAAGTGCTCATTTTATCATGATCTTTGAAAGTCTGTTGTAGTCGCTGAAGAAATGAAATGTTCTGCAGTGAGAGCTGTGATACACCAATGGAAAGTTATCACTGTTTGTGCTTGTGGTTATCTTGTGGGGAGTCCCTTCAAATGAAGGATATGAAGGCTAGCTGTGGGTGGCTATTTTAAATGGCTTATATGTAAAATTAATGATTACATCATTTACAGGGTTTGGTGATGATGTCCCTTATTAAGATAAGGCACAAAGAGGTCTTCAGATTCTTTGCAATTTCTGGTTAAGGGAGAACAGAATGGATTCCTTAGACCTAGTATAACATTAATCTTCTACCTGTCTTCTTGCCTGCCTTGCATTCCTATTCTGGAAGATGAATCAGTCTACAACAAAAACTTTATATTGTTCTGAAATTCCTTATTTTCTAGCAGATTATTAGACTAGGGGCGCCTGGGTGGCGCAGTCGGTTAAGCGTCCGACTTCAGCCAGGTCACGATCTCGCGGTCCGTGAGTTCGAGCCCCGCGTCGGGCTCTGGGCTGACGGCTCAGAGCCTGGAGCCTGTTTCCGATTCTGTGTCTCCCTCTCTCTCTGCCCCTCCCCCGTTCATGCTCTGTCTCTCTCTGTCCCAAAAAAATAAATAAACGTTGAAAAAAAAAAAAAAAAAGATTATTAGACTAGCAATGGGGCAAGTGGATGGTTAAACGGGATGATTGTGTATACATGGATGAATGGTAACATGAAGCTAGAATAACCGATACCATTGACTAAATAAATATATGGCAACTTAAAAAAATTTTTTTTTTATGTTTTATTTATTTTGGGGAGAGAGAGAAAGAGACAGAACGTGAGTGGGGGAGGGGCAGAGAGAGATGGAGACACAGAATCCGAAGCAGGCTCCAGGCTCTGAGCTGTCAGCATAGAGCCTGATGTAATGTTCGAACTCATGAACTACTAGATCATGACCTGAGCCACAGTCAGACGCTTAACCGTTTGAGCCACCCAGGCGCCCCAAATATGTGGCATCCTTTTGTTCCTTTTTTTAAAAAAAAAAATTTTTTTTTTTTAATGTTTATTTATTTTTGAGACAGAGGGAGGCAGAGCATGAACGGGGGAGGGTCAGAGAGAGAGGGAGGCACAGAGGCGGAAGCAGGCTCCAGGCTCTGGGCCATCATCAGCCCAGAGCCCGACGCGGGGCTCGAACTCACGGACCGTGAGATCGTGACCTGAGCTGAAGTCGGACGCTTAACCAACTGAGCCACCCAGGCGCCCCTGTTCCTTTTTTTAAAGAAACAGTGTAAAAAGAAGTCACCTTCTATCAAAAAAGATCATTTATTCTAATGCTGAATGACATTATGTATACTTACATGGAACACAAGAATATACCACCTCAATTAATAGGGCTAGAATTTGTATGTCTTTTCAAACAGTTTTTGTCTTCATCTTGAATTCTGGTTCCTATAGAGATGGCCAACTTGAACTTTAATTAGAATCAAAATTTATTGTTCATTGTCTAATTTGTTGAAAATGTAACCTAGGAGCTCTTGGCTGGCTCAGTCAGTAGAGCCTATGACTCTTGATCTCAGGGTCATGAGTTCAAGCATTATGCTGGGTGTGGAGCCTACTTAAAATAAAAATTAAAAAAAAAAAAGTAACCTAGGGTAATAGAGTAAGAATATAACATTCAAATTTAATTTTGTTCAGGCATTTTGGTATAATAATTTTGTTTTATTTTGTGTGATCTTGTGCAAGGATTATTCTTGTCTCAAGGTTTTCTTCTTGGTACAATTTTCCTGGCGACAGTAAACCCCAGTTGTCTATATAATAGGATTGTTAAGGGATAATATTGCTGATACATCTTTATATGTCAGAATAACAGACTATACCTTAGTATATATCTTTTTCAACTGAGATCACAAAGGTAAAGTGTGGTAATCACAAAAAAGCTAGTTGTGCGTTTGTTTTTTGGTTTTTTGTTTTTGTTTTTGTTTTTTGTAATCTAGACAGTTTGTAATATTTTGTCACATTAGTTAATTTTCAATATTTTCTTTTTCTCATATTAATTATAAAAACTGTTTAAATCTGTGGTTTAAGTGAGCTATATGTGTTTTTCCCCCTCTAGGTTCTTTTGAAGTAACCAGTGATCCTTTTTGCTTATCACTTCATTCACAGAATGGACGAAGATAGATTTGACTGTATGGTTTTTGAAATGGAGGATAGAAATACACAGAACAAGGAAGCAGTAGCTCTAACCTGTTTGATTCAATGTGTTTTCTAAAATAAAAACACCAGAACTGGGAATGAAATAGTATGGGGTGTGATTTGTTCTTTTGGCAGTCATTTCTGCCCACTCCATCTTGTATGAATTCACTTCAGTCCATATGGCTAGATTTGAAGTCTAGCTCCACATGTGTCATTCTTTTTATTCTTTTCTTCAGTATGCAAGATGAAACTCCTTTGTTTTTGACATACTGATCTTTCTATGATATGTTTTGAAATGATTACTCCCCTTGGTACATAGGCATTAAAATATGTATCATTTTACTTATAAATATGTATTACGTGGATTTACCTCTGCCCCTTTCATCCCTCTTTATCTGTCTATGCTAAATAATTGTTTCTGTGTTTGTTTGTTTTTTAATCTCTGAAGAAATCCAGCCTTTTTTCTGTTTCACTCTGACAAGGCTCTGCCACACACTCATCACAGCATCACTCACTACGTTTTAATCTTCTTGTGACTAGAGATCATGTCTGACCTAATATATTTGAACTATATAAGATCTGATACATACATGTGCATACGGAGGCAGCCCTAGTACCTCAGACCAAACATATGGATATTCTTTGTTGTCAGGTGTCGATACAAATTCTAATCCCATTATTTACTGTTTACCTGGACTTTGGACAAGTCAGCCCCTTCAAGCCATAGGGGGGTATTTGTAAAAAAAACGGAAACAATTGTACTTTACTAGATTAATGTGTAAGTATAGCTTTGCTACAATACGTGTATAGTGCTTAGCACATAGTTGAATAATAAATACTAATTGTCCTTTAATTATATAAATTTGGTTTTGGATATCTTATTCAAGAACTGCTGAATCTTTTCATCTCAGAATTAGAGTCCATAAAGTTTTCTTTGTTGATCATTTTCCAGTTTTCCTATTGAAGCTCCTTTCGCAAGATTTTGTGGTTGGAACATTGTGCACACATGTAGTATTTTTCTTAATCTGCACTGCTTATTCCTTGTCTCCACACTTCAGTGACTGATTTATAGAAGATACCTTTTATCTCATATTTGCTCCAGTTTTTCCCTATCAGCTCATAACAAAAATACTTTTTCTTCTAACTCAGGAGAATGAAACAAGTGAGGAATAGGCATATGATGCACTGTAAGGAATCACTTAGGGTGGTATGACTTGTCCTCCCAGAAATGGTTTGAAGTGACTTAACAGACATATTAAAACAAAATGAGAAGATTGAGATAAAGCCAAAATAAAGGGCAAAAACTGGGTGAAACGGATTAAAATCATGCAAATGCATACTATGAGGTCCTATACATTTGCTTGGAAGTGGAACAAAATTGGCAGAAGAGCAGAATACGGTAATTAGAAGATTCATAGTAACCTTAAGATAGAAGCAAATTTATTGCACTGGAGAGGGATTATGTTCTGATCTTTGAGATAGCTCACAATGCAGATCAGTTATCGTGACACTAAAATGCAATCCATTAAAGCCAGCACAGTAAGAAGTCCTCCTGATGGTCGGAGCTGATTCAATGATAAAAATTTAAATTTCCTCAAAATGACCTACAACCACCTATATCATAATCACTTGAATTACTTATTTAGAATATAGATTCTAGGGCCCTAGACCAAAAATCTGCTTTTTGACAAACTCAAGTGAATTACTCGCACCAATGTTTGAGAACCACTGCCCTAAATCTTGTCAGCACTGGTGCCTTTAAGAAAACAGCTCAGGGGGCACCTGGGTGGTTCAGTTGGTTAAGCCTCTGACTTCAGCTCAGGTCATGATCTCCCACCCAGTTCGTTGGCTCGAGCCCTTCGTCGGGCTCTGTGCCGACAGCTTGGAGCCTGGAGCCTGCTTCAGATTGTCTCTCTCTCTCTTTCTCTCTCTCTTCCTCTCTCAAAAATAAAACATTAAAAAAACAAAAAACGGATCAGAAACATACCTAAACTCTGTGTTCTGTGAAAGGACAAAGAGTAAATATTAGGCTTTACCACCTGCATATGGTCTCTGTTGCTTTTTAAAAAATATTTTCTTAACTCTTTAAAAACATGTTAGCTCATAGGTGATACAAAACAGGCTGACACCTACTCTAGAGGAATGGGTGGATTGAATGTACCTTAGGCAGTAAGTAATCAACGAAATAACAATTCTCTAAACTGGAGGCTTTGTTAACGGTAATTTGCTGTGGTAGGAAAACTGGTGTATTGAAATTCTGTGTAGTGAACCAAAAATGATGCTTTGGTAGTCAAGGAAGAGTTGATATCACCATGAAAGTTAGCTTAAGTAGAAATATCTGAACAGAAAGATGGGATTTATGTGACCAAAATGTGCTTTAGCACGTATGTCCTTCAAGTTTCTTAATACTTGAAGGTTCAGTAAATAAAGTTCAAATGGATGACCTTGATGGGTTGTTTAGTTTAATTTGTTTTTAGTTCCCCTTTACTCAGCTGCTAATTACTCAGGAAAAACAAACAAACAAACCAACCTTTAAAAGGGCTTCATGAAGCAGGTTTTACAAGGGGCCACAAGAGTATTCAGCTATTGATATTTCATGACATCTAAAATTTGTGTAGTATAAATTTGAGAGACAACACGGATTAGGCCGTTGAGATCTGTGTTCCTGAAAGTTGTGTAGAGTCAAGAGATGCAGATGGTTTTGGATGATCTTCCCCACTTTTTTTTTAACTTCCTGATTATCGTAATTTTAAAAGTTAAAGCATCCATGCTAGTGTCACTTTGCATCCTCCAGCAGGCAGACACCAAGATGGAGTTAGATGTGCTAGGGTGTTTTGAAGAAGATGCTAGTGAAGCGTGCAAGAGAGAGGGAACAGTAGACAGGAAAAGCCTTCAGACTGTGATGTGAGCCTGACGCCTGTGACAGAAGAAAGTGGAGTAGAAAGAGCATCAGGGGGTGCCTACACGGCTCAGTGGGTTAAGTGTCCAACTCTTGATTTGGGCTTAGGTTGTGATCTCACGGTTTGTGGGTTTGAGCCCCACGTCGGGCTCTGCGCTGACAGCGTGGAGACTGCTTGGGATTCTCTCTCTCTCAAAATGAATAAACTTAAAAAAAAAAAAAAACCCACACATTCTTCTAAAAAAAGACAATAAAAGCAACAGATTTTCTCTGAGAAAATCTCTGCCAGCCTGATGGAGGAATGTTAGAGCAGATTAGCCATTAGGGTAGTTCTGCATTGAGCCGGGAGCAGCCTGAGGAGAAACCATGGCCTCCATATGAATGCTGGGGCGGATCAGAAGGAGTTGCCGCTGGAGGCTGCTTGTAACAAGTTTTTTTTCCAGCTTTACTGAGATATAATTGGCCAGTAACATTGTATTAGTTTAAGGTGTATAACAATGATTTGTTATGTACATACACTGTAGAATTATTACAGTAAGTTTGATTAACATCTGTCACCACAGTTATTTTTTTTTTATGATGAGGTTTTCTTTTTTAATTTTTTAATGTTTACTCGTTTTTGAGAGACAAAGCGTGAGTGGGGGAGGGGCAGAGAGAGAAGGAAACACAAACTGAAGCAGGCTCCAGGCTCTGAGCTGTCCGCACAGCCCAACAAGGGGCTTAAACCCACAAACCATGAGTTCATGACCTGAGCTGAAGTTGGACTGAGCCACCCAGGCGCCCCTATGATGAGGTTTTTAAAGATCTACTCTCAGAAATTTACAGCATTGTTAACTGTCAACATGCTGTGCATTACATCCCCCAAACTCCTTTATCTTATAACTGGAGGTTTGTACCTTTTGACTATCTTCACCCATCCTCCCCCTCCCCCACTGCAAACCTCCCTCTGACCAACATCAAATCTCCTCTTTTTTCCTGAATTTTTTTGTTTTTTAGATTACACATATAAGTGAGATCATTACAGTATGTATCTTTTTCTCTCAGACTTTATTTCGCTTAGCATAATGCTCCCAACATCCATCCGTGTTGAGACAGATGGCAAGGTTTCTTTTTTTATGGATGAATAACATTCCATTGCATCTATATACCACATTATTTTTACCCATTCATTCACTGATGGACACTTTGTTTCCATACCATGACTATTGTAAAGCTGCAGTGAACATGGGGTTGCACATGCTGGATCACATGGCAGTTATATTTTTAATTTTTTGAGGGCCCTCCATAATGTTTTTCATAGTGGCTGTACCAATTTACTTTCCCACCAGCAGGGCACAAGGTTTTCCTTTTCTCCACATCCTTGCCAGCGTTTCTGTCTCTTTGATATTGGCCGTTCTAATAGGTGTGAAGTGATAGCTCCTTGTGGTTTTAATTTGCATTTCTTTGATGAATAGTGATGTTGCACTTTTTCATGTGCCTGTTGGCCATTTGTTGTCTTGTGTTTGGAAAAATTTATATTCAGTTCCTCTGTCCATTTTTTTTTTTAATTTTTTTTTCAACGTTTTTTATTTATTTTTGGGACAGAGAGAGACAGAGCATGAACGGGGGAGGGGCAGAGAGAGAGGGAGACACAGAATCGGAAACAGGCTCCAGGCTCTGAGCCATCAGCCCAGAGCCCGACGCGGGGCTCGAACTCACGGACCGCGAGATCGTGACCTGGCTGAAGTCGGAAGCTTAACCGACTGCGCCACCCAGGCGCCCCCCTCTGTCCATTTTTGAATTGGGTTGTGTTGTTTTTGTTTGTCTTTGCTATTGAGTTATATGAGTTCTTTATGTATTTTTTATATTAACTCCTTGTCAGATATATAACTTGCAAATATTTTCTATCGTTCCATAGGTTGCCTCTTCATTTTGTTGTTGGTTTCCTTTACTGTATAGATGCTTTTTAGTTTGATGTAGTCTCTTTGGTTTTGTTGCCTTTGCTTTTGGTGTGAAATCAAAAAAATTATTGCCAAGACCATTGTCATGGGCCTTACCCTTTGTTTTCTCCTAGGTGTTTTATGGTTTCAACTCTACGTTCACATGTCTCATTTTTTTTTTCTTTCATTGATTTTGAGTTAATTCTTGTATATGGTTTAAGGTAAGGGTTCAGTTTCATTCTTTTTGCACGTGGTTGTCCAGTTTGCCACCATTTCTTAGAATATCCTTTTCCCATTACATATTGTTGGCTCCATTTTAAATTAATTTACCATATTGACCATATATGTGTGAGTTTTTCTGGGCTCTGTATTCTGTTCCATTGATATATGTGTCTGATTTTATGCCAATATCATACTGTTGTGATTACCATAGCTTAGCAATATACTGTAGTTTGCAATCAGGAAGTGTGATGTCTCCAGCTTTGTTCTTTTTTTTTTTTTTTTAATGTTTATTTTTGAGAGAGAGAGAAAGACAGAGCCTGAGTGGGGGAGGGACAGAGAGAGGGAGATAGAATCTGAAGCAGGCTCCTGGCCCTGAGCTGTCAGCACAGAGCCTGACGCAGGGCTGGAACTCACAGACCAAGAGATCATGACCTGAGCTGAAGTCGGATGCTGAACCAACTTAGCCACCCAGGTGCCCCATCCAGCTTTGCATCAGGTTTTCTTGAAGAGATCTGAGTGGCACACTGCTATGGCAACCACATTCATTCTACCTGTTACACTAGTACAAATCTTCTCTATATACATTTCGGGAGCAGCTCCTGTACAGTTTTATGAGTTTGTTACATAAAAGCTCTGTTGTATCTTTTTCGACCAATACACCTATAATACCATAGATCTGGCATATCTCTGTATCTTGTATCACGGCCTGAATCTTCTACAGATCCCCTTCCTGATGCAGGCCCTATTCAAACTTGTTAGCCTTTTATATCATCCAGTAGATGGACTGGAATAGTGTTTCTAGGCGGAATGTATTGCCTCCAGAATCTGGAGAGATCCACCAGGTACTGTGCTTGCTTCCTTGTCGCAAGTGATGCAAATGTAGCAGGCTTTTACTTTGTAGGGGATGTTCATCATGCCCTTTACCCCTGGTCTCCTAAAAACTATAAGAATGGCAGACCCTCAAATCTTTATAGAGTTTATCTCCCACTCTCTAAAACGTATCTACACAAGGCCTTCTGTATGGTAAGCTAACTTTTGCTTATCTTGTCCAATCAGCATGTTGTCATTGATGTGCTATTCTATGGAATGTCCATATGACCTAAAATTTAGATTATGTCATCAAAGGTACAGTGGTTAACCTATCCCTGGAGCAGAACTAAGTGAATATTTTCCATTCCGTGTGGATGCAAACGATTTCTGGTCCTCATCTGATCGAGATAGAAAAGAAAACATTTTTATTTTTTAACGTGTTACTCATTTTCTGAGAGAGAGAGCGAGTTGGGGGAGGGGCAGAGAGAGAGATGGAGACACAGAATCTGAAGTAGGCTCCACGGCCCACAGCCTGATGTGGGGCTTGAACTTGCGAACCACGAGATTGTGACCTGAGCTGAAGTCAGACGTTTAACTGACTGAGCCACCCAGGCACTCCAGGAAAAAGATTTTTGAATTGCCAGATCAATGGCTATATATTATGTACCTGAGATCTAATACCCCTGTTGTATGTAGTCACCGGCTAAGAGTAAGCCAGGAAGACAGTGGCCTTGGTGTAAATACTGAGGTGGACCCAACACAGGAGCAGCTGGAGACTAGCGAGCCAACTACATTTCGCCACAAGTTTTGGGAGAGGCCTGATTGGCAAACCTCTGTGGCTGTCACAGTGCTCATGGTAGACAAATGGGTCTCAAGGAGAGAACAACTGGAAAGAAAGACCCACCAGTACCCCTCCCCCACCTCCTGACCTTACTCCCTAGAGAGAATCACTGTTAACATTTTCTTTCATATCCTTCCAGAATTTCTTTTAAGTTTATTTATTTAGAGAGAGAGAGAGAGAGAGCGGGGATGGGCATAGATAGAGAGAGAGAGAGAATCCCAAGCAGGCTCCTCACTGGCTGCGTGGAGCCCAACGTGGGGCTTGATTTAGTGAACTATGAGATCTTGACCTGAGCTGAAATCAAGAGTAGGACGCTTAACTGACTGAGCCACCCAGGTGCCCCTCCTTCCAGAATTTCGGAATCCATTTATACGCATGTCTTTTTTCTTCTCAAACCCCATGGGCTCATGCTATAAAGAGTGTCCCATAACTTCCCAATGTGTCTTGAATATCTTGCCGTACAAATAGGTATACTGCTACCTCAGTTTCTTAAACAGCTACATAAAATTCTACTTACTTCCGTCATAATTTATTTCTGTGGCTTGGTTACATGAAATATTCTAGTCTTTAAATTTTTCCTTTGTATTTAAATTTATTTCTGTTATACGTAACCAAAGATTTCTAACACAAGAAAAGAGAATGAGGACAAGGAAAGAAACTTTATTTGACAGATTTTTTTAGGATAACCAACTGAAAATTACTTGAACAGAAATTGAGCTTTGCTGGAGAGGTAACTCTTGGGGAGAAAAATCTGCATACCCGTACTAAAAAAATTCATACTACTTTGGGAAACCATGAAGAAACTTTACACAATTATATCCAGAGTGAATCCCAAGATTCTGTCCTTGATTAATTATCAAAGGATGAGAAAGAGATGAGCTGATTAAAAAAAAAAAATAGCTTACTTCCATAATCCAGAAGGTTTATATTGACCTGAGTGGCACTAGATCTAATGGAGGATAGCTGGACCATAATAGAGATGTGGCAGGATTAAAGAATTGCCAAGTCTAATTAACATCAAGGGACTATAAAGTACCAGCAGGAATAGTAACGTCATTTCTACCAGTTCAATAAAATCAATTGAGTATTTAAACAAACGGAATATTTTCAAAATCCATATTTGGCCTCATTGGGGTATATGAAAGCATAATGAAAACAAAAAGAAAAGAAAGACTGCCAACCAATTCAATATTTCCAAAAACAATTTTTTTTTTTAAATTTTTTTTTTCAACGTTTATTTATTTTTGGGACAGAGAGAGACAGAGCATGAACGGGGGAGGGGCAGAGAGAGAGGGAGACACAGAATCGGAAACAGGCTCCAGGCTCTGAGCCATCAGCCCAGAGCCTGACGCGGGGCTCTAACTCCTGGACCGCGAGATTGAGACCTGGCTGAAGTCGGACGCTTAACCGACTGCGCCACCCAGGCGCCCCTCCAAAAACAATTTTTATAGTCTTCAATTTTATTTCTGTAGACACTCCATCTCTAAATCTACAGGAAAATCCATTTGAGCAAAAACATGCCATTGGACAGGCAGAAACATTTAATATATGCTTGTTGGTGCAGGTAATAAACATTTTATAAATTCAGTTTATAAGCAGAGGAATTCACATAATTCTAGACCACTTTATGCAAGGCACTTGTGCCAAAGAGCCTGAAGCTTAGTCTGGGTTGAACAGACTAGACTTTTGATAACATATGTTATCTCTAAGGCAGATCTATACCGATTTCCCAGTTCAGGGAGTTTGCAGTGAAGTCAATTAATAAGGCCAATCAAGTCTATTATTTGTCCAATAGTGTCTAATAACCATAGCCTAATCATTTGACAAGTATCATTAAGCATATTGAGTAAAGAAGTTAGAGTCTAAATTTCAGCTGTGCCACATACTAGTTCTGCAATTGTAGGCAAGTTAAACTTTTTCTAAAAAAATATTTTAATGTTTTTTAAATTTATTTTTGAGAGAGAAAGAGCATGAGCCAGGGAGGGGCAGAGAGAGACGGAGACAGAATCTGAAGCCGGGCTGGAATTTGTGAACCGTGAGATCATGACCTGAGCTGAAGTTGGATGCTTAACCAACTGAGCCACCCAGGTGCCCCTGCAAGTTAAACTTTCTATGCACCAATTTTTTTATCTGCAAAGGTCATCAGTGATAAGTTTTTTTTTTTGTTTTTTTGTGTTTTTTTTTAGGAGTAATCTGGGGCGCCTGGGTGGCTCAGTTGGTTAAGCACCCGATTTCGGCTCAGGTCATGATCTCCTGGTTCATGAGTTTGAGCCCCGCATAGGGTTTTCTACTGTCAGTGCAGAGCTTACTTGGGATCCTCGGTCTCCCTCTTTCTCTGTCCCTCCCCCCACCCCGCCCCCCTCGCCATGCTCTCTCTCTGTCAAAAATAAACATTTAAAAAAATATGTGGGGGTAATCCTAGTAGCATTTGGTACATAATTGATATTAAATAAATGGCTTCCCTAGAGTTTCTTCCCTTTGCACCAAATAATCATAACGGAACTGTAAGTGGTAATCTGTGTCTTCCACTAGCCAAAGTCTGCTGGGATACGGAGATTTTTCTTGTACTTGTGAACATTTTTCAAGTACTTTGTACTTGTGAACAAATTTGCATAATATGAACAGTGAAACAGCAACCCACAAAATGCAAGAATATTTGTAAATCCTGAGGTGCCTGGATGGCTCAGTCGGTTAAGTGTCTGACTTTTTGGCTTAGGTCATGATCTCACTGTTCGTGGGTTCGAGCCCTGTGCTGACAGCTCAGAGTCTGGAGCCTGCTTTGAATTCTGTGTCTTGCTCTCTCTGTCCCTCCCCTACTCATGGTCTGTCTCTCTCGGTCTCTCTAAAATAAATGTTAAAAAAATAAAAAATAAAAAGAATATTTGTAAATCCTGTATCTGATAAGAGGTCAGTATCTGGAATATAAAAAGAACTCCTAACATGCAACAATAGCAAAAGCAAATAGCCAACCAAATTTAAAAACAGGCAAAGGATTTAAATAGATGTTTCTCCAAAGAAGATCTACAAACAGCCAATAAGCACATGAAAAGATGCTCAACATCACTAATCATTAATGCAGCGCAAATCAAAACTGCAAGATAACATTTGTTAGGATAAGTAATAACCAGTGTTAGCAAGATGGGTCAGCCCCTCCTGATACACACAGAATGAATTTCCCACAACAATAAAAGGAAAGGGCAGTTTTCTTCCTCAAAAGATACAGAAGAGATGATGAAGGAAATGAAAATGACCAAGGAATAAATACAAAGACAATATTGTCCTTTTTGTAGAGAGAGTGTGAGTGGGAAAGGGACAGAGAGAGAATCTTCAGCAGGCTTCAGGCTGAACGTGGAGCCCCATGCAGGGCTCGATCCATGACCCTGTATCATAAAGATAATATTGTCTTAATGGAGACAAGTAATATTTGAGAAATTAAGGCACAGATTTAGAGAAATTAAGTAACCTTCTATTGATCACCTAGTAGTAAACTCAAGATATAAAAACACTAGACTTGGGGTGCCTGGGTGGCTCAGTGGGTTGAGCATCTGACTCCTGACTTCGGCTCAGGTCATGATCTCCTAGTTTGTGGGTTCGAGCCCCGTGGGACAGGAGAAACCAGATTTGTAGCAGCAGAGACTGTTTGTTGGCCTTGAAGAAACAAACTGCCATTTGGAGAGGTCCATATGGCAAGGAACAGTCAGTGACCTCTAAGAGTCAAAGCTTTCAGTCCTAAATCACAAGGAATTGAATTCTGCAAACAACTAATGAACTAGGAAAAAGGAACCCGCGCCTCAGATGAGACTGAGAACTGAGTAGACTTGTGTCCAGATTCCTGACCAATGAAAACTGTAAGGCAATAAAATATGCTCTTTCAAACCACAAAAACTTGTGGTGATTTTTTATACAGCAATGGAAACCTAATGCGAGTATCTTTATAGTAAAAATATTTATATAAAATGTCAAATATATTTAATATTTTATATGTATTATATATTGTATAATATATTTTACACTATAAACATATAGTATTTAGACTGGCAGATTTGTGCTGCCTTGTCTGATGGTGGAGTAACCTAGTTCACAGGCATAGGAGTCTGGTATAGGTTTATAGGTTCACAGGCATAGGAGTCTAGTATATTCCATGACTTAGGACAATAACATTATAAAATGGAAAGTGCACGGTATTGAGAGACAGGAAGGAGTATTCTGTGCTGGCTCAGCCACTAACTGCGTAAGTCACATAAATCACTTAATTTGGAGGAGCTTCAGTTCCCTCATCTGGAACAGGAAGGAATTCGACTGAGTTAATTCTGATTCCCTTCTAGCTCTAACCTTCTACATTAAATGTGTCGGTCATACCTAGGGTATATACATATATTTCGTATATATAGATATATACGAAAGGGAGGATAAGTTTTTCAAAGTGGTGACATATGAATATTCAGGAACCAGGGGTGCCTGGGTGGCTCAGTTGGTTAAGTGTCAGACTCTTGATTTTGGTTTGGGTCATGATCTCATGGGACTCTTGATTTCCGTTCAGGTCATAATCTCATGGTTCGTGAGTTCTATCCCTGCATCGGGCTCACACTGGCAGTTCGGAACCTGCTTGGGATTCTCTCTCCTCCCTGTCTCTCTCTGCCCCTCCCCCACGTGTGCATGTACTCTTTCTCAAAATAAACTTAAATATATCTATATGAAGCTATAGGAGCAGAGTCTGAAAGTCCAGAAGAAGAGGGTTTGTAAATGCACCTGGGATGTGAATTGTGAGAAATTGAACTTGCCAATTCATGGCCACTCAGAGGATCACAGGCAAGAAATATCCTGTATCTTTATAATTTTGTGGCCTAAATGAGAACATCAGGGTAACTACTAACAAAGCACATGGTAAGTAAGAATATGTTTTAGAGCCTCTATGGGTGCTGTATATGCTGCTCTGTCTTGTGCAGATGGAGACCTCAGTCCACAAACCGCTGCCAGGTTCAAAATGAGATGGCTGGATGCATAGAATTCTACCCTTCAATGCCAGGAGACTCGGTATTGGCACACCTATCACAGAATAAAAGAATGGAGGAAGAACGGCCAGGTAGTCTTTCCAGCAAGATGTATATTCGAAAGAGGAGATCAAACATGAAAGAGGGTTGAGTCAAAGACATAATGTTTTTCTTAAAGACAGCTGTAAGTCTCTTCAATTCGAGGGAACAGCACAATATGTAGTTAAATGTACACACGAGGAATTAAAAGGGCCTCCGGAATTCATCTGTGCTTTCTCCTACTTTTTCCTATACTGCGTAACTAATCTCTCCCGGATATCAAAGGAAAAAATTCTTTTTACTTCCCCAACTATATTAGTTAGGTAGACATAAATAGTTTTAGAAAAAATGATGGCTTCACTTTTTAACTTAAGAATGATGGTATTGAGAGGCACCTGGGTGGCTCGATCGGTTAAGTGTCTGACTTTGGCTCAGGTTATGATCTCTTATTTCGTGGGTTCAAGCCCCGTGTCGGGCTCTGTGCTGACAGCTCAGAGCCTGGAGCCTGCTTCAGATTCTGTGTCTCCCTCTCTCTCTCCCCCTCCCCTGCTCGTGCTCTGTCTCTCTCTGTCTCAAAAATAAATAAAAACATTAAAAAGAATTTTTTTAATGTACCTTTTAGGGTAAATTTTATGTTATCTATATTTTGCCACAATTTTTAAAAATTAAACAAATGTTTGCAACACAATTCTGCCCTTAGTTTGTAAGGTGTTCATTTTACCACATGTGTATCAGTATTAAAAATCATGGCCAATTGTGTTTTAAAAAGAATGAGGATATTATATAGCAAGTCTTCAATGAATTCTAGTGGGAATATTAGACATTTTTGCCCTTTTTAGTTATGTTGTTGGGGCCTTTCAAGCTGAGCTTAATATCAGATCCTTTCCCACAGTTTGAGTCGGTTTATTCTCATCTCAGCCAAATCTCTAGGTTAAATTCTGGTGATCGGTAAAACACATTAAATATCTTTTGTTCAACAATAACACTTGGCATCAGATAACCTTTGTTACAGGCAAGACTCACTCTGATATTATGTGACATTTTTGGTAATTGGATTTCTGTCTTGTCTCCTATGGCTGAATGCCTATTTTTATAAACTTCCTAATATCCTAAATGCTCTATGATTGGGCTCAGACTTTCATTTAGCAAATATTTAAAGGGTCTACTGTGTGCGGTGCACTATTTTAGCTGCTTAGGTTAAAATCGGGAAAAACAAAAAAAGTCTTTCTGGTACAGTACGGGAAACAGTAAATCATAAATGTAATTAAGCTAGCTGGAAATGTTTCTGGAATGCTTGAAGGACTGCAATGAGTATGGATGGACAGAGAGGGCAGTAGTGGGTCAGAGAGGTAATGAAGGGCCAGGTTAAACAGGGCCTTAGAACTGTAGAGGCATGGTTTTAATTTGAGAGAAATTAAAAGGCATTGCACACTTTTTTAGAAAAGTAATACGATCTTCCCTCTCTCTCTGCCCCTCCCCTGCTCACGCTCTGTCTCTCTCTCTCTCTCTTTCAAAAGTAAATAAACATTTAAAAAATTAAAGAAAAGAAAAAAGGGGCACTTGGATGGCTCCGTTGGTAAAGCGTCCGACTTCAGCTCAGGTCATGATCTCAACGGTTAGTGAGTTCCAGCCCGGCGTCGGGCTCTGTGCTGACAGCTCCAAGCCTGGAGCCTGCTTCCGATTCTGTGTCTCCCTCTCTCTCTCTCTCTCTGCCCCTCCCCTGCTCGTACTCTGTCTCTCTCTCTCAAAAATAAATAAACATTTAAAAAAATTAAAAAAAAGTAATATGATCTCACTTATATTTTAAAAGACTCAAAAAAAAAAAAAGACTTATTTTAGCTACACTGTTGATAATAGATTCAGGAGAGTCACGGGTAGAAACAGGGAAACTACGGCGATAATACAGGCAAGAGGACTTCTGTTTTTGGTCAAGATGGAGTAAGAGTGACTAAATCTACCTAGCTATCTGAAATAACTAAAAAACCAGGAAATAATATATAAAACAAGTAGTGGACATCAGGGAGAAGAGAATGATTCCTTAGAGAGGGAAGACACCTAAGGTGAGCCCTGTGATTGCCCCCAGCATACTACCCGGGGGGGGGGAGGGGGGTTTCTATGTCACAGTGCAGGGGAAGGCAATCTAACAGTGGCCGAGCCTTCCTACCGAGTTTAAGAAATGGAGCTGGGAATTAGAGAACCAACGCAGCTAGAATTCTCAGGGCAGAGTGACAAGAGAGGAAAGAGCTGCATGCAGAGAGAGTACAGAGTCTGCAGAGGGTCAGCCTGAGGGTCTGGATGAGTTCTGAGCAGCACGTGCATATGAAGAAACTCCCCAAGGACGCGAAAAGGACCACCTGAAATCATGAGTGGGAACCGTCCCTGGGGCTCCCAAGAGGTTTGGAATCGTTTGTATTCCCCCCAGCCAGAGTGGAAAAACTAAGTAGATCATGGGACAAAAAGTAGAGAACTCGGAAGGGTGTTGCTTCAGGACTTGGGGGGGGGGGGCGGAAATTGCCCTAGACTGAAGGCTGCTCCATCACACCTAACAAGCTTAAAAGAAAGCCTCGATCGCCGCTGGGGCAAACAATAGATTAGCCAAGGTCTTAAAAGGGAAAAAGGTGAGGAATGTGAGGACCAGATGGGTTTTGAAAACTCCAACCTATTCCTGGGATCTAGGAGGCCACATGCAGGAGTAGGGCTGTGCACATGCTCAGAAGAGACCTGAGAAGGTCCTGGGCTGTGACTTCTGACTGGCGTTGAGACTATACACAAGCAGGAAATGAAGGCTGAGATGAAGTTGTAAACTGCCTGGGGAAATAGAGAAGATGTGCTCCATCCAATATGCACAAAGAATCCCTCAGCAAAGACTGAGAGATTTCCCAGTTTTAGGCCTTAAAGGAAATTTCTCTCCAATTATTAGCTGACCCCTGAGCTAATGGAGGGGCTCCAGTGTCTCTACCCAAAAAACAATACAGAATTTGCAGAATCGGTCTGGAAGCGTCACTGAACAAACAACAACTACAACAAATAGCAACGACAACAAACCCTGGGAAGGGGAGAGACTCTGATTTCCAGAGTTGCTTAATTATATTATTTGAAATGCCCCATTCCCAACGAAAAATTAGGATGTATGCAAAGAAATAAGAAAGTGTGGTCCATACATAGGGGGGAAAGAAAGCATTCAATAGAAAGTGTACCTGAGGGAGAGCAAATGATTTACTAGAAAAAGACTTTAAATCAGTTATTTAAAATATGTTCAAAGATGGGGCGCCTGGGTGGCGCAGTCGGTTAAGCGTCCGACTTCAGCCAGGTCACGATCTCGCGGTCCAGGAGTTCGAGCCCCGCGTCGGGCTCTGGGCTGATGGCTCGGAGCCTGGAGCCTGTTTCCGATTCTGTGTCTCCCTCTCTCTCTGCCCCTCCCCCGTTCATGCTCTGTCTCTCTCTGTCCCAAAAATAAATAAACGTTGAAAAAAAAATTAAAAAAAAAATATGTTCAAAGAGGGGCACCTGGGTGGCTCAGTCAGTTAGGTGTCCAACTTTGGCTCAGGTCATGATCTCCCAGTCTGTGGGTTCGAGCCCCACATCTGGCTCCATGCTGACAGCTCAGAGCCTGAAGGTGCTTTGAATTCTGTGTCTCCCTCTCTCTCTGCCCCTCCCCTGCTCGCATTGTGTCTCTCTCTCAAAAATAAACATTAAAAAATTAAAAAATAAAATAAAATATGTTCAAAGAACTAAGAGAACCCTGTATCTAAGGAACTAAAATAATGTTTGAGAAAAATGTCTCATCAAATAGAGAATATCAATAAAGATAAAAAATATTAACAGGATCCAGATAAAATTTCTGAAGTTGAAATATACAATATCCAAAATGAAATAAGCACTAAAGGAATTTTGAGCAGGAATAATAAAGAAGCAGCAAACTTGAAGATAGTTCAATTGAAGTTATACAACATAAAATGGGGGGAGGTATGGAGCCATATATATATATATATTTTTTTGTCTATAAATATATTTATAGTATATTTTTATATACTATATATATATATATAGTACAGTTTTTGTAAACAATTAAAATTAAATTTGTATTAATCCAAGTTAGATTGGATGCTATCAATTAAGATGTTACCAGTTGAAAAAAGATGTTAATAATAAACCATAGAGCAACCACTAAAAAAATAATTAAAATATATAAATAGAAGGGAATTAAAATGATACCCTTGGAAAGTCTATTTAACAGAAGAGAATGCAATAATGGAAGAATTGAAGAATGAAAAGACATAATAAGTGGCAAAATGGCAGATATAAATCCTCCTTTACCCTTATTACATTAAATGTAAGTAGATTAAATTCTCAAATGGCAGAAATTGGCATATGGCTATGTAAAAGGGGGAAAAATATGATCCAATTATATGTTGTCATTTTAGATTCAAAGGAAAAATAGGTTCACCGTAAAAGGATGGTAAAAGATATGGCATGGAATACTAACCAAACGAAAACTAGAGTACTATACTGATATCAGACAATATGGTTTTAAGACAAAAATTGTTATGGGAGACAAAAAAAGGACATAATGACAAAGGTTAGTCTATCAAGAAGAAATAACAATTAAACATGTACCTAATAACAAAAGCCCAAAAGTCATGAAGAAACAAACAAAAAAAAAAGAACAAAACTAAAGGGAGAAAAAAAATACAACATTTTCATAATGGATAGAACCAAGCAGAAGACCAGCGAGTAAATAGGAGACTTGAAGAACAGTGTAAACCAATTACACCTAATAGACATCTATGGAATACTTCAATACCCAACAACAGCAAAAGACATATTTTTGTCTAGCATGTACAAAACATTTTCCAGAATAGAACATATGCTATGCCATAAAACAAGCCTCAATAAGTTTAAAAAGAATTGAAATTATACAACTTATGTTCTTTAGCCACAATGGAAGAACTTAGAAACCAGTAACAGAAAGACATTAGGGAAATTCACAGGTATTTGGAAATAAAACAATATCTAAGTAATCAATGGGCCAAAGAAGAATTCACAAGGAAATAACAAAATAATTTGGGATGGATGAAAATAAAGACACAATATACAGAAACTTATGGGATACAATTAAAGCAAGGGTTATACTGTAAACCACCTACATTAAAAAAAGAAGAAAGAACTCAAATCATTTACCTGAACTTCTACCTTAGGAAGGAAGAAAAGAAGAACCAAGTAAATCCAAAGCAAGCAGAAGGAAGGAAAGAATAAATATTAAGAGTAGAAATGAATGAAATTGGGAATACAAAAACAATTCAGAAAATTCAAAACTAAACGAAACAATGTTGGTACTTTGAAATGATCAACAGAATGGAGAGACCATTAGCTAAACTGACCAAGGCTGGTTGGGGTGGTGGTGGTGGGAAGACTCAAATTACTGAAACTATGAATGAAATAAGGGACCTTACTGTGGACTCTACTGAGCTAAAAAAAGATTATAAGAGAATACCATGAACAATTGTATGTCAACCAACTAGATAATCTGCAAGAAACAGACAAATTTCTGAAAAACCACAAGCTACAAAAACTGACTCAAGATAATATACTGAAATAGATACATGAAAAATAGATGTCAAGTTACTAATAAAAATTTCTGACAAAGAAAATCCCTGTCGAGGTGGCTTTGCCGATAAACCCTACCAAATGTTTAAAGAATGAATACCAATTCTTCATGAACTCTTCCCCCCCCCCCAAAAAAAAGAACAGTAGGGAACACTACTCCACTCAGTCTGTGAAGCCCATATTACGATGATACCAAAACTTGACAGAAACATCACAAGGAAAAATACAGATCAATATCTCTTCTGAATATAGAGGAAAAAGTCCTCAAAAAATACTAGCAAACTGAACAGTTGTATATAAAAAGGATCATATGCCACGGCCAAGTGAGATTTATTTGAGGAATGCAAAGTTAGTTTAACATCCAGAAACCAACACAGTCATGTAATGCACCACATCAGTAGAATAAAGGGCAAAACCACACGAGTATCTCAGTGGTTGCAGAAAAAGTATTTGACAAAATTCTATACCCTTACGTGATAAATAAATTAGGAATAGAAGGAAACACCTTTGGATAAAGGACATCTCTAAAGGCTGATTCAACATTGAGAAATCAATTAGTAGGGGCACCTGGGTGACTCAGTTAAGTGCAGACTCTTGATTTCTGCTCAGGTCATAATCTCACAGTCGTGAGATCGAGCCCTGTGTGGGAGGAGACTGTTCAGGATTCTCTCCCCCTCTCTCTGCCCCTCCCATGCTCCCATTTGTGTGTTCTTTCTCTCTCTCCTCTCTGTCTCTCTCTCTCTCTCAAAATAAATAAGTAAACATTTAAAAAAATCAATTAGTATAGTTATGCCTGGCTGGCTCAGTCAGTAGAGCATGTGACTCTTGTTCCCAGAGTTGTGAGTTCAAGCCCCACGTTGGGTATACAGCCTACTTTAAAAAAAAATCAATTGGGGCGCCTGGGTGGCTCAGTCCGTTAAGGGTCTGACTCTTGATTTTGACTCAGGTCATGATCTCACAGTTCATGGGTTCGGGTCCCCTATGGAACTGTCATCACAGAGCCTGCTTGGGATTCTCTCTCTCTATCTGCCCGTCCTCCTCTCATGCTCTCTCTCACTCTCACTTTCTCTCAAAATAAATGAATAAACTTAAAAGAAAAACCAGTTAGCGTAATTCATCACATCCATCATATCAAAATATGATATCGACAGAAGCAGAAACGGCATTTGACAAAATCCAACCCCCATTCTTTTCATTTATTTTTATTTTTTGTAATGTTTATTTATTTTTGAGAGAGACAGAGCACAAGCAGAGGAGGGGCAGAGAGAGAGAGGGAGACACAGAATCTGAAACAGACTCCAGGCTCCGAGCTGTCAGCACAGGGCTGGAACTTGGGAACGGCAAAATCATGACCTAGGCTGAAGTCGGACGCTTTACCGACTGAGCCACCCAGGCACCCCTGTGGGAGGATTTTTAAACGTAAATGTGATTTCTTTAATGGATACAGGACTAGTGAAATGATTTTTTTCTTGAGAGAGCTTTGTAGTTTTTTGTAGTCAAAACATTTCTCCATTTAGCTGAGTTGTCAAATGTGTTGTCATAAAGTTGTTTATAATATCTCCTCAGTATCTTTTTGATGTCACTAGGATGTTCTTAGTGTTTTGTACTTGCCTTATTTGTTAACTTGGCCCGATCTTAAGTCTCCCCAGCTGCCAGGGAAGCTAGCATACTTAACCAAAGTCTCTACCTAGAAAGTTTTCTCTAAAGACATTTAAAAATTCTTAAGTTTCCTTCAGTTACTCCTTAGGAGACTCCATGCATTTGAAAGACTGGCCCATCATTGAGGATATGAGAGAGGCAGGAGATATATGAAAAGACTGAATAAAATCAGTGCAGTGAGGGGTGCCTGGCTGGTTCAGTCAAGGGAGCCACTCTTTATCATGACTTCAGCTCAGATCATGATCTCGCGGTTTGTGAGTTCGAGCCCCGTGTTGGGCTCTGTGCTGACACTCAGAGCCTGGAGCCTGCTTCAGATTCTGTCTCCCTCTCCCTGCCCCTCCCCTGCTTGCACCTCTTTCTCTCTCTCTCTCTCTCAAAAAAGACATTAAAAAAAGTAAAAAATAAAATAAAAATTTTAAAAAGTCAGTGAAATGAAAAGAATCTGAATAAGTCACTCAAGGGTCATTCTTCTTCTATCAGTTAAGTTCATGTTTGAACAACCTGGGCAAATGACATTTTAGCTTAGTTTCTTAAAACTTGTTTCACAAAGATTCTGTTACCTCCCTTTAGCCTTCTAGCCCAAAGATAACAATCTATCTGAAAGGATGCTTCCTAATGTCTGTGCTCATGTGACTGTCCATTTCTGCTCATGCCTTTTTAAAATAATTGCTTTGATCTAGTCTAACGCCCTTCGTCCCTTGGATGGGACCCTTGTACTCTGATTCCACCTACTGGTTGGTGCCTGGAATAACAATGGATTTTTCCATCAGTCCTCTTTTACGGCTGTGAATATGGAATTTGTCATTGATGGAAATCGGCATCTCCTTTAGGAACTTGGTGACATTGTTTGGATTTTAAACATCTTAATCTTAATCTTTAATCTTACTCCTTCAAATTCCCACACAATATGTCCAAAGACCTTAATAAAGCCAGACAGGATAGCAAGGCACTTTTAGAAGGATGCTCTTGGAATTTTTATAGAATCCTATGATGGCTAGTTGTTAGACAAATTTCTGAAGATCAGTCTCTACTGTTAACTTTTCAGTTATTGGAGAAATAGAATAAATTCCAGATAAGTTCCATGCAAATGTCTAATTGATATGTGACAATAGCTTAATGATAAATTTATAATTAGATCTTTTTTTCCTTAGCGATTGCCCTAGGGATTACCATTAATAACTTAATTTATAATAATCTAGTTTACATTAATGCCACCTTAATTTCAAGAGTATATAAAACTTTTGTTCTTATGTAGCTTTGTCCCTTACCATGCTGCTCTTGTCAGAAATTGCAGCTTTATACATATATGCGCAACAACTTGCATTTGTAATTATTGCATCATGCAGTTGTCTTTTATTTTTTTTAATTAAAAAAAATTTTAACGTTTATTTATTTTGGGAGCGAGCTGGGGAGGAGCAGAAAGAGGGAGACAGAGGATCTGAAGCAGGCTCCGAAAAGTGAGCGCAGAGCCGGACGTGGGGCTTGAATTTTCAAGCCGTGAAGTCATGACCGAGCTGAAACCAAGAGGCGACCATTCAATCGGCTGAGCCACCCAGGTGCCCAAATTAAAAAAAAAAAATTTTTTTTGTTTAAGTTTATTTATTTATTTTGAGAGAGACAGAGTACAAGCAGTGAAGGGGCAGAGATAAAGGGACAGTCCCAAGCAGGCTCCTCGAGATCAGAGCAGTTCCCAACACAAGGCTTGAATTTACAAAACTGTGAGATCATGACCTGAGCTGAAATCAAGAGCCAGAAGTTTAACAGACTGGGCCACCCAGGTGCCCCCTGCAGTTGTCTTTTAAATCAGATAGGAAAAAAAAAAAAAAGCATGAGAAACAAGTAGTACATTTATACTCTATTTTTATATTATCTATGTAGTTACCTTTATTGGTGCTCTTTATTTTATTTATGAGGATTCAAACGGTGCCTGACAGGCTCAGTAGATAGAGCATGAGGCTCTTGATCTTCGGGTTGAGTGTTCAAGCCTCTTGTTGGGTATAGAACTCACTTAAAAAAAATACATGAGGATTCAGGTTGTTGTTGAAAGTCCTTTTATTTCAGCCTGAAGGATTCCCTATAGTATTTCTTGTAAGGCAGGTTTGTTACTAAGGAAACCTCGAAGTTTTTGTTTATCTGGGAGTGTCTTAATTTCTCTATTTGGAAGATATTTTTGCTGGGTATAGAAGTCTTGGGTTACAGTTTTTTTTTCTTTCAGTACTTTAAATATATTATCCCTTTCGATCTCCATTTTCTTTCTTTCTTTCTTTCTTTCTTTCTTTCTTTCTTTCTTTCTCTTTCTTTCTTTTTAAGATTTTATTTTCTTAAGTAATTTCTATACCTAATGTGGAGCTTGAATCAACAACCCAGAGATCAAAGTAACTCTAAGGACTGACTAGCCAGGTGCCTCTGATCTCCATGGTTTCTGAGAAATCAGCTGTTAATCTTACTGAAGCTCTCTTGTTCATGAGGAATTGTTCTCTCTTGCTACTTTCAAGTTTCTCTCTTTGTCCTTTCATAGTTTGATTCTAATGCATATGAGTGTTGGATCTCTTTGAATATATATATATATATATATATATATATATATATATAATTTTTGACAGCAAGAGAGACAGAGCACAAGTGGGGGAGGGGGAGAGAGAGAGGGAGACACAGAATCCAAAACAGGCGGATCTCTTTGAATTTGTTACATTGGAATCATTGAGCTTGGGAGTGTAGATTAATGATTTTTATCAGAATGGGGGAATTTTTGACAAATGTTTCTTCAGATATTGTTTTCTGTTCTTTTTCCTCTCACCACCAGTTTTGCAACTTCCATTATGAGTAGGTAGGCATGCTTGATGGTCTCATGGGTCTCTGAGCCTCTGTTTATTTTCATTCATTCTGTATTTTTTCTGTTCCTCAGACTGGATAATCTCAATTGACCTAGCTTTAAATTCACTGATTTCTTTGTACTGCCTACTCAAATTTGGTGTTGAGTCCCTCTAGTGAATTTTTCATTTTGGTTGTTTTATTTTTCAACCCCAGATTCATTTGAAAACTGCTATCTCTTTATTGATAGTCTCTATTTAGTGAAATATTGTTCTCATACTTTCTTACTTCTTTAGACATTTTTTTCTTCTAGTTACTTGAACCTAATTAAAATAATTGGTTTGAAGTCTTTGTCTAGTAAATCCAGGGACTTTGGGGGCTATCTCTATTGATTTCCATCCCCTGTGTATAGGTCAGACTTTCTTGCCTAATAATTTTCTGTTGAAAACTGAACATTTCAAATAATATCATGTGACATCTCTAGAAATCAGATTCTTCTGCCTCCTCAGGATTTATTATTGTTGCTGTTTTTATAGTTGTTTTTGTTTGTCCAGTAACTTCTGAACTAATGCCCTACAAGTTTTCAACAGTGGAGTTTTTCAAAGTCCCTGTGGATATCTCATTCCTCACCTTTTCTTTTTAAGCATTTTGGTTAGTCTATTATTTATGCCATCATCTTAGGCAGCTATGAAACATTCAACGAAAGCACTTCCTCCATATCCCTGAGGTATGTAGCAGTGGGCAAGTTTGTATGTGGTTGCATAAAGAAAAGACTTTCCAGTAGTCTTCAAGGGAACCATTAACAGACAGGTCAAATAATAACATTTCTTTGGGAATGAGATTCTTTCCACCCTTCCCTCTTCCATGATTAGAAATGCAGGCTATTATTTTTTAGGGTTACTACGGAACTGGGGCGTGGGAGACGGGACTAAGGTAAGGAAAAGCCACAAAGCTTGCTACTTTTACCGGGATTCAGCTGTTTTTCTTAAAGAAGTGTTCTCTGGATGGCTACAAACCTTTGGTTGATTTCCAGGGTTTAACGCCGGTTCTATTTTGCCAGGATTTTGTTGTTGTTGTTGCTTTTAAGGAGGGACAAAGTTTTAGAGATACTTACTACAGGATTTTTGCTGAAATCACCCCAATTAGACCTTTTTTGCTCTCATTTTAAAAATTCATTCATACTTATTAAATGCCTACCACAGACAGACACTGTTCCAAGTGGGCTAGGGATCCAACATGATGGTTCAGTTGCTGTCTGAGTTTCGGTCTGGTTGAGTGGCAACCTTTTGCTCTGATGCATTCATATTTGACCTTTGACACATTGTATGGTTTACTCAAATGGATTTGAGGAAGAAATAGTGAAGCCTATAATTTAGTAGAGAAGAGTGGAGGACACACGGAGGCAAGCAAGGAGTGGCCCTAACTTCAGCCGATCTAATCCCTTCCATCCCCAAACTATAGCTTGATTTGTTTGACTTTTGCTCTCTAGTAGTAGAGTCTCAAGTCAACAGTCCTTGAGTGGGTGGGAAACAGGCCCCTCTCCTCTGGTATGAGGAGAACAGAAAGCTGGCCTGCTGAGAATACCGAGGATAGTATTAAGGTATTTTTTTTTTTTTTTTTTTTTTTTTTTTAGAGATAACCAAATATGGTGAGCTAGTAGCTTTTCGGAGAACAAAATATTCGAAGAAAATATTAGCAGGTGGAAGACCTAAGACTATTTGTGAAAAAGCAGACTGGACTTGAAAAAATAACATCATTGAGTTATATAAAATATAAATATAAAAAGTATTTTTAAGGGGCGCCTGGGTGGCTCAGCCGGTTAAGCGTCCAACTCTTGGCTGGGGCCCAGGTCATGATCTCACGGTTTTGTGAATTTGAGACCCACATCAGGCTCCATGCTGACAGATTGGGATTCTCTGTTTCTCCCTCTCTCTCTGCCTCTCCCCTGCTTGTGCTGTCTCTGTCTCTCAAAATAAATGAATAGGCTTTAAAAACATTTTTTTTTAAAAATGAAAGGATCAAGAAAGTTGGAATAATATAAATAAAGAAGAATTCCAAGCACACCAGAGCAATTTTTTTTTTTCTTAGATGTACTGATGAGTGCTTATCACCACTAATATTTTGGTGTGGATGAATTGGAAATTTATGAGTACCCCTGAATAACTATTACATATATAACTATAAATATAGTTAACTTAGTTATGCCTAAGATAATAAATAGTATAAGTATTATGGATAAAATAATAATAATATAATATTATATATTATTTATATAGTTTATAATTTATATAATTTATATATAATTTATATAATTCTATTCCAGAAATACTTTTATTATTTACAGTAAAGGGCCATATGCAAGAACCCTTTCAGGTAATATATTATGATATCTATTTAGGCTCAAACCCTCATGTCAGGATTCTGATACCTAGCACAAAACTAAGTAGGGTAACTCTTTACAGAATAACTATGAACGTGGCTGTTCCCTCTGTATAGGCTATGTGATGTGCCAGCAATAGGATTTTATGCAGTCTAAATTTTGGAAATTATTAAACCCAGGATATTTTCCCCTAAGAAATTCTAGGCAGATTATCAGGCTGACAACTGCATTCAATAGATTTTGAAATGGATTAGAAGAGATAAAAATATTTGACTGAAAGCATAGTAAAGAGTAGTAAACAACTCCCACCCGAAGGTCAGCTAGCCTCCCGTAGAGGGGTGTGTATTATGGCAATTGGGTGATTCTTCTAATATAGGAAGCAGAAACAGATAATGGAACAAAAGGAGAGACAAGACTGACCCAAACCATGCTTATATCATGTTCTGATCACATGCCAGTGTGATGGGCAAACCACATCCTGGGGACCTCAGGATGTTCATGCTCTAGAATTTATTTCAAAAGCAGTCTGATTCACATTGAGAGCAGACATGGAGAGGTTTCCTGATTCTAACTCATATAGCTATTAGTTAGATCAGTAAATATAATTGATAAGAAAGTATTTGGACTAAATTAGCATAAATGTAATATTTAACCAGTGAAACATTTTCTACCTCCAGCTTTATTGAGATATAATCCACAAATAACATTGCATTATATTAAGGCATACAACATGATGATTTGATATATGTATATGTGGAGAAATCATTCCCACATTAAAGTTAGTGACATCTACAGAGTTATAATTTGTGTGTGTGTGGTGAGAACATTTAAGCTCTACTGTCTTTGCAAGTTTCAAGTATACAATACAATATTGTGAACTATAGTCCCCATGCTATACATTTGAATCCTTGAACTTATTATAACTGAAAGTTTGTACGCTTTGGCCAACATCTCCCCATTTCCCCCTCCCTCAGCCCCTGGCAACCATCATTCAATGCTGTTTCTATGAGTTCAAGTTGTTTAAATTCTGCATATAAGTGAGATCATACAGTATTTGTCTCTCTCTGTCTGTCTGATTTCACTTAGCATAAAGCTCTCAAGTTTTCATCCATAATGTGGCAAATGGCAGGATTTTCTTCTTTTTTACGGATGAATAGTATTCCGGTGTGCGTGTGTGTGTGTGTGTGTGTGTGTACATATCACATTTTCTTTCTTTATTCATTGACAAACACTTAGATTGCTTCCATGTCTTGGCAGTTATATCTTCAATTATATATCCTCGATATATCTTCAATTCATTTCCTTTGAGTATATACAGAAGTGGAATTGCTGGATCATGTATGGTAGTTCTATTTTTAATTTTTGAGGAACTCTATACTGTTTTTTATGACAGCTGTGCCAGTTGACCTCCCACCAGTAGTGCACGAGAGCTCATTTTTCTCCACATCCACCTCAAAATATATAATTGGTTTATTTTTTGTTATCTTTTTTGTTTTTAATCTTTGTCATCTTTTTTCTTTTTAATAATAGCCGTTCTAACATGGGGGGGCAAAGGAAAAAAATACTAGCCATTCCAACAGATGTGAGGTGATATCTCATTGTGGTTCGTTTTTTGTTTTTTAGTACAGTTGACATACAGAGTCATGTTAGTTTCAGGTGCTGTTACAGTATCATTGAATATATTCCCGATGGTGTGTCTTTTATTTATTTATTTATTTATTTATTTATTTATTTATTTATTTTAACGTTTATTCATTTTTGAGAGATAGAGACAGAGCGTGAGCAGGGGAGGGGCAGAGAGAGGGAGACACGGAATCCGAAGCAGGCTCCAGGCTCTGAGCTGTCAGCACAGAACGCGACTCGGGGTTCGAACTCACGAGCCGCGAGATCATGACCTGAGCCGACGTTGGATGCCTAACCCACTGAGCCACTCAGGAGCACCCCCATGGTGTGTCTTTTATTCCCATGACTTATTCATTCCGTAACTGGAAGACTATCTCCCACTCTCCTTTACCCATTTTGTCCATCCCCCTACTCTCCTTTCCTCTGGCAACCATCAGTTTGTTCTCTGTATTTACAGGTCTGATTCTGCTTTGTGTTGTCTATTCATTTGTTTTGTTTTTTAGACTCATATATGAGTGAAATCATATGGTGTTTTTCTTTCTCAGTCTGACTTATCTTACTTAGCATAATACCCTCTAGGTCCATCCATGTTGTTGCAAATGGCAAGATCTCATCCTTTTTTATGGCTGTATAATATTCAAGTGTATGTATATGTGTGTGTGTGTTTGTGTGTGTGTGTGTGTGTGTGTGTACATACATCACATCTTCCTTATCCATTCATTCGTCTATCAGTGGATTCTTAGATTGCTTCTGTATGTTAACTATTGTAAGTAGTGCTGCAATAAACATAGGGGTGCGTATATTTTCTTGAATTAGTGGTTTTGTCTTCTTTGGGTAAAATACCCAGTAGTGGAATTATTGGATCATATGGTACTTCTATTTTTAACTTTTTGAGGAACTTCCATATCGTTTTCCACTGTGGCTCTACCAATTGACATTCTGATTAACAGTGTGTAAAGATTTCTTTTACTTCTTTCTTTTCTTTCTTTCTTTCTTTCTTTCTCTCTTCCTTTTCTTTCTTTCTTCTTTCTTTCTTTCTTTTTTCTTTCTTCTTTCTTTCTTTCTTTCTTTCTTTCTTTCTTTCTTTCTTTCTTCTTTCTCTCTTTCTTCCTTCCCTTCCCTTCCTTCCTTCCCTCCCTCCTTTCTTTCTTTCTTTCTTTCTTTCTCTCTTTCTTCCTTCCCTTCCCTCCCCTTTTCTTTCTTTCTTTCTTTCTTTCTTTCTTTCTTTCTTTCTTTCTTTCTTTCTCCCTCCCTTCCCTTCCCTTCCCTTCCTCTTTCTTTCTTTCTTTCTTTCTTTCTTTCTTTCTTTCTTTTCTTTCTCTTTCAAGAGAGAATCTTTAGCAGGCTCCATGGCTCAGTGTGGAACCTGACGAGGGGTTTAATCCCATTACCCTGGGATCATGACCTGAGCCAAAATCAGTAGTTGAACCCTCCACTGACTAAGCCACCCAAGGGTTTCTTTTTCTTCACATCCTTGCCAACACTTACTGTTTCTTGTCTTTTTTATTCTAGCCATACTGACAGGTGTAAGGTGATACCACGTTGTGGTTTTGAGCTGCATTTCCCTAATGATTAGTGACGTTGAGGAACTTTTCAGGTACCTGTTGGTCATTTGTATGTCTTCTTTGGAGAAACATCTATTCAGATCCTCTGCCCATTTTAAGACTGGATTACTTGCTTTTTTTTGCTATTGAGTTGTACAAGTTCCTTATATATTTTGGATGGTAATCCTTTATCAGATAGATGGTTTGCAAATATTTTCTCTCATTCCATAGGTTGATCTTTCATTTCGTTGATTATTTCTTTTGCTATGCAGAAGCTTCTAATGTGATGTACGGGTCTATTTTTGCTTTTGTTGTTTGTGCTTTGGGTGACATATCCAAAAAAATCATTCCCAAGACCAGTGTCAAGGGGCTTTTTTCCTCCGTTTTCTTCCAAGAGTTTTATCATTTCAGGTCTTACATTTTAATTAATTAATTAATTAATTAATTAATACAAGTTTATTTATTTATTTTGATAGAGACAGAGACACACACAGAGAGAAACCACATGCAAGTGGGGCAGGGGCAGAGAGGGGGGGAGAGAGAGAGAATCCCAAGCAGGCTCCTCACCGACACAGGTGTTGAACTCACGAACCATGAGACCACAACCTGGGCGGAAGTTAAGAGTCGGACATTCAGCTGACTGAGTCACCCAGGTGCCCCTCTGGTCTTACATTTAAGTCCTTAATTCATCTTAAGTAAACTGGCTTTGTCCTGTGCTTCCATCTGGGACAGATTCCTCTGTCCTCTCATTTTGTCTAAGTCTCGGTGCCTGTGTCTGTGCGTTAGGAGAGTCAGCTGTGTCTCCTCCTCTTGAGGGTAATGGCTTTATGAACAGGAGGTCCTGCGGTGCCCTGCTGTGTAGTGTCCCCTTGTTCCCCAGAGTGTGGCACTTCTGGGAACGTCTCCGATGTGTGTTCCGCGTGCTAGCGGATCCTGGCTGCTTTATCCTTCAGGCCGGTTGTCTGCAGAGGCTCTCCGCCTGTTGTGGGCAGTGTTTGTTTCCTGGCCGGAAGGTGGCACGGCGTAGCGAGGTGCGTTCCGGTCTGCTTGTGAAGTGAGACCTGCTGCCGCCACCCGAACCGAGGCCTCGCGAAACTCCTGGGTCAGGAGATGTGGCGTTGGCAGGGGTTTGGGCCAGTCTTCTGGGGAGAGGGAGAGATGTACTGGGACTGAGGCAAGAGGTACTGGGAAGCGTGGTTCTTCGGGAGTGCAGAGCGGGGAGTGTGCGGGGCTTGGTGTGGGCAAGTTAGGTGCATAGTGATGTCAGTGCTGCGCTGGTTCCCTTAGGTGGCTCTGGGTTTCTGGAAGGGTGGGGGAGGGAAATGGCCCCGGCCAGTTCCTTTGTTCCTGGCGGGCTCTTTCCGTGAATGCTGCCTTTCTGGGATGTGCTCTGAGATGAGCAAACGACCTTTCCACACTGTATGTCCATAGGCAGTTCGTCTACCTTTCCTCCAAGAGCGGCCCCAGTGTCCTCTGATTTCTCCCAGAGCCAGACATGCTGACTCCAGTCTGTAAGCCTGGCTGGTTGCGAGAACACAAAATTTGGGCCCTCTTGCTTTCCAAGCGAATTGCTACGGGCAGTCATTTACCCAAATGTGGCCCCCTGTGTGCTGGTTTGTCTCTTCCCTTCTCCGCATCCGTGGCAGTTCCCTTCCTGCAGCCCAAGCTGTGTCCCCAAGCTTCCTCTTCCATGTGGCCTCTTCTCTGCCTTTACTTGTGGTGTTTGCTCTGCCAGTCTTCAGATCAATTTCTGGGATATTTAGGATGATTTGGTAGTCATCTATTCTATTCGTGGGACAAGGTGAGCTTAGGGTCCTTCTACTCTGCCATTATCTTCCCCTCCAATCCTAGCACCATTTTGTTTCGAATACTATAGATTTCTAATATAGTTTTAAATCAGGAAGTGTAATGACTCCAGCTTTGTTATTCTCAAGATTGCTTTTGGGGAGCCTGGGTAGCTTAGTCGGTTGAGTGTCCAATTCTCGATCTTGTCTCAGGTCATGGTCCCCGGGGTCCCAAGGTCCCAGGGTTCCAGGGTAGTGGGATCAAGCCTTGCATTGTCAGGCTCGACGCTGAGCCTGGAGCCTGAGTTTCTCTCTCTCTCTCCCTCTCCCCAGTTCTGTCTGTGCATGCTCTCTCTCTCTTTCTCTCCCCTCTCAAAAAAAAAAAAAAAAAAAAAAAAAGCTTTGGCTATTTAAGGACTTTTGTGGTTTCATATGAATTTTAGGGTTTATTTTTCTATTTCTATGAAAAAAGTACCGTTGGATTTTTGGTAGAGATTGCGTTGAGTCTATAGATTACTTCGGATAATATGAACATTTGACAGTATTAATTCTTCTGATCCATAAACTTGAGATATCTTTCTACTTATTTGTGCCTTCTTCAGTTTTTTTATTAATGTCTTATATTTTCTACATGTACAGAACTTTCACCTCCTCAGTTAAATTTATTCTTGGGGTGCCTGGGTGGCTCAGTCAGTTAAGCATCCGACTTCGGCTCAGGTCATGGTCTCGTGGTTTGTGAGTTGGAGCCCCGTGTCAGGCTCTGTGCTGAGAACTCAGACCCTGGAGCCTGCTAAGGATTCTGTGTCTCCCTCTCTCTCTGTCCCTCCCCTGCTCATGCTCTATCTCTGCCTCTGAAAAATAAAGGAACACTGAAAAAAAATTTTTTTTTTTAAATTTTTTTTTTCAACGTTTATTTATTTTTTGGGGACACAGAGAGACAGAGCATGAACGGGGGAGGGGCAGAGAGAGAGGGAGACACAGAATGGGAAACAGGCTCCAGGCTCTGAGCCATCAGCCCAGAGCCTGACGCGGGGCTCGAACTCACGGACCGCGAGATTGTGACCTGGCTGAAGTCGGACACCCAACCGACTGCGCCACCCAGGCGCCCCTGAAAAAAATTTTTAATTTATTCTTAAGTATTTTATTGTTTTAGTTTTTGAATATTTATTTATTTTTGAAAGAGAGAGAGAGAGACAGCAGGAGTTGGGGAGGGGCAGAGAGGAGAAGGAGACGCAGAATCCAAAGCAGGCTCCAGGCTCTGAGCCCTCAGCACAGAGCCCAAGAAGGGGCTCGAACTCACGAACTGCAAGATCATGGCCTGAGCTGGTCGGATGCCTGACTGAGAGCCACGCAGCCACCCCAGTGTTTTACTGGTTTTAATGCAATGTAGTGTAAATGGGAATTTTAAAAGTTTCTTTTTCAGATAGTTTGCTGTTTGAAGTGTCTATAAGGCAGGACTGACACTGACCCTTCATGGTCACTTCAGGGAGAGACAGACAGAAATGAGAGGGAAAATAGAGACTAGAACCATGTATTTAAAGACAAGTAGTCATTAATAATAGAAAGAAAATGGAATCTAATTTGGAATACTTCAAAACCCTGGCTTTCATGTGTCTCTAAATTGGTATTCATCTTCGGGCGCCTGGGTGGCTCAGTCGGTTAAGCGGCCGACTTCGGCTCAGGTCACGATCTCGTGGTCCGTGAGTTCGAGCCCCGCGTCGGGCTCTGTGCTGACAGCTCTGAGCCTGGAGCCTGTTTCAGATTCTGTGTCTCCCTCTCTCTCTGCTCCTCCCCTGTTCATGCTCTGTCTCTCCCTGTCTCAAAAATAAATAAAACGTTAAAAAAATAAAAAAAAAATTGGTATTCATCTTTACATACACTTTCTGTAGACTATGACTATTTAATATAATAAAATTGATTATTTACATAAGAATTTGTTTGATGTAGACTAAAACTGAAATTGGGCATGCTGGTTTTCCCTTGTGTCCGTAGCAATCAGAACCTCCAGAGGCAACCACAAAGTGTTCCAAACCTAAATAAGAACTCTGCTCTGTGCATGCGTATGTGTGCTTACTGTGCGTGTTTGCTGTGGGAATGAGAGAAACATGCAGGGAATATTTTAACCTGTAGAAACAAGTTTCCTAGCGTATTCCTAACAAGGCTCTGATGCGATATTTGTGGACGATCTAATCCTGACCTCACCAGTACTCACCAGTGTTGACTGATTGAAAGCTTCCTAGGTGCCAGGTACTATATTAAATGTAGAGATATGATATTTAGCAAAACGGAGTTCCTGTCCTCAGAGGTTATATCGTCTGTGCACATCAGAGAGATTTCCAGATGAATGTAGATGTGATTCTATATCCTGGGCCTTCCAGTGCTAACTAACTACTCCACGGTGCAGACTAAATTTAACATTCACTGTTCTACTTACTCGTGACTGTTTATATGGGTCTATTTTAAAGAAAATTATAGACAATAAAACACAGAGGCAGCCCCTCATTTTTTCTGAACAACTCGCCTTTCCTATCAAGGGAGAGTTCATCTGGATTCGTTCCACGGAGAGCTCATTAGTGTTGGCATCTTATTTCTTCTACCAGATGTGGTTACTATTTTCATTTTATTCCAGGTAGCAGAGTACCAAACTAAAATTGCTAATGCTAAGTTCAGAGAAGTCCTGGGAAGAACTGACTGCAAGAGAACAAGAACAAAGAGGGAAAGGTAGGCAGTTTCATGACCTCTTTCTATTGGACACTGGTGGAGGAAATGCAGAAGAGAGTTGACATTCTGAACCTTTATTGTCAGAACTTTGCTCTAAACTCCAGGAAGCCTTTCTGACTACTCTTAGATCTAGCATTACAGCAGCTGTTCTCGAAGTATGGTCTCTGGACCAGGAAATCAGCCTCACCTTAGAACTTGTTCAAAATGCAAATTCTCAGGGGGCGCCTGGGTGGCTCAGTCGGTTAAGCGGCCGACTTCGGCTCAGGTCATAATCTCACGGTTGGTGGGTTCAAGCCCTGCGTCGGGCTCTGTGCTGACAGCTCAGAGCCTGGAGCCTGTTTCAGATTCTGTGTCTCCCTCTCTCTCTCTGCCCCTCCCCCACTCGCGCTCTGTCTCCCTCTGTCTCAAAAATAAATAAACATTTTTTAAAAAATGCAAATTCTCGGGGCACCTAGGTGGCTCAGTTGGTTAAACATCTGACTTCAGCTCAGGTCATGATCTCACGGTTCTTGAGTTTGAGCCCTGCGTCACGCTCTATGTTGACAGCTCAGAGCCTGGAGACTGTCTTCAGACTCTGTCTCCCTCTTTCTCTGTCCCTCCCCTGGTTGTGCTGTCTCTCTCTCTCTCTCTCAAAAATAAATAAAATATTAACAAAAAAATGTTAAAAAATGCAAATTCTCAGGCCCCACCAGAGACCAAGGAGTCAGAAACTCTGGGACAGGGTCCCAACAAAAAACATTTTGCCATGTCTCTCTTATTAATAAATCAATTGAGACAGAAGATAGATTCTTCAGGGATTCCTGGATGGCTCAATCGGTAGAGCGTGTGACTCTTGACCTCAGTGTTGTGAATTCCAGCCCCAGGTTGGGTGTGGAGCCTATTTAAAAAAAAATAAAAGGTGGATCCTTCTTCCTGGATCCTAACTTCCTTCTTCCTGAGGTTAGCTATAGAAAAGAGCAAATGGTGCCATTAATCATAAAATTATACCAAGCAAACAGGGAAGGAACATTGAAAGAGTTTAGAGAGCAGAAGCAGAGGGAATTAATTTGGAGGTACTTAAGAGATGCACAAAATGGGGGTGCCTGGGTGGCTTAGTCAGTTAAGCGTCGACTTCGGCCCAGGTCATGGTTTCGGTTTGTGAGTTCGAGCCCCACCTTGCACTCTGTGCTCGCAGCTCGGAGCCTGGAGCCTGCTTCAGATTCTGCGTCTCCCTCTCTCTCTGCTCCTCCCCCGCTCACATTCTGTCTCTCTCTCTCCCTCAAAATAAATAAACATTAAAAAAAATTTTTTTTGATGTCTTTTATATTTATTTGATCCCGTTTCCAGAGATCTTCATTTATTTGGGCAGTTTCTGTCTGGTATCTTATGAGAGGAGTTAGCAAACTTTCTAGAAATGATCAGAGAGTAAATCATGAGGGTTTGCAAGACAAATGGTCTCTGGGAATTCCTCAAGTCTACCATGGTAGCATAGGAGCAAATGAATGTTTCCGTGCTCCAACAAAACTTTATTTACGAAACCCGTGGGGGGCTGGATTTAACCTACAGGCTATAGAGTTTGTCACCCCTGTCATATCTGCTTCCATAAGACTCCCTTTAATATTGCCAGTAGCACAGGTCTGGCACGAACCTTTGGTTTCTCTGAAAAAGTCTTTTTTTCCCCTTCATTGACAAGATGTTTTTGTTGGCTAACAGAATACTGGATTTTGTGGGGTTTTTTTTTTTTTTTCCTTTCCTTTCAGTATTTTGAAGACGCCAAGTCATTGTCTTCCGGCTAACATTGCTTCTCATGAAGTTCGCTGTAACTCTCACCTTTTCTTTTCTTTTTTTTTTTTTTTTTAATTTTTTTTTCAACGTTTTTATTTATTTTTGGACAGAGAGAGACAGAGCATGAATGGGGGAGGGGCAGAGAGAGAGGGAGACACAGAATCGGAAACAGGCTCCAGGCTCTGAGCCATCAGCCCAGAGCCTGACGCGGGGCTCGAACTCACGGACCGCGAGATCGTGACCTGGCTGAAGTTGGACGCTCAACCGACTGCGCCACCCAGGCGCCCCTCACCTTTGCTTTTCTATATATGATGAGTTTTTTATTCCTCTGGCCCTCTTCAAGACTTTTTTTTTTTGTTTTTTTTTTTAATGTTTTTATTTATTTTTGAAGGAGAGAGAGAGAGAGACAGAACATGAGCGGGGGAGGAGCAGAGAGAGAGGGAAGCCCGGAATCCGAAGCAGGCTCCAGGCACTGAGCTGTCAGCACAGAGCCAAACGTGGGGCTCGAACTCACAGACCTTGAGATCATGACCCTAGAAAGGGACACATCTCTTCTCGGGCAGTTTATCACGGCGGATGAAGTCATGCTAGTTAAAAGATGGGGTGGATTTAGGGTTTGCTCTTGCCAAGGTTATTTTCAGTGCGTCATAGGCTTTGGACTCCTCTTAGGATGCCTGATGCTTAGGGTCGGGTCTGGAATGCTGGAGACCTCGGTGTTTATTCTCCACTTTCTCCTCTCTGCCTTCCCCATACACATTATAGGTGCCACAGAGCTGGTCTCTCTCCATATTTTTGCCCCCCTGCCGGTGGTGGACTGCTTCTACTCATTATGTTTTTGCTTCGAGTGCTGGTGACAGGGTTCAGTGGCTCTGTTGATAGGTAGTTGATATGCCTGGGCCCTGGAGGGTGAGATTTTCTTAGGATTCCTGCCTCTACTCCCAACCAAACTCTCCTTTGTATCTGTGGCAGGTCTTGTGTGGAAAAGATTTTCCTGCTGTTCTTTCAGTCTTAGGAAACTTCTGAGAGCATTGGTATAGACTTCTGGGCTGAGGTCTGTTTCTTTTCCCTCCCTCTGGGGTAGGTTTCTTCTTCTTCTCCTTCTCCTTCTCCTTCTCCTTCTCCTTCTCCTTCTCCTTCTCCCTCTCCTCCTCCTCCTCCTCCTCCTCCTCCTCCTCCTTCTCCTCCTTCTCCTTCTCCTTCTCCTCCTTCTCCTTCTCCTTCTCCTTCTCCTTCTCCTTCTTCTTCTTCTTCTTCTTCTTCTCTATCCATCCCCTGACAACTACGGGTATTTACCTGTGCACCAGAAGGGGCAACGGTATTTACTGCTTCTACCCAGAGGTTTAAGCTTTTCTAAAAGGACTCTGGGCAGCTGGGGCTTTTCCTATGGAATAGATAATACTGTTCTCTCTGTCTACACTACTAAGGGAAGCTCTTTTCAGTCTTATTCTGTATCCAGTCTTTCTTGTGAGCACTTGGTAAAGGTCACAGACCTGTAAGTGAATATAAGCCCCCCTTGTGGCACACAGAGCGTCCTTGTAGTTACTCCAGTCCACGTTAGACCTTTAGTAAATCATTGAAATTTTAGCTGCGTTCGTACTGGCTTGTGTGAGGGCCCAAACACCTCCCATGTTCTGGCATAGATGAGACCATTCAACACTCAGTCTCCTCTCCGGAGGAGCTGTGCCTGCTGGGATTTCAGGCTACTTAGTTGACCAGCAACCTTGGCTTGGCTCTTAGGGTTCAACTTTTTGGTTCAAGAAAGGTTGGCATTTTGGACTTCATCTGGCTTTTTCTCACTATCAGGTAGGGAAAAATGCTCTTTTCAGGTTTTTTTTTTTTTACATCCTAAATGGAAATGACACTTCCTACATGTTGTTTTGTACCATATTCCCCCTTCCCTCCCTGCCGTTCAACTAGTATTGCAAACAGTTCCCCTTGTCATGAAAATATTGTTATTTTTTTAAAGTTTATGTATTTATTTTGAGAGAAACAGAGAGAGTGCGGGTGGGGGAAGGGCAGAGAGAGGGAGAGAGAGAGAGGATCCCAAGCAGGCTCCATGCTGTCAGCACAGAGCCCAGCGCGGGATTGGAACCCACGAAACCGCGAGATCACGACCGGAGACAAAACCAAGAGTCGGACACTTAATCGACTGAACCGCCCAGGTGCCCCATGAGAAGATTATTTTTAGCGGCTGTTTATTGTTGTTTTATATTAATATGGCAATTTTTTCAACCAAATTAAAATGATTGGACACTGTAATAGACCTAACATTTGATTTTCCCAGCATTTTTACCCCGACATAGCGGTGGAAGAGAACTTCCTTTGGTCAATGCCACATGTCTCTTTGGGGTTGCTTCATCCTGCTGGCCTTTGGGTGGTAAGAAGGACCCAGGTCCTCCCCCTCGTAGTATTCTGGCTACAATGATTGATTCAGAGGTGAGCATGTGAGAGAAGGAGGAACAAAATCCTTCTTCAGAAATTTCCCTAACATAGATGAAAAAATTGGGATCATAGAGCTGGAAGGATTCACAGCTCCCTCTTCTCCACTGCTTGAAGGAAATCCTGTGTGTGGCGGGACTGAAAGATTGGGAGAAGCGAGTCCTGGCAGCATCAGTTCTCTGACTTCGGGCCATAACATGTTCAGTTTCTCTGGTTCCTTCAGTTCTCTGTGTGTGATCCACCCCAGTTACCAAAAATCCTTTTTTGTTTAAGTTGGTTTGGTTTGGGTTGTTCAGTGCTCCAGAAAGTATCCCTACTGATTTATGCTGTAGGCGGCATTCAAGTCTTGCCATTTTAGGGGTGGCCGGGTGGCTCAGTAGGTTAAGCATTTGACTTCCGCTCAGGTCATAATCTTGCAGTCTGTGAGTTCAAGCCCCACATTGGGCTCGGCACTGGTGGTGCGGAGTCTGCTTGGGATTTTCTCTCTCTCTCTCTCTCTCTCTCTGTCCCTCCTCTACTTGCGCTCTCTCTTTCAAAATAAATACACTTAAAAATTTTTTTTTAAAGTCTTGCCATTATAAAGAACACTGTGAAGCAACTTAGTAACTACATCTTTTGCATACATGCATGCTTTTTTTCCGCATTAAGAAACATTTCCAAAGTAGGAATTGCTGAGTCATAGAACACGCAGATCTGAAAGGCTTTTGATGTGTGTGAAATTGCCTTCAGAAAGGTTGTCCATTTATACTTTTGTAAGGAGTGTATATGTCCCTATTTCCTTACAGTCACGGGAACACTGAGTATTATTATTTTTTTAAATTCCCAAGTAGATAGACTGCTTTTCTATACCTGTGTATAGAACACCCATACCTGTGTTCCCAAATAATATCTTAATAGGATCATAAAAAGAGAGCAAAGATCAAACATGGATGGAAATTTGGAATGACACCAGAAAAAAAGGGAGGAGTCCAAAATTTGTTCCAAGAGCATTACCACTGTGAATACTCAGCCCTGGGTTTTCCCCCAGAACAGGTATTACGAACTGGCTGAGCCAGTATGAATATTTCAGGGAGAAATAAACTTGAGGAAGTGGCAGAAGTCCTACCCTGGGTTACCACCTTAGCCTGGGGCTCCAGTAGGTTATTGGCTGGAGCATTAATAAAAACTCCACACCCTGTGGGGTTAATATATATGCTATAGCGGGGACCCAGATTTCTGGTTCCTGCTCTTGAGGAGTCTGTCTCACCCGCAAAGATGTGGGCTCAACTCCTTCTAGGAATATTGGCCCTGTCTCCAGCCATTGCAGAAAAATCTCTCCCGTAAGTGCTTGGTGTCAGAGGTGATGTAGGCAGGTGGCTTCTTTGTCTATTTTTCTCAAATGTTAATATGCGGGAGAAGAGATAACCTTTGACTTATTTTAATTTGCTTCTCATCCGTTCCTTCTTTGGTTTCATTTCTCCTTTACCCAGAGAGAAAGGCTGAGGCATCAAAAGGGAGCCTTAGGAAAGATAATGTTAAAAAAAAAAAAAGATAATGTTAAAATACAATAGAGTCCTAATACCCTGTTCTCTGTAATAGAATTAATTTCCTTCTTGGTACCCTAGGCATAGGTTCTCAGTGATGGTCTCCTAGTGATTGTGGGAGGTTTAAGGCTATGCACTGAGTTATTTGTTACTCATCTGTTTCTCCATTATAGAAAATAAGATTCCTAAAGGCAAGGGCTCAGTCTGCTTAATTCACTGCTATATGCTGAGTTCTTAGGAGAGAGCTTAATTTTTCACTGACTGAATATATCATTACTGCCCTGAAACCCTTATATTTCCTTAATAGAAACTACCTGGTGACCTTACCAGCCCAGCTTAACTTCCCCTCTACCCAGAAAGTTTGTCTGGATCTGAGCCCTGGGAACCATGATGTAAAATTCACTATTACTCTGGAGACCAAAGACAAGACCCAGAAGTTGCTAGAAACCTCTGGGTTGAAGAAGAGACACTTCCATTGCACCTCCTTTCTGGTAAGCACAGATTCGACCCTGAATCTGCTCCCTTCCTTTCTTATCCTTCTTTGGAGACACTTGGCACAATCTGATTGTAAGTACGATTTCTGTTGCCTTACTTTTGCCACGGTCTTTAAACTTATCTCCCCTAAACGTAAACGCAACTCCTGGCCATAACTCATTCACCATTTCCTTGACCTTGGATTTCTTCCTTTAGTTTTTGACCTCAACCTCTGAATATCATTTCCCTTCTTTTTCCTGGCAAGGTGTCTTACGGCCCTAACTTTGCTACCCGCATCTAACTCAGCTCTTTCCTTCCACCCTCCCACTCTGGGGTTGAGACCAGTTGATTCATTCCCCAACATCCTGCTCCTCCAGAGCCCCCTTCTCTTGTCCAGGTACCACCTCCTGCTGGTGGCACAGAAGAAGTGGCTACAATCTGGGTGTCGGGAACTGGAAATAACATCAATTTTGTGGAGAAGAAAAAGGTTCTGATTCAGAGGCAGGAGAACGGCATCTTTATACAAACTGACAAGCCCATCTACAACCCGGGGCACAAAGGTAAGAGGCATACATAGGGGATTCGACAAAAGACTGGGGAAACCACCGCGCATATTCCAGAAAGAGGGGCTTTGTGGTTTGGGGGTAGGCCTATGGGGCAGGAGGGAGAAAGTTCTGGAGGGATGAAGCGTGACAAGTGTGGAATGCCTGCTGTGTTACGGAAGCAGAGAAAAGTGGGTGGAGTTGCATGTGTGTGTGTGTGTGTGTGTGTGTGTGTCTGAAACAAAAGTATACATTTTCCGGGAATGGCGTTTGATCAGTGTAGCTGGGCTGCTGTGTCTTATGGCGAGCTGCTTGTCTATGAATAAGAAAGCATCAAAAGCATTTGGCTTAAGCTCCTGATATTTGTACTTTGTGCCTTCTTCCCTAGAAGGGCATTCCATTATGTTGTTTCCAAGTCAGGGGCTTTTATCTGTCTGTCAGTTTAGGTTGTTTGTTGTGTTTGTTTGTTTGTTGGTTTTTTAAAAGTAAACCCTGACCAGGTTTTGCTGACTCAGAAGTGGGGAGGGGGGAGGCAGCGGGGAGTGGAAAGAGTGGAAGAAGGACTGGAGAGGGGGAAATCCCTTTGCCAATGATGCCTATTCTATTCTAGTGCATTTCCGCATCGTCACCCTGAACAGCAGCTTTCTTCCTGTGAATGACAAGGTGAGAATTCAGTTGGGAAGAGGGAAGGGGAGAGGGGTAGGGCAGACTGAGATAGAGCAGGGAGAAGGAGAAGAGGTTCTTCCTAAGAGCGTGATGAGGTGAAGTCCTCTGAGGAGCAGAATGCTTGTGCTAGCCTCAGGGCACAGGTCGAAAGCCTGCCAGTCCCCAGCAGCTTAAAAACAGCTAGAGGTGCCAGTTCTTAAGCTGATAGCTGCGAACATCAGTTAGGTTAATATTCCTGAGACGTGCTTGTATCCACTGCCCGTTTTAAATGTTTTCCATGTTATTTTATTTTTTATTTTTTAAAAATTTTTGAGAGAGAGAGAGCATGCGAGTGCCCGTGGGGGAGAGCGGCGGGGTGGGAGGGGGAGAGAGAGAGAGAGAGAGGGAGAGACTTCCAAGAATCTCAGGCTCATGACCTGAGCCCAAATCAAGTGATGGATGTTCAATTGACTGAGCCCCCCCAGGAGCCCCTCCACTGTCGTTTTAAGAGTTTCTACAGGGGTGCTGGGTGGCTCGGTAGGTTGAGCGTCTGACTCGATTTCGGCTCAGGTCATGATTCCAGGGTTGTGGGATCGAGCCTCACATCAGGCTCCGTGCTGATGGTGGAGACTGCTTGGGATTCTCTCTCTTTGTCTCTTTCTGCCCGCCCTCCCCCCCCACCCTTGTTCGCGTGTGCGCATGCACACTCTCTCTTCCTCTCTCAAATATAAACAAACAAACAAACAAATAAATAAATAACATAGAAGAGTTTTTGAAAACTTCAAGATTTTCTCTCCAGGAGTGATACCACATGACTTTGCAGTTCAAAAATTAGAAATAATTCAGGAGGGGACGCCTGAGTGGCTCAGGCGGTTGAGCATCCGACTGAGGCTCAGGTAGTGATCTCATGGTTTGTGGGTATGAACCCTACATCGGGCTCTGTGCTGACAGCTCAGAGCCTGGAGCCTCTTCAGATTCTGTGTCTTTCTCTCTCTCTGCCTCTCCCCCACTTGCGCTGGGTCTCTCTCTGTCTCTGTCAAATAAACACTGGAAAAAAAAAAAAGAAATAATTTAGGAGTATTCCTAACAAAAATTAGAAATAAGAATATCCAATCCCACCATCTTTTTTTTTTTTTTTTTTTTTTTTTTTTTACTACAAGGCAAGGTGATTTATAAAGTAGGCAATTCTCCTAAGGCTACATTACATGCCTAAGGTAAAAAAAATGTGGTAACACTTGGCAATTACTTAAAGGTTCCTTAAACAACTCAGTCCCTGGAATCATAAGCCTTTTGATAGGTTTGATCTCAATTTAGGGCTTGTGTCATTTTTATATTTCTGAAACACTTACCTCACCTCTCAGACATTTCTGCTGCCTTCTTTGCCCTTCGTTCACAGCCCATGATACATGATGTGTCATGAAGCTTTTAAAGATAATCATAGGGCAGCATTATTGTTATTTCCATCTCCCCTTCTCAGAGTTTCTTTCCTCTCCGTGCATTTCATTTTTAGGCTGTTTTCAATTTTTTTATTTTTTAATTTTTAATTAAAAAAATTGTTTTTCACTTATATCCAAGTTAGTTAGCATATAGTGCAACAATGATTTCAGGAGTAGATTCCTTAATGCCCTTTACCCATTGAGACCATCCCCCCACCCACAACCCCTCCAGTAACCCTCTGTTTGTCCTCCATATTCAAGAGTCTCTTCTGTTTTGTCCCCCTCCCTGTTTTTATGATTTTTGTTTCCCTTCCCTTGTGTTCATCTGTTTTGTATCTTAAAGTTCTCATATGAGTGAAGCCATATGATATTTGTCTTTCTCTAATTTCCCTTAGCATAATGCCCTCCAGTTCCGTCCACGTAGTTGCAAATGGCAAGATTTCATTCTTTTTGATGGCTGAGTAATACTCCATTGTATATATTTATCACATCTTCTTTATCCATTCATCCATCCATGGACATTTGGGCTCTTTCCAGACTTTGGCTATTGTTGATAGTGCTGCTATAAACATGGGGGTGCATGTACCCCTTTGAAACAGCACCCCTGTATCCCTTGGATAAATCCCTAGTAGTGCAATTGCTGGGTTGTAGAAGCTATGAGCTTCTTGATGAGTAGCTTCCTCTGTCATTACTTTCTTTCCCAATTTGGAATTCTTTTTAGCTTCTCCTTCCTATCACCTGTATCCTTTCTGTATCAATCGGGTTTAATATTGACTAGTTATTTCTTAACAGACTGTTAATTCCAGAACGGAGAGGAAAGGCTAGGGGAAAATGTGACCACAGCCAAGTATTATTTTAGACTCCACTGGCCCCTGAAGGTGCCTGAAGGTTAAGGGTCCCATTAACTACCCTTCTTCTATTATCTCTCCTCTGCTCAAATTAGACCCCATTACTGAGAGTTGTTCTGATTTCCATAGTTATTCTCTCTTTCTATCTTTTTTTTTTTTTTTAATTTTTTTTTTCAACGTTTATTTATTTTTGGGACAGAGAGAGACAGAACATGAACGGGGGAGGGGCAGAGAGAGAGGGAGACACAGGATCGGAAGCAGGCTCCAGGCTCTGAGCCATCAGCCCAGAGCCTGACGCGGGGCTCGAACTCACGGAGCGCGAGATCGTGACCTGGCTGAAGTCGGACGCTTAACCGACTGCGCCACCCAGGCGCCCCTCTCTTTCTATCTTAAAATTACCCCTTCTCCCCTACACCATTTCTTTAGCCAGCCCCCTACTCCAAGTTCCAAATTTGAAACTCCTGTTTGAAACACTGAAATCAACTAAAGGAATTTTACTAAGAAACTGAGGGACAAAAATTGTGAAGTTAAGTGACTGAAGTATACTTGAGATTAACCGAGCCTATCTACTTTGGTGGCAACACCCATTTATCCAGAAACCTCAGCCTACTTCCAGGTGGAAACGCTGTCTTCTTACTTGAACACTTGTTGTTTTCCAGAGCCTGCTTCTAAATAATTGGTGCTCTTCCCACCTCTTGACTCTCCGTGTAAGGAAAGTACTTTGTTATCTGAGAAGTGTTCTTTTTCTCTAATTTTTAGCCATCCATAGTAATCTCATTTTTGTCTCCTTATTCTCTGGTTTGTGAAAGTCTTGAGCCTCTCCTTTGACCCCGAGGGGGAGTGGAATGTGCCACCTCAAAATGGGCCACTGTGGCATGTGGATTGTTTTGAACTGCGGGTAATCAAGAGCCAGCATACTCAGGAAACATTTTTTTTTTTACCTCTCTCTTAACTGACTTAGAGAACTGAAATAGGAGGCCTGGCCCAGTTACCAGATATAACTTTTTTTATCTAAAGGATTTATCTGGGGGCACCTCGGTGGCTCAGTCGGTTGAGCGTCTCGACTCTTGATTCCGGTACAGGTCATGATCCCAGGGTCATGGAATCGAGCCTCAAGTCGGGCTCCATATTGAGCCTGGAGACTGCTTAAGATTCTCTCTCTGTCTCCTTCTGCCCCTCTCCCCCTGCTCCTGTGCTGTCTCACGCGTGTTCTCTCTCTCTCAAAAAAAAAAATATTTATCTACATGGTAAGGCAAAGATTTGATTACCAACCATTTGTTCTTCTGCTCTCCCTGTGACTTGCCTGGTGTCCCTTTGAAACCCCAGGCACCTTTGCCATTCCGTAGCTCAGGATGGTACACAAGCCTCAATCGCCTGACTGCCTTGGGGTCTCATTGTCTTTGTGGGGCTCCCAAATGCCAGTAATCAAATGTTTTTCTCCTGCTAATCTGTCTTTGGATTACTAGACTAGCCAAAGAAACTAGAAGGGGGAAATTTTTCTGTCCCTCTAATCCTTACCTCTCATTTCTTTGGTTTTTCTGAAGAACTGCCATGATCCTTGATATTCAGGCTGACAGCTGCCTTGACATGACGTGGTGCTTGGCCCAAGAATCAAAGGCAAACACCACCTTGACTTCATTTCCGTTTCCTTCCGAGTGAGATGCAGACCTTGAACCCTCTCTGAGACCGCACATCTAAATTCCAGCTTTCAATCCCATTTAGTTTTTAAGTGTATGTAATACTACTTGGAATGCCCTGAACTTAATAGGTGTGCAGTCTTTAATCAGAGTTTTAATTGCATTAACGTTCATGTATGTATGTATGTATGTATTTCGCATTTATTGATTTTGAGAAATGTATGAGCACATGAGCAGGGGAGGTGCAGAGAGAGAGAGAGAGAGAGAGAGAGAGAGAATCCCAGGCAGGCTCCACGCTCAGCACGGAGCCCGACTCTGGGCTTGACCCTAGGATCCTGTGATCACGACCTGGTGGAAATCATGAGCCGGATGCTCAACCGAATGAGCCACGCAGGCGCCCCTGCATGTGTCTCTTAAAAAGCATATCTCAGGGGCACCTGGCTGGCTCAGTCTGTAGGTCATGCGACTCTTGATCTCGGGGATGTGAGTTTGAGCCCCATGATGAGTGTACAGATTGCTTGAAATCGTTAGGGGTGCCTGTGTGGCTCGACTGCTTAAGCGTCCGACTCTTGATTTTGGATCGGGTCATGATCTCACGGTTGGTGAGATCGAGCCCCATGTCCAGCCCTGCACTGACAAGGCAGAGTGTGCTTGGGATTCTCTCTCTCCCTCTCTCGCTGCCCCTTTCCCCTGTGTGTGCGTGTGCGCACACACACTCTCTCTCAAAATAACTAAATAAACCATAAAAAAATTTTTTTAATCTTAAAAAAAAAGAAAAAGTACATCTTAAATAATCATGATCTCATTATTAAACCTAAGGAAATTAATAAGAATCATTTACTATCATGTAACACCTGTCTTAAGTTAGGTTTTTTTTCAAATGGCTGATTTTTTTTTTTTCAAACTAGGATCTGATTAAATTCATGCATTACATTTGATTGTTATATCTTTCAAATCTTTCATAATTTAAAATAATCTTATTTTTTCATTGTCGCCTTATATATTTTTTAGGAGAGAGAGCGAGAGACATGATCAGGCTAAATGACTTGTAGAATGTCCCCATTCCAGAAAATGACATTGACTTTTGAGGAAGCCTAGTTGTCTTATAGAATATTCAGCGTTCTTTCTTTATTTTTTATTAAAAAAAAATTTTTTTAACGTTTATTTATTTTTGAGACAGAGAGAGAGAGCATGAACAGGGGAGGGTCAGAGAAAGAGGGAGGCACAGAATCTGAAACAGGCTCCAGGCTCTGAGCTGTCAGCACAGAGCCCAACGCGGGGCTCGAACTCACGGACCGCGAGATCATGACCCGAGCCGAAGTCGGACGCTTAACCGACTGAGCCACCCAGGCGCCCCTCAACGTTCTTTTTTTAAAAAAACTGTTTATTTATTTATTGTGAGAGACAATGAGAGGGGCAGAGAGAGGGGGAGAAAGAGAATCCCAAGCAGTCTCCATGCCCAACACAGGACTCTGATCCCCACCAACCGTGAGATCATGACCTGAGCCGAAACCAAGGGTCAGACCCTCACCTGACTGAGCCGCCCACGTGCTCCAAAATATCCGACATTCTTCATTCGTCTGATTATGTCTTTCTTTGTAGTCTAACTTGCTCCCCTATGTTCTGGAGGTAGTTCTGAGGTCTTCATTAGATTTAAACTGAAACTTTTTGGCTAAAATATTTATCAGGAAATGCTGTGAACACCCAATGTATCTCTTCAGAAGATACCTAATGTCAGATTGTCCCGTTATTAGTGATGATGAGTTTGATTACTTATTTAAGGTGGTGATAGCCTAATTTCTCCAGGTAAACGTATGTCTTCTGTTTAAAATTTTTAAAATTTTATTTATTTATTTATTTATTTATTTATTTATTTATTTAAATGTGAGCTCCATGCCCAACCTGTGGCTTGAATTCATGACCTCAAGGTCAAGAGTCACATGCTATACTGACCGAGCCAGCCAGGCACCCCTGTCTTTTTTTTTTTTTTTTAATTAGCAAGTAATTTTGGTGACACTTTGACACTTAGCCCAATAACCCGTTCACCATGAACTTAGTGGTTTTAGTGTCCATTTTCTTGAAGAAACTATACATGGTCCTTTGATGGAACTCTTTTAAACAAAGTATTTTTTAGCGGTACCTGGGTGAGTCAATTGGTTAAGTGGCTGACTTCAGGTCATGATCTTGCGGTTCCTGGGTTTGAGCCCCACATCAGGCTCTCTGCTGTCAGCATGGAGCCTGCTTCAGATCCTCTGCCTTCCTTTCTCTCTGCCCCTCCCCTGTTCATGCTGTCTTTCTCATTCTCTTTCTCTCTCTCTCTCTCTCAAAAATAAACCATTAAAAAAATTTTTTTTAATGGTTTATTTATTTTTGAGACAGAGCATGAGCAGGGGAGGGGCAGAGACAGAGCGAGACACAGAATCGGAAGCAGGCTCCAGGCTCTGAGCTGTCAGCACGGCGGAGCCTGACGTGAGGCTCGAACTCACAAAGAGCGAGATCATGACCTGAGCTGAAGTCCGACGCTCAACCGACTGAGCCACCCAGGCGCCCCAACATTAAACATTTTTTTTAGCAAAGCATTAAAAAAAATTTTTTTTCAATGTTTATTTATTTTTGAGAAACAGAGAGAGACAGAGCATGGGCAGGGGAGGGGCAGAGAGAGAGAGGGAGACACAGAATCTGAAGCAGGCTCCAGGCTCCCAGCTGTCAGCACAGAGCCTGACGCGGGGCTCGAACTCTTGAACCATGAGATTATGACCTGAGCCAGAGTCTGCACTTAACTGACTGAGACACCCAGGCGCCCCCTCGTGAACCTTTTGCTTTCGGCCCATCCTTATTGCGTATCCTGCTTTAACCCACGTTGTCTGGTTTTCCTTTTCAGTACTCCATGGTGGAACTGCAGGTAGGTAGACGTTTCCTTTCCTTTTCTGTCAGCTGTGGAAAAGGGGAGATGATTTCGGTGCTCAACCCCGAGGCCAGAAACCACTCTGAGATGTTGGCCCAGTGCCCAAGATGGAGTCCGCGGCCCAGCACCCACAATTCCCCGCAAGCCATGCCTGCTCTCTGGCCTGTGCTCTCCCACCCTCTCAGGCCTGAACCTCTGTAGTTAAGGACACACTGCCCTGCGGCCACCGGCCTTCCCACTCTGATTCCCGTGACTTCTCTGCTCCGTGCGAGTTCCACCGGGCTCAGTTCTGTACTCCTCTTGTTGTCATGGCCGTTCTTGTAGACGCTCAGCAGTTGGCTATGATGTGAATACCTGTGGGCAGTGCCGAGAAGGACAGGGACCAGAAAGTTGGAATAGCTCATGGCATCACCTCCATTGTTCTGTTACCTTATCTGTCAGGTAGCTTACGATAAATTCCCTCAGCATTACCCCTACATAGGCACCGAGAACAAACAACTCTCTGTAAAGGCCATCCTAAAGCCCACTTTCTGAAACTGACAATAACACCTTAGAGGGCTCGATCTGACTCTTTGAATCCACAAGGATGCTTTTCTTCCCCAGTGGGGTCCGGCCCTATAGGAAAATTTATTTAGCAACAAGAAAACTATAAATGAAAACTTAGCCACAAAGAAAATTATGAGTGAAACAGGGGGCCCCTCTTCCTGGACGCAGACCACGGAGGTCATGAATCCCAGGGAGTGTGATTCTTTACCTGCGCTCTGTGTCTTTAGCTGCTTTTTGTAGCGCAGAGCGAGAGACAGGCAGGTACGTCATGAAGTTTCTTTTTAATGAACGCAGGACCCAAATAGCAACAGGATTGCCCAGTGGCTGGAAGTGATGCCTGAGCAAGGCATTGCGGACCTGTCCTTCCAACTGGCCCCAGAGGCGACGCTGGGCACCTATACCGTGGCAGTGGCTGGGGGCAAGACCTTTGGCACCTTCCTTGTGGAAGAATATGGTAGGTGGGAGAATCAGCAGGTCAGAGCGTTGGACAGAATCTTACCCCCAAGTGAGCAAAGGTACAGTAAAATATACTACGGGGAGGGATTCTTGATTCGTTTTTGAATCCTGGCTAAGCCACCTAATAACGTTAGGAGCATTTTTGCCTTGCTCGTCCCCTCCCTCAACTTAATTCATTTAATTATCACTGTTTCTATATCCCTCTGTCTACTGTCGGTAGGGGTCAAATCCTTTTTCTTGCCCATTTTTGTTTCCACTCTCCCCAGTGCTGCCTAAGTTTCAGGTGGATGTGGTGGAACCCAAGCAGTTATCGACCGTGGAGGAGTCCTTCTTAGTGAAAATTTGTTGTAGGTGAGACTAAAGCTCTGGATCTGATGGAGATTACGGCTCTATGGAGAAGAGTGACAGGGGAGAGTGGTTATGGAGGCGGTGGTTAAGACTCGAGACATTTTATGCGGTCCAGAGCCGTGACTTCTCCCAGAACACATTTTCTTTTTTTGTTTTTTTTTTTGGGGGGGGGGTTTGGGTTTTTTGTGTTTTGTTTTAGAAAGAGAGAGAGTGAGAGGGCACTCAAGCGGGGGAGGGGGGAGGAGACAGAGAGAGAGAGAGAGAGACTCTTAACCAGGGTCCACAGTCCATGCTCAGCACAGTGTCTGACATGGGGTTCGATCCCATGACCCTGGGATCGTGATCTGAGCTGAAATTAAGAGTTGGACAGTCAACCGGCTGAGCTACCCAGGTGCCCCTACATTTTTTTTCCCTTATTTATTTATTTATTTTTGAGGGAGAAAAGTGTGCGTGAGCGGGGGGGGGGGGGCAGAGAGAGAGAGAGAGGGAGGCAGACGATCCAAAGCAGGTTCAGCCCTGTCAGCAGCCAGTAAGCCCACCGTGGGACTCAGACTCACGAACGGTGAGATCATGACCTGAGCGGAAGTCAGACGCTCCACTGACTATGCCACCCAGGTGCCCCTCAGCATTATTAGTTAGCGTCCGCTTTGTGCGGAACACAACAGTGAATCCGATGAGAAATCGGGGTAAGGAGAAAGAAAAGCATCGATCTCGGTCCTTCGGATGGTATTTGTTGTGTGGTGGCCGACACCCTAAGGCTTTGGGTAAAGCAGGGAAGTGGACCAGACTAGTGAAGGGTAGGACAGTCAGTGCTTCCAGAGGCTGGAGTACGGAAAAGAAGGAAAAGTGGTGTCTCAGAAGAGGAGGGCTGGATCTCAAGTGGAATCTCCCAACTCTGACTTGTCGTGCTTCTCTGGGTTAGGTACACCTACGGAAAGCCCATGAGAGGGGCAGCACAGGTATCCGTGTGTCAAAAGGCGTATACTCACCATTTTCCAGAGGCAGAATGGGAACAGCTACCCGACAGATGCAAGAACCTTTCTGGACAGGTGAGTAAAGGGGATGTAGCAAGGGAAACTTATTCCTGTGTCCGAAAGTAACTAAGCACCAATATACCAATATAGAAAAGTAGTAAAAACCCCAGAGTAGGAACCTTTTCACACAATCGTCGTCCCAGTTCCAAAGCCCAAGGCAATCTTCTTTATTCTAAACAGGCGAAGTCTTTTAGAATCTGCCCTGGAGTCGAGAAATTACGCTAAATCCTTGCGAGGCACAATTTTCCTGCCCTGCAGTTGGTTCTTTCTCCCCCTTCTCCGATCTTGAAGCTTCAACGTTGCTTCATGATTATCTGTGTCGGAGGAGAGTTTTTCTGTCTTAAACGTGGCGAAACTAAAGTATGGAGATCAGAATTTCTGTCTACGGTATATTATCAAGTGGGAGTAGAAGTTAGGTGGTTCATGCTCCCTTTCTCTCTCCCTGATTGCCTCACTAGACTGACAAGTCAGGATGCTTCTCAGCTTCCGTGGATATGTCCACCTTCAACCTCACTGGTTACACGTACAGCCACAGCATCAATATTGTGGCTACCGTGGCGGAGGAAGGAACAGGTAAGTTGGACACGCCTGCCTTCATTAAGAAAAGAGACAGGAGAGGGGCTGTCCTAGGGAACAGACCCATCGAGAGGGCTCAAGACCTACCCTCATTAGCGTTTGGAGACGAGTCTGTTCCTAGTTCACCGTCAAAGGGAAATGCCGGATTCCAATCTGTCACTCACTACCTATTTCCCCAAAAGTTTGGGGAGGAGGAGTTCGTTTGGATCTTTGGCCGGAAATATGTTCGGTTTCATACGTCCAAGGTGGCACTGTCCTTTCAGGGATTTTACGTTACACTAACACCAGGTGTTTAGGTCATCATACGTCTGATTTCCCTCTTCAGGAGCAGAGGCCAATACCACTCAGGATATCTACATTTCTTCAGAAATGGGATCGATAACCTTTGAAGACACCAAAAATTTTTATTACCCCAATTTCCCCTTCACTGGGAAGGTATGTTGAAACCTGTCTCTACACCCAAAAGGTGCTTAACCATCCGCTGTTGCCTTCTTCCTGGAGACATGTAATAATAGCTCATTTAACATTTTTTTTCTCAGTCCTTTACGTGTATTCGCCTGTCTAATCCTTACAACGATCCAATGAGGCAGACACTATTATTGGCCCCGTGTTACCTACCAATGAGGAGACTGAGGCACAGAGAGGTTAAATGATTTTCCAAAAGTTATACAGCTAGTAAGTGGCACCTAGGATCAAACCCAGGCAGACTGCGTCCAGAGTATATAGTCTTAATTCCTTGGGTTGTGCTGCCTTTAGTCTCCCGTGAGATGTGCCTTGAATATTAATGTGACTTCGTTGCCTTTCCCAGTGCCCGGGACTCGTACTCTAATGTCCAAATCGTTGAATTTTAGACCTGCACGGTATCCGGAGAAATCATCTAGTCTGGCTCCTCATCTAAGCAAGATTAAACGTGCCTTAACAGGGGCGCCTGGGTGGCGCAGTCGGTTGAGCGTCCGACTTCAGCCAGGTCACGATCTCGCGGTCTGGGAGTTCGAGCCCCGCGTCGGGCTCTGGGCTGATGGCTCAGAGCCTGGAGCCTGTTTCCGATTCTGTGTCTCCCTCTCTCTCTGCCCCTCCCCCGTCCATGCTCTGTCTCTCTCTGTCCCAAAAATAAATAAACGTTGAAAAAAAAAAAAATTAAAAAAAAAAAATTAAAAAAAAAAATAAACGTGCCTTAACAGGGAGCCAATTATCGCTCCTTAAGCAGTTTCTTCAGAGATTTAAAAATTTCCTTTGTTGAAGTCTTCTTTCTGATACTTAACAATCTGTCCGTCTCTCCAGTTTATCTTTGTTAACGTCCCAAACAGTCGTTCAGCACAATAATGTAGCATACTTTTAGATCTATTTAGATCAATCCTTAGCCATCTTGTCTCTAGACCAAGGGTAGATCCAGATTCTCTGGGAGCCTATGGATTATAAATTTGGGAGTGGAAGGGGATTCTCTCTCTAAAAAAAAAAAATAATAATAATAATGTACAGAGAGGGGCGCCTGGGTGGCTCGGTCGGTTAAGCGTCCGACTTCGGCTCAGGTCATGATCTCACGGTCCGTGAGTTCGAGCCCCGCGTCGGGCTCTGTGCTGACAGCTCAGAGCCTGGAGCCTGTTTCAGATTCTGTGTCTCCCTCTCTCTCTGCCCCTCCCCTGTTCATGCTCTGTCTCTGTCTCAAAAATAAATAAACGTTAAAAAAAATTAAAAAAAAATAATGTACAGAGAGCCTTGGGGGGGGGGAACCTGTGTAAATGAAGGGTCCTGAAGCTTCATTAGCTACGTGACAAATCTACTCCTGCTCCAGGCTGAGCTGCTTCTGTTTGCTTCTCACTTCCCCACAGATGTCAGGTTCCAATGCTTGAATCGCACCTACTTGTTTCTGGACTGTTTCGTGAAATGTATTCTTAGAGTTTCTTTTCTCACCTCACTTCACCTCATACTTGAACCGACTCCAGACCTAACCCTAACTCATGCCCTCATAACCTTCATCCTTTAGATAAGAGTTAGGGGCCATGATGGCTCCCCCCTCAAGAATCATTCAGTATTTCTGGTGATTTCTGGCATAAATGGAACCACCAACCAGACCCTAACTACTGACAACGATGGCCTTGCTCCCTTCGAGCTGGATACAGTCAGTTGGAATGGGAGAGATATTTCTCTGGAGGTAAGCACCGAAGAGGACACGCTTTCCGGTAAGGCTTCCCTGAAGGAAAACCTCAAACTTTTCCAGTTCTCTCCCCTCCTCCCTCATTTGTCATTCTGTCAGCATCATTCACCAGTCCTGCTTCCCAGTTGACAAAAACTTTTGTTGGTCTTTAATATCAACCGAATAAATTTTCCTTCAGGTAAACAATGTTATTTCTACTAATTCATCGTACGACTTATCCTCATCTCTATTTGATCCCATATTTAAAATCAGAGTGGGGGGGGGGCGCCTGGGTGGCTCAGTCAGTTAAGCGGCCGACTTCGGCTCAGGTCATGATCTCACGGTCCGTGAGTTTGAGCCCCGCGTCGGGCTCTGTGCTGACAGCTCGGAGCCTGGAGCCTGTTTCGGATTCTGTGTCTCCCTCTCTCTCTGCCCTCCCCTATTCATGCTCTGTCTCTCTCTGTCTCAAAAATAAATAAACGTTAAAATCAGAGTAGGGAGAGGGCACCTGGGTGGCTCAGTTGGTTGAGCGTCCAAATTCGGCTCGGGTCACCATCTCGAGGTTTGTGAGTTCGAACCCCGCGTCGGGCTGTCTGCTGTCAGTGTAGAGCCCGCTTCAGATCCTTTGTCCCCTTCTCTCTCTCTCTCTCTCTCTCTGCCCCTCCCCTGCTTGCTATCTCTCTCTCAATAATAAATAAACATGAAAAAATAAATAAAATAAAAGTAGAGTAGGAAGGACAAGATAATTCAGAGTCATTTTCTTCCCTCTATGTCCCTCCCTCCACCGGCTCTGGGGCCATTACTCATAAACATGGCAAAGAAGGAAACTCTGTGTTTGGATAACTTCCAGGGAAGGCAACTCATACCAGTTATCAGCTGTAACACGATGCTGCTCAACAAACAACCACAAAACTTTAGTGTTATACAACCACAAGTGTGTCCCTCTGGGGGACTTCTTGTCCCTCTGGGGTAGTCAGGCAGCTCTGCTGGTCTTGGGGGCGGGGGGTGGTTCTTACATGCTGTGGCTCAACCGGCTGATGAAGGCCAGGCTCACACGTCCCAGCAAACTAGTTCGGGTACATTCTTACAGCCACGACTGGGAGCAAGAGCAAAGGTCGACACCCAAGGGCTCTTCCAAGCCTCTCCCTCTCTTGCATATGCTCACATCCCGTTCCCCGACAAGTCACATGGTGGGTCTGCAGTTAGACTAACAGGGCAACACAAGACTACGTTGCAGAGGGCATTAATACCGGAGGGATGGATTGGGCCCATTAGTGCCATCATTCACCATGCTGCTTAAGCAAACACATACAATTTGTGTGGTGGCTCATTTAAGTAATTGTTTATATAAGGCCTCACTCAGTCACTCTACTTAGAAATAATCTTCATTTTTTCCCCCCTCTTTTTTTTTTTTTTTAATTTTTATGTGAATTCTAGCTAGTTAACATACAGTACAATATTGGTTTCAGGAGTAGAGTTTAGTGATTCATCACTTACAGACAATGCCCAGTGCTCATCCCAGCAAGTGCTCTCCTCAATGCCCATCATCCATTTAGCCTATCCTCTACTCACCTCCCTCCATCAACCCTCAGTTTGCTCCCTGTTGTTAAGAAGCTTTTATGGTTTGGGGCCCCCGGGTGGCTCAGTCGGTTAAGCGTCCGACTTTGGCTCAGGTCCTGATCTCACAGTTCGTGGGTTTGAGCCCCACGTCTGTCTCTGTGCTGACAGCTCGGAGCCTGGAGCCTGCTTCGGATTCTGTGTCTCCCTCTCTCTCTGCCCCACCCCCACTTGCACTCTGCCTCTGTCTCTCTGAAAAATAAATAAACATTTAAAAAAATTAAAAAAAAAAGAAACTCTTATGGTTTGTTTCCCTCTCTCTCTCTTTTTTCCTTCCCCGCCTTCTCATATGTTCATCTCTTTCGTTCCTTAATAGAAATGATTATTTTAAAAAAATTTTTTAACGTTTATTTATTTATTTAAAAAAAATTTTTTTAACTTTTATTTATTTTTGAGACAGAGAGAGACAGAGCATGAACAGGGGAGGGTCAGAGAGAGGGAGACACAGAATCTGAAACAGGCTCCAGGCTCTGAGCTGTCAGCACAGAGCCCGACGCGGGGCTCGAACTCACGGACCGTGAGATCATGACCTGAGCCGAAGTTGGCCGCTTAACCGACCGAGCCACCCAGGCGCCCTTAGAAATGATTATTTTTAACCTTACTATCCTTTACACCTGGTTTTCTTATCCCTAGGATGTATTCTTTGATTTCTGTGTAATCTTAGTCATGCTTATCTACATCTCTTGCATCAGTCCGTGAAGGTTTATCACCCACAATTGAGCATCACTTGAAAACTATAATTTCACTCGTCTACATACCAAAGTGCTGCTGCACATAACCACTGTTACGGATTCCTCAATCATCCTTAGCTGGACCTCTAGTAAAACATCCACAGGCCATTCTTAGGCAGTGAAGATTTGAGAGAGATGGTTTTGAAAACCATAAGAAGTCCATGGGGTTACTATGGTGGGGGCTTGTGTTAAAAGCCTTTTTCTTTCTCTTTTCTTAGGGCAGATTCCAAATGGAAGATCTGGTATATAAGCCAGAACAGGTGCCTCATTACTACCAGAACGACTATCTGCGCCTGCAGCCCTTCTACAACACAACTCGTAGCTTCCTTGGCATCCACCAGCCAAACGGAGTCTTGGCGTGTGGCCAGCCCCAGGAAGTGCTGGTGGATTATTACATTGATCCCGCTGATGCGATCCCTGCCCAGGAAGTCATCTTCTCCTACTATGTGAGACAGGGCAATGAGGGCTGGGGAAAGTGCACGAGGGAAGGAAAGGAAATGAGGAGAGTGAGACGGAGAGGGTGATTTATGTCTAGAGACACAGTGCAAGTCACGTGGGTAATTTCAAAATGTTTAGAAGCCGTGTTTAAAAAAATGAAAAGAATAGGTCACACTAATTTAAAAAATACATTTTAGGGGTACCTGGCTGGCTCAGTCAGGGGAAGAGGCAGCTCTTGCTCTTAGGGTCATGAGTTCAAGCCCCACACTGGGTGTAGAGATTATATATATATAAAATATTATGTATATGTGTGTATGTAATATATGTATATACACATATATATACACACATATACATTATATATACATATATACATACATGTATATATTATATATTATAAAATATATAATATTATATAATATATAATATATAGTATATATATTTTTATATTATATATATTATAATATATAATATATATTTATATCTATTTATATTATTTATATTTATATTATATATAATATATTATTAATATGTATTATATATTATATATTATATTATATTATATATAATTATATATTGTATATATATACTATATATAATTATATTATATATAATATATAACATTATCTATTATATATATAATTATATATTAATATTTATATTATATATTTATATATAATATAGAAATATATTACATATATTATACACAATATATAATATATTATATATATGATATATATCATATAAAATATATTATATATAATATATATTATATATTATATTATATATAATATATATAAATATATATATACATGTATATATTATATATTATGTATATGTGTGTATATATATGTATATATGTATATATATGTATAATAATACATATATATACATATATACATAATATATAATGCATACATATATGTGTAATAATACATATATGTATATATACACATATATACATAATATATAATCATACATATATGTATAATAATACATATATGCATATATACACATATATACATAATATATAATACATACATATATGTATAATAATACATATCTATATGTGTATATATACACACATATAGATATAATATATAATACATACATATATGTACGTATATATGTGTATATACACACATATGTATATATACACACACATATACACACGTATATACACGTATATATGTATAAGTTTAACCCAGTGTATCCAACATATGATCGTGTCAACCTGAAATCAACACCAAAATTATTAATAGATATTTTACACTTCTTGTTTCAGCTGAGTTCCAAGTCTCTGAAACTCAAAGTGTGTATTTTCTAGTAGCCACCTTTCTTTTTTTTTTTTTTTTTTTTTAAATTTTTTTTTCCAACGTTTATTTATTTTTGGGACAGAGAGAGACAGAGCATGAACGGGGGAGGGGCAGAGAGAGAGGGAGACACAGAATCGGAAACAGGCTCCAGGCTCTGAGCCATCAGCCCAGAGCCCGACGCGGGGCTCGAACTCCCGGACCGCGAGATCGTGACCTGGCTGAAGTCGGACGCTTAACCGACTGCGCCATCCAGGCGCCCCATAGTAGCCACCTTTCAAGGGCTCCAGCAGTCACATGTGGCTCATGGCTACTGTATTGCAGTGTCGGTGTAAAGGATGGGGGTGGATGTGAAAAAAAAGAGATTTTAGAAAGGAGCCCAGGGAAACTGGGAAGATAAAACGAAGAATTAAGGAGAACACATTGCTGGTCAGGGCTGAATGGGAGCTGGGTGCGTGAATGGGGGAGAGGGTGCGGAGGGGCTGGGACTCAGAACAAATTTCATTCTGTGATTCATTGGTCAGTAATTTAAAAATAGATGATAAAGGTTAAAATTAACATTGATAGCAGCTTTGTGGTGTGAGTAAAATCACAACTTGTGGCTTGATAAGCGGCTTTACTGGTCACCTTGATGATAGCGGGGAGTTAGATTTGTGTAAAGCCCGGGTTTGCCGGGGCCCAGAGTCTCTATTCTCTTGTCACCCTCTCCAAGTTTCTGAGGGATTTTCTCCCCATTGATTCATTTCAGTGTCCTCGCGCAGAAACAATCATCCTGACCAAACAGGATGAGGAGGGGTAGACAACATAAGGAGTCAGAGTGCTAACACGGGCACTGTCTTCGGGACAGGAGTGTGGGGACAGCCGGGGGGCGGGTGGACGGGCTGATCAGTGTGGAAGGGCTGAGGGCCAGCTGAGAGTCTGAAGAGCCAGCCCTAGAGCCCTTGACTGCAGTCTGAGCTGACAGCCTGCTTAGAAACAGTTTCACTGAATTTGGTTTCAAGTGAGTGAACAGGGAGAGTTCGACGAGGGGATTTCTCCCCCAAAGAGTCAAATGTCAGAAGGGCTCAAGGCAGTTTAAAGTGCACTCGTTTCCATTGAATTCTGAATCAAGCGATTAAAAAAAAAGTTATGAAGACGGATGGATTTTGGGTTAACTTCATGTTACAAGGAGTATAAGAGAATCAAACCTGGAGACCCTCAAGAATCAGTGGACAGCTCTCTATTGTGAAGAATGGCTTCTGTTCCGTTTGGCCCCGAAGTAATGATGACCTGTGTCTCCTCCCATCCTTGGCCGTGGTTCTCGGGAGCGCCTCCAAGAGGAAGGGTCATCAAGGCTCATGGTGCCATCCGACATTTGACAAACTGACGGATGCGGCATGAAGCACTGAGCCAGGCTCTGGAACTAAGAAAGGAGACTTTCCTTATGCAGAGAGGCAGGGATGCCCCACAAGTAGGGTCCCATAACTTCTGTGCGGTTGATGATTTCTTTTTTTTCTTTTCTCTTTTTTAGGTAGTGGGGAAAGGGCGTTTGGAGATAGAGGGGCAGAAACACCTGAATTCTGAGAAGGAAGGTGAGTGTTTAGGCTTCCACTGAAAGATGAAAGGATATCTTCAACTTCCAGGAAGCTCTTGTTATCCCAGAAGCAACAGAGAAGAAGCAATGAGAGAATACCACTGATCACCACAGAGCAGGAGAATGGGGGGGCCGCAGCTAGGGCAATGAGAGGCGTAGACTTGCGGTTGGAGGTCATTGGTGGACGAGCGCGCATTCTCATCCCTGTGTATCCCCTCTTCTTTTCCAGGAATGAAAGGCTCCTTCTCCATCTCACTGACCTTCACTTCCAGACTAGCCCCTCATCCTTCTCTGGTGATCTATGCCATTTTTCCCAGCGGAGCGGTTATAGCCGACAAAATTCAGTTCTCAGTAGAGATGTGTTTTGACAATCAGGTAAAATGGCAGTTGAGAAAGGTGAAGAAAAGGTCTGGGCAGAGAGAGAGAGAGAGAGAGAGAGATCTTGCATATGCTGGGGCTGGAGATCAGGCAGGGACAGAGGAATAGGAAGATAATAGGGAGGCGGACGTCATTATCGTATTTATATCTTCAGGATGTTTTGTTGAAATCGCTCTCTTTCTTTTTATTTTTTATTTTTAAAAAAAATTTTTTTTCAACGTTTATTTATTTTTGGGACAGAGAGAGACAGAGCATGAACGGGGGAGGGGCAGAGAGAGGGCGACACAGAATCAGAAACAGGCTCCAGGCTCTGAGCCATCAGCCCAGAGCCCGACGCGGGGACCGCAAGATCGTGACCTGGCTGAAGTCGGACGCTTAACCGGCTGCGCCACCCAGGCGCCCCACTCTCTTTCTTTTTAGAAAGTCATGCCGGGGAAACTGTGTATTCTTCTTTCTTTTTAGTTTCTGCCTCGTAAACTTTCTGTGTTATTCCGTGCTGTGCTGCTCGCTTTTTCCAGCTGTACCGCAAGGGCACTAGTTCCAAAAGGGCCAGACTTAAAAAAAAAAAAAAAAAAAAAAAATCAGTATAAAAGTGAAGGAATGGGCCCCGATGCCAGAACTGGGGCATGTTGGCAGATGAGGCAAATTATGTTGTTTCTCCCTGTCTCCGGGCTGACCTGATCCCCAAGTTATACTTTTCCCTTCCCCAGGTTTCCCTTGGCTTCTCACCTTCCCAGCAGCTTCCAGGAGCAGATGTGGAACTACAGCTGCAGGCAGCTCCTGGGTCCCTGTGTGCCGTCCGGGCGGTGGATAAGAGTGTCTCACTGCTGAGGCCAGAGAGAGAGCTGAGCAACAATTCTGTGAGTAGTCTGCTACTGGGGCGGGAAGAGAAGACAGTGTGACTGCATTCGAACAAAAGATGGATTTCAGGGAGTGAGGGAAAGCCTGAGCTTTTCTACCATAAGGTGGTAGAAAAGCTGATGGGGAAACAGAGGTAAACTGATGGCATGAGAAAGGCAGGGCTCATGTGGGCATAGAAGTAGGAAAGATGTAATAGGAGTTAAGGGTGACAGATTATTGAAGAAGGTGAGAAAGAGGGGGGGCCTGGGTGGCTCAGTCGGTTCAGTGTCTGACTCTTGATTTTGGCTCAGGTCACGATCTCGTGGTTCGTGAGTCCGAGCGCCCCGAGCTCTGTGCTGTCAGCACAGAGCCTGCTTGGAATCTTCTCTCTCTCTCTCTCTCTCTCTGCCCCTCCCCTGTTCACGCACATTTCTCTCTCTCTCAAAATAAAGAAATGAGCTTTAAAAAACCTTTAGAAAATGGTGAAAAAGGGGTCAAAAATGTAAAGGTAGGGGAGATTTTGTGATGCAATAAATACAGGAAGATTTCGGGAGTAACGAAGAGAAATAATACGAGGGCGGTGAGCTGTGGCACCACAGTCCGAGAGAAGTTTCTCTACTGATTTCACTGTGTCAACAGTTTATTTCCTTTTCCCTTCCTGTTTCAGATCTATAGGATGTTCTCATTCTGGTACGGTCACTACCCCCATCAGGTGGCTGAATATGATGAGTGTCCAATGTCTGGCTTCTGGAACTCTCCACAAACCCTCTCGGTTATGTGGAGGCCTTGGTTCTCTGAACGTGTGGACCTTTTCCATTTTTTCCAGGTAGATGTTCTTACCCGTTTTGTTCTTGTAGAAACAATGGTGGTGGTGGGTGGAGGAAATTCCTTACCTAAAAAAAGCAGAGAGACTCATGTGGGCACTGAGGGGATAAAACCTTGGAAGAAACTCCTAATATGTGAGGTAGCCTCTCCTGGTCCTTATCCTTGAAGAAGGTACCCAACTGCCCAACTGCATTGGAAGAGGGCCACCGTGAGAGGCTGTGTGCAGCCTCTTTCCATCATTATAAACAATATATGAGTAGAAGTTAAGTACTTTATGAGTCGGAGTTGGGGATGCCGAGGCCTAAGTCTGACCGGAAGTCTCTGAAGTCAGGAACCATGTCTTGTTCATCTTTGTATTCTCTCTAATGACTGATCCTTCATAATACTCAATGTGTTTTTGTTGAATTGACTGAGCCGATATGGTTCCTGCCCTCAGACAGTTCAGGCTAAATCAAATAATAAGGGCACAGTGACTAACGTTTGGAAGAAGCATGAAATATATTTGACAATGAAATAAGTGGATTACTATTCACTGATAAAAAGAAGGATGAGATCTTGTCATTTGCGCCCACATGGGTGGATCTTGAGGGCGTTATGCTCAGTGACATAAGTCAGTCAGAGAAAGACAGATACCATATGATCTCACTTCTATGTGGAACCTAAACGACAGCAACAAGAAGCTCATAGAATAATCTGGTGGCTGTCAGAGGCAGTGGGCATGGGGTGTGCAAAATGAGTAAGGTTGTCAAAAGGCACAGACATCTGGTTTAAAAGAAGTCCTGGGGATGTAACATATAGCATGGCGACCGCATGGCTAATATTGTATTACATACTTGAAAGTTGCTAAAAGAATAGATCTTGAAAGTTCTCATCGCAAGAAAAAAACATCTTTTTTGTACCGAGGTATGGTGATGGATGTTAACTAGGCTTATTCTGGTGATCGTTATGCAGAGTATATATTTAAAAAATTGCAATTTTTTAAATTTCTGGCTGACAGAAGTGAACAAAACTTGGTGGCTGAGTGTTGGGGAATAAACACCTGTATCACAGTTAACAGGAAAAGAAGGCTTGGTTCAACCCTTTGAGGATAGACTGCCTAGGCAGTAGCCCACATAGTAAGGGAGGGGACCACTTTAACTCTTCGTCCTCCGGTTTCTTTGGTGCCTATCAGGACATGGGCCTGAAAATACTGTCCAATGCCCAGATTAAGAAGCCAGTAGATTGCAGTCACCAGTCTCTGAAGCACAGCATTGCAGTGGCGGAAGGTAAGCTACCTGTGTAGCTTAAATCATGGAACTCCGGAAGCACACTCTTCGCTTCCTGTTCCTGTTGCCTCCGGTCCGAATGATAATGGCTTGCCGGTCATGGATGCAGGCAGCCAGATCTCTCTCTGGGGAGCACTTTTGAAGCTTGAAGCCCTTACCTATTCATCCCCTGGCCAAACCTCCTCATCTGTCACTTCCCCCTGATGGCCTTGAGACTAGTTGGTTCCTCGGTACTCCTTCCTCCTTGTCTCTGACTTGTTCTCCGTTTCCCTCTAAATTTCTTGGTCGTAGTTCCTCTGCCTCAGCTTATCGTACAACAGAAGTCTTTTGGGAGAGCCCGGGTGGCTCAATTGGTTAAGCATTCGACTCTTGATATCGGCTCAGGTCATGATCTCAGGGTCGTGGGACTGAGCCTCACCTTGGGCTCCACATTGAACATGGAGCCTGCTTGAGATTCTCTCTCTCCCTCTGTCTCTCTTCCCCGCCCCTACTCGCACGTGTGAGAGGTCTCTCTCTCTCTCTCTCTCTCTCCCAAAAGTCTTCTGTTTTCCCAAATTCCCTTATTCTTGTTCTCCTCAGCAAATTATGGTAATCGTCTAGTGAGTTTTGAATCATCATCATCTTCATCACTTCAGTCAGAGGATCCTCAGATCCGCCAGTATTTCCCAGAGACTTGGCTCTGGGATCTGTTTCCTGTTGGGTAAGTGATGCCTCAAAGATATAGCAAGATTGTACCTTGTGGAGTCAGCAGCGAATTCAGAGTCAGATCTTTTTTTTTTTTTAATTTTTTGTTTTTTACATGTATTTATTTTTGAGAGACAGAAAGAGACGGAGCACCAGTCAGGGAGGGGCAGAGAGAGAAGGAGACAGAGAATCCAAAGCAGGCTCCAGGCTCTGAGCCATCAGCACAGAGCCCGACGCGGAGCTCGAACTCACAAGCCATGAGATCGTGACCTGATCCAAAGTCAGACTGAGCCAACCGTCTGAGCCACCCAGGCACCCCAGAGATAATGTTGTTTTTTTTTTTTTTTTTTTAAGACATGGATTTACTTATTTATTTTTAAAATTTATTATTTTTTTTAAATTTTATTTTAGAGAGAGAGTGCAAGCAGGGGAGGGGCAGAGGGCGAGAGGGAATCTTACGCAGGCTCCACGCTCAGCACAGAGCCCGGCCCGGGGCTCGTGACAAGCTCATCTCAAGGCTCCTGTGTCCAAAAAGTACATGAAAAGATGCTCCATGTCGCTAATCAGAGAAATGCAAGTGAGAACCCCGACGAGATCGCACCTCACAGATTCAGGGGCACTGGCTCTTTCAGATACGTGTGTCCACACGTGCCCACCTGCTCTTACCCCCTCCTCTACGCAGGCACCCCCTTCTCCCATATTTGTACATCCTCACTCCCCCCGAAGGGTCACACTCTGAGGCTGGCATGTCCCTCAGTTCGGCTGCCTTTTTTACCTTCCCCCCACCTCCGTGACAACAACAAATGACTTCTGCAGGTGAACTGATAGCTTCCTCCACAGTGTTCTCCTTGTCCTGCTGTGTGTGCGCGCCTCACCTGGGTTCTGTGTTCTCACAGTAACTCAGGGAAGGAGGCTGTCCATGTCACGGTTCCTGATACTATCACCGAGTGGAAGGCCATGACTTTCTGCACCTCCCAGACTAGCGGCTTTGGTCTGTCACCCACTGTTGGACTGACTGCTTTCAAACCATTCTTTGTTGATCTGACTCTCCCTTACTCAGTAGTTCGAGGGGAATCTTTTCGCCTTACTGCCACCATCTTCAATTATCTAAAGGACTGCATCAGGGTAAGAGCCGAGATACCGGAATCTCTGACCCCGGGAAAGAGATGGGACGCGATTCCCCGTTTTCCTAAGCCTCTGTGCGTGGCTTCCTGTACTCAGACCCTTTATATTTCCTAAACATCTTCAGGTTCACACTCACCTGGCTAAATCCGATGAGTACCGGGTGGAATCGTGGACGGGTCCTCAGGACTCCAGCTGTCTCTGTGCTGATGAAGCAAAAAGCTATCACTGGAATATCACAGCTATCAAGTTGGGTAAGAGGAGGAGGGGGTGGAGGGAGCAAGAGAAGCATAGAGCAAAGCTCAGTCATTGAGAACGTTACCCTTTCCTCTCCTGCGTTCGCTTTGTTCTTGCTTTTTCATTTTATTTGCCTCTATTTTTGCCCTCTAAACCTATGCCATCAATAAATAAGCAAATGCTCTTTGATCGATGACCAAAAAGTTATCCAAATAAGACTATTTTGAGTGCGAAAAGGGGAGCTTTTGATATTTATGGCAGGACAAGGGCTATAGAGTCTTGTTATTAATCAGGTACTTACTAAGGGCCAGCCTCTGTTCTAGCTGCTTGACCTGTACGAATTCATCTAACCGTCACAATAGCCCTAAGAGATGTCATTTGCTCTTAAGATAAGATCCTGGCGACTTAAAGTATGGTCTTCCGATGTATTAGTTACCTAATACATTAGTTATCTAATACCTATCTGATACAACCACCCTGAAAACTTAGAGGCTTAAAAGAATAAACATTTCTCATCACCCAGTTTCCGTGGGCCAGTAATCTAGGTACTGTTTAGCAGGGTGCCTCTGTCTCAAGGTCTCTCATCAAATACCAATCAAATCGTCACCCAGGGCTATGTTTTCATTTGGAGACTTGACTAGAGGAGGATCCGCTTCCAAAGCCTCTGTCCCACACAGGCTGCGGTTCTTGGCCTCAGCTGTGGGCTGGTGGCCTCCCTCAGTTTCTTGTCACATGAATCTGTCCACCGGGCGGCCTCATGACAGGACAGCTGGCCACCTGCAGAGTAAGGGGCCCAAGAGAAAGAGTGCCCCTGAGATAGGAGCTATAGTCTTTTGTAACTTAATCTCAGAAGTGGGGGTGATGGGTATTGAGGAGGGCACCTTTTGGGATGAGCACTGGGTGTTGTATGGAAACCAATTTGTCAATAAACTTCATATAAAAAAAAAAAAAAAAGAAGTGGCATCTCATTGCTTCTGTCCTATCCTCCTCTTTGGAAGCCAGTCACTTAATCCAGCCCACGCTTTGAGAGGAACTGACACAGCAGTATGAATACCGGGATGCAGAGATAATTGGGGACCCTTAGAGGCGGCCTACCACACTGGACCCACATTATTGACATCACCCGGAAATTTGTGAGAAATGTGATATAGGCCCCACCCCAGATCCACTTAGTTTGTGTCGTAACAAGATCCACTGGTCTTTGAACGCCATTAAGTTTAAGGAGCACTGGTCTGGAGGGGAAGAGACCTCCTTGGACCTCCGGCAACAGGGCTAATGCCTTCCTTTCTCCTTCTTTCTTGTCAGGTCATGTAAACTTTACTGTTACTACCAAGATTCTGGACAGCGATGAACTCTGTGGGAGGCAGAAGGGGTTTGTTCCAGAAAAGGGCCAAAGTGACACACTCATCAAACCAGTTCTGGTCAAGGTGAGTTTTCTGCAGGCTTAGCTTCACGAGATAGAGATAGCAGGCACCCCGGGGGTGCTGTGTGTGTGTCTAGCCGTACGGTTGGTCTCCCACGGCTGTCTGACTCCAAGTGCAGTCAGATAGCTCATTTGCCTTCTTCTGTGACCCCTTTCTGCCCTTAATTATTTGCCTACCCCATACCAATGCTCTATGACAGTGCCTAATACAGTGCCGGGTTTAGACCCTCAACGAATGTTAGTTTCTCTTATTAAAAATCTCTACTATCGGCATTTGCTGCTTTTTTTTATCCCCTCATGAACCCCATTGCCAATCATTGCCTCTTAGAAGTGACCTAAACTTGCCCTTAGTTCTAGCCCTTGCACAGAAAGAATTTTACTGGTAGATCCATCCCTGTGTTGAAATGGAGTTCTCAGGGTGCCCGGGTGGCTCAGTCGGTGAAGCGTCCCGCTCTTGACGTTGGCTCAGGTCATGATTTCACGGTTTGTGAGTTCGAACTCCACATCGGGCTCTGAGCTGGCAGTGCGGAGCCTACTTGGGATTCTCTCTCTCCCTCTTTCTCTGCCCCTCCCTGGCTCATGCGCTCTCTCTCTCTTTCTCTCTCTCTCAAAATAAATAAATAAGCATTAAAAAAATTAAAAAAAGGAAAGAAAAGAAAAGAAATGGAGTTCTCCTGAGCTTCAAGGAGAAGCTCTGTTTTCTCTTGTTGGGAGAAACCCTGGGGGCACAGGGAGGGCCTTTTCTCCCCATTTCCCATCCACTTCCTGTTCCTTCAGGGCCACCTGCCCTGACATTCACCTTCATTGTTTTCACCCTATGTCTCTCTTCATGTCAGCCTGAAGGAGTCCTCGTGGAGAAGACACACAGCTCATTGCTTTGCCCAAAAGGTGGGTGAGTGCAGAGAGGGGTTGGTACTGAGAATTCCCGTAGCCAACGGGAGACTTTCTTGGGCCAAAGGAGGAATATAAAGGACAGGAAAGGGTAGGAGAGTCTAAGGGTGCTGTCCCTAATAGGACCAATTAGCTGAGAGACAGGATGAAGAAAAAATGTACAACACAATTGTGTGTTGTTTTCTTTTTTTTAAGTTTATTTTCAGCAAAGAGCACTATGAATAGGTTGAAAGAAATTTGCCTCCATCCCATAGCAAGGACTGGGTACAGACAACCCTGGATTATAGAAAGGTTTTCTATGGTATGGGCTTGAACTCCCACTGTTTTGACCTTCTATGCTTTCCCCTTTTCTCTGCCTCTCACAGGACAAGTGGTTTCAGAATCCATTTCCTTGGAGCTCCCTGTGGATGTGGTTCCTGATTCAGCCAAGGCTTATGTTGCGGCTCTGGGTAAATAGCCAGAGATTCTTGCTCAAAAGGACAAAAAAAAAAAAAAAAAAAAATGGGGCTGAAAGTTGCTGAAAGTGTGGAGTGGGTTGGGGCATGTGGACCTATCCGAGGGAAGATATGTTAAATTAGAAGAGACAGAAGAAGAGCTTATTCTATGTAGTGGGCAAACACAGCCTCTAGATAACAGTACATGTGGGATTAGATGTCTATGGTAGTTAAAAACAGAAAGGAGCCTGGATAGGAAGAAGTTAAAGGTCAGGGAAGCTTCATATGCGTTTAGGTTCAGGTGGTCTATAAACTGAGTGGAGGAGAGACATAATGTTTGTAGCAACCTTTTTTTTTTTTTTAATTTTTTTTTTTCAACGTTTATTTATTTTTGGGACAGAGAGAGACAGAGCATGAACGGGGGAGGGGCAGAGAGACAGGGAGACACAGAATCAGAAACAGGCTCCAGGCTCTGAGCCATCAGCCCAGAGCCTGACGCGGGGCTCGAACTCACGGACCGCGAGATCGTGACCTGGCTGAAGTCGGACGCTCAACCGACTGCGCCACCCAGGCGCCCCTGTAGCAACCTTTAAAAAATGAGGAATTTATCTAGTTGAGTATAGCTTAGGGGAAATAACACCATATTTACACAGACAGGACACTTCTCTGGACAAGGAGAGGGATTGACTAGAAAAGCATGAGGTTGAAAATCATATCAAACCAGGTTGGGATCCCAGTTCTGCCATTTAATAGCCACATGACCTTGAATAAGTAAACAATTCCGATCCTTCCCCCACCCCCCCTTCTGTGAGACTGTGATGATAACCCACCTCTCTGGATTGGTGTAAAAATTAAATATAAAGTTTCCACCACAATATCTAGCATATACTAGGAGCCCTGTGTATGTTAGATCATTTCTTTACTCTGATCCCCTACTAAGATCCTTTCCAGGATAAAATTTCTCTATTTTGACTGTAGTTGAGTCAGACCTCTAGTGTAACACTCATTTTTATTGTAGGATGTAGCTCACTGTCTATGTCTGTCTTTCACGCTGCATTGTGGGCTCCTTGAGGACAAGGGTCACCCCCCCCTTTTTTTTTTTTAAAGAGAGAGAGAGAGAGAGAGAGCATGCAAGGCAGAGAGAGAGGGAGAGAAAGAATCCCAAGTAGGCTTTGGCTGTCAGCATGGAACACGATGTGGGGCTCCACCTAATGAACTGTGAGATCATGACCTGAGCTGAAATCAAGAGTCGGACGTCTAATGGACTGAGCCACCCAGGCGCCCCACCTCTTTTTTTATTTGATTCTAGCACAGTTATTGCCACATAGTTGACATTCAGTATGTATTTATAGATTTGAATTGAACTTAATGGCTAAAAGTGCAGATGTTAATGGGTCACTTAGATCAGGCTTACGGGTGTATAAAATATATGGCTAGGTCAGTAGGTATAACTTGGAAAAGGGGATCGGGATTGTGTTTGCTTTGGCAGGAACATGGTGAGTTGGAGGACAATGCATTTATACGCAGGGGAGGAACTTAGAGATTGAGTCTAAGTATTGTAGGTTTCGTTATGTTACTCACCAGCCCGTGACGTGTCTTCTTACAACCCTCCACGCCCTTAGGTAACCCATGTACTTCTTCTCTGTGTGCTCCAGCACCTTGTGTGCACCCAAAATGATCGCACTATATTATAATTGTTTATAATGAATTCTATTTGTAATGTTTTGTAATTGTTTGCCCCTCGGATTATGATCTTTTGAGATGAAGACTGTACTTGACTTACTGTCTCCCAGGCCACAGCGTAGGTACTCAACTAAATGATAGCTGATACGTGTTTGTTAAATGAATGACAATATGGGGCGCCTGGGTGGCTCAGTCGGTTGAGTGTCCGACTTCGGCTCAGGTCATGATCTCGCGGTCTGGAGTTCGAGCCCCGCGTCGGGCTCTGTGCTGACAGCTCGGAGCCTGGAGTCTGCTTCGGATTCTGTGTCTCCCTCTCTCTCTGCCCCTCCCCCACTCATGCTCTGTCTCTCTCTCTCTCTCTCTCTCTCTGTCAAAAATTAATAAACTGTAAAAAAAATTTTTTTTTAAATTAAATCAATGACAATAAATCAGAAGGCTTCTTTCTTCTCTCTACCATCACTTTCTCTCTTCTTTTGGATCTCAGGAGACATTATGGGCACAGCCCTCCAGAACCTAGACAATCTGGTACAGATGCCAAGGGGCTGTGGGGAGCAGAACATGGTATTGTTTGCTCCCATAATCTACGTCTTGCAGTATCTGAAGAGGGCAAGGCTGCTGACTGAGGAAATCAGGTCTCGGGCAGTGGGTTTCCTGGAGCTCGGTGAGTTGGTTCGATTTTTCTTCTTGAACGCATTCTCTAGGGGCTATGATAGGCTAATAAGATATAGGGAGGTTCCCTCCAAAGTGGCCCACATCCCTGAAAGTCTTGAAAGCCGTGTTTTTTTTTGAAGTTGGTCCTGTGATCTAACCCCGTATCTGGCTTCCCAGGGTACCAGAAGGAGCTACTGTACAAACACAGCAATGGCTCATACAGTGCCTTTGGGGAGCAGGATGAAAATGGAAACACCTGGTAATATTGCCCAATTCTCAGTGGATCCCAGAGCGTCATTTCTGGGCCTGTGGAACTATTCCTCTCTACCTCTTCCCTTAACCCCATTCCTTCTTACATCCGTCTTCTACTCCTTTAATACTGATTATTTCAGCCTCATGTAGGGTCAAGCCCCTCACCCTTCTCCTTGAGCTTGTGCCTCCCCCGTTCTCGTCCCCATTAATACCCATTAATACTTCCCTTTTCTAGGCTCCTATGGCATTATGTTTCCTCAATCCCCTTCTGGAACCATACGCCAGAATAAATGACGGAACTGTTGCACCCTCACTGGGGAATCCCCCCTTTCATGCCACATGTCTCTCTTTACCCACGTAGGTTGACAGCGTTTGTCACCAAATGCTTTGGCCAAGCTCAGGAATTCATCTTCATTGATGAGAAGAATATCCAGGATGCTCTCAAGTGGATGGCGGAAAACCAGCTCCCCAGCGGCTGCTATGCCAATGTGGGAAAGCTCTTACACACAGCTATGAAGGTGCAAATCCACCCCAGGGCTCTCAGCCCATCCCCACATCTGGGAGGAGCTTGCACGTCTGACTGAGCAGAATCAAAAGGGCATAGGCCTGGGAGTCAGTGTCCTTCAGGTCTGAGCCCTGGCTCTGGGTGACCCCGGTCAATGTACTCAACCAGTCTGAGCCACAAGCTTCCACGTCTGTAGAAAACGAGAACATGTACTAGCACAAGGCTCTCAACTTGTGGTCCTCAGATCAGCGGCAGCAGCACCTGAGAACTTGTTAGAAATACAAATTCCAGTTCCTACCCCGCCTACTCTGAGAAACTCTGGAGGGCGTGGGCCAGAAATTTGTATTTCTAACAAGCCCTCGAGGTGATTCTGATATTCCCGAAGGCGTGAGAACCACTGGACTAGACGTTCGCTGCGTCTTTTACTATCTCCCTGAATCAGAAGCGAAGCCACTTTCTCTGGTGACGACCCATAGGCAGTCCAGTGTTTTCTGTAAGAGGTTCACTCTGTGCCAGGCACTGTTCCAAGCACTTCGTTTATTTGATATTATTTAATGTTTACAGCCAATTAATCAGCTAGGTGCCGGTATACCACTATCACTCCCATTTTACAGATGAAGGTGCAGAGATTAAGTAAACCGCCCAAGGTGAATGGTAATGAGTGGTAGGACTCTGTTTTGAACCATAGCCACTGGACTGCATTCACTACATTGCCTGTACCCCTCCCAAACACAGGCTGAGGTGTTGATGCTTCAGGAGAATTTGTTCAATTCGGAATATACCCAGTGAAGGAAAGATTTGTATGTACGTTGCTAGGGAAATCATTTACACTGCCATTCTGGGGCCTCAATTAAAACATTTTGAGTATTAAACAAAAGAAAGTCTCTGTATAGGATTCACTAGTACATTCCTTATGCCAGATTTTATCAGTGTCTCCAAATCTCTGTCCCCTTATACACTGAAATACACGTGGGAGTAGCACAAGCCAGGGCTTGACTTGAACAAGATGGCGGAGATGTTTCCTCTTCCTGCCCACCAGCCCCGGCCAGGCTCTTAAGAAACCCATCACCTGTGTAGCAAGCTTTAGTGATTTGGTGCAGGAGCTCCATAGTTAAACTCCCTGGGTTCAACTCCTGCTGCTTATTAGCTGTGTAATCTCCAGCAAGCCATTTAGCCTTTTAAGGGTTTATTTTCTTATCTCCCGAATGAGGATAGCAATTGTGATTAGCTATTTTTAAAAACTTGCTAATATCTTTCCATGAAAGGCATTAAACGGGGTGGGTGCCATCTGATCTCCCCCCTGGAGAAGAGGCTGGACTTTTTTTTTTTTTTTCAAATTTATTTTCTTTATTTTGAGGCAGAGAGTGAGCACGAAGGGGAGGGGGTGGTGCAGAGAGAGGGGGAGAGAGAAAATCCCAAGCTGTCGGCCCAGACTTGGGGTTTGGTCCATGAGCTCGTGATCTGAGCTGAAATCAAGAGTCAGACGCTAACCAACTGAGCCACCCAGGCGCCCCTGGGGCCTTCTGCTTCGTGAGAGGATGTCTGTTTGAGGAGGCTCAGATTCAGGAAGAACCCGAGAATAAGAGATTTTTCTCCATATCCCCTCCCCTGTGATTGTCTGTTTGCTTGTTTAATCCACCCATTCAGAGGGGATACTTTTTTGCAATCTGCGCACGAGTCATACAATGCGCTGTGCTGCCTGTGGCCCTGACCTCGTCTCCCTGCATCCTCTAGGGTGGCGTTGATGATGAGACTTCCCTGACTGCATACATCACAGCCGCATTGCTGGAGATGAGCAAAACCATACGGGTGCGTGTCTCTAGGGCCTCCTCTGTCTATCCTTCCTATTATGCCTACTTCTAGAGACATGCACCTATTGTTCACCCTTGTAGACTCAAAACAGGATACGATGACTTCCTTATCACTTCCCGTTTTCAAAGGAATGCCTTATAAACTCAGTTCTTCATTGTACCTTTTAGGACCCGATGGTGAGTCGGGGCCTACGGTGCCTCAGGAGTTCTGTTTCCTCCACTAACAGCCTCTACACACAGGCCCTACTAGCTTATACTTTCTCTCTGGCTGGGGAGATGGACATCAGAAACACTCTTCTTGAAAAGTTAGACCAGCAGGCTATCATCACAGGTATGTTGGCCATGTTAGGAGTGTTTTGTCGCAATTGTGGAAATGCGCTGTGAGTTATCTGTGATTGTTCCTAGTCCCCGTAGTTCCACATATATTCAGTCTTAGAGAGGATTCCTTTTAGCACAAGGTGTGAAGTCATTAGGTCACTGTTGAGGGTTTTATAAGAAAGCCCATGGAAGTCCTTAAAAGGCGTTGTTATACTTTTTTTTTTTTTTATTTTTTTTTTCAACGTTCATTTATTCTTGGGACAGAGAGAGACAGAGCATGAACGGGCGAGGGGCAGAGAGAGAGGGAGACACAGAATCGGAAACAGGCTCCAGGCTCTGAGCCATCAGCCCAGAGCCTGACGCGGGGCTCGAACTCACGGACCGCGAGATCGTGACCTGGCTGAAGTCGGACGCCCAACCGACTGCGCCACCCAGGCGCCCCAAAAGGCGTTGTTATACTTTTAACACAAAGAGAAAACAAACGGTGGGAGCTAGTCAAAGGACCCCTTGGTGTTGTAGAATCCCCCCTTTTGCCCGTCTTTGACAATTCTTTGCTATGAGTTCACTGAGGTTGACGGGATAAGAGAGACTTCTCAAGATCCTTTAAAAACTTTATGGACATAATCTCTACACCCAATGTGGGGCTCGAACCCATGACCCCGAGATGAAGAGTCTCATGCTCTTCTGGTTGAGCCAACCAGGCACCCTAAAAACTTTTGGATGTATTTGGAATACTATTTGATGTTCTAACAAGCATTTTATTGATCTAGCTGTGGGGTTAAAATCAGACCTCCAGGTAAAAGCTTACTCTTGGCCTTCATTTGTATGAATGTCATTACTAAGTTGTCCTGTCCTGGGTTCTGGGTAGTTTTTTGACTGGTACATAAGCGACTCTAGTCATGAAATGAGTGTCTCAGACCGTGGGTTGCACATACCTGTTCCAGTGTATATTGATTTAATGAGATTATCTCTTTTCCATTATCTTGCATTGCAGGCTCACGTGTTTTCTTTTATGTTTTTCCAATTAGATTGCCTCCTGTGGGCTATTTATTTATTATCTTTAAATGGATAATTAATTAAACTTCTAGATTTCACTCTTCTTTTTTTTAATTTAATTTTTTTTTTAATTTACATCCAAATTAGTTAGCATATAGTGCAACAAGGATTTCAGGAATAGATTTCTTAGTGCCCCTTACCCATTTAGCCCTTCCCCCGTCCCACAACCCCTCCCGTAACCCTCAGTTTGTTCTCCATATTTATGAGTCTCTTCTGTTTTGTCCCGCTCCCTGTTTTTTATATTATTTTTGCCCCCCTTCCCTTATGTTCATCTGTTTTTTCTCAAAGTCCTTGTATGAGTGAAGCCATATGATTTTTGTCTTTCTCTGACTAATTTCACTTAGCATAATACCTTCCAGTTCCATCCACGTGGTTGCAAATGGCAAGATTTCATTCCTTTTGATGGCTGAGTAATACTCCATTGTATATAAATACTACATCTTCTTTATCCATTCATCCGTCGATGGACACTTGGATTCTTTCCATACTTTGGCTATTGTTGATAGTGCTGCTATAATCATGGGGGTGCATGTGTCCCTTTGAAACAGCACCCCTGTATCCCTTGGATAAATGCCTAGTAGTATAATTGCTGGGTCCCAGGGTAGTTCTATTTTTACTTTTTTGAGGAAGCTCCATCCTGTTTTCCAGAGTGGCTGCACCAGCTTGCATTCCCATAGCTTTCGCTCTTTTTATTTCCATTTGCTCATCCCTTTCTTTGAGTTATCGGTCATCTTGGTTGTCCTAGAGTTCTGTTTTAGTCTCATCTTCTATTTGCTCACCCTCATTAGCATTTTTCTATGATTTCTCAGAGTTCTTACACATATCCTGTCATTTTTATTCTTAAAATGTTAAACTGTTGATTAGGTAAAATAAAGGCTAAAAAATTAACAAAATTCTACACGCCAAAAACATGCCCCCAAACACATAAGATTCTTGTAAGTTTCTACTTACCTATCTCCACTGGCATTAGAATTTATAAATTAACAAGAGTGGTTTTCATGTGATTGCTGGAGGCATTTGTTGACACTCTCAGCTTCACCTCGAGGAATTATGGATGGCTCTACACACACACACACACACACACACACACGTATACACACACATCCCTGTGTAAATATAATGGCCAATACACCCGAAGATTCTGAGAAATATTTTTTTTCTAACTCATGATTAATTTTTGGCTGGTGCTTGCTCTGCTCTGAGGTGTAGCATTTACACATTGAATATGGGAAATCATCTCCTTCTAAGACCTTCCTGATTATGCTTCTTTCTCCACAGGAGAGTCCGTTCACTGGAGCCAAAAGCCTACTCGGTCCCAGGATGCCAGACCTTGGTCTGAGCCTGAGGCTGTAGATGTGGAACTTACAGCATATATCTTATTAGCCCAGCTTAGCAAAGCCAGCCTGACTCAAAAGGAGATAGCCAAGGCCACTGCCATAGTGGCTTGGTTGGCCAAGCAACGCAACGCATATGGGGGCTTCTCTTCTACTCAGGTAAATAACCCACTCTCCAACCTCGACTTATCAGGTAGTATTAGGTCCTGTGTGGAGAGAGGACAAAACAACAAACAAACAAAAACAAGACAAAAAAACTATTGTCCTTGACTTCTAGGTCAAGAGACGTATAATTCTATAGGGAGGGAAGAAAAACGTGTGAAAAATATATAGGGTTCATAACAACGGGTCATATGAACACATAAATAGTACTATATGTACTTAATTCTCTTCCTTTGTAGAGTATGAAACATAATGGAATAAAGAGAAACATTATAAGATCAGTGTTTTATGTGTGAATAGGACATATATAATTACGGCTAAATTATACATTAATAGATTAGAAAGCCAATTATGGAGTCAGAAACATAAAAGCAAGATTTTACAGGTATACTTCCTTCTGTTGCAGGTATTGGGAAGCTAGTAAGATATACAGTTTCTACTTTAAAAAGTTCACAAACTAGCTCTTTCCGCCATCTTTTCGTGCCGCCATAACGGTGCACATGAATGTCCTGGCAGAGGCTCTCAAGAGCATTGACAATGCTGAAAAGAGAAGCAAACACCAGGTTCTTATTGGGTCATGCTCCAAAGTCATCGTCTCATTTCTAACTGTGATACTGAAGCATGGTTGCATTGGCGAATTTGAAATCATCGATGCTCACAGAGCTGGGAAAATTATTGGAAACCTCACGGGGGGTGGGGGGGAGGCTAAACAAGTGTGGAGTGATCAGCCCCAGGTTTGATGTACAGCTCAAAGGTCTAGAAAAATGGCAGAATAATCTGCTCCCCTCCTGCCAGTTGGTTTCATTGTACTGACAACCTCAGGTGGCATCATGGACCATGAGGAAGCAGGATGAAAACACACAGGAGGGAAAACCCCGGGAATTCTTTTCCTAGGGATAGAATATGCTCATGCAAATAAAATGCCTCACTGGACTCTTAAAAAAAAAAAAGTTCACAAACTAGAAGTAAAGTTAGGAAAAGCTCTATAACGACAGAGCAGGATTTGGTTATACCAGAAAGGAACAAAAGATACAAAATAATGCACTTAAAAAGGGAAAGAGAGCTTACAACAACTTGAAGGATAAGAAAAGTCTTCAGGGGAGTAGCATTTGAGGTAGATCTAAAAGCATAGGCAGGGGCACCTGACAGGCTCAGTTGGTAGAGCATGTGACTCTTGGTCTTGGAGTCGTGAGTTCAAGCCCCATGTTGGGTGTCGAACCTACTTACAAACAAACAAATAAATAAAAGGATATGTAACATTTGGAGGGACAACTATTACAAGGAAGGAGAAATGGCATGAGCAGAGACAACAGTTTGCAAAAGTATAGAATGACTGTCGGGAAAACTGGGTTAGCCAATGCATAACGGGACCTCAGTTTAGAAAGTTCGGACAGGTTTATACCATGGAGGGCCCTTGTGTATCAGACTCAAGATTTTGCCCATTCTGAGAAGCTATTAATTTTTTTAACTTTGTGTCAGAAAGATTAACCTGTTACTTACTGTTACTTAGTGTAGGGGATGGTTCTGAGGAGAGAGACACTGGATTTGAAGAGATAGGACACTCTTTCATTTGTCTAGGTTAGGGGTAAGGAGAACTTGAATTTGGTGGCAGTTGGGAAAAAGATGTAAAATCGCATGATATATTCAAATAGTATCATAAAAATCGTCTTAGATGATTATACAGAGACTAGTCATTAATTCATTTGTGCTGCAAATGTTATTAAATACGTACCATATCCGACTCACTGATCATACAAAATACTCAAAAAAACATATTTCCTGTCTTTGTAAAGATTGTATTCTGACTCGTTGAAATTAGGGCCAGTTTCGTTGAGGGTATAACATGTAAATTAGACCTGGAAAAAGAATATATTCTAACTGATGAACTGTCTAGTAAAGATGTTAAGAGCACTGAAACTGAATATGGTAATGCCTTAATAGGAATTTAAAAAAAATTATATGGCACTGGGGCACCTGGGTGGCTCAGTCACTTGGGTGTCTGACTCTTGATTTTGGCTCAGGTCATGACCCCAGGGTCGTGAGATTGAGCCCTGCATCGGACTCTGCACTGAACGTAGAGCCTGCTTGAGATTCTCTCTCTCTCTCTCTCTCTCTCTCTCTTTCTCTCTCTCTCTCTCTCTCCTCCTCCCCTGATTGCACTCTCTCTTTCTAAATAAATAAATAAATTAATTAATTAAATGGTACTATCCTTCCTTCCTTCAAGGAAATTCTTGGCCAAAGATCAGGAAGGACTTCTTTCTTGCTGAGCCCTAAATAATTATGATATACAATTTCAGAACGCTGTGAGTGAAGTGTTTAGAACTCTCAGTGACAGATACATGTCAGAATTGTTTTTTAATAAAATCCTTAGCTATTACAAGAAGGCACATGTCACCCACAGTGGTTTTTCAGCCAGTGATGAGGTCTCGTTTCTTGAATTGTTTCCACATATTGGAGCAATAAGGACCTTTTGGGATCAAGTTCATGGAGAGTAGATAAAAAGTTGTTTGTAGATAGTCAAGCTGCATAGGAATCACTTGTTCGCAGCTTCCCCAGAGTGGGTGACCTGCCTTCCTGTTTTTTCAAAAAAAATTTTTTTTAATATTTATTTTTTTTAAGAGACAGAGTGCAAGTGGGGAAGGGGCAGGGAGCGAGAGGGAGACACAGAATCCGAAGCAGGCTCCAGGCTCGGAGCTGTCAGCGCAGAGCCCGACGCGGGGCTCGAACCCACCAGCCGTGAGATCATGACCTGAGCCGAAGTCGGACGCTTAACCGACTGAGCCACCCAGGCTTTTATACGACAGTATGATGTCTAAATACAGCTGTTCTTTTTCATTTGGGATAGGAAGATGTGGGGTTCCCTTATTCTGTAGATACTGTACAAAGTGTCGAGCATGTAGATATTCTCATAGCAGTAAAACATAGCAATTTGCTGGACATCTCGTTCTGTTTTTTCTTTCCTCTAGTTGTCACTTATATAAATCATATTTTCAGAATGGAAAAGTTCTGATGCCTTGCCTTCTTGGTGGCAGCTTATCTGTCTTCTATCCAAGTGAAGAAAAGATGGTCACATGGCACAGCAGTGAAGAAGCCTTAGTTCGCAAGGAAGGGTACCCTGATATCCTCTCCAGCTGTGCCATAGAAGATCATCACAGAGCTAAATGACTTTGAAGAATGTGCAATTTTTAGGGCTATTATGTTACTGCTATTTCCTCTCCAAATAAGGAAACTGTAAAATATATACTGAACAGTTACCCACTTGCTTCTAACTATAGCCCATTCTGAAGCTAGGTTTGGTTGAAGACGAATATGAGATGAACCCGATAACCTATAGATGTGTCATAACAACTTGATGACAATTTTCTAGACAGGCAAGATATGATTTCTATGTCGGTTTCCCCGGCATTGATGAACGTGGCTCTTACATACTTAGAAGAGGCGTCATCAGCGGGGCACCTGGGTGGCTCAGTCGGTTAGGCGGCCGACTTGGGCTCAGGTCATGATCTCACGGTCTGTGAGTTTGAGCCCCGCGTCGGGCTCTGGGCTGACAGCTCAGAGCCTGGAGCCTGTTTCGGATTCTGTGTCTCCCTCTCTCTGACCCTCTCCCGTTCATGCTCTGTCTCTCTCTGTCTCAAAAATAAATAAACGTTAAAAAAAAAATTTTAGAAAAAAAAAGAAGAGGCGTCATCGACACTAGTGAACAGCCAGACACGTAGGTTATCGGGTTATTTGAAGTTAATTCCAGTGGCTCACAAAATGTAAGCATATGCCCCACCGTTTTCTTCAGGATACTGTAGTTGCCCTCCAAGCTCTTGCCAAATACGCCACCACTGCCTATGTGCCATCTGAGGAAGTCAACCTGGCTGTGAAATCCAGTGAGAATTTCCAGCGTGCTTTCAACATTCAGGCTGCCAACCGGTTGGTATTTCAGCAGGAGACTCTACCTAATATCCCTGGAGCGTATACCTTGGAGGCCTCGGGCCAGGGCTGTGTCTACGTGCAGGTAAGCAGAGATCCATGAGAAAGAACCAGCACGCATTGGGAAGGAGAGCCTGCAGGCGTCTTTGCCTCCAGTCGAACCTCCTGTCTCATTTGTGAAGAGAGTAGTTTGAGCTGTGCAATAGTTAAAGTTCTTCCCAGCTCTGATTTGGTAATCTATTTCCTCCTGCTAGACGGTGCTGAAATACAACATCCCCCCTCCTAAATTTGCGGATACCTTTAGTCTTAGTGTAGAAGTGGGAAAGGATACATGTGAGCAAGTTACTTCGCCTCGATCCTTGGTGCTTACTATCCACACCAGGTGAGAAAAGCTGAGCTGGTGGGGGGGGGCACCCGGATCATAGAAGCTGAGGTGTGTGTGTGTGTGTGTGCGCGCGCACGTTGGGGCTACAGAGTCTGCTAAGAGTGAAAATAACGGGTTGACACAGATGTACCTCTTTCTGCCCTTAGTTATGTGGGGAGTCGCGGCTCTTCCAATATGGCCATTGTAGAAGTGAGGATGCTTTCTGGGTTCAGTCCCATGGAGGGCACCAGTCAGTTAGTAAGTCTGTTGTTTCTTCTTCATTTAACAAGCTCTGAAAGGACATGACATGATCCCTAAAAAGCTGGTGAAATGGGCTTCATGGTATATCTATCTATCTACCTATCTATCTATCATCTATCTATGCATGTATATATACAACTCATAATTACATTATTTCAATGGGCTGCAAAAGTGCATCAGATGTGTTAAATGGAAACTGGAATCATCTTGGTTCCTTTGTCTTACCTTTTCCACAGTATATATTGTTTCCTTGATCATGACAGAGCTTTGGTATAGTACCCTAGGGGATAGGGAAGGCTCTGGATCTTAGTCTGTTTTATTTTCCCCTTTTCTTATTTAGCTTCTCCAACAACCACTGGTGAAGAAGGTTGAATCTGGAACTGACGTACTGAACATTTACTTGGAAGAGGTAGGTGTTCAGAAACTGAACCCAAGAGCTTGATTCCTTATGTAGCTTTGCAACTTCCCTTTTAATCTGCATATACTGGTGTCACATGCACAGGGATGAGGGAACTGAGAAAATGGGTCTGAAGCCATGAGGTGAATTCTACCTCCATGTTGTTTACTATAAAATATTCTTATTCACCTCCAGGGCAGTACTAACAGATACATCACGCTAGCCATCTATGTCATTTATTTTTTTTAAGTTTATTTATTTATTTTGAGAGGGGGTAGGGGCAAAGAGAGAGGGAGAGAGAACCCCAAGCAAGCTCCGCCCTGTCGGCGTAGAGCTTGATGTGGGGTTCGATCCCAAGAACCATGAGATCGTGACCTGAGCCGAAATCAAGAGTCGGACACTTAACCAACTAATCCACCCAGGCTCCCCGCTATCTATGTCATTTAAAAATGTGTCGGCCAGGATGTGACCATTTTAAAATAAGGTGGTCAGGAAAGGCCTCTCTGAGGAGATGTTACCTGATCAGAGACCTGAAGGAAGAGAGAAAACCACTAGGAAGCAAAGAGCCTTTAAAAAAAAGAAAGATTCTGTTCCTTTGGCCACTTCAATTAATTTAGTGGAGGAACCATGGGTTAGAGTAGACCAAGAATGGAGGGGACTTTGTCACAAGAAGGCCAGGAAGCCGTAAGATCCTAAGAAGAAAGAGTCAGGAAGTCGGCAGAAGCCAACATCTTGAAGACTGGCCTAGGGCAAGAAGAGACAGGTAGAAGGGTTTCAGGAGATTTGGGTGAAGACAAGAGTCTTTTAATCTCCGCATTACAGAGAGTGTTATTTTCTCTTTAGTTTTGATATGATGTTTTGTCTTTCTTCTCCACAGCTGAATAAGAAGACTCAGGCCTTTACCTTCACCATCAGCCAACGTATGTTGGTCACTAACCTGAAACCAGCAACCATCACGGTCTATGACTACTACCTCCCAGGTGAGGGCTGAGCTCTATTGTATCTCCCAACGTAGTTCTACCTCGCTCTTCATGCTATCTCCCCTAATTTTACAGATACTCTTTCCCAAGCAAGTAGCATATAATTACATTATTTGACCTCCCAAAACATTGCATTTTAACTGTATGTCATTTTTAAAAGTCTTCTGCACTAGCGATGTTTTACGATGGTCCACAGACCAAAAGGACAAGAGGGACCCTTGTTCTTTAAGGCCTGACTATTCTTAATGTTTTTGCTGCGATTAAGAATTTACCACAACAGTAGTGTTTGGAACTTTCCCGTAATTCGGAATATGCTCATAATATGCTCATCGCGTCTAGGGATCTTCTGGACAGGGTTAAAGCAGTAGCTTTTATGAAGTACTTTCTCTTTGAATGCATGAGGGCCCTTATGTAATAATATATGTCCTTTCATCTTACAGGTGAACAGGCAACAATTCAGTACTCTGATCCTTGTGAATGAGGTAAGGATGAGCTTTTGCGGTAGGGTGATAGTATTCAAAAGTTAAGGGACCTTCTTCTGAGTTATGTTATTACCTTCGGGGAGCTAGTTTTTGATAGAAAGTGGGCTTTCCTTTTTTCTTTTTCCTTTTTTTAAATCTTAAATCCTTTTTTCTTCTTGAAGTAAGCTTTACATCCATCATGGGGCTCAAACTCACGACGCTGAGATCAAGAGTCACATGCTCTACTGACCGAGCCAGCCACATACCCCCTTTTTTTGGTCCTAAACTTTTTTTTTTAATTTTTTTTTCATGTTTATTTTTATTTTTGAGAGATACAGAGACAGAATGCGAGTGGGTTAGGGACAGAGAGCGAGGGAGACACAATCTGAAGCAGGCTCCAGGCTCTGAGCTGTCAGCACCGAGCCTGACGTGGGGCTTGAACTCACGGACTGAGAGATCATGACCTGAGCCAAAGTCAGACGCTTAACCCACTGAGCCACCCAGGCACCCCGGTCCTAAACTCTTAAAGAAAGAATAATAATCTTAGGTCACACCAGAAAAAGTTAATAGTGGCATTTGTGGGAGGGGTTCTATGTGGTTTTTAAAAACAAGATTTTCTTCTGATTGAAATTGATGAATTTTTAAAATTATTTTTACATTCTACATCTTTGTTATATAAAAGTACTAAGGGAAAAGTAAAGATTATCTGATCCTGCTCCTCTGAGATAACACTATTAATAATCTCATTGCGCATTCAGGAGATTTTCTTGTAGGTAGGAAAAAGCTGAGGGAGCACCTGGATGGCTGGATCGGTAGAGCATGTGACTCTTGATCTCCGGGTTGGGAGTTTAAACTCACCTTGGGTGTAGAGATAACTTTATTTATTTATTTATTTATTTATTAAAAATGTTTATTTTTGAGACAGAGAGAGACAGAGCATGAGTGGGGGAGGGGCAGAGAGAGAGGGGGACACAGAATCCGAAGCAGGCTCCTGGCTCTGAGCTGTCAGCCCAGAGTCCGACTCGGGGCTCGAACTCACGGACCTCGAGATCATGACCTGAGCCGAAGTCGGAAACTTAACCGGCTGAGCCACCCAGGTGCCCCTAGAGAAAACTTAAAAAAAAAAAAAAAAACAATTAAACAAATAGGAAAAACTCTTTTACATTCATGAAGACTTTCTGAGTATAATGATATCTTTTTTCCCCCCGCCCCCCCCCCCCTCCTCTCCCAGGATAGAAGTTGGAAAGAGACTAATTTAATCCCCCGTGACATTACTGGACAACATTCTTCTGCCTCTTAAAGCAAAACTCATTCAATCAACTAATTTGATTTCTCTGATTGACTACTGAGTGTGTAACAGATGAGCAGGCTTGAACCTCAGCTACTTTCTTCCACTTCACAGATGCATAGGTGCCGGAATAAAGGGTTGGGGCGGGGGGGATGGGCTCGGAATAATCACCCCACGGAAGAATTACCTGGAAAAGACCCCTGGGGGAGGAGATGTGATTTAGCCACAGGGGGGACTCTCCAGAGAAGATTTGGAAGTAGAGGGGGATCCAGGGAAGATAAAAATGTCTTTCCGGAGGTTAAATCTAAGGGGAGATGTAATTTAGCGCTTTGGGAGTAGATGAAAAAAAGTTTTTTCCTTGAAAAGAAAACCCGTGTCCTTGACTCTGTGCGTCTTGCTATGGCTCCCAAAGGTTTTGTTGAAAGATAATAATCATCCTTTAACCAGAACTCATATTTTGGCTTCCTCTTTAAACCTTTTGACCCAGACACGTCAGAGAATCGTCTTGCCGATTCTGGGAGGGGTCAGAGAGTCCCAATTAAGGGATTGTGTTCAGCCAGCTGTCACCGCAGGGCAAAATAGTGATTAATAACAAGAGAAGTGGCTGGCCAGGATTCCCTATCTCTGCGCTTCTCCTTCAGGATTCCCCCAGCCTCTTCCGCTAGGGGATACCTATCTTTGTGTAAGCTGTTTCTGGAAGCAATGTTTTTGTTTTAGAAACGGGTCTGGAGGCAAAGGTATGGGGGGGAAAGAGATGAATAGTATTTAAACAGAGAAGATCATCTGGGCAACCACACCTTTTCACCCTGGATATTCACTGTCTGATCTCGCTCCTCTGGACTGTAAATTTTGACCAGAAGAGCCAGGGGAAAGTAAGTCCATGATGCGGAGATATTTCCATAAGCCCAGGACCATATTTGCAAAAATTGTTCATTTCCTGTCTCCCCCACCCTAGACTCTGCCCTGGACCTCCTAGGAGTTCCCAAAGTGAGAGAACATGGGGAACATACCCAGAGGAGGTCATCCCCAAGCCTGCCTTACCTCTCAGGTATCATGGAAATTAAAGAAAAGAGGGCACTCATGAACGCTCCCCCCACTCCTGAACCCTCTACCCTGTTACATTTGGCTCTGTGACTCCTCTCAGAACCTCCTCCTTTTTGCAATGGAGGGAGATAGTGATCCTCAGGACTTAAGAAGTTATAGCTGGGGGTGCCTGAGTGGCTCAGTCGGTTAAGTGTCCGACTTTGGCTCAGGTCATGATCTCACGATTCGTGAGTTCGAGCCCCACATCGGACTCTGGGCTGACAGCTCAGAGCCTGGAGCCCGCTTCACATTCTGTGTCTCCCTCTGTCTGCCCCTCCACTGCTTACACTGTCTCTCGCATTGTCTCAAAAACATATAAACATTTAAAAAAAGGTTTTAAAGAAGTTATATCTGGATAGAGTATTTTAAATGAATGTTTGAAATGAATAGAGTTTCTGTATTCATTGTATCTTTTGGGCTTCAGATTGAAGGCAAAGAATATTCTTTTTTATGTAAAATAGTTTTTTTAACGTTTATTTTTGAGAAAAAGAGACAGTGAGTGGGAGGGGCAGAGAGAGAGGGAGACACAGAATCAGAAACGTAAACATTTCTGCATATCGAAGAAGCAAGGCGATTGTGAGGATTAAGTGACATGTCATATTATAGTGCTTATAGTAGGGACTCAATACGTGCATTTATTATATGCCAGGCACTTTACCAGTTCTGGGAATGCAAAAATAAGTAAAATGAAGTTTCTGTCCTCAAGGTGTTCACAGACTGGTGGAGGGAGAAAATAAATAAATCAACAGTTACAATACAGTGTGAGAGAGAAAGAAAGAAAGAAAGAAAGAAAGAAAGGGCGGGGCCTGGGTGGTTCCGTCGGTTTAGCTAAGGTTAAGCTAAGCGTCCAGCTTTGGCTCAGTTGATCATGATCTCGCAGTCTGTGAATTCAAGCCCCGTGTTGCATTGTGTGCTGACAGCTCAGAGCCTGGAGCCTGCTTCTGATTCTGTCTCCCTCTCTCTCCGCTCCTCCCCCACTCGTGCTCTCTCTGTCTCTCTCTCTGTCTCAAAAATAAACATTAAAAAATTTTGAAGAAAGAAAAGAAGGAAGGAAGGAAGGAAGGAAGGAAGGAAGGAAGGAAGGAGAGGGAGAGGTAGAAAATACAAAAAGCTATGGGATTACGTAGGAGAGGCACCTTCCCAGACTGAAGTGAAGGAGTGGTCAGAATGGCTTTTCCAGGTTGATGCCTGAGCTGGATGAACAATGAGAAAATGAAAGAGGAAGCAAGTTTGGGCAAAGTGAGCTACAAATGAAATCAAAGAGGTAGAAGAAATCATGGGTATTTCATCCAAGTAGTTCAATGTAACTCATGGATTGTGTGTGTGTGTGTGTGTGTGTGTGTGTTTAAAAGTGAGTTGAGGGGCGCCTGGGTGGCGCAGTCGGTTAAGCGTCCGACTTCAGCCAGGTCACGATCTCGCGGTCCGTGAGTTCGAGCCCCGTGTCAGGCTCTGGGCTGATGGCTCAGAGCCTGGAGCCTGCTTCCGATTCTGTGTCTCCCTCTCTCTCTGCCCCTCCCCCGTTCATGCTCTGTCTCTCTCTGTCCCAAAAATAAATAAACGTTGAAAAAAAAAATTAAAAAAAAAAAAAGTGAGTTGAGGGGCGCCTGGGTGGCTCAGTCGGTTGAGTGTCTGACTTCAGCTCAGGTCATGGTCTCACGGTTCATGGGTTCAAGCCCCGCATCAGGCTCTGTGCTTCACAGCTCAGAGCCTGGAGCCTGCTTTGGATTCTATGTCTCCCTCTCTCTCTGCCCCTCCCCTGCTTGTGCTCTGTCTCTCTCTGCCTCTCAAAAATAAATAAATGTAAAAAAAATAAATTAAAAAAGAAAAAGAAAAGTGAGTTGAGAAGGTAGAGAGAAGTTAGATCCTGACTCGCTTTTTCAGAAGAGCAAGGCGCCTGGCCGGCCAGGTCAGAGCATGTGCAGCTCTTGATCTCGGAGTTGTGGGTTTGAGCCCCACGTTGGGTGTAGAGATTACTTAAATAAATAAATACATTTAAAAAAAAAAAAAAGAAGAAAGAAAGATCATTCCAGCATCAGACTGAAGAATGGAGAAGAGAAGGGTAAAGCTGGAGTTCTTAAAGTCATGTAGGAAACTGCTGTGGTAATCTGGACACGCGCTGGGGAACTGGCAGCGGGAGTTAGGAGGAAGGGGCGTACGTAGAAGTTACTCCGCAGGGGAGATCGCATCAGAACTTAGTGATGTCAGAGACAAAATGCACCAGACAACTGAGGTGATGTTATTCAAGCTATTGCAATAGAGAGCATGTTTATTAATGAAGAATGTCTCATAGAAAAGGAAAGGGAGGGGCGCCTGGGTGGCGCAGTCGGTTAAGCGTCTGACTTCGGCCAGGTCACGATCTCTCGGTCTGTGAGTTCGAGCCCCGTGTCGGGCTCTGGGCTGATGGCTCAGAGCCTGGAGCCTGTTTCCGATTCTGTGTCTCCCTCTCTCTCTGCCCCTCCCCCGTTCATGCTCTGTCTCTCTCTGTCCCAAAAATAAATAAAACGTTGAAAAAAAAATTAAAAAAAAAAAAAAAGAAAAGGAAAGGGAACTGAGGTTTTATGGAGGTAGGAAAACACAGGGCCCCAATCTTACTGGAGTCATGAACCAGTGTAGAGACGGGTCTTTTCATGGAATACACGAGAACAGGATGGAACACAAAAGGTGACGGGGGTTTGGAAAACAAAAAAAAATGGGGATATTTCTTAACTGACCTGTTTTCCAGAAACAAAGAGGTCTGGTGAAACTCACCATTGTCAGTGACTAATTGGATGTAAGACAAAAGAGTCCGGGAAGAATCTGGGAAAACTGCCAGGACTCTAGACTGTAGAATTTGTAAGAGAGGAAAACCTTTTCCTCTAACTTCTTTTTTTTTTTTTTTAATGCTTCTTATGTGATTTTTAAAAAATATTGGTTTTTGAGGGAGGGGAGGGGCAGAGAGAGGGAGACAGAGAATCCGAAGCAAGCTCTGTGCCGTCAGTGCAAAGCCCGATGTGGGGCTCGAACCCACGAACCGTGAGATCATGACCTGACCTGAGCCGAAGTCGGACACTCAACTTGACTGAACCATCCAGGTTCCCCCCCTTTTCCTCTAACTTCTTATATTCTGTGCCTGGGGACTGGGAATTAAATTGGCAAAAGACAAATTAACAGGAGAAAAGATCTATTTGTATGCACCTGGTCACTTTACAGGAAGAAAGCAAAAGCCCTAAGAGTCAGTTAGGTCTGGGGGCTCATATTACCATTTTAACAAAGGGCAATATGTTATAGAGAAGTTACAAAACAAAAGAAAAGGTCTTTGGTCTTCTTGGGGCAATAACACTGTGGGAAGGTAAATATAGGGGGAAAGGAGTGAAAGATTAAGGTTATTTTAGTAAGGTTTGTTATGCAGACTTGTTTATGCTGGCTTTCCCTGTCCTGTGATAAAGATCGCTTTCCTGGTGTGGGAGAGGGGAGGGGAGACAGTCTCACAAGAGAAAATTAACGCCCTGCTTTCAGGCAGAAAAGGAGAAGGCAGAGAGTTCCTCCTGTGTCTGCTTCCCAGATATGCCTTTGGTCTTCCAACCTTACCCTTACTTCTCCAGGAACACCAAACTGCGTTTAGTTCCCTATTTCGACTATGCTCCCTGATCATTTTTTTTTTAATTTTTTTAATGTTTATTTTTGAGACAGAGAGAGACAGAGCATGAACGGGGGAGGGGCAGAGAGAGAGGGAGACACAGAATCGGAAGCAGGCTCCAGGCTCTGAGCCATCAGCCCAGAGCCCGACGCGGGGCTCGAACTCACAGACCGGACCGCGAGATCGTGACCTGAGCTGAAGTCGGATGCTTAACCCACTGAGCCACCCAGGCGCCCCTCCCTGATCATTTTAATATATGCTTTTTATGCTGCTTGCAAAGCCTTTCCATCTCTTCTGCCTGGAGGTTTTCCACTGGTCCTGTAAGACGGCCTTTGAGAGGTGTTTTCTAATCTAGTCAGGAATCTTCCACAAGAATTCCTCTCCACTCCTGTACCACTTTCCACTGAGGACTTATCAAACTGGGTTCACATTTTTCTGTTAATACCCCCTCTGCCCCACCAGCACGTAAGATCCTTGAGGGCTTCTAACCTGACGGTATACACGTCGAATACCTCTCCAGTATCCATTCTCTTTTTCTTCACTAAGGAAAAGCATAATTGTAACGTGCCCAACTGAAATACTCACCTTCTCAGAATTACTTACAGTTCGGGGAGGCTCTGTGGCAGAATTCTAGCCAAAAAAAAAAAAAAAAAAAAAGGTAACTGGAAGTCTCTGGAAATAAATCCCTTCTGAAGGAGATGACAGAACCTCACAAAGGGATAGCTTTTGGCCTTTCCTTCTTCTTCTTGACTTGAACGACGATGAGGATCCTGGAGGAAAAGCATCCTTTTGCAGCCATGCAGATAAAAGCTGTATGTTGAAGATGAGAGAGCAGAGAGACGAAAGGAGTTTGGGTGCTTGACGACATCATAGATCTGTCCTTGACTTTGGGCCCTTGGACATTTGGGATAGGCAATGAGAATAATACATGGTTTACTTTTTGCTTTTGCTTTTTAAAAACGTTTTATTCAAGTATAATAAACATAGAAACAACACCAATTTCTAAAAGCACAGATTATATTTGCCCATATAAAAACAAGAACATGGGGCTCCTGGCTGGCTCAGTCATGGAGCATGTATATGACTCTTCATCTCAGGGTTGTGAGTTTGAGCCCCACATTGGGTATGGAGATTACTTAAAAAAAAAAAAAAGAATATGTAAGAATACAAATGTTTGCTGCTGGCTTGTTTCCCTCAACAAAATGTTTATAGGTATTCATTGATATTATTTTGTATAGCTATAGATCATTCATACTCATTGCGACATCGTTTTCCATTGTATAAGTATACCTCCGTTTATTTCTCTATTGTACAATTGCTGAGAAATGACGTAGTTTCACGTTTTGTTACTTTGAATAGCATTGCTATGAATATTCGAATACATATATTTTGGTGAACATATTGTACGCCTTTATATTGGATATATACCTAGGGGTATAGAGGACCATAGGGTATAACACATGTTTTACTTGAGTAGATGCTCTGAAACCTTTTCCAAAGTGTTTGGACCAATTTACACTCTCAAGAGCGGCGTATGAAAGTTTCAGTTACTCTTCATCTTTGCCAACATTTTGGTATTTCCTGACTTGTTTGTTTTAGCCATTGTGGTAGATGTATACTGTCATTTCATTGGTTTTTAATTTGTATTTTCTTGATAACTAATAAAGTTGAGTACTTTGAAAAAAGCTTATGGGCCTCGTGGATATTCTTTTTTGTAAAAAGCAGCTTTATTGGGGTGCCTGGGAAGCTCAGTTGGTTAAGTGTCCCACTCTTGATTTCAGCTCAGGTCATATCTCACGCTTTGTGGGTCTGAGCCCCACATTGGGCTCTGCTCTGACAGTGCAGAGCCCGCTTCGGATTATATCTATTTCCCTCTCGCTCCGCCCTTCCCCCATTCTCTCTCTCTCTCTCTCTCTCAAAATAAATAAACTTTTAAACACTTTTAAAAAAATTGAAAAACAGCTTTATTGAGATATAATTCGCATATCATACAATTCACCCATTGAAAGCATATAATTCAATAGTTTTTAGTATATGCTGATATATGCAACCATCACCACAGTCAACTTGAGAATATTTCCATCATCTCAAAAGAAACCCCATATCCTTTAGCTCCCTACACCCCTTGCCCAGCCCTGAGCAACCACGAACCTACTGTCTATTTCTACAGATTTTCTTATTCCGAACTTTCATATGAACGTAATCACAATATGTGAACTTTTGTGACTGGCTTCTTTCCTTTAGCATAATGCTTTCAGGATTTATCCATATTGTAGTATAAACCAGCACTTCATTCCTTTTTATGGTCAGATAACACTTCTATGACCTGATAATATGGTCGGATATCAACTGTGGCTAAACCACATTTTGTTTATCCCTTTGTCCACTCGTGGATATTTAGGTTGTCTCTACCTTTTTGCTATGATGAATAATGCCGCTATAGACACTCAGGTACAAGTTATTGAGGGGATATATGTTTTCAGTTCTCTTGGGTGCATACCCAGGAGCGGAATTCCTGGGTTATAGTGTAACTCTGTGTTTAATTACTGGAAGAATTGCTTGACTGTTTTCCAGAGTGGTGACACCCTTGTGTATTCCCGCCAGCCGTGTATGAAGGTTCTTCCTTCTCCACATCCCCATCAATTGTTGTTGTTAATCTGATTTTCTGATTCTGGCCACTCTAGCTGGATATATCGGGTGTCCTTGTTTACAGAGTGTTCAAGTCTTTTGTCTGTTTTTCTATTGGGTTGTCTTCTTTTTGGAATTCTTTATATATCTGAAATCGGAGGCCTTTGTTAGATGTATGTACTGCAAATGTCTTCTTTCAGTCTGTGGGTTGCGTTCTCACTCATTAAAATAGTGTCTTTTTGTGAACAAATGTTCTTAACTTTAATACAGTTTCAGTGAGTGCTTTTAGGTTCTGTTTTTTTTGTTGTTTAATTTTTTACTATGTGTCTTATGTGTAATTTTTTTTTTTTTTTGAGAGAATATTTGTGTGAGAGCCAGGGAGGGGCCAAGGGAAAAGGAGAGAGAGAATCTTTTTTTTTTTAATTTTGTTTATGTTTATTTATTTTTGAGAGAGAGAGCACAAACAAGGGAGGTACAGAGAGAGGGAGACATAGAATCTGAAGCAAGCTCCAGGCTCTGAGCGGTCAGCACAGAGCCCGACTCACGAACTGTGAGATCATGACCTGAGCTGAAGTCGGATGCTTAACCGACTGAGCCACCCAGGCACCCCAAAAGAGTGAGAGAATCTTTAAAAAAAATTTTTTTTAATGTTTATTTATTTTTGAGAGAGAGAGACAGAGCACGAGTGGGGGAGGGACAGAGAGAGAGGGAGACACAGAATCCAAAGCAGGCTCCAGGCTCCAAGCTGTCAGCATAGAGCCAGACGCGGGGCTCGAACTCATGAACTGTGAGATCAGGACCTAAGCCGATGTCGGACGGTTAACCGACTGAGCCACCAGGTGCCCCAAGAAGAGAGACAGAATCTTAAGCAGGCTCCACGCCCAGCACGACGGGGCTCAATCTCACCACCATGAAATCATGACCTGAGCCGAAATCAAGAGTTGAACACTTAACCGACTGAGCTACCCAGGCGCCCCTTATATTCTATTTAAGAAATCTTTGCTCCGGGTCACAAAAGTGTTTTCCTTATGTTTTCATCTAAAAGCTTTTTTGTTTCAGCTTTCACACACACACACACACACACACACACACACACAATTTTTTAAAAGTAATCTCTACACCCCACTTGGGTCTCATGCTTACAATCTTGAGATAAGAGTTACATATTTGCAACTGAGCCAGCCAGGTGTCCCCCCGCAACTTTCATATTTGACATACAATCCACTTGGAGTTAATTTTTGCAAATGGTATGAAGTAGGGGACAAGCTACATTGTTTCCCCTTATGGATATCCAACTGTCTCCTCACCATCTACTGAAAGACCATTCTTTCCTTACTACATTGCAGTGTGTGGTTTTATCATAAACTAGGTAACCATACTGGTGAGGGTTTATTTCTGTGTTCTGTTTGTTTCATTGTTGTGTTTGCCTATCCTCATAATAATACCCCCCCACACACACTAGTTTTATTTATAATAGTTTTATACATATCATTTATTATATATATGATATCTGCTGGTATAGTTTTCTAGTCGTGTGATTTTTCCTTAAGATCGACTTGGGGGCGCCTGGGTGGCTCAGTCAGTTAAGGCTCTGACTTTTGATTTGGGCTCAGGTCTTGATGTCAAGGTTTACGGGACTGAGCCGTGCATGAGGCTCTGTGCTGACAGTATGGAGCGTGCTTGGGATTCTCTCTCTCCCTCTGCCCCTCTCTCCTGCTCATGTGCTCTCTCTCTCTCAAAAAAAAAAAAAATTGAAAAATAGCAGTATAATATGGTGGTATAATATAACATATAATATTATAGTATTATAATATATTGTAATATTAAATATATAATATATTATACACTACTATATAATATATATTATATTATACCACCATATTGTGTGGTAATATGTATTATAATATATATAACATTACAATATATATTTATTAGCTATCATATGAACAGAATTATACATTATTATATATGTCATATTAATATGATTATACATTAAGACATTAATCATAAGTAATAGCAATTAATGTATTAATTGATGTATATACAATATGCCTACATATAATACTATAATAGTGTTTTATAGTATTAAAATAATACTATACTACTATACTATTACTAAAATAATATAATAATATTACTATTTAATAGCATTAAAATAATAAATTTAATGCTATATTTAATAATATAGTATTCAAATAATATTTAATACTATATTTAGCAATACAGTATTAAAATAATAAAATTGTTATTAGGACTATGGAATTGGATGGCTTTGTATGAAGAGCAATAGATATTTCCGAGAGGGGGTTTAAACTGCTCAGCTTTTCCATAGGCAGTTGGCAAATGATTAGTCTCTAAGACATTTCAAAACCCTCACCGTGGCTGTGTCTGCAGTCCTAAACCACGATCCTTAACCAATCTTAAACCCCTACGTTGAAAGACTCCCCCACTTAAACCAGACCTCCAAACCACATAAATATCCCGACTTAGCCCTCCCCTCCCAAACTCTACTAAGGAGGTATGCTGATACCCTCTCACCTGTTGAGGGTGATTAATAAGCAATTAAATGCTACATATGAAAATCTGGGGACCTCTTGGCCAGATCTAAAAATTCTCAACTTCTGCAACCACAGTGCAGGAAAATCTCAAGACCAGGCTCAACATTTTGTTACAAGAGGAACAGCTCCAGGGGCTCCTGGGTGGCTCAGTTGGTTAAGCGCAGACTTCAGCTCAGGTCACATCTCACAGTTGGTGAGTTTGAGCCCCGCGTCGGGCTCTGTGCTGACAGCTCAGAGCCTGGAGCCTGGTTCGGATTCTGTGTCTCCCTCTCTCTCTCTCTGTCCCTTCCCCGCTCGCACTCTGTCTCTCTCTCAAAAATAAAATAAATGTTAAAAAAAAAAAAAAGAGGAACAGCTCCAGAGAAAGTTGAATTCTCAGCCATTTCCAGATTGCTTTGCCAAGGTCAAAGCACTCTTTGAAAGATGAGGTAGAGGCTTCTATCTTGCAAGACAGTACACGGTCCCCTCCAGGATATACCCCTGATTTCTCTCTGGTCATTACTTAAAAAGGGGTGGTGAGGGTGAAAAATATATTCATATAAAGTACTTACCTGGAGGAGGGAGGGATGAATTACAAATTAGCATGCGAAAATTTTTTGGGGTGATGGATATGTTCACTCTCTGGATTGTAGTGATAGTTTTTATGATTGCATACATATATCAAACTTCATCAAACTGCACACTTTGGGGGCACCTGGCTGGTTCATTCGGTGGAGCACAATTCTTGATCTCAGGGTTGTGAGTTCAAGCCCTACACAGGGTGGTAAAGCTTAATTAAGAATTGTGCACTTTGGGACACCTGGGTGGCTCAGTCGGTTAAGCATCTGACTTCAGCTCAGGTGATGATCTCACAGTTTGTGAGTTCAAGCCCCGCGTCGGGCTCTGTGCTGACAGCTTGGAGCCTGGAGCCTGCTTCAGATTCCGTGTCTCCCTCTCTCTCTCTCTGCCCCTCCCTTGCTCACAATCTGTCTCCCTTTGTGTCTCAAAAGATAAATAAATGTTAAAAAAATGATAATAATTGTGCACTTTAAATATGTGTGGTTAATTGTCCTAATTTTACCTTAAAGCCATTTTAAAATGTATTCAATAAATATTAGTTATTGTGAGGAGAGAATCTGAACCCTTCTTTCTAGGAATCAACATTTCCAGGCCCATTTAAGTCCTCTGTCCCATAAGTGAGGCTGTCCTATGAACCCCGTGCCTTCTTTCCGCATCCAGGAGAAAGGGTGGAGGCAGCTTTTACCTAGGCGAGAAAGTGACACCTGCTGGCCGGAGAGGAAAGTACACATGGTGTCTTTTGCTGAACGTGTTTAGATTTTACTTCTTTTCTTCAAAAAAATCATTTATTTTGGAACAAGACATACTGATGTAAAATTCCAGGGTGCAAAAAAAAATCACCTTCTACGTCTCTTCTCTCAGTTCCCTCCTCAAGAGTAGCTATTATTAGTTTTGTTAAATGCTAGCTCCCTGAAAGAACCTTGGTAGTGTCTGGGAGGGGAGGGCTAAGTCAGGATGTTTATGCAGTTCTGGGGTCTGGTTTAAGTGCGGGAGTCTTTCAATGTAGGGGTTTCATTAAGATTGGTTAAGGAACATGGTTTAGGACTGTAGACGCAGCCACGGTGAGGGTTTTGAAATGTCTTAGAGACTAATCATTTGCCAACTGCCTGTGGAAAAGCTGAGCAGTTTAAAATGGTTTTTCTGGGTGTTCCTGAATTACACACCACAATTATTTGCAACTTTTATTTTCTGGGCAAGTATTTCCTGGAATACTAAATTCATATTAACGAAGACAGTGCAATAGTAAAGTCAAGTTCATGTAGACAGTGTGGGTGTAGATGGTTCTTTGTTTCTCGTCTATCTTTTCAAAATATTCTGTGCATATTTGGTCATACATGCATATATACATTTACAAAATGTCAACTTTAAAAAAAAAGTTAAGAGGGGCGCCTGGGTGGCTCAGTCGGTTAAGCATCCGACTTCGGCTCAGGTCATGATCTCAACGCGTCATGGGTTCAAGCCCCGCATCGGGCTCTGTGCTGACAGCTCAGAGCCTGGAGCCTGCTTTGGGTTCTGTGTCTCCTCTCTCTGCCTCTTCCCAGCTCGCACTCTGTCTCTCTCTCTCTCTCTCTCAAAAATAAACATTAAAAAAATTTTTTTTTAAGTTAAGAAAAAAAGTGTCATCTTTTATCTTCTAACACTTGTTGCAGAAATACAGGAACTAGGTATAAGATACTCCTTAAATGTTAGCTATCCAACAGCGTTCGCTCTGTAGTTCCGTGTGATGTACTGTTTTCAGAGTATGCATGGGTTTGGTTTTTTTTGTTTTTTTGTTTTGTTTATCTCTTGTGTTGAATGGAATTACTGTTTGCAGTATTCTAGCATTTTCCTCCTTAACAATTAATGTAACAGATTACGGTTTTGGCAAAACCAGTAGGGCACGTTTTCTCTTATTCCTGGTTTCTTCTTTTCCGTCTTAAATTTTTTTTTTTAACGTTTATTTATTTTTGAGACAGAGAGAGACAGAGCATGAACGGGGGAGGGTCACAGAGAGAGGGAGACACAGAATCTGAAACAGGCTCCAGGCTCTGAGCTGTCAGCACAGAGCCGGATGCAGGGCTCGAACCCACGGACCGTGAGATCATGACCTGAGCCGAAGTAGGACGCTTAACCGACCGAGCCACCCAGGCGCCCCGTTCTTTTCCGTCTTAAAGTGCAGTTACAAGGCTGTGCGCCAGGGGAGAGAAAGAATTATTCCATGGCACTGAGATATGAAGGCACCTGCAGAGATGTTTATCCAATACGTGTTCTCTGGGCATCTACTCGCTTCCAGGTACTGTGCTAGGCACCGGATGAATATGACGACTACGCTCTCGCCCTAACAGGGCTTAGGGCTTAATGAGGAGGATCAACACTGAGCATATAGTTATGAGTGGAATGAACATAACAAAGAGCAAGAGGTATGGGGGGCCTCACCTAATCTCGGGACCAAAGTAAAGATTCCCAGAACTGATGCTTGTGCTGCATGCAGAGGGATAAGCAGGAAGGATAGAGGTATGGGGTGACGAGTGTGGGGAATGTTCCACATAGAGGAAATAGTGTTCGCATTCTCTGGAGACTGAGGTTATTGTTACCATTTTTTTTTTTTTTAGTTTCCCTGTTTTCTGTGTCCAGCCGTTTGTTCATCCATCTTGCGATCTCCTTTCCAAATATCTTGCGTAGGTATGTACACATAGATTTTCCGAGTTAGAAGTCATTATCCTGGGGGTGCCTGGCTGGCTTGGTCAGAAAAGCATATGACTTTTTTTTTTTTTTTTGGTACTTATTTATTTATTTTGATAGAAAGAGAGATAGGGGAGGAGCAGAGAGAGAGGGAGAAAGAGAGAATCTCAAGCAGGCTCATGAACCGTGAGATCGTGACCCAAGCTGAAAGGAAGAGTCGGATGTTTAACCAACTGAGCCACCCAGTTGAGTCACCCCGGAAGAGCATGTGACTTTTGATCTTGGGCTCTTGAGTTGGACCCCCACATGGGGTGTAGAGATCACTTAAATAAAACCAAAAAAAAAAAAAAAAGGCATCAACTTGAATACCTAAGAATCTGTTCTGTGACTAATGTCCCTCCTCAGCGCAAGCCTCTCATGTTAGTGATCTTAGGGAAAGACAGCCCTGTACTACTGTTTAGTTTTTAGGAGATGCAATGAAAATCACTTTCTGAATCCTGTATAAAGTTCAAGAACTGGCCACCGCTGGCAGAAGACGGAGCTCTAATTTCTTGGAACTGAAAATGTCTTTAGAAATCTCCTAATATGATCTCTTTAACTGAAAAATGAGGAAACTGAGACCCAAGGTACAGAATCCTTTATGATACTCAAGACAAGCAGCCAGAGGGGACCTGAGAAGTTGGACAGGTTATAATCTCACAGAAAATGCTGTGAGATTTACATGCTGGTATATTTCCCCAACAATTAGCCTCGTGTGATGTGTGGAAGATGGAGATGATTTTACATAAGGCATAAGGGAGTGACTGGGTGGTTCAGTCGGTTAAGCGTCCGACTTTGGCTCAGGTCATGATCTCACAGTTCATGAGTTCGAGCCCTGCGTCGGGCCCTGTGCTGACAGCTTAGAGCCTGGAACCTGCTTCAAATTCTATGTCTCCCTCTTGCTCTGCTCCTCCCCCGCTCATGCTCTGTCTCTGTCTCTGTCTCTATCAAAAATAAGTGTTAAAGTTTTTTTAATTAAAAAAAAAGATTAAATGGATAATAAGTAAAAAAACATCTAACATAGTTCATGTAAATGACTGTTGAGGTTGTCATTTGGTCAGTTGGATCAAGAGACAGGATTCTTTTTGTTTTTTTTTTAAGTTTATTTATTTATTTTGAGAGAGACCGAGACAACGAATGTGGGGGAGGGACAGAGAGAGAGGGAGAGAGAGACAATCCCAAGCAGGCTTCTCACTGTCAGCACAGAGCCCTATGTGGGGCTGCAAGATCATGACCTGAGCCGAAACCAAGAGATGCTTAACACACTGAGCCACGCAGGCGCCCCATCAAGAGATCAAGAGATAGGATTTTTTTTTAAAGTTTATTTATATTTGAGACAGAGAGAGAGAGAGCATGAACGGGGGAGGGGCAGAGAGAGAGGGAGACACAGAATCGGAAGCAGGCTCCAGGCTCTGAGCCATCAGCCCAGAGACCGACGCGGGGCTCGAACTCACGGACCGCGAGATTGTGACCTGAGCTGAAGTCGGACGCTTAACCGACTGAGCCACCCAGGCGCCCCGAGATAGGATTTTTTTATTTTTTTATTTTTTATTTTTTTTTCAACGTTTATTTATTTTTGGGACAGAGACAGAGCATGAACGGGGGAGGGGCAGAGAGAGAGGGAGACACAGAATCGGAAACAGGCTCCAGGCTCTGAGCCATCAGCCCAGAGCCTGATGCGGGGCTCGAACTCACGCACCGCAAGATCGTGACCTGGCTGAAGTCGGACGCTTAACCGACTGCGCCACCCAGGCGCCCCGAGATAGGATTTTTTTAAAAAAAATTAAATGTTTATTCATTTTTGAGAGAGTGTGAGTGGGGGAGGGGCAGAGAGAGGGGGACAGAAAATCTGAAACGGGCTCTGTACTGACAGCATTAAGCCTGATGCGGGCCTCAAATTCACGAACTGTGAGATCATGACCTGAGTTGAAGTCGGATGGGCAACCGACTGAGTCACCCAGGCGCCCCAAGAGATAGGATCGTTCAAGAGTTTCCCTCCGATTCCTTCATATTCTGATCAAACCCTACTCCAGACATCATTTGTCCCTTTCTCATAGGAAGGACAACTCTTTGGACACCAGGCTGGGGGGACATCGGTACCCTTGAGTATGCAAAATCTTAGAGTCCTTATCACAGCCTGCTTTACACTCTAGTTGTTAATATTAACAATTACAATATTTTTTTAATGCTTACAAGGACAATCAGCGGGTTATCTGAATTCTGCTCGTCACTCAGTTTTCACAACAACTGTGAAAGGGAAGTGAATCTCTCCTTTCACAGATAAGGAAAATGAGACTTACAGAGGTTCTGTTACATAACCATGTGAGTGGCAGAGATAGCTAGTAGCAGTCAGAATCTGAACCCAGATCTCAAAGTTCATGTTCTTAACTGAAACACCAGATTTAAATAATATATATACCTGATGTTGTTTCCCAATTATATTAAGTTCCTTGAAAGGAATCAATTTTGGGGCACCTGGGTGGCTCAGTCGGTTAAGCATTCGACTTTGGCCCAGGTCATGATCTCGGGGTTCGTGAGTTCAAGCCCCGCATCGGGCTCTGTGCTGACAGCTTCGGAGCCTGGCACCTGCTTCGGATTCCGTGTCTCCCTCTCTCTCTGCCCCTTCCCTGCTTGCACTCTGTCTCTCTCTTAAAAATAAACATTAAGGGGCGCCTGGGTGGCGCAGTCGGTTAAGCGTCCGACGTCAGCCAGGTCACGATCTCGCGGTCCGTGAGTTCGAGCCCCGCGTCGGGCTCTGGGCTGATGGCTCAGAGCCTGGAGCCTGCTTCAGATTCTGTGTCTCCCTCTCTCTCTGCCCCTCCCCCGTTCATGCTCTGTCTCTCTCTGTCTCAAAAATAAATAAACGTTAAAAAAAAATTTAAAAATAAACATTAAAAAAAATTAAAAAGCAAAGGAATCAATATTTTTGTTCGCCTCAGTATGTCCATAATGTTTAGCACAATACCTTGAACAAAGCAAATAATAAATCATGGGCAATATCTATTAATCCTTTAGAGGTTGTTATATTTGTGCAAAGAAGTACAGATCCAGGTATATGAATTCAGGTTTCATGAGGGATGCATTTGAACGTCATCAGAATAGACCACTACAAAATACGCCACTTTGGCCTAAGAATTATTTTGAGCTGATGGCCGTTTAGAAACAGCTGATGCAGAGAGCGCCTGGGTGGCTCAGTTGGTTAAGTGTCCCAGTCTTGATTTTGGCTCAGGTCATGTCTCATGTTTGTCAGGTTGAGCCCCGAGTCGGGCTCTGCATTGGCAGCATGAAGCCTGCTTGGGAATCTCTCAATCTCAATCTCAATTTCTCTCTCTCCCTCTCTCTCTCAGTAAACAAACTTAAAATAAAAAGGAAAGAAACAGCAGATGCCAGAAAACCTCTCTATCCTTCCCTCTCCCTATCTGCCTAAAATTAGGGCATCAATTTCCCTTTGTGAAGGTGTCCTCCTCCCCTCTCCCACACCAGGAAAAGGACAATAGACTTTTAATCACTGGACACCGTAAGAGGGGTACAGCACCGAGATGGGTCTGCACAAACAAACCTGACTAAAGTAACCCTTATTCGCCATTAGTTTCCCCCATATGTTTACCTTCTCACAATTTACCACTCCTAGAAACTCAAGCCCTTTTTTTCCTTTGTTTTATCCTTTCTTCACAAATTAATCGCCCTTTGGGGCATCTGGGTGGCTCCGGTCAGTGAAGCATCCGACTTCCTCTCAGGTCTTGATCTCACTGTTCCTGAGTTCGAGCCCCGTGTCGGGCTCTGTGCTGACAGCTTGGAGCCTGGAGCCTGCTTCCGATTCTGTGTCTCCCTCTCTCTCTGCCCCGCCCCCCCCTCAAAAATAAATAAAACATTTAAAAAAAACCCACAAAAATAACCCGCCCCCATTAACTGCCCTTTGTTAAAATGATATACAAACTCACAGGTCTAACTGCTTTGAGGAATTTTCAATTCTTTTCTGCGAGCCCCGTCCCCCGTGTGCGCCTGAAAAAAACATTTTCTGCTGTTAGTCTGTCTTCAATTAGTCTATCCACAGGCCCCAGTGACAGAACTTAATAGAGTACATGTTTAAAAGTTCAAAAATGAGACTACCTTGGTGATAGATAGTAAAATAATCACCTTTGCCAAGACTCTCAAACTGTTAGGCTACAGAAGCCATAGGCGCTTAGGACCACTATTGTTGCTTTCTCTACTTGAGTTATCATTGCAAATTGTTCTCGGTACAAAAATGAAAGAACCATGAGTAATCACGTGACATCATAGTCAGTGGCTTCAAAAAACTTAAACTTCTCTTTTTTTTTTTAACACTTTTTTTAATGTTTTTTATTTGTTTTTGAGACAGAGAGAGACAGAGCATGAACGGGGGAGGGGCAGAGAGAGAGGGAGACACAGAATCGGAAACAGGCTCCAGGCTCTGAGCTGTCAGCACAGAGCCCGACGTGGGGCTCGAACTCACAGACTGTGAGATCGTGACCTGAGCCGAAGTCGGATGCTTAACCTGCTGAGCCACCCAGGCACCCCAAAACTTCTCTTTACTTACAGTTTAAACCTTTTGGGAAAATGGTTGAATCTAGCATAAAGTGGAGAATTACTAAAGCTAAACACACCTAGATACTTCTTAGGGGCAACACTTTCAAATGTCCCACGAATAGTCTTGATACTAGAATCCACCAGTCTTGCTTTTTCGTTCCATAATTTTGGTTTATGTGCAGAAAGCTCATTTATGGTCGAATAATCGATTTCTAACCCTAACCATCGTCTTGTAAATATATGATGTTGCTGTCAGTTCAGCGTAAATGTATTGCGACAAACAAAAAACATCAAACGTGTGTATTCAATTGATCATAGATCATCTCTCTATGGGAATTATAGCTTATCTTTAGTTAACAAGTGTCCATAGGAGAAATGTATGTTTTCTGTGTGTGTGTGTGTGTGTGTGTGTGTATTAATGGATGTGCATAAGGATGGTTGGAAAGGCAGAAAGAAAAAATTTGAAAGATAGAAAAAGACAACTATAAAATTACAAGGCTTAGATAAGAGGTCATCAAAAGCACAGGTTTTAAGCCATTTTATCGCCACATTATGAATGAGGTGACATTTTCACATGCCATCCCTACCCTGACTTATCTCTATAAAGGGACCCAGGAATATGCCCAATTCTGGCATTAGACATTAATGTACCCACTTAAGAAAATACAGGGGCAGGGGCACATGGGTGGCTCAGTCAGTTAAGCATCTGACTCTGGTTTTGGCTCAGGTCATGATCTCACGGTTTTGTGAGTCTGAGCCTTGCATTGGGCTCTGCATGGGCAGCACGGAGCCTGCTTGGGATTCTCTCTCTCTCCTTCTCTCTGTCCCTCCCCCACCTGCACTGTCTCTGTCTCTCCCAAACTAAATAAATAAACTTAAAAAAAAAAAGAAAGAGAAAAAGAAAACACAGGGGCAAAAAAGCAAAAAAAAAAAAAAAAAAAAAAAAAAAGAAAGAGAAAGAAAAAAGAAAATACAAGAGTGCCTAGCTGGCTCAGCTGTAGAGTGTGTGACTCTTGAACTTGGGGTTTTGAATTAGAGCCCCATGTTGGATGCAGGGATTACTTTAAAAAATAAAATAAAATCGTAAAGAAGAAGGAAAAGAAAATAGAGACAACTTCTATGGATAGCAATTTTGCTATAGTTACTGAAATACCAAACATACGTGTATTTTGACCTACCAGTGACACTTTTAAAAATTTTTTTTTTAAGTTTATTTATTTTTGAGACAGAGAGAGACAGAGCATGAACGGGGTGGGGGGGGGGGCAGAGAAAGGGAGACACAGAATCTGAAACAGGCTCCAGGCTCCGAGCTGTCAGCACAGAGCCCGATGCGGGGCTCGAACTCACAGACCGTGAGATCATGATCTGAGCCGAAGTTGGACGCTTAACCGACCAAGCCACCCAGGCGCCCCTACCAGTGACAGTTTAAGGAACTTCTTTTACAGTTATGATTGCATCTGTGTGCACTGATACACGTTTAAGGATATTGTGATTATACAATGGTACAAATAACAAAAATGTTCATCAGTATGTCTGTATTGTATAATAACAAAAATGTCCATTCAATATCTCTACACAAGGGAATACTGTGCAATTGTTAAAAAAGAATATGGCAGCTCTACATATTCTCTTACAGGATAATCGCTAAAGTCTATTCTTATGTCAAAAAGCTTGGAGGTAGGGCGCCTGGGTGGCTCAGTCAGTTAAGCGTCTGATCTTGGCTCGGGTCACGATCTCACGGTTTGTGGGTTCGAGCCCCGCGTCAGGCTCTGTGATGACAGCTAGGAGCCTGGAGTCTGCTTTGGATTTTGTGTCTCCTTCTCTCTCTGTCCCTCCCCCACTCATGCTCTGTCTCTGTCTCTGTCTCTCAAAAAAATAAACACTAAAAAAGAAAAAGCTTGGAGGCACTTACGTTTTCTTTCTTTTTCTTATATCCTACATCCGTTATGTCAGTAAATCTGGTTGGCTTTAGCTTCAAAAGATATTCAGGGGCACCTGGCTGGCTCAGTCAGTAGAGAAAATGACTGTTGACCTTGAAGTCATAAGTTGAAGCCCCACATTTGGGTGTAGAGCTTACTTTTAAAAAAGTACACACATAGGGGCGCCTGGGTGGCGCAGTCGGTTAAGCGTCCGACTTCAGCCAGGTCACGATCTCGCGGTCCGTGAGTTCGAGCCCCGCGTCAGGCTCTGGGCTGATGGCTCAGAGCCTGGAGCCTGTTTCCGATTCTGTGTCTCCCTCTCTCTGCCCCTCCCCCGTTCATGCTCTGTCTCTCTCTATCCCAAAAATAAATAAACGTTGAAAAAAAAATTAAAAAAAAAAAAAGTACACACACACACACACATACTTTTTAATATCTATGTCTTCAGTATCTGACCACTTCTCATCATTTCTACTGTTATCACTCTGGTCTATTGCAAATGCCTCCTAACGGATCTATCAGCTTCTATCCTTGTCTCCCATGCCTATTCTCTTAAAACATTTTTTTAAAATATTTATTTATTTTTGAAAGAGAGAGACAGAGTGTGAGCAGGGGAGGGCAGAGAGAGAGGGAGACACAGAATCCGAAGCAGGCTCCAGGCTGTCAGCACAGAGCCCCATGCGGGGGTTGAACTCACAAATCGTGGGATCATGACTTGAGCCGAAGTCAGATGCTTAACCAACTGAGCCACCCAGGCTCCCCTCTCATGCCTATTCTTTTTTTTTTTTAATTTTTTTTTTCAACGTTTATTTATTTTTGGGACAGAGAGAGACAGAGCATGAACGGGAGAGGGGCAGAGAGAGAGGGAGACACAGAATCGGAAACAGGCTCCAGGCTCCGAGCCATCAGCCCAGAGCCTGACGCGGGGCTCGAACTCGTGGACCGCGAGATCGTGACCTGGCTGAAGTCGGACGCTTAACCGACTGCGCCACCCAGGCGCCCCTCTCATGCCTATTCTTAACACAAACAGCCAGGGTGATCCTGTTAAAAAGGTAAATCAGACCACATTGCTCCTCTACTCAAATTCTCCCAATATTTCTCCGTCACAGTAAAAGCCAGAGTCAGATCTAATAATCTTTATTCCATCCCTCCCTCCCTCCTCCTCCCTCCCCGGCGCTCTCACACTTCTTTATCCCTCGTCTCCCGTTCCTCACCTCTGGTCTCCTTCTGGTCCACACACACTATGCTTGCTGTTCCTGTAGGGCAGGAAAGTGTTCTCTTTGACCCTCGTAGGGTCCCTGGCTGGGTCTGAAAGCCAAACTGACAAAGACAGAGTAACAAAGGAAAAGCATATAAATGTTCTGAATATAATTTTGATTATATATTATATATATATATTATAAATGTTCATATATATTATAAATGTCCTGATATAGTTTTGACAAGGGAGCCTTCGTAAGGAAACGAAGACCCAAAGGAATGGTTATACCTGAGGATTTTTTATGCCAGGTGGGATGACAAGCTGATGGTCGAGGAGAAATATGATATGTCTGAGAGTATGATGTAATTGTAGTAAACCGGAGGGAACTCAGTAAGTCCTGTTCAGATTCCTCACAGCATCCCTTTGTCTTTGGAGATAGGGGTGTTCCTTTCCTTCAGGTATAGGGACGGTGCCTCTGCCATGAGGCTTCTAAGACCTATTTCTAGGAAGAAGGCTCAGGAGAAGGTCTGAATGACATTCTTATTTCTGTAGTTCTAACTCCTTCAGCTGAAAATAATCAATATGGCAAGGCGCCCTATTTTGGGGTAGTGCGTCCTGAACCCCATCGTTCTTCTAACACACTGGCGCATAATCCTTGTGCCTGGAGCCGATATACGCATGACTGCCTCTGTCACTCCCTCCGGATCCCTTCTTAATGGCCATCTTGTCTACGAGGTATTCCCTCACAACTCTCCTTACATTCTCAGCCCCGCCCCCTAATTTTCCCAACCCCTTTCCATGAAAAACGTTTTCTCCGTTGCCCTAGTCATCATATGACATTCTACAGATTGTGGATTTTCCTCATTTGTTGATCGCTCTTCTCCCCCACGAGAATGCAAGTTCCACGAGGTTAAGAGTTTTTGTCCATTTTGTCTACCGATGGATGTCCGTGACAGAAGAAAATGGCTGTATGTGGCTGTCCCATAGTAGGCCCTCAAACTATTTTTGGTGCATACTGAATATGTGGATGAATTAGATGTCAGTATGAATTAAAGAGAGCCGTCAAGGATAATTCTACGGCGTGTTGCCTAGATAAGTGGGATTGCCATTTTCTCGGCTGGGGAAGGCCAAGCAGAGCAGATTTGCTGTAATTATTGGTCGTCTGTCACACACGCCTCTAGAATGCAGTCAGGAAGGAGACTCAGGGGCGCCTCAGTTGGCTAAGCATTTGACTTCGGCTCAGGTCATGATCTCACAGTTCATGAATTCCAACCCCGCGTTGGGTTCTCTGCTGTCAGCGTAGAGCCTGCTTCAGATCCTCTGTCCTCCTCTCTCTTTGCCTCTCCCTCGCTGGCGCTCTTTCTCTCAAAAATAAATAAAACTTTAAAAAAAAAAAAAGAAGGAAACTCAGGCAGAGTGCTCTGACAGGGAGATCTATCTCCCCTGATTCTGGTAACTCTAACAATTTCTTTACTCAGATTTATAGATGTCAAAAAAAATTACCCAAAAGTTAGAAATGTGTCCTTTCAGTGTAGGACTAGGTTTGCGCCTTTGATTGATTTCCTCTTGACTGGGTTACTTTACAACTCAAGAGGCACAGATTGACTCAAAGATGCAAATGCTCCCTGTCTGGGTGGTGGAAAAGATAATCCTTTTTTTTTTTTAAGGTTTTATTTATTGAAGTAATCTCTATACCCAATATGGGGCTCGAACTCATGACCTCCGAGATCAAGAGTCACTCGCTCCACTGACTGAGCCAGACAGGTGCTCCTAGAAAAGATAATCAATCCTTAAGGTTACGGTTGGTGGTTCAGAAGGACATCAACCAGTTTTGTATCCAACCCAGCAATCTTTTCTAGCATTCCTGTATTAAATTGACTGTAAACATCGAGCATCTCAAATGCACTTTGAGCTGATTTTAATGTCTCAGTGGTTCTCTCGTTACTTAACAAGTTATATAAAACGTTTGACACGTGTTCATTTTATATTTGCATGAGAGTTATGATTCTACCTTTTTTTAAAAAAAATTTTTTTTTCCAACGTTTATTTATTTTTGGGACAGAGAGAGACAGAGCATGAACAGGGGAGGGGCAGAGAGAGAGGGAGACACAGAATCGGAAACAGGCTCCAGGCTCTGAGCCATCAGCCCAGAGCCCGACGCGGGGCTCGAACTCCCGGACCGCGAGATCGTGACCTGAGCTGAAGTCGGACGCTTAACCGACTGCGCCAAGCAGGCGCCCCATGATTCTACCTTTTTGAAAATTATCCTTTACTATCATTTTCACAGACCTGCAAAGCCACCACTCAAAATGATTCCTGGGCACTTTATTCACTGATTAGCCCAAGCATGTGATACAATAGATTCTCTTGTTGTTAGCAGACAAAGAGGTAACGAAGTTGCCAGTCGGCTGGACTTCAGGCAGCAGAAAAGGTCTACCATTAGCCACCGCATTTGACATACCGGTTAGTGGGTGTTAGTTCTCTACTGCTGCTGTTAACAATTTACCACAACTTAGCGGTTGAAAGCAACACAAATTCATTACCTCCCAGCTCTATAGATCAAAGTGGGATATGCGTCTCACTGGGTGAAAACGGAGGTGTCATAGGGCTGTCTTTTCTGGAGGCTGTGGAAGAAGATCCATTGCCTTGTTTTTTGCCCAACTTCTAGAGGCTTCCTGCATTGCTCAGTTCACGGTCCCCCTTCCATCGTCAGAGCCGGCAATGGCAGGATGAGTCCTCTGTCTGGTTCTGCCTGTCTCTTCTACCTCCCGCTTACGCGTTTAAAGACCCTTGGTATTTGGCTCATTCAGATAACAGAGAACATTCAGATAATAGAGAATGATCTCCTTATTGTTAGGTCAACTGATTGGCAAGTGTAATTCCATCTGCAACTTTAATGTCCTTTTGCCATAGCATAACACATTCACGGGTGTCACGGACGAGGACATCTCTGCGATCATTATCTGCTACCATTGGGAGAAGGGAGAAAACAATTTAGGGAAATAACACATACATCTCTCGTCTTTATTTTTTTGCTGAGACGTCTCCCCAGTATCTTTGTGGATCAGAGCTGTATCCCTGGTTAACAAAGGCAAAGCGGGTCTTCCACTTGTATGTATTTACAGTAGCAAATGCCAAGTGTCTTCATGCAAACATTTATGTGTGTTAAGCATTTTACTTATTTATAACATACATGTATTTTAATTTAAATCTTCGTTAGCTAACATACGGTGCAATAATGGTTTCAGGAGTAGAATTCAGTGATTCATCACTTACATACGACACGCTAAGCATTTTATTTATTTATTTATTTATTTATTTATTTATTTATTTAATGTTTATTTTTGAGAGACACAGAGAGACAGAGCATGAGCGGGGAAGGGGCAGAGAGACGAAGACAGAATCTGAAACAGGCTCCAGGCTCTGAGCTGTCAGCACAGAGCCCGACGCGGGGCTTGAACTCACAAACTGCGAGATCCCAACCTGAGGTGAAGTCGGACGCTCAACCGACTGAGCCACCCTGGCGTCCCACGCTAAGTGTTTTAAATAGATCTTTTGCACTACTTTATTTTCGTGTAAAAGATGTGATGAAGTCAGACAGACCTGAATTTAAATTCCATATACATATATATACTTTTTTTTAACATTTATATATTTTTTGAGAGACAGAGACAGAGCCTGAGCAGAGGAGGTGCAGAGAGAGGGAGACACAGAATCGGAAGCAGGCTCCAGGCTCTGAGCTGTCAGCCCAGAGCCTGCCGATGCGGGGCTTGAACCCACGAACTGTGAGATTGTGACCTGAGCTGAAGTTGGTCGCTTAACCAACTGAGCCACCCAGGCGCCCCTGAATTTAAATTCTAACTCTATTACCTACTATCTTCATGAACATTGAGCAATTTTCCTCACCTTCCTGAGCATTAATTTCCTCACCTGTCAGTTAAAGATTAATAGGATGTAGCAAAAAAAGGTTTTTGAGAGGGTTGGACACGATGTATATGAAGCCATGAACAGAGGCTCTGGAGTATATTTTATTTTATCTTATTTTATTTTATTTTATTTATTACTTTTTTTTAATCCCCTGCCCCTTCTAAGTATATTTTAAATCACTTTTTCCTTTTAGACTTCTTCCCAGGGGGATTAGCTCTCTTCGCCTAGGGTACATAGCCCCAAAAGGAAATAAATCTAGTGCTTATTGTCAACATGGATTTGTACCCAAATCCTAGAAAAGTAGACCAAAAGGCACACTGGACGCTCCAAAGGAAGTAATTTTTTTTTAAGTAATCTCTACACCCAACTTGGGGCTCTAACTCACAACCCTGAGATCAAGAGTCACAAGCTCTTTTGACTGAGCAGCCAGGCAGCCCCCCAAGGAGGTAAATCTTGTACACAGGGAAGGGAATACTGTTTTCATATAAAATGTTAGTAATAAAGGGGATCAGAATATGCCACCACAAAATATACCACATTGGCATAAAGATTATTTGGAGCTGAAGGCAGTTGAGAATTAACAGATGCCCTACAAGTTTTCTGCCTAAGATCCCCTCTGCACCCAAATTTATCATTCCTGAAAGCCCAAACCCTCTTTCATTTATTTATTACAAAATTTTTTTTAATGTTTATTTATTTTTGAGAGAGGGAGAGACAGAGCGTGAGCTGGGGAGGGGCAGAGAGAGAGGGAGACAGAGGATGCAAAGCGTGCTCTGTGCTAACAGCAGAGAGCCCAATGCAGGGCTCAAACCCATGAACCAACCGGGAGATCATGACCTGAGCTGAAGTCAGGTAGGTTCTTAACCGACTGAGCCATCCAGGCACCCCTCTTTCATTTAAGAAGGGTATAGAAACTCCTGAGTCTAACAGCTCCTTTGAGTTTTACTTCTTTTCTGTGAACTCTTATACAAATAAATATTAATAAAACTTTGTGCCTTTCCTCCTGTTTATCTTTTGTTGGTTTAATTCATGGACCCCCATTAAGAGAGTAAACATTTTTCCTCCTCAACAGTAAATTCATTAAAGTCATTAGCATATAAACTCAATAACTCAATTGTGAGTTAATAAAGATGTGATGTATGCTGAATAAAAAAAGTAGTGATTTAGATGCATCTGATGATGGCAAAAATATGCTGGAAACTAATAATAATAGATCATACTCTGTGTCTGACATCATATGAAATAATTTATAAATGTTGCATTCATTTCCAACAACCACTGGCTGTTATCCCCATTTTACAAAAAGAAAGTCAAGGCTGAGAGAAGGTACAATATTTGAGCTCAACTGCACGCTAATCATCTAAACTGGTGACTTTTGGGGCGCCTGGGTGGCGCAGTCGGTTAAGCGTCCGACTTCAGCCAGGTCACGATCTCGCGGTCCGTGAGTTCGAGCCCCACGTCGGGCTCTGGGCTGATGGCTCAGAGCCTGGAGCCTGTTTCCGATTCTGTGTCTCCCTCTCTCTCTGCCCCTCCCCTGTTCATGCTCTGTCTCTCTCTGTCCCGAAAATAAATAAACGTTGAAAAAAAAATTAAAAAAAAAAATAAACTGGTGACTTTTATGTTATTGCCCACTCTATGCTAGTCAAGGATGTGGGTGGGGGTGTATCCATTTCTTCTGATGGAAATGCTGGACGGAATACTGAGCAGAACCAATCAATATGGTAATTTTAAATTTGTACTCTAAAGAAAGGAAGTAGGGTGGGTGTACTAGAGGAAAAGTTTTCTTTAACCCTTTTAGGGGCCCTTGGCTGAGCCTAAAAATGAAATCGACAAAGACAGATTAACAGGAGAAGAGCATACAAGTTGTTTAAAAATGAGGGGCGCCTGGGTGGCGCAGTCGGTTAAGTGTCCGACTTCAGCCAGGTCACGATCTCGCGGTCCGGGAGTTCGAGCCCCGCGTCGGGCTCTGGGCTGATGGCTCCGAGCCTGGAGCCTGTTTCCGATTCTGTGTCTCCCTCTCTCTCTGCCCCTCCCCCGTTCATGCTCTGTCTCTCTCTGTCCCAAAAATAAATAAACGTTGAAAAAAAGAAAAAATGATCAGAGGGGGCTCCTGGGTGGTGGCTCAGTCGGTTGAAAGTCTGACTTCGGCTCAGGTCATGATCTCACAGTTCATGGGTTCGAGCTCCGTGTCGGGCTTTGGGCTGACAGCCTGGAGGAGCCTGCTTCGGGTTCTGTGTCTTCTTCTCTCTCTGCCCCTCCCCAACTTGCACTCTGTCTTTCTGTCTCCCCAAAATAAACATTTTAAAAAATTAAAAAAAAAAGATTAAAAAAGACAATTTAGGTGATACAAACAGACTTTATTTAACACTTTGCGAAGTGGACAGAGAACTGCAAAATGGGGGCAGAAGGCAGCAAGATTTTAGAGGATAAAGAATACAAGAACAAGGAAGTAAGTATAGAGCCCAGAGTTGGTTTGGTGTTTGGGGATTGGCTGATTGGACATCCTGAGTTTTTGGCCTAGTGAAGCATTTACAGGGACGTGAAATTTACCTAAATTTCAATCTGCTGACCCAACATCCCGGGCAGAAGAGACTCCATCTTGCCTAGAGATTTCTTTCAACAAAATTTATTTCTTTAATATAATTTCGATGTGACACGGGAGCCTTCATCAGAAAATGAAGATCTAAGGAAATAGAACTGTGTCTTTATGCTAGATTTGATCAAGAGTGAACAGTTGTAGAGGAATAGCATAAGGAGTGTGAGGTAATTGTTATAACTTGGGAGAAATTTTTTTTGTTTGAATCTTTTTAATGTTTTATTTATTTTTGAGACAGAGAGAGAGACAGAGCATGAGCAGGGGAGGGGCAGAGAGAGAGGGAGACACAGAATTGGAAGCAGGCTCCAGGCTCTGAGCTGTCAGCACAGAGCCCGATGCGGGGCTCGAACTCACGAACCGTGAGATCACAACCTGAGCCAAAGTCGGATGCTCAACCGACTGAATCACCCAGGCGTCCCCAACTTGGGAGAAATTTAACAAGGCTTGTTCTTGGTGTCCTTTGTCCTCAGATAAGGATGCTCCTTTTGGCCCAGGGCACCTCTCACATGAGGGTTTTACCACCTGTTTTAGAGAAGGAAGAGGGAAGGAGGAGTTTAGAATGACTTTCCCGCTTCCTCCATTTTTCTCAAACTCCTTCCGTTTGAAAACTCAGTGTATCAAGGTGCAATATTTTGGGGCAGTGTGGGTACTGGTGGTGAGGAATAAGAGATATTTTTTATCTTTTAATTTCGTATATTTTTTTTCAGTTGGGAGAAGGGCAACCAGCTAGGAAATTAATTCAGTTAACCAATATTTATCGGACAGCTTCTTTTTGGTAGGGATTATGAAATGTCCCTCTTCTACATTCAACTTTCAGTCTCCAGTTTTCTCCAATTAAAGCTGAGGAGCTTGGATAATTTTATTTTATTTATTTATTTATTTATTTATTTAACGTTTTATTTATTTTTGAGACAGGGAGAGACAGAGCATGAACGGGGGAGGGTCAGAGAGAGAGAGAGACACAGAATCTGAAACAGGCTCCAGGCTCTGAGCAGTAAGCACAGAGCCCGACGCGGGGCTTGAACTCACGAACAGTGAGATCGTGACCTGAGCCGAAGTCGGACGCTTAACCGACTGAGCCACCCAGGCGCCCCGCTTGGATAATTTTAAAGTTCTTTTTTGTTTTATAAATCTCAGAGCCCATAAATTCTTTTAACCTTCATTTCATCTTCTCCCAATTCGACTGTACTTATTGTTATTTTTTTGGCTGTAGGTCACCAAGGACCATTTATTTTTTCACTTAGTAACATTTCCTGCAGGTTAAAAAGTCACATGTGACATGGTAACAGCCTTCCTCTCTGCCTTATGATCTTTCTTTTTTCCCTTTTCAAATTTTCACTTAAATTCTACTTAGTTAACCTGTAATGTAATACTGGTTTCAGGAGTAGAATTTAGTGATTCATCACTTACGTAGAACACCCAGTGCTCAACACCATGCCCTCCTTCATAGGCAGCACCCGTCTAGCCCATCCCCCCCTTTCCCTCCCATCAACCCTCACCTCCCAAGTAGACCTTAAAGTGGCATATAGAATGGTGGCGGGCTGGGAGGGGAGGTGTGATGTGTATATGGTGGTTCACATCTGCAAGTGGCGGTGTTTAGAGTAAAAGTTACGATTCCCTTTTCCCCCTACTTCCTCCAGTCCACGTTTGCATAGAAGCTGAGCGCACGGGCTTCCTTGCCTGGTGGCTTGTAAATAGATACATTCCAATGAGGCTAACACCTCCAGGGTTAAGGGCCTTCTCTTCCTCCACAATTCATGGCGCAAAGCTGGGTTTAGAAGGGTTGGAGGATGCTTAGTCTGTGTTCAGTTGATATGCAAAATTAAATCGGCCTGCCTACTATTCTGTTGGCTTTAAGTTGTTGCCAAAGAGGTGAGTGAGTGCCTTTCACAACCTGATCTTCCTTATTTAGGTGAGTTTTCTGGGGGGGAGGGCGTCTGCTTCGACACGACAGATAGAACGCATTTCCTTTTCACCTGTTTAGGCTAATGACTTGCAGTGTTATGCAGAGTAAAGAAATTATTCAGCCTCTATTCAGGAGAACTGTTTGGTTTGAAAAAGAAAACACTAATTCCAGCAGAATCATTAAATGAAAATGAGAAAGCTTAGCAAAATAATAAAAAAAAAAAAAAAAAGAAGAAGAGCCCGTTAAGGATTTTCTAGGGATTAACTGGTTGTTTTGCTCCCTTTAGGTGGAGACAAATTCTTCAGTACCGGTTCCCAAGTGGACTTAGTCCGGGCGAATGGTTTTCATATGGGTGGAGGTTTTCCTTAATACTTCACTTTATCATTAATACATTTTTTTTTTAACCCTGAAATTTCCTTTGGAACATTGCTTAGACCCGTGCCTCGGGAAGGCTGGTCCGTCTCAGAGGGAAATGAAGTTGAAAACAATTGTTGTGAAATATGGGGTACAAGCCTTCACATCAGAAGATGAAACTTCTGGCTCATAATCAATAACACATGGGCTGCACTAGAGTATTCCCAGGCTAGATTTATAGCATTCCCCCAAATTACACATCATCACTACCTTATTCCCTAAGATCTTCGAAATGCGTAACTTTTAGGAGATGTAGGGGCTGGTGACCAGGAATACAAAACATCTTTAGAGGCGGAATGCATCGATAAGCAGTAGGGGTGATTCTGTTTCACCTCCACCGGTGAAAATACTTGGGATATATCACAGGCCTTCTTTAGACACTTAACGGCACCAGTTCTCCCACGGAACCCACGGGAGCACGTGAGTAACGTTTCTTGACCCGAACGTCGTATCAGCTGAAAATTGTCTACGGATACCTCTTTTTCATTGGTGCCAGGAGACTCCGTTCAGGCTCAATATATCCACTGTTAAGCCTCCGCAAGAAAGCTTTAAACTTCTTTGACACGCCAACAATCTAAGTTTGAATTAAATGACTAATGCTTTACCTAGTTTCTACCACTAGTGCTCTGCCAGCATCTTTTCAATTCATCCTCAGCCAAAGCCTGTCAACCATCCTGGCAACACACCCTTTCACCTCCCCACACCTCACGTCTTTGCTTTTCCAGTCCTTTGGCTGCCCTCCGGTTCCTTCCCTCACATACTTGTCTGGCTGGTTCCTAGAAGCCTGGCAGAGATTCGTCTCTGACATAAATCTGGCTACCACGGATAAAGAGCCGGAGTCCAAACCCTCCCTGAGCGCAGATCTAAATGGATCTCATTTATAAACAAAGAGAACACCTCTATTTTTTTTTTTCTCGAAAAACAAATCATGCACTGGCTTTCAAAGGCGAGGATTAAGAGCGGGTGGACAGAGAGAAGGACAGACTAGACCAGAGGCTGGGGAAAAACTAGGAGGTAAAAATTGTTCCTGGATGAAGATAACCCCAGAGAAGGCAGCAGCCTTCGTTATCTATCCACCAGGGGTCCCCCAGCCTGCTGTAAAGGTAAACGAGGGCAGTTATCTTTGTTCTGTGCCCTGAAGTAACCCAAGTTTCCAAAACGGGAGGTGGCACATAGTAGGTGCTCGATTAATATTTGCCGAATGTTCCCAAGGCTAAGAGGATTAAAAGCCGACCAACTGCTCTCATAAATAAAATGGCAAAGGCCACTGCCTCATCAAATGTTTAGCATCCCCAAATACAGCCCCATTGTTCTACTCTCTTTATACCCTCTCTTTATGCCTCATCCCTGATTTTTGTCGTTCTTTTGCATACACACTTGCACCCAAGAACACGCGCGCGCGCGCAAAATCCCTGAAATGAGAGACTTAAATGTGTTGTTCAAAGCAAGGCTTATTGGGTTGCCGCTTTTAAATGAATGTCAAGTCCTAATGGGTTGTTTCTGGGCAGCATTCTTTCCCGCCTTCTCGGAGTTGAGGTGAGGATTTAACAATCAGCATTCTCTCTCCAGTGCCTCAATCTTTTTCTTTCCTGTTCTCTCCTCTCCTCGGCTCTATTTCCTTCCCCAGTCTGTCGTTTCTCTCGGGTGGTTGCCTCGCTTTCTCCCTCTTTGCCTGTTCGCCCCTTTGATCCTTTCTTTCTATCCCTTATTCCCAGAAGCTCCAGAAAATACCTCCTTTTTTCCCCCCTTTGCACGTCACTTCCCTCCCTTCTCCCATCTCCTTCTCCTTGTCGGTGAGAGTGAGTTCCCCACTAGAGGCCAGCACTTTCTCAGTTTCGTCCCTCCAACCGGCGCGCAGAACTCGGAGAGAAAGAAGGGAAAAAAAGAGGAGAAAGAGAGAGCGGGGGGGGGGGGGGTGGGGGGGGGGAACAACAACCCCGGGGCCTAGAGCGCAGAGGCCCGGGAGCGGCGTCGTCATGGCAACGGGCGCCGGCAGGAAACGAGGGACGCGCGGGAGGGAGGAGGGGTGGGAGGAGGGCGCCGAGGGGAGGGGAGGGACGGGGGAGGGGTCCGGCTGCCCCGGAAGCACCTCCCCGCCAGCCCCCTCCTCCAGCCCGGCCCGCAGCCCCCGGCCTGCAGCCCCCACCCTCTCGGCCCGGCAGGAAGTGACAGGCCCGGAGCGAGCCCCGGAGGCCTGGCAGAGCCGCGGCCGGGCCCGCACCCGGAGCGGCGGGAGGGGCGGGGAGCCGCGGCCGCGCCGGGCACCTCCCACCCCGCCCTCGGCGCCCCCGCCCCTCCAGGAAGGGGAGGAGGCGAGGGGAGCCCGCCGCGGAGGCCGAGCGAGCCCCCCGCCCGGCCCGGCGACTGGGGACCCCGGCACATGAGGTGGACGCCCCCCGGGAGCACTTCGGTGCGGAGCCGGGCGCGAAGGTAACCGGGCGGCCGCGGGCTGGGGAGGGGCAGGACCTCTGGGGGCTTGGCTGCGCGGGGATGTTTCTTCAGCCACCTCCGTCTGTGTAACGCCCCAGGTACCTCCCCCAGTTTCTTTCCCTGCCTACCTCTAGCGCTGAGCTCTGCGGTCCTTCGGCTCTGTCTGTCCAAGTCTTCTTGCTATTCATTGCGCTGCGCTTCACGCCGTCTGTCCGTCACCCTAGTTGCTTCTGACTGCTCATTTTCTCATTCATTTTTCCTTCTCTGACTTTGGTTCTCCCATCCAAGCCTGCTGTCTAGTAATCTCCCTGCTTTGGATGGTCCGCTTGGTGCCTCGGTCTCCCAGTTCCTTGACTTCTGACTGTCCCTCTCCTGCTTGGCTCCCTGCTATCAGTAGGCACGTCTCCCAGCTCACTTGGGTCAGTTCACGCCTGGCACCGCTCTATCCGCCCCCTTCCCTCGGTGTCTTTGATTCCTCTTTGGAACCTCATTTTCATCAGGGTTCTGTGTACAGCGAGGACCCGTGGGCGCTTACTTATCCCTGTTCTTCAGATCACTTCCATTTCTTTGGCACAGTCTTCTCCCAACCACCCCCTTGTCCTGCCGCCCTTCCTATGCCCGGTACTTTCTACAAGACGGAGTTTTATGTTTAGGGAAATTTATTCCCTCCAACTCTTGGCTCAATGGGCCCAGTATCCGGTCCACTTCACTATCCTTTTCTAGCTCCCCGCCAGAGGTCCGTCCTAAACCAACCCAACCCAATCCAGTCCATACACACCCAACTACTACGGTTCAGGGTGACCACAGTTGAGCTATTGTGGGGACCTCCGTGGATCAGCTTCTTGCTCTTTTCTCTTCTGGCATGATTCCGAAAATGTAAATTCACGGTGCCTCCCAAACTTTTTGTTGTTTTCATTTTCTCCACTTAATTTTGCAGTCCCAACATTGATCACAGATGAACAGATTTACGTGGCTGAGATCCAGGAATCCCACTCTTGATGTCAGTTTCTCCTGATTTTATTCCCTAAGCTGGTCCCTTTCCATCTCTATTTTCCTCTCACACTCTGAAAAAAAATATTACTCCGACTTCCATTTTAGGATCCTGTGGTTTATTAGCACTTCTCCCAATGAATGTAGGAATTAATGTATCCTCCAGCTAGTAAAGGGGACTCCTGTCTCTGAGTCAAGTGAACTAAGTCCATTGATCTCTATATACAACTCTGCCATGCTGCCTCTAATCCTTACCCACTTTTTTTTCCCTTCACATGCTGATAATGAGGATTCATGGGTCTGTATCTGTTGAGTGCTTTGATATTTTGGCGAAAGATGTGGGAGAAGGTAACCGGAGTTGAGGCTGATAGGGTTTCCCCTGGGTGCTTCTTGGGTTATATCCATGTTTGCAGTGACATTTGCCACACCTACAGAGATGGGTAGAGTACTTGGGGGATGATGATGCGATCAGATGATGCCCCGAAAGGAATACTGAGAAATCTCCCTAACTCTGTTTCCGGGGCCAAACGGTTTGATTTTGTCTACCTTGTTGTGTTTTGGACGTAATCATTATGATCAGTCCATTTTAATAAAACTGTTGACACGCCTTTGCAGAAATTCTGGTTTGATGTTTACATTCCTAAACCAAATAGTGCTTTGCTGACCTAACATTTCTAGTGGCCCCGTGCCTCAGAGGTAGAGAATATAGTGTCCAGGCTTAACAAAAGAGAGAGAAAAAAAAAATAAGAATGAACCAAAAAAAGCCATGTGGTCATTTAGTGCTGTTTGGAGGCCTATTTCTTATTTCTCATCTCCTGTCTCGTTGCTTGGTTCTTAGCACTGTTTTCATGTCTGTTTGCAAATTTTATCGTAGACCTCCCCCCGCCCCGCGGCGTAAATTCTGACTGCTTAAGTGCACCAAAAAGTTGAATCTTACTTTCTTGAAGATTTTCATTGCTGTGTATTTCATCTGTTTAATACGTGGGAGTCCATTTGTGAAAATGATACAGTACATTCAACTGTGAAGATTTTTCTACAAATGGGGAAACTGAGGTATAAGCAGGGAAAGTGACATGCCCAGTGTGTGATTAATAGTAGCCTGAGCCGGAACCAGGAAGCTGTTTGGGCTGTAGCCCAGTTCTACCTGCTGGTTTGTTTGTTTGTTTCGAGTTTTATTTATTTAAGTAATCTCTGCACCCATCCTTAAGCTCCGAACTCATGGCTTGACTCAGGACTCAAGAGTCTGTATGGTCTTCTGAGTGAGCCAGCCAGGGGCCCCTCTGCCTTCCAAGTTTTCTGACCTTCCATGATGCATTTAACATATCTGTATCTCAAGCCCCTCCTCCATAAAATGAGGACAATGAATACTCAAACCCAATGACACTGCCTAAAGCACAGATCTTTTTGTTTGAGGAAGTAGCATGTGTTCATGTAAAAGACCTGATACTTCCTAGCACAACTTTAACCTCAGAAAACCTCCTTTCTGCAGTGATAATATGGGGATAATCCTGTTTACCTTAAAGCTCTGTGAAAAATAATGGAGATGAAGAGCTAGTCAGTGAGAGGAGGCACCTGGCGGCTTCTCAGTGCCTGGTGACCATTGTTAAGATGATGCTGATAATGACGTTGAGGATCCAGACAAAAAGGAGATAACTGTTAAGTGGCTTGCGGGAATGTAAGGTAGCCTTAGCCTTAGGAGTCTTGAATTCTAGCCATTTGCTAGTCAGTGACAGTCCCAAGGGACTATGTAAAGGTTTCTTTTGAGACACTGCGTAGCTTCAAACGATGGTATGGGGAACATATGGTTGTGTGTGTTGTAGATTTGGTAATTCTCAAAAACCCAAGGAATCATGGCTACTGGAAAGAAGAGGAAGAGTCTTTTAGATAGCTTGAATAATAACAAGAAATAATAGTGTGAGATCCGGTGTAAATTTCAATCCTTCGCTACTTTCCTCTAGGTCTTGAGTTAGAGCGCCGGCTTTGGGGACCCTGGACCAGTATCATGGAGACGGAGAGTGAGCAGAACTCTAACTCCACCAATGGGAGCTCCAGCTCTGGGGGCAGCTCTCGGCCCCAGATAGCTCAGATGTCGCTGTATGAACGGCAAGCAGTGCAGGTAAGGCTCAACTCGGAGGGGCTGTGATCTGTGAGTCTGGGCTTGGGGTAGGCACGGATGCTGGGGGAGAATTGCTCTTAGCTCCTTTTCAGCAAACCGGGGCAGTTGGATTAGGTGACGACTAACGCCCCTTCCAGCCCTGAGAATCTTACGGGTTTATAACAGTGTGACCAAGCAACCAGAGAATGAAATTCAGTTTTTAAACCATGGATTTGTATATCATTCAGTTCATGTAGCTAGATTCTGACTACCCACTTCTCTTCGTGGATTGTCAGGTTTTTAATATTTGGTCTTTCTTGTCAATCACCCTGAGTAATGGAAGTTTGAGACTCAGAGTTTTATTTTTTGATAAATAGAAAAATTCCACATTTAAAAAAAATCTGCTTGGGAACGGGGCATTTTACTTAAAATAGCTTGGTTGCTAGAATAACTATGCACATTGTAAGAATAGTTCTAATTATTAAAGAATAAGAAGACGGTAATATCCTAAAGTCAATACTAAAACTGCATTACCAGTATCATCCTTATAATGCCAGCTGTTGGAAAATTGTACTAATAGAATCTTTCACAAGCCCCTGTTTGCTCTCTCTTTCATCATTTTCAACTGCTTGGGGCTCTCTCACCGTTATTGTATCCCTAGCGTATGGTCTTTTATTTTTTTGTTCTCTTTAGTTTTTCTTCTTATTTTTGTTTTATTTATTTATTTATTTATTTATTTATTTATTTATTTAAGTTTATTTATTTATTTTGAGAGAGAGAGGGTGGGAGAGAACTGGGGAGGGGCAGAGAGAGAGAGAGAGGGAGGGAGGGAATCCCAAGCAGGCTCTGCGCTGCCCGTGCAGAGCCCGACGCAGGGCTGCATCTCACGAACCGTGAGATCGTGACCTGAGCCGAAACCAAGAGTCAGATGTTCAGCCCACTGAGCCACCCAGGTGCCCCTTTGTTTATTTATTTTTTTCAATAAGCTCCACGCCCAATCTGGGGCTTGAACTCGCAACCCTGAGACCAAGAGTTGCATGCTCTATACCTACTGAGCCAGCCTGATGCCTCTTCTTTTCTTTTCATTACTTGTTTTCAACTTGTCCAGCCCTCGCTCTTTTCCTTACTACATCGCATGCTTCTCCACATTCCATTCTGGGAATTAAGAGTTCATGTGAGTTACATTGCTTTACTTTTCTTTATATACAAGAATAGAGCATGACAGAATTGTTTCTTTATTTTTTGAAGACTGTGAACTTCCTAGTTCTCCTGTAGAAAGGGACAAATCCGATGGTTGTTGATTTCGCCACACTCCCCCGCTTCTTTTGTTTCTCTCCTTAAACCTCCCTTTCCGAGGATCGCAGTCATTTGCATAGGATAGGAGTTCCAAGTGATTCTTTTCTGAGTGGGTTGGGTTGATCCTCTCTTTTTCCTCTTAGGCTCTGCAGGCACTGCAGCGTCAGCCCAACGCGGCTCAGTATTTCCACCAGTTCATGCTCCAGCAGCAGCTCAGCAATGCCCAGCTGCATAGCCTGGCCGCCGTCCAGCAGGTGAGAGGTCAGCAGCCGGCTGGCCCAAGAGGGAGGGGGTAGGCGCTCCAGGTGGGTAGGGGCGTACCGCCTCCTCCACTAAGTCCGGCTGACAACAGTGTCTTTTCTGCCTCCTGCCCTGCTGGAGGAGGACGAAGGGATCTCAGTCTCTGGGGTTGCAGTAGGAGCTGGGAGATAGAATGGCTGTGTTCTCGAACTGCGCTGTCCCATATGGCGGCCACCAGCCGTGTGTAGCTAGTGAGCCCTTGACAACAGGACTAGTCCAAATGGTAACATTATGGATCGCAAGGTCTTCGCGTGGAAAAAAAAAAGTAAACTGTCTGAGTGGTTTGTTTCTCTTGGTTATACGTTGAAATGAGAGATACCGGCTTAAGTAAAATCAAAGCTTATTTTGTTTCTTTTCGCTTTTCGAAAAGCGTGCGTCCTAGAAAGTTATATATGTGGCTCGCCTTATATTTGTGTGGGACGGCCGCGGACCAGACCTGCGAGTGACTCGATACGATCTGATCACAGGTTCTTCCGCCTAAGAGAAAGTGGCAGGAAGAGGAGGAGGACAGATTACCAGATCTCCCCCGCCCCCCCCCCCCCGGGGGGAGTTATGGGGGAGTTACTAGGCTAGCGGATGTGGTAATGCCAGCGTTATTGGGATAGCGAATATACCCTTCCTTGCTCCGTGGTAGTCTCTGGGTTCTTACCCGAAGTCTCGATTCCATTTTGTGCTGGCGCTTAGAAGATTCCGAGTCTTCTCCTTCGTTGTCTCTGCTCTTTCTTGTTTCCTTTCCCCTCTAACAGGCCACGATCGCTGCCAGTCGGCAGGCCAGCTCCCCAAACAGCACCACACAGCAGCAGACTACCACCACCCAGGCCTCAGTGAGTACTGCCTCCTCCCACCAAGTGGCACCCTGTCCTGGGTCTTTGTCTCTGGGGTAAACAGCTTTGGGCAGCCAGTCGGAGAGTGCTTATTGAGCCATCAATAGTATTCATCACTCTGACGTAGAGAATGTCAGTAAAAGGGAAATAACTGACTTGAAGCTATATAGGACCCTTAAGGAGGAGGTCTGAGAGAGGAGGAAGAAAATCCCCGGGGGGAGAAGAGGAGATAACAAAGGGAAGGGACCGATCTCTGGACCCTTTCCTGAGACGTGAAGTCTGCTCCATTCTTGTTCCTTTCCCCTCCCAGCCGTTAATGCCAGTGGGTAGGGACTGGTTTCTTTACTTCGGTAATACCCCTACAGTAGCTGGGATGACGGTTATGGATGGGAAGGTGTTATTCATTACCCCCCCACCCCGGTTCTGAAAATGAGGTATTCTGCTCTTGACTGTGTCACTCTGAATTTGGCCATGGTGTATGTTTCCTTTGACCCCCGCCCAAAGCCTTAGCCTGGTTCCTCTCTGTACCACGCAGATCAATCTGGCCACCACGTCGGCCGCCCAGCTCATCAGCCGATCGCAGAGTGTGAGCTCTCCCAGTGCTACCACTTTGACCCAATCTGTGCTACTGGGGAACACCACCTCCCCACCTCTCAACCAGTCTCAGGCCCAGATGTATCTACGGGTAAGCCACCAACACGACCACCATCGTTTCTGGGGCATAACTGTGAGTGGCCCTGGCAAACAAAGACTTGAGTGAAAGCTATTTTACTTAACTACGGTTACCCCGATATGTTAACACACACTGATCTGCCTCCTAGGCCTTACTTATGTGTAGAATTGATGCTCAGTATCCACGGGTAGCCTGCAGATTACATCGAGATCCTAAGTTAGATGTTCGCCTTAACGTTTGACTCAAGGAGCGTCACATATAGTCCAGTCGTTAAACCTGTGGCTCAAGTACACAAACTAAGTGTTATCTCTTAGCCTGTCTACCTACTATATACATAAATACTTGTTCTGAAATCCTCATTGTCTCAACGTCTTTGATGTTTGACTCTTTGATATCAATCTGTAGTTTTATGTACATTCTAGGTTTCCTTCTGGATGACTCATCGCATATGGAGAATAAGGGTCTCCTGGGTTGGTGTGGAAAGGGGCAGGGCTTAGCAGTTTCGTATCTTCTGTTTATTTTGTCTTGTGGTCCTTCCCTTCCGTTTCTTCTGTCTTTCTTCTTTCCCTCTTGTTCTCTTTCCTTTGCTCTTCCTCTTCCTCCTCTCCTTGCCAGCCACAGCTGGGAAACCTATTGCAGGTAAACCGGACCCTGGGCCGGAATGTGCCTCTAGCCTCCCAGCTCATCCTGATGCCTAACGGGGCGGTGGCTGCAGTCCAGCAGGAGGTGCCATCGGCTCAGTCTCCGGGAGTCCATGCAGATGCAGATCAGGTCAGTGGCAACCACTTGACCTGGGGATGGGCACTGGGGAGGATGAAGGGAACGACCGCAGACCAGGGCCTGCCCTGCTACCCCATTACTACTTCTCAGGATTCTTTTTTCCTCCCCTTTTCTTAGTTTCTATAGAACTTGAATCCCTTATAGCCGATGAGTTACTCGAGTTAGGAAGGGAAGTAGATTTGACTGAAAACAGCCCTGTGGATCTGGGAAGCCTGTTCTCATCCCAGGGTAGATTTCCTTACATTCTTTTAGCCCTCTGTGGCTCAGTTTTATTCAGGAAGTCTTAATTCTCTTTCTTTGCAGTATTCTCTTCCGGATAAGGGAATCCTGCATTTAGCTAGATGGGAAGTCAGCCTGGCTGAGTTGCTGAAAGAACGTTTGATTCCTTCTCTTCATGAGTTACGGTAGCTGCCCACTTTCGGCAGCGTGTTTCCACTCGCTGTGTGCCCAGTAAAGTCTTCCTCACCCTTGCTCCCCGTGCCTTATCCCCAAAATACGTATATTTATTTCGAGCATGAAGCTTTTGCTTCTTATGGATGGAATGCCCACTGGGATCTCACAATCCCTTTTTTCTTTCTCTTAGTTTGTCAGCAAGTAAATAGTGAGCTTGAGCTCTTTCTACTGATGTGCTCAGAAATATACTAGAGACTTTGGAAGATTGGAAAGCAATACAAGTCAAGTCTTCAAAGATCTTAGAGAACAAAGAAGTGCGAAGTAGATGGTACTAACTTGGAGGGACACAGGAGTTTGGAGAAGAGTTGGCCGCATTCCTTCTCGGGGACTCTGGGGATACCTGAGTAGATTCTTAAAGGATGGATAGGATTTGATTCAGAGCAAGAAGAAAACTGAGAGAGAACAGGATGTGTAAAGGCACAACTCCTGTATGTGCCTGAGTTGGGGATGAGTGGATAAAGTGGAGACAACAGACCTGATGGCAGAAAAGGTCAATGGCAGGGAGAAGTCTGAAAAGTACCTTCATAGGTAGCAGGGGTCAAGGCTGGCTGTTGAACAGCAGATTAATAGGATAAGGACAGTATTTTGGAAAGAATTTTCTAGGAACATGTACCTGGAGAAGAAAGAGAAATTAAGGAACCTAGGAAGAGGGGCGCCTGGGTGGCTCAGTCGGTTAAGCGTCCGACTTCGGCTCAGGTCAGGATCTTACGGTCCGTGAGTTCGAGCCCCACGTCAGGCTCTGTGCTGACAGCGTGGAGCCTGGAGCCTGCTTCGGATTCTGTGTCTCCCTCTCTCTCTGACCCTCCCCCATTTATGGTCTGTCTCTCTCTGTCTCAAAAATAAGTAAACATTTAAAAAAAAAAAATAAATAAAAAAGGAACCTAGGAAGAGATTCTTGGGAGTCATTTAGTCACTAGGGTAAGACCTTTGTTTTAGACTATGGTAACAGCAGGGGGGTCCGAGGCTGAGGTTGTGACTTCGTATCCAGTTCTTTCATTTATCCGTCTATTTATTCATCAGATATTTGAGTGTCAGTATCTGGGGGGACAGAGTAGTGGTTGAAGACGTGAATCTGATATTTGGGTCAGAATGCAAGTCCATGACTTACTGTGTGACCCAGGCAAATGACCTAATATGTTTTTGCCAGTTTCTTCTTCCATAAAATAGCTGTTGTTAAATACCTACCTCAGGTTGTGTTGAGGGCTTAAATGAGTTGTGGGTGTAAGTGCTCGAGCAGTGCCTGGACGCGGTGAGTGTTGAGACTGTTGGCCGTCATTACTATGTATCAGATATCCCCTGCCTTGTATGCCCAAGAAGATCATGAACACTGGGCTGTTAGGGATCGCAAATCACTGAAGCACCAGACATTATAAACAAAGAATCACCTGGATGGTTTAATAAATAATTGCTTCATGAGAAAAGTATGGAGTGCTCCGCAAACACAGGAAGAGACCTAATTTAGCCTTGGGATTGGGGTGGAAAACCACCCTTGAGGGAGGTATCTACCTGGAAGGAGAGTGGTGAAGACATGGGACACCTCATGTCCCAAGACCCTTTAAATCCAAAGAGGAGGGAAGGAGCTTTATACGTGGGAGGAATTAAAAAAGATGGTGGGGACAGTGTTTGGGGTTTTTGGCTTTCTGCGAAGGGCGAGAGGATGCTGTGGAAGGATTTGAAATTTGGAAGTGACGTGGAGCGATTCGAGGTTTGTTCATTTGTGTGTTTCGAGATTACGTTGGCTCCTCGCTGGGGAATAGACGGAAGTGGTGTCGGTGTGAATATAAGGAGAACGACAGCGTTAGAACAGTCGGGGGGAAAGGTGGTGCTTGGATTGGGCAGTAACAAGGGGGTGCTTGGATTGGGCAGTAACAAGGGAGAGGGACAGAAACGAATAGATTGGAGAAAAACTTGGAAGATCTTTGAAAACGGAAAACTGATCCCATGGATGGGGGAGTCGAGGGAATGCCAGAGATGAGGTCTGACACTGCAGTGAGGTGGCTGCTCGTGCTACTTAGGGGATGAAGAATGTTGGAGAAGGGGATTGAGGGTGAAGTTCATCCTTTTGGATATGCCGACTTCGGATGTGTTTGTGAGTCACTGGGTCATGAGGAGGTCAGCAGTTTTATATATCTGGTGCTGGAGCTTGGAGGGGAGGTCTGTGAGTTGGAGATAAACGTTCAGGAGTAGTAGGCACATAGAACATTTGGGATTGCTTGGGGGAAAGGTATGGGTTGACAAGAGAAAAGCGTTCAAAGATGGAGCTCTGAGGGTTAGGACAGTGCCTTAGAAAATGGAGCAGGTCACGGTTGAGTAGAGGGTGATGGACTGGCAAAGGGGAATAGGAGAGAGTGGCAGAGAAATCAAGAAAATTTGGATTGTGTGGTGTCATTAAGACGGGAGCACAATGTTGGAGGAAGTGGTGAGAAGTCCGCTGTCAAATGCAGTAGAGAGGGCAAGAAAGATAGAATCACTAATAGGGATCGAGAACCGTTTCAGTGGAGTTGGTGGGGGGTGGAAGTCAAAGTAGTATGACTTGAGGGAAGGCTCGATAGTGAGAACAGGCCCAGCGCATGTGAACAGTTACTGCCGGGTTGGCAATAACAGGAAAGGAAGATGAAGCTGGGGTTGGGACAGTGGGGTTCGGTTGTGACGGAAGGCAACCGTTAGTGGAAGGGTTGAAGAGACTGGAAGGAATTGATAGACTAATCTCCTTGAGAAGGATGAGGGGTGGGGCCCTGACTGTGGGATTTGATAGGAGGGAGGAAGGGAGAGCAGGGAAAAAGGAAGTGGTGGGTGTTTATGAGGGGGATGTATAGGTGTGGTGATGGAGCTCATGGAGGGTGCTCGTAATGGTTTTATTGTCTCTGCAGGGGTGATGAGGAAGAGGGGGACGAGCAAGTGGTTCTGAGGTGTATAGGGAGACTAGGACAGTTTAATTTATTTATTATTTATTTATTTATTTTTGAAAATTTTTCCCAACATTTATTTATTTTTGAGAGACAGAGAGAGAGCACAAGCAGGGGAGGAGCAGAGAGAGAGAGAGGGGGACACAGAATCCGAAGCAGGCTCCAGGCTCCAAGCTGTCAGCACAGAGCCCGACATGGGGCTCGAACTCCCGGACCGCGAGATCATGACCTGAGCTGAAGTCAGCCACTTAACCAACTGCGCCACCCAGGCACCCCAGACTAGGACAGTTTTAAACAACCATTGTGGAAAGCTGATTAGAAAAAAAACTGTAGAATTGCCAGATCATATTAAGTGCCCCAGCACCCAATCCTGATGATTCTTCTAAATCTCTTAAAATCTATCACTTCTTTACTGCTTGCCTGAACTCAGGTTCTTATTATTTTTTACCTGAATTACTGTACTAATTTTCTAATTGGTCTCTTGACTTCAGCCTTATCTACCTCTAAGCATCTTCCATATTACTATCAGAATAAGGTTTTTTTTTGAGAGAGAGAGCGCATGCATGTGCGTGGGGGAGGGGCAGAGGGAGAGAGGGAGAGAGAATCTTAAGCAGGCTCCTTGCACAGCATGGAGCTTGACGCGGGACTCTATCTCATGACGCTGAGATCATGACTTGAGCTGAAATCAACGAGTAGGATGCTTAACCGACTGAACCACCCAGGTGCCCCCAGAATGAGTTTTTTTTTTTTTTAAGTTTATTTATGTTGAGATTTATTTATTTTGCACAAACAGGTGAGGGGCAGATAGAAGGAGAGACAGAATCCCAAGCAGGCTCCGTGCCATCAGCACAGAGCCCAGTGCGGGGCTTGAACTCATGAACTGTGAGATCATGACCTGAGCTGAGATCAAGAGTCAGTCGTTTAACCTACTGAGCCACCCAGGTGCCCCAGAATAAGTTTCTTAAATAAGAAAATATGTGTTGTTACTAACATTATTTTGAATTGTACTCCTGGTGTATCAGATTTGATAAATCACAATCCTTGGTTCATGATATCCTGTCAGCAACGGTCCATTCATGGTCCACTTTTATGTATTTACTCAGTATGTTTTCATGATGTAATAAGCAATCCCCAGTTCCACCCACTGCCTGCCCCTACCCATGGTCACAATCATTCTGATTCCTAGGTCCATCCTTCCCTGTGTTCCTTTTCTTAATAGTTTTATTGTGCTTACATTTCTCAGAAGTACTTGTTATTATGGAAAATTTCACACTTCTGGAAAAAATAGTAAAAAACATGGAGCCCTATGTACCTACCAACCAGCTGCAACATTTGTCAACACATGGCCATTCTAGCCAGGCCCCTTCCCTCCACCTGTGGATTATTTAGAAGCAAATTCCAGATACCATATTTGATATATATATAATATATATATATAAATATATATATATTATTATATATATTATATATATAAAAATATATATTAAATATATAATATATATATCAGATATATAATATACATATATATTTGAGATATATATATATATCTCATACATATATATATATATTTACTTTGTAATTAAATTTAGAAAGTCTTTGTGTTGTATATATTTAGAAAGTCTTTGTGTTTGTCCAGATCCGTCCATACTGTTGCATGCTGTTGTGTTTTATTAATATTGATTTCTATGTAGCATTCCATTGTGTGAATGTACGACAGACAGTTCATTCATCTTCTCTTCTGATAACGGTCATTTGGGTTGTGTCCAGGCTTTTGTTACCTGTGAAGAGTGCTGCTGTGAACATTCTTAGACATCAGCAAGAGTTTCTCCTGCGGAATTCCTGGATTAGGGGCTGTGTGAATGGTCAACTTGATTATTTATTTATTTATTTCCTTCCCAATTTTTACTTAAATTCTGGTTAGTTTTAACATACAGTGTAATACTGGTTTCAGGAGTTGAAGAATGTTCAACTACAGGATATGATGCCAAACTGTTTTCCAAAGTGTTTGTATTGACTTACGCTTCTATCAGCACCATTTATTTTATTTTTTTATTTTCAAATTTTGTTTTTACGTTTATTCATTTTTGAGAGACAGAGAGAGAGAACACAAGCGGGGGAGGGGCAGAGAGAGAGGGAGACGCAGAATCCGAAGCAGGCTCCAGGCTCTGAGCTGTCCGCCCAGAGTCCGACGCGGGGCTCGACCCCACGAACCGCGAGATCGTGACCTGAGCCGAAGTCGGACGCTCAACCGAATGAGCCACCCAGGCGCCCCATGTCGGCACCATTTAAAAGGATGGTTTCAACAGTACATTTGTGTCTGTGTGTTCTGCTTAATACTCTTCAGTGGCTTCCTGTAATCTGTTAGGCGCTCATCGTTCCTCTCTTCATATTTTGGAGTACTTACTATGTCAGGCACTGTGCTAGGTGCTAGAAATGGAACAGTGGAGGAGACAGATCAACTTTGTTTGCGAACCGAAGTTCAGACTCTCCTAATTTTAATATACCAAGCCCTTCATGATCTGATACCTTTCTACCTCGCCAGCCTGAGCCTACCTTCCTAGCTTCGTTTCTTGTCACTCCCTCTAACTCCCCCCGCACATAACGAAATATTTATAATTTCCAGAAACGCTGTGCTCTTTCTTGGCTTGATGGTTTTCCAGATGTTGTTACCTATATCTTCAAACCTCTGCCTTCACTCTTACCTGTCGAGTCTCAGGTCAAACAAAAGACCGTTTTAGGAAGTCTTCTCTGATCTCCCTGGTCTGACTCAGTCTTCCTCCTCTGTGTTCCCATGGCAGTTTGTGCATGTCTCTGCATAGTATCCTATGGCTACTGGTGATTTTCTGGTCTTTTCTGGTGGAAAGTACTCATTAAGAGGAGGGATTGGGGCGCCTGGGTGGCGCAGTCGGTTAAGCGTCCGACTTCAGCCAGGTCACGATCTCGCGGTCCGTGAGTTTGAGCCCCGCGTCAGGCTCTGGGCTGATGGCTCAGAGCCTGGAGCCTGTTTCCGATTCTGTGTCTCCCTCTCTCTCTGCCCCTCCCCCGTTCATGCTCTGTCTCTCTCTGTCCCAAAAATAAATAAACGTTGAAAAAAAAAAATTAAAAAAAAAAAAAAAAGAGGAGGGATCGTGTGTCTTTTGTCCCTGCGTTTCCAGTATCCAGCGTAGTACCTGAAGCATAGTAGGTATTTGGTAGATGTTGAAGGAATGAATGGAGAGCAAAGGGAAAATCTGAGACATTTTGAAGGAATAAATGAGTGAACTTGCTGATGGGTTTGATAGTGGATGAAGGAAAGCGAAAATCAAATGTGATTCGAGTCCCTCCCTGAGTGACTGGAAGGACTTTCGTGTATGTAATTGACAAGGTGGGGGGTATGAGTTTTGAGGGGGGCTGGGGAATATCGGTGGCTATCCTCACTGCTACTGAATCATCATAGAAATCTTGACCTTAGTCCCTCCTGTTCCCCCCTTTTCAGTATATCTCTTTCTTCTTATCTTTCAGGTGCAGAATTTGGCAGTGAGGAACCAACAGGCCTCAGCCCAAGGACCCCAAATGCAAGGCTCTACTCAGAAGGCCGTTCCTCCTGGAGCCTCCCCTGTGTCTAGCCTCTCCCAGGCCTCTAGCCAGGCCCTAGCTGTGGCTCAGGCATCCTCTGGGGCTTCAGGCCAGTCCCTGAACCTCAGTCAAGCTGGTGGAGGCAGCGGAAGTAGCATCCCAGGGTCCATGGGTCCAGGTGGAGGTGGCCAGGCACCTGGGGGCTTGGGTCAGTTGCCTTCCTCAGGAATGGGTGGTGGTGGGAGCTGTCCCAGGAAGGGCACAGGAGTGGTGCAGCCCTTGCCTGCAGCCCAGACAGTGACTGTGAGTCAGGGAAGCCAGACGGAAGCAGAAAGTGCAGCGGCCAAGAAGGCAGAAGCAGATGGGGCTGGTCAGCAGAACGTGGGCATGAACCTGACACGGACAGCTACACCTGCTCCCAGCCAGACCCTTATTAGCTCAGGTAAGCTTGTCAGCTCTCGTAACGGCATCATTCTCTCAGAACTTGTTTGAAATCTTCAGAGTACGTTTCTTTGCCTTTTTTCCTGCTTCTCTTGGTCCTGGAGTAGTGGAAGGGAAGAAAATCGCATCAGCCTCGATCATATTCGTCCAGGGAGAGAGGGGGACTGGTAATAGAGCTAGATTGCGCCCTGTTTTCCACCAGGCAGCAATCAGTTTACAAACAATTGCTTCGTTCCCTTCTTAGGCCCTGAGTTTACCCACCCTACCCATTCATTTCCCCCGTTCTTACTGAATTGCCTCCTGTGTTGTAGGAGGTGTTAGGGATGTGTCTTTTTTTTTAAGTTTATTTATTTTGAGAGAGAGAGAGCGAGAGCGCTAGCAGGGGAGGGGCAGAGAGAGGGGGAGAAAGAGGATCCCAAGCAGGCTCCGCGCTGGCAGCGCAGAGCCCGACTTAGGGCTCATTTGCGAACCGTGAGATCACGACCTGAAACCGAAATCAAGAGTTGGACGCTTAACCGACTGAGCCACCCAGGTGCTTCAGGGATGCATCTTTGAAAAACAGAGGCCTTGTCCTCGTGGAGCTTAGGATTTAGCTTAAGGGATGACTTCTCCTCTCACTGTTTAATGATGATTAGTTGGACCAGCCAGGGTAGAGCAGAGCACTTCGGACTAGCAAGCAGAGCACAGTTTAATATAGTCACCTTGTGATCATCTGTATCAATGATAAGGGTAAAAAAAGAATAAATAATATTAATCCCAAATGGTTTATACTTCTTTTATTTTTTAAGTTTTTTTTTTTTTTCACTTTTTAAAAGATACTTGAGATAGCGAGCCAGCAGGGGCATGCGAGTGGGGGAGGGGCGGAGAGAGACTCCCAAGCAGGCTCTGCCCGACGTGGGGTTCGATCTCATGACAGTGAGAGCACGATCTGAGCCGGTATCAAGGGTCGGACGCTTAACTGAGCCACCCGGGTGCCCCTGTACTTGCTTTTAGGACTGTGGTTAGATAGAGTTAGATGTGTGCACCTTACTTGGTAAGGTTTATGTTTGCCTGCCTTGTTTCTAGCACTTTGGTCGTTGCTGTGTTGGGATGATTTACTTACAAAAAGTTAGGAGTTAATTATCGGCTGTATTACTAATACCTAGGTATTTACGTACCATAGCGCTTCTATTTCTAAAGGGCTTTTGTCTCACATACGCTCTCTGGACAATCTGGGAGAATATGGGTGGGGGGTGGGATTGTCAGCTCCACTTGCAGGGGAGGAAGCTGGGTAAAGTCAGAGATTATAGCTGCGACTCTTAAAGACCCCCACAGGTGGTGACCTAAACTGATGAGTCTGGAAAACCGAGGCATTCACCGGAAAATGTTGGTATCTTTACCTCTGAGGACCTTCGTTCTTTCAGCGACTATTACGTCTTTCTCATGTGCCGGGCACTGGGCTGGGCTCTAGGGATGTAAAAAAGTGAAGAAAGCGGGGACTCAACCCTTGAGGAGTCCAGTCCAGTCGCACAGAAGATGGGCCAGCCGTTCTCCTTTGCTGGGTCCCACTAGCAGGATTTAGCATAGCAAAGGGAATAAAAGTTAGATGGATACAAGAACTTACCGAGGGCTCTCGAGTTCTTTCCTTGAGGTCCTTCATCCTAGACAGAGGTGGTAATGTCTGCCTCAGACGAAAGAGCGTGGCCGAAGCGCGCTCTCGGGTCCGCCGCAGGTTAGATCGGCTGTCGCCGCGCGATACCAAGAGCAAGCGCGCTTTGGAAGGGTGGTTTTACTCTTCGTCGGTAACGAGGGTGATTTTCTGCTCCTCCCCTCCGTCCCGTTCGGGCGGTTCCTGCAGCCACCTACACGCAGATCCAGCCCCACTCCCTGATCCAGCAGCAGCAGCAGATCCACCTCCAGCAGAAACAGGTGGTGATCCAGCAGCAGATCGCCATCCACCACCAGCAGCAGTTCCAGCACCGCCAGTCCCAGCTCCTTCACACCGCCACGCACCTCCAGTTGGCCCAGCAGCAGCAGCAACAGCAGCAGCCGCCGCCGCCGCCGCCCCCGCCGCCGCCCCCCGCCGCCGGCCACGACTCTCACTGCCCCTCAGCCGCCGCAGGTCCCGCCTACTCAGCAGGTCCCGCCTTCCCAGTCCCAGCAGCAAGCCCAGACCCTGGTGGTTCAGCCCATGCTTCAGTCTTCACCCTTGTCCCTCCCGCCCGACCCGACCCCCAAGCCGCCCATCCCCATCCAGTCCAAGCCGCCGGGAGCACCTATCAAGCCTCCTCAGTTAGGGGCTGCGAAGATGGCGGCCACCCAGCAACCACCACCCCATATCCCCGTGCAAGTCGTGGGCACCCGGCAGCCGGGGACAGCCCAGGCGCAGGCCCTGGGGTTGGCACAGCTGGCGGCCGCCGTACCTACTTCCCGGGGGATGCCCAGCACAGCGCAGCCTGGTCAGGCCCACTTGGCCTCCTCGCCACCTTCGTCCCAGGCTCCTGGCGCGCCGCAAGAGTGCCCTCCCGCCTTGGCCTCCGGGATGACCCTTGCTCCTGTGCAGGGGACGGCGCACGTGGTAAAGGGTGGGGCTACCACCTCCTCACCTGTGGTAGCCCAGGTACCTGCCGCCTTCTACATGCAGTCCGTGCACCTGCCGGTGAGTGCCATCTGATGGTTTTGAGGGCACGGTCGCCTTCCAGTGGGCCTGGGGCTCAGTGGAAACAGAGCTTAACTTAGGGGAATGAAGAGAAGAAGGGAGCCTGGGTGGCTCAGTGGGTTGAGCATCCGACTCTTGTTTCGGCTGGGGTCACAATCCTCGGGTTGTGGGATCGAGCCCCGTGAGGGGCTCTGCACTGAGCATGGAGCCTGCTTGGGACCCTCTCCCTCCCTCGCTCTGCCCCCCGACCCCACTCGCACTCGCTCTCTCTCTCTCTCTCTTAAAAAAAAAAAAAAAAAAAGTTGGAAAAGTTAAGATACTGATATTTAACCTTATTTAACCTTAACTTCTTCATTGGAAGCCCCATCTCCCAATACAGCCACACTGGGGTTAGGACTTATGAATTGGGAAGGAGGAGACCACAAACATTCAGTCCATAACATATCCATAATTCATACGTGTGAGTGAGTGAGCACGCGTGTGTGAATAAGTTACCGCATCAGTTGCTCTGTTAATCATCGTCTTGTTTCATCGGTGACCATTATTTGTTACAAACCCTAGAACTGAAAAAGATAATAGTGTTTGCTTCAAAATTTTGTAAGGGAGACATTAATAGAAGGTTAAGGTACTGGTACTTATTCGTTCCTTTTGTAAGAGAGAGACATTAATGTATGTAATTGTACTTCATACTCCTGAGTTTGCTATTGAATTCATTCTGGGTTTTTGGATCTCTACTAAGTTAGATCAAGATAGCCTTGATCACTTAAATGGATCTTTGGAAAAACAGTAGTTCTCGGTTGGGCCAGAATGGAGCCAGGGTTCTGAGGTCTAGGTCAGGGCTAAATGTGACGTTTTCTTTTGTCCTGATGTAGAAGATACACTTCTTGGGAATGACCAGGAATCTTAGTGTACCGTGGGGAGTATACCAATTGGGGAATCTGGAAATGAGAAAATTTTCGCTGGTATTATGGGAGTAATGGAGGTTCTTTATGCTCCTTCACTCATACATCTTGATTTCTTTCCTGTTCTTCACTTGATAGAGCAAACCCCAGACGTTGGCTGTCAAACGGAAGGCAGAATCTGAGGAGGAGAGAGACGATGTCTCCACATTGGGTTCAATGCTTCCTGCCAAGGCATCTCCAGCAGCAGAGAGCCCGAAGGCCCTGGAGGAGAAGAGCAGTCTTGGAGGTGAGTAACTGACTTGCGCAGTGCAGAGATGAGAGAAATGTTCGGAGCGGGCCGAAAGATAAATCTGGTTCAGGAGAATACGGGAATACGGGCCTGAACTTGGATGAATGAGTGGATCCAAAAACAGGGACACCAGGGTGAATGCTCAGAGGTGAACGTGTATCATTGTGGAAGATCACACTGGCTTGGCGAACAGATGGACCAGTTATGTCATCCCCGGTCTGCTCCTTAGTCTGTGTTTGTTTTCCAGAGAAAGCTGAACCAGTGACCGGTGTGAATGCTAATACTCCAAGCAGTGAACTAGTAGCCTTGGCTCCTGCCCCGTCAGCACCCCCTCCTACACTAGCCATGGTGTCCAGACAGATGGGTGACTCAAAACCCCCACAGGCCATCGTGAAGCCCCAGATTCTCACCCACATCATTGAAGGCTTCGTTATCCAGGAAGGAGCAGAGCCTTTCCCGGTGAGGGCAGGGCCATAAGGTGGGACTTTCAAGTGGAGACGTGGTCTGATTACTGTCTTTCCAAAGTCCGCTAAAATCAACGGTCTCAGAACTGTTTAATTGTTAGAGAATGGTCCAGTTCTGTTGTGCGCATAGTGAGTTGTGAAGGAAAAGAAGGAAGGGAAGTGGGAAGATTATGTGTAGACCAGAAAAAATGACAATGTTGGGAGAGGAGAAGAAAAGGAAAAAGCTGTTCATGTTTAGCTCCACAAACTGGGTTGTATGAGAACGAAGAGACGTGTGGTGGAGAAGTTAAGGGACTTTTTCTAGGTGGCCAGCCCTTGCAGAACCAGGACCAGAATGCCGGTGTTCTGCGACTTTGGAAGGCAGAGGACAGCCGAGGTAGAAACCTGTCTCCCAGGGGCTTATGGGAGAAGAGCCAGTTAGGCACTCCTGATTGTCCTCTTGAGCAGGTTTCTCTGCACCAGGGTTGGGTTAACTCAGAGAACCAGGCAGAGACGGCTGAGGAACGCTGGGGAAAGCTATCGAGAAGCAGAAGGGAGTCGGGCTGACTTCCCTGTATGTAAACTTTGTCTGGCACAGGTGGGTTGTTCTCAGTTACTGAAAGAGTCTGAGAAGCCGCTGCAGACCGGCCTCCCGACGGGGCTGAATGAGAATCAGTCAGGTGGCCCCTTGGGAGGGGACAGCCCATCGGCTGGTGAGTATTAATTTAGAGACCCATCTGGGGAAGGAGGCTCACGGAGATGTGTTTGACTCAGTGTAAAATAGTAATTATTTAAGGTGGGAATTATGTGAAGTCCATTCACACACAGCAACTATATTAAATACCAGAATGCGTAGAATCACACAAGAGGAGTTCCAGAGGATTAGGGTAGTTTTTTCCAGCTAACCTCTTGAATTATTTACTGTAAGGATATATTTTTCAAAAGATCTCAAAGAGGAGACTTCTCCGACTTTGGCTCAGGTCATGAGCTCATGGTTTGTGAGCTCAAGCCCCGTGTGGGGCTCTGTGCCGACGGCTCAGAGCCTGGAGCTGCTTCAGATTCTGTGTCTCCCTCTCTCTCTGCCCCATCCCGGCTTGTACTCACTCACACACTCTCTCTCTCTCTCTCTCTGTCTCTCTCTGTCTCTTGCTCTCTGTCTCTCAGAAATAAATAATGAAAACATTAAAAAAAATAAAATAGGATACTTTTTGTAAAAAAAATTTTTACGTTTATTTTTGAGAGACATAGCGTGAGCGTGGAGTGGGGGAAGGGCAGAGAGAGAGAAGGAGAGAGAGGATCTGAAGCAGGCTCTGCACTGATAGCAGGGAGCCCGATGTGGGGCTCGAACTCTGGAACCGTGAGGTCATGACCTGAGCTGAAGTTGGACGCTTAACCGACTGAGTCACCCAGGCACCCCTAGTTCACCTTAGTCTAGATTTTATAATGTACATTATGGACTCTGTTTACATTTCCCCCACGGCTTTTGTAAACTGTTGTTGGGAGAGGGATCTTGTATCTTTGTAGTTAGTAATTAGTTCCTCTGTCCTGCTCGCTAATGCAGTCTTATCTGAAATCTGAGAGTATGAATTAGGATAAAGTTCGTCTTCGGGGCACCTGGGTGGCTCAGTTGGTTAAGCGTCCGACTCTTGGTTTAGGCTCAGGTCTTGATCACACGGTTCCTGAGTTCGAGCCCCGAATCGGGCTCTGCGCTGGTGGCGTGGAGCTCGCGTGGGATTCTCCCTCTCCTCTCTCTGCGTCTCCCCCACTCTTAAGCACACTCTCTTTCTCAAAATAAATAAAGAAACGTTAAAAAAAAATTACAAGGAAAAAAAGGCCAAAGCTAGTCATCGAAAACGGAAACAGTCTGCCTTAAGTCCGAAGCCCAGGGACGTTCCTGAGGGACACACCTTTATGGTTTTGGATTCTGAACTTCAGGTTGTAGGGATTCTGACTTAGGTCGCGTAGCTCCATGGGGGCAAACCCTGAGAGTGATTAGTCAACTGTGGGCCGCACGATGGCCTGAGCGGCAGCGGAACCAGTGACCGCTCTCCAGCGAGGCCTTGTTTTCCAGAGCTGGATAAGAAGGCGAATCTCCTGAAGTGTGAGTACTGTGGGAAGTATGCTCCCGCAGAGCAGTTTCGCGGCTCCAAGAGGTTCTGCTCCATGACTTGCGCTAAGAGGTACCACGGGCACCCCTTCCTCACCTTCTGCACCTGTTCCTCCGTCCAGCAGGGCACCCCCCCTTCCTTCCCTGGGATCATCTCACAGCTGATCGTTCAATGAGTCTCCTTGCCTGTCTGCTGGCCCGTTCATCCCCGAGTCGGTTCTTAAGACACCGATTCACGTTTAGCGAAAGGTAGCAGGGTAGTCTTTGTAGCACCTTTGACGTCCGGCGCGTGCCCTGACCTGTAGGTATAACGTGAGCTGTAGTCACCAGTTCCGGCTGAAGAGGAAAAAAATGAAAGAGTTCCAAGAAGCCAACTATGCTCGTGTTCGTCGGCGTGGACCCCGCCGTAGCTCCTCCGACATCGCCCGCGCCAAGATCCAGGGCAAGCGCCACCGGGTGAGCTGCCGGTGCAGAGCCGGCTCCCTTTCAAGTGGTCCTTTTCCCTTGGTCCTCCCCTACCGGGCGATTCCTTTGCCCAGGTGAAAGACAGCAGGAGACCAGAACTCATTTTTGTATTGATTGCATCACTTGAAATTCCAAGAGATCCTGACCTCTGGTCTCCTTTCACCTGATGACTGGTTCACGTATCCGTTAATCTCGACATTACATTTGGGAAAACCCAAATTGTTGGAAGAAGGGAGAATCGAGGAAGTGACAGCATATACTTGAAAGCGACTTGAGAGTGGGCTAGTGACTGGGCATTTGCAAACCAAGCGCGGGTTTTTCCCTCGCGGTGATGCTAGGTTTTCCTCTCTGCCCAATTATTGGCTCAAACCCCAATGGCTGGGGAGGGCAGGGGGCCACCTCACGCCCCGTATTCATGATCTCACTGCTTTGGGATTCTCTCTTTAGGGTCAAGAGGACTCTAGCAGGGGTTCGGATAATTCCAGTTATGATGAAGCACTCTCTCCGACATCTCCTGGGCCTTTATCTGTGAGAACTGGGCATGGAGAACGTGACCTGGGGACCCCCAATACGGTACCACCGACGCCAGAATTACATGGCATCAACCCTGTGTTCCTGTCCAGCAATCCGAGCCGCTGGAGCGTAGAAGAGGTGTATGAGTTCATCGCTTCTCTACAAGGTACTGAGGATCTATCCGGCAGAACCCGGATCCCATACAGGTTGAGTTTCCTTAGGTCACCCAGTGTGGGCCTTCGTGACAGGGAACATGACTGACTCTTAAGCAGTAGGGACTGAAGTACGGTATGATGAAGGCTCTACTCTTGATTGTTGCCCAAGTTACTTGTCCACAGCCTGGTTTCTTAATTTCCTTCTGGGTTGATTGTCCTCAACTGTGTCAGCAGTCTTGCAGTGTTTGATTTTCACCTTCATGTTTCTTACCGGTAATTTTTGGATAAAGTATATTTTTTGTGTGTGACTGTGATACCTGTCACGGATAGAAGACTTTTTCCCACTAAAGGGACTAGGAAATGAGGGGCCGTTGTTAACTCCACACTCTTCAAGGCAGGATTGTTTATAAGCTACTCTGGAAAAAGCATGGTTTTCTCCAGAAAACAAAATCACTGTACCCGTTTTGCCATTTGTGTGAATTATGGGTCCTTAAGCAAAATGCCACAAAGGCTCCGAACTTTGTTTTTTGCTATTATGAAAGAAAACAGGTCGATCTCGCTCCTTCCTTTTCCTCCTTGCTCAAGCTATTTGAATGAAGTTATTTCTATGATTGGACAACTTTGTCATTCTTCTTTTATCTCGGCTTTTTTAAATGTTCATTTTTGGGAGAGAAAGAGAAAGAGAGCGTGCAAATGGTGGACAGGCAGTGAGGAGAGAGAGGATCCTAAGCGCTTTCCATGCTGTGTATGCAGAGTCAGACGGGGGGCTTGAACTCACGAACTGCGAGATCATGACCTGAGCTGAAATCGCGAGTCTGATGCTCAACCGACAGCCAGCCAGGGGCCCCAAGGCTTTTTGTTTTCATATTTATTTTTTTAATTTTTACTTAAAAATTTTTTAATGTTTATTTATTTTGGAGAGAGACAGAGCATGGGCAGGGGAGGGGCAGAGGGAGAGGGAGACACAGGACCTGAAGCAGGGATTGAACCCACGGACCGTGAGATCATGACCTGAGCCCAAGTTGGATGCTTAACCGACTGGGCCACCCAGGCGCCCGTTTTCATCTTTAGTTTCTCCCTCGTATCCTCGGGTGCCCCTATGTGGTTTCTCATGTGTATTCCCCCCATCTCCTTCTAGGCTGCCAAGAGATTGCAGAGGAGTTCCGTTCCCAGGAGATTGATGGACAGGCCCTTTTATTACTTAAAGAGGAACATCTCATGAGTGCCATGAACATCAAGTTGGGCCCTGCCCTCAAGATCTGCGCCAAGATAAACGTCCTCAAGGAGACCTAAGGTGGCCCTCTTGCACACACGAGCCGAAGGCGGACACTCTCCACTGTCCAGGTTATAACCTGGTAGCAGCAGACTTTACAGGGAAGAAAGAGCTGTTCCAATTACGTAAATCTTCTGGAGAGGGGATTACTGAGACAGGGAAGAAAAGTGCAAGAATTGGTTGCTGGTGCTACATGGCGGCAGCTGTGACATTTTCTCCGGGTTCTACCTTCATTTTTAAAAGTTACGGTTCTCGCTTTTCTCACTTCCCCTGATCCAATCTTTATAAAAAGAGGCAGTCTAGAGAAGTAGGACTGCTCCGCCTTATCCTGGAGTGGAGTACATAGCCAGGGCCTCAGCTCTCCGGGAGGAGGAACAGACCGTGTGGAACCGTAAGGAAGCGGGTGGAACGCGGGTGCGCCTCCGCAGCGGGAGAGCGAGGTGGGGTTTTTCTAGCTGGCGTGACACGAGCGGCAAAATCTGGCGGCCCCTCTCTTCCCTCTGGACCGCCTGGCCGTGGCCCGGGGTCTTTGTCGTCGCTCCCTCGGTACTGAACGTTTTCTCCTGCGTTCCTGGCAGGGTCACCAGCCCGCGCAGAGACTTGGTCGGCGTCATTCTGATCCGCTGCAGGGGCTAAAAAGTGTTGGGCACGCGTGTGGCTGTCATTTGTTCCGCATCCCCGTGCTCCCTTCAGTCTATCTGTGTGTCTTCTACCCTCCCTTTCTTTTCAGTTCCAACTCTGCTCTGTCCTATAGCTTTATTCAAACAGGAGTGTGTGGGGCTGAGGTCAGGAGTGTAAGTACCTGCCTTAGGCGCTATTCCTTATACAACAAAAATATTAAATATTTTTTTCCTCCTCAGTAAAAGGATAAAAATTGGTCTCAGTTGTCTCTTATTCCAGTGTCTCTACCCTCTTCTTTCATACAAAAGACTAGGGCAAGTTGTTTGTTTGTTTTTTTAATCTTTTAAGTGTTTTTGTACAAAAGAATGTAGTTTCCTTTTTTTTTTTTTTTGCATTTTTAAAACACCAGGTGTGGGGGAGGGATGCAAACAAATGACAAAAAAGATGTTTTTATAACATTATTTTCCCTGTTTTAGAAAGAAGAAAAAAAATCATTCCAAAAGTATTCAAAAGTCCAAAGATGAAATAATTTCATTTTCTTCCCTAAAGGCTATAAAAGGCCCCTGCCTGTTGACTCCGTCCTCTTGTGTCCAGTGGAGCCATGTTACTCTTCACTGGCCCAAGTTCACTATCACAGAAAGATCGGGCCAGGCTTGTGGGCCCATGGCCTAAACAAGAAAGTGGAAGCATCAGAGGATTCCAAACCTCCCCCCACAGAACTGCTGTGGGCAAGAAGGTCCTTCCCTGAGCCAGAAGGGACAAGCGCGGCAGCATTCCACACCCAGAGCACAGGATGGCAGAGCCCTAGATGTCCCACCTCTGCTTTCATTCCCTTTCCAGAAGATTTTGGGGGGTAGGGTTGGGTGGGGGAAGGTCGACATGCCTGCGAAGAAAGTGCAACATACTTAGAAATACCAGTAGAGGGAAACATCTTAGAAGAAAAGCTCTACTAGCTTTTACTGCAAGTGGGAGAAGAAAGCCACTGAGGACGTCCCACTACAGGTAAACAGACTTCCTTTTCTGGAACCCCTGTAGCACACGGGGTCTGATTCACTTTCCCTTTTCAACAGACTAGACTTCCAGCCACATGGGGACTAATGACCATGAACCCACAATCCAGCTAGAAGGTCACTCCAATGCCAACAACTGATGGGATGGTATTTTATAATCCTCTAACTGGGAAATGAATCATCTTCCCCATCCTAATCCCAGAGGTGGGAGAAGTCTGCAACATCTCCGGGCTCAGACCAAATGGCAATACTTGGATTGCAACCAAATGATCACTGTAGAGTAGTTCCAAGCAGCAAGAGATCACATCCAGATTCTCATGGAGACCACTGTAGGGTGCAGAGTAACGGCATGAAAGCAATCAAACCTTGTATAAATAATGTTTCTTGCCTTTTTTTTTTTTTTTTTTTAATTAAACAAATCCAGTGTCTCAAAAACTTGTGAAAATGTGTTTAAAAAGGTCAGGGAGCCTGCCACGCTTTTTTGCTCACTAGAACTATCCTATTTGTACCTTCTGACACCAAGAGATAGTGTAATAGCCTCTTTTGCACAGGCCCTATCATTTTATCTCTGTCCTGTAACTGTACCTCTCTAGAGGAAAAACAGAATCGGGGAAAAAGGAAAGGCATTTCTGCTAGTGAGAAGAGAATGCAAATCAAAAGCAAACTGGAAAGCAAGAGCAATATTAAGGGTGGGATGAGAGACTGGAGTGGACGCTGCTTAAGAAATCTGGCTGAGTATGCTTTGGTTTGGGGGACTGAAGAAGCAGCTGGGCATTTAAAGTGCAATCACATTGGTAATAAATGATCATCCCTTTCTTCTGACTCTTCCCCCAGCTGATCATCCCCCACACCACGATACGCAGCAGGCACATTTCGGGGTTTAGAACGGCACACAAAGTCACAACCATCCTGTAGAGAGAGAAGCAAAGGAAGGAAATGATAATTTGGAATAACCAACTTTAGGGTGAGGCAAAATGTACCCATGGGCTAAGAATGTGGCAAGAACTAGGTTTCTTCAGGGATGATGAGAAAACCTAGATGCTCTAAGCATCAGCCTGAATTGAATTTGGGGCTAACCGGAGAAAAATTCTAATCACGTCTCATCTCGCCATCTAGGCCCCTGCAAAGCTTTCTCAGATTCCTAAATCTAAGCAACGGTATTGTTCTCCCAGCCACGACTTTGGCAAAGGCCAGGCACTAAGATGCTATGCTACTTACTGCTTTGTGCTAGGGCCAGCAGGTACCTTGTACTGGGTTTGCTGGGGCTTTTGTAGTTTTAGCACCCAAAGTCCTGTGTCTCGAGAGATCCCTCAGTCTGGGTAAACCGAGATGGTTGGTGACTCAATCTTGTATGCAGGCTACAGACTCAGCCAGCAGTCCTGTTACTTACTGCTACCAGGTTGCCAAGATCTTGCCAGAAGGCTAGGTGAGGAAACTGCTCCATTCCCTTGGCTCCCACCACCAGTCGCTGGTATAGGAACCCCCCGATGACGTAGACTGCGACCAGTGATGCAAACCTGTTGAGGAATAAAGACCTCTCTGCTTAAAGACCAAGGAAGAGTAAAACTTCAATAATAAAGATGGTCTTTGTATTCACTAGCTGTTTCCTAGGCTGTATTCTGTAAAAATGGGGAAAAAAGGGGGGGGGAGGGTTAGCTTCTTTAAAAAGCCAATTAACACTGTCTAAAAGCAAAAGGCTCAGAAAAAAAAAGACCCTAGTGTATGACTCTCACCTAAAGCCAAGAATAGTTACAGATCTACAGTTCCATTTCTCCCAAAGTTCTAATAGTCTAATGGGATAGATTTAAGAAGAGTCCGGTCCTCCTGTAGGGGGATAAAAAGCACCTCCAAATGCAAATACTTATTAGGTGTGAAACATCACATCTCGTTTTGAAAAAAACTTGCATAGTCAGAGTTTAAAGAGGATTTTCATGCGAAGCTTCCCCCCCCCCCCCCCAAACACGATTTGTATCTAAATAGCACCAAGGAATTGAGTTGAGAGGAGAAAAAAAAGGACTGCTTGGACTGATAGAGGAAAAAGCACTCACGTGACTAGTAAGATAGAACCCACACTGAGGCGGGAGATCTCTGGGGCACAGGCCAGGCTGCTGTCCATCTCGAAGAGGTAGAAACAATCTTGGACTTTGCCTCGCTCTTCAGACACAGGGTTAAAATTGTCCTGATGACGAAAGGCCAGAACGCAACAGTTATGTGGTGAACGGTTTCCTTTGGGCTCTTATTAAAAAAAGAAAAAACCCACAAGCCAAAAAAAACAGTTGCTTTCTCTTGGTTCAATAACCTATTTTCCACATATGATGGAAGACAAGGTGTCTGTGATGCAGGGCGACACCAGACTTCTGATCCATCCCAGTGTTATCTCGTCCCCTCTGGAGACTCTCCCACCTCGGGTCAGTCCTTGCATGTGCTCTCTAGGCCCGTGTGCCCCAGGACGCCTCACCGCTAGGGTGTGTCGATTGCAGGAGATCATCACCACTGCACGACGCTGCTCCATGCCGCAGTGCCTGTCGTATTCATCACCCCCTTTATAGGTCAGCATGATCCAATTACCTGAGAGAGACAAGGAAAATGGAGCTTTGGGGTGGGGGGAAAGCAGAGGCAGGCCTAGGTACTATGGTAGAAAGGAACTGAGAAGTTCAACGAAACTGGTTTTAATTCAAATAATCCTAATCAGTATGGGCTCTGTATACCGAATACCAAGCTAAAACTGGCTTCTTTGTAACAGCTTTGTGTTCCCTTAAGACAACTGAGATCCAGATATTCATATGATAATCTTAATTTTCCACAATAAAAGGCAGGCAATTGATAGTGAAAAAACAATTATGACCCACACTGTGACAATGATTCACATTTTCGGAACACCTGCTAACATCGAAAGAAGAGGTTCCATAAAATTAGCAGCTGGCAGGGGAATGCCTACGATTTAAAATTAGCCACAGATAAATTCAAAGTGGATGATTGAAAAAAATTTTAATGTTTATTTATTTTTGAGAGAGAGCGTGAGCAGGGGAAGGGCAGAGAGGGAGACACAGACTCTGAAGCAGGCTCCAGGCTCTGAGCTGTCAGCACAGAGCCCGATGTGGGGGTCGCAATTCCTAAATGGCGAGACCATGACCTGAGCAGAAGTTGGACACTTAACCGACTGAGTCACCCAGGCACCCCTCAAAGTGGATGATTTTTAAGATTGGGAGCCATTTATTCTTTATTTTTTATTTTATTTTTTCAATATTTACTCCTTTTTGTGAGAGCGTGCACGCCCACAAGCAGGGGACGGACAGAGAGAAAGGGAGACACAGACACTAAAGCAGGCTCCAGGCTCTGAGTTACCAACCCAGCCCGACGCGGGGCTCACACCCACAGACCGTGAGATCATGACCTGAGCTGAAGTCGGATGATTAACCTGCTGAGCCACCCAGGTCCCCCCGTTTTTATTTTTTAAAGCTTATTTATTTTGAGAGAGAAAGAGAGCGCAAGGCACGGAGGGGCAGACAGAGAGAATCCCAAGCAGGGCTGGCACTGTTAGAGCAGACCCCTATGCCGGGCTCGAATTCATGAACTGTGAGATCATGACCTGAGCCGAAATCAAGAGTTGGACACTGAACTGACGGAGCCATCTGGACACGCTGCCATTTCTTCTTTAATGTTTACCACATTCAAATTTCTTTTGCAAAATATCCTTTGGTTTACCGGGTGAACAAGGCAAAAGATTCCGCTTCTGATTTTGCATACAAAAAACACAGTTAAGATGAATTGATTCTTCCAAGTCACAGGACAAGTAAACATAAGCTGGGTCGAAAACCCAGTCTTCCAACCCCGAGCCCTAAACGCTCGATGTCGTTTTATTATATTACTGATCGGAGCAAATGCCTGCACTGGAAAATACAGTCATCCACTTAAAGGAGGGAATCAGACCACAGGTGCTCAAAGAGTCCTTTCGGCAATAATGATTTTAGGACTTCTGAGAAACATAACCACCACACCACAAGTTGGTGGGGAAGTTTTTGTAGACTGGTTTGCAAAAAAGCTTAACTTAATCTCTTAAAATTTAACTGGCAGAGTTGGACTATTTCAACGCGAAACGGTCACGGTTGGTATTTTCGTGACTAGCACGAAAAACGCATTAAGCTACAGAATCCCAGCTAGATTCTTCTTTTTGCCGAAGCTTTTCATTAACTTTAAAACAAGCACACAGAGGTCCTGAGCCATGGCTCCAGAGGAGCTGGGGAACTAGGTATCCTGTGGTTTACAGTCTCAGGTGAGCTGAAGCCCACATGCCGTAGGATGCTCCAAAGACACTGAGAAAGGCTGACGTATACAGGACTGTCAGAGGGATTGACTTGGGATCAATCAATCAATCAATAGGGAGACTCTTACTTCCATTGAAGATGTGGGTCTCGTTGAGTCTCCCTACCACTGTCTCCTTGCCGTTACTTTTGTTGATCTGCACCAGGCCTGCCCCAGAGGTACGGTTGCCAGCTTCTCGGCACACCCTGAACATGTAGATATATGTATCTGGGCCCTGGCCCACAGTGCTCTCAAAGCTGCAAGGAGAAGCGTGGAGAAAGAAGGAAGAGGAGAGTTACTGGCTATCAGCCTTAGGACAAGCGGCCTCTCTTCCTTTAACACCCGTCCCCCGAAAGTGTGATCCATTTATTTACTTGATGTCACAACTAAACCTAATAGTGAATAACATTCGTCGCATCATGCGACATCCATGAATCATGAGATATCCACGTAAGAGTGAATCATATTTACTGAACCATGAGACAATCCTAATTGTTGATGATGACTGATTAAGACACACAACTCAAGACGCCTAGATATTCTAGAACACCTGTTCTAGATTATGCTAAAGTGTTAGTTGCTATTTCCCCGCGAATAAGGATCTGTGTTCACAGGAAGTATCCCTTGGCCCTTGAAGATCATTTCTAGATTTATATACCTGAAGATTCCTAACAGTTAAGATGATGTGTGTAGGCCTCAATGTTCATCTGATTCTTCTAAAGTCCCACTAAATGGAGGTTGATTTGATTATTTGATATAATGCTTTTTAATTCCTACAAGTTGGTCTCTTGGATCCAGTCTCGGAAATAGCTACCCTTCTGCATAAGAGAACTGCACATTGCTAGTAAAAACTGGGCTGAGAATTTGCTCTATAGCATAAAAAAAAAAAAAAAAAAAAAAAAAAAAAGGCAAGCTATCACGGCCAAATAAGACCAATACTACTGAAGTTCAAGTTAGAACCGTCTCCCAGAGGAGGTTCTTATACACGTATTCCCTCCGTACAGAGTAGTAATATGAGAATAACGTCAGTAAGTGGAGGAAAAGACTCTTTACCTTTTGTTATACAGTGGTTGCAGCCTCTTCAGTAGAGCCAACTCTGTCTCTGACTCTCTACCCTTGTCTCCCACCAGGTCGCAGGTTTTTTCTTCTGTCTGCCAGGATTCTCTTACTGCCACAGCCAGGAGCAGTGGCAGGAGCAGTCCAGTCCTCCAGCAGCTGCAGAAGGGGAACATCCTTTTGGGAGACGGTGTGTGTGTGTTGAGGAAGCGGGGTAGGATCAGGAAAGAAGGGAGAGAGAGATAAAACACAGCAACGTGTAAGAAGTGAATGTGTTTTTGTTTTTACCGTTTTATCTCCCGTCCGTCACTTATTTCACGCTAGTCAGTCTTCCTCCTTATCAGGAAGCTGGGGTTCATTTTCTTGTGTCTGTTTCAAGCTTTTGGCTTTGACCCATTATTTTTTCCCGTCCTTTAATGTTCAGAATTGGATTCTTAATCTCTAGGTTTTTTTTCTTTTTAAAACTTATTTTGCAAGTCTTTGCCTAGCGGACTCTCTTGCCTGACACCGTTGCTCACCTCCTGTCCTGCCTGGGTGCCTTCAGGAAAGAGGCACACGGTGTGCTCAGCAAAGAGGATGGCACTGGCCTTGGTGAAGAGTCAGTGTCTACGGATTGTTGCTGATGATTTCGGCATAGGTGTGCCCTACAACAGGAATGTCTCAATTTCCGAGGTGATTTACCAACTCCTCAGCTCTACGGAGAAAGGCGTATTTTCCATCCTAGAAACTGTCAGAAGGACCAACCAATGGCCTAGGAAATACCTAGCTGACACCAAGGAATGGTAGTGGGATTCTTCAGAATGTCCAAGATTCTCTGGCACATGCAACAAATAGTACATCTTAATATCTTTGTGCCAAGAGCACCTGTAATAGGAAACTCATACAGACATGTAGCTTTCTGTGTCATTCACAGGTGAGTCCTTCACAACAAACTCTGGGGGTGCAAAGAGTTGGAAAGGAAAGAACAAAAAGGAATTACTTAATTATGACAACTTGGGTGGAGACATCCTTGCTTCTTTACGCTTTTGTGAAAAGTTAGACTGCGGTATCTCATAAAGTTTAATACTTTAATACAGTTCATAAAAGCTGCTTCAGGGGCATCTGGGTGGCTCAGCTGGGCTCAACTCTTGCTATCGGCTCAGGTCATGATCTTGCAGTCATGAGATGGAACCTCCGTGTCAGGCTCTGCATTGAATATGGAGCCCGCTTGGGATTTTTGCTCTCTCAAAATAAACAAAAATTAAAAAACACAAAAACAAAAACAAATAACAAACCTGCTTCAACCCGTGACCCACCCTAAGAGAACACTCAAATTTTCACTTAACACTTGATAAAGTCCAGTTGAAAGTTATTGAGAAAGATGTAAAACAAAGAAAAGAGACTTGAACACTTTGGGCCCTAACTTCTATCAGTAGTCAGGAGCATCCACCAGTCTTTGTTCATATTCGCCCTAAGAATGATGAATGGAGATAAACACAGCCACAGCACCTAAACCTTGACATTTATCTACTCTGATGTCTCAGGTCTGAAAAAATATTTGGTCACTCAAACTATAGGAAGAAGAAAATTCACGAGGTCAGAGAGAGAGTGGTTTGAAGAAGTCTTCCAAAACCCACCTCAGGCTCTACATGTCACAAATCCCAAGAGTTTCTAAATGTCCAGGACAGTTGTCTTTGTATCCTCCAAATTGCTGGCAATTCTTGGGACTCACTAAGTCACTTTCCAATTCACCTGTTCCTTGTACTGTTCTAGGAATGGAAACACATGGCTCCGTTTCCCAGACGCCTTTTCTCTAATCCATCCCCACACCCAAGGGCATTCTGATTTACCCTTGCAGAAGACTTCACGCTGGTATCCATTCTTAGCTGATGATCGTTCAGGCCACTGCTACTGGTTACTTTCATAACTCTCACTGTTATGGTACAAAGATTGAATTCTTCCAAACTTTCCTCACGTATAACAGCATGCTTCCATACCACAAGTCTGAACTTTGGTTAATACGCTAGGCAGGATTTAATGGGTACTAAGAAGTTTAAAAACAGGAAAATGGAAGCTCTGAGCCCTGAATTTTCTCCACTCCCCTAAACCAACTTACATCTGGCCTTCTGTTCTCCACGTTCCACTAGGGCAACAAATGCTGGGGAAGGTGTCTTGTCTCTCTGACTCTGTACTATTTCCAACATCAATTCACTGTAGTAATATTAATAAAATGTTTCCATAGAATAATTATCACCAGCCATAAAGTCTGAGGCCCCATACACATTTAAAGCACCAATAGGAAACTTAATAGAGTGCTTGCCTTCTACTGTTAAAGGCACTTATCATGCATTAACTAATTAATCCTTACAAAAACTCTACGCAGTGAATACAATTGTTGTCTTTATTTTACAGATGAAAAAGCTGAGGCACAGCTAGTGGATGGACCAGAAAAGTCTGACTCCAGAACTCACGGTCTACACTGGACCACATGTTCATGTTACCTCCTTTCACATTAGTTTTCTGGGGATCTGAGTCGGCAGCCAAAGCTCTGCTTTCTTTCTGACAAAGCAGGGGGAAGTGACTCCTCACACAGTTCAGAGGTTGGAATAAAGAACTCAAACCTCAGACTCCTGCCTTCCCTAAATTCATTGCTCAGCACACTACATGACCAGCTGAGTTCTTAAAAAAAAAAAAAAAAAACTATTAATAAGAGACTCTTTTCATGGGACTGATTGAACATGCCATTTTCCTTATATGGTCTCAGGATCTAACTTAAAATTTCAACATTCTGGACTTTCGAGATTTTTTTTTCTTCCCCCCAGGACCAGTTTTCTGGAGGGATGCTCACACAGAAGGCGGTGTCTTTTGGCCTCAGAATCAGTTCCTTATTTGTTAACAGTTAATGATTTCTTTTCCCAAATTAGAACAAAGAATAGGATGAAGGGTTAAACACCCTGAGGTCTGCAATAGTTGAGTTGAACTCTCTTTCATTTGCTTATTGGTTTAAGAAGTTAGGATGCCAAACTTACATTATTTCTTTTCTGTGTAAGGTTTATCTGTGTGTTTGAACTGCTTCTTTTGATTCAGTGGCAAATGCTCTAAGTGTTTTTAATCTAGATTATGTTTTGGCAATCTTCACAACCCAGAAGAGCAGGTATGATTTCTCTCATTTTACAGATGAGGAAACTGATGCTTACAGAGGTTAAATGATTTGCCCTAGGCTGTACAAGTATTAAACATGTATGAAATTAGTGGGACAACCTGGAGGATTCATGGCACAAAGCTACTTGCTGGCAATTTTCTGGAAAGTACAGAGGGGCAAAAATTTGTTAGGAAGAGTATAAAATCCAAGGGCTGCGTAGTTCCCTTTGAATGTGCTACAACTGGATTCTTGAGGCGCCATAGTTTGTCTGGATACTTTGGAAATAAAGAGTAGGACTTTTAAGATTTTGAAAAATCCCCTTCAATTGTCCTGTTCTGGGACAGATCTATTTCGGTAATGCAAAAAAAAAAAAAAAAAAAATTCTCTTTAATGGGATGACCAATGACGGAGGCACGAATTGGCAAGCAGTTCACATCGCTGGGGCTCTGTCCCACTCTTTCCCACCCCTCAAGACTAGCCACGAGCATTTTCCATTTTTCAGTGGAATTTCTACTTTCTGCTCTCTGGCTCACTCCCGAGGTAGCAGCCCTTATCGCCTGTCTCCAGCAGCCTACACCGTTGGAAGAGCGAACCTAATTAGCTAAAAGGCCCAACGCTGCAAAGCCTTAGAGAAGTAGCTCTGTGTCCCAAGAGCGGAAGCTCCCTACAAAGCGAAACCCTAGATAAGCCCTCCATGAGCTTCTCCGTATCACACAGGCATCCCCTTCAAACTTCTTCCAGGGTTCTAGAAATTCTCGTTCCGTCTTCGTCTCCTGACTTTCCAACCGCTTAGGGCCGTATCCTCTCCAAATGATGCCACTTTGGCTTCCTTCTCGATGCAGGCCAAAAATTCCTTCTACAGGTAGCCAGCAATCCCTCAAACGACTCCATACCTAGGGTCCTTCCTTTCTCTGCTTTCCAATACCCGTCAATTCCCTCTCGGGTCTGGGTAGGTCTTTTCTCCCTCGCTCCCTTCGGGACTCGTAACTCCCTGCCCTCACGCCTGCGCCTGCGCCTCCACGCTGCCCTAGGGCTCCTTAGCTGCATTTTGGGCTAGAACCTTGGCCAAAGCTGACTTCGGGATCCCAGCCCCTGTCACGGACGCCGAGGTGTGAGCGCTCTCCAGCTCCTCTCCTCCTCCACGCCCCTCATACTCACGTGTCACGGGCAAAGAGAGTAGCCAAGGCGCAGAATCCCCGGCTGAATACCTGCCTGGGGCTGGGAGACAGGGCCAGCGAGGGGCCAGCCGCAGGCCCCCGACCCACAACTCGTGTCAAAGGCCAGCGTTCCCCAAGACGCCTCGCTGTGCACCACTCCGGGAACCGGAAACAGGAAGCACCAGGCGTCCTCTGGGCAACTGCTCCTCCCACTAGACCCCAAGGCATGTGACCACAGAACCATTTCGCCCCTTTCCCCTTCCCGGTCTCCCGGCGGATCCCAGACTCTGATTGGCCAGGATCCGGGCATTTAGCTCCGCCCTTGTCTTATCAACTCCAATCCCTATAGAGATTTTCAAGTTGGGTTCCACCTTTTCGGGTCGCCTTTTTACCAATGGGGCCCCAGAATCCCGCCTCCCGGCCTCTCGGCTCGTGGAGTCACGCGCGGTCACGCGGGGTCACGCGCGGTCACGCGCCAGGCCCGCTCCCCGGTAGGTCCCCAAGCGGACCGTACGTAAGAGCGGGCGGCGGAAGCGGAAATATGGGGAGGGGGTTGTCGGCCAGGCCTCAGTGGGAGCTGTAGTTCTCACCGCAGGTTTCTTCCTCTCCGCGCTTCCCCAGCTCGTTTGCCGCCTGCGGGAGGTGCTGTTTCGCCGTCTGCCGGCCCTGAGTCGCGTTGTCTCCAAGCCCGGCGCCTAGAAGACAGTGGACAGCGACTGGGTCGTGGTAGTCCTGGCATTCTTAACGATACCTTTGTTCTTTAGTTCCTTTCTACAGCTTAGTACCTTGGGGTCTGTTGTTACCGATACTGTTTTTGTTAACCGTGTCATCCTGGTGTCGTGGCGTTTTGCGTGGAACACTGCAACCAGTTCAGTTCGCCAGAGATCTCTTGGCATTTTGCGGTCTCGTGGCCCTTTGCGTGATGAGCATTCTGTAACCAGTTCTGTTCTCCAGCCTGTCCCGCGTTTCTGGTGTCCTGGGGAAAGAGCAGGTCAATGTTAGTCTTTGTGCCTTTGCCAAGATCCTCTGTGGTTTCCCTCGTGTCTGTCTTATTCGTCGCTCGGGGAGGTCCTGCGCGTTCCTAGAACGTGGTTCAAATGCTGTTTGCTCCGGTGGTGTCCCGGCTCGACTCTCTTCGGAATAAATAACGCCTTCTAAATGCACACTTGTTGCCCATCCCCGGTTTTAGCGCGTTTTCATGCCGCTGTGGCTCCTACGTGGCTTTTGTGTGTGTCCCTCCCCCTCCCATCTTTGCGGATAGAGACTGGATTTTGATTCGTCATTCTCCTCGCCAGAGTTAGCACAATGTTTTGAATCCAATAGTAATAGAAGCTAATACGTGTATAGTTCTGCAGTGCCGGCACTGTTGTCCGTGCTTGAAGTGGATACTCATTCGCTTAGTCTTCACAAGTAACCTTGAATTTTAAAGCTTCTAGAGGCTAAGTAACCTGCTCTGGGTCCCACAGCTATTTGTTACGTGTCAGTATTCAGCTCCCATAATTTAGGCGTTAATTAGATATGCATATAGTCTTCAGAGTCCACGCTCTCAAGCAGTACATTGACTGTGTAGGATACTGTTTATTAATTGGTACATTCAGTTCAGGCAGGGTGGGCTGGGTTCAGGTGTGTTCTCAAAAAAAATAAAATTAATTAAAAAAAATTTTTTTTAATGTTTATTTATTTTTGAGACAGAGAGAGACACAGCATGAACAGGGGAGGGTCAGAGAGAGGGAGACACGGAATCTGAAACAGGCTCCAGGCTCTGAGCTGTCAGCACAGAGCTGGACGAGGGGCTCGAACTCACAGACTGAGAGGTCATGACCTGAGCCAAAGTCGGCCACTTAACGGACTGAGCCACCCAGGTGCCCCCAAAATTTTTTAACAATAAAAGTAATTTGTAATCAGAAAATACAGAGAACATGTTCTCCATTTCCTTTTTTAAAAAGATTTAATATCCTCAAATGTTTCTCCATATCACTAACTTTGTAAATAAACTTTTTAATGGTTGTGTAATACTTAGGTGTGTGGATTGCTGCTTGAGCAAGTCCATTAGAATTAGGTATTTATTTCTATTGAATTGTTTTTATCAGTTCATTCAACAAATATTTACTGAGCAATATACTGTTACAGATTTGGGGGGTGCACGGGGTGGGGGGGAGACAAAAATCCCTTTTACAATAAGCTTTCATTCTGGAACTGATGTTCATTTGTTGGTGAATTCAGAAATCTTGCCTCTTGGTCATTGCCTAGGGCCACATTGGACTGGAGGCAGGGAAGGGTGCAAGTTGGAAGTCACAAAAGGTCCAGCAATGCAGTTGAGTAGGGTGAATAACTTGTCTTCTGTAGGAGTGAGAAGGAGGGAGAGACTTCTCTTTCCGTCCACTCACTACTAACCTGAGTTACTTCCCTGCTTCTCATGCTTCAGTGCCCATTGTGGAAACTATCTGTGCCAGGGACAAAAACTGAAATTAGCAGTTCTTTTTTGCCTTTCTGCTCTGCCTGTCTGTAGCCGCATCATTAACAAGGACACCCCCCTGCACGTAATACCCACACCCACACCCCCCTCCCACATACAAGGTAAACTGCTCAGTTTGTTTAGAAAGCAGTCCTTTAGCAGTTTTGTGCTAAAATCAAATGCGCAAAAATACCTCCTGTGTAGTATAAGCAGAAGAAGGAAAGGTACTTGAAAGATCTAGTACCCCTCATCCACGGGGGATATATTCCAAGACCCCTAGAAACTGCAAATAGTACTGAAGCCTGTGTTTTTTCTTATACATACATACCTATGATAAAGTTTAATTTATAAGCGAGGCACAGTGAAAGAGCGGACCTACGCCGGCCGACTCCATCTTGTTCTGTGTCCTCCACCTTGAGTGACTATGTCCCCGACATGCCCCCTTTCCGGGAAAATCGCAGAACCACGCCTCCTCCCCTTGAGTAACCTCCCGCTCACCCGTTCAAACTTCCCGATCAAAACACGCCCGTCGACCTGCGTAACAGGACTCCGACCCTTCCCCAGCCAGTCGGCTGAGGCCACAGCCATTACCTCACCAACTGCCCCTAGACCCCTATAAAACCTTTGTGCTTTTGAAACTCGCTCTCTCTCTCTCTCTGATATCTCACCGCTTTGTCGGTGCAGGTAGGAGATTGAGCTTGAGCTAGCTCGAATAAAGGCTCTTTGCTTTTGCATCGGACTCGGCTCCCTGGTGGTCTTTGGGGATCACGAATTCTGGGCATAACAACAGTACGAGACTAACAACAATAACTAATAATAAATTAGAGCAGTTATATCAACAAGTGAATGTGGCCCCTGTCAAAATATCTTACCCTGAGGGTACTCACCCTTCCTCTTGTGATGGTGTGAGATAACATGCCTACATGAAGAGACGAAGTGAGGTCAATGACATATATATTGTGATTTGATGATAGATTACTATTGACCTTTTGCTGATAAGTCAAAAGAGGATCATTTGCTTCCAGGATGTGGTTCACCTTGAGTAACTGAAGCCATAGAAAGCGAAACCATGGGTTAGGGGAGACCACTGTATTCTGAATTCTTCCTTCAATTTGTTGCTTTGAGAATTCTCCCGGGTGTGCTTTTTTGTTAACTCTGAGCTGGAAGCTTGGTTGGGAATGGCTTTTTAAAATCTCTCAACAGCTTCCTTCAGTTATGAGTTTTGCGTTCCACGTGTTGCTCTGGTTTCACTATCAAATAAATCCTACCTGCTCACAATTTTCTGATCTACTCAGGGATTTTTTTTTTAAGTTTATTTATTTATTTTGAGAGATAGAGAGTCGGGAAAGGGCACAGAGAGAGGGCTCCCAACCCTCTCCCAACCATGAGGTTTGAACTCCACGCTGTCAGCGCAGAGCCTAACACGGGGCTCAAACCCACGAACTGTGAGATCATGACCTGAGTTGAACCAAGAGTTGGACGCTTAACTGACTGAGCTACCCAAGTGCACTTGCTCAGGGATCTTTGAAATTTGTTTGGTAGTTTCTCAGTCCTGATATGCATGTATTCGACTTGCCATCTTGAACTAGATTTCAGTTTTGAATTTTTATTGATGACGTCTTTTTAAAATATTTAACATATTTCAAGGACTCAGTGTATTTTTTTGGTTTTGGTAATTTGCATTCTTTTTTTTTTAAAGTGTTTATTTTTGGGAGAGAGAGGGGCAGAGAGGGAGAGAATCGCAAGCAGGCTCTGCTGCACTGTCAGTACAGAGCCCTATTCGGGCTCAAACCCATAAACTTGAACCGGGGGATTATGACCTGAGCCGAAGTCAAGAGTCGGAAGCTTAACCAACTAAGCCAGCCAGGTGCCCTTTGTTTTAGAACTCTTGTATTCACTTTACCCGGATTTGCCAGTCCTTTACAAGTTGCCCCGTTTGCTTTATTAGTCTGCTCCCACCCCACACTAGTTTATTTTGAACAATTTGAAAGTTCCCTATTACCATTACGCACACCAGTGTGTATTTCCTAAGAATAAAGACATTCTTTTACCTTATCACTGTGTAATTGTCAAAATTAGAAACTGTACCATTGATACAATATTATTACCTAATCCATGGTCCATATTCACATTTCATCCATTGTCCCAGGAAATATGCTTTATAATGATTTCCCATTCCCCAACCACAGAAGCCAAGCAGGGGTCACACAGTGAGGTTAGTTGTCATTTTTACCTTATTTGCCCGTGAAATTTTGAAACGTACATGTTACTTAAATTGTAGAGTGTCTCTCATTTTGGATATGTCTGATGTTTCCTGATGATTATATTTAGGAATGAATTTTTTCAGTAGGGCTAAGAGACAAGTGATGTGTTCTTGTATCAGTTGGGATCCAATTGGAAGACAGATACCACACCAGTGATTTTAAGGAAACAGTTAATGTAGACTGGTTTTCTAGTAAATCATTACTAAGAGGAGGCAAACAAGGACTCGAAGTTACAGAAATTACACAGAAGTAGCAACTACAGGATGCAGCTACTACTTCTGGGCTGAAGAAGAGTTAAGGAAGTACCTTAGAAACTTAAAGGAAGTGCTCCCTTCCCCAACCACAAGGTAGAGAGATTCAGACCTCTGAAGAGAGGGTGTGGTTCCTGCCGCAGAATGTGCAGCCCACTGATAAGGTAACAGATAAATTGCTGGAGGGTGTGGGTTGATTTTGAACTGGTAGTGGGAGCCTCTTTATGGTGGCTCCTTTGTCATTTTGACAGGTCCCATCATTGTTTGAGCCAATTCTTTGCTTTTGGGTACACAGATATTCCATGTTTATCTTGTGTTTTAATTACCTTAGAATCAATTGTTTCTTCAAGGCAGACTTGTTCCATTTAGTGGAGAATGGTATTGAGAAAGCAAGATTTACACATTTGTTCACGCATAAGGAAACACAGAAAGTAGTTTAAAAATTTTTTTAACGTTTGTTTATTTTTGAGAGAGAACGCGCGCGCACACACACACACACACACAGGCGCTCTCATGAGCAGGGGAGGGGCAGAGAGAGAGAGAGGGAGACCAGGCTCCAGCAGAGCCCAACATGAGGTTTGAACCCACGAACTGTGAGATCATGACCTGAGCCAAGGTCAGATGCCTAACAGACCGAGCCACCCAGGCACCCTGCAGAAAGTAGTTTCATAACCGATAAACCATACTGTTGTATAAAGCAAGCCTACTAATTAGAGTTCAATGTTTGTTTAAAGTTTCATTTTTTTGTTGTTGAGGTAAGTTTTATAAATAATAAAATACACAACTCTTAACTATATAATTCACTAAAAAAACTGTCAGCAAATAAAATTCAGAAGTGGTTTATAAACCACCCAGGAGCAAGGTGATGATGTCTAATTTTACCATTTCTATTCAACACTGTACTGAAAATCCTAGACAGGACTGGACAGGGACACAAGGAAATGTTCCTGGGTGACGAAAATCTAAATCTTGATTACACGGTGGTTACCACTTCAGGTTTCTTTTGTTTACTGTTTGCATGTATCTTTTTCTGTACTTTCCTTCGACCTGTTTGTGTCATCATATCTAAAGTGCGTGTGTGGGGCGCCTGGGTGGCGCAGTCGGTTAAGCGTCCGACTTCAGCCAGGTCACGATCTCGGCGGTCCATGGGTTCGAGCCCCGCGTCAGGCTCTGGGCTGATGGCTCAGAGCCTGGAGCCTGTTTCCGATTCTGTGTCTCCCTCTCTCTCTGCCCCTCCCCCATTCATGCTCTGTCTCTCTCTGTCCCAAAAATAAATAAACGTTGAAAAAAAAAATTTTAAAGTGCGTGTGTTATACACAGCATATAGTTGTGGTTTTTTTGTTTGTTTTTTGCTTTTTTTTTTCTCCTTGTGTTACAACCTCTGCCATTGATTTGATGTGTTTAGTCCATTTATGATGAATCCACTTATTGATGTGGTTGGCTTTAGGTCTATCATTTTGCTATTTGTTTACAGTCTGTCTTACATGTTTTATTTCCCTTTGTTTCTTCTTTCCTTTAAAGAAATTCAGGGGAAAAAAGAACACCATCTTTTATATGCACCTATATATTTACCATTTCTGTTCTTCAGTCTTGTAGGTCTAAGTTTTCATCTCGTGACGTTGCTTTCAAGTATGAAGAGCTTCTTCGAGCATTTCTTGTCGCGCTGGACTGCTAAACAGTTCCATTTTCTTTATATAAAAGTGTTTTTTGGGGTTGCCTGAGTGGCTCAGTTGGTTAAGTGTCCAGCTCTTAATTTCTACTCAGGTCATGATCTTGCAGTTCCTGGGATTGAGCCCCAAATCGACCTGCTTGAGATTCTCTCTCTCCCTTTCTCTCTGCCCCTCTCCTGCTAGTGTGTGCACTCTCTCTCAAAATAAATAAACTTAAAAATAAAGAAATTAATGAGGTGCCTGGGTGGCTCATTCGGTTGAGCGACTGACTTTGGCTCAGGTCATGATCTCGCAGTCTGTGAGTTCGAGCCCCGCGTCGGGCTCTGTGCTGACAGCTCAGAGCCTGGAGCCTGCGTCGGATTCTGTGTCTCCTCTCTCTCTGCCCCTCCCTCGCTCATGCTCTGTCTTTCTCTCTCTCTGTCAAAAATAAATTAACATTAAAAAAAATCTTAAAAAAAATAAAGAAAAATTAAATTTCTGAAAAAGTTTTTTTTCTTCTTTATTCTTGATGGATGTATTTGCTGGATATAGAATTCTGGACTGGTAGCAGTATTCACCTCACACCCCAGATTGATTGAGATATAATTGACATATAGCATTGTGCGAATTTAAGGTATAAAATGTGATGGTTTGACATGTATGTATACTGTGAAATGATTACCACAATAAGTTTAGTTACTATATCCAACACCTCACTTAATTACTTTTATTTTCTTCTTTTTTTTTGGTGGTAAGAACATTGAACATTTACTCTTAGCATATTTCAAGTATACAGTCCAGCATTCTTTTTTTTTTTTTTTTTTGCCAACGTTTATTTATTTTTGGGACAGAGAGAGAGACAGAGCATGAACGGGGGAGGGGCAGAGAGAGAGGGAGACACAGAATTGGAAACAGGCTCCAGGCTCTGAGCCATCAGCCCAGAGCCTGACGCGGGGCTCGAACTCCCGGACCGCGAGATCGTGACCTGGCTGAAGTCGGACGCTTAACTGACTGCGCCACCCAGGCGCCCCTCCAGCATTCTTAACTGTAATCACTGTGTGGTACATTACATCTCCAGCACTTACTCATCTCATAACTGGACGTTTATACCTTGTGACCAACGTCTCCTTATTTCTCCCATCCCTCAGCCCCTGGAAGCCACCACTCTACTCTGTTTCTCTGAACTTGGGGTTGTTGTTGTTGTTTTTTTTTTTTTTTTTGATTCTACATATAAATGAGATCAGGGGCGCCTGGGTGGTTCAGTCGGGTAAGCATCCGACTTCGGCTCAGGTCATGATCTCGCGGTTTGTGGGTTCGAGCCCCACATTGGGCCCTGTGCTGACAGCTCAGAGCCTGGAGCCTGCTTTGGATTCTGTGTCTCCTTCTCTTTCTGCCCCTCCCCTGCTCACCCCTCTGTCTCTCAAAAAGAAGTAAACATTAAAAAAATATATATATAAATGAGATCATACAGCATTTGTTTTTCTCTGACATTTCCCTTGGCATAATGCCCTCAAGGTCTGTCCGTATTGTCATAAATGGCAGGGTTTCCTTCATTTATATGGCTTAATAATATTCCACTGTATCTATATACCACATTTTCTTTGTGCATTCATCCATTGAAGGGACCTAGGCTGTTTCCATGTCTGGACTATTGGGAATAATGCTGCAGTGAACAAGGGCTGTAGATACCTCTTTGACATTGTGATTGAATTTCCTTAAGCTACACACCCAGAAGTGGAATTGCTGGATCAAATGGTAGTTCTAGTTTTAATTTTCTGAGCAACGTCCGTATTGTTTTCCATTGTGGCTGTACCCACGGTATTATTATCTTACCTTTGAAAAAATGGCAGGGGTCCTGGGTGGCTTAGTAGGTTGAGTGTCTGACTTTGGCTCAGGTCATGGTCTCATATCGGGCTCGCTGCTGTCAGCGCAGAGCCCTCTTTCGACCTTCTACCCTCTCTTTCTCTCTGCCCCTGATCTTCTTGTGTGTGCTCTCTCTAAATAGAATGGAATGGAATGGAATGGAATGGAATAGAATAGAATAGAATAGAATAATTTAAAAATGGCATTCCGTTGTCTTTCTCCTTCTCGGTTTCTGATGAGAATTCAGCTACCATTCATGTCATTGTTCCTCTTTGTTAATAGTTGTTTTTCTCTCTCTGCTTGCAGTATTTGCTTTTTATCTGGCTTTCAGCAGTTTTGTTATGATGTTCTTAGGTGTGATTTTCCTTATATTTATCCTGTTTGGGGTTCGTTGCATTTCTCCTATCTGTCCATTTCGCACTAAGTTTGGGAAATACTCGATCATTAATTCTTCAAGTTCTTTTTCTGCTCCACTGTTTTCTCCTGTATTTCTGGGGCTTCACGTACAGGCATTGATGTTGTCCCACAGGCCACGGAGGCTCTGTTTATTTATATATTGTTTTCTTTATATTGGGGTAATTTCTAGCCATCTGTCTTCACATTCCACTGACCTTTTCTTCTGTCCTCTTCAGTGTGCTGTTAATCCCATTCAGTTGGGTTTTTTAATTTTAGTTTTTTAAAATTATGGATATTATTCTTTTCTGACTTAGAATTTTACTTGGCTCTTTTTTACAGTTTCTATTTCCCCACTAAGGTTCTTCATCTTTTTATTCACTGGGACTATATTTTCCTCTTGCCTTTGAGCATATTTATATGGCTATTAAAGTCTTTGCTAATTCCAACACCCATGTCATCTTAAATTTCTTTTCTAGTTTTTTACTTTTCTCTGGGCCGTGACCCACATTTCCTTATTTCTTTGCATTGTAATACTCTTTTACTGCATGCTGGAAATTAAATATATTGTGTTATAGGGAGTCTGAGTTATGTTGTCTCCTTTAAGTGAAATTTTTATTTGGAAATAAAGTCATATTTATAGAAAAGTTTCAAAGATGGTATGTAGCATTTTTTTCATACCCTTCACTCCATTTCTTCTAATGTTAATGTTTTAAGTAATTGTGGTACTTTTGTCAAAACTAAGTAATAATAACTGGTCTACTATTATTGACTAACTGCAGATTTTCTTTGAATGTCACCAGTTTTTTTATTAATGCCCTTTTTCTGTTTCAGGATCTAATCCAGGATTCCCCGTGGCATTTAGGTGGGTTTTTTTTTTCTTTAATGTTTATTTTATTTTTGAGACAGAGAGAGACAGAGCATGAGTGGGGGAGGGGCAGAGAGAGAGACACACACACACAGAATCCCAAGCAGACTCCAGGCTCCGAGCTGTCAGCACAGAGCCCGACTCGGGGCTCAAACTCATCAACCGCGAGATCGTGACCTGAGCCGAAGTCGGAAGCTCAACCGACTGAGCCACCTAGGCGCCCCTAGGTGTTTCTGTTTTTTTTTTTAAGAGAGAGAGAGCTCCTGTGCATGTACGTGCAGTGGGGTAGGGGCAGAGGGAAAGGGAAAGAGAGAATTGTAAGTAGGCTCCGTGCCCGATGGGGAGCCTAACGTGAGGCTTGATCTCCGACCCGTGAGATCATGACCTGAGCTGAAATCAAGAGTCGGTCACTTAGCTGACTGAGCCACCCAGGTGCCCATGCATTTAGGTTTTATATTTCCTTAGTTTTCTCTGGTCTGTGGCAGTTTCTCGGTATTTCTTTTTCGTAATGTTGATATACTTAAAGGGTACTACTCAAATACTTAGTACTTCTCAATTTGAAGTTACCTGATTTTTTTTTTTTTTAAATCTTTAGACTGTAACTATGGGTTTTGGTACAATGTACCACAGTAATTAAAGTAGCTTTTTCATTGCATCATATTGGGGGTACATGATAGCAACAAGGCTTATTACTGGTGGTTTACATGATTAACTCTGTTTACATGATAAAGGTTGTGTTTGCCAGGTTTCTCCAATGGAAAGTTACTGTATTCCACTACCCGTATGTTATTCTTTGGAAGTGAGTCACTAAGTCTTCCCAACGCTTAAGAGGAAGAGAATTAAGTTGAATATCATGATGGGGAATGCCTGCATATATTATGTGTAATCTCTGTATGAAAGATTTATAACTTCTTCCTCATTTATTTATTCAATCATGTATTTTAATTAGTGTGGATTCAGAGGAGTGATATCACCATGATGGCAGACTGGGAGACAGACCCCAGCGTCTATCCCCTCCCTCCCCCCTCCAAAGAAGAACAATTAGACATTTATAACTAATGAAAATATCTCTGAAAGATTCTAGGAGGCCACTTAGGAAAGCATCAGCAACACAGTGGGGCAAAAACACTTGAGAATAACCACACAAAGAAGGTAGGAAGAATAGTTCCATCAGCCACATATATACAGTCAACTAATTTCTGACAAAGGCATCAAGAATAAACAACTGGGAAAGGATGTACCCTTAAATAAGTGAGGTTGGGAAAACTATATCCACATGCCAAAGAATGACATTGTACCCTTTTTTAATACCATATATAAAAGCAACTGAAATAAATCAAAGACTTAAAAAGTAAGACCTGAAAGGGGTGCCTGAGTGGCTCAGTCAGTGAAGCTTCAGACTTCAGCTCAGGTCATGATCGCACGGTTCGTGAATTCGAGCCCCGCGTCGGGCTCTGTGCTGACAGCTCAGAGCCTGGAGCCTGCTTCGGATTCCGTGTCCTCTCTCTCTGCCCCTACCCCCCTCGCTCTCTGGTTCTGTCTCTCTCTCAAAAATAAATATTCAAACAAAATTTGAAAGGGAGACCTGAAACTGTAAAACTCCTGGTAGAAAACATCAGGGAAAAGGTCCTTGACGTTGGCCTCGACAATGTTTTTTTGCAATGTGCACTAAAAGCACAGGCAACAAAAGCAAAAATAAACAAGGGAGGCTAGATCAGATTAGGTCGTTTTTGCCCAGCAGAGGAAACAATCAACAAAATGAATGAGGATATAAATTGGTGCAGCCACTACCAAAAACAGTATGGAGACCCCTCAAAACATTAAAAAGGGAACTACCAAATGATCCAGCAATCCCACTTCCGAGTATATATCCAAAGGAAGTAAAATCACTGTTTTAAAGAGGTATCTGCACTGTCACAGTGCACTGTCATAGTAATCATAATACGGAACAACCTTAGTATTTTTGGATAGAGAAAATATGATATACAGTGTAACCTTGGATTGTGGGTCACTTATTCTGCAAGTGTTCTGCAAGATGGGCAAACATTTCTAATAAATGACTACATGGGTGTAGTCAACACCCATGCAAGCATATACAGTGGCCCCCATGCAGAAAAAGGTTGGAAATAAAGGCGGTAAGAAAAAGGAGATGATTACGGTGGAAGTTAAGGGAATTATCGGGAAGTATGAACGAGGTACGTGAGTGGCCAAAATTGGAAGACTTTGTAAAGAAGTCTATGTCTGCATCTTGTCAGCAGAGGAGGAGGAGGAAAAGGCGGAAGGAATCCCTCTCTTCAAATGACATTAGGGAGATGTGTCAAATGTGGGAAACTGCAAAATTTTGTGGAAAAGCACCACCCAAATAAAGCTGGAGCAGTGCGAGCGATGTATCTGTTTAACGACAATGCAGCATCACATTTCCCCGAAATCCTCAAAAGGAGGCAAAAGCAAGTGTCATTGGATAGATTCCTTGTTAAAGAGGCACAAAAAGAAAGATTCCATTGAGCCAATAGATAGCAGTGATTCCATTAGTGGTAGTTAAAGTTGTCCTACACAATAACCCTCCACTCTCTTGTCTCCTTCTCACCAGCCACGAAGGTTTTCAAAGGTAAGTTCAGGTTAATTTGTTTATTTTTCTTTATATTTTGTATGTTCTTTATTATTTTGTATTCTATTACAGGATTGTAATCATTTTTATATGAATATTTTTTGGGTTGTGGAATGGAATCATCTGAGTTTCCATGATTTCTTATGGGGAAATTCTCTTTGATATACAAGTGCTTTAGATTACAAGCATATTTCTGGAACGAATTATCCTCATAAACCAAAGTTTTACAAAAGCGCGCGCGCGTGTGTGTGTGTGTGTGTGTGTGTGTGTGTGTATGATATACAAAATTATTCAGCCTTAAAAAAAATCCTGCCATTTGCAACAACACGGATGAAACTAGAGGACATTATCTATGTGAGATAAGCCAGACCAGAAAGAAATTTCTCATGATATCACTATTGTGGAATCTAAAAAAAAAAAAATGTCGAGTTCATAGTAACAGAGTAGAATGGTCATTAGCAGAGGCTAGTAAATGCGGGAAAAGGAGAGACATTATTGATCAAAGGGTATGAATTTTCAGTTATAAGATGATTAAGTTCTGGAGACCTATTGCACATATAGCTCGGTGACTATGGTTAACACTAATGTACTAAGAGAATGGATAAACAAACTGGTCTGTCTGTATAGTGGAATATATTCAGCAATAAAAAGCAATGAATTATTGATATATACTACAACAGGGATGAGTCTCCTTTCATTCACAACTTGGGAAAGATGCAAACTAATCTACAGTGGTAGAAGACAGATTAGTAGGTGCCTGGGTGGTGCAGTCAGTTAAACACCCGACTCTGGATTTCAGCTCAGGTCATGATCTTACGGTTTGTGAGTTCGAGCCCTGTATTGGGCTTTGTGCTGATGGTGTAGAGCCTGCTTGGGAATCTCTTTCTCTCTCTCTTTCTCAAAATAAATAAATAAACTTCTGTTTTTATAAAAAAGGCGGATCAGTGGACGCCTAGAGAAAGGTGAATGGGAGGGGCAGAGGAGTAGTACAGAGTGCACAAGTAAACTTTTGGGGGTGATGAATATGTTTATTTCCTAGAGGGTGGTGATGTTTTCACTGGTGCATGCATGTATGTTATTTATACATCAGTAAAGCTATTAAAGGGGCACCTGGGCGGTTCAGTTGGTTAAGCCTCTGACTCTTAACTTCCGCTCAGGCCTTGATCTCACGAACCGTGAGATGGAGCCCTTCATCGGGCTTCGAGCTGACGGTGTGGAGCCTGCTTTGGATTCTTTTTCCCTCTTTCTCTGCCCCTCCTTCTCTCCCTCTCCTTCTCAAAATAAGTAAATAAACATTAAAAAAATTAAAAAAACAGGGACACCTGGGTGGCTCAGTCGGTTAAGTGTCCAACTTCGGCTCAGGTCACGATCTTACGGTCTGTGAGTTCGAGCCCCGAGTCAGGCTCTCTGCTGACTGCTCGGAACCTGGAGCCTGGATCAGATTCTGTGTCTCCCTCTCTCTCTGCCCCTCCCCCTCTGTTTCTCTGTCTCTCAAAAATAAATAAACATTAAAAAATTTAAAAAATTAAAAAAATATAGCCTATTAAGAAAATAACATAGGGGTGCCTGGGTGGCTCAGTCAGGTAAGCGTCTGACTCCTAATTTCGGCTCAGGACACGATCTCACAGTTCGTGGGTTCTAGCCCCGCATTGGGCTCTGTGCTGGCAGTAGGGAGCCTGCTTGGAATTCTCTCTCCCTCCCTGTTTGCCCCTCCCCTGCTCTTGCTGTGTGTCTCCCTCTCAAAATAAAAAAATAAACATGAAAAAATTATTAAAAAAATAAATGAATAAAAATAAAAACATATACTCGGGGGATGCCTGGCTGGCTCAGTCAGCAGAGCATGTGACTCTTGATCTGGGGGTCGTGAGTTCAAGCCCCATGTACAGTGTGGAGCCTACTTACAAAAAGTAATAAAATGAAATGAAATAAAAAAATGTATACTTGAAATTTGCTGAGAGAGTAGATTTCAAGTGTTCTCACCACCCCCCGCCCTCCCACACGAATGGTAACTATTGGAAGTGTTGGATGTGTAAATTCGTTTGCGGCAATCATTTCACAATGTTTATATCAAAAGTTCCACATATATATGCTTTAAGTATATACAATTTTAATTAAAGATACATGCAGATTAAAAATCAGTGAGTATGAATTCATAGCTGTGTTTTCTTTCTCTGAGTTATAATCCCATACGGTTTATTCGTTTTCTTGCCCTAATTGTTTCATTTTTGGCCATCGGGAGCATTGTCAGGTTGGTTCCCGTGTCCTTCTGACATGACCTCATCTTGCCTTTTTTTTTTGTTTGTTTTAGTTTTTGAGTACCTCCTCCTTTTCTAGCACTAAAAGATGCTCCAGGCTTATCTTGGATTTTCTGTGCCCTGACCCTAAAATGAGTCATTTCCTCAAGAAGCCCTGTTCTTATGTTGCTGCCACGGCCACCTTCTCCTCCTCTTTCTTCTTCGTCTTCAACCATCTTAACCATTTAAAAAAAAAAATTTTTTTTTTTAACATTTATTTATTTGTGAGACAGAGAGAGAGAGAGCATGAACAGGGAGGGTCAGAGAAAGAGGGAGACACAGAATCTGAAACAGGATCCAGGCTCTGAGCTATCAGCACAGAACCCGACGCGGGGCTCGAACCCACGGACTGTGAGATCATGACCTGAGCCGAAGTCGGACGCTTAACCAACTGAGCCACCCAGGTGCCCCAACCATCTTAACCATTTTTAAGGGTGCGGTTCAGGAGTGTCAAAATGTTCAATGTTACGGACTTAGTATTTGTGTCCCCTTCCACCCCCCAGAGTCCTATGCTGAAACCTTAATCTCCAGCGTGGCTTTATTCTTTCTTTCGTGATGGGGTCTTTAAGGAAGTAATTAAAGTGAGATGTGGTCATCATGGTAGGGCCCTGATCCGAGAGAATTGGCATCCTTATGAGAAGAGCCACCAGAAAGCTTACCTGCTAGCTCTCTTGCACACGTGCACTGAGGAAAGGCCATGTGAGACCAGGGTAAGAAGGACACTGCTGCACCCCCCCCCCCGCCCCCCCGGGGGTTGTTCTCACCAACTCTGCAGGCACGATAATCTTGGACTTCCTGTGTCCGGAACTGTGAGCAAATAAATTTCTGTCGTTTAAGCTATGCCGTCTGGGGTCTTATGTTAGGAGAGCCTAGGCAGACTAACACAAGCCTGTTCACACTGTTGCACGACAGATCTCCAGACGTTTTTCATCTTGCAGCACTGAAACTCTAGAACCATTAAACAGTCCCCCACTTCTCCCTCCCCCAGTCGCTCCAGCCATCACCATTCTATTTTCTGTTTCGATGAATTGACTACTGTAGAGACCTCATATAAGTAAAATCATAGAGTATTTGTCTTTTGTGTGTGTGTGTGTGATGGGCCTATTTCACGCATCATAATGTCTTCGAGGTCCATCCATGCTGTAGAGTGTGATAGGGTCTGCTTCCTTTTTATGATTGAATTATATCCCATTTTATGTATAGACCCCCTACCTCAGGGCGTCCGAATTTGTTCTCACAGGCAGCTAAATTACTGCTAGATCTTTTTGATTCTGGTCAGCACCACACCGCCCCTCAGCAGCGGCTTGCAGGGTCTCGTCCTCTGTTTGTGCGGCCCACCTTGACCATGGTGAATTCCCATGTGGTTTTGGGGGCACCTCGCTCTGTAGCCCTCTCTTGCCAGTTACCCTGCCCTGCACACCCCAGCCACACACACAGCTCAAAACTGTGCCTCTCTGCCTCCTCCACTTAAACTGCTGCTCTGTTTAGAATTCGTTGTCCTGCTTTGTGCCAGAAGGTGGCCCTGGGTAGAACGCCGGTGGCCCCAGTGCTCACCTTTGTATATTCCGTTCTCTCCGGGATCGCGGTGCTGCCCGTACTCCTGTGCCTGAAAATAGTTGCCTCGTGTAGTTTGTTATATATAGTTTTTTGGCCCAAGAGCAAATCCAGTCTTACCCTTGTGGGAAGCAGAGCTATGTTAGTTGTTTTTTTTTTTTTAAGATTTTTAAACGTTTTTCTTTCTTTTTAAAAAAAAATTTTTTTTAATGTTTATTTATTTTTGAGACAGAGAGAGACAGAGCATGAATGGGAGAGGGTCAGAGAGAGAGGGAGACATAGAATCCGAAGCAGGCTCCAGGCTTTGAGCTGTCAGCACAGAGCCTGACGCGGGGCTCGAACTCACGGACCGGACCGCGAGATCGTGACCTGAGTTGAAGTCGGATGTTAACCGACTGAGCCACCCAGGCGCCCTGTTTTTCTTTTTTAAAGTAATCTCTGTGCTCAACGTGGGGCTCAAACTCATGACCCCGAGATCATGAGTCGCATGCTCTACCGACCGAGCTAGCCAGGTGCCCCACAGCTATACTAGTTTTTATTAATATCCTCTCCCTGCTTCTCTTTTCTTTCCTCTCTTCTCTCTGTATACGTTATGTTTTGGCATACTCTTACGTAGAGTTTCAATTCCATTTCTGTTTTCCCTACTTTGACTTTTTATTAACGTTTCACCCATTAGAAATACGTTATTCACACTTTAGTATATATTTATGTAATTCATTCCCCCTTTGTAGTTGTTTTTGAATATAAAAATACGAGAACAAGGAGAGAAAATTTAATGGAATTTCTGACCTTGTGACGCGTAAAGACTGAAGCACAAGTGGGAAGATGTTTGGGGGCACGTGGGGGGTGGGTACAGCATTTTCACAAAACATGTTTCTGAGAAGTAGTTCATTTTCCCCATGATGCCAGGCACATACACCCAGCAGTCCATTTCTCTTGTCATATGTCACTAACCAAAGACTCCAAGAAACAATGAAATTGGTCCCATTTGGCATGCATCCATTTTCTCAAAAGGAAATAAAGCAAATACAACATCTGTACCTAAGAACCACTCTCGTTTTCATTTGTTTCCATCACTGAAATTGCTGGACTTCAGAGCAACTTTTCCTTGTTGTAGAATTATGTGAGATGGGAATCAATTTAATATGTATTTAATGAGTATCTAGAGCGTATGGTAAGGCAAAAAAAAAAAAAAAAAGAACAACCGAGTTTAGAATATTAATTTCGTAGGCAGCTCCAGATTTTGAATCATTTCCTGAAAAATTACTTCTGCTTATGTCATGCTGGACCATTTTTTTTTTCTTGAAAAAAAAAAAACAAAAAACAACTTGAAAACCTCCAAATTTCCTGCTAGCAGTTAAGACATTGGGCTGTTTCCTTATTGACATGTGCCTCTTCGTACTTCTATAATTGTACTCTCTCGATCGCTTCTCAGCCTTTTGGCCAAGATCAAGTGTATAATTTTACTCTCTCAGCTGAATGTGAATGACATTAGATAAAGATGATTGACAATGATATTTATTCTGTATTACAGTTGTCTACTGAACCTCCAGCCCAGAATGACTACAGACCACAGGAAAAAGGTGAGTTAATCAAGTTAGTGTGCAAAACCATGGAAGTGACCTTAGACTAAGGAATGAATGGGATGCAGAGTAGGTTTAGAGTTGAGGATGCAGAAAAATCGAGGGCAATTTGAAGGGTACTTTTGGTTCAGTTGGAAGTACAGACTTGAAATATGAAAATCTGTTCTATGGTCAAGGATCTGATCTTAGCTAGGTCTCAGGTACATTTTTTTTTTTTCCCCAACTGTTCACTTTTGTGAAACATCTGTGAAACCCAAGCTAAGGCAATTCTGTTACTCTTTATTGCTCCTGAACTAAAGCAGGACTTCTTTGGGAGAAGTTTATCTCTTTAGTAATGTTTGGAGTAACCTTGGACCAGCTGTTTAAATTCTAAGCATCTCTGTTTTGTTTCCTGACTACGAAATCAGGAGAAAGACACCGATAATGTTGCTAATGGATAGTAGTAAGAGTTTGTTAGGAAAGAAACTGACTCACATGTCTAGATACCCATCCTCCCCAGTATTGCACCCGAGTGGTGACAGAGGTAGGAAAAAGGTATCAAGAATACTACAGATAAATATTCAGTGACTCTTTGGGGATTTGAGGATGAAAAAGACATTTTTACGTGGAGCCCTGCGAGAACACTTTCTGAGACAGGCAGATAATAGTGTAAGAGCCAATATTAGTATTTGACTTTATATCTTAGGCAATAAATTCCCACAAAGTAGGTTTTTTAGTAGAGCTTAGTAAACTTTCTCTCTTATTATTACAATTTTTAGTGTGGTTCTTTGAAAGCATTGCTGTAATTTGCTAAACGATTCTAGTATACTTGGACATTTAGGTTTATTTCTCATACTATAAATTATATGGCATTGAACCTTTACATTTGTATATATAATTCTGTCTTCTGGATTATATGTGTACCGATTTCTAAGGAATAGAAATGTTAAGGCAAAGGAATCTATATACTAATGTGTGAGTGCAAGGTCACACAGTGGTAAGCTGAAACCTGAATATAATTATCTTGATTTCTAGGCAAGTGATTTTTTATTCATATACAGTACATATTGCACATTCTTATTTACTGCCACTGTGTTCCTTACCACCCTAGCTTTCCAGGATGCTCTCCTTGGGCATAAGATAATAGATTAGGAGCTTTCAAATGACGTTAAAAATCTCTGTACAAAATTATTACATGTTTATTATAGAAAATAGGGGAAAAATGAAAGCAGATACAAGAAAATAAAAATCATCACTAATAATTTCACATCATGGCGATAGTTACGATTACTATTTTGATCTATTTTTGCCTGTCTATACTGAGCCTACTCTATGTCCTCTACTAAGAGGCTTTTAATATGTATGTTTTTAAAGTAAATTAAAACACATTTTAAATTCTGCTTAATTTCTTGAACTGGGTTGTGGTTACACAAATACAACTGTGTTTTGATACCATTTTTCATTTTGCATAACATCTAAAATCAACATTTATTTTATTAAGTATTTTACTATAGTGCAAGTGTATTTTTTCGTGTTTTTGGGTGTGTCTGTCCAAATATTTATCGTGCAGAACTCTCTCATTTCATTTTTATTTATTTATTTAAATTTCTTTTTTTTTTTTTGCTATTTATTTATTTATTTTGAGAGCGAGAGAGAGCAGAAAAGGGGTGGAGAGAGAGAGGGAGAAAGAGAGAATCCCAAGCAGGCTCCACACTGTCAGCGCAGAACTCACAAACTGTGAGATCGTGACCTGAGCCAAAATCGAGAGTCGGGTGCTTAACCGACCGAGCCACCCAGGTACCCCTGAACCCTCTCATTTTAAAGATATCTCTCACCATGAATTTCTTTCTTTTAAGAAGTTTGGAATGCTTCATGGATATACACACATCTACAGGATAATTTGTCTAAAATTTAAGTGGTAAAGTGAGACCCCAAGTAGAGTTTATTTCCAAATTTCCAAGTTAAAGACGACCAAATAAAGGGATCAAAAGTAGCACTTAAATTCCTAACTTGAGACATTTTTGTTCTTTACACTAACCCATACACTGTCAGACTATGAAACCGCTGCGATTTTAAGATAAAAGTTTGGGTTAAGAAAAATTTGCATTTTCCAAAGGGAGGAAAGTACCATTCTTAGACATAGGTTATATGTAACCTAGTTAATATGGAGTGGTGCACTATTCTTAAACATATCAACCTAAACTCATTGTTCTTTCAGTATATGTGCTGCTGAAGCGAGCACAACCCATTGTTCTCTCAGAAACGACAGTTTACAAAGCACTTCTGAGATGTACTTTATTTTATTTTCATTTAAATTGTAGCTACTTAAATTTTGACTGGGTAATACCCCACATGGTTCCAAGTTCAGAAGGTGCAAAAGAAAACAAGGTAAAAATGCCTCCCTCCTATTTCTATCCTCAGCGACCTAATTCCCCTCCCTAGAGACAAACAACGTCATCAGATTCTTGTGTCTACTTTCAGAAATACGAGCATACGTTGTTCTGTAAAATATTTCTTTCCCTTACCTATATATCTTGAAAATCACTCCGTACCTGTAAAAAAAAGCATGTCTTTATTCCTTTTTTAGAATATTCGTTTTATGGATATATCAAAATGTATTTTAAAAAAGAAAATGTATTTGACCGGTCTTTTATTGGTAGCCCTTTAGATTGAATTTAGTTGTTTTCTTCTGCAAATACTATTGCCATGAACTGCCTTATAAATATGACATTTTGCACATGGGTGAGGATCTGTGGGAAAATATCCTCCAAGAGAATTTGCTGGACCAAAGGATAAATGCCTTTGCAATTTTTGTAGACATTGCCAAATTGTCCTTCAAAGTGTGGTTGTACCAATTAATATTTTCACTGCTAAAGCATGAGACTATATAAGCCACAATTTCGAAAGAAAAAAATATTCTGTTTTTTTAAGTTTAGTTATTTATTCTGAGAGAGAAGAGAGGGGAGGGGCAGAGAGAGAGAGAGGGAGAGAGAGAGAATCCTATGTAGGCTCTTTGCTGTCAGCACAGAGCCCAACTGGGGGCTTGAACCCAAGAACGGCGAGATCATGACCTGAGCTGAAATCAAGAGTTGGACGCTCAACCAACTGAGCCACCCAGGTGCCCAAGAAGAAAGTATTCTTTTTTTTTTTTTTTAATGTTTATTCATTTTGAGAGAGAGAGAGACAGAAAGAGACAGAGACAGAGAGCACGAACAGGGGAGGGATGGAGAGAGAGGGAGACAGAATCCTAAGCAGGCTCCAGGCTCTGAGCTGTCAGCACAGAGCCTGATGCGGGGCTTGAACTCAGACTGTAAGATCATGACCTTGGCCGAAGTTGGATGCTTAACCGACTGAGCCACCCAGGCGCCCCAAGAAGAAAGTTTTCTTAACTTAACAAATGTAGTATGTTGTTTGATAAAGATGTGGGTTGTTACTCTAGACTTTAGAGCAAGTCCCTGATATCCAGCAAAGAAACTAGGCCAGATTTGTTCAAGACTTCAGATATCCTTCCTTGACCTTTTCTTTTCCTTCAACCTTTATTGTAACTCAGGATTTTGTTTTGGGTTCTGTGCTTGCAGTGTCTTCTCCCAGGTCCCCTCTCTCGCGCCATGTGGCCATAGCTTTGGGACTTCTGAACGCCCTTCTTATGTGTTTGCTGTTTGTCCCGTGGATTCTGTGCCAGGGTGAGTACTAACTTTAAGTGAACATCTTTTATTTGACCTACTGTTTAAAAAGTTTATTGATTTAAGTAATCGCTACACTCGACACGGGGCTTGAACTCAACGACCCTGCCGTCAGGGGTCTCTATGCTCTTCAAGTTGAACCAGCCAGGTCCCCCTATTTGACTTATTTTGTGTTATAAAAGCAACATAACGTAACGGAAATTTTGAAAAATGAAAAGTAATGCCAACAAAATAAATCACCACTTGTATAAACAACATTTCCTGGGTACAGTCCCCTAGTCTTTGACTACAAGCATTTATGTAAATGTTTATTCTTTTAACAGAACTTCTGTCAAGTCCTCTAAAATCTTCCCCACCTTTTTTCTTTTTTTAAAGTAAGTCTGGGTGTAGTTCTGATCATTATATGCTTGTAATTTCGTATATTGCTTTCTTAATTTTATATTATATCATAAACCATTTCCTACCTACTGCCATATTTATGATAATCAAATTATAATTATATCATTTGGGTATTAATTTTGTATTAATTGTGCTTGACTTTTCACATAATATATCCATCAAAATTTAATTAAATATATTCTGATTTTTTTTTTTCCAATTAGAGTGCTTTCACATTTTCTAAAATGAAATTTTCTAGATTTAATTCTTCTAGGTCATTAACTGTGCTGATCCAGAAAGCCCTGGGTTTACTGTTTCACAGTGCAGAGTTTTGACTTAGGTTATGTTATCGAGATGGTCGTTAGTGACAGATGATTGTTACATACAGACTTTATTCATTAGGACTCTAAGCGTTCATCCCTAGGACCTCTACCTCAGACCCAAGTCTTTTGACAGAAAGAGACTCCAAGGGAAGTTGGGAATTTTCTCATTCAGGCTGGGAAATGCCACAGTTGTGCAGAAAAAGCACAAATCTATAAGGTGCTGGGGATCTATAGCTTGATCCCCAGAACCCTATATGGGTCCCATGCTAAGCCACAGAAAAGTTGTCTAATGTTGACATTGAAAAGTACTGCCTTCCCTACTTTTAACTCCCCAAATCTACACTCGATATGTAACCTATGAAGTAATTATATATCCACACATGTGCTCATTTGACATAATGGCTCATACTTGCCTACTGTGGAATTGTGCCTCTGCAGAGTTTATACAAATGCCTTACGTGGAAGTAGAAAATCCATAGAATTATGGAATCTTGGCTGAAATTACCTTGAAAGCTTGCTCAGTTCCCTTTCATTTTCACAGACCTGTAATCGAACCATTTTAAAGGGTTGAGAGTGTTCTGTATTTAAAAGAGTCCTGTGAGGGGCGCCTGGGTCGCTCAGTCTGGTTAAGCCTCTGACTTCGGCTCAGGTCGTGATCTCACGGTTCGAACACAGAGCCCGGAGCCTGCTTCAGCTTCTGTGTCTCGCTCTCTCTCTGTCCCTCCCCTGCTCTCTCTCAAGAATAAATACACATTAAAAAAATCAAAACAATTTTTAAGAGTCCTGCGAAGAGAATTGCGTTCACTTTTCACTTTCGCATCTTGATCTCCATCTCTATTGGGAACATTTTTTTGATAAATTATTTTGCTGAAGTATAAGTCTTTTGTCTGATATCCAGTGATGATAGATCACTGGATATTTGTGCCAAATATTTGCGTTGGTGCTAAAAGAGAAAACCTCTATCTTTCACTCTAGGTAAGCTTGCCTTTTCTAGCTTCTGTCCTTTTCTTTTGACTCAACCTGGGGTATCAGGTTGAGGTTGGGCATTCTGGAAGATTCTGCCTGATTTCAGCCATGTATATTATGCAGCTACACCATGTGTGCACTGAACCTATGTAGACAGGCACTGGTACAGATAATGTGGATGCATCGTTATTTTATACGGTGTGTATATGGCATGAGGGCATAAAGACCTCTAGCGCAAGTAAGGTACTCTGTCCACGGTCCTCAGCCAGGTTGTGTGTGTCTCTCTACCTGCTTCTTTAGCCATAGTCCCATGCCTGTGTCGTGGAACGGACAGGAGTAGTGATGGAGTTGGGCATCGCGAGGTTTTTAGTTTGAGGCCATGCACTGTTGTGTGTTTCTCTAAACCTTAGTCTGAAAGACGGTGGGGCAGGGAAGACAGTGGGGCCGCCATATTCTATTTATCTCCCATTTCATCCCCGGGGCCAAGTGGTCTATAAAGATGTGAACCAGGTCCTCTTCCTTTCCAGGTTCCACTCGTGCCAGTTGTCCTAGTTGCCCAGACTTCTGGGTGAGGTATGGCGACCACTGTTACTACTTCTCAGTGGAGAAAAACAACTGGGATTCTAGTCTGGACTTCTGCTTAGCTGAAGACTCCCATCTCCTTATGCTTACAGGCAACCAGGAAATGGTAAATGAAAACACTTAGCAAACGTAGGGTTTTTTTTTTTTTGTTGATGAGTGCTGCTCCAGTGTATCATGTCTCCTCTTTTGAGGAACAGAAGGAACATTCTTCTCTTTCTCTCTCCTGCTCTCTCCTCTTTCTATTCCTTCCTTCCTCCTCCTCTCCCCCTGCCTCCCTCCTTTTCCTTCGTATTCCTTACCCTTTCTCTCCCTGACCCAGCAACCCTCAGGTGTGGACGCCTAGATGTTTGCAGACTCAGGTGTGTGTGTAGGTGTGTGTGTTGGAGGAGGAAGGATGGTGAGTATTACAGACAGGAATTAGGCCTGAAATACAGGTCGAAGGAAAAGAACGCATTAGATCCAGAAACAGATGAGTCCAGCACCCAGGAAGCATCAGAGTCCTATGCAGGAGCTGGTGGAATTTCGAAGGGAGTGGGGGAGAGAGATGATGGGGGACAAAGAGACAGTGGCAAGGGCTTACATGCCTTTTTCATGAATTTCCCTTCATTCATTGGAATCCAGTAAGTTCCAGGCTAGGAGATGGTTGGGAATGATGGGGAGGGCATGGGGAGGAAGCAGTTCCAGAAAGCTGGGAAAGAAGAAAGGAGAGGGGGGTGGGGCGGGGATCTTAACCTCCTTGCAGGGCTAAGCTGGGCTAACCTCCACTTCCTACTGGACTCTCAGATCCTTTCTGTCCACCCAGCAGTCTCCGGGAGGAGAGCTCATTGTCAATCCTAGAGCAGCTCCAGGTAATAGAAGGAGTTGACATCCTGAGGCAACTTGAAAGCCTGACGCAGGACTCGAACCCGCGTACCACGAGGTTGTGACCTGGGCCGAAGTCGGGTGCTTAACCGACTGAGCCACCCCAGCGCCCCTGATTTTTGTGTGGTGATAATTGTTTTACGTATTCTCTTTTGGGTAGAATCAAGTCCCAGAGAACAGTTTGTTCAGAATTGAGCTATACCTGTGGAAATAACGTTGTGTGGTGACACACGCTAACTACATTGGTAGCATTGCGTACCACGTAGAGCTGTCCGGTCACCATGTTGTACATCTGAAGCTAATGTCACATCGGGTGTCAACTATACTTCAAGTTAAAAAACAAAAACAAAAGCATTCTTTCGGGAAATTCAGAGAGGTAATCATTCTGACGCTGTTGAAGAGAACATATAGTCCCTACATTTTTCTACTTTCCTATTTTGAGAAAAGACGGAAGCATCTAGATTCCTTGTTTTCCGTCAAATGAGGAATGCTGTCATTCCTCTGGAATTCTGCATGGACTCTAACTCCAAATCAGTCCCTCTCTGTGACTTCCCTTTCTTGTATGCCTTTGCCAAACCACGTGGCAGAATGCACCGGGGTCTATTCGTGAGATACAGGAGATTTTATGGCATCTGATAATAATAGCCTTGCTTTCTGGGCCTTTTGCAGCAACCGCTGTTCTCACCGTGATATAGCTGCAGCGGAGGACTCGAGCTGACTAAAGTCAATAGCAGAAGTGAGCAGAGAGCTTGCAACATTGCAGGGCAGAGACTGGTAAATAGAGTAGTGAGTCATAATGCGAGACCCTGCCACCGAGAAGTGTGATATGGCAGCTATTATAAACGAGATATTGTGGTAATGAGAGCTGAGGAGGAAAAGGGCAAAGGCACGGAATATCTGGGGCTTCGGGATATTTCTATTTCTCTGTGCTCCCCCGAAGGCATAGAGGGGGTATGAGAGGGATTTTTGTCTGTCTTTACTTTCCTTGAATCCTGCCTCTGCTGTTGAGTGAGCTGAGCAGAGTTAGATGGGCTACCTTTCCAAAACTGGCTTATTTTCTCTTAAGGCCCCGTGTTTCAGGTCCGCGCTAGAGAGGGTAGAAGGCCCCTGGCAGATTTAGTAGCAATCACCGGGAAGTTTCGCTTCTGACATTCCTGTGGAACCTTGCTTGATTCTCGGGTCTCTTTATCTTGCCCCCAGCTTTTGTCAGATTCTATAGAACCAGAATCTGGCTTGCCCTTCTGTCTTAGATCAGTTACAGCAAAGTGAATAATAATAATAATAATAAGAAGAAGAAGAAGAAGAAGAAGAAGAAACTAACATATACTGAGGCTTTGCCAAGTGCCAGATATTTTGTGTATATTATTCTCAATCTTCATAGCCCATCCTACATAGTCAAGTTCAACATCTCCATTTACTGATGAGTGCGTACTTGATGAATAACAGTTAGTGAACAAGTAGAAGGCTACAAATCTGGCAGACCTACACCGTTTTTTTCAGAGTCGGATTTTAAACTCCACGTCGGCCAACCGTTTGAAGTCACTTACGGGATTATTGTATTGGACGGCTTCCGGATCCATCCTGTGTGTGCTGAAGAATGAGATGACTTTTCCTATTAATTGTCTTCTGTGCCTTTTCTTTTTCTTTTCTTTTTTTTTTTTTTTAAATGTTTATTTAGTTTTGAGAGAGGGAGAGCAGGAGCAGGGGAGGGGCAGAGAGAGAGAGGGAGACACAGAATCTGAAACAGGCTCCAGGCTCTGAGCTGTCAGCACAGAGCTGGACGCGGGGCTCCAACCCACAAACCGTGCGATCGTGATCTGAGTCGAAGTCAGATGTTTAACCGACTGAGCCACCCAGGTGCCCCATTCTGTGTCTTTTCTATTCACGTTCAGAAAAGTATTTGAATTTGAAATCCGGAACGTACGTTACATGACTCTTAGGATTGAAATATATTTTTAAAATTTTTATTATTTTTTTATTTAAAACATTTTTAATGTTTATTTTTGAGAGGGAGAGAGAGTGAGCATAAGCAGGGGAGGGACAGAGGTGGGGGGGGGCGGACAGAGGATCTGAAGCAGGCCCTGGGCTGATAGCAGAGAGCCCAATGCAGGGCTTGAACTCATGACCCGTGAATCATGCATGACCTGAGCTGAAGTCGGCCACTTAACCAACTGAGCCACCCAGGGGCCCCTTAAATATATTTAAAGTAGTGAGATGCTCACTTATTATCTCTTTTTTCTATCTTGCACTTAAACATTTTATTTTTGAGAAAGTAATAACAAAATGGAAATGGAATTGCTCTGTTATTTCGGTTTTCCGTTTACATTATGACACTTCCTCTTTGTTCTTTTTCTTCCTCTTTGAATTGCTCTTTAGATCTTTAGATACATCCAAATTCTTGATTTTTTTCATTAGGCTCCGTTTTTAGGATGTTAGCATTTGTTTCTTATGGTTGTTGGTGTGTTGTTTTAAAATATATTTTGACTAGAGCGTACCCGGTGGGAATACTTTGGTTTCTTTAAATCTATCCTGACGCCCCTCACCCTGTAATACCTTTCTCCCTCATTACCATCATTTGGGATTATATCATCAGATTCTATTCTTTTAACAACCTCTCATTCAGCTTTAACCATCTGCCCTCTCAGGGTTTGTGACTTTGAGATTGTCTGTCTTCCTCCCGAACTTTTAATACTAGCTTTTCTTATGTTTAGGGTTTGCATCTAAATATTCTCAAGATTTCCTTCTTTGGATACTGCGGTACAAACACTATGATATCATGGGCACTCTCCCTCCTATTTTAAAGTAGAATCAGGTAACAGAAAGTTAAAAAAATATTTTTTTTAATGTTTATTTATTTTTGAGAGAGAGACAGAGTGTGAGTGGGGGAGGAGCAGAGAGAGAGGGAGACACAGAATCCGAAGCAGGTTCCAGACTCCGAGCTGTCAGCACAGAGCCCGAGGCTAGAACTCACGAACCGTGAGATCATGACCTGAGCTGAAGTTGGACGCTTACCGACTGAGCCACCCAGGCGCCCCCGGAAAGTTTTTTTTATAGTTTTTTTAATAGGTTTTTTTCAGACAGTCTTGAGTTCATTTTTACTACATTGCTTGCTAGCTATGTGAAGTTTCCTTAACCTCTTTGACTCTCAGTTGCCTCAGGGACAAAGAGGAAAAACGTTCCAGAACTGTTACGATATTAAATGAGAAAATCTGTGTGGCAGTTCCTTTACCGTAGTAGGAATCACTTAATTTTAGTTTTTTTTTTCTTTTCCAATTCTTTAACGAATTCTCCTTGTCACTCAAAATAAAGCTCAGCATCACAATAACTTTTATTTTTCTCTTCTGCCTCCCAAGACATGAAATTTCAACAAATATGTATCACAAAGTAAGTTGTGACTTGTTGAATTGAATATGTTCCTTACCAGGAGATATGAAATATGTTTGAAGACTCAAAGAAATGGCTGGAAACACAGGGTCGATGGTAGGAGAACCGTTTTGCTCTGGAGATGCCGATAGTCTCGTAATGTCTGTGTTTTTTTGTCACCCTTCCTTCATAAACAGATTGAGCAGCAGTTGTGACCTTCACACCAAAAGTGTAGGTGTGGTAGACAGTTAAGATATCTCTCGCTATCTTTGTTTTTTTTTTTTTTTTAACATTTTACAAAATTGTGGTAAAATATGCTTAACGTAAAATTAACCATTTTAACCATTTTCAAATGTACGATTAAGTGGCATTAAGTACCTTCACATTGTTGTGCAACCGTCACCACTGTGCATCTCCAGAACTTTTTCATCGTCCCAAACTAAAACTCTGTACCCATTAAACAATAACTCCCCGTTCCCTCTCCCCCCACCCCCCACCCCCCAACCGCTGGGAACCACTGTTCTTTTTGTTCTTTGCCCATTATGTCCTTTCATATCTGGCTTATTTCACTTAGCATGCTTTCAAGGTCCTTTCAGGCTGTGGCATGTGGCAGAATTTCATTCCTTTTCTGGCCAAATGGTGTTATGGTGTCCAATGACATGGATATACCACGTTTTGTTAATTCATTCCTCTGTCAATGGGCAGTTCCAATATCTTTTGAATATTGTAGCAGGGATAGAGTAGTAATCAATAAAAATTCTTGCTATTGTAGTACTTACTTTTGGAGGAAAGACAGACAACAAATAAATTTGGTGATATATGCCTTGGAGAAAATGAAACCGTGTGATAGTGAATGTAGGTACTACTTTAGATTGGCCAACTAAGGAAGGCCTCCCCAAGGAGGTAGCATTTGAGCTGAGACCTAGGCCTGAATGACAGCCATGTAAAAATCTAAGGAAAGGGTATTCCAGGCAGAGGGAAAAGCTACATAAAGACCCTAAAGTAAAAATGACCTTGGCATGTTAAAAGAATAGAAAAAAGCTTCAGGCGACTGGAAGCTAGTAATTGAATAAATGCTTGGCAGGATCTAGGTCGTGTAAAACCTTGTAATACATAGTAAAGATTTTAGATTTTATTCTATGTGAAAGAGGAAATCATCAGAGAGCATGAATCAGGGGCACAATGTGATCTTATTTATTACTAGAAGGGGAGTGCCTCCTATAACGCGGAAGTTTAGCACTAGGAGAGAAAACTTGGACGCGTATTTGGTAAGGAGCGTTGGGTCAGCCCGTTCACCCATGTGAACTTTTTTATCCTTCTAGATAGAAGAACAGGATAATTCTAGTGTATCTTTCAGGGCTTTATTTTATAACTGGAAAAAATCCTTGCGAATATCTGAACTAAATCCTCTTAAGGAAACTCCAACTCAGCCAGATTAAGCAAAGTTTTCATCTTCAGAGAGCAGGGACAAAGCTAGCGGGAGTGTATTGTTTTTGTTTTGTTTTCCTAAATGCCGCACTGCATGTTGAACCTTTCAAGTGAATTAGGAATGAATGCAGAGGTATTTTGTAAACCTTAAAAAGTACCATATGAATATAGGACATAATTGTCTTCAGGATATTCTGCCCCGAGAGAAAAAAGTTATCACAGGAGATGGATTATTTGGGAAGGAAGTGTTGAGAAACAACTTTTACAGATTTTTCAAGCGCTTCATCTAGAAGCTACTCCCACCACCATGTTTCTTCAGTGGAAATTAAGATTGAAATCCAATGAAGAGAAAATAGAAGTTATTCGGAAGCGGGAAATAGCACAAAGGCCTTGTTCTGTCTGTTATGGACGGCATGTTTGTGTCTCTCAAAGATTCATACATTGAAATACTAATCTTCAACGTGGAGATATTTGAAGATGTAGCCTTTGGTCACGACGGTAGGGCCCTCATGATGGGATAAGTGCCCTTGTAGAAGGAACATTGAGAGATCTTGTCTCTCTGCTCTCTGCCATGTGAGCCTACAACTAGAAGATGCCCATCTGCAAATCAGGAAGCAGGCCCTCACCAGATGCCAGATTTGCCAACACCTTGATCTTGGACTTCCCAGCCTCCAGAGTTGTGGGAATTAAATGCCCATTGGTTAAGCCACCCAGTCTATAGTGATTTGTTATAGACCATCTCTTTTAATGTTTTTACTGGGAATGCAAAGAAACCTTATGCTTCTCTTTGCTTTTAGAAGAGAAACTCTTTATTTGTGCCAGTGATAGTCTCCAAGTAAGTAAAGAGGGCTAATCCAGACCCAGTTAAGAGCAGAGTCCTTGAATTCTTACTCCTTAGCAACCATCTTCCAATAAAAACAAGGACATCAAAATGGGACATCTAGCAGCATAGTAAGAATCACAGAGTTGAGGGGCGCCTGGGTGGCGCAGTCGGTTAAGCGTCCGACTTCAGCCAGGTCACGATCTCGCGGTCCGTGGGTTCGAGCCCCGCGTCGGGCTCTGGGCTGATGGCTCAGAGCCCGGAGCCTATCTCCGATTCTGTGTCTCCCTCTCTCTCTGCCCCTCCCTTGTTCATGCTCTGTCTCTCTCTGTCCCAAAAGTAAATAAACGTTGAAAAAAATATATATATATAAATAAGCCCAGGTGTTAGGATATCTGCCTTTATGTATCATGAGAAACAAACATGATATATTAGCTTTAATAAACATTCTTATTCATACATCAGCTTGTTCTGTACAACATTGGGATCCCAAGAAAGTAAATCATACTGGAATCTAATGTTATAATATAAGCTTAAGCGGTCTTCTTGGCCTATTTTATCAAAGAGAATGTCCAGTTGCCTAGCGTGCTGAATGTACATGTTTCTTGGCACATCCTAGGAGTCTCATGGTTGTTACAGGGCTAGAGAAAGCACATTTTATTTTATTTTTTTTTTAAAAGTAATTTCTAAACCCAACATGGAGCTCAAATTTACAACCCTGAGGTCAAGAGTCGCATGCTCTACCAACTGAGCCAGCCAAGCACAGTTTATGTTATGTTAAGTTTATTTATTTATTTGGAGAGAGAGAATGCATGTGTGTGAGCAGGGGAGGGGCAGTGAGAGAGAGGGAGAGAGAGAGAGAGAGAGAGAGAGAATGTGAAGCAGGTTCTGTGCTATCAACGTGGAGCCTGATGCAGGGCTTGATCCCATGCACCGTGAGATCATGAGCTGAGCCGAAATAGGAGTTGGCTGTTTAAGCAACTGAGCCACCCAGGTGCCCTGAGAAAGCACAGTTTAAAGAGAGACATGAGTTGCAGAGAGATGGATTATCTTAGTAGAGGTCACGCCAAGGCCTTGGGTACCAGGGCAAGACCTTGGGTTCTGGTCCAAATCCTAGCACTAAATTACTGTGGAATAACATCTGTCACTGCTCATGTTTTGAATTTCTGTACTTCCAAAGGGGAGAGGTTTACAGAGTGAGGTGAGGGATCAAAGCACCTCCACTGAATTTGAGAATATGATGTGATCTGTTGATGGGCTGCCGATGGCAGGTTATCTCAAACCTTCCTACAATAGGAAGGAGGAAGGAGGCTGTAGGAAGGAGGCTGTAGGAAGGAGGCTTGAGACAAATGATCAGTCAGGAAATACATGATCACGGGAACAAGTTATATGGCCTTTTTCTTTAACATCTGTCAGGTCAAACTCTAACTCAGAAAAACCAAACCAACCAAGTAACCCAACAAAACCACTAAAACACAAGATTCCTGGGAACAAAATAGAAGGGAGGTCTCATCTGAAGCCTTCTTATTAGTTTTACATTTTCTTTCACCAAGGATTTGTAGTGACCTCAAGGATTAAGAATAAGAAGTAGAGTATAGAGGGGCACCTGGGTAGCTCGGTCAGTTGGGTGTCTGACTTTGGCTCAGGTCATGATCTCATGGTTTGTGGGTTGAGGCCCCGCATCTGGCTGTGTGCTGACAGCTCAGAGCCTGCTTCAGATTCTCTGTCTCCCCCTTTCTCGCTGCGCCAGTCTCCCCTAAATAAATAAATCAATGTTTAAAAAAAAAAAAAGAAGTATAGAGAGGATGCCAGGTAATCATCTCACTATACATGCAATATTTTCTGGACACACAGAGGTATCAGTTATCGATGTCCCCAGATGCTACTGCACACATTTATACTTGGCCACCGCTTGTAACCCAGACGCTTTGGTATCTGTTAAGACACATATGAATACCTTTGCATGTTCATTCGTACTCTGAAACACACTTGAGCTTCTTATTTTATATGTAACTTTCCCGTCAGTAGGTTGGTCTTACAGCTACGTTGGTCAGACTTACACTTTTGTCCTTCCTGCTCCTGAAGAAACATCATACTTGTCAACATTAACGTCACGTTGAAAATTCAGCATCACAAGACAAACCTCTGTAACAAGAGCAGTTTGCAAAGCCGAGGTGTTGTTTATTTATTGTAAAGTGTATTCGTTACACTAATACCAAATCCTACACCAGAGTTAATGTTCTGGAATTTGTCCTTCATTTTACTCCACTTGAAGAGGCCTATTACCTTAGAGTGTAAGCTCCTTCGTTTGAATGTCAGACTCTACAGAACAAAGAATGTTTTATCTCTGTTCTAGTGGTGGCATGGGACATACGGGTGGAGCCAGCTTAAACTTTACCTGACGCTTGTTTTCTTACGAGCCGTTTTTATTTTTCTTGTCATATGGAAAATTGATGAGGTCTTGGAAAATGCGAGTGTAGTGTGGAAAAAGACAAGTATGTTGCTACCGGCTTAATAATGATTTATGTGTTAAATGAGAATGAGAAAGATGACTGCTTCCATAGTGGCATTTAGCTTTTCTTCTATTAGGCACTCCACCTAATCAAGTTATAATGGAAGGCAGAGATGTGTAATATTTACCTTATCTTTCATGTTATAAGAATGCAAGTACAGACATAAAGTTTAATTCTGGGAAATGCTCCACTCTGCAAAGCATCTCTAGAATTAAGGGTTTATCAAATTTTTAAAATATTTATTTACTTGTTTATTTGAGAGAGAGAGAAAGAGAGAGGGCAAAAGCAGGGGAGGGGCACAGAAACAGGGAGAAGGACTGTGCACTGAGTGCACAGCCTGATGGGGGGCTCGATCTCATGAACCGTGAGATCACACCTGAGCTGAAATCAAGAGCTGGACGTTTAACTGACAGCCACCCAGGTGCCCCTAGAATTAGAATTTAAAAGAGAGATTAGTTGTTAGGAGTAGGTGGTGGTCTTAAGCAGCTTGAACTGCTAACCAGAGTATCACTGGGTGGTTTAAACCACAGACATTTATGTCTCACAGTTCTGGAGGCTGGGAAGTCCAAGATCAAGGTGTTGACGGGTATGGTTTCTGGTGAGAACCTTCTTTCTGACATGCAGACAACTGCCCTCTCATTGTGTCCTCTCCTCGTGGAGAGAGACTCAACTCTGGCCTCTTCTTACAAGGAGGCTAATTGCATCAGTAGTGAGGGCCCCGTGACCTCATCTGAACCTAATTACCTTCCAAAGGCCCCACCCCCAGGTGCCATCATGTTGGAGGTTAGAGCTTTGACATACGGATTTTGAGAGCAATAAATATTCAGTCCATAATGTAATGAGAAGGTGTATAAGGAATAATTGTTTGATCATGACACTGAATCTCCTCTTTGGTGTTCTGCGTTTTCTTATCTTTTTCCATCACCTTGAATCTCTCTCTCAGAGCCTGCTTCAACCTCTCCTCAAAGAGGACTTTTATTGGATTGGTCTGAGGAACAATTCTGGCTGGAGATGGGAAGATGGGTCAGCCCTAAACTTTTCAAGGTAAGGGGGTTCAAGACAATGAAAGAAAAAGAGAAAAGAGGAAGAAAAATTATGTGACTAGGGAAATAGATCAAGGATAAGAGAGGAAGAGGAGAGGAAAGGGTGAGGAAAGGAAATAGGGAACAAGGAAGGAAATGAACAGTGGATAAGAGCAAAAAAAAAAAAGGTTGACATTTTATTTATTTTTTAATTTTTTTATTAAAACATTTTTGTTTAATGTTTATTACTTTTGAGAGAGAGAGAGACAGGGCGTGAGCAGGGGAGGGGCAGAGAGAGAGGCAGACACAGAATCTGAAGCAGGCTCCAGGCTCCGAGCTGTCAGCACAGAGCCCAGCGCGGGGCTCGAACCCACCAATGGTGAGATCATGACCTGAGCTGAAGTTGGGCACTTAACCGACTGAGTCACCCAGGCGCATATCAAAGATGATAGTTTAAAGGGAGGCTAATGAACAATTTTTATTCTGTTGTTTTGGGAGTTGAGAAAAGTGGGAACTGAATAGGGAGAAAGAACTTGCTCAGTTTTCATCCCTTATGTCTTGCTAGTCCTTTACTCTCATGTTACCTTAATTGATTGGCTTTTCTGATTTCTTACAGGGTTATTTCAAACAGCTTGATACAGAAGTGTGGTACCTTCAGCAAAAGTGGTTTCCTAGGCTCTAGCTGTGAGGCTCTTTTACGGTGGGTCTGTAAGAAGGTCAGACTTTGATGGGTGGATCTGTCATATGGCTCCCTAAAAAGGGGGAGCCAGCCTCTGGGTGCTGGGATAGTCATGAGTGTATATTTAGTGAAAGCCGAACCTTCTAGAACATGGCATTAGATGTAAGATTAATGCGATTTCCCTGGGACTGATGGTTTATTGCCGAACTCTCTTTGAGAACAGTTAGATATTAACAATTTAAAGATCAGATCTAGGAAAATTTGTGAAAGAAAATATTGTTTTAGTACTTCTCACAGTAGTGACTGATGCTGCCTTCTTCACCCCCATTCCCACCATCTCTGTCAAAAATGTACCTTTTCTGTGTTATGGTCTGAACTGGTCCGACGATATCCATGCAAATATATACTATTGCTAATGTATTACAGAGTTTTGATGTGTGCTAATAGGCTGGCATGTTACTTATCCCTGATAATATGTTTTTCTCCTAACAATGGCCCTTTGCAAATAAAGCTTTATTCTAAAGAATACTGCCAATAGTGACACGTAGAAAGTGGATAAAAACAGGGTGATGCTTTCTGCTTCTCAGCTCTCTACCACTTAGAGACTTGGCCTTGGCTGAACTTAATTGTTCTGGGTATGCGTAAGTGTGGATGAATAAACCAATGTATGACCATATTTTTCCATATTGTGAGTGCATGATCTGCATGCTAATTTCACAATCATGGTCAGTCTGATAGAGGAAAATTTACAGAAGCAGTTTATGTGCTTGATTCCCAAATTAGGCACGAATGCCTCAAAAATAAAGAAAAACTTTATTATTTCTCTTAAGTATGGTTTGGACATAGATGAGGAGAGAAGGTGCTGTTTAAAGATGCAGGAATATACCCAAGGGATACAGGAGTGCTGATGCATAGGGGCACTTGTACCCCAATGTTTAGAGCAGCACTCTCAACAATAGCCAAATTATGGAAAGAGCCTAAATGTCCATCAGCTGACGAATGGATAAAGAAGATGTGGCTTATATACACGATGGAATACTAGTTGGCCGTGAGAAAGAATGAAATCTTGCCATTTGTAGCAACGCGGATGGAACTGGTGGGTATTATGCTAAGTGAAATAAGTCAGGCAGAGAAAGACAGATACCATATGTTTTCACTCATATGTGGATCCTGAGAAACTTAACAGAGAACCATGGGAGAGGGGCCGGGGGGCGGGGAGGGGGGAAAGTTACAGAGAGGGAGGTAGGCAAACCATAAGAGACGCTTAAATACTGAGAACAAACTGAGGGTTGACGGAGGGTGTGGGGGGAGAGGGGAAGGTGGGTGATGGGCATTGAGGAGGGCACCCATTGGGATGAGCACTGGGTGTTGTATGGAAACCAATTTGACAATAAATTATATTTAATAATAAAAAAAAGATGTAGGAGGGAATACTAAAGGGGACCATCAGTCTGTACTGTCAATGACACCGAGTTGTAATCTCTTGTCTTTCTCTTTCATAGTCTTTTTTTGGGGGGGGGGGCAATGGACTGTATCTCATCCACCATTGTATCCCACACACCTAAAATAGTGCTTGTATCAGTGAATATTAAATAAATAAATGGGCAAATAAAAAATAAAAATTAAGATATTCTTATTCTGGTAGTTTGTGTTAGCCCATGAGTTAATTAGAAGAATTAAGGGCAAGAAACACAGTAGTTTCTAATCCTTCCCTAACTCCCCCCCAGGTGTGCATTCGGTAACTGACTCGAAAAGGGCAAAGAGTCAGGTTAATCTAGATATACTGTTCACAGAAGGAAGTGGTGGAAACAAACTCCCATCTCCTTATGATCTCTTACCTTTGGCTCTGGGTTGGAGGGGGGTGTCTCTTGATTATGAATGTGATGGTAGTGATCCCACTTGGTTAAGGATGTAATGATAATGATTCCACTTGGGCCCCCATGGCTTGGCTCCTAAGGGGCGCACAATCTCATTTACTTATTCAAGGACAAACCAAGGAGGCCGGTGCACTCCTGAATTCTCCCCTGAGCAGGAAGCATGTGGGCAACTCTTCTCCGTGACAAGGGTTCAGTGTTCTTGCAAAGATTTCTCACCACCTCTCATCAGAATTGGATCTAGTTCACTGCTCTTTCTCCCTTTAGGATGTTACATTAGAAATAACTTATTTATTCCCTAATCTTACTCATGAGGGGCCATAGGGCAGTTATTAACGCAATCCCTCTACCTTGCCTTGTGAAATAAAGTTTGGTAAAACTATTAGAAACTAACGTTTTTCTTTTTTTAATTTAAAACAAAAAAAAATTTTTAACGTTTATTCATTTTTGAGAGACAGAGAGAGACAGAGTGCAAGCAGGGGTGGGGCAGAGAGAGAGGGAGACACAGAACCCGAAGCAGGCTCCAGGCTCTGAGCGGTCAGCACAGAGCCAGATGCAGGGCTCGAACCCATGAAAGTGAGATCATGACCTGAGCCGAAGTTGGACACTTAACCAACTGAGCCACCCAAGAGCCCCTCTTTTTAAAATTAAAAAAATATATATTTATTTTACTTTTTATTTTTTTAATTTATTTTTTTTAAGTTTATTTACTTATTTTTTTTTTTAATTTTTTTTTTCAACGTTTATTTATTTTTGGGACAGAGAGAGACAGAGCATGAACGGGGGAGGGGCAGAGAGAAAGGGAGACACAGAATCGGAAACAGGCTCCAGGCTCTGAGCCATCAGCCCAGAGCCCGACGCGGGGCTCGAACTCACGGACCGCGAGATCGTGACCTGGCTGAAGTCGGACGCCTAACCGACTGCGCCACCCAGGCGCCCCTATTTACTTATTTTGAGAGAGACAGAGATAGCACAAGTGGGGGAAGGGCAGAGGGAGAGGGAGACAGAGAATCCCCAGCAGGCTCTGCAGTGTCAGCATGGAACCTGACGTGGGGCTTGAACCCGTGAATCCCGTGAAATCATGACCTGAGCCAAAATGGAGAGTTGGATGCTTAACAGACTGAGCCACCCAGGCGCCCCCATTTTTTATTTTATTTTTTATTTTTGAGAGAGAGAGCGCGTGCATGAGTAGGGGAGGGGCAGAGAGAGGGGGGGAGACAAGGAATCCAAAGCAGTCTCCAGGCTCTGAGCTATCAGCCTGACATGGGGCTCGAACCCACGAACTGTGCGATCGTGACCTGAGCTGAAGTTGGATACTCAACCAACTGACCCACCCAGGCACCCCTCTTTTCTGTTTCTTTTGCTCATCTGTTTGTTAAAGTCCACATATGAGTGAAAATTTCACATATGAGTGAAATCATACGGTATTTGTCTTTTTCTGGCTGACTTATTTCACTTAACATTATACTCTCTAGCTCCATCCATCTCTCAGTTGACGGATTCTTGGGCGGCTTCCATAGTTTGGCTATTGTAAATAATTCTGCTATAAACATTGGGGTGCATGTATCCCTTTGAATAACATTTTTGTATTTTTGGCGTAAAACCCAGTAGTGCCATTGCTGGATCATAGGGTAGTTCTATTTTAAACTTTTTGGGAAAACGCCAGACTGTTTTCTACAGTGACTTCATCAGTTTGAATTTCCACCAACAGGGTTCCTTTCTCTCCTCAGCCTTGCCAACACTTGTTTCTTGTGTTTTTGATGTTAGCTATTCTGACAGGTGTGAGGTGATATCTCATTGTGGGTTTTTTTTTTTAATATGAAATTTATTGTCATATTGGTTTCCATACAACACCCAGTGCTCATCCCAGCAGGTGCCCTCCTCAATACCCATCTCATTGTGGTTTTGATTTGTATTTCCCTGGTGATGATTGACGTTGGCCATCAGTATGTCTTAATTGGAGAAATAAATGTCCGTTCATGTCTCCTGTTCATTTTTAAATTGGATTATTTGTTTTTTGGGTGTTGAGTTGTATCAGTTCTTGACGTATTTTGGATACTAACCCCTTTATCATATATGTCACGATATCTTCTATTCAGTAGGTTGTATTTTCGTTTTGTTGATTGTTTCCTTCGCTGTGCAGAAGCTTTTTATCTTGATGAAGTCCCAATAGTTCATTTTGCTTTTGTTTCTTTTGCCTCAAGAGACCTATCTAGAAAGGTGTTGCTGTGGTCAATGTCAAAGAAATTATTGTCTGTGCTCTCTTTTAGGATTTTTATGGTTTCAGGTCTCACTTTAAGGTCTGTCATCCATTTTGGGTTTACTTTTGGATATGGTGTAAGAAAATTGTCCACTTTCATTCTTTTGCATGTAACTGTCCAGTTTTCCCAACACTGTTGAAAACATTCAGGTGTTTTTTTCTTCAAAGGTGTTCAAGATAAGTAAAGCAGGAAAAGCTAACAATCTGATCAAATGTACGGTTCAAGAATGTCTTCTGGTATTTAACAATAAGACCTAGGAAAGGAAACTACAGAGTTACCTTAAATGGGATGAATAAGTTACCACTAGCAAGTTTCTGGCAGTAGTAAAACAAAAACAAAAAATTAACTCTCTTGATCATATAGATACTGCCATGAAAAATTTTTTTCGATCTGTACAAAAGATCTTTCTCCACATATCAATTGTTTCTTATGATTTAATTGTTGTCTGTGTGATGTTCAACTATTTTTTTTTTTATGCACAGAGATTATGTTTCACAACTCTTACCCAGACGAATATGGCTCTTAGTTCAGACATATCAAGCCACAGGTTTCCCCTCCCCTCTAACCAAGCTATCAAATTTCTGTCTTAACTAATTCAAAAATATTAAGTAGTGAGAGATCCAGGCCTATAAATATACTAGGTACAAGGAGGGTACTGTGTTCAGTCTGGACTTTGACAAAGGAGTAATATTCCAGGGAACATAGAACAAAGAGCCAAAAAGAATGAAATCTTGCCATTTGCAATGATGGAGCTAGAATGTATTATGCTGAGCAACATAAGTCAGTCACAGAAAGACAGACACCATATGATTTCACTCATATGTGGAATTTAGGAAACAAAATGTGTGAACATATGGGAAGGGGGGAAAAAAAAGAGAGAGAGAGAGAAGCAAACCGTAAGAGACTCTTAATGATAGAGAACTACTGAATTCTCTCAACTACTGAGTTCATCAACTCTCTCAGTAGTTGATGGAGGGAGGTGGGGGGAGAATGGGCTAAATGGGTGATGGGCTTTACGGAGGGCACTTGTGATGAGCACTGGGTGTTGTCGTGATAAATCACTTAAATTCCACTCTTGAAACCAGTATTACACCATATGTTAATTAACTAGAATTTAAATAAAAGTTTGAAAAAAAATTCTCCCCCCCCAACCCCCCAATAATAGCACCTTTAAAAAAGAAAACAAGGCGGGGGGGCCCCTGGGTGGTTCATTCAGTTAAGTGTCCAACTTTGGCCTAGGGCATGATCTCACGGGTTGGTGGGTTCGAGCCCGGTGTCACGCTCTGTGCTGACAGCTTGGAACCTGGAGCCTGCTTCGGATTCTGTGTCTCCCTCTCTCTCTCTCTCTGCCCCTCCCCTGCTGTGCTCTCTTTCAAAAATAAATAAACATTAATTTTTTTTTAAAATGGAAACAAGGGGCACCTGCGTGGCTCAGTCAGTTAAGCGTCTGACTCTTGGTTTAGACTCAGGTCATGATTTCACAGTTCCGTAAGTTCAAACCCTGTGTCAGGCTCTGTGCTGACAGTGTGAAGCCTGTTGGGATTCTGTCTCTATCCCTCCCTCCCTCCCTCCCTCTCTCTCTCTCTTTCTCAAAATAAATAAACTTAAAAAAGATTTAAAAAATAGAAAAGGAAACAAAAACAGAACACATTTCTCTTATGACTGTGTAATTTTCACTAGAATCTATACTTCTCAGAGCAGCAAGGACTTTTCAATCTATGAAATGTCACTGATATCTATAATCAAAGACAAGCATAACATTTAAGAACTAAAAACATCCTCGAAGGAAATAACCACTTAGTGCTAGCTCCGACACCATTTATCGAAGAGATGTTTTTCCCCGTTGAATATTCTTGCCTCCTTTGTTGACCATTAATTGACAAAATAATTGTGGGTTTATTTCCGGGGTTTCTCTTCTGTTTCATTGATCTACGTGTCTGTTTTTGTGCCAGTACCGTACTGTTGGATTACTACAGCTTTGTAGTATATCTTGAAATCTGGGGTTGTGATACCTCCAGTTTTGTTTTCCTTTTTTAAGATTGCTCTGGCTACTTAGGGTCTTTTGTGGTTCTATACAGATTTTAGGATTGTTCTAGTTCTTTGAAAATGCTGTTGGTGTTTGGATAGGGATTGCACTGAATTTGTAGATTGCTTTGTAGATTTGTAGGGTAGCATGGACATTTTAAGAATATTTGTTCTTTTTTTTTTTTTTGGATTATTTATTATTTTTAAGTAATCTCTACACCCAAGGTGGGGCTTGAATTTACAACCCTGAGGTCAACGGTCACGTGGCTCTACTGACTGAGCCAGCCAGGTGCTCCCAATAGTTATTCTTCCAATTCATGGAATATCTTTCCATTTGTTTGTGTCATCTTCAATTTCTTTCATCAGTGTCTTGTAGTTTTTTTATTTTTATTTTAATTTTATTTATTTTTTTTTAATTTTTTTTTCAACGTTTGTTTATTTTTGGGACAGAGAGAGACAGAGCATGAACGGGGGAGGGGCAGAGAGAGAGGGAGACACAGAATCGGAAACAGGCTCCAGGCTCTGAGCCATCAGCCCAGAGCCTGACGCGGGGCTCGAACCCACAGACCACGAGATCGTGACCTGGCTGAAGTCGGACGCTTAACCGACTGCGCCACCCAGGCGCCCCAGTGTCTTCTTGTAGTTTAGAGGACAGTGATTAGAGTCCCTCAAACTCCTCGGTTCGAAGGTCATCATCTTCATTAGTCCATATTTGCCTCTCTTGCAGCCCATTTACATTTCCCCTTTGTCCTGCATCCCTACTTTCATTTATCTTTCCTCCACGGGAACATACGTTGATGTTTGGTATATTCCTTCAGCTTGTTTTATACATATCCGTAGAAGCTATGTAGTGTTCTTTGTTTCATATTTAAATAATTATTTTTATATATTTCATTGTTTTACTTTTTCCATGAGCATTATATTTTTGAGATCTATTCATGTTGTACTATGTACATGTAGTTCATCCTTTTAGGTGGCACATGAACCCCATTTTATATATCCATTCTTTTAATGATGGACACCCGGTTTGCCTTTGTTTCCCCACTATCACAGTGATGGGATAGATATTCTCTTCTATATCCCTCCTCCAAAGTCTTCCCCATCTTAGGAAATGGCCCTGCCTCCATTGTGTTGTTCAGGTTCCAACCTGAAGAACTTGCCTTCCCCCTTCCTTCCTCCCTTCCTTTCCCCCTCCCTCCCTTCCTTCCTTTCTTGTCTTGTCTTGTCTCCTGTTCTTCTTTCTTTCTTTCTTTCTTTCTTTCTTTCTTTCTTTCTTTCTTTCTTTCTTTCTTTCTCCCTTCCTCCCTCCCTCCTTCCTTCCCTCCCTCCCTTTCTTTCTTTCTTTCTTTCTCTTTCTTTCTTTCTTTCTTTCTTTCTTTCTTTCTTTCTTTTTCTTCCTCCCTCCTTCCTTCCCTCCTTTCTTTCTTTCTTTCTTTCTCCCTTCCTCCCTCCTTCCTTGCCTCCCTCTTTCTTTTCTTTCTTTCTTTCTTTCTCCCTCCCTCCTTCTTCCCTCCCTCTCTTTTCTTTCTTTCTTTCTTTCTTTCTTTCTTTCTTTCTTTCTCCCTTCCTCCCTCCTTCCTTCCCTCCCTTTCTTTCTTTCTTTCTTTCTTTCTTTCTTTCTTTCTTTTTCCCTTCCTCCCTCCTTCCTTCCCCTCCCTTTCTTTCTTTCTTTCTTTCTTTCTTTCTTTCTTTCTTTCTTTCTTTTTCTTCCTCCCTCCTTCCTTCCCTCCCTTTCTTTCTTTCTTTCTTTCTTTCTTTCTTTCTCCCTTCCTCCCTCCTTCCTTGCCTCCCTCTTTCTTTTCTTTCTTTCTTTCTTTCTTTCTTTCTTTCTTTCTTTCTTTCTCCCTTCCTCCCTCCTTCCTTCCCTCCCTCTCTTTCTTTTCTTTCTTTCTTTCTTTCTTTCTCCCTTCCTCCCTCCCTCCTTCCTTCCCTCCCTCTCTTTCTTTTCTTTCTTTCTTTCTCCCTTCCTCCCTCCTTCCTTCCCTCCCTCCCTTTCTTTCTTTCTTTCTTTCTTTCTTTCTTTCTTTCTTTCTCAAACTGAAGAGTTTTCTGATTTATTTATTTTTTGACCACCAACAAATTTATCACCTCCACCAGCAAAGTATATTCTAAATCTAATCTCTTCTTTCCATCTCCACTTTTAACTCCAGTCCCAGCCTCTGTCATTGTTCATTAGATGACTGTGACAGCTTCTTTTGTTCCTACCCCCTTTAAAAATAGTTTTATTGAGGGGCACCTGGCTGTCTCGGTTGGAGGAGCATGCAACTCTTGATCTTGGGGTTGTGAGTTTGAGCCCCATGTTAAAGAGTAAAATTTGATCAGTTTTGACATATGTATATGCCCATGAAAATAATGTCACCATAATCAAGATAGTGAAATAGCAATTATCCTGAAAAGGTTCCTCAGGCCTTTCTGTAATTCCTCCTTTTCTCTCCTCCCTGTCACCCAACACTCCCCCATCTTCAGGAAACTCTGGTATACTTTATGTCACTATAGATGAGATTACATCTAGCGTTTTACAGTACATAGAGTTTTACAGAGTCATTAAGCATGTGCTCTTTTCTTTTTCCCCTTTTTTCACTCAGAATAATTATTTTGAGATTCATTCGTGGTGTCGTATGTATCAATGGTTTACCCTTCTTTATTGCTAATATTCCACTATATGGGTGTGCCATCACTTGTTTATTCGTTCACTTATTGATTGACATTTTGTTTGTTTCAGTTTGGGGCTGTTTAAAAAAAGCTGTTATGGGTGCCTGGGTGGCTCCGTTGGTTAAGTGACCGACTCTTGATTTCTGCTCGGGTTGTGATCTCACGGTTCGTGGGATTGAGCCCTGCCGTGGGCTCTGCACTGACAGTGTGGAACCTGCTTGGGATTCTCTCTCTCCCTGTCTCTCTGCCCCTCCCCTGCTCGTGCACACATACACCCTCTCTCTCTCAAAGTAAATACAGAAACTTAAAAAAAAATAAAAATAAAGTTGTTATGAAGATTTGGGAACAAATCTTAGTACGGACACAGGCTTTCTTTTCTCTTGAGGAAATACTTAGGAGGTGGAGTGACCAGATCACATGGTAGGTATATGCTTAACTTTTTAAGTAACGGCCAACCTCTTTTCCAAAGTGTTTGTACCGTTTTGTTTTCCAGTCAGCAGTGTACGAGAGTTCTATTTTCTTCACCTCCTCTGTGATATTTGGTACAATCAAGTCCTTTTAATTTTAGCCATTCTAGTAGGTACTCAGTGGTATCTTGTGGTTTTAATTGCCATTTCCTTAAAGGTCAACGGTGTTGAGCCTCTCTTCATGTGTTTATTTGCCACCCATATATCTTTCTTTGGGGAAGTATCTGTTCAGATATTTTGCCTATTTCTTTGTGTTCTTGTTGTTGACTTTTCAGCGTTCTTTGTATTCTGGATCCAAGTTCTTACTACACAAACACGTTGCAAATACTGTCTCCCAGTTTGTGGTTTGTCTTTCCAGTCTCTCAACAAGGTGTTTCAAAGAACAGAAGTTTTTAATTTTTATGAAGTCTATTTTACCAATCTTTGTATTACAGTTCGTATTGTTTGTATGTTATTTAAGAAACTTTTGTCTAGTACAAGTTCATAAAGATTGCCTTAGGTTTCCTTCCAGAAATTTCATAGTTTTAGCTTTTGCATTTAGATCTGTCATCTATTTTGACCCGACTTTTATTTTATTTTATTTTATTTTCCAACGTTTATTTATTTTTGGGACAGAGAGAGACAGAGCATGAACGGGGGAGGGGCAGCGAGAGAGGGAGACACAGAATCGGAAACAGGCTCCAGGCTCTGAGCCATCAGCCCAGAGCCTGACGCGGGGCTCGAACTCACGGACCGCGAGATCGTGACCTGGCTGAAGTCGGATGCCTAACCGACTGCGCCACCCAGGCGCCCCTTGACCCGACTTTTATAGATGATATGAAGTGTGGGCTGAGGTCTTTTTTTTTTTCTTGTTATAAAAGCCTAAATGTTCCAGCCCCATTTATTGAGATAACTATTCTTTTGTCATTAAGTTCCTTTGATACCTTTGTGGAAAATCAATGCAATGATTATATTGGCTTACTTTTGCATTTTGTCTTTTGTGCCATTTATTTGTATGCTTATCCTTTTGTTTTTACCTCACTGTAATTTGATAGTAAGTCGAAATCAAGTAGTGTAAACCTCCAACTCTGTTTTTCTTCTTCAAAATTGTTTGAGTTGTTCTAGGTCCTATCATTTTTTTCTTGTAGATCTTAGATAAATATTCTATTCCTATGTTATTTTGTACACGTTTGAATATATCAGGTTGAATTGTTGGTCCAGTGGATACTTTGTTCACACGGGCCTGCTAATTTTTAAAAAAAAAATTTTTAATGTTATTTATGTTTGAAGGAGAGAGAGAGCGTGAACAGGGGAGGGACAGAATCCAAAGCAGGCTCCAGGCTCTGAGCTGTCAGCACAGAGCCTGACACGGGGCTCAAACCCACGAACTGCGAGATCATGACCTGAGCCGAAGTCAGACGCTTAACCGATTGAGCCACCCAGGCACCTCACAAGGGCCTGCTAATTTAAACTCTTGTGCAGTGTATGAAGTAAAGTGACTATTTCTCTATATCATCATCAGGCAAGGGTAAAGGGAACCACAGGCTCCTTATGATCATGACTTTTCACTCCTGGCTCTATGGTCCTGTGAGTTTTTACTTAGGAGAAGGTCTTCCAGGTTCTTCAGATTGGAGCATCTGTAAGACAAAGCTAGGAATGACCTTTGATAGTAATGATCTCTCATAACAAAACCTTGATGATCGTAAAGTCTTTGTTCCCGTATGAGTAATGAGATGGGGAAGGAAATGAAGGCGAGGGGAGAACACTCCTGGCACACAGGGCAAAGTGTGAAAAGAATGTGATAAACACTAAGGAAGGAGTGATTTTCAAGGTGGAGGGAGCATTCATCAGTGGTTTGGTTGGCATTTTATGCTAAAGAGATGTAACGTAGCACGACAGAAGAGCATTCCATGAAATTGGCAATGTGGAGGTCATTGTCCATCATTCTTTATTAGTGTGCTGGTGAAAGATACGAAATTGCAGTGAGCTGACAGACAGGAGGTAAGGAAGTGGAAACCATGAGTTTAGGTATTTCTTTTAAGAAGTTTTGTTACGGACGGAAGGAAAAAGATAGCATCTGTATAAAGGCCCGTAGGTTGTGCCGATATATTTTTACATATAGATAAGAAAGAGTAACTCGTGTTTATGACTTCCAACTTAGTTGAAAGAGAAAAGAGATTAAAAATGCATGCAACACCAGGATCCTTGAGGCAGTGGATGACTATGTGAGCTGATGCACAAATGGAAGAAATAATTTTGGGTGGAAAGAGTATCCCCTTTCCTACGGAAGGTGGAACGATGGAGGAAGATTCCAATGTTTGTGTAAGCGACAGTAAAGGAAATGTACTGGTGAACTCCATTTTCTCGGTGAAATAAAGGACAAGGTTATATGCTAAGTATGAAGGAGAAAGTGATAGGTTTGGGATCTATAGAAGGCAGAATTTTGGAATTTCTACACAGGGAAGAGAGACATCTCCCTACAGATGCAACATTGCTGGTCAACACCAAGGGAGGCAGGAGGCCACACATTTTTAGTAATTTCAGCCCGCATTGTTGCCTGATTATTGAGAGCAGCCCATATCGGACTAGTTGTAATAACAGAGAAGCCAAATGGTAGGGATGATGAAGCGTGGCAATTTTACAGGGTGGTTTCAGGGGAGAAAAATGGTGTCAGGAAATAGAAGTAGCCAGAATTATATAAGAAACCCAGAAGTGAGGGACGTGCTGGATGGGAAAAGATTTGGGAGTAATAGTACAGGAGATGAGATAACTACTGCAGTGCACATTGTTGTACGCGTCTCCTATTTCCCTAGAAGAGATTCCGAAAAGTGAAAGTCATGGGCCAAAACATAGGCCAAATTTAAAATTTTAATAGATGATACCAGGTTAGTTTATAAGACCGAAATAGTTTTACTCCCACTAGCAAGGGATGAGAATACTGGTCCTCCCTTCTTCTCAACTGCACATGTTCTCAAAATTTTAGATTTTGGCAAATTGTCATTATTATTATTACAATATTTATTATTATTATTATTATTACTTTGTCTTTTCCATCCGTAGGCACTGTGTATACTCAGAATGACCTTTTTGTTAGTCACATGTGTTGCAAATGTTTTCTTTCTACTGTTTTTTTTTTTTTTTTTAAATGTCATGGGGATTTTTTTTTTTCTATTCATGCATTTTAAGTTTTAGTAAAGTCAAATCTTCATTTTTTCCCTCCAGTTGTGGATTCTGGTTTTCTACTTAGAATCTCTTATATGGGATTATACATACATTTTTTCCTAATACATTTATATTATTATTGTTATTTTGTTTTACATTTTATTTTTAAGTTTTTATTTAAGTATTTATTCATTTAAGCAATCTCTACCTCCAGTGGGGGGCCCAAACCCACCACTCTGAGCTCTTCTGCCTGAGCCAGCCGGGCGCTTCTGGTTTTACATTTTACATTTTTTACGTTTTATTATGTTTTTACATTTTATTATGTTTTTACATTTTATTTTATTTTATTTTATTTTATTTTATTTTATTTTATTTTATTTTATTTTATTTTATTTTATTTTATTTTATTTTATTTTAAGTTTATTTTACTGTGAGAGAGGGGGAGAGAGAGACAGACAGACAGACAGACAGACTGCGAGCAGGGGAGGGGCAGAGAGAGAGGGAGAGGGAGGAATCCCAAGCAGGCTCCACACTGTTAGCGTTGAACCTGGAAACCCCCTGGGGCTCAAACCCCCGAATCGTGGGATCATGACGTGAGCCGAAATCCAGTCACACACTTAACCAATTGAGCCACCACGGCGCCCCTACCTTTTAATAATTAATTCATTTTTGCTGTTTTGGGTCTCACTTAGAGCAGACTGAATTCTGGGCCCAAATCCTGGATCATTGTGAGGGTCTCAGAAACAGATCTGAGGGTGATAGTGACAAGGAGGAACAGACGAAAAGGAGCCATTGTGTTGTTTTTTTTTTTTTATTGTTGTGAAATACACATAACAGAAAATTTCCCGTGCTATTTTCAGGTGTAGAGTTCAGTAGCCTAATTGCATTGACAATGTTGTGAATCTCTTCAAGGCTCTACTTTTATAGGAAGAGGAAATCGTGGTCTGGAATCAGCCAGGGGAGCAGCAGCAACAATGCAGGCTTTCCTCTCCTCACCGCTTCCTGCCTCCCCCCAACTTTGCAGGACGCGGAGCAGCCTCATTTGGCGAGGACATCGGTTTTTCTAAAAACGGTTGTTGGGCAGTTAAGATAAAGAAGGGTGGGAACATGGTGCCTCTGGGCGAGTAATAGAAGGTAACCTGTTTCCAGGGTGACCGGGATTTCAGCCAGCGCTCCAGATAGGATTTACCAGCAGGGTCAGCGAGAGGATGGTCGGATTGTGGAGACCCAGGTCAGGACTGGGGCAAGAGTGGGCACAGGTACCGATGATCCGGTGTCAGACCGGACACCGATGGTGTCTCCTACCGGATCAGTCTTCCTGTTTTTGGCCTGGTCAGTATGCTGTTCCTTCCAGCAGTAAGATTCTAAAGGAATGTTTGTACAACTGCACAGAGATTTAGGTACAGAGAACTTTATTACACTTCTACAATAGGAAGAATCAGCAATGATTCAAATGTCTATCAGTATTGAAATGATTAAATAAATCCTGTTACCTCTTGCTTTCTTTCGGTAGACCAGATCTTTTAAAATGAGAATGTTGTGGGGGCGCCTGGGTGGCTCAGTTGGTTGGGCGGCCGACCACAGCTCAGGTCATGATCTCACGGTCTGTGAGTTCGAGTCCCACGTCGGGCTCTGTGCTGACAGCTCAGAGCCTGGAGCCTGCTTCAGATTCTGTGTCTCCCTCTCTCTCTGCCCCTTCCCTGCTTGCTCTCTGTCTCTGTCTCTCTCAAAAATAATAAACATTAAAAAAAAAAAAAAGAGAATGTGTTTTGTTTTTTGTTTTTTGCCTGGATAACTAGAGAACAGCCATACTAATAGACCAGGAGAAGCCAGTCATGATCTGCCAACAAAATCGTCAAGCTAGAACCTCAGGGAGGAATTACTCGGGCTCCACAGTGCTGCTGTTCCCTTGGACTTGGGCCTTCGGCAGAGCCCATCCCCATCGGAGGATTAGTCTGGTTGGGCTGTCGTGGGAATGCAAATTTAGACCGCAGCCGGATTGCTTCTTTGTGCTTTGGATTGCTTACTGTGCCTTCTCCTTTCTCCCCCCCTTTAAAAATCTATTCTCGAAAGTTGCATTTTCTTCTTTTGCCCCTAAACACAGGTCCTCTCTGTCTTTTCGAAAAGGCTACATCTTTGGTCACATGGCTATGGAGTTAGGAAGCCTTACTGCACACATTCCAAATTTTGTAACGGATGCCAACACTAACGTGTTGGCCTATCTCGGCTAACACAGCTGTTGTGGACCGGGCTGCCCTTACCAGTTTGGCCCCCAAACCAGCTGTTATTTACGTGATCTATCTCCACAAACTGGCTGGAATGTTCTCTGTAGATCCCTGGGAGGAACTAGGAGACGGTTTTTGTTTGTTTGTTTGTTTTTATTTTTATTTTTTATCCCCCCCCCCGTTAGTTCTTTCTGGTTTTTTGCTTAGCTAATTTTTCCTTAGTGCAAGACCCTGTGTGACTTGTAACATCTCACTGCCGCTCACTGTGATGGGTATACAGTGCTCGAACACTTTCCTGAAACCTGTCAGTTATGCTGGCTCTTTCTATGACAGAGGTTATGTATATTTTTAGACTGTGCCTTGTCTCCACCTGAGAACTGTGGGAACATACTGGGAGGAACGCCAATGCTGGAGTTAGTAAGACAGACCTCTATTCAAATCCTTTTTAGAATAATGGCTGTGTGACTTCAGGCAAAACGCTTAACTTCTCTGAGCCTGGGTGTGCCCATCCCATGCGATCATTCCATCTAAAGTAGCCAGTCTCCTTGCTGTCTGTGACATCCACCTGTTGAGTTCCTTCCAAACTCTGGTCACCGTCTGCGCTTCCCTTTGCGTGTTACTTCTTTGAAATTATTATTTACTATGTTTTGCAGATGTGCACGCTCACAGTGTAAAATGCAAAAGTTACGAAGGGATCGTATCTGTGAAAACAAGGCTGGCCCCACCTCTGATTGCCACATCACTCAGTTCCATTCCTTCTCGTGTTCCTTTCCAGATGTAATCTTTCCATACACGAACACATGTACGTGCTCACACACACACACACCCACCTCTCAAGTTGTAGAATAGTATACACACTGTTCTGAACTTCACTCTCCCCGCCGATTAACAATATATCTCGAATCTTTTTATGTTCATACTCATAAGAACTGCCTCCTTTTTAATGATTGGATAGACTTCTGTTTTACGGCTCTAACAATTTAGCTAGTCTTCTATTAGTGGAAGTTTAGATCGCTTCCTCTTTTTTGACTTTACCAACAATGCTGCAATGACTGTTTATCTACAGGCATCCGGGTGCCTGGGTGGCTCCGTTGGTTAAGTGTCGGACTCTTGATTTTGGCGCAGGTCGTGGGATCGAGCCCCGTGTTGGGAGCTGCACTGAGCATGAAGCCTGTTTGAGATTCAATCTCTCTCTCCCTCTGCCCCTCACCCCTGCTTGTGCTGTCTTCCTCTCTCTCTCTAAAAAATTTTAAAAAATAAGTGAACTGGGTGGTCTACAGGCATAATTTTGTGTCTTTGAGTGTTTGTAGACATGTCAAATAGCTCTATGTAAGTCTGCGGATTAATATTCCCACCAGCAATATATGCTAGTCTCATTTTCTCATTACTCTTCACCAGTGTAGTTTTTTCAATAAAATATTTTGATCTTTGCTAATTAGAGAAGGGAAAAATACTTTCCTCTTGTGGTTTTAATTTGTATTTCTCTTGTTAAGAACTACAGAGAGCGTCTTTGCACCTGCTGAAGGGGCATTTGCGTTTCCTTTCTTGTGAACTGACCATTCATAGCCTTTGTCCTCTAAAAAAAAATTTGGGGGGGCGCCTGGGTGGCGCAGTCGGTTAAGCGTCCGACTTCAGCCAGGTCACGATCTCGAGGTCCGTGAGTTCGAGCCCCACATCGGGCTCTGGGCTGATGGCTCAGAGCCTGGAGCCTGCTTCCGATTCTCTGCTCCTCCCCGGTTCATGCTGTGTCTCTCTGTCTCAAAAATAAATAAACGTTAAAAAAAAAATTAAAAAAAAATTTGGATGATTGATCTTTTCCTCAATAATTGTGAGAAAAAAGTTCTTTACACACTGAAATAATTAGCTATTTGAGTGTGATACAAGCTAAAACTATTTTGTCTTAGTTCATCATTTTTCTCTTGTATGTGATGGGATTTTTTTTTCCTTGTTAAAAATTTGGGATTTTATTTATTTATTTAAAGGGAGAGAGAGTGAGTATGAGTGGAGGAGGTATACAGAGAGAGTATCCCAAGCAGGCTCCCTGCTGTCAGCTTGAACTCACAGACCGTGAGATCGTGACCTGAGCCGAAATTGAGAGTCAGATGCTTAACTGACTGAGCCACCCAGGCACGCCGAAATTTGGGATTTTGTATATCACATTTATCCTCCCTTTTTTTTTTTTAGTGAATTCTAGCTTTTATAGCATTTGAAATCTTTCATTCTACATTCTAAGATTAAATTGGGTAAAGAAGAGTACAAGACAGCTGACTTCTAGTGGAACACATAATTATGGAAGCATCAGGAACAAACTGGAATCAGCCTTGTTGTGGCAAGAAGGATGGAAAAATTGGTGCACCTGTAAGTGAAACGTTGGAGAGTGCAGTGATTACATGTTTGAAGGCTCACCCAGGAGGCTTTAAGAACCGCTGTCCAGGGGGACAGATGTTCACTGACTCATGAACGCATCAAATATCCCTAGACTCAGAAACAGAGCCACGAGTGGAAAACATTGTGGAGAGACTAGAACAGTCTGGGGATGTCCTTTCAATATATATATTTTATAATGTTTATTTATTTTTTAGATAGAGAGCGCCAGTGGGGGAGGGGCAGAGAGAGAGGGAGGGGAGACAGAAGATATGAAGCAGTGAGCCCGATGCAGGGCTCGAACTCACAAACCAGAAGATCATGACCTGAGCCAAAGTTGGACGCTCAACCGTCTGAGCCACCCGGGCGCCCCTGGGGATGCCCTTTAAAGATACAAAATTCTGGATAGAAGTTTACCTATGAATAGTTGATTTTTTTGGAATAGTTGATTTTTGTGAGTACAGAAGCTTACTCAGTAATGAGAGTAGTAGAATCTTAGAGAAAGACTTCTTTCTGTGGTCTTGAAACTTGACCCGAAAGCTAAAGCTGAGAATGGTGGGGGACGAGAAGTTCTGTATTCTAAAGGGGGGCCTTAGCCACACCCCGTAGGACTTTCCAAACTGGCTTAGGGGCAATTACCAACAGCTCATCAGGGAAAATTAAACACTGATTACGGGCAAGTTCTTTGAGGCAGTGTGTAGATGAGCAGATCGCTGGGGTATTTCACCTCCCACTCCACTGCAAGCCAAGTGAGAGGGGGAACCAGAGGCACCCAGGAGAAATTGGGTGCTGCTTGTCGGAGGTGGGAGCAGAGGCTGACTTCCTGGTGCTATGTTGCTCACCAATGGAAATGTGTGGGTTTGTGGCTGTCTGGGGAGGAAGAGAGTGCTTGGAAGAACTTGACCCAAGTTCCCCATTATGGAGGGTGTAGAAGCTCTTACCTGAATATTGATTAGAGAGGTCTGATGGTGGGAAGCTTGTAGAAATTGCCCCAGAAGATGAGGGAAGGAGGTGCAGCTGCAGTGGATGAAAGCTCACTGCAAACTCACTGTTTGTTGAGTTGGTATATGAGCTCCCTTGAGCCCAGAGGAAGCAGAAGGTCACGGGATCTGAGTTACCTACAAAGGGCTTTATCCAAGAGGACTTCCTGCCAGGCTCAGACCCCAGGAGAAAGAAGTCCTGTAGAATGGTTCACCGTAACTTGAGAGTTAAGGTAAAGGCATAAGAGTCCTTCCAGAGAGCATAGCACCTGGATCGGGGAATGATGCAGTGCAGAAATTCCTCAGGGGCGTATCTCTCTGTGCACAGGATCTGCTGAAACCCACGGAAGTGTCCCATGAGGGATAACTCGTTTTTGGGCACTGTGTCAGGGTTCAACAAGAGAAGCAGAGCCGGCAGGAGATATGCATCAAGAGATTTATTGCAGGGGCGCCTGGGTGGCTCAGTCGGTTAAGCGGCCGACTTCGGCTCAGGTCATGATCTCGCGGTCCGTGAGTTCGAGCCCCGCGTCGGGCTCTGTGCGGACCGCTTGGAGCCTGGAGCCCGTTTCAGATTCTGTGTCTCCCTCTCTCTGACCCTCCCCCGTTTGTGCTCTGTCTCTCTGTCTCAAAAATAAATAAATGTTAAAATTAAAAAAAAAAAGAGATTTATTGCAAGGAGTTGGTTTACCCAATCGTGGAGCTAACTGGCAAGTCCAAAATCCATAGGGCAGGCTGTCAGGAGGGGTGGGCTAGAACACCCCAGCAGGGCTGAAGCTGCTGTCCACAGGTGCAATTTCTTCAGCAGGGAAGCTTCAACCCTGCTCGTAAGGCCTTTCAACTGACTGAATCAAGCCCGCTCGGATGATCCACGATAATCTCTCTTACTTAAAGTCAACTGGTTATAGACTTTACAGTTTTCTAAATGTTTATTTATTTTGAGAGAGAGAGGGTGTGCAAGCAGGGGAGGGGCAGAGAGAAAAGGAGAGAGAAAGAATGCCAAGCAGGCTCCATGCTGGCAGCCCCCAATGCGGGGCTGAAATTCACCAACTGTGAGATCATGACCTGAGCTGAAATCAAGAGTCGGACACTTCATGGACTGAGCCACTCCAGGCGCCCCTGGTTATAGACTTTAATTACCTAACGTACCCTCATAGCAACATCTAGATTGGTGTTTTGATTGAATAATTGAGGACTGTTGCCTAGGCAAGCTGACACATCAAACGACCATCATGGGTATCTTCTACACAGAATGATGACCAGGTAACATTGGTACCAGTGACAAGTCAGCCCAAGGCCGATTTCGAGGCTACTGAATGAAAGATGTTTTTAGTGGCCAGTCAAGGGTAGAATATTTTCAATCACTAATGGAAAGAACATCTTCTTATTACCTCAATTCTAGGAATATTCATGCATTATTTTTACCTGACTTGGATGCAAATAGCTTATTTGTGACCAGTCATTCCCTTTGTCACTGTACATTTTCAAGATAGAGACCTAGGATCATTTGATTAGCAAGGTTGTCCGTACCCTGTATTCAGGTTACTGCCAGTCATGTGAACTAGCCTTAAAATGATAGAGTGAGTAAGGAAGAAAAGAATGATAACATTCAGTAGCAAGGAAACTGGAAATATCAGTAGTAGGAGGTTCCTTAATAAAAAAAAAAGGAACAAAAGAGGGTAACACAGACACATCATATTCTTAATAAAAGGTGACATTTGATTATAGGAAGTTAAACTTTATTTTATTTTTTTATTATTGTTTTTTAATGTTTATTTTTGAGAGAGAAAGAGAGAGAGAGAGGGAGAGAGAGAGAGAGAGAGAGAGAACATGAGCAGGAGAGGGGCAGACACAGAATCGGAAGCTGACTTCAGGCTCCAGGCTATCAGCACAGAGCCCGATGTGAGGCTCGAACCCACGAGCCGTGAGATCATGACTTGAGCTGAAGTCAGAAGCTTAGCCGACTGAGCCACCCAGGTGCCCCCGGTTATGGGAAATTAAACTTTAGATAAAGCAGGAGAAAGAGGAGAAGTGGGGTAAAGTGCTAAATCTTGTTATCGTTTAGAATGGTTCATAATTCCATATGCATGATTTCAGTATGTGGCACAAAATCATCACAGAGTCACAGACACAATGCTAACTCCCCAGACCTTTCCTGTGGTTGCAATGCTTAGCGGGAACTATATAGCATTGAATATGTTCATTAGAAAAAAAAGGAAACCTCTAAAATCAATAATGTATGCTTCCACCATAGGAAACTTGCAAAAGAAAAGCAAATTAACTCCAGAGTAAGTAGAAGAAAAGAAATAATAAATATTCAAACAGAAGCAAATGAAATTAAAAACAAGAAGTCAATAGAAAAAAAATCAAAAGATCAATAAAATTGATAAATTTCTAATCAGGCTAATCAAGAAAAAGAAAGTAGACACAAATTACTATCAGAAATGAAAGAGGCAACATTATAACAGATTCTATGGGAACTAAAAGGATAATCAAGGAATAGTATTAATAACTTCATGCCCATAAATTTAATAACATATGAAATGGACCAATTCTTTGATAGATACAATCTACCAAATCTCTTATATGAAGAAATCGATAATCTGACTAGGTCCATATCTATTAAAGAATTTGCATTAGAAATGAATAACCTTCCAAAACAGCACTAGGATCAAACTGTTTCCACTGGTGAATTCTACCAAAGGTTTAAAGAAGAAATGATACAAATTCTCTGTACTCTCTTCCAGAAAATAGAGGGAACCCTTCCTAACCCATTCTATGAGGCCAGAATTACCCTAATACCAAAACCCGAGAAAGACATTACAGGAAAGGAAAACTAAATACTCTGTCATGAACAAAAATGCAAAAGTCCTCAGCAAAATATTAGCAAATCAAATCCAACAATGTGTAAAAATAATTCTACACCATGAAAAATGGGATTTATTCCAGATATGTGAGTCTAGTCCAACATTTGAAAATCAATTAATGTAGTTCTTCATGTTAACAGGCTAAAGAAGAAAAATCATATGATCATAACAATACATGCAGAAGAGACATTTAACAAAATCCAACACCCATTCATGAGAAAACGTCCCACCAAACTAGAAATACAGGGAACTTCTTCAACTTGGTAAAGAATATCTACAAAAAACCTACAAGCTATCATTATACTGATGGTGACAGACTAGATGCTTTCCCCTAAAATTCAGAATGAGACAAAGATGTGCCCTCTAATTATTCCTATTCAACCTTGTCCTGTTAATCCTAGCTAATGCAATAAGACAAGAAAAGGAAATAAAGGTATACAGATTGGTAAGGAAGAAATAAGACTATCTTTGTTCACAGATTACGTGATTGTCTATATAGAAAATCTGGAAGAATAGAACCTTAAGGGAAGTTTGGTCAGGGTTTTCTGGGTTTTGATTAAAAAAAAAATTAGGCAAATAAATTTGAGAAGGAAGAAAACCAATTAAGAAACTAAAGTTTATGACTGAAGTGACTAAACGTTTTAACAGTAAAAACATATCCCAGACAAAAACGATTCCTCCAGGCTGGGCAGAAAGAGGTCTGTGGATTTCTTGCAGGTTTTAGAGGGAAGGTTTCCATGGGACACCTGGAAGGCTGATGCCAGGCCCAGCCACTTGTTCTTTGTCAAATATTCCTATCCCTATGAATGACAAGGAGGCCACAGAGTGGTCGATCTAAAACAGTCATGTAGACTACAGACAGATGATTGCAGTAGGGTGCAATACCTTCATCCTGCATTAGTTCCCCACGATGTCTGAGTTACATTTCTTGTAGTCCAAAATATCTGAGATAAATTTCTTGTAGTCCAATGGGGATGAGGCGTAGAGTCACATTTCATTTATTAGAAAACAAAGAAATGTAATATTTCTCATAGAATACACTGATTCTAAGAAACACCCCCTGTCCCCGTCCCAAATCAGCCATATCCAGCATTGTGAATGTAATTCTGAAGACTATACTTTCAGGGATCCTTTCTATAGTTTGTGAATGTAATTCTGCCCACGGAGAAGGACAATTTGTACTAGGCACCTTATTTTGTTATCTTCTTGTTTTAAGTTTCCACAATTCTTTTATTTCTCTTTTTCCTCTTCCCTTTGCCTAACTTCTTAATTTTTGTTTTACATGTTTTTTATAATTAATAAGGAAGCAGTACTTACTTTATAAACTTTGCTGCCACCCTGTGGCTAATTTTCATTACTGTACATGAAGAGAGGGCATCCCCACACTTCTGCTAGGCCATCAGAAGAGGGACAAAGGTACAGGAAGCACGTTAAAAAAAAACATTGCAGAACATCCAACATGGTCTTTTACCATAATGCTCAGGATCTTAGTCATGAATCTAGTACATGCTATCGGTGTCTCTTACGTGTAAGTGTTTATCCTTTAAAATCTTGCTAGTCTGAGTCCAACCTTATTTCAGTGGTTCCCACTCCTCATCCTCATCATATGGCTCAATACAAATTTGAGAATTCTTTGTTTGGGTCCCGTGAAAAATGCCATTGGTATTTTGATGGGGAGTGCACTGAATCTGTAAATGACTTTGGGTAGTATAGATATTTTAACAATATTGATTCTTCCAATCTGTGAGCACAATATACCTTTCCATTTATTTGTGTCCTCTTCAGTGTCTTAATAGTTTTCAGTGTGCTGTTCTTTCTTCTCCTTGGTTGAATTTATTCCTAGGTATTTTATTCCTTTTTTTTTTTTTTAGTAGTGTTCAGATTTTATTTTATTTTTTTTAATTTTTTAACTTTTATTTATTTTTGGGACAGAGAGAGAGCATGAACGGGGGAGGCGCAGAGAGAGAGGGAGACACAGAATCGGAAGCAGGCTCCAGGCTCTGAGCTGTCAGCCCAGAGCCCGACGCGGGGCTCGAACTCATGGACCGCGAGATCGTGACCTGAGCTGAAGTCGGACGCTTAACCGACTGCGCCACCCAGACGTAGCTGTAAGTGGGATTGTTTTTCTTAATTTCTCTTTCTGATAGCTTGGTATTAGTGTATAGAAAGGCAACCAATTTCTGTGTGTTAACCTTGTGTCTTTCAACTTTACTGAATTTATTTATTAGTTCTAATAGGCTTTTTTTCCCCATGGAATCTTTAGGGTTTTTATATGTAGTATCATGTCATCTGCAAATATTGACAATTTTACTTCTTCCTTACTACTTCGGACGCCTTTTATTTCTTCTTCTTGTCTGACTAGGGCCAGAGCTTACAGTACTATGTAGAACAAAAGTGGCAAGAGTGGGCATACTTGTCTTGTTCCTGATCTTAGAGGAAAAGCTTTCAACTTTTCACTATTTAGTATGATGTTAGCTGTGGGTTTGTCACATACGGCCTTTGTTATGTAGGGATATGTTCTGTTTATACCTGCTTTGTTGAAAGTTTTTATAATAAATGGATGCTGAATTTTGCCAAAATTTTTTTTCTGCATCTTTTGAGATGATCATACGATTTTTATCCTTTGTTTTGTTCACTGATTGATTTGTGCATATTCAATCATCCTTGTATATCTGGAGTAAATCCCACCTGACCATGGTAGATGATCCTTTTAATGTATTATAAAACCTGGTATGCTAATATTTTGTTGAGGATTTTTGCATTTATATTCATTAGGAATATTGGCCTGTAATTTTCTTTCTTTCTTTCTTTCTTTCTTTCTTTCTTTCTTCCCTTCTTTCAGTGTCTTTGTCTGATTTTGATATGAGGGTATACCTTTAGGCAAATGAAAATGGAAACACAACTTTCCAGAATCTATGAGACACGACAAAAATAGTTCTAAGAGGGAAGTTAATAGCAATAAAGGCCTACCTCAAGAAACAGGAAAAATTCCAAATAAGCAATCTACCTTTATACCTGAAGGAACTAGGAAAAGAAGAACAAACAAAGCCCAGAGTTAGTAGAAGGAAGGAAATAGTAAGATCACATAGAAAGAAATTAAATAGAGAATAAAAAAAAAATAGAAAAGATCAATGAAACTAAAACTAAAAGATCAAACAAACAAAGCCCAGAGTTAGTAGAAGGAAGGAAATAGTAAGATCACATAGAAAGAAATTAAATAGAGAATAAAAAAAAAATAGAAAAGATCAATGAAACTAAAAGCTGGTTCTTTGAAAAGATAAACAAAATTCCTAAGCCACTAGCAAGACTTATCAAGACAAAAAAGAGAGAGGGCCCAAGTAAATAAAATCAGAAATGAAACAGAAGTTACAGATGACACCACAGAAATTCAAAGGATCATGAGAGACCATTACGAGCAATTATATGCCAATGAATTGGAAAAGCTAAAAGATATGGATCAATTCCTAGCAATGCGCAATCTTTCAAGACTGAATCATGAAGAAACACAAAATCTTATTAGACCAGTTACAAGTAATGAAACTGAATCAGTAATTTAAAAACTCTCCAAAAAACAACGATCCAGGACCAGATAGCTTCACCGGCGAATTCTGTGAACATTTAAAGAAGCGTTAGTGCCTCTTCTTGAATATAATTCTTTTTAATTTTTTTTATAAGTTTATTTATTTTGAGAGAGAATGCATGCAAGGGGCAGAGAGAGGAAGAGAGAGAGAGAGAGAGTGAGAGAGTGAGAGAGAAAGAGAGGATCCTAAGCAGGCTCCAAGGTGCGGAGTCCTATTTCGGGCTCGAATCCACAAACCATGAAATCGTGACCTGAGCCAAGCTCAAGAGCTGGTTGCTTAACTGACTGAGCCACCCAGGCGCCCCTCGAATATAATTCTAGTTGGATATGAACAACAGGGCTTGCTAAAGGAAACAAACCTGGCTACGGCTAAGAATGAGATTCGTCAGATACGCACCCTGTAATAAACATCTGCTCTGCTGGTGAAGGTATTAGAGGAGTTTTCCAGAGAGCTTGTGCTCCTCTCCTAAGGTGTATATTTCTGTGTTATCATTTAGTTTGAAGAATCTGAGATCAGCCAAAAAAAAAAAAATGTTTTTTGTATTTAAGGAGGACTGGCTTTGAGAGCAAAATGAAGCCTGGAGACGTGGAATGTGAACTGCTTCCCTGTGTTGCAGGGGACACTGTATTCAACAAAAACTGCCTCATCTGAAAGGCACAACAGGAGAAAGGCATGAGAAAGGGAGCTTCAGTGGGACAGGGTGTCATGGGGAGGTTTTGAAGGTGTTAGGACTGCGGACTTGACTGAATCGGGAACTGCATCATTGTGGAAATAGCTATCGGGGACAATAGACAAAAATGGTCCAGGAATTTCCATTCTTGATAACAGGGACATAATCCCAATTTCTGGGGGAAAAAATAAAAGCCTGTTTCTACTAGAGTGATTCAAGGAAAGTACAGGAGGGGTAGTTGTAGTTATGCATGCTTTGGGTTTTCTTTCGATATTGGCTTCTTTTTTCCTTCATGGTATTTTCTTATACTTTCCTCCTGGTCTGAAATACTCAGGAAGTTCTCCACTAATCAGCATGATCCACACACTTCATTTTTCAACTCAAATTTTACTTTCTTTGTTTGCTTTTCCGTGACCACTCAGGCTATAGTTCTCTCCCCATCTCCGATTTCCTACTATAATTATTTGTGTAAGTCTCTAGGCTTTTATATAGGCTTTGCATTGTTATGTTATCATGTGAAGGAGATTTATATGTCTCTTCGCCTGTAAACACTTCATTGTAAAACTCTTAGTACCTTGCAAAATTTTGCATGATGGATAGGCTTATGTTGTGGGTTGTATTTGTAGTGGTTTTGTAAGGCGAGGTGGCAGGAGTAAGTTATGGGTGACAGAATAAGTTGAAAACAGGACCTACGTACAATTGTCCATCACAATCTAATTTCTTTATTATGGATTGCATTTATTTAGGGTTCTTAGTCCTCTTTACTCACCTGTCTCGTCATAATCGTAGACTTTCACAACAGCAGGTTTCAGGTCTCTTACGGGGATGGCTTGTGGAAGTATGAAGGAAAAGCTCAGGGTCTGATTGGTAACCTGCAAAAGGAAAGCAAGAATAATCCAGAACCGGAGAGGCCTCATTTCTCTTCCTTTAGTGTGATTCAGTATTCATCCTTTAAGGAACAGAGGATTTTTTTTATTAAAAATTTTTTTTCGGGGCTCCTGGGTGGCGCAGTCGGTTAAGCGTCCGACTTCAGCCAGGTCACGATCTCGCGGTCCGTGAGTTCGAGCCCCGCGTCAGGCTCTGGGCTGATGGCTCAGAGCCTGGAGCCTGTTTCCGATTCTGTGTCTCCCTCTCTCTCTGCCCCTCCCCCGTTCATGCTCTGTCTCTCTCTGTCCCAAAAATAAATAAACGTTGAAAAAAAAAATTAAAAAAAAATTTTTTTTTCTAATGTTTGTTTATTTTTGACATAGAGATGGACGGACAGACAGAGCACAAGCAGAGGAGGGGCAGAGAGAGAGGAAGACACAGAATCCGAAGCAGGCTCCAGGCTCTGAGCTGTCATCACAAAGCCCGACGTGGGGCTCGAACTCACAAACCATGAGATCGTGATCTGAGCTGAAGTCGGACGCTTAACTGACTGAGCCACCCAGGCGCCCCAAGGAAGAATTCTTAGTTGGCTGATTGCATTCCATCTCAAGCCAATTGTGCTTTCTAACAGCTCACGTGCATGAATGGTGATACGGATTTTCCAGTAGGAACCTGAGCAACTAGAGAATGGGTTTTTTTGTTGAATAAAAAGTGTACCAGTTTTTTTTTTTTAACCCATTAAAACAATTACTATTTCCTCGTAATGTCTAATACATGGCTCTGCTCATAGGGAGAGATAAATTCTTTTTACCGACAGACTCTATCCATATTAATATTTTCTTTTTCTAAAGTGTATTTATTTATTTTGAGAGAGAGAAGGAGAGGGAGAGAGCGGATCCAAGCAGGTTCTGCACTGTCAGTGAGGAGTGTGATATGGGTCTTGAACTCACGACTGTGAGATCATGACCCGAGCCGAAGTCAGACGTTTAACCGAATGAGCCACCCAGGGGCCCCCACGTTAATGTTTTCAAATATCTGAAAAACATTTTTCAAAGCGTAAACATACATGTACGAAATCAGAGTGGTGTTCTTGTGTTGCTAATGAAATCAATAACATTACTTTATAAAATGGACTATGATTAATACATCTAGACTGATCATCTTTATCTACCATTTATCTATCAATCAACCAATCAACTAACCATGTATCTATCATCTCTCTAATTTTTTGTATCCGTGCATGTTAAATGAGATTGGTATCACTGATCAACTCTTGGGAACGCTTCCTATCCTTTTTTTTTTATGTTTATTTTTGCGAGAGAGAGTGTGAGCCAGCATGAGTGGGGGAGGAGCAGAGAGAGACAGATACTGAAGATCCGAAGTGAGCTTTGCTCTGACAGCAGAGAACCCGATGTGGGGCTCGAACTCATGAACCATGAGATCATTAATGCTGAACTCAGACGCTTAACCGACTGGGCCACCCCGGTGCCCCAACACTTCCTATCCTTCGTCGTAACTTGCGACAGGGCTTCTAAATGATCAGGCCTGTTTGCGGAAAAGAGTGTTTCCCTGAAGTAAATGGAAATGCTCATAGTGCCATACTAGTATGAACAAATCCATGCCCACTGGCCTCCCCAAGCCCCCTTGCTCCTGACACTCCCAAGTTCCAGGGAAGCCTGCAGTGGGGAAAGAGAATTCACAACATTATCTTACGGAACAGAGAAGACGTGCTTTCTCAAAAGGCTTTCCTTCTGATTGCTCTTCCCATATCATGTACTTCCCAGGTGAAGAGACCCACCTAAAAGGACTTTCCACTTGGATGTGTTAAGCAAGGCTGCAGGGCCCTTACCTGTTCCACATAAGTCAACACATTGTTGTTCCTCGCTTTCTCCTGCCAAGGTGGCTAGATAGTTCAAGAGGAGGAAAATGAGAGAAATCCCCAATGTTAACCGAAGCCCTTCAGTGCTAAGAGACACGTAGACCGTGGGACTGAAGTCTGTATTAAAAAAGCTGAGATTTGGGGCGCCTGGGTGGCGCAGTCGGTTAAGCGTCCGACTTCAGCCAGGTCACGATCTCGCGGTCCGTGAGTTCGAGCCCCACGTCGGGCTCTGGGCTGATGGCTCAGAGCCTGGAGCCTGTTTCCGATTCTGTGTCTCCCTCTCTCTCTGCCCCTCCCCCGTTCATGCTCTGTCTCTCTCTGTCCCAAAAATAAATAAACGTTGAAAAAAAAAAAATTAAAAAAAAAGCTGAGATTAAATGTCTTTAAATGAGTGTGAAGATATTTGTCCAGTAGAATGGAAACATATACAGGAAATTGTGAATGCCGGTACTTAGACACAAAGGTAAATGTTCCTATGACTAAGAAATAGGTATCCCTGGCTTTCGTTTAAAGGTATCCTTTAGGGGCGCCTGGGTGGCTTGGTCGGTTAAGCGTCCGACTTCGGCTCAGGTCACGATCTCAGGGTCCGTGAGTTCGAGCCCCGCGTCCGGCTCTGTGCTGACCGCTCAGAGCCTGGAGCCTGTTTCCGATTCTGTGTCTCCCTCTCTCTCTGCCCCTCCCTTGTTCATTCTCTGTCTCTCTCTGTCTCAAAAATAAATAAACGTTAAAAAAAAAATTAAAAAGAAAAAAAATAAAGGTATCCTTTAACCAAAGGATAAAGGGAGAAGTATCCTCAAGTTGGATAGCGATTCATTTGAGATTATCTATGAAGGTATCTTTCTCTAGTCTAACATTGATCTCAGCTTTCTCTGAATTCTCGCGGTATTTAAAAACTATACCAACAATTTTGGTGCTTAATTATATCTTGCCCTTAAATGTTACTCGATAGCTTCAGTTATTGTTTTTTTTTTAAATTTTTTTTTTCTTTTAGTATTCTTAACTAGAATGTAGGCTCAATTAATCCCAACAGCTTTCTTACAATTCTTGTATTGGAACCTAACACAACGCTAATGATACACTTGGTCCCAGATAGATTGTTTCCTTAGATTAGGCCCAATGTTGCCCTGGTGCACGTTGACATGGTGAGAATGTTGTTGGAATAGCCTTATGCTAGGGAGACAGAAAATTCAAACGCCTACCATCCATTTACCATATTCACTGTTGGTTTCAGGGGAATGAAATCACACACCATTTTACATCGGCGATCGCCTTGTTGGAGGCCGCGTGGCTTCCTGTCTAGCTGTAGGCCCAAGAAAGAGAAGAACCAGGCCTCCCGATGTGTTGAATCCTGCTCTCCTTTAAGGTCCACCACAAGCCTTTTGTCAAGTAGCTTTTTAAGTAGCTCTCTCTATGTAGCTTTCCTAACTGCTGCCTTGTCCTCAGTGATATTTCCATCCTTAGAAATATATAGTCAATGTACTTTTATAGACGGCATGAGTGGTTCTGAAAACTGACTATATAACAGAATCAGCTGCAGAACTCATGAAAATATAGATGCCTGGGCACAGCTCCAGAAATACCGAATTAAATCCCTGAGGGGGGAACCTGGCAATATCAATTTTTAAATAAATTTTACAAAAGAGGATAACTAGATTTTAGAATCTCTGGTATCTACTACTGCCTTGAAATGTACACATTTTAGGTTAATGATTATCTTTTTCTTATGTGCAAATGACCTTCACAACTAGACTATAGATTCCTTTAGGTAAGATACCTATCTTATTTATATTCCCCAGAGCTTCTTAAATGTATTTTTGCTTAATTAATGTAACTCACTTTTATAAAATACATTTAGCTTATTTGTCTTTTGACGATGGGCCAAATTGTGAATATTATTTTTTTCTTTTTGTCTGGGAGCCATTGGATTTTCTTTTAAAAAAATTTTTTAACGTTTATTTTTGAGACAGAGAGAGACAGAGCATGAACGGGGGAGGGTCAGAGAGACAGGGAGACACAGAATCTGAAACAGGCTCCAGGTTCTGAGCTGTCAGCACACAGCCCGACGCGGGGCTTGAACTCACAGACCGCGAGATCACTACCTGAGCCGAAGTCGGACGCTTAACCGACTGAGCCACCCAGGTGCCTCCGGATTTTACTTTTAGGTAATCTTTCCACCCAGTATGGGGCTTGAAATCACATCCCTGAGATCAAGAGTCACACGCTCCCCTGGACTGAGCCAGCCAGGTGCCCCAAGACCCATTAGATTTTGTAATTGTAGCCAGAGTCATCTTTTCTGTTCCAAGTAAAGCTTTTGAAGAATGCTAGTGAATTGTGAATTATTTTTCTCTAGAAAACTAGAATTTTATTTTATTATTTGATTTGAGAGAGAGAGAGAGAGAGAGAGAGAGATTGCACACATGTGAGCAAGGGAAAGGGGCGGAGGGAGAGACAGAGAATCTCAAACAGGCTCCATGCTGAGCACAGAGCCCAATGTGGGGCTTGATCTCACAAACCTGGGATCATGAATTGAGCCAATATCAAGAATTGGATGCCCAACTAAGCCTCCCAGGTGCCCCTAGAAAACTGGAATTTGAAAAGCAGATTTCCTTTGGAGATAAGGAAGAATGAGTTCACATTGAAGTACTTTTGAAAGTATTATTGAAAGGACTTGTTTATTCTTCAGCAATCGTTGTGGGTAATAAAAGAATCCTAGAGGTAGACAAATTAGGCCCATAACTGTACCAATTCTTCATTGTCCACGTTGGTGAAGACAGTTTTTTTTTTTTTTTCATTGACGAGGCAAAAACTTAACGACGAGGATTACTTTAGGTCTTCCTGAATCTATGTACTCGAGAGTTCTAGGTGCGAATATTTTCAGGGCTAGATAATACAGACAGATATTTTTACCTGACTTCAGTGAGATTTGGAAACTTATGTGGGTTTTAGGTCCCTCACAAGTTTGGGGTATTGCCTGTACTTGTAGACTGAATGCAGATTCCTTGCTCTCCAAGAAAACCTTGTATTTCAGATCTATCTGTGGAACATTATGAATAGAAAGCGTTTCCCATCCAGAGGACCATTCAATGGGTCGCAATTCAATTTCTCCCGATGTGCCCTTTTCTTGCCCATGTAGGAATAAATAGAGTTTCCATTTTCAGGAGGAAGGATTACAATCGAACCTCTCCAACTTTCCATGAGAACTTACCTGAATATACACACATCCTTCCTGTGACAGGTTTATTCTGCACCGCCCCGCCCCCCCCCCCCCCCCCGCCCCGAGGAATGTCTGGTAATGAGACTCGAGGTAGTAACAAGAGGTTGGTATTCTCCAATTAGAATTTTGTGGAAAATGTTTTTGAAGACTGAATAGTCACCAAAGCAGCTTTCTCAGTCTGACAAAAGTGGTTGCTCCATATCTGGAGAAAGCATGGTGAGCTGTCAGCACAGAGCCCCACGCAGGGCTCGAACCCACAAACCGTGAGATCATGACCTGAGCTGAAGTCGGACGCTTAACCGACTGAGCCACCCAGGCACTCCTAAATATGTTCTTTTTAAAGAGTGTTTTGACTTTAGGGTCCCTTGAAATCCCATATGAATTTTAGGATGGGTTTTCCATTTTTGCACAAAACACGATTGAAACCTCGATAGGGGTTTCGGTGAATCTGCCTATAAATTGCTTTGTCATTTAAAAAATATATTTTCATTTGTAACCATAGTTTTATTTATTTATTTTTAAAATTTTTTTTCAACATTTATTTATTTTTGGGACACAGAGAGACAGAGCATGAACGGGGGAGGGGCAGAGAGAGAGGGAGACAAAGAATCGGAAACAGGCTCCAGGCTCTGAGCCATCAGCCCAGAGCCTGACGCGGGGCTTGAACTCACGGACCGCGAGATCGTGACCTGGCTGAAGTCTGACGCTTAACCGGCTGCGCCACCCAGGCGCCCCTGTAACCATAGTTTTAAATTCTTAAAGAAACAGCATCGCTTTTCCTCGGCCATTGCATGGATGCACGTACATATCATACTCAGTGCTGAGGTATTTGGGGGAGGAGTGGAGAGTTAAAGTCTCTGTGAGCCACCTGGCTCGTCCTCCCCAGGAAGTCTCCAGCACCCTGGCTTCCTTGGGTGTCATTCACTGCCATTTTATTGATTTGTTTTGAGGTTTAATTTTTTAGTGCTTATTTTTGAGAGAGAGAACGCGAGAGCACTATCAGCACAGAGCCCAATGTGGGGTTCCAACTCGTGAACCGTGAGATCGTGCCCTGAGCTGAAGTCAGATGCTCAACCGACTGGGCCACCCAGGTGCCCCCTGTTACATTTTAATTAGGTAATTACGTCACCAGGTAGACATCTGTCTCTCCTGCTGGGCTGTAGCAGGACTTCCTCCGATTTCTTCCCCTGTGCACCCTGAGTACCTAGCACAGTGTCCTGTACATCTCAGGAGCTGATGGGACGGAGGAACCTGAAAAGGTAGGGGGAACGTGCGGGACCTGACAAGCCAGAAAGAACTATTGGACTAATGTAATGGGAAGCCACCAAAGGGCTTTAGACAAAGAAGGATTACAACCAAATGTGAATTTTCCGGGCGCCTGGGTGGCTCAGTTGGGTGAGCGTCTGACTCTTGGTTTCAGCTCAGGTCATGATCTCACCATTCGTGAATTCGAGCCCCACCTCGAGCCCTGTGCTGTCAGGGTGGAGGGAGGATTCTCTCTCCCTCTCTCTGCCTCTCCCCTGCTTGGGCTCTCTCTCTCTCAAAATAAACACACTTAAAAATATGTGAATTTTCTGAAGAAGACTTTGGCTGCAATTTGGTGAGTGGTTTGGAGACACGAATGCTCTGGAGGGCACAGCAGCTCTTAAGGGAGGTGAAGGCAGCCTGGGCGAGGGTGAAGGCCATGAGGATGGGAGGGAGGCTGTGAACCTTTTATAGGAGGGAACCTGCACAATTAGAGTTTGGAACGGGATCATTTTGGATCCCGAACCATCGGCTGCTCAGTGCTGGCTGGGCGTCAGAGTCCTACAGCGCGAGGCCCAGGGGATCCTGGGAGGAGTTGGCCCACAGCCCCCAAGCCTCAGACCTATTGCCCTCCTCCCCCTGCCCTGTTGGCAGAACAAATGTAAGGGCATTAACCCAATTACCTGCATTTTCCAATATATTTTTAAAGTCTCAGCTTTCTGTCAACGCTACTCAGGAAATTGGAGAAAACGATTGGATTCCTAATTGTAATTTTTAAAGCAAGTAATTTCAGATTTGCTTTTTTTTTTCTTTTTTTTTTGAGAGAGGGCGTGAGTAGAGGACGGGCAGGGTAGAGGGAGAGGGAGAGAGAGAATCTTAAGCAGACTCCACACTCAGTGCGGAGCTTAACATGGGGCTCCATCTCACGGCCATGAGATCATGACCTGATCCGAAATCAAGAGTTGGTCGCTTAACTGACTGAGCTGCTACCCAGGCACCTCTCGGCTTTGCTTTCTTGTGATTAACTGCTCTCCGGGTGTATTGTTACCCTTACTCAGAAATGACCTTGAGCGTCTCCAGTTTTGCATAGATTTCCCTTGAAGAAGTCATGGGATTATTGACAGGCTTTAAAAGATCGTTTCAATAAAGAGCTACCATTTAGGTTTTGAACGTTTTTGTGTGTCGAGAACTAGATTAAGCACACTGCTCGCAGCTGTCTCGTGAGGTAGTCGCTGTTTCTAGGCCCGTTTCGCAGATGAACCTGAAGTGACTGCTGGTTCCGGTCGGCACTGCTGTGCCCAGTGAGGTCTGTTATGTGGAGGACCTTTGGCTTTTCATCCTCATACACGCTTGTGGAGGCTGATAATATTCTCCTTTTATACAGATCAGAAAACTGAGTTGTGAGAGGCAGTAAGTGCTGGGTAAGATTACATAGGTGCTAAATGCCAGAGTTGGATGTTGAGACCATCCCGCTTTCCATATCTTTGGAAACATATGCTTTTCCCACCACTCCACGCTGAAAATTATATAAAATATGGAAGGGAGGTGATTCTCCAAAGAAGGAAACCCTGGCCACTTCACCGTTAGGATAATCATTTCTTCCCTGTGTTTTTGGAAGGATTTTAGCTTGGTCCTGGGTATCGAATTTGTGCTGAATACATTTTGTGCTCCCTCAGCCCTGTGAGGTTTTCGGTGAGGGGCCTCCGCAGTGATATTGCAGCTTTGCAAGTGGTTTGGAATCCATGTAGGGTCGAGAGGGGGAGGCTGGAATGTATGGAGTTCAGTGATAGCTTTTATCTTTTACTTTTGCCCAGCCCAGAGTTAGAGCTCAGAATGCTTGAACTTCAAAGTCCTTTAAAGCTCTTAGCCGATACCATCCAAGCTTCTGTCAAGACTCCTAGGATTATTCCAGAGATCTCCACAAGCTCTTGAAGTTTCTGCTCCTCTAGCCACACAATAAATGATTTCAATACTTCCCACAAAGAAAATGTAGAGATTGGATATTGTCGGGATGCTGATTTCTGCCTCTGAATTGCTTCTTGAGTTTACACCTATGCTTTGATCCTGGCTCAAAGTTCTGGGGGAAAAAAATGCTCCAATATAACACTCCTATTTGGGCTGCTGAGTTCTATAGATTTTTTATTTTAGAAGGACTCGTTTCTGATGTGTCACCCCTTCAACATTTTTCAATCTGACATCCTTTATTGAAACCGATCACTTGTATTAATCAATGGCAGATTTGGTTCTGAGGCCATGTAATCCCAGTTCAGGTGAAGTTCTAACTAGTTATACTGCCTCCCAGTGTAACTTATCCAACATTGTATTTCATTATTTCCCTTTAATGTGGGAAGTCTTTTCTAGTCGAGACAGTCTTATTCTCTCCTAAAATGCACTCTGGCTTTTTCTTAGGGTATTCCTGTAATCAAACACCCTTCCCACTCTCCTAGTACATAATCCTTCTCCTGAAGCCTCAAGTGAAACCTACTCAGACCAATACCCCGGTAACATTTTTAATTTTCTGAAGTCCCTCAACCCTTGATTGCTATCAATGTTTAATCTTAAGATCCTACTGGGAATTATATGGAAAGGTTATAAATGTTTATTGAATGAATGAGGAACCAGTGATAAAGATTGGCCAGAAAAAAAGGTTTATTCCTCAAATCTTCAGACATACAAAAATTCTTTTCTTCCACAGAGACCTGAGTCTGTGGAACAGATATTCCAGCAAAGCAGTTTTCATTGAAGTGGTCTTCAAGCATTTCCATGATCTGTGAGAGTGGAAAGAAGAGAAAATCAAGAGGGACATGGGTCTCCTGAGCAATGAATATTCTGTCCTTTAGATCTGGGTAGCATGGTGCCTCAGGAAACCTGATTAATATAGTGGGAAGTGAGATTTATTACTTATTCAAAAAGTAATCCTATGGACTCTTTAAAGTTTGGCCATCAGTGACCTTTTCCCAACAAATGAAGTTTTCAGTAATAAGTTGAACTATGAGCAAGAGGGTATCTATGAAAACCATTTAGCCAGAATTTCATGTTATGGGAGGGACAAGCCAAAGGGGGTGTGACTGTATTTGGAAAGCGTGTGCATTGCTTACCTTTGCTGCAAGGGGCACTGTACTCAGCAATTGCAAACTCATCTGAATGAAAACAAAAACCATTAGGTTAAGTGAGAGGGATAGCAAACACCTGGGGGAGACAGGTCCCTTAAAAAATCTTTCCTTAGGGGAAGACTTGGGTCAGAAACTTCAGCATCATCCATTTGATGCGTTGCTTGTGGTCTTCTGTTGCCAACTCTTCAAATACAGTGTGTTGTGTTTCTCTTTACCCTACGCTTCTGAAGGACAGTTCACATGTTATACTTCTTTAAATCTCATGGTGTCATATCGTTGACATATCTGAAGAAAAGGGAGCTAAATGTCCTACAGGTGGTTTGTATTAGTAATTGACATATTTATACAACTGGGAGTTTCTACAACGTACCTATAGAAGACAGAGAAGAATCAGACTTGATGGAGACAAAATGAAGTAAATAAGAATAGTGTAATAAGGGGCCCCAATACAGTTCTCAAATCGAAATTTCTGTGATCAGAAATTTAATTTCTAGGGGCGCATGGGTGGCTCAGTCAGTTGAGTGACAAACTCTTGATATTGGCTCAGGTCACGATCTCACGGTCGTGGGATCGAGCCCCGCCTCGGGCTCTGCACTGAGCGTGGAGTCTGCTTGGGATTCTCCCCCTTTCTCTCCCTCTGCCCCTCTCCCTAGTTTTCTTGCTCTCTCTAAAAATTAAAAAAAAAATTAATTTCTATGTGGAAGTTGTTCACACTTACCTGTCTCATAGTAATCGTAGACTTTCACTATGGCTGGCTTCAGATCTCTCACTGGGATATCTTGCAGAACCATGAAGGACAAGCTCAGTGTCTCATTGGTCACCTAGAAAGCAAAAGGGAATTAAAAGTTTTCTTCTGTCTTCTTTGAAGGAGTTTATTCATCTACTTTCTTGGGGGAAAAGAACCTTTTTTTTTTAATCAACAGTGTCCTTAAATTGCAGAAAGTTCCCAGAGTGAATGAAAAATTCCAAAATTTTTCTTAAATAATCCAATCAATTCATATAGTCTTATAAATAAATGCTAGTCCATGGGCTCTGTTTATAGGGGGTGAATGATATATGATTTTGTTGATTGAATGGCCATGTCCATTTTTACATATCCAGAGATTTGGTATAGTTTTACTTCCCTATCTTGTAGAAATACTGTGTCAACTCAAAAAGGAATATAAAAAACTGATCATTACAGCCTTGTTAAAATTTCATAAAATTTATAAACTATAACATCCACTAATATATGAATGCATAAATTATGTTAGATTACACACCTATAAAGTGAGATTAGTTTATGGGTGGACTGATCTTATCATTTTTTGGTACATCCTTGCTGAGATGGACAGTATTTTCCCCTTTTATATTGTTGATGTGCTGTTGATATAGTAATTGAGGTGCCCATTATATAATTGATATATTTGAGATATAATATATAATTGATATAGCAGCATCAACATAAGAATTGATGTTGATATAATTATGTAAAGAAGAAACCATTGGGTTTACCATTGGGTTTCTTCCTTACATTATTCAATATTTTCAAAATAGATTATGGACATAAAAACACATCGTATTGAGAATTTCTTGCTTATGAAGCCTAGAAATATTCATATCCCAATATTATAATAAGCCATTTCTTCCCATTGTCTCACATGAAATGTGAATAAAGGAGAGGAGAATGTTTACTGGAATTAGTATTAGAACGCTCATTTAAAAAAAATGTTTATTTATTTTGAGAGAGACAGCACAAGCAGGGGAGGGGCAGAGAGAGTGAATCCCTCTGCTCAGCACAGAACCTGACACGGCGCTCGAACTCATGGACTGTGAGATCATGACCTGACTCAGAATCAAGAGCTGGACACTTAGCCCACCCAGGCACCCCTAGAATGCTCAAAGTTTTGCCATGAGGTGATGTCTCCAAAATGTCTTCATTCACTTCCTTTAGAATAGGATTATTATAACTCCCTTAGAAGGAGGATTATCGGGGTGCCTGGGTGGCTCAGTCAGTTAAGCGTCGGACTTCGGCTCAGTTATTCGCTTTAAATGAATGACCATATGGGGCGCCTGGGTGGCTCAGTCGGTTGAGTGTCCGACTTTGGCTCAGGTCATGATCTCGCGGTCTGGAGTTCGAGCCCCGCATCGGGCTCTGTGCTGACAGCTCGGAGCCTGAAGCCTGCTTCGGATTCTGTATCTCCCTCTCTCTCTGCCCCTCCCCCACTCACACTCTGTCTCTCTCTCCTTCAAAAATAAATAAACATTAAAAAAAATTTTAGAAGAAGTATTATCTATATTGTTTTCACAACTAGAGTGGCAGGGCTCTCACCTTATCCAGATAAATCAAAACATGGTTGTTGCTGACTTCTGTTCGGCTCACGTGGTTAGATCTTTCAAGCTGGAGAAAATTAATACATCACAAATGTTAATAAACAGATGAAGCCTCTGGGGAAACCAGAGAAAAGGAGAATTTGGATTACCAAATTAAGCCTGAGGGTAAAGCTGCTTCGAATGATTTTTGTAAGTAAAGATGATAATGTTTTTAAAGTAAAAATGAAAGATACTTGGGAGGCAGCATTTAATATTAGTATGGCACATGACCTATGTGTAAAGTTGATATATCTGCAGAAATGTGAAATAAATGTCCTAAACTTGAGAATTTTCCGTATTTCAATGTTCAAGTTACATTCTATTCCTTTATGAAGGAGGTTTCCTTTTTTAACTGTTTTTTTTTTTTTTTTTTTTTTTTGCCTGCTCTAATTTATAGCAATCTCATTTTCCTCTGAACTTCTGTAATACATCTAGTTTGTGCCCGTCGGTTATTTTTCATATATTTTTTCCACTGGTGCATAAGCTTTATCTTAAGAGTCTAAGCTCCAGGAATCTGCTGATATTCTTCTAGTACGTTATGGCTTCTAGAAGAGAGCTGTTTGCGAAATGAGACACACAGTCCTCCTGGGGGTCATCAAAGCAGCGGATGAAAAGTCTGCTGCATCTGGCAAGGTCACCATGTCTGCCCGGAAGGCTCAGGGGACTAAATGAATATTATGCCTAATACCTGCCACCTTAGTCTTAATCAGTGGTGGAAGGATGATCTCAGCACTGTTTGTCTCCGTTGGCCATTTGAGTTTAAAAGTAAGACTGGTTAATGATAATAATGCCTCGTAAAACCTTCAGAAGGAAGGGAGAATGTTTTGTGGACCATTCGTTTGTGTGTGTGGGTGTTTTAAGTTATTCGCTTTTTAAAATAAATACTTTTGAATGGGAACGACGTGATCAAAAACCTGTTCACAGAATTTTGAGATGCATGAAAACAGAGTTCCATGAGGAAAAAAGAAAAAAAAAAAACACCACATGTCAAAAAACCCATATACAAGCAGGCTAAATTGTATTTCTGATTTGGAGAAAGTACTAGCCTTTGGTAGAAGTTGATTTAAAATATTTTAAGATTTTCTTAGCCTGGAGATACATAAAACATCAAATGAACTAGAGCCTCCTGGACGTATAATAGACCTACCATTTTCACTGTTGGTTTCAGGGGAATGAAGCCAGATAGCATCTTCACATCAGTAATCACCATGTTGGTGGTGGGACGGCTCCCAGTGTAACTGAAGATTTGGGGGAGAAAGGAAATTAGGGCCTTCCGTGTTATTAAATATCCTTTTCTCCCATGTCCACAGTAAGCCATCACAGCCCTCAATAGTACATGAAAGCCTTCCTAAATATCCCACCCAAGTGATAGGGAGCTTGTTAAAGCCACAGAGACCGGGCTTTACCCTAGACCTGATGAATCAGGATTTTACGTGTGCGGACTCGAGGTTCTGGAGTTTAAGGAAGCTCTCTGTGAGTGACGCATAGCTGGGCCTGCGACCGCTAATCTCTGCGTGTTATTTGTTACGTATACTTTTAACTTTTGTCCTGAACGGTATCCCCAGCCAGGGTAGAACATTCCTGTGGGCAGAAACGTTTTTTGGTAAGCCCTGGAGCTATCTGCATGTTGCTGTGCATGTATGCAAATCGATTATTTTGTGTGTAATCTGAGGTTTGTTTATTGTCGGTAGGAATTCTAACTACAGACTCACTACGTCCTTCTATTCAGACATTCTGGCAATCGGAGAGAGCAAGAACAATACAGAATTTCATTACAATAGGATGAATTCACTTACATTTAGAATTAAATCAGGAATTCGGGTCAGAGGCAAGGGTGAATGTTCTCTTTTTTTAGTTCTTATTGAGGGGACCTAACTTTTCAATTATTTTTTTTTTTTTTGGGACCTAACTTTTCAATTATGAGGTTTCACAATCACACATCCTGGAGGCAGGGGAGGCACAACGCATATACCCCATCATGAAGCGATTCTGTATCGGCATGAGGACGCGTTGCTTTTTACAACAAATGTAGTGCAAACATTTATTGCCACCCCACTCAGCTTAATGGGAGTTCCGGTAAGAAGACTGGTTCTTTTTTTTTTTTTAACGTTGATTTATTTTTAGACCGAGAGAGACAGAGGATGAACGGGGGAGGGTCAGAGAGAGGGAGACACAGAATCCGAAACAGGGTCCAGGCTCTGAGCGGTCAGCACAGAGCCCGACGCGGGGCTCGAACTCACGGACCGTGAGATCGTGACCTGAGCCGAAGTCGGCTGCCTAACCGACTGAGCCACCCAGGTGCCCCTAGAAGACTGGTTCTTATACCCAGAATTAGACGACCCAGTCACAGGTCTTACCTGACATTCAGTGAGATCTGGAAGCTGGTGTGGGCTTTGGGTCCATCACAGGTTTGGGGCACAGTGTGTACATCCAAAGCAAACGGGGACTCTTCCTTTTCTGGCACAATATTGTATTTCAAGGATGTCTGTGGAACATCAAAGACAAAAATCTGTGTTCCCTCTGGTCACCAGAACTCCTCCAAGCTTCCTCAACTCGTTCTCTGGGTTGCCCTATCATTTGCTGAGTTAGAAATTTAAAAAAAAAATTTTTTTTAATGTTTTATTTATTTTTGACAGAGAGAGAGAGAGAGAGAGAGAGAGAGAGAGAAAGAGACAGAGCATGAGTGGGGGAGGGGCAGAGAGAGAGGGAGACACAGAATCTGAAGCAGGCTCTGGGCTCGAGCCGTCAGCACAGAGCCCGATGCGAGGCTCGAACTCGTAGACCGTGAGATCATGACCTGAGACGAAGTCGGAAGCTCAACCCCACTGAGCCGCCCAGGCACCCCGCTGAGTTAGGGATTTTTTAGTGAGGACTGTTCCGGTGGGCCCTCTGACCCCATGTGGCCCAAGAGTCTCACCTGGAGGTAGACACATCCTTCTCCTGTCACTGTCATGGTGTATTCTCCAGGCACCTTTGGCAATGAAGTCCGCTGCAGTAACAGGCGGTTGTTGCTGTCCACTTGGAATTTTTCGAAAACCGTCCCTGAGTATTGGATGGTCACCTGTGCAGGCTTCCCAGTTCCGGTGAAAGTGGCTTCCCCATACTTGGACAAGGCATGGAGAGCCACCACTGTGTCCTAGAAAAGACGAGTGAGAGAACCTGTGTAGGCTCAGTGTAACCTTTTGAGGGCCCAAAGGCACGTCGACAAGACGGGCCTTGACGTCCTCTTTCTTGCTTCCCTCGCTACTTAAATAATGGAGTTCTAATTTCCAGATTGATTAGAATCCTTAGATAGATAACAGAACCACGACATCCACATATCTGCCTCGGACTGGGTGCTTTAGAGGCTTCTTTTATTTCTCAGAAAATTGATCTTTTCCTATGGATGAATGTTTGTGGGATATGGGCTGTGGAAAGTATATGTGAATGGGAATCGTTCCTTGGCATTAGCTATTTGTCTAAGATGTCTTACTTTGTAATTGTGGTTATGTCTGCCATCACTCAACCAAAGATCAGTTTGCCTGTCACCCCAAATTAAACTCGGCTCTGTTGCTGAGTTCGGTGCCCTGAGAAAACCCAAGGTCCTTTGCAGCCATGAACAGGGGCATGCTTAATTGTAATTATCTTCTTGATTTATTGGCATTTTTTGGCTCTCCCTTTTCTTTTTTTTTTTTACCACAAGTCTGGATTCCTCCCACCCTTGCATGCCATCTTCTCAATTCTCAAATCTTCTCAGCATTGAACCTGAATGACATTCTTTAAACAATAGATTTAAGAAAGAGTAACTGTTGTCATAAAAGTATTCCGTGTTTTCCCCATTCATATGGAAATATAAGCCTAAATTCTCTGAAGATAACACTTTCTGCTGTGTACCTATTGACGGATTTTTTTTAGATAGTCTTACGATGTTGGCAATAATAAAGCAAGTTCTTCATGCTGGTGGTGAACAAATATTTGTATAGCAAAGGCTGAATAGTGGAAGCATAAAATGTGTCAGCTTCAAAATAAGCCGGTTAAAGGGGACCTTTGAATGCAGAGATTTGCAAGGAGAGCATTTTTGGGTTTTGAGCGGCGCTCCTGAGAACTGTTTGAAACTGTTCAAACTGTTTGAAACTGTTTCCAACTGTTGTTTGAAAGGGACTCTTAGAACTTCCAGAAGATTCCTGAAGGTAGGTTTTTAAAAGCCATTCTGCTGTGGCCATTGCACATAGGGTCTCACTTCTTTAGGGAGGTAGAGTTTTTATTGGCAGGAGGGGACTGTGATGATAACACTTTGACTTTGAGTTTTCTTTATTTCTCGCTCTCCCTGAATACTCATCATATTTTCCTCATTTCGAGTTATCTGCATCCTCATTTTTTCCTCTTGCATGTCTTTATATCTTGTTCAGAGCTTTTGTTCCCTGAAGGTGAAGCAAAAGTTTCTGGCAGACACAGACCTGGGTGGAGGAGAAGCCCCCGTGGGCATTCTGTTGCTTTAGGATCCAGCTCACAATGCCCGCGGCCAAAGTCAGGTCCTCGGAGGTCGGGCTGGGCTGGGCCATGAGGTGAGCGAGGAGCACATAGGATGTCATCTCCACCTCAGCTGAGGGAGCCTGGGGCTGATAAAGATGCCCCGCTGGTGCCTTGGGTTTCTGAGGTCGCTCCCAGTGGACGGAATTGTCTGGAGATGAGAAAAAGAGATTTGTGAGTAACCACATATTCATATCTAATTTAAGCCAGAGCTTAAGTGAAGGGTGCCTTCCAATTATATTCCTTTGGACCTTATCTAGATGCTTTTCCTTCTGCTTTTCCACCTGAACGTGGTTTGTTTCAGCCAGCCTAAGGCGGAAAATGGTGCTGAGTCGTAAGCCCACACCCAACGAAGTTGTCAAACGGTGGCTATGGTTGGGTCGTTGGGGAGAAATTGCAGAGCAAGTTCGCTCCCTGAGTGTGGGGGTTGCTCGTTTCTGATGTTATCCAGACCTTATCTGGGCTTTGTGAAATTTTCTATAAATTTTCCTATTGAGATTTCTTGTGAGGATCGCAGATGACATGAGATAATGGAGTTCGCACTCATTAGGGTGCGAACAGTACCCTAATAACAGTACGAAATAACGGTAATCCTTAAGGTAACCAAAGGCTGACCAGGGTGTGACCTAATGGGAACCGATTTGAACTGCTGTGGGAAGTAAATTACGCTGCGGAGTAAATCGCAATTTGGGAACATCCAGCAAAGGGGAAGATGTGTTTCGCCTACGAATCAGCGATTCACTTCTCGAAGTAGACCCTACAGGAGCTCACACCCACGCACAAGGAGACAGACACATAAGTGAGTATTCACTGCAGCACGGTTTGCAATAGCAACAAATAAGAAACAACACCTATGATGAGAGACTCTTTAATATAAGTTATGAGTTACCTATATTTTGCACTATATTATGCGGCAGCGAAAATAATGAATTAGAGCTATAGGCCCTCAGTAGGGGACTCCTGTTAGCACAATGTGGAACTTAAAAAACAAAAGGCAGACAAACAGACAAGAAAACAAGATGCAGAAATACTCAAAAAGTGTGATACTGTTGATTTAAGGATGAAGAACCCATCAAAATTCTGAATATTGTTTAGGAATATAGGTGGAGTAAAAATAAAGCTATCCATAGAAATGGTAATGACAAATTCAGGGTAATGGTCACCTTTGGGGGTGAGAGGGGCACACAGAATTTTTCCTGCATTGGTAATTTTGTATTTCTTAAGCTGGGAGGGAAGTATAAAGTGGTTTGCTGATTATCCTTTATGCTTTTTGGATATCTGAAAACTTCCCGATACATTTTAAGAATAAACAGTTAATGGCACTGTTGAGGCAGAAAGGTAGAATATATTTTATTGGATAAAATATTACCATTTGCATTTTATTTTCTATTTTTTCGACCTGAGCGGGGGAGGGGGCAGAGTAAATACTATTATTACCCCCATCTTAGTGATGAAGGAACTGAAACATAGACGAGTTAAGCGACTTGCCCAAGGTCACACTGTTAAACTGTTCTGGAGCCAGTCTCCAGAGGCTGAGCTTCTCACGACTACAGCGCACCTGCCTCTTATCTTTTGGTGTGTGACTTGCTTAAGAAGTTCCAGATTTTATGGTGATAGAGACAAAAGAAGAGAGGGGAAAGTGATCACAGGAGGTAGGTGGGGGGGGGGTTTGAGGTACGGTTCTTGATACAGAGAAGGCAGGATGTTTGCTCACCTTCCTTCACAGCTTCCTCATTAAGTAAGTGGAGGATCTCCTTGGTCCTGTCCTGGTTACCTACCAGGGCAAAAGCATAGGCCAACAGTGCCTTGGTGTAGACGTGCTTTTCATGGGGTCCTTCCTTTGCTGAATTCCAGGCTGACTCCAAGCAGAACAGGGCATTGCGCACAACAGTGTGCTGAGGGGGGAAAACAAGGAGGGGACCGAGCTATGTGAACAGGGACACTGGCTTTCCCGGGTAAACGCGGATCATTTTCCAAATGCATGCGTCCATCTGTTCCCGTTCTTTTCCTTCTTCTTTTTTTTTTTTTAACGTTTATTTATTTTGAGAGCACTCAGGAGGGTGAGAGAGGGGCAGAGAGAGAGGGAGACACAGAGAATCCCAAGCAGGCTCCATGCTGTCGGTGCAGAGCCCGACTTGGGGCTCGATGTCGTGAACCGCGAGATCACGACCTGAGCTGAAATCAAGAGTGAGGCGCTTAACCTACTGAGCCACCCAGGCGCCCCCATCTGTTGTCATTTTTATGGAGAAAGAGAATAGTATTTTTTATGTTATTATTACATTCGTAAGGCAGGAGCACAGACCATATTTTTAGAACTTATTTTGTATGTACATATGGCAGGAGTGGGAGGTCTTGGGGAGAAATAGCTTAGGGGGCATCCCTGGGATAGTGTATATCTTTCTTAATGGATGGACCACATTTCCTATTGATCCGAGAAGCATTGGCATGGCATAGAAGGAAAGCTGACACCTGGCTTTTAGTAAGGTGATATTTCTGACAGCAGGACAGCAGTTTGTGTCCAAACTATGCCTCAGCAAGGGAATGAGGTGGTACCTACAGTGGCGGGGAGAGGAATCTCCAGAAGGGCAATGGTGATGTAGGCAGAAAGGGTCACTTCGTCTTCCACTCCACCCTGTAAGTGTGGGGGGGTAGAGAGAGAGATTTGATTAATTGAACTTCTGAGAATGCTCTTAATCAGCTCCTGGGTGTCATGGAATGTATCCTTACTCGTCTGCATCCCCAGGGGGCAAATTAGCACAAGCAACCTACGTTCCATCCCCTCTTTCTTGGCACTATCCGGGATCTATCTATCAATCTATCTATCAATCTATCTATCTATCTATATATTATTTGTCTTTCCTAAGGAATTCCTATATTATCCTTATAGACATCAGAATGGACAGATAAAAGCTAACTCCACGAACACCTCACCTTAATGGCATTGTTGAGCAGAGACCCAGAGCTCCTGAAACAGCCATTGTCCTTCTGCTTTTGGGAGAGCCAGGTGAGGGCTTGGGTGATGTGTGCTTCATCAATGAAGATGTAGGCTCGAGCCTGGGCAAAAGTCTTCAGTACAAAGGCGGTAAGCCTGAGCAGGAGGGAGGCGATGGTGATGTTTATGTTGTGACAATAGTTGTATAACTGTGTCACGGTGACAGGCTTCATCGGACACCATTTACATTGATGTGAGTCACCTGACCGGTATTCACGTGTATTTAGAACTCCCATCTCCTTTAGACTGCTTGATTAATCTGCTAAATCTGGTAATTTCCTTGCTGACTCATTTTCTCTTTGCTACAGCGAGTAACGTTCTAATGTTCTTCTAATGTTACTTATCTTTACTTATTTGAGTAAGGTTTTCCATCTTTCTTCTCTTTAGAGACTTCCTTCTGTAGATGGCAGAATCTTCTACGGAAAATTGTGGTAACTTCTAACTGCTTTACTTTGCCTTAGGGATTTTAAAACAATGTTTCGTGTCACTGGGTCCCCCTCATTTCTTTCTCCCTATGAGTGAATTTATTCTCAGTCAAGATGAGTATGATCTAAAAACCCACCACAAGTGGAAGTTAACGTGGTTTGTCTAAAAGTTATGTGATACGTTCACTGGCCATATTATTTAAAAACTCATGGTTATGGGAGCGATTTTAGAAAAAAAATAGCCATTTAAAAATAGCTATCATATTATTATTGTTATTTTTTTTTAAATTTTAAATGTTTATTGAATTTTTTGAAGGAGAGAGAGACAGAGCGTGAGCGGGGGAGGGGCAGAGAGAGAGAGAGACGGAGACACAGAATCCAAAGCAGGCTCCAGGCTCCCAGCTGTCAGCACAGAGCCTGACGTGGGGCTCGAGCTCATGGACTGTGAGATCATGACTGAGCAGAAGTCGGATGCTTAACTGACTGAGCCATCTGGGCGCCCCAATTTCATTACTATTTTTAACCGATTTTAATTTTAAGTAATCTCTACACCCAACATGGGGCTAACTTAACAACATGAAGTCAACTATTGCATGCTCTACTGATTCAGCCAGCCAGGTGCCCCCCCAAAGGCATCTATTTTATTTTATTATTATTATTTTAAAATTTTACTTTATTTTTATTTTTTAGAAGTTTATTTATTTATTTTGAGAAAGAGAGAGAGAGAGAGCACGCACGAGTCAGGGAGGGACAGAGAGAGAGGCACGGAGACAGAATCCCAAGCTGGCTCTGAGCTGTCAGCGCAGAGCCTGATTCGAGGCTCAGATTCACAAACCATGAGATCATGACCTGAGCCGAAATCAAGAGTCGGGCGCTTAACTGACTGAGCCACACAAGCGCCCCCCCCTCCCCCCCAGAATAGCTATTTTAGAAAGAATATGCTTGGTGTTATTAACAGGATGAATTTTGGGGGCAGATCTAATATCCATGTATTTGGATGTCAACTTTTCTGGTGGTTACCTCGCTAGTCTTGGTATAGGTACTGAGCATAACCAACTACAGGTTTAATAATACATATGTGATAAGGTTACTGTGAATATACTTGTGATAATACATGTAAGAGAGCTGGTATGGAAATAGGAGCTCAAAAAACTGTCTATTCCTTACCAGGTATTGCCCTCATTCCTGCCATATTCCTCCCCAAAGGTGCTATAGGAGCCATCATGGTGCTTATAGGTCAGCTGTCTCTGGTAACCTGGAATAGAAGGTTAATGAAACAGTATGACAGACGGCATGTGTTTTGGCCGGAAAAATTACCAAAATGCCTTGGTCTCTGCTGATAGTTCTTTCTTTTAAAAAAATTTTAAAAAAGCATTTATTTATTTTTGAGAGAGAGAGCACACAAGTGGGAGAGGGGCAGAGAGAGAGAGAGAGAGGGACAGAGGATGCCAGGCGGGCTCTGCACTGACAGCAGAGAGCCTGATGTGGGGCTTGAACCCACGAACTGCGAGATTCTGACCATCTGGCGTCCCTTTGGTGATATTTCTTAAATTTTGCTGTCATATGTTAGAAGGGTCTGAGTTCTAAACATTAATGGGAAGTTGGACCCTGGATAGTTACCGTAAAATTAGCGGTCACAGCATGCGTACCAAAGTAACTATGATACTATGAGAAGCCAACATACCATAGAACCGATAAGTAATTCAAGCCTATTGGGAAATCCAGTGTATTGTTAAAATGACTCTGTGAAGTTTTCACTTACTTGTTTAATCACTCACCGGTATTGAGGTAGCCAATGGCCTTGGACTTCACCTCTGGAGTCAGCTGTTGTGTCTTATTTAGATAATTCAGAACATAGATGTTAGGAGCAAAGAGGACCATATTCTGTTCTCCACAGCCATAGGGCATTTGGAGGAGATTTTGTATATTTTGCATGGCAGAGCCCAAGATGTCTCCTAGGGAATGGGAGAGATGGGACATCATAAGTCTTCTAGATTATAATCTATCCGAATCCTTAAGAAGAAAGGAATAATTTTAGGGAGGTTGAAAAATGAAGATTTGGGGCAAGGGTGAGTTGTCCAGGGACAGGAGTATGATTGGGAGCAATGAACAAGCCCAAAGACAGAGGGAAGACTGAAGTTGAAATTAGAGTTGTTATTTTGAGGGAGTATTTATGGAAAAGAAATACAGTAAAAACTGCCCATATAGTAGAATGATTCACAGGGACGGAGCTCACCCAATACCGAGATGGAGGCTCGGGCAGATTCTTCTACCACGTTCTGTGGCAACTTCAGAGATAATTGTTCAGACACTCCGGTATCTAGAGAAACACACAAGCCATAATGAAAATAATGCTCCTGCAGAGCTCCAAAACACAGAAGCCAGACTATGCCTTATACTTAAACTTCCAAAAAGTTGTCCCTCTTTCAGTATTTCCCTTAAAAAAAAATACATACATATATATATATATGTGTATATATATATATATATATATATATATAATCTTAAATGTGTACAAATGGGATTCTGAGATTTCTAGAAATTCTTCTTCCCCATCCCTCTTTTCCCCCATGTATTTAGAGTGCATTCCAAACAAGGCTACAAATTGACAAGTGCCCATGATGTTGTGACTCCGTCGTGACCATCCCGTGGCTAGCATGAGATGGTTATCACAAGATGATCAGTTTAGCGTCTATTCCTAACCTCCTTACTCGACAGTTGTATGAAAAACCCCCCTAATGTATACATAAGCAAAGGAAAAATCTCTGGGATTTCCAAATTCCGACAACAATGTCCTTACTGCCCTCAAATTTCACAGGAAGATCGTATTTTTATGGGGGCCCAAGACATGGGACTTGGGGGGGGAAGGTGAACAGTATCTGACTCACTGAACATAAAATAATTGCTGCTGCTAGGCATACATTTACTGCCATTTTAGGATTGGTAAATTTCATGACGATGAAAGAGAAATGTAGCATTTATCTTCATGCTGCGTCCCCCTTCCTCATGAAATTAACATTGAAACTGGTCAAAGGGTACACATTTTCAGTTATGCAGGAAGATTACACTGTAGAGATCTATTGTATAGAACAATGCCTGCTATTAACAATACCATACTGAACACTTAAATGCTTATTTGCTAATAGGATAGATCTCATACTAAGTGATCCTATCACACGAAAAATATGCTAATAAGTGAGTGGCAGGAAACTTCTGGAGGTGATGGATAGGTTTATAGTATAGATTGTGGTGACAGTCTTACAGGTGTATATTTATTTCCAAACTCATCAAGTTGTATACATTAATTATGTATGTTGTTAATTACATTTATATACACAGTTGTGTATATAAATTTTAATTTTAGATACACAACTATATATAATATATAATATACAATTATATAATATATAATTTACAATTATATAATATATAATTATATAATATATAATATATAATTATATATATTATATATTATTTATATGTTAAAAAATTTTTTTAACGTTTTTTATGTATTCTTGAGAGAGAGAGATAAAGTGCATGTGCACACTTGCATGCAAGCATGGAGAGGCAGAGAGAGAGAATCCTAAGCAGGCAACATGGGGCTCGAACTCATGAAGCCTGAGATCATGACCTGACCCGATATCGAGTTGGATGCTGGGGCGCCTGGGTGGCTCAGTCGGTTGAGCGGCCGACTTCAGCTCAGGTCACCGTCTCGCGGTCCGTGGGTTCGAGCTGTCAGCACGGAGCCTGGAGCCTGTTTTGGATTCTGTGTCTCCCTCTCTCTGACCCTCCCCCGTTCATGCTCTGTCTCTCTCTGTCTCAAAAATAAATAAACGTTAAAAAAAAAAAAAAAAGAGTTGGATGCTTAACCACCTGAGCCACCCAGGGGCCCTGTATTATTTGTATGTTAAAAAAAAAAACAAAAACTCTCTTACCTTCCCCCCAAGAAACTTTTGTAAGAAAACAGATACCAGAGAGGAGCCTGAGTGGATTCTCTCTCTCTCTCTGCCCCTTCCCCTCTCTCTCAAAATAATTAAATAAACGTTAAAAAAAAACAACAGATGCCATAAAAAAGGTAAAAGACAAATTACCAAGCCAAAAAAAAAAAAAAGCAACTTATTCAATAGGTAAAGAATCAGTGAGATACAGATGAATCAGAAAAAAAAAAAAAAAAAAATCACTGCGACCTGAAAGGTCACAGGATATGAAGGCATTCATAAATGTGTAAAAATGAGCTCATCATCACTTGTGATTGTAGAGATTTAGATTAAAACATTATATTTTTTGGGGGCGCCTGGGTGGCTCAGTCGGTTGGGCGACCGACTTCGGCTCAGGTCATGATCTCGAGGTCTGTGAGTTCGAGCCCCGCATCGGGCTCTGTGCTGACAGCTTGGAGCCTGTTTCGGATTCTGTGTCTCCCTCTCTCTCTGACCCTCCCCCGTGCATGCTCTGTCTCTCTACGTCTCAAAAATAAATAAACGTCAAATAAAACATTATATTTTTTCATCTAAAATTTTCACCAAAATTGAAAACTTTCATGGTAAAAGATGCTGGTGATCACGGAGGGAAATATAAACTTGGTGAGAATATTAACATTTAGGTATTAGCAAAAGGGTTTTTAAAGTTCTATTAAAACTGGAGAAGATACATATCACTTCTTAATTAGGAATTTCACATTTTACAAATAAATATACTTGCATCTGGGGGCGCCTGGGTGGCTCAGTTGGTGAAGCGTCTGACTCAGAGCCTGCCTGGAATTCTCTGTCTCCCTCTCTCTCTCTCTCTCTGTCCCTAACCCGCTCGCTCTCTATGTCTCTTTCAAAATAAATAAACACTTAGAAAAATACTTGCGGGGCACCTGGGTGGCTCAGTCAGTTAAGTGTCCGACTTGGGCTGAGGCCACGATCTCATAGTTCGTGAGTTCAAGCCCGCATCAGGCTCTGTGCTGACAGCTCAGAGCCTGGACCCTGCCTCTGCTTCTGTGTCTCCCTCTCTCTGTCTGCTCCTTCCCAGCTCATGCTCTGTCTCTCTCTCTCTTTCTCAAAAATAAATAAACATTAAAAAAATTAAAAAAAAAAACCTTGCATCTATACATAAGGAGGTATTTATTTATTTATATTTATTCATCTGGCAAATAGTTAAGAAAATGAGGAATAGCTAAAATACCCATCAGAACTGTGATACATCGATAGTATGGAATTTTACTAAAATTACATCAAAGGGAATTACCTTTTAGGAATGGGACTAAAAGGGATTCCTTAGTTCTATAATTTAACATGGTTAGATTTTTAAGCTAGATTGCTGAGTAAGAAGTCATGAAATGTTACTTATACAAGTTACAGGATGAAACTTAATACCATTTACATAAATCACATATACAAATAAATTCATCTATGCATATTATTTTTAAACATATATGGATGATAATTAAAGTATTAAAAATATTGCCTTTAATATGAAGTTGTGTTTTCTAAAGGAGAATGTATTTTTGTATAACACAGACAATAAAAATTAATTAAGAAATTTTTTTTGCTGTTTATTTTGGGGAGAGAGACAGAGTGTGAGTGGGGGAGGGGCAGAGAGCGAGGGAGACACAGAATCTGAGGCCGGCTCCAGGCTCTGAGCTGTCGGCACAGAGCCCAACATGGGGCTCGAACCCATGAACCATGAGATCATGACCTGAGCCAAAGTCAGATGCTTAACTGACTGAGCCACCCAGGTGCCCCCAATAAAAATTAATTTTAATAAAACAGCTTGATGATCAGCTTTAGACACATAAGAAATAAATCAAAGTAAAGAACTCAGGAATGGAAGGCAAGCCATGATAAAAGGATTTGGTGGTAAATTCACTTAAATGTAGAAATAAGGCTACATAACCAGGCAATTACGTTTTTAGAACACATTTTATATATTTGAAGTCTTGACAGTATAATAAACACAGTAAACAAAAATTAATAGGTAGTCAGAGAAAGTCAAGAAACACATGTATGGTGTTGACTCCATGTTGTTTGAGGTGAGAACACATTGTGTCGATAAATTTCTTAGTGTACTAAATTTCTGTGTTTTTGTTTATACTAGAAAATTCTTCACCGAGATAAAGTCATATCTTCTATTGTGAGTTTCTGTAGTGTCTTCTCAAATGGGTTGATGGTTCTCTGGGTCTTACTTACCTTGTAGGGAAGCGTAGGAATAATATATAATGTCATATACATATATATATCATATATATATGTTATATATAAATATATATCATATATATAATATATATTATATGATATAATATCATATATAATATACATTATATAATATATAATATATATTATATATAATATATGATATATATCTATATAATATATATCATATATATTATATATATGTTATATATAAATATATATAATCTATATGATATATAATATGATATAATATCATATAATATATGATATCATATCTATATAATATATATCATATATGTATATATATGATATATATATAACCTGTCTCCTGGACTTTATAATAATATACAAAATTCTTCGAACTTTAAATGTTACACAAACTTTGGTCAATGCTATCTTAATTATGATGAGTGACTCTTACCTGGTGGACAGAGCAGGGAGTTGAATGTTGCTTCCTTCTCTAGTCCTTCAGGCTTTAGGTGGAAAGAAAGAAAAGGTAGAGGTAAGAATGGACATGTACGTTGGTAGTAGAACTGACTTCCAAATGTATTACATAAACAAATTCTGTAAGTATAAGCAATATGAAGGAGACAGGTTGATAGATGAGGAGGAAGTGAGGGAAAAATGATATAAATATTGAGACAGAGAGAGAGAGATGGAGAAAGAGAAGAGGAGAGAATATTGTGAACTCTTCTGTGATTATGTATTATTTAACCCTTCTTAACTAAAACTTGGAATCTCAACTGGATTCACCATTGTTTTTATTGACTCATTGTGACCTATCAAATGGATTGGCTTACTTACTTCAACCAGCAGAGACTTGATGATTGTGTCTTTCTTTCCATATTCAGGGACCACAGTCACCTCGGTCCCACATGGCTCTTGAGACTCCAGTGCCTCTGCGCTCACGGTGAAGTTCACACTTCCTAAAAAAGGGGCAGTACAGATGAGCACCATCGCCTTCTTTCTCCATGCCTCCAAACCTCAAGCTTCATAAGTGTTCAATGTTTTGTAACCTCTTTTTGTTTTTTATTTATTTATTTATTTATTTATTTATTTATTTTTTAAATGTTTTATTTATTTTTGAGACAGAGAGAGACAGGGCATGAGCAGGGGAGGGGCAGAGAGAGAGGGAGACACAGAATCTGAAGCAGGCTCCAGGCTCTGAGCCGTCAGCACAGAGCCCGACATGGGGCTCGAACTCACAAACCGCGAGATCATGACCTGAGCCGAAGTTGGACGCTTAACCGACTGAGCCACCCAGGCGCCCCAACCTCTTTTAGTTTTATAACCACACAGGAGCAGGAATGGAAACACAGAGGCTAATGATACTGAGAATCCAAGGCGGAGGTGGAAGTAAAGGAAGTGGGGACAGCCTTCTAGAGTAAAAGACACAGGCGAAAATCCTACCATTGGAGGGGGTGTGATTTTGCCTGAGGGAAAGAACATTAGACGTAAGGATCCTGCTGACATATACAATCCTTGAGTAGAGAATTGTCTCTAGGAGAGTGTCCCTCACCTAATGCCTTTGGTGTTACTGCCCAGGACAAAGTTTGCCGGCCATTCCCACAGATGCAGTGAGACTCTTGTTTCTTCTCCTGGACTAGGAATGCAGGAGATTCGTCTAGCTGCACATTAACCTGAAACCACACGTAAATCCAAGAGACAGATCAGAAGGAGAAGGAGACCAAAAGCATAATGGTTTGAAATAAAGCGTGTTGGGGATTGGTTTAGGTTGCCTAATAGTAGAGATGATCTAAGTGCAGACCAACTACCTTTCCATGATCTGACATGGAAACCTTAGTATTTTTCAATAATCTGCTCATTCATGGGGTGGGACAGGAGGTGCAAAAGTCATGATGGCATGTTGCCTGTGGAAACTCTACCTCTCTGGCCTGGGATCTTGACCATTCCTTCAGCTCTCCCAGCAGAGTGTTACAAGATTTATAAATGCTTGTGGTTTCAGGGGAGGTCAGATGCTCACAAATAACTTTCAAAGTGAGGTTTGATACGTCTATTGGTCTATGATGCTATGTGAAAATTAAATACGTGGAAGGTAGAAGTCGAAACCTTAAGGGATCTAAGACGTGAGAATGAAGCGTACTGATTTTTGTCCACCTTGTCAGAAATCTTCATACTGCACAAGCTTCCTAAACTTATGGGGTTGTGGTAAGGCTCAGAAGCTTGTTTTAAGTTGCACGTGTTTGGAAATACCAGCAACCATGGCGTCTATAACATATGAATATCTCTGAGAGGATTCCTCTTCTGGTGAGCTCATCTGGCACAGTATTTCAAAGAGTGCAGTTTTCAATTTATTGGACTGTCACCTTGTGTTCAATTGAGGAAAGAGAGGTCCTTACCCGGATGCAATTGGAAAGGTAGTTTAGGACAGTGGCCTTGAGAGTGAAGGTCTCTCCGCGGATCACAGAGTAGGGCATTGTGAGCTCCACAAAGAAGGGCTGGAAGGCGCGGAGGGAGGCGGGAAGAGAGAGACCAAGCCCAGTGTCATTGGACAGACAGAGGGCCCCTGCCTTCCATTCCGTGATGGTGTCAGGGACTGTTACTCCCACTTCAGCCACACCTGATGCGCTGGGGAGGATAGAAATGTGAAGAACAGAAAGTAAACTGTGAAATAAATTCTTTCTAGGAAGAGAACTCCTATAAATAATTCTATTGTCGTGACCTGAATGCACTCAGTAGAAATATCAATAAAGGAGAGGATAATCAAGGCTTGAAATGGGAAAATATTAGAAGTCCTTTCCTTCCAATTCTGTTTGCAATTCTAGTCTATATCAGAATCTTCTCTAGACATATAACTATAGCATTGTCTATTATAGACAATGTTGTTACAAATTGAATCTGTAATTTGAGATTGCTCTTAAATTTTACTCTTGAAAATACTGTTCCAATGAAGGCAGGCTTACAGTTTTTAATTCTACTACGACTGCGTCTCGTTGGTCTGACTGATTCTGTGCTTAACCCAAGACTGTTGGCCGGTGAAAGATCTCTTATAGGTGTTAGTCTACGCAGTACCTGGTCCTTATTCCCATTTTCTGGAAGTCTTAGAATTAAATATGTGCAAAATTTCTCAGCTCTGATATAATTAGAAGAGTGAGACTTCATAGCAGAAGTACTTATGTTCAGCCTCTCCTGAAAATAACAACATGTCTGAAAGAAATACTTGGATATTGAAAAATTAGCCAAATCCGGAAAATCGTGAGGAGTCTATATTCTTACCTTTTATATATAAAGAAAGTTACTTACTCTACGGCCACCAAGTCCCAGATCCACGTCTCAGGGAAATACTTTCTCACAGTCTCGGTGAACGCCTCTGAAACATGTGCCATTTCTGTAATTTCCTGGCCTCTTTGCAATTGAGATACGGCTATGGTGGGCGAGGGAGGAGACAGAAATAACAAATACAAAGATTAAGCTTATGAGAGCTTGTAATACATGTTACAAAAGAAATAAACAGGCTGATGGAACAGACAGGAACCAGGAGAGGATGCTTTGGTGTTAAGGGAATACTTCTTTGAGGAAGTGATATGTAAGCCGAATTCTAGAGCTTAAGTTTGGACTAGAATAAGTCCAAAGTGGACTAGAATAAGTCCAAAGTGAGTGGGGGTAAGAGAATCACAAATACAGGACATGGATATTTAGAGGCAGAAAGAGCCTTGGATTGCTCTTTCTTGGATTGCTTGAAAAGAGAGTTTTGTAACGTGGATTGGAAGAAGGGCAGGAGTCAGTTTCCATTTGGTATGTTCCTCTGTGGGGTCAAAGAACCATTGTCCCCAAACATTATGACAGTGGTTCTGAGAAAGTTTATAGGAGTGAAGGATCGAGGATAAAAACGTTTTTAGGGCGTGAGGGTGGCTCAGTCAGTTAAGCGTCTGACTTCGGCTCAGGTCGTGATCTCGCGGTCTGTGAGTTCGAGCCCCGCATCGGGCTCTGGGCTGACAGCTCAGAGCCTGGAGCCTGCTTTGGATTCTGTGTCTCCCTCTTTCTCTGCCCCTTCCCCGCTCGTGTTCTGTCTGTCTCTCTCTCTAAAAAATAAAAATAAACATTAAAAACGAGTTCTTTCTTTCCACATGTGTCAGAAGGTCAGTGGGGTTCTCTTGCCTGTTTACTTTCTGTTAATGGTGTGCTGGTAAATATTTAACAACCAGTTCTCTGAAAAAAAATTTGTGCCTGTACATAAGTTTGCTATAAATTCCACTTTTTAAAAAACATTTATTTTATTATTTTTTAAGTGTTTACTTTTGAGAGAGAGAGAGAGAGAGAGAGAGGAGGGGGAGGGGCAGAGAGAGAGGTAGACAGAATCTGAAGCAGGCTCCAGGCTCTGAGCTGTCAGCACAGAGACGACGTGGGGCTTGAACCCATGAACCATGAAATCATGAACCATGAATCATGAAATCATGAAATCATGAACCATGAATCATGAAATCATGGCGCCACCCAGGCGCCCCTACTATAAATTCTACTTTAAAGGATTATAGACTTTAGCTTATAAATAATAAAAAATATATAATAATATTTATTTAAATTCCATATAACTAATGAATTTTCATTGAGTATTTTCCTTGATTTTTTGACAAACTCTTTATATTCCACCATGATTTGACAATATCAAACTATAAATAAATGGTTACTTAGTGTCTGATTCACCAGTAAAGTAGCCCATATCACTGACAAACAAATGTGATTTCAACATGAATACTGACCGATATTTTGGGGAAGTTAGAGCTTCCTTACCTAACTGGTGCGAATGTAGTCCCAACTTGTGAACATTTCTGTTTCTATTTATGCTGATTCTGTGACTAGAAATTATATCTTTCCTTCCAACCTCACACATCTCCATTTACTAGAGGTGGATTCTTCCTCTTCTTCTTCTTCTTCTTCTTCTTCTTCTTCTTCTTCTTCTTCTTTTTAAAGTTTATCTTATTTATTTTGAGAGAGAAAGAGCAAGTAGGGGAGAGGCAGAGAGGAAGGGAGAGAATCCCAAGTAGGCTCCATGCTGTCAGCACAGAGCCCGAAGCAGAGCTTGATCCCATGAACTGTGAGATCCTGACCTGAGCCCAAATCAAGAGTGGGATGCTCACGGCGCCTGAGTGGCTCAGTCGGTTGAGCGTCCGACTTTGGCTCAGGTCATGATCTTGCGGTTCGTGGGTTTGAGCCCCATCGGGCTCTGTGCTGATGGTATAGAGCCTGGAGCCTGCTTCGGATTCTGTGTCTCCCCTTCTCTCTCTGCCCCTCCCCCGCTCATGCTCTCTCTCTCTCTCTCTCTCCTTCAAAAATAAATAAATTAAAAAAACATGAAAAAAAAGAGTGACGCTCAATTGACTGAACCACCCAGGCACCCCTAGAAGTGGATTCTTCATGAATGAGTTTCCTGATTGCTCAATCAGAATTAATCCTTTCTTTTATTCTGTATATCTGTACCTCTGTCTCTCTCTCTCTTTAAATGGGAGTATAGTTGACATACAGTTCCTGTACCTCTCTTATGAAACTTCTTACAGTCTGCCTTGTATCCTCGCCAGCATTGCATATGTGGGGGCTCGACACAATCAGAATGTTTGGGTTTGTATTGCTATGTGATCTTGAGCAAGAACCTTAATATATCTGAATCACAAGTTCTTTTTTATTCATTTTATCACATTTTATATTTTTAAAACATCTTTTGTTTGATTCAGTATATTAGCTTTTATTTTTATTTTTTTACCTGGAGAAGCAAATAGTCTTCGAGATGACTGCATTGCATAGGGTTCAGGTGGTGAGCATACTTTGGGTTTATGAATCCTTGTGTTGGTGAATACCTTTAAGCCCATATCCTATGAAGGAAATTATCACCGAATTAGTACATAAATATGAAATATATAGGCACATACTTCATTGAATTTCACAAACATTCCAATTAGCTTAATACTAAACTTTTTTTTTTTATTTAAGTGGAGCCCAACTTCAAGCAGGGCCTGAACTCATGACCCTTAGATCAAGACCTGAGCTGAGACCGAGTCAGATGCTTAACCGACTGAGCCACCTAAGTGCCCCAATATTGAACTTTTAATGCTCACATCTGTAGAAAGGACATTGGTATACTCACGGAAGTAATTTTATTCTGTTGGTAAAACTCTTTTAACAGAAATATTTTATATATGTGACATTTATAAATAACACAAGGCAATGAATTTCGGGAAAAATTAAAAAAAAAAAAAACTTGATTACTAGTCCAAAAAGTTCTAGCTCTGGCCCTTTGCTATGATCAGATCTGCCACTATTCATAATCTTGGAGAAGTCACTTGACCTCTCTGTGTCCCGTTACCCTCAACTGTGATATGAAGGTATTAAAACAAATATGTATTTTTTGCATATATAATATTCCATGAATCTTTAGAATTCAAAATCTTCAAAACATCTTTAGAATCTAAAATACAAGGAATTTACCTGTAGGAAGCTATACATATCTTTTTCATTTGTGTTTGATACAGGCGAATACATGATTCCATTGATAAAGACATTACGGCTATTGACACAGTCTTCATCATCTTCCTCCTGTTGATTCAAACTCGCAGGGAAACCAGTGAGGTCCTTCACTGGTAGCAGGTTATAAACCTGTATGAATGCAAAGGACAAAAGGACAAACTTATTTGTGGCTTATTCTTCTTACATGCAAAGAGAAAAGAAAAGCATAATTACCGTCAGTCTTGTTTGAGTGCCACTGTTGCTTAAATAATTTACAGAGATGAAGCTGTTTTAAGAATTTTAGGGAAAAACACCCCCAAACATCCCCATCGAAGTACGCAAGGATCACGATAGCTCGTTACACAGTTCAGAGGCAAACACTAGACTCCATACTAGAATGGAATAAAACTTTATTGGGATAAATCTATGCCTGCTACATTTGGGACATGGTATAAAACATCACCTGATAGAAGGAAATGATAGTTATGTCTCTCCTTGTGGTTAGCAACTGACTCAGTGTATAACAACGTTAACGAACACATGTTCTGAACGGGCACATGAATAAGTAAATATCCTCTATATAGGATAGGATAATATTTTCTTAGGCATATTCTCCATCTCCCCCCCTCGGGGAGCATATTATATGTTCTCGTCTATCTCATCTATGGAAGCAGAAGTTCCATGAGAGCATGGCTTCTTGTTGTTCAAGGAGTTCACTAATAGATCCCCGCATTCCAACAAACAGTAGGTACACCTACAACACAGCAGGTACTAAATAAATACCTATTGAATGAATGGTTTATGTTACTGGGAACAAAGTGTTTCATTAGTAAAATACTATCAAGGCTTGAGAGGACTGGACTAGTGTTCTAACCCAGGTCTACTCCTAAATACCTGAAAGCTTCTACTTTTTTATTGAAAATTAATAGGATATTCTGCCTTATCTATCCACCAGTGTTGCTATAATTTAAAAAGATCCTGAGATGGGGCGCCTAGGTGGCTCTTCAGTTAAGCGACTGACTGTTGATTTTGGCTCAGGTCACGGTCTCATGGTTTGTGGGATTGAGCCCCATGTCTGGCTCGGTGCTAACAGCATGGAGACTACTTGGGATTCTCTCTCCCTGTCTCTCTGCCCCTTCCCCCCTTAAAGTAAATTAAAAAAAATAAAAAAAAAAATAAAAGGACCCCAAGAAGGATGAAATTATTCTATAAACATAAAACATTGTATTTTTCCATATATGCCCTTGCTCCCTCTACTGAAATGTACTCAATACTTCCTTTAGAAGAATTCTAATATTTTCAATTAAATTCCATTTGGAAGGACTAAAAAACTAAAAATCGTTTCTTATAACTTTTTTTTTTAGGGAGTAAAAAATATAAATTTCTCTTTGTAAAATTTTGACAGTAAAAAAGAAACTTCCGGAAGAGGTTATTTCAATTGGCTTCATATTGAAAATTTGAAGACACAAGCAAATGACTATTAGCAAGTGTTGACTTGTTTCTCATTGTTCTACTCCAGCATACACTTGTGCTATTTCTTCCATTGACATTTTAAAGGATTTAATTTATTAATGTCATTTATCATATAGTAATTCATTTCTCCAAAAACATTTTTTTTTAAGTTTATATATTCTGAGAGAGAGAAAGCACACATGGGGAAGGAGCAGAGAGAGAGAGAGAGAGAGACAAGAAACCAAGAATCCCAAGCAGGCTCCACACTGGCGTTGCGGGGCTCGAACTCATGAGTGGTGAGACCATGGCCTGAGCTGAAGTCAGATGCTTAACCAACTGAGGCACCCAGGTGCCTCCATTTTTCCAAATCTTTATTCATCAGAGACAATGTATATCTTCCTTCAGAAATTGTGTTCATCTTGGAACCTACAGTGTTTGATATAATTCTTAACAAAAACAGAAATTTGATATTTCATATCAGTTGTCGTGCATCTAAATGTACCACTTTTGTTAGGCTTTTTCAAACATTACAACTAGTTTGAAAATACCTATTACCAGTTTAGAGAGCTCCAGGATTTCAGGGGCTTTGAATGGTGCATGATTTTATTGACATACATATATATAAACAAACACACATGTACATATGCGTGTTTATGTTTGTATACGTATATAAACTTAGGTAAACAAATACATATCTATGTGTTGAAATGTAATATATTTCTCACCCAAAAGAGTGCCCATGAAAGAGATCAAAGCTACTAACTCCTAAGTAAATAGAATTTTGATAGATTCTATCTTACTCAGATAGGCCTTTCTCCTCGCCCTGAGCCCCTCACACGGCCCTTCCTGACCCCCCAGGGCTGCCGGGAACTCACCGAGGCCGCGGACAGCTCAGCCTCGGGCCTCATGAGCAGCACACTTTGGTCCACGGCACGGAGGGCGCAGAGGGACTGAGGAGAAGCTGAGACTCGCAGGTGGACGTGTGAGGCCGGGAGACTTTGTGCTGGACGGAAGCTCAAGTCCACCTATGAAATTGGGGAGAATGGTCAGAAAAACAAATGTCCTGATTTAATTGATCGTTCACAAGCATTTCCTGAGTGTTCCATACATTCAGGACGTACTCACTTTATTTGACTTGGCGGTGGTCGGCACCATGGGAGTCTTGAGGCTTTTTGTCCCCTACGCTTCACTCTGACTCCCAAGAATCAGTTGAACCATTGTAATGACATCTAATTCTCATAAATGATTAAATTTAAGATTCCATTTTTTACCTTTGTTACACGGTAAGGTGTTTGTTAAGTGTGGGTGAGTGCACATGGTTCTAGATGCTCTCGTATTTTTCTTTTGGCTCCCTAGTAATCTTAAAAACTCGTGTTTCCAACGTTTCATCATAGACGGGAGCAAGATACTCTGAACTGTATCATATAGTAAGCGACAGTGCACGAGAATTTTAAACTAGGAGGCAAGTGGCATGGATTCCTCATGCGTCTCTGCCATTCCCTTGCTGAAAATCTCTGGAGGGTTCATTTTAACCCCTTTGGCCCCAGTGGTTCACATGCAGAAAATAATTGATAATAATAGCAACTGAAAAAAAAAAAACCCACCTTGTTGGACAGACAGTTTTCAATCTTATATTTTGCAGAATCCCCAACCACTTCCCCGTCAGGTAAAATGGTGTAGATGAGCAATCGGGCGATGGGAGCAATGTCTGTGTCCACAGGGACTGACACCGAAAAGTGGCCTTTCACTGGAGCGCAGAAAGAATGAGGAATTGTGAGTATGGGTTAGACGTCTCCCCAGGGCTGAAATGAAAGTTTTCTGTCCCACGAAGCCAGGTCTTAGGAGCCTGGTCTGGTTAACGGCTGTTTCTATTGGTTGGTATAATGGGTAGCAACCAGCAGACCTAGTAGGCTTAGTAGTAAACATAGAATGTTTACCTCTAAGAATTCTGTACCTCTGAGAACTCTAGCTTTAGGAAAAACCTTATCAAAGTGCTCTCTTCTCTTATCATACAATGGTTCCAGGCTAATTTTCAGCTTTAGCTCGTCTACACAAAGTTCTGATTTTATCTGAGGGCATGGAGACATCCACCCCAAACCCTGATCTAGACTTCACACTAGAGAAGGGAGATAGAACCAGAAGTTACGAAGAAGCATCAAAAGAGTGGTTCACTGATAAGTTTTGTTGTAAGTGGTCCCTGAGACTTCCTTAGAAGAGCTGAAAACTTCGGAGGTTTATATCCGTCCGTATCTATTCATGGTGAGAGTCCCATTCCATGGTGGAAGTACCCAATTTAACCTTTCATAAATCAGAACTATCTTCAAAAGGGAATATGATAGAAAGATATAAATGACTCAGCAAAAGACGGAGCATATGGAAAACATTCCAAAATTTTACCTTTCTCTCCATTTCCTAAAACAATTTTAAAATGCCATTTGAGAAGAAGCTCTGTGAATGTCTATGGTTTGAAAACGTGGAATACGCATAGATTATAAAACAACAACATCAACACGTTAAATGATCTGGACAGAATACAGTGCTGAAGGAAAAGAAAAGAAATATTCGGTAAAGGGCGAAAAAACAGCACCCCATTATTTCTTTCCCTTCTCAGCTTCTCATTTATTGGAGTTAGACGGAAATCCTCTCTCTTTTTTGAAACGATTTCTGGTATTTCTGCAGTGGAAGGCTGACTGTGTCGGAGTGGGGCAGAAATGTGGAATTATGGAAATACTCACCATCTCCCTGCTTCACAGGCAGCACATAGGTCCCAGTTCGGACAATGCCTCCCTTTGCCATTATCTGCAGAAAAGGCAAGGAAAAGGAACTTGGTTTGCCTGACAAAAATCTTACACCCCATGTCTTGCCCTTCATGCGTCATTCTTGCTTTCTTGAGCCCGAACTGGCAATAATTGGCCCAAAGAGAAGCCAAACTTTCAAAAGGAACATGGATAATAAGTCAAAGTAGTGACATCTAAGGGGTTTCCTGGTTCTTTGCCCCTCAGAGGGCTCTTGTCTATGGGGAGTCAACCAACTGGCCTTCCTTCTCACCAGATAATAGAACACGAGCTCCTTCAGCGTCTCCAGGGCGTGTGCATTCAGGATATAATGTGCTTGGACTGTCTGAGTTTGGCCACAGGGCAGTTCATGAGGCATGGGCTCTAGGTGGACAAAACTCTTGCTTAGGGAGAATACAAGGTTCGCAGTGTGATAAGCTTCTTCGTTTTCTGCTGACAGCCATTGATAGCCATAACAGGGACTCTGATCCTTGTATTTGACCTAGTGAATTAAAAAAAAAAACAGTATTAATTTCATAGATCATATGTCAGAGGGAATCAAAGTTCTCACAAAACTGCCTTGGTTCATCGTCCTACCTTAACTAGCACCTAGAAATCTTTTACTCCACAGTAAAAAGTGAGAGAGTGTTTATCTCTATTGCAGGCCTTTGCACCGCAGAGGCTCCCTGGGTTGGTATTTAAATTTCTGAAGGGCATACACAGAGGCATCTTTTGCTGTGTTTCGTTTGCGCGACACTTTTTTGGGGGCCACTTTACCTACGCAGACAGAGACGCTGGAATTCTAGAAGCCCATTGAGGAGACCAAATAGTCTCCAGAAACTGAAGAACTACACTTCGGAGACTTATTTACGATGGATTTCCACCAGGTATTATGAATATGTCATGTTTCAACCTTAAGGGTCTGAGAACACTTCCTGTCAATAGCGTTGGGTTCCAGAGTTGAGTTGGTCAATTAGCTGAAGTCTATCACTCCTGGGCTGTCTGTGGCTGATTATTTTATTTTGCTTTCTGAATGTTTACTTATTTATTTGGAGAGCGAGAGAGCTTGTGTGGCAAGAGCAGGGGAGGCGCAGAGGGAGAGGGAAGGAGAGAATCCCAAGTGAGCTCTGAGCTGCCAGCACAGAGCCTGAAGTGGGGCTCGAACCCACCAACCTTTGAGACAATGGTTTGAGCCGAAATCAAGAGTCAGACGCTTACCCAACTGAACCACCCAGGCTGATTGTTTTTTGTTTTGTTTTGTTTTTTCAACGTTTATTTATTTTTGAGACAGAGAGAGAGACAGAGCATGAACGGGGGAGGGGCAGAGAGAGAGGGAGACACAGAATCGGAAACAGGCTCCAGGCTCTGAGCCATCAGCCCAGAGCCCGACGCGGGGCTCGAACTCACGGACCGAGAGATCGTGACCTGGCTGAAGTCGGACGCTTAACCGACTGAGCCACCCAGGCGCCCCCAGGCTGATTGTTTTTAACGCTTTTTGTGCCTCTGGACTCTTAAGGTTCATAAGCCCTTTTGGGGTTGTCATTTAACTCTTCTCCATGCAGAAGACTTTCCATATTCTTTTCAGGCTTCCCCTATCCTCATCCTCACCTCCCAAGTGGCATGAATGAATCCTTGTGTCAGCAAAACACTTTATTTATATTTCAATATATGCTCCAGTGATAACATATAAATAATTACCAGAGGGGTTATTTAAAAATAATATTTTTATTTTCAGGATGAGCACATTGCCTGGCGCGTGGAAAACGTTCAAGACACTTCTTGATTGAATAAATGGGCGAACACTCAATTTTTAGCTAATTAGGAGATACGGGCTTTAATGCCATCCATGTAAAGTGGGATCAATCAGATATCCCATTTATTTGTCATCATTATTATGTAATGTTTACTTGAGTGTCCATATATCTCTATGTGTATATTTACATTTCCATTGATGAATAGAGAACTCTATGCTAATATAAAGCGAATTATATGGGTATAACAAAAATCTGGAGAAAATTAGAATAGCAGCAGGAAAATAAAGCAAGAACAATAATTTATAGGGTGTATACACTTGAAATGAATGCTACTAGTCATGTTAATGGGGCGCCTGGGGGACTCAGTCAGTTAAGCGACCAGCTCTTGGTTTCGACTCAGGTCATGATCTCATGGTTTGTGGGTTTGAGCCCTGCATTGGGCTCTCCGCTCACGGGGGAGACCTGCTTGGGATTCTCTATCTCTCCCTCTCTCTGCCTCTTCCCTCCTTGCTCTCACTCTCTCTTTCTCTCTCCCCCTCCCTCTAAAAATAAAACCACCCAAAAAACCTTAAATGCTAGTGATGTTAAAATGGGCTTTTACAGTAATAATATTCATATTCAAGTTAAAGGGGGCTTACTAAGTGCTTTAATATGTATTATCTTTTTCATAAGTATATATTTTTTCTATTTTCATTTCAAAATAACACATTAACTTTTAAAAAAGAAGTTAAACATCACATTTAATCCCCAAACCCTGATAACTAAAGGACATTACTTACAAATTTTTTTTAATGTTTATTTATTTTTGAGAGTGAGAGAGACAGACTATGAGTGGGGGAGGGACAGAGAAAGAGGGGGACACAAAATCCGAAGCAGGCTCCAGGCTCTGAGCTGTCAGCACAGAGCCCGATGTGGGGCTCGAACTCATAAATGGTGAGATCATGACCTGAGCTGAAGTTAGACGCTTACCCGATGGAGCCACCCAGGTGCTCCCTAAAGGACATTACTTTTAAATTGAGATATTCCTAAAAGTAGCTTGAAGATTCTGTGTCTAATACTATAAACATGAATATATTACATACAGAATAATGTCTTCCTTTGCCTATTTAGGGTCCTAGTATTTGAAAAGCCATTTGGGTTGATTGCACTTTCTTTCATAAAAGAAAAAAAAAAACCTTTATTAAATTTTGTTTCTCATGTTTTGTTTTTTTTTTTCTTAAAGTCTCTAGGCTTACTTTTTATTTTTTTTTAATTTTTTTTTAACGTTTATTTATTTTTGAGACAGAGAGAGACGGAGCATGTACAGGGGAGGGTCAGAGAGAGGGAGACACAGAATCTGAAACAGGCTCCAGGCTCCGAGCTGTCAGCACAGAGCCCGATGTAGGGCTCGAACTTACAGACCGCGAGATCATGACCTGAGTCGAAGTCGGCCGCCCAACCGACTAAGCCACCCAGGCGCCCCTAGGCTTACTTTTGAAATTTCATAGTTGTTTCATTAACTTCACTGCTCAATGCAACAAGATCTACATTCTTCCTTGAATGTCAATCACCTTTCTGATTCTGACCTCTAGATCTACCTTATCTTCCTTAACATGTTAATGCAAAACTCACTTCTTTTTTTTTTTTTCAACGTTTACTTATTTTTGGGACAGAGAGAGACAGAGCATGAACGGGCGAGGGGCAGAGAGAGAGGGACACACAGAATCGGAAACAGGCTCCAGGCTCTGAGCCATCAGCCCAGAGCCTGACGCGGGGCTCGAACTCACGGACCGCGAGATCGTGACCTGGCTGAAGTCGGATGCTTAACCGACTGCGCCACCCAGGCGCCCCCAAAACTCACTTCTTTACCCCAGAGAACAGTAATGTAGCTCTGTGGATTCTGCAAAGTTCCCATGTGCTACGTGTACCCCAGCCGGCTTTCCGTCAAAAGTTACAACAGTGTTTTCATTACCTCCCATTTCTCCATACTACTGGACTCTGGGTTCCTTGTGAATGGAAGTAAATCATAATCTGTGCAATGGCATTTTCTGTTATTTTTGCTATTTCTTCGTCTATAGAGCTTGGCTGAATACAGCCTTTTCTTTTTCTGTAATTTATATGTAACAAACATTTTCTCAAAACCCTCAGCCTCATGCTCTCTACTCTCATTTTCCTGGCAGTCTCTGTCTTCATTTCAGGACGACTCAACTTAGGTTACCAGGTTTTTCCTCTTGTTTCTTCCCCCCCCCCTTTTTTTTGTTTCAAGTTTTTATTTAAATTCTTATTACTTTCAAAATGTAGTATCTTATTTGATGGGGCACATGCACTCCAATATATTTAAATGCTATAGATTTATAGCAGCATTATCAACACTAGCCAAATTATGGAAAGAGCCCAAATGTCCATCCACTGATGAATGGATAAAGAAGATGTGGTATATAAATACAATGGAATATTAGTCAGCCATCGAAAAGAATGAAATCTTGCCATTTGCAACAACGTGGATGGAGTGAGAGTGTATTATGCCAAGTGAAATAAGTCAGATAGAGAAAGAAAAATACCATATGATTTCACTCATATGTGGAATTTAGGAAACAAAACAAATATATGGGAAGGAAAAGAAAAGAGAGAGGGAAACAAACCATAAGAGACTCTTAATGATAGAGAACAAACTGAGGGGTGATGGAGAGAGGTGGATGGGAGATGGGCTAAATGGGTGACGGACATTAAGGAGGGCGCTAGTTGTGATGAGCCTAGGGTGTTATACGGAAGTGATGAATCACTGAATTCTACTCCTGAGACCTATACTGCACTGTATGTTAACTAACTAGAATTTAAATACAAAGTTGAAAAGAAAAAATAATTTAAAAAATGTACTATCTTATTTAATTCTCACAACAATCCCAGGAATTAGGTACTAATATTGTACCCACTTTACAGATAAGAAAATAAAATATAGAAGTTTTTCATTATTTTCTCTTAATATAGAGTTAAGCCAGGATTTTAATATAATTTATCTGATTCTGTACCTAATGTAAGTGGAATCATACAGTTTGTGTGTGTGTGTGTGTGTGTGTGTGTGTTTGCTAACGGGCCATTTCACGTAGCATAATGTCTTCAGGGTTCATTCACATTGTAGCATGTGACAGATTTCCTTTCTTTTTAAACCTGATACCATTCCACTGTATGTATAGACTACCTTTTGTTTTTCCGTTCATCTGTTGGTGGATATTTGAGTTGCTTCCCCTTCCTGGTTAATGTGAGTAGTGTTATTATCAACATGAGTGTGCAAATATCTCTTTGAGACTCTGCTTTCAATTATTTTGAATATACATCCAGAATGAGATTACTGGATCATGTGGTAGTTCTATTTTTAAATTTCGGAGGAACTGCCGTGCTGTTTTCCATAGTGGCCACACCATTTTGCATTGTTGACAGTGCACAAACGGAACCCACGCTTTTAACCACAACACTATACTGCCTCCCTTTTAATAATGTTTTCAAAGTTGACCTGAAAAATTGACTTATAATTTCTTTTTTTTAAATTTCCATAGGACTAAACACCACTTGGAAATTTCATCACTTCTAGGTTGCAACCTTATTTTCAAGGCTATTTCATGTCATTGGTGACTTCTCTTCCAACTTACCCTGACAGTGAGAGAGGTGCCCATCACGCTGGTGGGGTCGATAGAGAACTGTACCAGGCCATGCTCATCAGTGGTCGCATTGGATTTATGGTTAGCTTCATTTGCTGTGATGAAGATGAGTTCATTTGGCATGGGGACACCTTTCCCATCCACGAGTTGCACCTGAAGATTAAAATCTGTGGATCAGTTATATGGTTAATACCCAGCAGTCACCAAACATTCATTCTGTCACAAATATTTATTGAGTACATCCTATATGTTGGATATGGTTCCGGGCATTGAGGCTATCGCAGTGAACAAAGCAAAGCTCCGCCATCTAGATAGAGCTCACCATCTAGTAAAAGAGATAGATGTTAAATAAATGCATAAATGATATATACGTGTTTAGTAGTCATCAGTCCTGAGACAAACAGTAAAGCAGTGTAAAGGGATGGAGAATCATGGAAATGAAGATAGGGATGACCTGAAAAGTATATTCTCTGGATATTTTAGAAGTGCTGTGGGTTACATAGAACCCTTGGAGAGTCACAGAACACAGGAGTCAGATCGTAATGACAATTTTTAACCCCTTAGCCAAACTTAATTGAGCCCCAGGCACTTATTTGGTGGCTGACCGTTAGCTTTTCATGGATTAGTGTTCTGAAGTATAATAAATGCACAAGTTAGAAGTTGCTAATACATTATCCCGTGTACTTTTCTAGTTGCTTTTTATATATCTGCTTCTCAGTCTAGATTTTCCAACTTTTGGAAGGTAGGCAGATAGCAGGAGGCACTCCCCATGTGCAAAATGCAAAATAGAGGCGAATCATATAGTATTCAGTAAGGGCTTAAAGTGAAATTACTGCTAATATGGAACTCAGTAGATGAGTAGTCCAGTGAAGATTTCAAAGAGGATGATTCTTTTTCAATAGAAGCCACTTTTGGTTGCAGGAAGCACTGTTCAAAGACTTGGATCAACGTATGTAATTAATTAATAAGATCTGAGCTCGCCAATGAAACATTGGCTGCGCGGGCAAAGTCAAGGTTAGATTCTCTCGAACTGATGAGAGAGTCTTATGACTAATGGGGTAGTTATTTGGCAGGAAGGAAATACAAAAATACAAGTACAATATACTTCTGAGAAATTAAAAATAAATAGACTGTGCATTTTAGGAAGTGACTAAAGTTTCTGAAATTGTTTGCTGTCAGAACATAATCGAGACATTCTAAAACACACTTCACCACTTCTTAATGGGGTCTAGTCCCTCTGTCTTTTACAGTCTCCACACCTGAAACCTCAATAATATTTCCATTAAGAATATGATACACGGTAATTACTCATTGGTGGGCATACAACTGTCATCTCAGACTTTTGGAGTCAGAAAGACCCATTTGCACATGTCTGTTTCCAATAGAAAAATAACAATACAAGGTTTTTCGTAGACACGTGAGAAAATTTGTATTTTTAGAATCTGGAAATCTTACACAGCAGTATTTTACCCTTATGCGCACTGGTTTTTAATAAATTCTTGCGAGTGTAAAAGAAAGTAATGTTAACTGTAATATCCATGGAGAAACACTAGGTACAGTAGAATCTTTTAGACTTCAAAATAAAAATTAAAGCCACCTACCCACTCACTACCATATAAAGTTAGGATCATGTAAGTGATCAGAGGATCATGTAAGTGGCCACGGGGAATTTTGAGATTCTTGTGAGGAAATATAAAAACCTGACACTATCTACCGGTAGTGAAAAGATGAAAAGATTGAGTGACATCGCACAATGCTGTTCAAAAAGTGGGGGAAAACAACCCTTCTGATTTTGATGGTGCTTTAGAAGGATTTTATAGATTTCATATACAAATTCATAGAGGGAAAGATTTATTCTTATGTGGTTTTATACCTTTGGCTATATTAATCAATAGATAATATTAAGCAGGTCTGGTTTTAGCAGGATATGTGTTTATTAAATGACACTACATAATTTGATTTGTGAATTAGAAAATACTCCACCTGACCAAAGAAGGGGATCCCTTGTCTAAAGTATGGGTCCACTTTCACAAATGAGAGTTTGGTTATGGTTCTTGTTATTTCACTGGATCCTTTTCCAGTTAATTCTACCTCTGGAAAAAAAAAAAAAGAAAGAAAATAAATTGGTTTTTGGAAGGATGATCCCCCCTGAACAACTTCTTCTTCTTCTTCTTCTTCTTCTTCTTCTTCTTCTTCTTCTTCTTCTTTTTTTAATGTTTTTAACTTATTTTTGAGAGAAAGAGAGACAGAGCACAAACAGGGGAGGGGCAGAGACAGAGGGAGACACAGAATCAGAAGCAGGCTCCAGGCTCTTTGAGCTGTCAGCACAGAGCCCAACTTGGGACTCGAACTTGTGAACTGCGGGATCATGACCTGAGCCCCAGTCAGACGCTCAACCGACGGAGCCACCCAGGTGCCCCAATCCCCCCCTGAACTTCTTATGTTACTACTTCCCTTCCAATTCATAATTTGGCAAAGGAAATTAATCAGTGTTCATTGCTTTTCCCTCCATACCCACATGGTACACAAACCTGTTCCTTCTTCTTGGATCTTGGCCTCCACTTCAAGCTTCATTTCATACCCTTGTCTCTTCATCTGGAAGATCTTGGTTTTTATTTGTTGAGAAAAGCAGCCCTGGCTGTTTAGCTAGGAGGGGATAAAGCAAAATACAGAAACGTAATACTGGACAGGTCAGTGGTCGGTTAATCTGGTGGGATTTTTTGGGGGGGACAATGTAACCCAGGGGTTTTCTAATGACAAGAACACAATAAATATTCCCTAGGGATTAGTTATGATTACATTTCCTGATAGCATCTGGTTTATTACAGACATATATTTCTTAGTATCTGATATTCCCTAGAGTTAATGGGATAGGCATGCCTTAAAAATTTGTGGGTAATCTTACTGTAGGGAGGACCTAACTTTTCACCAAAGCCGGGCCCCCCTTCCATAGTACACAACTGTTGCAAGGAAGTGGCTGCCCATCTGAAGACTGTGTTTCCTACCTCCCTGGCACGTAGGTGGGGCCATGTGACAAGTTCTTGCTCACGGAAAGAAGGCAAAACCTATATCCTGCCCAGCCCAAATGCTTAACAGGTATAATGATTTTCCTTCTTCCTTCATACAAGTAGATGTCCAAGGCAGCTTTGAATGCCAGGTTTGGAGACTGCTCTCCACTTCCACTATTCTGGGTGCTTGGTGAACCAAGCACACCCCCAGTAGCCAATTATAAGAAAGAAGTCATTCTTATTGTGCTAAATCACTGACATGTAAATTACTGTGGCTAACACAGCATTCTCTTGTAGAGTGTTCTCTTCCTGGGTTAGCACCATGTTGTAACTCACAGCTTATCAACAATGTCTCTATTGTTAGTTCCTTAGGAGGGACAGTCTTCCACCTACCTGTTGACTGAATTTCTCACAGATGGCCTGTGACTCTCCACTATAGCAGTTAGAAGGGTTATTGTACTTTCTGCACATGCTCATAGTCAGATGTCCTTGGACAGGCTTCCCGTATGTGTATCTGTCATAGGAACATTGCCAAATGAATCAAAGCAGACATTGAACATCCCCATTTTCTACCTATTTATATTCCCCCTTTAGCTGAAGTATATTTCCTCTCTGTACTTCCCTCTAATCTCTGCAGGGCCTTCACAATGCTGAGAGCAAGTAAGTTAAGTAATGACCCTTCTTTTTAACAAATCTCTAGTGCGACATGCTGAGATTTACCAGTCTTCTTTGATCATGTCTTTTTTACCCCTTAATTTTTTATTTTTAATCCCATCTTTTAAAAGATACATCTCTTATTACCAAAGCTACCCCTGTTCTTAAGAGAGAGGGGAAAAAAACAATACCAACAAAACAAAGAAGAGAGAAAATGCCCTCAATTCTACCTAGGAATACAAACTATTAATATGATGGTGTCTCCTTCCATTATCCTCTTGTGATGTGTAGCCTTCTCTATGTATATGGAGTTTAACTTGTTTACTTTTTATGAAACTGGGGTTGTGCCATATCGATATGTCATTGATGGTTGATGTGTTTTCAAGGGCATTTGTTTCCTTCCCATATCTAAAATATCTTCTGAATCTTTACTTGCAAGAGTATTGGCTCACCAGTTACATAGGATCAGGAATTTGGTGGCAATTACTCTGAGACAGTGCTGGGGCAGGGACCCTGCGGAATTGTGGGTGCATTACGTGTGCGGTCGTTGGCAGGGCTGGTTTCTTCACTCTGTTTGCTCTTTCTGCTAGTGCTATCGATGGACAACTGGGGATGGGAGCATTAGATTTTAGAAACATGAATTTTCAAGGTTGGAAAGGACCAAACTGAGATATCATGTCCAGTCTCATCAGGAAAAATGGCAGTGCTGAGAGGAATGTGACATGACTTGGGTAGACCGATGACTCAGCTGAGATCTTGGTAATATGCCTATCTCTACAAATTCTGAATCAAAGCTATTTTTCCACTATGTATGCAAGGTCACATAAATGATCTGTTGATGACAGAATTTCCTCTACCTGGGAAATGGGAAAGTCACTATCCTTCAACACTATCCCATTTGTGTGTGCGTGTGTGTACGTGTGTGTGTGTGCGTATAGCTTTGTCACTTTCAGAATCAGTCCTCATAGATAGGTTCTCTAGGAACAGTTGCTTGCCCCGTGATAGTTATGACGACGCTGGTAAGGACATGAAAGAACATAAGAAGGAAAGATAGAGAAGCAACAGGCGAGGAAGGTTCTAGAGATGGGATGATTCCATGTACTTAAAGTATTTGTCCTCCCACTGTTCTTAAAGAAATGAGTGAAAATATCCCAAATGGTGAGTCTCCTTTTCTTTTTTTTTAAAGTTTACTTATTTTGAGAGAGAGAGAGAGAGTACACACGAGCGAGGGAGGGGCTGAGAGAGAGAGAAACAGAGAGAGAATCCTCCCTGATGTCAGCACGGAGCTGGACGTGGGGCTCTAACTCAGGAAATGCGAGATCATGACCTGAGCTGAAATCAAGAGTCAGACGCTTAACTGACTAGCCACCCAGCTTCCCCATGGTGAATCTCCTTTAAATAATTCTCTCAAATGATTCAAAAAAATAATAACAATAAACTCACAGGCCACATACTGACACATTCACCTCTTCTTCCAAGATAGTGATTATCTTTGGCATTGTTACTTGGACTTCAAACTTGGGGAGCACTGTTCATTGGAGATAAAGGAAGTTAGTGATTGTTTTTCAACTTTGGGGGAGTTAGTATTTTCAGTTTCTCTGTAACAATTCCCTAACAGTGTTTTAGGGTCCTGAAAAGTTAGCTGTACTCTTCCCTCCAACCACCTTACCATCAAATGGATATTCTGATTGAAGGACTGTGACGGATCACTGCAATCCTAATGAATTATGGAAGCCTTCTCTTAAAGGTATTTTACATTTTTTTTGAGATTAAAAATTATTACAAAAATAACCAAGCTATACAAAGTCCTGTTCACAGATTATTGATAGTCTCATTGGGGTTAGATATAACTGATTCTACTCGAAGCCCAACCTCACATGTAGGAAATGAAAGGACTCTAAATAACCTCAAATTCCAGGCCCTGGAAGTTTGGATATGGAGAAAATGCTCCGTGACTTTCCATTATCCATACCAAATTCCTCCACGGTGAAGGGGTGCTCTGTTCTTCCACCTGATTCCTTTTGTACCACCACCTTGTAAGAGCCCTGGATGGGCTCTGATGAGAGGGGAAAGGCCAGTTGCGTGAGACCACTCGCTAACTTGAGTTTCTGCCATTGTGCGATACGATTTCCTTTCGGGTCCTATGGATACAGTAATTGTAACTTACAAAAGAGCCTAGAGCCTTAGAGGCAATAACAGAAATCTATGGAGACCCCTATGTTATTCACAAAGACAACCAATGGGGTGGTGGTGAAGGGAGGAGAGAAAGATGACAGAACCATCTGGTGTTGTATGAACTCAGACATTTCTCCCTTAATGACAAGCTTCCGGTAGAATGTAACAGCCTCTCAAATATGAACATTTTCTCTAAATGTATTACTTTAATTCTGATTATGGAATGTTTCCTGTTGCTTACCTGAATGAATACAAGTGGAATCTGAAAGACAAAAGAGAAATAAAGGAATGTAGAGTTATTTTAAAATATTCTTAATTGTGATTTATAAGCAAGACATCTTTATGCAGAATACCTCTATCTATAGTAAAACAGGAAAAAAATTCAGGTTAAGTTTTATAAAACTTTTAACTAGTCTATTTTAAGCAATTAATAAATAATATTAAGAGCTTATTAAGCTATCAGCAAAATATAAGTATGTGCACAGCCTTTCATTAGCACTAGTATTTACTGACATTACTTCAATGCTTATAGCATCAAGTGAGGAATACTCACTCCTTTGTTATGAAATTTTACGGATTAAGAAATAAACACCAACAAAATTATAAGTAACCATACTCAGATCCAAATATTGAGATGGCCAAAAAATTCTTAGTTCGAAGAATAAAGAAGAGGAATAGCTCCTCTGCTATCAATATTTAGTCATTTAAAAAAATGCGTTATTTATTTTTGAGAGAGCACAAGTGGGGTGGGGCAGAGAAAAGGGGACAAAGGATCCAAAGCGGGTTGTGTGCTGACGACAATGAGCCCGATGCAGGGCTCCAACCCACCAACTGTGAGATCATGACTTGAGTTGAAGTCGGACCTTAACCGACTGAGGCACCCAGGTGCCCCAAGATACATATTTTATATATTCTTAATATTTATATATTTATAATTTTATATTGATACTGATTTGATATTTAATATTTATGAATTTAAGATATATATCAATGATATATCAGTCATGTATCTGAAATATAAAGAATATATATGATAAACATATTATATACACACACACTCACACACCTGATTTATATATCAGGTAGGGAAATGCCAAGAAGAAAAAACGGGGGACAGTAAGGCTGCTACAATGATGGATAAGGTGTTTATTTTATTTTATTTTATTTTATTTTATTTTTTTTTCAATGTTTATTTATTTTTGGGACAGAGACAGACAGAGCATGAACAGGGGAGGGGCAGAGAGAGGGAGACACAGAATCGGAAACAGGCTCCAGGCTCTGAGCCATCAGTCCAGAGCCTGACATGGGGCTCGAACTCACGGACCGCGAGATCGTGACCTGGCTGAAGTCGGACGCTTAACCGACTGCGCCACCCAGGCGCCCCATGGTGTTTATTTTAGACAGAGATGTGAAAGTAGAAACTAGGAGACCAGCTTCAAGGTTACTGAAATAGTCTTTTTTAGAAGTGATATTGGCCATGGGGCACCTGAGTGGCTCAGTTGGTTGAGTTTCCAGCTTTGGCTCAGGTCATGATCTCATGGTTCATGAGTTTCAGCCCTGCCTTGGGCTCTCTGCTTTCTGTCACCACAGAGCTTGCTTTGGATCCTCTGTCCCTTCTACTCTCTGCCTCTCCTCTGCTCATTCTCTCTCTCTCTCTCAAAATAAATAAACTTAAAAAAACAAAAGATGTGATATTGGCCAGGATGAGATTGTAGTAATTCAAGTGGTAAGAAATAGAAATAGTCTGGATATATTTCAAGCTAACATGACTTTCAGATGTAGTGGATGCGAGTGTCAAAGAGAGGAAGCAGGGATTACGTGAGAATCTTTTGTTTAAGGGGTTAGAAGAAAAGAATCGCCTTTGAGACAAGAAGATGTGGTGGGGTGGTGGGTTTGGGAGAGAAAAACGAAGACTTTTTTGTTTGATGCCTGCATTAAAGCTGAAAGAGTTATTTCTTATCAATATCAAGTAGGGTTAGTTTCACTTGATCTTAGCCAAAAGGCTGAGAAGCGATCAAGTGGTGTTAGTTTCAAGGAACAAAGACTGATTACACTCTTCCTTTATAGAGGAGGTTTTTGGTAGGTATGTTTAGAAAAATTCTAACTCTTTGATAGTTTATTTGAATTTAAGCTGTTTGATGGTGTAGGTGGGTCTATTATGTAATATCTCTCTCTAATTTGCCTAATTGAGAACTTTATAAGGAATAAATTTAACTGTGTGACAGGTGACTAAGTACCAGTACCAAGATGGAAAGAATTAGGTACTCTCTTGAGCTGGGGTTCTGGTTTAAATGAGGACCTCTCACTGTTGTACTGCCAGAAATCACCACCAGTGATACCAGATTCTTCCTCTCCCTGGTCCTCCTCCAACACCAAAAACAGGCTTCCAGATTGTTTATCCAGATAAGAATGATTCCATATAGACATTTGGAGACTCACCAACTCACTCAGGGGGTGAAAATTTTCATCCAATGAGACAACACGAAACTTCACTGAAACAGAAATATTTTCCATGAGTCCCAGAGACCTTAAGTCAGGCCTATGGGCTGGTGAGACAAACTTTTAAAGAATCAGGACTATAAGGCCTTTGACTGGGGAATATGCAGGGAAGGAAGATCTTTTCTTTTGGGAGTTGTTCTAACTGTAGGGCCTCTTCGTACCTGTTTGCCCTGGTTTGTAGATGGCTTTGTCTGTCTGGACGAAGACCAGACTCTCTTCATTTTTAACCACGACTGTGGTCCGCTTCTTGAATTCTTGGGTTGGTCCTTTCACTTGGACAGTGAGGAACATGACCTCCTCATTGGATGGAGATCTTGGGACCTGAAACATAAGACAGACCCCAAGAACCCATTCAGTCTCCCAAGTTTCCCCCGCCACCCCATGTTCCTCCCCTCCCTGGACATCTGGCCCCTTTGCTTCACTGCGCCCCCCTGATTGTCAGTAGGGGAAGTTGCCATGGACAGGAACTACTTCTGTCATTTTACAAATGGGGAGACAGAACAGTAGATGGAGGAAAATATATCAGTAAAAGAGGTCATAAGTGAGACTCACATCTCCTTATAGATCAAACAATACAGTCCTGATCCAATTATATACTGAACTTTACCAAGTTGATGTTATGTGCTTAAAGGGCATGGTAGGAATATATTTTAAGGCTATGGGAAAGAAAACTACCATAGTTTATTGGCCGTAGGCTATAAGCATGTTATGTGTGGGCAACTCTGAAGAGATTGGATATGTGCTTATGGAAATTTCTACAATTTTCACTCTTCAGTATGGGGTGATGCGTTCCTGTCAGGCCACCACTGGGGGCGTATGTCATGCATTGGTCTAGTGTGCCTTATTAATATTTTTTTCTATTTTCCATTTTACAGAAGTCACATTTTAAGAAGAAGTCACATTTTCCCTTTGTCCAGTGCATACTGCTTTTTCCCCTCCTGGCTAACAGAAATTTTCTTTGGTCATTAAGTTGATTTTTTTTTCCCAACGTTTATTTATTTTTGGGACACAGAGAGACAGAGCATGAACGGGGGAGGGGCAGAGAGAGAGGGAGACACAGAATCGGAAACAGGCTCCAGACTCTGAGCCATCAGCCCAGAGCCTGACGCGGGGCTCGAACTCACGGACCGCGAGATCGTGACCTGGCTGAAGTCGGACGCTTAACCAACTGCGCCACCCAGGTGCCCCTTTAAGTTGATTTTTAATATGCCTATAAATATTTGGCTCCCATGGCTGGAAATTCACACACACTGCTTCTTAATTCCTATGCATAGTTACTACATTTAGATTTCTTTCTGAAGGCTTTTCCAGGCTCTCAAAGTTTTGACTGAATTCTAGATGTCTATGACCCTAACCAGTAGAATCAAGTGTATTAAGTCAAATGGGCATACTCACAGTGAAGGAGACACAGTGGAATAAATCCTTCTCCGCCACCAGGTCAGTGAAGAGGCTCTGGTTTCCCCTGAGGGACTCCAAGGAAGCACTTACAGTCACTGTCTCATCCAGGTAGCTCAGAAGGATGCAACCCTTCTCAGGGGTCTCGGTGTGGAGCAGGGAGGGGACCAGGGCCATGTACTGCCTGGGAATGGGGGAGTCCAGTTAGAGGAGAGTGTAGGAGGGGAATCACCCTGGTGTTATCGCCAGCACTATTTTCCATCACAATTATTGTTACTGTCATTCGTTCTCTACCACAAGAAGACATATTGGTGAACGTGAAATTGATCTCTGCTGTGGAACGGCACGTGTGAGACTTATTCCCTGTTCCATCACCAATGCCATTGCAGTGAACATTTGACTTGTGTGAGCAAATTTGCTGAGACACCTCACTTTCAGGAACACCGTATGCAAGCATCCGAATTCACATCAGAAATAGGCTGATTACACTTATCGTGTCGTAAATCTATTTTACACTGGGACTGTTGTAAAAAGCAAGCAAGGTCTCAGGGGAGACATTACTAAAACCAATCAACGTGCAGTACTTTCCCTGGATATATATATCCAACAACCCTGTGAAAATCGTATGGAAAATACTTGCTTCCATTTTGTAGATATGGAATCTGACGCTCAAAGAAAGTCATTAGTTTGAAGTCTCAGTTGTGGTGAGCAACTAATGTTATCTTCTTGTTACCTAACTCTGGCTATTTGCATTTTCAATATTTGCCCTTCAGTTCTTGGCTAGACAGTGGTTCCGCCCACAAATGGCCTTCTAGTGATTGAATTTTGGGCCGAGGTAACTCATGAGCAGAACAGACTTTGACAATACCCTCATACATAGTTTTATTGGCTGTGTAGTTTTCAAACATTTCTGCTCACAGAATTCCTAAAATAATTTTTAGACACTACACATTCCTTACATATTTTCGAGTAAACATGTATATTTTTGTCACAAGTTTAAATAATAGCAAAAGATACTATTTCCAATGACATTTTTAAAGTTAAAACTTACATCAGTCTTTTATAAGTTTTTGATGGGTTCTTAAATATTATAGCGACAACATACCCAATATGACCTATTTAAAAAATATGTCAAAATGTCCTTTCTGTGATGATCAGAAATTTAACATCTTTCTTTCTTTTTTCCTCCTTAAACTTGAATTACCATGCCACTGACTACATAGAAGTTTATCCTAAGACTTTAATGCTTCAAAATATGTTCATGGATAACTCTGGCTTCTTTATTAACTATATATGTATATATATATACATATGCTCATACATATAATACTATGGATGGGTGCTTAATTTAACTTTAACTCTTTATGCGACCATAAAGTTGTAAATGCTAAGCATTTTCTTCTGGATTGAATTATTTTTAGAAGTCTTACGAGAATACAACTGATCAAAACAATATGAATGTATTACAAGTCACAATTCACACATACTATAGCAAATCAAAATATTTTCGAAGCACATATTTAATGAGAACAATGAGCTGTTTTTGTGTTTCCACGAGTGGCTATTCCTTAGTAGCGAGAATTGAAAGAGGCCTAACATTAATTGTGTTGCTATTTTTAGTCTGTATAGACATGAGTGCCACGAAAAACTGTTTACCTGAAAGTAAATAAAACACAGATAAAACAAGTATATCGTTGTTACCGGCTTTTGCAACTCCTTCTGCATTATATACCAACATTCACCAAGTATCTATTATCAAGAATCACTTCTAATCAGCTGTCAGCTGGTATTTCGTTTGGATCCCCCTCAACTTTGTTGACACAAAGCATTCATCATCACATAATCTGCCAAAGAATTTTCTCCCTCATCGTTAGAGTCCTTTGCTTTCTCTACACCAATATCAATAGTTCAAATCGTTTTTATGATTTGGCATCCTACAGATTTTTATACCCCAGGACAGTGCTCCATGGTAGCATACGATTGAAGGAGAGGTTTGCCTCTTTCTTTCTTTCTTTCTTTCTTCTTTTTTTTTTTTGTCTTTCTTTTATAAAGTGGAAGATGGACAATGAAGGAAGGCGAAGTAATAAAGGATAAATAGCACGATCGAGAGCAAGCAATCTGAATGTGAGGATCTGGAAATCGATTCCTTTGAAAGGATCACTTCCCAAAGCCCCTTAGAAAGTCTTTGCATATGCCTAGCAAATTTAGAAATTCAGAGATTTGGAGAGTTGGAGAGGATTAGTTAAGAATAAGTAAAGAATGAATAGACCAGATTTATGAAATCTCATCATGGGAAGAGACTTTAGGGGTAAGAAGGTGACAGTTTCATGGGAAAGACAAATGAATCATACAAAGGAGAATCAGAGAGGATTCTCTTTTAGGGAAAGGATTCTTTATGTTCTATGTGAAACTCACAGTTTTCCAGGGACTGAGGCATCTGCAGGCAGGAAGATCAGAAGGAGGAGAATAAGATTTGGATGAAGGAGTTTGTTCTTCCCCATGCTGCAGGGAGAAGGGCCCCCAGGAGACCAGACTGTACTGCACCCCGCTCCCCTGCAACTGGTCTGGTCCCAGACATTCCTCAGAGCAACTAGGCTTTATGCTGCTCTCTGTGCAAACAGGAAGTTCCACCCACACATGGTGTCTAAACAAAGTAGAGGTCTCTGAACTTCTGTGGAAGGGCCATTGCTCTCAGGGGCCTAATTACAGTCAAGGTTAATTCCTTGTGGGCTAAAGAGAATTCCTGGAGGGATAAAATCCACATTCCCCTTCATGCTCGCTTTCTCTGCCTTTTACTGTAAAGCAGCTAATCGGGTTTGCAACCCCTTCTCTCTCTTACTTCTTCGTTCCACTTCCCCACAGCTCCTTTTGTGGCTTTCCTCACGTCTCTTGCCTGAATAGTTGGCAAGGGAAGCTACAATTTAAGCAACACTGGACAGGCTCAAAATAGCTATTTCACTGCAGGTCAGCGTGCCTGCAAGTCCTCCATTAGATATGCCTGCTCACATGTTGAAGCAGTTTCAGCATCCAGTAGTTCTCTCTGGAAATGATATTGGATTGAGCTAATAGGTGTTTGACCTTAGGGATATTACTGGATGTCGGATGCGGAGCCAGATCCTGGGGGAATGAAAATAGAAAATATTTTCCTGTATTGAGACAGTGAGAAGCTGAAAAGAGAAGTGGCAGGACCTCAAGAAGAAAGCTTTGACCTGCAGTGCAAAAATCACAATAGTCTTTTATCATTTACTGTACACACACGTTTTGTTACCGCCTTCTAAATATACTACTCTTCAACAGTCTTTAATCATATAAACTATTTCATCCATCCATCCATCCATCCATCCATCATGTATTCAACTATCTATTCAAACTATACATCCATCCATCCATCTATCCATCCATCCATCCATCCATCCATCATGTATTCAACTATCTATTCAAACTATACATCCATCCATCCATCTATCCATCCATCCATCATGTATTCAACTATCTATTCAAACTATACATCCATCCATCTATCCATCCATCCATCCATCCATCCATCCATCATGTATTCAACTATCTATTCAAACTATACATCCATCCATCCATCTATCCATCCATCCATCCATCCATCCATCCATCATGTATTCAACTATCTATTCAAACTATACATCCATCCATCTATCCATCCATCCATCCATCCATCATGTATTCAACTATCTATCTATTCAAACTATCCATCCACGCATCCATCCATCCGTCCATCCATCCATCCAACTATCTGGTTGTTTTATAAGTATTTATTGAGCCAAGTAGGGCTCAGTATCATGCAAATTATGGAGATGGAATGGTCAAATATGTAGAAACAGGTATGCACTAAAAGGTCTTATGTTCTGTGGGTGTGAAAGCAGACAAATAAACAAGCAATAAAAATACAGTAGCCAAACATTATTATTATTTTTTTTTGGCCCCTATAACATGAATATTTATTTGCTTGATTCTGTCCAAAAGATTCCTAAACGTATCCTCCTTTTAAAAATTCTTTGCTTTTTTTGCTCTTCAGCTTGGGTGCTTTTTATTATCCTGTCTTCCAGATCACTGCTGTGTTTTTGTTGTTGTTGTTGTTGTTTTTGTTTTTGCATCTCCTAATCTACTCTTCCGCTAGCATATTTTTATGTCGGTTATTGTCTTCTTTAACTGTGATTTTTTTTTCCTTAATATTTTCTGCCTTCTTATTTGGAAATAGCAGCAAACGGAGTCATTCATGGAGCCCGCATTGCCAGAGTCACCTTTTTTGAACACGTTCGTATATACAGCGTGTAACGTGTAGTGCAAAGCGTTAATTAAATATAGCGTTTTACTGAAATTGACGGTGTGGCTTCATTCACTCAGATACCACTGTTACCCACAATTTTTGTGCATGTTTCTTCCAGGAGTGTGTACCACACTGCACACACTGGTGAGCAATGTGTTCACCGACATAGTGCTCCAATGATTCTTTCGAGCATCTCGCACTGTTAGAAACGTCTTTTGTACGTGCGTTTTAATGCAATGTTATTTATGTATCTATTTGAATACAGTTGATACACACTGTTACATTTGTCTCAGGCATACCACACAGTGACAAGTTTATACATTCCACCTTGTGCAATGTCTACTACAAGTGCAGCAACTATCTGTCCCTATACATTGCTATACAGATACATTGACTATCTTCCTCTGCTGTGCCTTTTATTCCCATGACTTATTCACTCCATAATTGGAAGCCTGTGTCTCCCACTCCCCTTCAACCATTTGCCTACCAGTGGGTGAGGGGAATATAGTTTATTCTCCGTATTTATAGGTCCAATTCTTCTTTTTGCTTTTTATTCATTTTTTTTTTAAGTTTCCACTTATGAGTGAAATCATATGGCATTTGTCTTTCTCACTCTGACTTATTTCACTTAGCATAATACCCTCAAGGTCCATTCGTGCTGTCTCAAATGGCACGATCTCATCCTTTTAGTGGCCAAACATTCTTATCGAAGTTCAGGATGCTCTGGGAGCGCAGAAGAGGAACACATAATCCAGTCTTGGGCTTTGGAAAAGAATTCTAATGGGAAAGCAAAATTTTAATGAAGCTCTGAAATATGAGTAGTGTTTAGCCAGAGGGGAGAAGGCGATTAAAAAAAAATGCATTCCAAGCACATAAGGAATGATGTATACAAAGGCTCAGGAGGTAAGAATAATCATGACACATTTAGTGAGATGGAAAGCACTTGGTACAGAGAAGAGGCCCATGCATTCAGAAAAGTGAAGCAAGCTGGCTTCAAATAAAAAAGGAGCTTGTTGGCACTATTAAGGTGTTTAGGGGAGTGATCAAGGTGTGAAGTGACTTCTCCAGATTTGTTTCTCAGAAAGGTCACTTTGAAGGACTGACTGGAAGGAGACAACCCAGGAGGCAGAGAGGCCATTTGGGAACTGATACAATTATCTAGGTGACAGATGATGGTATTTTGAACTAGGGCATTCATGATGAGATTAGAAAATGACTGATAGATTTATATCACATTTAAGAGGTAAAGTGACAGCACACAGTGAATACATGAATGTGATAGATAAAGGAGAATATGCCTTTCAGTTTTCCTGGTAGGTCGCTGAGTGGATTATGTTGCCTTTAACTGATTGAATGCCTTTAGCTGAGGATGCACTGAGTGGGAACACAAAGAAGACAGGAGGGCTAAGGGCTGGGAAGTGAAAGAGTCTAGTTTTAGAAAGTACTTGTGGAATATTCAAGTATTAATATTCAGAGGGAGTTTAACATTTGCATCTAGGGTTTAGGGCAGTATGGTTTCATAGACATGTAGACTGTGAGCCTCCTATGTAATTTTGCATTTTCTAGTAGCCACATTAAGATACAAAAATCAGCAGATTGAATTAATTTTGGTAATATATATTTTACTTAACTCATTACATCCAAAGCACTATCATTTCAACATTTTTTTTTTTAACGTTTATTTATTTTTGAGACAGGGAGAGACAGAGCATGAACGGGGGAGGGTCAGAGAGAGAGGGAGACACAGAATCTGAAGCAGGCTCCAGGCTCTGAGCTGTCAGCACAGAGCCCGACGCGGGGCTCGAACTCACAGACCGTGAGATCGTGACCTGAGCCGAAGTCGGACGCTTAACCGACTGAGCCACCCAGGCGCCCCTATCATTTCAACATTTAATCAATATAAATATCGCTAAAGATGCTTCATGTTCTTTTTCTGGTAACAAGTCTTTGAAATCTGGTATGGGATTCTACACTAACAACACATAACAACTTCAGGCTAATCACATTTTGAGCGCTCAATAGCCCATGTGGCTACTGGGTACCATATTTGACACGGTAGGCTTAGAACCATGTTTTTCAAAGTATGGGTCCTCATCTACAGTGGTCATAATATGATGGGTGAATTATGAGCAAGTTTTAAAACAATGAAACAGAATATAATAAAATAGGAAATAGAGGTAGTGAAAAGACTAAGTGAAAATAGTTAACTTCAGAAACATCTGTTTCACGTGCAGCAGAAACGGTTGGTTGTATTTTATTACCCCTTCTCCAATTCTATTTTTAATAACACAACCGGGTTTTAGCTGAGGACAAACTGCCTAGCTAAAAACTTCCATTTCTCACCTCCTCCCTCGCAGCTGAGTGTGGCATGTGACTAAGTTCTGGCGAATGGGGTGTTGGGGAACATGATGTGTGCGGCTTTTTACAACTTCAGAAGTAAGGGTTGGGTTCTGGGCTCCCCCTTTGTTCCTTACCACGGGCTGGAATGTGGACACAATGACTATGCTCAGGACTTCTATTGTCGACCGTAAGACGGAAACCATGTGTCAGAGAAGGCAGAGCGAGAAGCATTCCTGAATCATCCAAAGGCCACTCTAGCCTAGACTTTCGTGTTACTGAAAAATGCGTTCCCTTATTTAAGTCGCTGCATCTTGAGATCTCTTTCTTTCCCTTATTTAAGTCGCTGCATCTTGAGATCTCTTTGCTACAGCGGCACAAGTTGTATCCTAACTAGATCATTTTTTCAGTCACTATCTCTGTCTTGATCGATCATCTCTGTTCTTAACTGTTGGGTGTCCTTGCATCGTGAGAATGTGATGAGCGTTCCATTGTGAACTGCCCGGTGAAAATGGACAACATTGGTTACTGTCGGTGAAAGTCGAAATCAGAACAGTGCCAGCTTACTGAGATCTGGCCTACTTATACAGATTATAGATTTAGCAGCAAATGGGGAAAGCTGATGCCATGGAAAGGGATAGTACCCAGGTAGGATATGCTGAAGAAAAGAGTCCGGGACAGAGCCCCATGGGACACCAGTGTCTAGGTGATGGGCAGGGGTCCCCAATGGGACAAGAAGGGCTAAGACGGAGAGAGAAACACAGGAGAGTGTGGGATCTCTGAGGACAATTTTGTAACGAGCAGGCTTCACGCCCAGCACGGAGCTCAACTTGGGGCTTGAACTCACGACCCTGAGATCAAGACTTGAACTGAGACCAAGAGTCAGATGCTCGACCAACTGAGGCACCCAGGCAGCCCACTGAGGACAGTTATAAGAAGAGAATAACCAAGAGAAGACTTTTACCAGTTTGAGTTATTGGGGCCTGATGCCATCTGTGAATAGCATACAGAATTAGAAAAAAAATAATTTCAAAAGTTTGCATGGTTTTATCATGTGTTGATTCAAAATATAACAGAAGTTAAGTTCCTAAAATAATTTTTTTTTTTTTAGCATTTAATCATTTTTGAAAGACAGAGAGAGACAGAGCAGGAGCAGGGGAGGGGCAGAGAGAGAGGGAGACATAGGATCCGAAGCAGGCTCCAGGCTCCGAGCTGTCAGCCCAGAGCCCGATATGGGGTTTGAACTCACAAGACCAAGAGATCATGACCTGAGCTGAAGTCAGACGCTTAACCGACTTGAGCCGCCCAGGTGCCCCAAAACTTAAGTCATTTTTAAGGAGCTAGAAACAACTGGGACACCTGGGTGACTCAGTTGGTTAAAAATCCTCCTCTCGACTTTGGTTCAGGTCATGATCTCGCAGTTGGTGAGACTGGGCCCGAATCAGGGGCTCTGCTCTGAGAGTGCAGAGCCTGCTTGGGAGGCTCTCTCTCTCCCTCTCTCTCTCTCTCTCTCTGCCTCTCACCTGCACATGCTCTCTCTCTCAAAATAAACAAACTTAAGGAAAGGCAACTAACAGACCACATGATCGTTTTTTCTCGATCTGGGGACAAGGAGGACACCGGGACCCAGCAGTTTCAGAGTCTGGGTTGGTAGGAAGCCTGATGGGAGCTTGTGGAGTGACAGAAAACAAGGGGCCAGCGTCACTGAGTTTGTCTGAAGGGAAGGGCATGAGAGGGAAGTCATGGGCAGACAGGTGGGGCGGGAGGGAGTTTGACAAGCCAAGAGCCTTGTACAAGCTTATGTGAAATGTTGCCTCTCTACACGCTGAGTGGGAGAGTCAAACGAAAGGGGAGAGGTTGGATATTGCGGGGTGAGGAGTGCTAACCCCTGGAGAGGTGGCTGAGGATGTGTGAGATAGACGTAAGCGAGTGGATGGAGGAATTATCCTGGGGAGAAATGGAGCCACTTTACTACACTCCCAGATAAAGAGGCACGTTTTCTCTACAATGCTCCCTTCCCCCAAGACGGAGCTTTCTTTCCTTCTTAAAAAAAAAAAAAAAATTTTTTTTTAAACGTTTATTTATTTTTGAGACAGGGAGAGGCAGAGCATGAACAGGGGAGGGGCAAAGAGAGACAGGGAGACACAGAATCCGAAACAGGCTCCAGGCTCTGAGCCATCAGCACAGAGCCCGACGCGGGGCTCGAACTCACGGACCGCAAGCTCATGACCTGAGCCGAAGCCGGTCGCTTTCTTTCCTTAGGGAGAGGAAAGACGGGCGGGAGGGGAAAGAGTTACTGGATCCGTGGTCAGGATCCTGCGTCCTAGTTCTGACCCGGTTGGGCCGTCCTGGGTAACTCGCTGGACTCCCCGAGTCTCAGCTTTCCCGTCGGTAAATACGGGGACGGTGATATGGGTGCTGTCCGCTTCGTGGGGGTAGTTTTGCCCACGACGCAAGGTGGAACCCAGTTTTTTTCTAACCTGTAAACCTCAGTGAACCAGTGGAAATGAATAGCTGTCTTTTGGATCTTGACCAAAGAAGGGCTCTGGGCTTTGGTACAGAAATGCATCCAAATACCGCAAGTTCGGGTACCTTGGGAACAAGTCCTTGACAGAAAAGAGAGCAAATGCTATACATTTTCGAAAGAGTTAGCAAATATTTACTGCTAAAAAGCTGGGGTAAAGGGATAAGCTAGGCAAGAAAGTAAAGGAAAGAAGAAAGGCAGTTCACAGAAAAGAAAGGAAGGGAGCAAAATGCAGGAAAACATTCCGGCAAGAACAAGGGAGGATTGGGCCCCTGGGTGGCTCCGTGGGTTGAGTGTCCTACTCTTGATTTCGGCTCAGGGCTTGATCTCAGGGTTTGTGAGTTGGAGCCCCGCATCAAGCTCTGTGCTGACAGCGGGGAGCCTGCTTGGGATTTTCTGTCTGTCTCTTTCTGGCCCTCCCTTGATCGTTCTCTCTCTCTCTCTCTCTCTCTCTCTCAAAAATAAACAAATATTAAAAAAAAAAAAAGAACAAAGGAGGATTACTTGGGAATTGAGAAGAACTAGGATTAGGAGATACAGTATATGACCCTTAACACAAATAAATAGAAAAGAAATGTCTCCATTGTGTTGGTACAGTGCTTGCCAGGGACTGAATGTATCTTCTCCAACGGTAACAATTGGTACACTTCTTTTATTTTGCCCCAGTGAAGATAACTTTTAGAGTAGTGTGGTTTCTGAGAGCAAAATGCAGGAAATTTCAGCTGGTTACTTGTTAACTACCTTCAAAGTCAGAAAGCTTAATTAATGACATACTATGTTCACTCTATCAGAGTGTGCATTTGCTTTATCTTTGTACGAGTATCTTGAAGAAAACTTGAAGTTATGATAATATGTATCTACAGATGTTCTCAAAGATCAGTGTTTCTCATTTGTGCTATCACATTAACCTTTTCTAATTTGTTTTTTAGTTGTTTTTTGTTGTTGTTTTTTGAGAGAGAGACAGAGTATGAGCAGGGGAGGGGCAGAGAGAGAGGGAGACAGAATCTGAAGGAAGCTCCAGGCTCTGAGCTGTCAGAGCAGAGCCCAACGTGGGGCTTGAACTCATGGACTGCGAGATCATGACCTGAGCAGAAGTCGGAAGCCCAACAGACTGAGCCACCCAGGCGCCCCAACCTTTTCTTATTTTTTTTCAAATATGATAGATTTTATTTTACTGTTTGTTTTTTGTTTTTTTTAAGTTGTCTTATTTGTTTATTTTTTTAAATTTACATCCAAATTGGTTAGCCTATGGAACCTTTTTTTTAATGTTTATTTATTTATTTTTCAATATATGACATTTATTGTCAAATTGGTTTCCATACAACACCCAGTGCTCATCCCAAAAGGTGCCCTCCTCAATACCCATCACCCACCCTCCCCTCCCTCCCACCCCCCATCAACCCTCAGTTTGTTCTCAGTTTTTAACAGTCTCTTATGCTTTGGCTCTCTCCCACTCTAACCTCTTTTTTTTTTTTTTCCTTCCTCTCCCCCATGGGTTCCTGTTAAGTTTCTCAGAATCCACATAAGAGTGAAACCATATGGTATCTGTCTTTCTCTGTATGGCTTATTTCACTTAGCATCACACTCTCCAGTTCCATCCACGTTGCTACAAAGGGCCATATTTCATTCTTTCTCTTTGCCATGTAATACTCCATTGTGTATAGAACCTTTTCTAATTTTTGATGAGAAAAATATTTGAATGTACAAAGATAGAAAGCATAACAAACCCAAACAATATGCTTGCCATAGCGTCTCAAAATCATCAGAAAGTTTAGTGTTTTATCTTTGACTTTATTTTTTATTAAAACATTTTTTTCATGTTTATTTTTGAGAGAGAGACAGAGACAGAGGGCAAGCAGGGGAGGGGCAGAAGGAGAGGAAGACACAGAATCTGAAGCAGGCTCCAGGTTCTGAGCTGTTAGCACAGTGCCCGATGTGGGGCTTGAACTCACAAACCGTGAGATCATGACTTGAGCCGAAGTCGGTCGCTCAACTGACTGAGCCACCCAGGCGCCCCAAAAGAGTATATTATTTTAAGACTATGATTACTAGTGATGTACTACATCATTGTCACTTGTACAAAGACTGTTGCTTGTATATTAACTTTGTGTAGGGGTTTTATTTTCTGATTAGGAAGTCCTTTTGCACCCCAAGTTGTAAAAATATTCTGCTATATTGTTGTCCTAATTTAAGTATTTGTATTTTCTATTTTTATCTTTTGCTGTATGCAGTTTAGTTTTGAATAACGAAGCAAGGTAGGAGATAACGCTGCAGGATGAATTTTCCTTTGGTGAATGAAAAAAATGTGTGTATGTGTGCATCCGGGTGTGTGTGTGTGTGTGTGTGTGTGTGAGTGTGCATCCTGAAACACACAGGATTATTTCATCACTTTGCCATATGAATCCACTTTGTTCTCCGTGGCTCTCATGTTCACTGTGGAGCTTTTTCGTGGCAGAACCTTCATTTTAGAGAGTTATAGTTGGTCTAGGAGAAAACCTTGGAATCAGATTTTAAGAATAGGAAAACATGAAATTGATTATCGAGCTTTATTTAATTACTTAGATGTTAATGACAATACTTGTGTTCTTTTTTTAATGTTAATTTATTTATTTTTGAGACAGGGAAAGTGTGAGCAGGGGAGAGGCAGAAAGAGAATCCCAAGCGGGCTCCCCACGGTTAGCACAGAGCCTGATGTGGGGCTTGAACTCATGAGTTGTGAGATCATTGAGCTGAGCTAAAACCAACGGTCAAACACTTAACTGACTGAGCCACCCAAGCTGAGTAATGTTCTGAGAGCTTTAGATGTTCTAATTTCTTTCTTGTGGTTTTTTTTTTTTTTTTTTTTGTCGTGCCCAAAGGTTATTAGTCATTGGTTGAATTGTGCGTGGTTTAAATAACCCAAAATTTCTAGTAGTATTATAGCAATTTGTAAGAAATAAACAATGGAATATATTTGTAAGATATTACTAAAAGCTGCTAAGTTTTCAACGTCGTTGTTCTTATAATTCATGGCAAACTTTCATGGCAAATTATAAATACGTAGTCTCCTTTTACTTACTTTGAAATAATGTGTATTTCAGTATAATTTGGAACTAAATCATGTTATTTACAAAGCAAAGGGTATGAAAAAATGGTATTCCTTTAATAAATGTGTGTGTATAAAATTGTAGTTTTCAGCTTTTGGTAACTGCAGTATTGCGATTTATAAGAAAAATATATATATTTGGTCATTAAGATGACCAAATATATATATTTCCCATTTATATTTGTTCTTTGTCCATGGTTCCTGACTCACAGCTCCCCAAACCCTTGGAATTTTCTAAGTGTTGAGAGGAACAAATGTATTTCTTATTATGCTTATGAGATGACTTTTATTTTTATTTTTAGGATACTTTATGGTCAAATTGGCTTACATACAATACCCAGTGCTCATCCCAACAAGTGCCCTCCTCAGTGCCCATCACCCATTTTCCTGTCTCTCCCACCCCTCCATCCACCCTCAGTTTGTTCTCTGTATCTAAGAGTCTCTTGTGGTTTGCCTCCCTCCCTCTCTGTAACTTTTTTTTCCCCTTCCCTTCCCCCATGGACTTCTGTTAAGTTTCTCAAGATCCACATACGAGTGAAAACATGATATGTGTCCTTCTCTGACTGACTTATTTCACTTAGCATAATACCTTCCCTAAGGATGGGGGCTGGTTGCCGGGAGAACTAACCATGTGATAGGGAGGGAAAAGGGGCTGCAGATCGAATCAATCACCAACGGCCAATGGTTTAATCAATCATGACTGTGTAATGAAGCCTCCATAAAATCCCAAGAGGACTGAGTTTGGAGAGCTTCTGAACATGTGGAGGGGCCAAGAGAACGGTGCATGCAGAGAGGGCATGGAAGCTCCATGCCTCTTTCCTCATCACTTGCCCCTATGCATCTTTTCCATTTGGCTGTTCCTGAGTTATGTCCTTTTATAATATGCTGATAATCGAGTAGGTAAAACGTATCTCTGAATTCTGTGAGCTACTCTAGCAAAATTAATCTAACCCAATGAAGGGGCCATTGGAACTTCCAATTTGCAGTCAGAAGCCTAGGTAACAGCTTGGCTTGCTACGGGTGTCTGAAGGGGTAGCAATGGCACAGTCTTGTAGGACCGATTGGGGCTATTAAATTGGGCTCCTGAGGCCCAAAACTCTATTGATTGGTTAGATATCATGATGTAGCTTTTCCACGTCGTTAAAAAGTATGGTATGGATTGCTAACATATTTTAACATTTTGGAAATTATTCCACAATTTTCTTTTTTTTTTTTCCCTAGCTTTACCAAGATGTAATTAACCTATAACATTGTGTGAGTTTAAGGCATATAACATGATGATTTGCTATATATATAGTGAAACGATTAACACCATAGTGGTTGTTAACATCTCCATCACCTCACACAATTGCCAGTGTGTGTGTGTGTGTGTGTGTGTGTGTGTGTGGTGAGAGTATTTAAGTTAAGATTTATTCTCCTGGTAACTTTCAAATAGGCCATACAATATTGTTAAGTGTCTCCACACGCGGTACATTAAATCTGCACAACTTGTTCCTCCTGTAACTGGAGGTTTGTTCCCTTTGACCAACATCTCCCCATTTCCCCCACGCCTAGCCTCCGGCGACAATGATTCTCTCTGTTCCTATGAGTTTGGATTTTTTTTAGATTCTACGTACAAGTGAGATTATACAGTGTTTGTCTTTCTCTATCCGACACTTCACTTAGCACAATACTTTCAAGGTTTATTCATGTCCTCAGAAAAGGCAGGATTTGCTGTTTTTATATAGCTCAACAGTGCATTGTTTATGTATATCAGCTTTTCTTTATCAATTCATTTGTTGATGACATTTAGGTTGTCTTCTTTGGAAAAATGTCTATTCATATCTTCTGCCCATTTTTTTATTTGAATTATTCATTTTTTGGGTGTTGAGTAATTTGTAGGTTTCTAAGAATTTCTGTTCTTTTTTCTACGTTTTCCAATTTGTTGGTTTAAAATTGTTTATAATAGGGGCGCCTGGGTGGCTCAGTCGGTTGAGCGTCCGACTTCGGCTCAGGTCATGATCTCACGGTCCGTGAGTTCGAGCCCCGCGTCGGGCTCTGTGCTGACAGCTCAGAGCCTGGAGCCTGCTTTGGATTCTGTGTCTCCCTCTCTCTCTGACCCTCCCCCGTTCATGCTCTGTCTCTCTCTGTCTCAAAAATAAATAAACATTAAAAAAAAAAAAATAAAATAAAATAAAATAAAATTGTTTATAATAGTTTCTTGTGATCGTTTATTTCTGTAAGAATAGTTGTAATGTCTTCTCTTACAGATATGTGGGTCCTCTTTTTTTTTCTTAAGTAGTTCAGCTAAGGGTGTGTCAATTTTGTTGATCTTTTCTAAAAACTCATAATTTCTTTGATTTTTAAAATTGTTTTTCTTTTCCCTATTTCATTTATTTCTGCTCTAATCTTTATGATATTCTTCCTTCTGCTAATTTTAGGGTTAGTTTGTTCTTTATTTTCTAGCTTCTGGAGGTAATACAGCTAGATTATTTGGTATCTTTCTCCTTTATTATGTAGGCATTTATATAAAAATTGGAACTCTTTTCTTTTTTAAAAATTTTTTTTTTCAACGTTTATTTATTTTTGGGACAGAGAGAGACAGAGCATGAACGGGGGAGGGGCAGAGAGAGAGGGAGACACAGAATCGGAAACAGGCTCCAGGCTCCGAGCTATCAGCCCAGAGCCTGACGCGGGGCTCGAACTCACGGACCGCGAGATCGTGACCTGGCTGAAGTCGGACGCTTAACCGACTGCGCCACCCAGGCGCCCCGGAACTCTTTTCTTTTTTCACATTTGTATTTATCAGATCATGTAACCTATTACTAAAATTTATAATTATAATAATGCAACTGCATAACAGATTTGGCAATGACTACAAAAATTCCGAGTAAGCACAGAACTCAACTATTAGGAATAAAAGTATGTGGGGATAATAAGGATGATTATTAATTACAAGCATTCAATATTTCACTGATTTCATTTTTTGAAATGGATAATATTATTTTATATGGTGATTTTTTTTTAAATTTATTTTTTTAATTTACATCCAAGTTAGCGCATAGTGCTATGATTTCAGGAGTAGATTCCAGGGATTATTCCACCCTATTATCTGGTGAATCTTTTAAGTGAGGTGTAGTTAAGAAAGTTTTTACTATAATTCATTTAAATGTTAGGTAAACAATATATTCCATTGAAGCTTTATTTCAAAGGAATAATAATTATTAAGATTTCATGTTTATGACAAAATCTACTCTATGAAATGTCTCTTCATGTGACATAGGACCTTTTGAGACAAAATTTTGGTTTTTCTCTGCTTTTCTCCTCTGGTTCATATTTGCATGAACCAGGTCCTTACATAGGCTTCTTAATTTCTTCAGAACAATGCATAGCTTACCACGAATATTCTTACAGTTGGTAAGAATGCAACATTTTTTTTTGTATGTTTATTTATTTTTGAAGGAGAGAGAGACAGAGCATGAACGGGGGAGGGTCAGAGAGAGGGGGAGACACAGAATCTGAAACAGGCTCCAGGCTCTGAGCTGTCAGCACAGAGCCCGACGTGGGGCTCGAACTCATGAACTGTGAGATCATGACCTGAGCTGAAGTTGGACGCTTAACTCACTGAGCCACCCAGGTGCCCCAGAATGCAATATTTTCTAAGTGAAGAGACAGTTGTTCTCCCACCAGTTTTCTCTGGCAGAGGCTGGGGTAATTTTTCAGAAGGTTTTTCGCTCTTTTAGTTACACTTTTTGAAGGATGTTAAATCTCTTCACTTCACTATATATTTAGGCTCTTTTGTAAAACCAAACTACCAGAAAACTCCACAGCTGGTGTGTATTATCTTGGCCTATTATAGGATTTCATGAGGTGGCTTGCTTTTTAATGTTATCAGCCCTTTTTCTTTTTCTCTGATTTCATTAAAAGATGGTTTCAAGAAATAACAATATTAAGTTACTGGAAAATTACATAGTCTGGTACATCATAGGAATTTAATAACTGTATATTTATTAAATAAAGAACCATGTTAAATTTAATTCTCAAGTTGATGCTAAATAGATTGTTGAAAGCATTATTCATCATCATCATCATTAGTTGATGATAAATTCACCAATTCATTCAATAAACATCATAAATTCTATTGGTGACAGTGAAAGCACAAATAAATGGTCACTATTTTTTAAGAAGAGAGTTGAAGAGAAGAAAGTAACTTTTTTTTTTAATTTTTTTTCAACGTTTATTTGTTTTTGAGACAGAGAGAGACAGAGCATGAACAGGGGAGGGGCAGAGAGAGAGGGAGACACAGAATCCGAAGCAGGCTCCAGGCTCCGAGCTGTCAGCACAGATCCCGAGGCAGGGTTCGAACTCACAGGCCGTGAGATCATGACCTGAGCCGAAGTCGGACGCTTAACCGACCAAGCCACCCAGGCGCCCCAAGAAAGTAACTTTTAATTTATTCCATTTTTTTCAAATATATCTCCGATTATGAAAAGAATGTTCACTCATTATAAAATATATGGGCATGGAGAAAATAGAAAATAACACATGAGCTGCCAGTCCAAATAGTTCTAGTCTATAAATATTGTAAATAATAAAATATATAAACCTGCAGATGTGGATTTTTTTCTTACCATTTTAACCATTTTTATAGTACTTAAATTTTTTTTATTTGAGTATATTTGACACACAATGTTACGTTAGTTTCAGATGTACAGCATAGGGATTCAATTTCTCTATATGTTATGTATCTCAACCATTTTTAAACCTACAGTTTAATAGCATTAAGAATAGTCACGTTGTTGTGAAACAGATTTCCAGAACTTTTTAATCTTGCAAATCTGAAACTCTATACCCACCAAACTGTCTTTTTTGCCTCTTCCCCCAGCTTCTGATGACTACCACCCGAACTTATGTTTCTGTGGATTACTTTAGACAGTTTATATCAATGATGTCTTACAGGTGATAAAATGCAGTAATAATGCTATTAGTGAATGCTATAAGTGAAATCACACTGCATTTGTTTTTTGTGATTGCCCTGTTTAATTTAGCATAATGTCCTCAAGGTTCATTTGGGTTGTAACATGTGGCAGGATTTCCTTCTTTTTTAAGGCTGAGTGATATCCCGTTGTATAGAACTTCGTTTATCCATTCCCTCGTTGATGGACATTTGGGTTGCTTCTACCTTCTGGCTATCGGGAACGGCGCTGCTATGAACATGAATGTGCGAATATCCCTTTGAGACCTTCCTTTCCATAGTTCTGGATATAAACCCAAAAGTGAGATTGCTGGATCATATGGTAGGTCTATTTTTAATTGAAGAACCACTATGATCTTCGTAGCAGCTGCACTATTTTACAATGACACCAATAGTGGACAGGGTTCCAGTTTCTCCATATCCTCGTTTTGGTTGTTTGTGTGTTTGTTTTTGATAGTAGCAAGCCTCATGAGTGTGAGATAATATATCGTTGTGATTTTGATTTGCATTTCTCTGATGGCCAGTGACGCTGCCATTTTTTGGTGTGTTTATTCGTCATTTGTATATCATCTTTGGAGAAATGTCTATTCAAGCTCTTTGCTCATTTAACAAAGCTTGTTATTGGATATTTTATTGTTGAGCTGTAGAATTTCTTTATATATAACAGATATTAACCCCTAATCAAATATAGGATTTGCAAATATTTTTGCCATTCCATAGGTGTTGTCACTGTTGATCATCTCTTTGATGTACAAAAGTTCTTAAATTTGATGTAGTGCAATTATCATTGGCATGTTCAATATCATAAAGCTTCCCCCCTCTGTTTTCTTCTGGGAATTTTATAGTTGTAGGTCCTACATTTATTTCGTAAATCCATTTTTGTGTTAATTTTTGATGAGGGTCTGACTCCATTCTTTTGCATGTGGCTATCCAGCTCTTAACATCATGTGTTGAAGGGACTATCTTTTCCCTCTTTAGTGGTCTTGGCGTTGTTGTTGAAGATCATTTATGAGGATTTGATTTTTGGCTCTCTAGTCTCTTCCATTGATCTATTTGTCTGTCTTCATGCCAGTATCACACTGTTTTGATTACTGTAATAGTTTTGTTATATTTTTGAAGTTAAGAAGTCAAGTCTTCCAAATTGGTTCTTCTTTTCAAAGCCATTTTAGCTATTCAGAGTCCTTTGAGATTCCACATGAATTTTGTTAGGGATTTTCTTTAGAAAGTGTGGATTTGGGGTGCCTGGGTGATTCAGTTGGTTAAACATCTGACTCTGGATTGTGGCTGAGGTCATGATCTTACAGCTGTGAGATTGAGCCCCACATTGGGCTCCGCACTGAGGTGTGGAGCCTGCTTAGGATTCTCTCTCTCTCCCCCCCACCTCAATCCCTCTCTCCCTCAAAAAGAGAAAAATAAAAGTGTGGCTTTATTATAGTATACATTTTGCTCTATAATTTTTTTCCATTAAAATATATATTGTAGATAACTACCCATGTCAACATAAATATCTATATCAAGAGAGATATATTCATTTGAATTACCTTATATGTATGTATTATAATTAATCAATGCCATATTGATATTCAATGTTTTTTTTTTGTTATTCTAGTTATAGCATTCATGAACATCTGTGGTTTTTTTTTAATTTTTTTTAACGTTTATTTATTTTTGAGACAGAGAGAGACAGAGCATGAACGGCGGAGGGTCAGAGAGAGAGAGGGAGACACAGAATCTGGAACAAGCTCCAGGCTCCGAGCTGTCAGCACAGAGCCCAATGCGGGGCTTGAACTCATGAACCGCGAGATCATGACCTGAGCCGAAGTCGGCCGCTTAACCGACTGAGCCACCCAGGCGCCCCAAACATCTGTGTTTTTGAAGAGTAGTCTGTAAGGTAAATTACTAGAAGTAGACATATTGGATCAAAGGGTAATGCTAGGATAGGAGTTTTGCAAGGGGAAGGATTTTGTTCATTGCTATATCCCCTTAGTGCCTAGGACAGAACAGTACCTGGTATGTACTAGGTGTTTAATATTCATTTAATGATGAATATATCTATCTATATCTATATCTATCATCTATCTATGTCTATATCTATATCTATCATCTGTCTATCTCTATCTATATCTCTATCTATATCTATCTATATCTATGTCTATCATCTATCTCTATCTCTATCTCTATCTCTATCTCTATCTCTATCTAATCTGTCTACATGTATACATACCCTAAATTCCTGAGGTATAATTCTTGAGCTCAGTCTCAAAAATTGAGAAGATATTTGCCAAGCAGACTATTGCATTTCCTTCTCCCTAGCCATCTTCAAGCTGTGGGTCTAGCTTGATGTAATCTGACCAACGACATATAAGTGGAAAGCTGCTGGGAGCTTATGGAAAACTTTTGTCTCCGTAATAAAAAGTGAAAGTTTCAGTGGTCACACAATCAATGTCTTTCCTCATTCTTCCTGTACGGAAAATGGATGTGATGCTTGAAGGTTTGGTGACCATCTTGATATGATGAAGCAATAGGAGGAGGTGGAGGTCTGCGTGCTAAGCAAGTCCAAAAGATAGAAAAGGCCTTGGTGTCAGCCAGCATTATTGGGCAATTGCATCAACCTTGGAATGTCAACCTATGGACTTCTTTCCTATTTGTTTAAGCAACTATTAGTTGCTTTTCTGTTATTTATTGCCAGAGGGATTCCTAGCTGATACAGAGACAGACACAAAATATTTTCTAGGTAGATAGGTCAGTGTGATGAAAAACACGGGTTTTGAAACAACATGGGGGGTTAGGTAATATGCAGGGAGAGTTAGAACCTTTTGTGCCATAAGGGAGAATTTGGATTTCATTCCACAGGCGATTTTGTAGACAGTGAAATGAGTTGGCTGTGGCAGAAACGCAATCACTCTGGTAGGAGGGGGGCACATGCGTTGGAGTAGAGCAATTTAGGAGAGAAGGAGACCAACCAGGAGGCTATTTCAGTGTTCAAGTCAGAGAAAATGAGGGCTTAAGTAAGGTTGTGACAGTGGGAAGAGGGGGAAAAAGATGGATTTGAAGTATACCAAACATGACTTAATTAGTAGTTTAATATCGATGAGCACAGTGGAGAGAAGTTATATGACTGCATTTTATCACCTGTAAGACATCATTGATATAAAGGACACCATTATCTAAGCTACTATTTAAAGAAAAAAAAAACCTCATCTAATTAAATTACGAATTTCTACTGATTGTAAAACACACCCTGATTTTGGAGATGTGAAAAGATGTGTGTCTTAGAATCACTGAAAATTGGTTAATAGCTAATCTTTATAGGTGCTATGTGCCAGTCATTTGCAGCTTACCTTAATTATGTCACTTAACATGCTCAAATATTTGTGGATTGTTTCTGAGTACACAAAAACAAGAAACTCAAACTTTTTTTTTCTTTTTCTTTCTTTTTTTTTTTTTTTAATGAACTGAGTATGACATTGATATCCAGACCTGGAAGAGATAAGAGAGACACTAATCTCACTTAGGAACATTGATAAAATGTCTTAAATGAAAAGTTAGTAAACATAATCCAACAGCACATTAAAGGAGTACTGATTTTACACCATGATCAAGTTGATTTCATTTCTGTAGAGGTAGGAAGGGATTCGAACAATATCCACTCTTTATAAAAGCACAGTGAAAGAGGAATGAATGGTTAATTCCATAATTATACAGCATTATACATGCATAATTATACATATATAGTGTCTTTACCAAGTATTTACAGTAAGTCAGAAAGACGACGAAAATGCTATCTTTACTATTCTAAGTTTGCTCTACACATTTCAGCAAATACAAATGAAGTAAACTAGGAGCATTAAGAATAAAAGGAAAAGGTGAGGGGTGCCTGGGTGGCTCAGTCGGTTAAATGTCCACCTTCATTTTGGCTCAGGTCATGATCTCACGGTTTGTGAGTTCGAGCCCCGCATTGGGCTCTGCACTGACTGTGTGGAATCTGCTTTGGATTCTGTCTTTCTCTGCCCCTGCTTTGCTTGCTTTCTCTCTCTCTCTCTCTCTCCCTCCTTCCCTCTTTCTGTCTCTCAAAATAAATAATTAAACTTAAAAAAAGGAAAAGGTGGGGCGCCTGGGTAGCTCAGTCGGTTAAGCGTCCGACTTTGGCTCAGGTCATGATCTCGCGGTCTGTGAGTTCCGGCCCTGCGTCGGGCTCTGTGCTGACAGCTCAGAGCCTGGAGCCTGTTTCAGATTCTGTGTCTCCCTCTCTCTGACCCTCCCCTGTTCATGCTCTGTCTCTCCCCATCTCAAAAATAAATAAAACGTTAAAAAAAATTAAAAAAAAAAAAAGGAAAAGGTGAAATGATGATTATTTGAATACGAGATAAGTTATACCTGGAAAATAGAAGAGAACCAACTAAGAAACTACATCAAACAATAGGAGAGTCAGTAGGTTAGCTGGACGTAAAATTAATATGCAGCAGTGTTTGCCAATATAGAAAACATCTATCAAAACTAAATCACAAAAACCCTATAATTGCACAAATCATTTGACTCAGCAGTTATATTTCTAAGAGTTCAGTCTGTTGTTTTACTAGCATTCTTGCAAAATGATGTATGTTCAAGATTATTCGTTGCAGTATTGTTTGTAGTGGCAAAAGACTGGAAACAGCCCAAATTTACATCAGAAGGGAGTTGGTTAATAAAAATATGGGACCTCCAGGGGCGCCTGGGTGGCTCAGTCGGTTAAGCCTCCGACTTCAGCTCTGGTCACGATCTCACAGTCCGTGAGTTCGAGCCCCGCGTCGGGCTCTGGGCTGATGGCTCAGAGCCTGGAGCCTGCTTCCGATTCTGTGTCTCCCTCTCTCTCTGCCCCTCCCCCGTTCATGCTCTGTCTCTCTCTGCCTCAAAAATGAATAAACGTTAAAAAAAAAAATTAAAAAAAAAAAGAAAAAAAAATATGGGACCTCCATACACTGTAATGCTGTGAGGCTGCAAAAGAAAATCCCCAGAGATCTGGAAACCTGTTTAAGATACACGGTGGGAAAATAAAAAGTGAGTTTATGTTACCTTTTATGTTAACAAGGCGGGAATAAGAATTAATAAGCATATTTGTTTGGGTATTGGCAGTTAGGAAAGTTACATAAAACACTAAGAAAAGGGGTTGCCTAAAAGGAGGAGTGAATAAAAAGTAGGCAAATCTGGAGGAAAGGTGAGGAGACAGCTTTTCACTGTGTATCTTTTCTTATGTTCTGGTATTTGAGCCACATGACTGCTACCCATTTAAAAAAAACATAAATTAAAAAAAATGTAAGGAAAATAAGCTAAGTGACTTTTGAAAAGTTGGTGGAACCCTGAACACATTCATTCCAATTTTCTGAAATTTAGCCGCACAATTTATGGACCCACAACAAAAACAAAACAAATTGTGCAGATTCACATGGCACTTTGTGTAAAAAAAAGTCACGCATTGTGCCATCATTTATTGCATACTTACTCTACACGAGGTGTTCTGTAGTTCCTGAAGCTAAAAAGCCCTGACAGAACTGAATCTAGTGAGTGATGGATGAGTAAATAAATGATGAGACCGCAGTGTAGCAAGTGCCTTGAAGGACTTAAATCTAGAGAGTTGGGGAAGGCGTAGGGGGTCACCTAAATCTGACAGAGAAAAAGTTCCTGGGTTGATACCCACGGATCTGAATTTAGAAGGAAAAGTAGAAGTTCTTCAGCTGATAGAGTGCAAAGAGGAGACAACATGGGGGGTGTGAAAGGCGTGGTCTCTCTGATGCCCTGCACACAGTCAAGGCCGCGTGTGAGGAGAAAGAGAGGAGAAACTGGGAACAGAGGAGGAGGCAGGAGGCAGAATGTAGGGATATGGCACTAAGGTAGAGGCCTTCAGACCAAAAGATTCTAAAATGGAGAAGTGACACGATCAGTTTTGTGCTCCAGAGCTATCATTCTGGTAGCAATGTGGGAGACAGATGGGCAGGTATCCAGAAAAGGAAGTGACATTTGAGCTGATCCCTGAGTAAGAGCTAGCCAGGAAAAGACTAGAGAAAAGGAGGTTTCCAGGCAGATGGAGCACTTAAGAATATGGAAGAGAGGCACCTGGTGGCTCAGCCAGTTAAGCGTCTGACTCTTGATTTCTGCTCAAGTCATGATCTCACGGTTCATGGGATCAAGTCCGTCATCAGGCTCTTCACTGACAGTGTGGAGCCTGCTTGGGATTCTCTCTCTCCCTCTCTCTCTCTCTCTCTGCCCCGATACCCTCTCAAAATAAATAAATTAAAAAAATAAAAGAATATGGAAGAAAGCCGGTGTGAATGGAGCCTGCTGTTCAGGGAGGAAAGTGACGTGAGTTTGAAGAGAAAGGTCTGGATCATGGAAGGGCATTGGATATTATTCCAATTGTAGTGAGTAGTCATTTAAAAGCATTTAAGCAAAAGAGTGGTATAATCTTATAGACATTAAAAAAAACCACACACACCACGATTGCTATGTAGAGAACGGATTTAAGAGACCAAGAAGATAAGGGAAGAGATCAGAAAGAAGGTTCTTATAAGGTGAAAGATAATGGTGCTTCAGGTTAGGATCTAGAATGGAGGTAGAAGGAGTAAATATAATTCATTAAGTCATGATACCGTCATTACCAAGACAGTTGACGTAGGAGGAGAGGAAAAGTAAGAAGGAGGGGGGCAAGAGCTGAGTTGATGTGTTTAGGAGACATCCAAGTAGAGATGTCTACAAGATATTTCCATCTTTAATAGGAATATCCCAGAGTGTGATACTGTGCTCTTACTGTAACCCATCAGGTGGCATATGTTTCAATTTTTCCCATTTTTGGCAACGTTAAATTTGGTCACTTGATTAAGGTGGTATGGGCCAGACTTCCGGTCTATGTTTTTTTTTTTCCCTTTATAACTAATAAATATTTTATGTACTCCCAGACTCATCAAAATTTCAATGTATTCATTTATTTGTTTATGCCAATATGGAGCCATGGTTTCCTAGTTTATTTAATGGGTTATACGTTATTACTACCATTATCTGGGTGCTCAAACTGTCCCCCATTTGGCCAGGAAAACTCTTTTTAAGTTGGCTTCTGCGTCCTTGTGACATGTCCTTATCATTCTTTGAGCAATTCTTTATTTTCAGGTCTAGGATAGTTCAGGCTCATCTTATAATTTATCTTCCCCAAACCTGGAATCAGCATTTCTTGAAGGAATGGTTTTTGGCTGTTTTTAGAGGATGATCTTAAACATCAAAAACTGAGCTTGTGGGTCTACCCGCGATTTTAGGGGTGTTAGTACTTCAGGCTCTCTCAGCAAACAGCTAAAGAACGTCTTATGTTTAAACATATACGCATACATACACCCATACGTACCCTGATTGGCTTCTTTTTTAAAAAAAAATTTTTTTTTAACCTTTGTTTATTTTTTTGACACAGACAACGGACGGGAGAGAGTCAGAGAGAGCGGCAGGCACAGAATCCGAAACAGGCTCCGAGCGACGGGCACGGAGCCCGACGTGGGGCTCGAACTCGCGGACCGTGAGATTTCGACCTGAGATGCAGTCAGACGCGCAACCAACTGAGCCACCCAGGCGCCCCCTGATTGGCTTCTGACAGCCCACACAGATAGACGACCCCATCCATAAAAACGCCCTTCTCCTCTTATTCTGGCTCTGACAGCTTGAGCCAGGCCACCCCCCTCGGTGAACATTCTCACCGTCGTTAAGGTTGTACACTCCGCTCACCTACTGTCTTCTCTTTAATTCCGGGTGACATCTGGCTTGCCTGGCTCCACCTAGTGGCGTTAGGCTGAATTGTTCAGGAAATGAGGGGAAGCAGGAGACCGCTGATTTTTTTTACTTCTTTTGTGACTTACCGCATTTTTCAAATTTACTTCAGTAGATACGTGCCATTTACAAAATAAAATACACGTCCATGCAGACATAGGCCTAGATAGATATGTCGAATTAGCTTGCTAAAATGCTGTTTGTTCTGTGAGGGCAAGCATTTAAGGTTAATTTCTTCAGGGATTGCTTAATTAGTATCGAGTCAAAATAGAAAAAAAAAATAGTTGCAAAAGAAAAGAGAGAAACAGGATGGTAGGTATGATGAATTGAGCCCCAGGAAAGTTTATTTTTCAAAAATTTGCTCTTTTTTTCCCATAAAAATGGGATGAATTTCAACATATTGATTAGTTGAGGTAAGAGATCTAAGAGAGAGAGAGAGATTAAGTAAATTTATTTAATCAATTAAATAAAGCTTCATGTCCCAAACAGAACTGGTGGGATTATCCTCAAGCAAGAGGAGGGCACATCTTCTCTGACTCAGAAAGGATAGAAGGTAGGATTCGTGTAGGTTCTTATCTGCTTGGGATGGTAGAAAGGAACGTTCCGGTGCCCTTAGCTGGTACACTTGATTTGTTTTTCAGTTAAATATGAGGCATATATTGAGAGTAAGGAAGGAATAGTGGCCAAAAGGGTCTGAAAGTTGGAATGGGAGTTTGGACTAATTGCTGAGGTCCAAGGAGAGAGACACAGAGGCCTTCAAGATTCACGTGAAGTTGAAAGTTATATATAGCTTTTCTTTTAAAAAATAAAATTGACTTTTTAAGACGTTTCAGATTCATAGCAAAATCTAAAGCACAGAAAGTTCCTGTACCCCTACCCCCATACACTCAGCCTCCCCCACAAACAACACCCTGCCTCAGAGTGGTACCGTTGTTGCAAATAACACATTATTATCACCCAAAGTCCATAGTTTACATTAGGGTTCACTCTTGGCGTTGTGTATCCTATGTGTTTTGACCAATGTATCGCGACATGTATCTACCATTACAGTATCATACAGAATAGTTTCACTGCCATAAAAGTCCTCTGTGCTCTGCTAGACTCACCCAACCCTCCTCTTTAACGACTAGCAGTCGCTGATCTTTTTACTCTGTAGTTTTGCCTCTTCTAGAATGTTACATAGTTGGAATCATTCAGTCTGTAGCTTTTCACATTTGGTTCCTTTCACTCCATGTCTTTTCATGGATGATCGATAGCTCTCTTCTTTTTAGTGGTAGATAATGTTCTATTATCTGGATGCCTCACAGCTTATTTATCTATTCCCCTGCTGAAGGACATCTTGGTCGCTTCCAGGTTTGGCAATTATGAGTACAATTTCTAGAAGCATCTGTGGGCAGGTTTTTGTGCGGACATAATTTTCCAGCATGTTTGGGTAAATACCAAGGAGTGCAATTGCTGGATTGTATGGTAAGAGTAAATTTAGTTTTGCAAGATTCTGCCGGACTGTCTTCCAAAGTGGCTTCCTGTTCCACATTCTTACCAGCATTTGGTGTTTTTCAGTGTCTTAAATTTTTGTCATTCTAATAGGTATGTAGCGGTAACTTATTGTTTTGATTTTCATCTCCCTAATGACATACAGTGTGGGGCATGTTTTCATATGTTTATTTGCTACCTATATATCTTCTTTGGTGAGATATATATTCAGGTTTTTGACCATTTCTTACTCAAGTTGTTTGTCTTCTTATTATTGAGTTTTAAGAGTTTACAAAAATATTTTGGATAACAGTCCTTTATCAGTATGTCTTTTACACATATTTTCTTCCAGTCTCTGGCTTGTCTTCTCATTCTATTGACAGCATCTTTTACAGAGCAGATTTTTAATTTTAGTGAAGTCCAGTTTATCAATTATTTCTTTCATGGATTATGACTGTGTTATTGTATCTAAAGTCATTGGCATACCCAAGGTCACCTAGGTTTTCTTCTATGTTATCTTCTGGGGTTTTATAGCTTTGTATTTTACATTTAGATCTATGATACCCTTTCAGTTCATTTTTGTGAAGAGTATAAGGTCTGTGTCTGGACCCTGTCCTTTTTTTCCTCCCTCTCTCCTTCCCTCCCTTCTTTTTTCCTCCCTCCCTCCCTCCCTTCCTTCCAGCACCATTGGTTGAAAAGACTGTCCATTCTATTATATTGCCTTTGCTCCTTTGTGAAAGATCATGTGAATTAATTTCTCAGCTCTCTGTTCTGTTCCACTGACTATTTGTCTTTTCTTTCACCAATACCATATTGTCTTAATTACTTTAGCTTTATAGTGAGTCTCAAAGTTGGGTGGGAGGTGTCCTCCTAACCTTGTTCTTTTCCTTAAATATGGTGTTGGGTCTTTTGCCTCCTTATATAAACTTTAGAATTAGTTCGTTGATATCCACAAAATAACTTGCTGGAACTTTGATTGGGATTGCATTTAGTAATGAGATCAAGTTGGAAAGACTGACAGCCTGACAATATTGAATCTTCCTATTCACGAACATGGAACATCTCTTCATTTATTTAGTACTTAGATTTCTTTCATCAGAGTTTTATAGTTTTCCTCACACAGGTTTTATGGATATTTTGTTGGATATATACCTTAAGTATTTCACTTTTGGGTGGGGTGCTTATGTAAATGGTATTGTGTGTTTAATTTCAAATTCCACTTCTTCATTGTTGGAATATAGGGAAGCAGTTGGCTTTTTATATTCACCTTGTCTCCTGCAACCTTATTTTAGTTCTAGGAGGGTTTTTTGTTGCTGATTCCTTCACGTATCTACACAAACAACCATGTTCTCTTTGAACAGAGACAGTTTTATTCTTTTGCACTCCATATAACTTTTCTTTCTTTTTTTTTTTTTGGCCTTATTGTATCAGGTAGGACTTCCAGGATGATGTTGGAGAGGAGTGGTGAGAGGGGATATCCTTCCCTTTCTTCTGATCTTCTGGGAAAGTTCCAATTTCTCACCATTACGTGTGATCTTGGCTGTAGGTTTTTAGTAAATGTTCTTTGTGAACTTCAGGAAGTTCTCTATTCCAGAGTTTTTATTATGAATGGGTATTGGGTTTTTTCAAATGCTTTTTCTGCATTTATGCAGACAAATATGACGATATAATTTTTCTTCTTTAGCCTGTTCATGTGATGATTAATTGATTTTCCAATATTGAACTGGCCTTGCATACCTGGGATTAATCCCACTTGGCCATTGTGTATAATTCTTTGATACATTGTTGGATTTGATTTACTAATACTTTGTTGAGAATTTTTGCACGTATGCTTATGAGACATATTGCTCATATGTACAAACTACATATTGTAGTTCAAACTGCATATTGTAGTTTTCCTATAATGTGTTTGTCTTGTTTTGGTAACAAATTAATACTGGGCTCATGAAATAAGTTAGGAAGTATTTCCCCTGCTTCCATCTTCTGGAAGAAATTATAGAGAATTGGTATAAATCCTTCTTTAGATATTTGGTAGAATTCACCAGTCAACTGTCTGGGCCTGGTGGTTTCTGTTTTGGAAGGTTATTAGTTACTGATTCAATTGTTAAAATAGATACAGACCTATGCAAATTGTCCATTGCTACTTTTGTGAGTTTTTTCAGAAGTGTCTTTCAAGGAATTGGCTAGTTTCATCTGGGTTATCAAGTGTGTAGGCAGAGAGTTGCCCATAGTATTCCTTTATTATCCTTCTGAGGTCCATGAGATCTTAGTAGTGTCTCTGCTTTCAGTTCTGATATTAGTAATTTGGGTCATCTTTCTTTGTTAGTTAGCTTAAAGAGGATTGTTAATTTTATTGATCTTTTCAAAGAAGCAGTTTTTGGTTTCACTGATTTTCTCTTCTGATTTCCTCTTTTTAGTTTCATTGGCTTCAGCTCTAATTGTTAAATAATTTTTTTTTCTTATGCCTACTTTGGATTTAATTTGCTCTTCATTTTCTGATTTCTTAAGATGGGAGCTTTGACTATTGATTTTAAGAGTTTATTTTTTCTAGAATATGCCTTCAATGCAGTGAATTTCCATCTAAGCACTGTTTTCACTGTGTCCCACAAATTGTGATAAGTTGTATTTTTACTTTCATTTAGTTCATAATACTTTAAAATTTTCTTGAGATTTCTTTGTTGACTCGTGTATTCTTTAGAAATATGTTCTTAAATCTCCAAGTATTTTATTTCCAAGTTATCTTTCTATTATTGATTTCTAGTTCAATTCCATCGTGGTTTATAAGCAAGCATTGTATGATTTCTACCCTTTTAAACTTGTTAAGGTGCATTGTGTGGCCCAGAATGTGATCTGTTTTGATGAATATTTCATGTGAGCTTGAGAAGAATGTGTATTCTGCTGATTTGGAATTAGGTCGTCTATAGATGTCAATTATATCCAGTTGATTGATGATGCTGTTGAGTTCAACTACATCCTTACTGATTTTCTGCCTGCTGTAACGGTCCATGTCTGATAGAGTGTAGTTAATGTCTTCAACTATTGTCGTAGATCCGTCTATTTCTCCTTGCAGATTCATCAGTTTTTCCATCATATATTTTGGTGTTCTGTTGTTAGGCACATATGCAGTAAGAACTGTTACTCTTTTGCAGAGCTGATCCCTATGTCATTCTGGAATGGTCCTCTTTATCCTTGATAGTTTTCCTCGATCTGCTGTCTACTCTATCTGAAATTAATATAGCTATTCCTGATTTCTTTTGGTTGGTGTTGGCATGCTATGTCTTTCTCCCTTCCTTTAGTCTGAATTTATATGTGTCTTTATATTTAAAGTGGATTTCTATTTATTTATTTATTTATTTATTTACGAGAGAGCGGAGAGGGAGGAGAGGTAAAGGAGGGGAGAGAGGGAGAATCTTAAGTCACCTGCATGCCCAGCAGAGAGCCAGAGTTGAGGCTTGATCTCATGACACTGAAATCATGACCTGAACTGAAACTAAGAGTCAGACACTTAACCGACTGAGCCATCCAGGAAACCCTAAATGTTTTCTTGAAGATCACCCTATGTTTTCTTGAAGATAACATAGCTGGGTTTTATTTTTTGATCCATTCTGACAATCTTTCTTTCTTTCTTTCTTTTCTTTCTTTCTTTCTTCCTTTTTTTAAAGTAGGCTTCATGCCCAACATGGGGCTCGAACTCACAACCCTGGGATCAAGATTCAGATGCTCTACCAACTGAGTCAGCCAGGCATCCCAACCTCTGTTTTTAACTGGTATATTTAGACCATTGACCTCTAATGTGTTTGTTATTGATATAGTTGAGTTAATATCTATAATTTCTACTGTTTTACATGTGTTGCCCTTATTGTTTTTGTCCTACTTTTGTCTTCCACTCATTTTTCTGAAATTTGTGATTTTAATTGGGCTTTTTATGAGGCCATATATTTTTAGTGGTGACAGTCTTTATTATTGTGTCATTTCTTTCAGCTGCAGATAGCTGAGTCGGTCCTCTTTTGGGATTTGACAGAATCTAGTATTTCCACTGGAGTGCCTAAGTCATACCCGGTCAGCACAGAGCCTGTCACAAGGCCGATCCCATGACCTGGGAGATCATGACCTGAGCCAAAATCAAGAGTCAGACGCTTAACAGACTGAACCACCCAGGCGTCCCGAGTTGTATTTTATTTTAATTAATTAAAGCTAAGTTTTTGAGCTTGCTGAACAAATTCTTATTGCGAATTATATAATTTGCTTTTTAAAAACAACACCACAAAGTTGGGACTGTTACTATCTCTCTTTCTAAAAAAAATTTTTTTTAACGTTTATTTATTTTTGAGACAGACAGAGACAGAGCATGAATGGGGGAGGGTCAGAGAGAGGGAGACAGAATCCGAAACAGGCTCCAGGGTCCGAGCTGTCAGCACAGAGCTTGATGCGGGGCTTGAACTCACGGACTGCGAGATCATGACCTGAGCTGAAGTCGGACGCTTAACCGACTGAGCCACCCAGGCACCCCTATCTCTCTTTTTTAGATAAGAAAACTGAAATATTGAGTTGATTAGCACATGGCCTATAAGTAGTCTAATCAGCATTCAAACTCAAGCAGGACTGATATTCAACATATATTTATTGACTGCATACAGGTGTTGTTCTAGGTTCTGAACGTGTCAGTGACTAAAACAAAGTCTATTCTCGTGGTGGAGCTCTATTCTTGAGGAGAGAGAAAAATTGTAAACAAATGATATGTATATGGTGCCTCGTGCTGTGGAGAAAAGTAAAGCAGGATAAGGTGGACAGGGAGTGTGTGTGTGTGTGTGTGTGCACATGTGTGTATATACTTTGTGTATGTGCTTTGTGTTGGAGCCTTCTCCTTCAAGATGACATTTAAATTTTTTTTTCAACTTTTATTTATTTTTGGGACAGAGAGAGACAGAGCATGAAAGGGCGAGGGGCAGAGAGAGAGGGAGACACAGAATCGGAAACAGGCTCCAGGCTCTGAGCCATCAGCCCAGAGCCCGACGCGGGGCTCGAACTCACAGACGGTGAGATCGTGACCTGGCTGAAGTCGGACGCTTAACCGACTGCGCCACCCAGGCGCCCCACAAGATGACGTTTAAACAAAGACCTAAAGAAGTGAAGGTGTAAAACATACAGATTCCATGAAACAGAATTGTGTGGCGGGGGGGTGTTTGAGGAAGAGTAAGGAGGCTGGGAAGGCTGGAACAGGGTGACTGAAGGGAAGTGAGTAGGATAGAAGTCAGACGGTAGTAGGTAGAGAATGGGATGTTGATCACGTGGGGCCCATAAGCCATTCCAAGGCTTTGTCTCTTATTCTGAGCTATTTGAAGTATCTTGTGGATCACTTGAAAAGTTGTTACTTTAGGGGCGCCTGGGTGGCTCAGTCGGTTAAGCGTCCAGCTTCCTGGCTCAGGTCATGATCTTGCGGTCCATGGGTTTGAGCCCCGTGTTGGGTTCTGTGCTGACAGCTCAGAGCCTGGAGCCTGCTTCAGATTCTGTCTCCCTCTCTTTTTCTGTCCCTCCCCTGCTCACGTTCTGTCTCTGTCTCTCTCTCAAAAATAAATAAACGTTAAAAAGTTCGGAAAAAAGATTGGTACTTTAGAGAATACATTGTGGGGACAGAGGTGCTAAACTGGGGGCTATCAGTCAGGAAATTACTGCAATAATCCACGTAAGTGATAAAGCCAGTGTGGGCTAGGGAGACGACAATGGAAGTAATGAGAAGTAACCAGATTCTAGACATATTTTGGAGGTAGAGCTGCTATGATATAGCAATTCCAAGGTTTTCGTCTGATTAGGTGAAGAATGAATTTACATTTATTGATATTGGATAGGCTCTGGAAAGAGCAGTTTTCTATTTTTTTTTTTTTAATGGAGAAGTCAGGATTTCTGTTTTGAATGTCTTAGGTTTATAATGTCAAACAGACATTTACATGTAGTTGTTGAGTGGACAGTTGTATTTACAACTCCATAGTTATATAGGGTGGCTCACGCTAAATAAAAGCTTGGAGGTTATCAGCATACCGATGGCAATAGTGTTTAAAGCATAAACCTTGGGTGAAATGCCCATGGAGCGAGCACCGACAGAGAGAAAGTTCCAAAGATAGGCGTTTACTACCCACTTTTTCCTTCTCTTCATTTTTTTCTCCTTCAGCAACTATTGTATGTTCTCTGACAGACACAAAGACTACTGATGTGATATGGAAAATTAATAGAAGTCTTTTCATTCACCACCTTTCCTACGTTTCTAAAGTAAGAATTCTGTGAAAGGCCGATCCACAAGATATTAGAATTGCCCACTTACAAACCTAAAATTCGTATGGAACCATAAGAGACCCTGAATAGCCAGAGCAATCTTGAGCAAGAAGAACAAAATGAGAGGCATCACACTTCCTGATTTCCAACTGTATTACAGAGCCACAGAAATCAAAACAGTAGGGTACTGGCATAAAAACAGACACGTCGGCCAATGGAACAAAACAGCGCAGATATAAACCCACACGTTTATAGTAAATTGATCTTGAACAAGGGGAGCGAGATCATATGGGGCAAGGAAAGTCTCTTCAATAAATGTTGTGGGGAAAACTGGATATCTACATACAAAAGAAGAAGGTTGTGCCCTTTTCTTACACATACACAGCCATCAGTTCAGAATGGATTAAGACTTAAGCATACAACCGTAAAACTCCTAGAAGAAAACGGAGAACAAGTGTCTTGGCAATGATTTCTTGGATATGACACTAACAGCACAGGCGACAAAAGCAAAAACAAATGGGACAACATCAAACAAAAGCGCTTCTGCGCAGCAAAGGGAATCATTAGCAAAGTGAAAAGGCAGCCTGTGGAATGGGAGAAAATAGTTCACGAATCATGTGTCTGATAAAGGGTTAGTATCCAAAGTAATAAGGAGCTCACATGACTCAATAGCAACAGCCCCCCAAAACAACCCCTCTGCCACTCAAATCCCCCAAAACAACACCAAAAAATGATTAAAAATGGGCAAAAGACCATTTCTCCAGAGAAGACATACAAACGGCCTACAGGTAAGTGAAAAGATGTTCAACATCAATAATCATCAGGAAAATGCAAATCAAACCCACGATGAGATAGTACCTCACAACTGTTAGGACAGCCATTCTGAAAAAGTCAAAAGCTAAGTGTTTAGAAGGATGTGGAGAAAAGTGACCCCTTATACCTGTTGGTGGAAGTGTAAATTGGTAAAGCCATTATGGAAAACAGGTATTTATAGAAATACCACATGATCCAGCAATCTCACTTCTGGGTATATACCCAAAATAATTGGAATCAGGATCTCAAAGAGCTTTGTGAGTTTCCATGTTTATTGCAGCATTAGTTACAATAACAAAGACATGGAAACAACCTAATTGTCTATAGACAATAGAATAAAGAAAATGCGTGTATACATGTAGTGGAATAGACTCAGTTCTAAAAAAAGAAGGAAATCCTGCCATTTGCTACTACATGGATGAACTTGAAAGACGTCATGCTAAAGGAAAGAAACCAGACACAGAAGAACAAATGCTCAATGGTCTTACTTATATCAGAAATCGAAAACAGTGAAACTCAACAGGCAGAGAGTAGTGTTACCAAAAGCTGAGGGTAAGGGGAATCAGGGAGACGTTGGTTAAAGGGTATATGGTTGCATTCATGCAAGATGAAGAAGGTTAGAAATCTGTAGAGCATAGTGCATATAGTTAACAATATTGTGTGCTTAAAAATGTCTTAGAAGAGAAGATCTTAGATTAAATGTTCTTATCAAAAAAGAAAGAGGGAAGAAACGGATGACAGTCACATCTATGGTATTGTATATGGTGGTGGCTTCATAAGTATATACATACATATCTTCAAACTCATCAAGGTGTATACATTAACTATATATGGCTTTTTGTATGTCAATCATAACTCAAGAAAATTAACTACTTAGAAATAAAGGAAGGAAGGAAGGAAGGAAGGAAGGAAGGAAGGAAGGAAGGAATTAACTGACTACGCTAGGCCTTGAATTAGTCATAGTGGTTTCACAATAATGGTAACTACGAATAAGAAATTTCAACTTTCGGGGTAAGGAAATAGAAGTTTTGACAATTTTTAAGAACACTTACTGCTGTAGCAGATATGAATTAGGAACCACAAACTGTGTCATTCAAAACGTGTACCACTTTTTAAATGAAATCCAATTCTGTTTCCATTTTTCCAAATTTCTGGGTGAGAATTAATCTCAGTTTTTATTAGGGCTTTTCTCACACTGGGATTTGTAAAGCAAAATGTCTGGGAAGGTTGCTTTACTGTTCGCTTGAAATGGTTACTCTTGATGTGACTGTGTCATTGTCCAACCCCCCAGCCCCTTTGAAGCCTGGCCGTTTGGGCGCAAGAATGTTTGCTGAGACTGGGAGCTCTTTGGTTCAGGGTGGCCTCACATAGTCATTTAACTCAGAGGTCCTATCTTTCCCCCGGGTGCAATGAGGGAGAGGACCCCAGATGCCCACTATCTCGGGTCGCACAAACCTCCACCCACCTCCTGGTTTTGGATTCTCCCTGCCAGCTGGGCTCCTCCTCTTCCCTCCCTGCAAAAGACTTCTTTCTTCTCTTCATGAGCGCCCAGAGTGATTTGCTCAGATAGGCAGGGCTTTCACATAGTTATCTTTAAGCAACCTCTACTTCTGACCTTGAAAATTCTTTTAAAGCCAAAGAACACAAGGTCCTGGCTACACTTTGAAATAGGGAAGGGAAAAACAAGGGATCGGAATCAGCACAGATCACATTCTTTTCAAATCCTTTTGAGGAGTGAAAACAAAACACCAGTTCATATTTCAATAAGTTGCCCTTCCATGTTATTCAGGGAAGGAAGCTGGGAAACAGAAATATTTCACTTATTTTGGGAGAAGCAAAATGAGCACGCAGAGTTTCAGTTCAGGTATGTGTGTGTGTGTGTGTGTTTGTGTCTGTGTGTGTATATTTTGGGGGCGGAATATATCATATATATCATATATATATATCTTTTGGGGGGAAAAAGAAAGGAAAAGATAAAGGGGGAGAACAGGCTAGTTATCATTTTGGTAATTTCCATTTTTACATGTACATCTCTATAACCTCACATTATTGGATAAAAACATGCAGAGACTTCTGGTGCTTGGCTCCCATGTCATGATTTTCATGGATAAATTTACCATCTCCCTGATTTCTTCTTTGGTCCCTATTTGATAATGCCATTACTGTCCCACACATATATTTTCCCTGTTTGTGCAAGCAAAAATCTGGTCCTAGAAATATGGAATTTTAATCCTAGGATTCAATAAAGAGCCCTAGCATTAAAAGACTTAACTCTTTTTCTGGGAACTGTAAAATGTTGGAAAAGTATGTTAATCTCTGGTTCTTCTCCCTTTCCTTATGTAAAAGTGGATCTTGACCTCATAAAAAAGGGATCAGAATTCGTAGTGATAAATTACGAATAAACTGTGTTTATTCTTCTCTCTTTGGAAAACCTAGGATGAAATAAAAAAGCATTCTGGATTAGGGAAAGGATTTCTTAGCCTCCTGGCTGACCTGCCCTCCCATCCTCCCTCTTGTCTTCCCATCTAATCCCTGTGATTGAGAAACCTCTGTTTCTTACCAAATTCTCACGTTTGAATTCAGATCTTTTGGGTCATCTTTAAAGATTTCTTCTAAATTTTCCATTTTGAAACTCTGTGCCTTGATTCTGAGGAAGGCCAAGGAGAATGGTTTTTCACACTGTTTCTAGTCTTTTTTCAGGAACAGAGAATTAGATTTCATTTTTTTTTGGCAATGCGACTTCATAGGAAATATTATATTCATGCATCAGGATGCACAGAATATCTAATTATTTCTCTCTTTCTGATGTTAGCAATCATTGGTGTCCAAGACTTAGATACATTATTTCATTATGAGTTGCAAAATGGGTTTAGATAAAATTAGAAAACATAGAAAAGTCTCTGAGATGTTTAAAATGCTATGCAAATATAAAATTACATCAATATTGAATTTTCTTATGAAGGAGGAGGAGACCCACATAAGAGAGAAATAAAAAGTAAATAGACAAAATTCCTCCAACCCTTATGGGTTGAGAATTCTTTGATAAAGAGGACAGCAATTGAAAGATAATTGGGCTTCTGAATAAAATGTACACCCATTTCCCTCTTTTTCTTTTCTCAACCCCTTTTAAAGGATGCTGAAGACAAGAAGAAACACACAGTAGGGCTGAAAGTGAAAGGGGGTATCAGGTAAGAGTTCTCCACCATTACCCTCCACAGAACATCGATTTTAGCAGTTATGAGAGTACCCTGGGGGGAGTTGGGAAGTCCAATGGGGAAGTTCTGGCCCACTGTTGGGAAAGCATCCAAGAATAGATGCACTGAAAAAGGTAAGAGGAATATTTTTACTTTGCCTTCATCACCGTTCCCTAAAGCAGCACATTTTTGGTGGCAGGAGAGACCCCTGTGGCCTGCGACTTTTCCCATGGGGGAAAGTGAGAGCATACTGAGTGCCCCATTAAAGTTGGGCTTGGTCATGTGACTTGCTTTAGCCAATAGAATGCAAATGAAAGTTATATACACCGCATTTGAGGCAAAGCTTTTTTTTTTTTAATGTTTATTTACTTTTGAGAGAGAGAGCTGGAGAGTGAGCAGGGGGAAGGGCAGAGAGAGAGGGAGACAGAGAATCCCAGGCAGGCTCTGCTCTGCCAGTGCAGACCCCGATGTGGGGTTCAAACGCACGAACTGCACCGTGAGATCATGACTTGAGCCCAAATCAGGAGTCCAGTGCCCAACCGACTGAGCCCCCCGGGTGCCCCTGAGCCAAAGCTTTCTGACCCATTGCTTGATTCAGCTCTTTCTCTTTCCCCTCTTCCATGAGAATAGTTTATCCTCATAACAATACTTTGAGATAGGGTCTGTTATTCCCATTTCTTTGTGAGGAATCCGAAGCAGAGAGTTGAGTCACAGCCCCAGTCATTCAGCTGGTGAGACAGGGATAGAGTCAGAATTTGACTGTAGGTAGTCTGGCCCCAGTGTCTAGATTTTAGCCACTGCACAATACTGCCTGTCACCAACACATTTTCTTACTCCCATCACTTTAGTCTCCTGTGAAGTCCATTTCTGATGGACTTTCTTAAGGACCAAGATAAACATTTCTTGCTTCCTCTCCAAAAATATTTATGCCTAACTAATCAATACCACTTACTTACCTCCGTCTAAACAAAGGCTTCCTAGACCAATGAATGAGTTTTTTCCCTAAGATTTCTCAGAACATAAACTATTTTCAGTTATTCTCTGTTCGACTTTATATGCAATAGCCACAGCTGAACTATCAGCAGATGTTACACATCTGTATTCTTCACATTATTTAAAACAACATAACATTTCATGTAAGCATGTAATTGATATTTGATAAATGAACGATTGAACAAATGATAGCTTGACCAGAAACATATTTATTCAACAAGCCTCTTTGATGTCTGTTTCACAGACACAAACGACTCCATTTCTTCTCAACAGAAGCATAGGACAGGGAATCCAACAAAATATGGAGCCTAAATACGGTCTTCAAACATTGCCATGCTCTGCATCTATGGAGGGAAGAGAAACATAGGAAGGTGGTGGGGTTTCCTCAGGAACATTCCCTCAGCTGAGCCTGGGCTAGAACAGAGGTTGGCACACTTTTGTTGTCAAAGGGCGTATGGTAAATATTTTGGATGTCGCAGGCCATGTGGCTTATGCCATAACTATTCAACATATGAAAACAGCTGTAGAAAATAATGCAATGAGCGTGGCTCTGTTCCAATAAAAACTTCATTTACAAAAATAGGTGTTGGGCTAGATTTGGCAGGAGAATTAAATAGTTGTCCCTTGGGCTGAAGGGGACGGATTAGCTGTGATGTAAAATGTTGCCTGTCAGTGAAAGCTATCCTACAAACAAACACACAAACAAAACTTATCGACTTTACTGATAACGGTGTGGCTATCTGAAATTGGAGAGGCCACAGTTTTCTCTTTGTGTGAGCATGTGCCACGTGAACTGTCTTGGGTCTAGGAAAAGACTTGCAGAGAATTTTAAATTTAGAAGAAACTTTAGGGAGCATAGTTCATGCGGAATGAGGGTGGTCCTGGCGTGTGACCTCTTACCTGTGCTGCAGGGGGCGATGTACTCAGCAAAGGCAGACTCATCTGAAAGAATCGTTGGATGAAAGGAGACAAAAAACAAATCTATAAACGGGAGCCCATACTAAGTCTGTTCACTTTATTTTTGGAGACAAGTACATACAGGATTGTCAAAACTCTACATAAATACACAAGTGTTGAACAGGATAGTTAAAATATCTATATTCGAACATTCACCTGTCATAAACTGCCTTTCCTTGTTACATTATCTTTTTATGTGGATTATGTTCCCTATGTCTCTAAAATATGTGAGAGCAGTGTCCAGATATTATCTTTCTTCTTAAATTTCTAAGTTTCTGACTCAGTAGATAGTGATGAACTTGTTCCACTAATAGCTGCTACAATATGTATCTTAGAGCAAAGAGACAAACAGATGTAGTACTGACCAAATGGACTAAAACTAGGATCTGTTGTAACAACGGATTCTATTTCTTGGCTCTGGGTTGAGACTTATTTAGTTGTTTCAGTTTCTTCTCACTTACCTGTCTCATAGTAATCATAGACTTTGACAATCGCTGGCTTCAGGTCCCTTACTGGGATATCTTGCAGAACCGTGAAAGAAAAGCTGAGTGTCTGATTTGCTACCTAAAAGGACAAGTGGGAGTAATGAAGAGTCTAGAAAGTGTCCTTCCCTCTTCCTTGAGTAAATTATATTCTTTCTTTGCTCTCTGACTCTCATGCACTGGTGTCTTTTAGGTGAGCAAACATTTATGGGTGACAAGATGGGATTTCACATGCAACTTTGGAGACACTTTACTGTGAACAAAATTCCCCAGATTTTCTCCTAAATAGCTGAGGCAATCTACATTCTCTGGTAGGCTTAGCAATGAGATTAACTCTCTGGGCCTATGTGAGTGTTTGCCAAGATGCAGAGACTTGGCTTCGTAACATCTGTAATTATCAAGCTATTCTTTTTGTGTGACTGGCTAAGACATTCCCTTTGCTTTATAGTCAGATTTGAAGGTATTCATGAAGTCTACATTTTATTTTATCTTATAGAGGGATGTATTAGGATGTTTACACTATCATTAATCAACCACTATCGTACATTTATTCTTTGGGGGGAGGTCTCTGAAATAACAGACACAATAACCTTTTTGTTCATTGATGTTCTACTTGCAATTTCATAGACATATTCATTTTCCAATCTGAACATAATTAAAGGGAGCAGAACACTCCATGGGTCTAAAAGGAGATTTTTATTCTTTTAGAATAAAGGAACTTTCTGGAAAGGTGCAACTAATTACTGCTTACCTCATATCACTTATTTTCTAATGAAGAGACCCACTTGAAAAGACCACCGTGATGTATAGTCTCAGCCAAAATGTCAGAGCTCTTACCTGTTCCACATAAATGAGGACATGATTATTGCTGACTTCCGTCCTGCTCACATGACTAGATCTTTCGAGCTGAAGAAAATTAGAAAATTTAAAAAGTCAGCAAATGAGAGAAGATTGTAGTAAGGGACAAACGTCCAAATGATGTCAGGGATAGGATTCTTATAAGTCATTTTCATGATTAAATAGCCAGGGTACATTAAAGATATGAAACATGGGTGGGGGGGGCGGAAATCACATTTGGATACAGGCTTCAGTGTTATCATGTCTTGACCACGAAAAAATCATCTGGCTTTCTGTGATGAGAAGGAAGCCAGTATTTTCAGATCAGGATTTCAATATCCAAGTTACACATTAGGCCCTCTGGCATCTTTAATGATTCTAGTTCACTTTGCTTCTGTCGTTGCCAAATGTTTGAGAGCATATCAGCCAATCTGATACTTAATCAAAGTCCGTCTTTCTTGCATTGTTATAGTAAAATACAGCTTTGTACCCATGTGCTTTAATTCCCTAACTAGACTGCGAATGGCTTAAGGACAGGGACTCCTCTTGGGTTTCTCTGGTATCACACAAGTCCCTCGGCTTAGAGACACATAAACAATTATTGAATTTAATTTCCTGGGTTTGAGAAAAATATTTTGGGGGCAGGATGATAATGGCAAGGCTTTGCTATTGGTATGCTTCTAGTTTGAATATACAGAGCATCCTTTGTATGAAATTTACTAGGCTTAAAATTCACCTACCATTTTTTAAAAAAAAAAATTTTTTTTTTCAACGTTTATTTATTTTTGGGACAGAGAGAGACAGAGCATGAACGGGGGAGGGGCAGAGAGAGAGGGAGACACAGAATCGCAAACAGGCTCCAGGCTCCGAGCCATCAGCCCAGAGCCTGACGCGGGGCTTGAACTCACGGACCGTGAGATCGTGACCTGGCTGAAGTCGGACGCTTAACCGACTGCGCCACCCAGGCGCCGCTCACCTACCATTTTTATTGTCGGTTTCAAGGGGATAAAACCAGATACCATCTTCACATCAACAATCACCATATTGGAGACAGGACGGCTCCCTGTGTAACTGCAGCGTCAAAGGGAAAAGGAGTAAGGGCTTTGTATGTGAAAGAAAGCCAGAGTCCCTCCTTCACGACCTACCATAAACCTGCCTATCTTCTTGAAGTTTTCTGTGACATTATGACTCCTAGAAATCTGTGCTCCCCAGACATGTATGACACTGATGTTTGGAACCCTGAATGTATATCAGATCTACCGTTTACTAAAATCATAGATGTTTAAGCCCCAGACCCAAACTATCAAATCCGAATCTTTGGGAGTGGAGCTTAGTAGTTTGCATTTGTTAACACATGATAGTTTTTGGACACTTCATCTATATGTTTGTTATTTAGTAGGTGTTACTTTAATATTTTTAATTAACTTGAATGTAGCATGTCTCCCAGAGAGGCTCCAAAGTGTTGTAAGATCGGATAGACTTTTATACTTTTATGCAAATAAGATTTGTTTTACAATATCAATATCATTAGTATTAGTTACATAGTATTCTATTGCTGCTCTGTTTCCTTAGGATTCCTATAAGTTTTTGATGGGTTATTATAGGGCAATTTCTATATCTTATATGTAATTTATACTTCTCTTTAATATTAGCATTTGCTACTTATCTGATTAGAAAAATAATAAAATAGAATATAATTATTCAGAAGAGGTGAAGAAGACTTACTTCAACCTAAAGTACAAATCTTTGTGGAAAATAATTTACTCTTCAGTGATGCGCTGAACAAAAATTAGCGTAAAAGTAGGGAATTTTTAACATTCGAATAGTCCACACTTTTTATTTGACAGTTTAAGACCAGACTTTGCTTTCAAAGGCTTTGGAAGTATTACTGAAACTTTAAGACAAAAAAAGTTACTAAATAAAAGAATCACTTCATGATGATAGAAGGCTAACTTCATTAGTAGATATAACAGTTTTAAATTATACCCACTTACTAGCATAGCTTCAAAATATATTATTAAATACTGATGGTTCCAAGTAGCTTTTAGACTCAGGATCGCGTGTTTCAGCCACAAGTCTTACCTGACACTCAGTGAGATCTGGAAGCTGGTGTGAGCTTTGGGTCCATCACAAGTTTGGGGTACAGTCTGCACCTTCAGAGTAAATGCGGAGTCCTCCTTCCCTGGAAGAATATTGTATTTCATGGATGCCTGTGGAACGGCAATGCACCATCAGTTTCTCTCTTTGCCTGGAGCGCCTCACTTTTTCATCATTTCACTCCTCCAGATTTGCCCTTTCTTTGCTCAGAAACGAGAGGCCAGTTTCCAACATAACTTGAGTCTCACCTGAAGATACACACATCTGTCTCCGGTCACCGTTATGGCATATTCCCCAGGAAGCTCTGGCAATGAGACCTGATGCAGTAACAGGAAGTTGGTTTTGTCCACTTGGAAATTCGTGAAAAATGTCTGTGAATTCCGAATGGTCACCCGTGCAGCTTTCTCAGTCCTGGGGAATGTGGCTGCTCCATATCTGGACAAGGCATGGAGAGCCACCACCGTGTCCTGGAAGAGAGGAGTGGAGAGCCCACCCCCAAAGAGTAAGTTTTTGGTAGCAGGGACTTCCCCCGAAGTCTGTGTGGGTTACCACAAGGGGATGATGGCTTCCCCCCCTGAAGTTTACATCTGCTAATTGTGTTTCCTTTTTCTCTGCCTTTCAGGCACCATCAAAGTTATGCTACAGTTTCCGCAAGTGAAATAAAAGATTTCTGATGCCAATTAGCCTGGCAATTTGTTTTCACTTGTATTAGTTTTGTCCTAAGGGACTATTCCCCTGCGTCCAGAGATTACGGCCTACCCTTTCTCATCAATGGTGCCTCTGGCTATAGCTGTCCAAGATTGGGTCTAAAATTGACAAGTTAGGAAAAAGAGTGAATGGTGTTAATTTAGGTAGAAGAGTGACGGAAATTGGCTGCGAGTAGTGATGTGAGACCATGGCACTTTCCCAAGTTTCTTTCCCACTTTTATGTAGCGTATTTTCATTTCCCACACCTAATTTCTCTGAAAAATAAAAGTCCCACTATGTACATCCTAAATATTGAAAGAGCTTTGTAGGAGGGAAAACCCAGATTCTCTGGATATTTAACACAATCACTCATATCCTCAGTAAAATAGTTCCAGAATTGTGGTAGGAAAAAAAGAAAATTCCAAGAACTTCAGCTTTGAAAACAAAAATTGGTTTAGAGGAGAACAAATTTCTCAGGGCAGGCAGAAAGGCGTGGAGAGGCTGGATAGAACGTCTCAATCATTCTGTGAAGATCAAAGTGAACTCTACTTGGTCACTTCCCTTTTATTTTCTTTTTAATTTTTAATGTTTATTTTTGAAAGAGAGAGAGAGAGAGAGAGAGAGAGAATGAGCAGGGGAGAGGCAGAGAGAGAAGGGGACAGAGGATCCAAAGCAGGCCCTGTGCTGACTGACGGCAGAGAGCCTGATGTGGGGCTCGAACTCATGAACTGCAAGATCATGATCTGAGCTAAAGTCAGACACTCAACCTACTGAGCCGTCCAGGTGCCTCGGTCACTTTCCTTTTAATCATACAATTTTCTGGTTCACCTTAGAGGGTTTCTTGTTGGAAGAATCCTACAGGAGCCAAGAACACTGTTTCTTATCCGGTGGTGATTCTACCTTATCTCGACTGAGAGTAGGTGGGGTGCTATGGGCCATCTAGTGGGGAGAGGACACGGGTGCTGCTAAACATCTTCGGTGCCCAGGACAGCCCCTCACAACAGTGTTCTTGGCTTCCCCAAGTATCTTCCCCAAAATGTCAGGAGCACCGATATTCAAAAACCCTAGTCTAGAGTGTGGCCAGCGACCCATGTGTGTAAGCTTTAGAGAGGGCTGATGTTCATGGTCAGTAGCCACATGGATAGGGTGTCAACATAGCACTTGGGAAAAGCGTTTTGGGGGAATGTCTCAGGTCTGTTTCCTTCAGATTCCCACTGTCCTCAAATATCCCTAAAGAACCCTCCCCATGATTTAATGGTCTCTTCTCTTTTCCTCGTAACTGTTCTGTTTTCAAGCTTCCCATCTGCCAAGTGAATCTGGAAGAGAAGACTATTTGGGAACCACAGACCTGGGTGGAGGAGAAGCCCCCGTGGGCATTCTGTTGCTTTAGGATCCAGCTCACGATGCCCGCGGCCAAAGTCAGGTCCTCGGAGGTCGGGCCGGGCTGGGCCGTGAGGTGAGCGAGGAGCACGTAGGACGTCATCTCCACCTCAGCTGAGGGAGCCTGGGGCTTATAAAGAGGCCCCACCGGTGCCCTGGGTTTCTCAGGTCGCTCCCAGTGGACTGAGTTGCCTTAAGGGTCAGAAAAAGGATGATGGTTCGCAGATGATACATGAAAACACATTTGTGTCACGTGTAGCTGAAGATAATACAGGGGATGGAGTAAGGTCGTCTTTGCCATAAGCCCCACAAATTCCCTGAGTCACATTTCCATACTAAGCTTGGCTTAGTCCTGTGGGGCTAAGTTGAAGAATGTTGTTGGAGGACAAAGCACAGAACATCCTATTTTTACTCATTTTTTTAATGTTTATTTTTGAGAGAGAGAGAGAGAGAGAGGCAGAGAACGATGGAGACACCTAACCCAAAGCAGGCTCCAGGCTCTGAGCTGTCAGCACAGAGCCCGACGTGGGGCTTGAGCTCACAAACTGTGAGATCATGTCCTGAGCTGAAGTCGGACGCTGAACCGACCGAGCCACCCAGGCACCCAAGAGAGTTCCCTTATTGCTTGAGATATTTCGTGGAAACTGGAGGATAAATTGGAATATAAAACCCACGCATTGATCCCAGAGGACTTTTTGTGATCATCTCTTCTGCGGATAGAGATAAAAACACTGTGAAAATGTTATTGCACTTCCCTGAGTATGGCCTTTTGGTTGTGCCTCTTTTCATTCGAGTATAATTTCATTCAAGCAGGCAGATACCATGGGAAATATATATAAATTAAAATATATATATATGTCGCAGTGAGGAATAAACTTCCACAATTTACCTGCAGCACTGTCTACAATGTGACACACTGTATAACGTATGACATCGCAGAGACGACATTTTTATGAGAGGTGTTCTGATTTCATAACACCTGAGTTGGATAAGGAGACTTATTACTTTCAGCAGGAACACAATTCTTTTTTTGCAGTGTCAGGGGAAGAGGAGGGGGACATTTGTTGACCATTCGCTCTCACCTTCTTTCACAGCTTCCTCCCTAAGAGAGTCCAGTATTTCTCTCTTCTTGTCTTGCTTTCCCACCAGGGCAAAAGCGTAGGCCAACAACGCCTTGGCGTAGCTATGGCTCCCATGGGTCCCCTCCTTTGCCGTGTTCCAGGCAGACTCCAGGCAGAAGAGGGCATTGCGAACAACCGGGTGCTGCAAAGACCAGGAGGTAATGATGTCAAGCTAGGGCAAGTCGCGGATGGAGCGGGCCCTGGGTTGGACATCGCGTGACAGATGTCATTCACGGCTGTTAGCCAGCCAGGTAGACAGCCGGATATCCACGATTTTGAAGTTGAAAAAGTGTTTTAAATCTCTTAGCTTGATACTTAAGTCTTAAAAGAGTAAGTCTACAGAACCTGAGTGTTTAGGATGAGTTTTGTACACAGCCTGAGGGCATTGCTAGGCAAGTATAAATTCCCTTTGCTGGATTAACCACAGAGCTCTGCAAGCTGAGAAATGCCTCCGCATTGAGCGAAGACTTGGCTTTTTGTAGGGCGTGTTCTGACATCAGGGTTGTAGTTTTCATGGTAGGAAGTGGAAGTGAGGTGAATCTTACAGTAGCAGGGAGAGGAATTTCCAGAAGAGCAATAGTGACATAGGCAGAGAGGGTCACTTCATCTTCTACTCCTCCCTGTGAAAAGAGGAAGAGAGAGAGAGAGAGAGAGAGAATTTTTACTAATCCTACTTTAAGATGTTAGTATATTCTTTTCTGCTGTTTCATGGAGACTCTCCTCAGTATCTGTCTCTATCAAGCAAATTAACAGCCTCATGCAAAGTGCCATTTCTTTCTTCTCAGGTTTCACATCTTCAGGTTTAACATTCCTTCCCTGATGCCCTCTCACAAAATACTGGACTTCATCTTTTCAACCCCCCTGTGCCTTTTTTCCTCCCATCACCTTTGGAGGAATGTTAGCATGTGTGTATCATCGTGAGGTTTGGGATAAGTACTCAGAACACCTCACCTTAATGGCATTGTTGAGCAGAGACCCAGAGCTCCTGAAACAGCCGTCTTCCTTCTGCCTTTGGGAGAGCCAGCTGAGGGCTTGGGTGATGTGTGCTTCATCGATAAAGATGTAGGTTCGAGCCTGGGAAAAAGTCTTCAGTACAAAGGCTGTGAGCCTGAGGAGTCAATGAACTATTACTGAGAGTCTGGAGACTTTGTCTGTTAACGATACTCTTTTTGTTTCGTCGCAACCTGTTGTTGAATGCATTACCAACTGGTCCTGAGTTCCTAAAGCATTTCTGTGTCATTTCAGAGATTCAGGTGTCTCCTAGTGTTCTTGGGTAGTTGAGATATTTGCTCTCACATTCTGGACTTTCTGTATTTATTTCTTCTCACAGATTTCCATTTTTAAAGTTATTTACTTATTTTGAGAGACAGAAAGAGAGAGAGAGAGAGTGCTTGAGCAGGGGAGGGGCAGAGAGAGAGGGAGAGAGAGAATTCTAAGCGGGCTTTGTGCTGACAGTTCTGTACTGATGCGGGGCTTGAACTCACAAACCATGAGATCTTGACCTGAGCCGAAATCCAGAGTCGGATGCTTCACCGACTGAGCTACCCAGGCTCTTTTCACAGATTTCTTACCTCCTCTTATGCAGCTCATAGTCTAATGAACTGCTTTTAATGTCCTGCCTCAGTAAATATTTCACCTCGCCCAGCTTCTCCACCACTTCCTGGGTCATTGATTTCCTCTCGTTTTCTTTTGTGGTCAGACTTCTTCAAGATGGATGAATAGAAAAATAAATAGATGAGTGGATGGACAGACAGGTAGATAGATGGAGGGACAGATGGAAGATAGATGGATGGGCTGACCACGATGGATGGATAAACAGAGAGACAGACAGACAGACAGAGAGAATCATTTAGTAAAAGTTAGTAAAGGACACTCAGTGAGTGTCTTCTTGCCTGTCTCTAGTGTCTCTCAGTGCTAAGCAACAACTCAAGAGGGAAAACCACAAACTTACAATGGTCTCTTAGCAACACGAGAAAGAAAAGACGCTTGGCATATTAGATATAAAAAAGAATCAAGTTCCAAGTGTTCTCATTTCTGCCACCTATTAGCCGTTTATACCAGAGACATTTATTTATCCATGTTGTATAGCATTTCCTCCTCTGTAAAATGAAGCGGCTCTCACTTCACAGGGTAGTTGTAAGAATTAAATAGGCTAATATATGTACATGCTGTGAGCTCATCGTTGAGACTCAGATTTTCTTCTCTTACCAAGTGTTGCCCTGGCTCCTGCCATATTGCTGTCCAAAGGGGCTGTAGGAACCATCTTGGTGTTTGTAGTTCAGCTGTCTCTGGTAACCTGGAATGAAAGGTTCAATTAGTTCAAGAAATATTATAGAAAGGCAAGCCACCCATACGTGCAGGTTGGTCAGAAGCCCCAGACATTGTACGGTCTCTTGTGCATAGGATCTGTCATGGTGATATGGATATGTCACAACACAACATCCTATCAAATGTTGGGAAAGTTGTCATTTCCCCCCAAATCACCATCATTAGCTTAATATCTGGTAATATGATTCAAGTTTAATCGGGAAAAATCTCCTTAGAGGAACAAAGTAAACGCGTCTTTGTCTCACCACTGATAAGATAGCCGAGGGCCTTGGACTTGATCTCTGCGGTCAACTGTTGGGTTTCATTCAGATAGTTCAAAACATAGATGTTCGGAGCAAATAGGGCCATGTTTTGTTCTCCACAGCCATAGGGCATCTGGAGGAGATTCTGTATATTTTGCATAGCAGAACCTAATATGTCACCTGGGGAATGTGAAAGATTAGGTGTCAGAGTAATTTCAGCTCATAAGTAGCTCACACTGTTAAAGACAAGTGATTTTCCTACTTAGAATTATAGATACCATCATTTAGGCAAGGGAAAAGTTCTATTTAGAGAGTGAGACTTCCAGAATCCCAATAGAAATAGATACTATCAATAAGTTGAGATTTCAAGCACAAACATAGATAGATAGATAGATAGGTAGATACAAACAAATGTATTATGGCTGCTCTTTTGTCTCAAGTTTTCTGGGTGCAAGTTGACTCACCCAAAACTGAAAAGGAGGCTCTGGCCGATTCTTTGACCACGTTAGGTGGGAGCTTCAGAGATAACTGCTCAGATATTTCAGTGCCTTTGGAAACAGACAACCCATATCAAAAGACGGCATCTCTTATTGCAACATGATGTAGTGGTTAGGAGGGGGTCAGAGCCATCCTGCTTGGATATGGTACCAGCCCTGCCACTTACTAGCTACAAACCTTGGACAAATTCCTTAACCTCTTCATCGTTTAACTTGCTCGTATGACGATTCAAGGAAGAATGCATGTGAAACGTGTGTGCATTAGAACAGCCCCTGCAACATGTCGAATCTCCATACACGTGAGCAGTTATTATGGTTGTTATTATTATATTCAGTGTTATTATGTCTCCTTCAGGGACTCGGGGTCCAAGGGATAAGGACTGTGGCTTATGGTGAGATCACCTTTAATAGTCCAGCTCTTCTTGGTGCTGTATGACTAGCAGAGTCCTTTCCCCTCTCACTTTGCTATGTTTTGTGTTGCCGTGCATAGTGGCTCTCTCAAAGGAGCCTGGGAACTGGTGAGGGTGTACAGTTCTTTGACTTAATGGCACAATTCTCTGCTTTTATTGTTCTCTGAGTTTATATTTTAAAATGGTCCTCCTCAAGTGACAAGAAAAGCGTCATATACACATATACACATGACGTAGCACTAATACGAATGTGGTAATATAATTTGCAAGGTACAGGTGTTTCTCAGTGATATGACAAATTCCTGATGTAAAACGGGTTTTCTTTTTGCCATGAAAAACATTTTTTTTTTTTAGTAAGATGAGTACAAAGTGCCACATATTTCATCATCAACTATTTTAGGGAATATTATTGTCATTCAAACTTATCATGACTTTGCTCTCCTTCTACCTAAACTATGACACTCTAAGCTACTATGTCCTGACGGGTTCAGGATCAGTCCCTGGGCTACGGAGGTAAAGGCTAAATGTGAACTGAGTTTGCATTGTAATTTGACATACATATCCCTGTGAGGCGTTATTCTCACTATGATTATGAAGATTGACTGTTACCTGAAGCACAGATCATAAAGTTGAAAGTCTCTTCTTGTTCAATACCTTCAGGCTGGAGTAAAAAAAAAAAAAAAAGGAGAAAATGGATAAATATCCAGGTTTTTGAGGGACAACCGTAGATTCATTGCATTGCAGGCTGGAATTTACACTAAACAATCTTCACATCCCACTTATTATCCAATTACTATAAATCCATACAATTCAAAAAACCGGGGAGATCTGCAGAGGAGGAAAGGAGGGATAATAAGGAAAGAGAATCAAAGGTACAAGGGGTGAGAAATAAGCGAATCTTAGAAGAGAGGTAGAGATCAGGAAAAGAGAATAGTTCTAAATTAATCTATGAAAAAAGTATTTACAATAAGCTAACAAGGTAAGTTAGCAAAGTTTACTATAACACTTTTTTTTCATATTCTATTTTATTTTAGAGAGTGAGCAGGGGCGAGGGGCAGAGGAAGAGAGAGAGGAGAGTCTGAAGCGGGCTCCACATTGTGGAGCCTGACACGGGGCTTGATCCCATGGCCGTGAGATCATGACGTGAACGAAAATCAGGAGTCGGGTGCCTAACCGACTCCTGTAAACTTTTAGGACGGGAAATTCCATTAGTCTTCCCAGGGGGATTGTGTGAGTATGGTATAATTCTCCTTTATTATCTCAAGAATATGGCCATATTTTTTCATTGTTATTATTGTTAGGGTCTCAGAAAAATATGTCAAAGTGGTCCGGACCGACCTACCTCCACCAACAGGGTTTTGATGACCGTGTCTTTTCTCCCCATCTCGGGGACCTCAGCAATCTCATTTCCACACAGCTCGAGGGACGGCACTGCCTCTGCACTCACCGAGAAGTTCACACTCCCTGGAACAGAAAAATGTAGAAAAACATGCGTGTTCACCTTGAGAGCAGTCCACGTCATCCCTAACAGCTGAAAATGTGTGCTTGTCAAATGGTCTACCACTGAGCTATTACCCCCGGAAAATGACTCTGTGCTCTGTCATCATCTTGAAGGGCTGCCCTTTAACCTTACTGTTGGCCAGAAGTGAGAAATAAAGCTGAAAAAAACCTCAAGGCTAATGTCCACTGTGCCCAAGCCACAATGATCATGGGACCCAGGTGCAGTGGGAGTACTGGGAGGCCGCTGGGGGTAGAAATCAAAAGAAGTGACAAACTAACCTTACGGAATTATATTTGAGGAAAGCAGAAAGGAGAACGTGATGTACGTAGGGTCCAGATACCTACGACGCTTGTTGATCGGAGAACGTGTTGGGGGAACGTCACTCACCCAGTGTTTTGGGAGTTATCGTCCAAGACAGGGTTCGCCTCTCATTTACACAGATGCAATGAGATTCCTCTCCCTTTTCATTCTGGGATTGTAGGAAGGCTGGGGAAGCTTCCAGTTGCACACTGACCTATCATTTGCAAGCGAGGCATAGAAACAAATGGTCAGAATATGGAGAGACAATGAATGCACAGAACTGGGACCACATATGAGATGCTGTACTAGACTGGGACTTGGAGAAAAAATTATGTCACGTAAGTCCAAGCATGCTTTGAGGAGTTTAAGAATGGCAGTGATACAAAGCAAGAATGATTCCTTACTAAGAGGATCTGGCCTTTGCATTAGGGTGGACTGGAGAAATTTGCAGGTATAGCAACAGTGGAGGGGAGGGGAAAACCGCAATGGAAGATTGCCCATGGGAGCATTACCTACTGGTTCTACCCGTTGGTTCCTACCTCCCGTGTAGATTTTCTTCCTGACTTCTTTCTTCCCTTCTTCCCACTTCCCTCAACAAATATCACCTGTCTACTATATACAAGACAGAGCAAATTAAGAGCTTCCGGACCTTGAGGATATTGTGTTACAAAGGGGATAATCTATATACAAAACCGTGACGAAATTTACAAAGAAATACATGCTGTAGAAGTTACAAGCACATTGTGGGAGTTTAGAGATAAGAACTTGAAGGATGACACTCATGGAATTAAGAAAATGGACTTTTTTTTCTGTCAGCATCAAGAATTTTCCTGGCAAAAAGCCTATCCTGTGTTAAGGGATTCGGCCAGATGCGGGCAATTTTCTTTTTAAAAGTATGTGGTTTGGAGATCCTGTACCTGTAGCCCAAAGGTCATTGTGTTATCTTCCTGATCAGGTCCTGCCCTGCTCAGCACTATCTATTTGCAGTTCTAGGGCAGAATTCCCAGTGTTATCCACAGTCTTGGGAACGGAATCGGGAGCTGACCGACCGAAGAAGTCTTTGATTCTATTCCCCCTTTCAATTCACCCTCATTTTCCTTACCCGGATGCATTTGGGAAGGTAGTTTAGGACAGTGGCCTTGAGCGTGAAGGTCTCTCCGCGGATCACAGAGTAGGGCATTGTGAGCTCCACAAAGAAGGGCTGGAAGGCGCGGAGGGAGGCGGGAAGCGAGAGACCAAGCCCAGTGTCATTGGACAGACAGAGGGCCCCTGCCTTCCATTCCGTGATGGTGTCAGGGACTGTTACTCCCACTTCAGCCACACCTGATGCGCTGGGGAGGATAGAAATGTGAAGAACAGAAAGTAAGCAGGTGAAACATCCTTTCTCAAGCGAGAATCAATATGTCCACATGAGTATCGGGAAACTGAGTTGGGAAAATAGAAGGTACTCAACGGTGCCTCTTTCCCTTATCAACATGTCTGTACCTTAAAAGAAAAATACTTTCATGTGGTTCAGTTTGGTCCATAGATGTCCCTCACTGTTGTACAATCCCATAAACAAGCATATTTAAGAATCACGATCTAACAAACAGACCATTACATTTACGTAGCCTGATTTGTTTATGCGCGCGTTCCAATCTCGTTTACGGAAGGCTCCCCCCATAGCATTAGGCATATTGGATATGCAATAGCATTGGATATTTTTAGCACCAATGTCTCGTTTCTGGCGGTCTCAGGAACAGTTATTTCAGAACTGCTCATCTCTGAGAAAATTTTACCTATATAGTAAAATATATTTTTATATTATATTTGAAACCTCTATAATAAAACCTCTATAATAAAAGCATGTTCTTAGACCTATCCCGAAAGGATGAGGGGTTAAGATGATGATTTAGAATTTCTCAGAAAGGTTATCTTAGAGTTGAAAATGCCGGAGGATTCTCACTGGCTCACCCATAGCAAATGGAGGAGAGTGAAATTACTTACTCCACGGCCACCAACTCCCAGATCCAGGTCTCAGGGAAATAAGTCCGTACCGTTTCAGAGACTGGCTCTGCATTATTTATGGGCATTATATTATATGCGTCAAATTGAGGACTGTATGGACTCGCTGCCATTCCCACTAATAAAATAAAGGAAAATTACAATCTAGTTAAAGAAAAAACATCCATTCATGGTGCATGCGTGAGAGTTAGATCAAGTTTTCACTTTTCCTGCTCAGATGGTCTCCTAAGAGTTGTAGAACTTTGGAAAAAACTTGTTGAGCCCTCATTTTTTGAGCAGACAGGAGTCTCTGTTAAAGGTAGAAATTCCCCATACCCTAGAGATAGCATAATTTTTTATGAGTGGAGGCTCGTAGAGCAAGAGAACTTGGACATGCGTTTATAGTTTGTGAGAGATATAGTTAGGGTTTTCAAGGTCACAGAGTATTGTTTCCTCCATAAGAAGGACTGAGCAGAAAATGCAAAACTCTCTTCGGGCAACATGTGTTCAATTGTTTGAGTTACCAATGGGTGAATAGAATTTAATAACATCAATTCTTTGCACTATAATGAAGCTTGTAAACTCGTTCTCTTGATAAGAAGGCTAGAGCATTAGATTTTCTTCTCTTTATGTCTTGGGAAGGAGAAATGAAAAATTCAAGATGCCATAGAAAGAGGTTCCATTTGCTACGACGGAGACAGAGAAATTATTTACAAAAGTGAGGGGACAGAGAACTAAACGTGAAAGCTTTCCGATCCTTGTTGTGCCTGAGGTCACGCTTATAAATTGAGTTTGGCTTAGGCTCTCCATGCAAGCACCCCAGGTGATATTTCAGAATTGCCTTGTGAAATAATATTTATTAAAAAACAAAACAAAACATGGGGCACCTGGGTGGCTCTGTCAGTTGAGCGTCCGACTTCGGCTCAGGTCATGATCTCACCGCTTGTGAGTCTGAGCCCCGCGTCGGGCTCTGTGCTTACAGCTCAGAGCCTGGAGCCTGCTTCAGATTCTGTGTCTCCCTTTCTCTCTGTTCCTTCCCCCCTTGTACTCTGTCTCTCTCTCAAAAATAAATAAAGATTACAAAAAATTTAAAAAAAAAGGCTTTAAAAAATTTAAAAAATAAATTAAAAAAAAACATTTCCAGGTATTTTCCTTTGATATCTCTCTCTCAAAAAAAAAAAAAAGCATCCACAGTAATTTCTTTAATTAATATCATACAACTTCTTTCCTAGAAGTCCTTCCACGTGGTAGCCATCTCTGTCTCTGACTTTGATTTCTCCCTGATGTTGCTCTATTGTCTCTGTTTTTACTCTCATGTTGAATACGTAAATCTGTTATTGGTACTTAAATTTATCTAAATGGATGATGCATCTAAATAAGCTATTTTCGGGGCGCCTGGGTGGTGCAGTCGGTTAAGCGTCCGACTTCAGCCAGGTCACGATCTGGCGGTCCGTGAGTTCGAGCCCCGCGTCAGGCTCTGGGCTGATGGCTCAGAGCCTGGAGCCTGTTTCCGATTCTGTGTCTCCCTCTCTCTCTGCCCCTCCCCCGTTCATGCTCTGTCTCTCTCTGTCCCAAAAATAAATAAAAAACGTTGAAAAAAAAATTTAAATAAGCTATTTTCTCTTTTCTGCTACAGATGCCAAAGACCCTTCAACTTCTCCAGCTATTCCAGTTAACAAACCACGGCTTAATGTGTTATTTTAACTCCATGTATTGGATGATGACTGTACCTTCCTTATTGTCTCATTCTCAAGGTCAACTTCAACTCTCTACGGATCCTTTCACAGTGTGTATGTTAAAATTCTATTCTTCCTCTGTCACAACGCATACACTCTGCTTTAAATGCCTTTAGATTCATTTCCCAAGACAAAATGTTATTGTTGTCGTTATTATTATTATTCTGCTTCTTTTTCCCATCTGACTTCATCGAAATGTGTTGATCCCTGGACACGTTCACTTACGTTCTATTTCACTGCTGATCACAAAATACTTTCAACCGGATATTCTGTTCATGGCTGTGAAAGGGCCACTCAATTTAGCTTTGTAATTCTTGTATTCATTTTTGACCTTTACTACTTTCAAACAAAAAAAGCATAAAAACTGAAAACTTAATTTTCTTCTAAATTCAGTATCTAGTGTGATCCTTATTAAGAAACATATTAGATCACGTCACTCTCCACTTCTGAAAATCTTTCCATCTCATGCAGAGTAAAAAGTCAAATTCTTACAGTGATCTGCAAAGCCCTATACAATTTGGCCTCAATTATTCCGCTGATCTCTCTTTCCAACTGCACTTACTTTGTTCACTCTGTTCCAACCTTGCTGGTTTCCTTACCCTTAGAACATTCCAGGCAAGCTCTCACCTTAAAGCCTTTGAGAGACAGAATAGTGTAGAGGTTAAAAAACAAGGATCTGGAGTCAAACAGCCAGATCTGAATCTCCATCTCATCTCTTACTGGCCGTGGCATCCTAACGGCTTCAGTTACTTAACCTTTCTGGGTTCAGTTTTTCCATTTGAAAAGTGCTGAGAACCAGAAAAAAGAAATGGACTGACTTATTTCACTTAGCATTATATTCTCTGGCTCCATCCATGTTGTTGCAAATGGCAAGATTTCATTTTTTTTTTTTTAATGGATGAGTAGTACTCCTAAGGCAGTCAGAAACAGATAAATATCATACGATTTCTCTCATGTGTGGAACTTAAGAAAACAAACAAGCAAAGGGAAAAAAAATAAGGGAGAGGGAGAGAAACCGAGAAACAGACTCTTAATTATAGAGAACAAACTGATGGTCACCAGGGAAGAGGGGGGAAAAGCAATGGGTTAAATAGGTGTTGGGGACTGACGGGTGCACTTGTTATGATGAGCACAGGGTGATGTACGGAAGTGTTGAATCACTAAATTCTACACCTGAAACTAGTATAACAATGTATGTTAGCTAAGTGGAATGAAAATAAAAATTTGAAAGAAAAAAAAGAAGAAATGGAAATTTTGAGGTGACAGAAATTTTAATTAATGCCATAGTGATAATCATTTTGTAATATATAAGTGCATCAGATAAACACATTGTATTCCTTAAAATTATTTAATATTCTATATCAGTTATATCTCACTAAAGCCATCTGTCATGTTCACTGGACACATAAAACCTCTGATTCGTAAATACAAAACTCAGAAGATGTGAATCTTCATTAACAATACACATCAAGAATATTTTGGAAGAAAAGACAGAATCATGGGAGACAGAGAGAGGAAAAAGGATTGGTTAATGGGCTGTAAGTATAAACAGATCTGGGGATTAAAACATGTATTTTAAGGGGAAAGTGAAGGGTGTAGAAAGAGGCCGCTTCCTTTGATGTTTTATTTCGTTTTCTTTTGGCTTTGGATTAGGAGATATTTCTGCCATCTTCGCATTGTTTCTTTTCACCAGCAAGGCCTGTTCTCTTCCTTTCTATTCTTTAAGATATAGCATCTCTAAAAATGTCTCCTGATTCCGTAATTAGAATTATTCTCTCCTTACATGGTAAACATTTTCCTTTCTTATAGTATAGTAGAATCTTGTGTTTCATCTGATTTTGTGCCCTGAAATATCTGATTCATGTAGGGGCTCCAGGGTGGTTCAGTCGGTTAAGTGGCCGACTCTTGATTTCAGCTCAGATCATGATCTCATGGTCAAGAGATCGACCCCTGCATCGGGCTCCATGATGAGAGTGGAGCCTGCTTAAGATTCTCTCTCTCTCTCTCTCTCTCTCTCTCTCTCTGTCTCTCTCTCTCTTTCTCCCTCTGCCCCTCCCCTGCTTGTGCTCTCTCTCTCTCTCTCTCAAAATAAATAAGATAAATAAAATAAAATAAAATATCGGGCTGATCTTTAACAAACTGGTCAGTTCTGTCTGTGCCATTTACCAGCTAAATGATCTCAGCAAGAAACATCTGAATCTTAGTTTCTCTATGTATCAAATGGAGATAAGGCCACATGATCTATCTCGTTTTACATTTTTTCTTGGCAAATTAATATCGTTGGATGCTATACAAAATTGAAAGCAACTTGCTATTTACCTCCATACATTCCTTGCCTTTCCGCTCCCGCAGGTGGTTGGATCACTGAACATGACCTTGGTTTTCGGATTTTAGAGTTGGTGAACACCTTTAATCCCATACCCTGTAAAAATGGTGACTCAATAGGTCTGTAAACTTGATTAGAATCCATGAAATATATTTTCCTTAGAAATTTCCCTATGTAACCCCGATAGCCTTAATGTTAGATTAATTCCCTAGGGATACACAGACTCAATAAAAGAGTGGTAAAATTATAATACTTTATGGCTTATCAAGATTTTATAATTTATGGCCTTTTGCAAATTAAATATAACGAAAATATTTCAATGAAATGGCAGAGGTTGGATCTAGCCCTGTCTCTGACTTATCAACTGTTAGGCTAAACATTTTCTAAAACTATATATTTCTAAATTATATATATGTGTATATATATATGTATATTATATATTTATATTTATAAATAAATATACATATAAATATATAAATGTGTATGTAAATATATATAAAACTATATATATATATATATATATATATGACTATATATAGTTTTACTAACATAAAAATGTTCATAAGCCAGTACATTAACAGGTAGTAAGGATTTTACCTTTAGGAAGTCATACATATCTTCTTCATCATAACTTGCTAGGGGAATGTAGATGGCTCCTTCAAGAATGATATAAGGATTGCTACAACTTGTATGTTCTTCTTCCTGCTGGTCCAGTTTGTCAGGGAAACCAGTAAGATCCTTCATCGTTAGCAGATTATATACCTGGAACAGAGGGGAGATCAAAGACAGAGCTCTTACCTGTGTTTCTTTTGAAATAGCCATTGAACTGAGAGAAATGTGATAATAATCACCATCAGTCCTTTCTTGAGTACCTTAGAGAGAAGTTAAAATTTTTGTTTGTTTATTTTTATCAGTGTTTTATTTTTGTAATTTATTTATTTTTGTGGTTCTATTGACATAAAACCTACCTGGGAAGATGTTTCCAAGGATTGTACAACTTAAATTACCAAGGATTAATGAAAAATTCATTCTAGTGTTTAGAGGTAAAACTAGACCAAATAAAGAAAGATCTAAACTGTCTCTGTGTTTGATGAATAGTTAATCACCTGACAAATTTAGGGGCACCTGAGTGGCTCAGTCAGTTAAGTGCCTGACTCTTGATTTCAGCTCAGATCATGGTCTCACGGTTCATGAGTTTGAACCCTGTGTGGGGCTCTGTGCTGACACCATGGAGCCTGCTTGGGATTCTCTCTCCCTCTCAAAAATAAATAAATGAACTGTAAAAAAAGAAAAGAAAAAAAGACGCTAATTTAGGTAGGAATTACTGCCATCTGTTAAGCTTCTATTTCTATATGGCTTTGTTCTTGGATAGAAAAACCACATAGGTACATAGGTGAATATCACTGATATTCCACAGAACAATGTCTACACAATTGCAAGCTCAGGCCACCTTTTTTTTTTCTTTTTTTGAAGAAGGATGACTTAAATGAAAGAACCAAGAATCCGTAGGGTGGAGCCAAGGGGCTTGGATATTTATTTCCTAGGCTGGAGTAAGAGTGAGTCCTAATCAAAGGGCTTTCAGCCTTTGGGTGGATCTCAGAACTGCCACGGACCAATACCTCCTCTGGGCCTTTGTTTCCCCTTTTGAACAGGAGTATCAGTATGTCAGTTCCACCATTGTATGCTGAATGTGTGGAGGTAAATACCTTAAGTACGTGCTAGGTCAAGGTCTTCATAGCTAGAGGAATTGTACTTGAGGAACAACGCCCAAGGAACATCAACTGTACCTGGGCCTAATTTGGGAATGAGACTTCTAGGGTCATAGGAGGAAAGTGAGTGTATTTTACATGTGGGAAGGTAATAGGTCATTGGGAGTCAGAGGGCAAACTGTGAACACAGCCTCCAAAATTGCCCCCAGTAATCTCTACCTCCTGGTATTTGTGTTCTTGTGTAGTTCCTCCCGTAATGAATAGGGCTGACATCTATAACTAATAACATTTAAAAAAATTTTTTTTGATGTTATTTATTTTTGAAGGAGAGAGAGTGACAGAGCGTGAGGGGGGGAGAGGCAGGGAGAGAGGGAGACACCGAATCCGAGGCAGGCTCCCGGCTCCGAGCTGTCAGCACAGAGCCTGACGCGGGGCTTGAATCCGTAAACCACGAGATCGTGACCTGAGCCGAAGTCGGAGGCTTAAGCGACTGAGCCACCCAGGGGTCCTTATAACTAATAACATTTTGTGGAAGCGATAGTGTGTAAATGCCAAGGCCATGTTATAAAATATATTGCAGCCTTAGGGGCTCTCTCTTGGATCACTTGCTTTAGAGGAAGTCACCTGCCATGTGCTGAGGACACTCAGGTAACCCCAAGGACACTCAGGTAACCCCAAGGACACTCAGTCAGTGTGGTGAGGAACAACTGTATGAGCAACACATCTTGGAAGTAGACTTCCAACCTCAGCCAAGCCCTAGTAACACGTTGCCATGTTGACGAACAGGTGCGATCACAAGCCAGTCGCTTAGCCCAGATAAGTCCCTTCTGGATTCCTAATCCACAGAAAGTGCGAATGACAATACATGTTTCTTGTTTAACGCCAACACATTGGGGGAGCATTATTATGAAGCACTTGATAACTAACCACAAACACTCTCTAAACTTCTTTACCTATTTACTTTGTTCTTGAGTAGGAGAACCAAATGGTCGCATAAGTGAGCATGCTCCATCTGTTTTGGATGAACGAATATTTTCCAGGTTATTGTCCAAGCAAGTGACGTAAAGACAACTGTGAGAGCCCAAGTCTCCAGTTATGTTCATACTCCTTTTTTTATCTCTATAATGTTGAAAGCTGTGTTATGCAATTGAATCAACTGTTAAATTTATAGAACTAAACAAAATAGGATAAACACAAAAATACTGAAAAGTAGACTAAACTTGTTCAATACAAGCTGAGCTGAAAAATAGCTCAGAATGGACTACACAAAAACAGAGTGTAAAAAAGAAAAAAAAAAAAGGCATTTCTCCAAAGAAGGCACCTAGAGAGAATAAGTCCCTTTTTTTCAGGTTAACTTCATCATGCCATCTTCTAATTCAAATAGAAAGCTGTAGTAAGAGAAATCTGTCTTTTTCTATAATAATTATGATGCTATGAGGAGATATTTTGACCTGTTAATACAAGGCTAAGGTTGAAAAAAAATTTTTTTTTTTTAATTTTTTATGATACCCTTTTTTCCGAAGAATGTTAATTTTGATGATTAGAAACAAGACAGTGATTCTTGATATAGTTATCCCACAGTTTAAAATTTTTTTTTTCAACGTTTATTTATTTTTGGGACAGAGAGAGACAGAGCATGAACGGGGGAGGGGCAGAGAGAGAGGGAGACACAGAATCGGAAACAGGCTCCAGGCTCTGAGCCATCAGCCCAGAGCCTGATGCGGGGCTCGAACTCACGGACCGCGAGATCGTGACCTGGCTGAAGTCGGACGCTTAACTGACTGCGCCACTGAGGCGCCCCTATCCCACGGTTTTAAAATTTAATACCTACAAATGAATTTTGAGTAGTAGAAACTAGAACAAAGTCAAAAGAAACTTCAATATTACTGATTTATCCTCCAGTATTGCCAAATAATAATAAATCCCAGGTAGGCAAGTTAATGAATTAATCTATTTAAACATTCATGCATAAGGCAATTAAGGTTATAAAATTCACCAGTGATAACTTTTTGACAATGATAAAATTCCAGTAACATGTCATTTTTCTTGCATCATGCTGAGCATTTTCAAAAGATGAGTAATCTAGTGTTTTTATTTTTTTAATGTTAATTTATTTTGAGAGAGAGAGACAGATTGCAAGTAAGGGAAGGGCAGAGAGAGAGGGGGGACACAGAATCCGAAGCAGGCTCCAGGCTCTGAGCTGTGAGCACAGAGCCCGACGCGGGGCTCGAACTCAGGAACCATGAGATCATGACCTGAGCCAAAGTTGGATGCTCAACTGCCTGAGCCACCCAGGTGCCCCCAGTAATCTAGTTTTAAATAGGTTAGAAAAGCGGTTTCTGAATTTTCCTCTACTTCTGATAGTTTTCAAAAACCGCATGTTTGAAAGTATTTTCACCTGATGCTAATTACTGACCTCAAAACTCTCTTTTTTTCCTTTTTATTTTTTGGAGCCACATGCAATTTCTTATCATCGTCCCTCTAAAACGACACCTCTGTAAGGGACAAAGACTGTGATTGTTTACTGCGATTTCCCCAGCTCCTAAAACAGACCTAGCACATAGTGGGCCTGCAAGCTGGTGATAATGATGACGACGACAATGATAGCAATCAAAACCAATGTGATACCCCCAATATCACCACTATTAATTAATACACTTGTAGGGAAACAAAAGAAGGAACTTAAAATTTTAGTTAGTCTGGGGCTCATCATTGCTGACAAAGCTGGAGTAGGTCACTTTTTTTCTGAATTGAAAATAACTTGCGAATCACTTATTACCATTTTCACAGATCGGAAGCACTCTAGAGAGATAAATAGATCTGCCGGGATGTACATGGCTTAGGCTTGCAAATATCAATTTTGTCTAAAAAGCTTACTTACTGCATTGACCAAAAATGGTTTATTTATTTATTTTTATTTTTTTTAATGTTTTTATTGATTTTTGAAAGAGAGAGAGACAGAGCACGAGCGGGGAGGGGCAGAGAGAGAGAGGGAGACACAGAATCTGAAGCCGGCTCCATCCAGGCTCTGAGCCGTCAGCACAGAGCCCGACGCGGGGCTCGAACCTGTAAACCTGACCTGAGCTGAAGTCGGACGCTTAAACAATTGAGCCACCCGGGCGCCCCATCATGGTTTACTCTTAAGAGGGGCTTCTCCTCCCCCCACCCCCAACCCTCCTGTGGTCCCTTATGCGGCCCTTCCTGACCCACGAGGCTGATGGGAGCTCACCGAGGCCGGGGACAGCTCAGCTTCGGGCCTCGCCAGCGGCACGCTTTGGTCCACGGCACGGAGGGCGCAGAGGGACTGAGGAGAAGCTGAGACTCGCAGGTGCACATGTGAGGCCGGGAGACTCTGTGCTGGACGGAAGCTCAAGTCCACCTGTGAGAGCAGAGGGAAAAGTCAGTCAGCGCTTCCTTGACCTTTGGGACCCTGCCGTCACCCACATTTCCCGAGTCATCTTTCCATTAAAGTCAGGAACCTATTTTCCCAAGTTCCCTTTGCTGTTGAAAAGGTTCCTTCAATGGCTCAGTCTTTTCCTAAAGGGACAACTGGTAGCTCATAAGGGATACGTAGCTTGTTTGATACTTAGAGGCCCGTCTTTACCTCTGACCCATTGTAAGGCGGTTCTAGGTATTTGTGTCTGTCCTTAAGGTCTTTAGAACTTTGGAATCTTAGCATGTTACATACCTCATGCAATTGAATCAGTGGACAGGGCGCCACGGACACAAGGTTGGACTATGTTTTAGCTATGTGGTAGTAATTCGGTAGCAAATTTGGTAGCATTTTGGCGTAATTGACAAATTATTGTACTAGGTGCCCGGAGGTTTCGCTCTGCCGTTAACTGGCTGGGATCCTGTGTGCAACTTAATTTCATTTTCTGGGCTCAGTTTTCTCTGAGGCAAACGGAGGATGCCTATAGTTCCATTTCTTGGTGTTGTCACTTCATGCCGAAGACACTCACCTTGTTGGCTAGACAGTTTTCGACCTCAAAACTCTCGGAATCTCCAATAGCTTCTCCGTCCGGTAAAATAGTAAAGATGAACAATCGGACGATGGGAGCAACGTCCGACTCCACAAGGAAGGCTAAGGAAAAGCTGCCTGTCCCTGGGACGTGGAGAGAATGAGACAAGACGGTCATGGGTCAGAGCACTAGTGTTAGATCTTACCCAGTTTAGACCTGTGCCTACTCCTTCAATGGCGTAGTCTCTTTAACGCCATTCTAATTATTTGGTGAAATTAACAGGCTGTTTTTCCCCTTTACAACGGTCAACTGTGGAATAAGTGAAAGTCCCTTACACTCATGTCTGTGTCTGATTTTCCACTTAACTAGGGCTGGAAGCGACTTAAGTTAGGGTAGCTCTACGTTTTTCTACATATATATGTGTACAAAGAATATTTCATAAAGGCTGCTGGGCTCAATCAAAAATGATACAATAAGGGAGGTGCCAGGGTGGCTCCGTCGGTTAAGTGTCTGACTCTTGATTTCAGCTCACGTCACGATCTCACAGTTGGCGAGATTGGGTCCCACGTCACCCTGTGCCGACAGCATGGAGATTGTTTGGGATTCTGTCTCCCTCCCTCTCTGCCCCTCCCCTGTTTGCACTCTCTCTTTCTCTCTCTCTCTCCCTAAATAAGTAAATAAACATTCAAAAAAATTTTAAAAACTTTACAATAAGCAATTTATTATATATGTTATATATGAGTATCTATATCATATATTTACATGATGAATGGAAACCATTCCTTTTAGAAACCATTTCAGGCCAGAGGTGATTCTCAGAGTTATAATTTGTAAGGTATAATCAGAGGGCTTACTTTTTTTCCAAATACATGTCTTCTTTATGGTGGTAAAAAAACACACATAACATAAAATTCACCATGTTAACCATTTTATTTTCTTAAAAAAATTTTTTTTAATGTTTATTTTTGAGAGAGAGACAGAGTGCGAGCGGGGGAGGGGCAGAGAGAGAGAGGGAGACACAGAATCTGAGGCAGGCTCCAGGCTCTGAGCTGTCAGCACAGAGCCCAACATGGGGCTCGAACTCATGAACTGCGAGATCATGACCTGAGCAGAAGTCAGACGCTCAACAGACTGAGCCACCCAGGCTCCCCAACGATGTTAAACCATTTTAAAGTGTACAGTTCAGTCGTATTAAGGATATTCACTTTGTTGTGAAACAAATCTCCAGAACTTTCTCATGTTGGAAATCTGAAATGCAATGTCCATTTGACCACTCACTTCCCCCCTCCCTCAGTCCTTTGGAATGGCCGAGGCAGTGTCATGGCATTCGTATCATTGTCTCATTGGAGGGATCAAGTTTTAACTTAGATCCCTAAAAAGGAAAGTTTTGCTGTGAAAAGAGGGTGATTTCAACCCTTGTATTGCTGTGTCTGGAGTGAACCATGGTAGGTAAGAGTAGGTTGAAGTATCACAAAAACAGAAAAAGAAATTATGGCAGATTTTTTCCCCCCAGGGAATACTGGAAAGAAGGTAACCTTTAAGTAATGAATTTTGTGAAGGCTTGGTCACTGAACATCTGAATTCTGCACTTAAAAGAGACTCAGACATTGTTCTGAAATTAGTAATTTGCACCTTGATATCAAAACTGCAGAATAGTATAAGAAAAGAATGATATGAGTAAGTTAAATGTAAGCAATGAAAAAGGTTGAATTTAGACAAACTCTGAACAAAGTTGGTTCTTTTATCTGCTAGAGTCAAGGATTTGCAGTATCTTTATGAAGAACAAATTGATAATTAATAACATAACAATGTGTGGTTAAAATAGCGCTATTATAAATACTTGTGAATTCACTTGGTTATATAAAGAAATTCCTTTCAATTATTGGCGGAATTAATTTCATTACATTTTTGTGATACCTTCATGGAGTAAATAATTAATAAACTCTTCCTTATACTACTACGTCGAGAGTCTTCCTTTTCTGAATGATGCACGAATTAAAATGTCAAGAAAGGAAAAAAATCAGATCAGCACATAATGTTTTCAGGCAATCATCTATTTCTATAAATGGTTACACATTGCAGTCTTAGAACATAGAAAATAGAAAAGCAGGCAACAAGATGCATGGAAGGCAAATAATGCACACCGTGGGGTCCATTCTGTACATCAAAGTATCCCTATATAAATATTGGGATAAATGATATTCAAAGCTGGCAGCACTCTTTAATGTTTAATTCAATTTTTAAAAAAATGTTTATTTATTTTGAGAGAAAGAGTGTGAGCAAAGAAGGGGCAGAGAGAGAGGGAGAGAGAGAGAACCCCAAGTAGCCTGTTAGCTCAGAACCCGATGGGGGGGAGGGGCTTGATCTCACAAACCGTGAGATCACTACCTGAACTGAAGTCATGAGTCCCTCGTTTAACTGACTGAGCCACCCAGGTGCCCCCCAGATAATTTTTAATTAGTGAGAGTGCTAATTAGTAACTGCGTTTAAATTAAACCTTCTCCAATATTGTTTCAATATGGAAAAATAAAAATATAATTGATGTCTTATTTTTACAGCCTGATAGGGGAGGAAACTATTAAGAAAATCATAATTTCAAGCATCGTTACGTTTAGCTCTGGGGTGCAGTGGAGTTTGGTGAAATATTTGCCTTAATTTTAGTTAATTACGAGCATGCTCATGGGCTCTTTTCTCGGTGATTTAAATCTTGACATGATTTAATTAGAATGGAAAATAATCCTGGTTTCCTTTCCCACGACTTATTAATGAAGTGCACTCAGATTCACGTGTGAGGTTCCCAAGTTCATGCTGGCGGCACTGTATGCATCCTCATTAAGTGCTGAAGGGAGCGAGCCTTCCCAGAGACAAGAGAGCCTAGCCCAGAGTTCTGGCACAGCAGGGGAAAAAAAAATCTATCACCATTTCCTCCTCATTCTCCATGATACCTAACTCTCTCCTCTGCAATACTAAGGTTAAAGATGGCCAATACACGTTTATTGTTAGGGTTAAAAAACAGAAGGAAGCTTCGATTTTCTGAATTTTGGAATTGAAGTGTCAGCTGGGAGAGACAGACTGGGAGAAAAAAAGTGTGACTCAAGCAGAATGCCTGACACATAGTAGGCAATCACATTTATCCGTTGACTGTGTTGAGTAAAAAAATGCTAGAGTCATAAGGAGAATCTATATTTTCTTTGGTGTCCTTGTTACAAGGGATAATGAGAATAATTTCCCCATTTGTGAACTGTCACTGAAGTGTAAAGCTGGATGTGTTGGGAAGGAGATGGGGGGCGGGGAACGGATTTGAAGATACTCACTGTCTCCCGGCTCTATAGGCACAGCATGCGTTCCTGATCTGATGATGTTTCCCTTAGCCATGAACTGAAATGAAAAACCAACACGAAAACAACCTTTTGAGCCTAACACACTTCTCAACATCTTACCCCCCATAAGACCTGCTTTCTGTCCTTGAATCTCTGCCAGAGAGAATCAACGGCCTGAAAATCAAAGAATCAAGGGGAACCTGGGTAAGAAAGCAAGATGGCGGTGCACAGGCAATTCTTACATTCCCGGCTTTTTAACCACTTTCGTCTACCGATGAACTCCAGATATATTTTGTAGCCTTATTCTTACCAGGTAATAGAAAATGAGCTCTTTTGGGTCCCCAAGGGCCTGCCCATTGAGTGTATAGTATGCCTTGATAATCTGAGTTTGGCCACAGGGCAGGGTACCGGCCAAAGGCTCCAGGTGAACATAATTCCCGCTGAAGGAGAAAGCGTGCCTCGCAAGGTGCTGAGCACCCTGGTGTTCTTCTCTTAACCATACATAGTTAAAACAAAAGCTAGTTTGCTCGTGGAAGGCCTGATAAAACAGAAAAACAAAGATTATTGTTTCGATAGTTCTTCACTTTAGCTTCCCACCAAAATGAACAGTTAAAATTTTGTGTCTTCCCTTCTAACATATACTGTGCATCATCCTCATCCCTGTTCACCACCGAATAAACAAATTATTGGCCTCTCAAATTGCTGAGACTAAAAGGAAATATTTAGAAATTAATCTCCTTTGCCCTGAATTTGCCAAATCGTCATTGATTTATCTATTCTTCTGTAGCGCAAGGCCGGAGGAACAATGACGTCCCAGTGAGAATGGCAAGTAGTCTTAACAAGCATAAAAGGAAATCTTTAGATAAGAGAAGTGCCTTGTAAACTGGTTTCATTGAAATTATGTTGTATATATTAATGTAATATTTTATAACTGTAAGGGCTTCAAAGTTGTTTGTAAATAATCCCAGCCAATTATCATCTATGCTTCTTATCATTACTATGACTTTGGATTTTTAAGCCCTTGTAGTTTTTGGACCTTTACACCTTGAAAATGTTGTCTAGGAGATAATTCTATTTACTGCCCCCGCAGTGGTTGCTCCTTAGCTATTTTATGAGTACACATCCTTTCTTTTTCTGAATTTACTAGGTGTATTTTGTGGACCTTTGTATTTGCTATCATGATAAAGTTCTTATTTTTTTATGATTGCCCTGAAATATATCATACTAATAATTGTAACTATGATTGTAGAGTTTCAAATATAGGGACCCTCTATTCATCCTTTCAATCCTAAGGAAGAGCAGGTATCTATCACGTAGAAAACAGTAAGCATCATTCCATATTTTAAATTGAATTAACATGTCAACATTGGGAAATGGAAATAATTTAAATGCTATTTATCTAACCTGGAATCAATAAATCATTATCTTTTTACCACTTCTTTGCTTGAGATTACAAGAGCAAAGTCTTTTTAGTTACAGAAATCTTTTGATCCTCATCATTAGGCAATACATACGAAGAATGTGTGGGGGTTCCAATCACTCTTAAAGTTATTTGAGTAGACATAGAAAAAAACAACAGAAAACAAATTACATGAATTACTCACCTATTGAGGAACTGATATTGTTCAGGACCAAATCCTATATGCATTTTTTTTTTTGCACGATACATAAAATTTTAAAGATAATGTGAATGAAATGATCAGACACTTCTATAGTATCTCTTCTAATGTCTTTGTTATTTTAATTTTTTTAATTTTTTTATTATTTTTTTAATGTTTATTTATTTTTGAGACAGAGAGAGACAGAGCATGAACGGGGGAGGGGCAGAGAGAGAGGGAGACACAGAATCGGAAGCAGGCTCCAGGCTCTGAGCCATCAGCCCAGAGCCCGACGCAGGGCTTGAACTCACGGACCACGAGATCGTGACCTGAGCTGAAGTCGGACGCTTAACCGACTGAGCCACCCAGGCGCCCCTGTCTTTGTTATTTTAAATGAAAATTTTAATTCCCAAGTTTATCCCTAAGTTGGACAGCTTCTCATTTCTATCTCTTAAATACAATGTATGCTTCCTCGTGTTTGAATAAATAATGGTCACCGAGGTGTCTCTTTGTCCTCTGTTTTTTTTTTTTTCTTTCATACTTACCGCAACAGAAATTTTGTTGGCCAAGACGTTAGTGGTATTGATGGAAAACTGTACAAGACCCTGTTCATTGGTAGTTGCATTGTAAAGATAATTGGCTTCACTTGCAGAGATAAAGATAAGTTTATTGGGGATGGGTACACCTTTCCCATCCACCAGAAGCACCTAGAGAAGAAAAGTACTTGATAAGTTATATGGATAATACTCAGAGAAGACAGAACTCATGGGAACAAATTCCTTTGCTGCCATAACTAAACGAAAAAAGCAAAAGCAAACCTCTAAAACAACCCTTCCATAATTTACTACAAAATCAAATTTTTTTCCACTTGTATCCTCATTTCTTTCACCTTTTTACTCTGTTTTTGGATCCTCATGTCCTTTTCGTCTCTGCAGACAAACCCCATAAGCAGCCCCACAAAAAGTGTTTCTTTTTGAGAAGAATTATAAGTTATTTTAAATACATTATTATAAAATGGGTGAATAATTATAAATAACTATAAAAAGGGTAAAATTATTTCTTAAAATTAAAATGTATACCTTAGGCATGAGAATAATTTAATAATAATGGCCATGAAATATATGCTATTATAGGTCCTATGCCTAAAAATAAAACCACTTATCCACTTGCTTCTAAATAGAACGATGGATATAAAGGAGGATACTCGCAGCCATAATTGAGAATGATTTGTGAGAAATTCTCTTAAAATTCTGAAGCTGGCTGGATAATGGCAGAAATATATTTATTGTAAGACAGTTGGTAGAGAAGGTTTGACATAATCACTACTTCATATCACATTAAGAATCTTCATTAGCTACGTGTTCTCAAAAGAAATAATACCTCCGATTCTCAAAATACTGTCGTATGTGTTTGTACATTTTATTGGTGATATTTACAAAGGAAGGTCCTTTTTCTTGGTTTCATGTTTTGGGTCTAATTGATATCGCTAACTAGATGTAGGCTACATCATCATGCCCTGAAGGTAGGTACAACTAGATACTTTATTATTTGTGAATTGCAATATACTCTACCTGTCCAAAGAAGGGGATTCCTCGTCTAAAGTGTGAATCCACTTTCACGAACCTGAGTCTGGTTACAGTATTTGTGATTTCACTGGTCCCGTTTCCAGTAAGTACTATGTCTAAAAATATGTAGAGAAGAGTAAGTATTCTTGGAAGTTACTTTAGTCCTAAAATTCATGTCCTTCCACCTTCTTTATGGCCATTGTTTTGTTATGGAAAACAAACCAATGCTTATGGTTTCACTCCCCACATTAATTTGGAGTTCACACCTGTTCCCTCTTCTCTGATCTTGGCTTCCACTTTAAGTTTCATTTCAAAACCCATATTTTTAATCTGGAGTACATTTGTGTTTATTTGTTGGGTGATGCAGCCATTGCTGTCAAGCTGAGAGAGGAAAAAAAAAATTGATCAGTCCCATACTGATTAAGACCATACTGATGAAGACTAAATTTATCATTTTCTTTCTGATGCCAAGACAATTTCTTTGGGTTAAACATGTTAGTTGGCCTTTAATATTCACATCTGCTCTCTAAGGGTTAGTCATCAAAATGAGAATTTTATTGACTAAGAATAGAAATTCTTTCTTTTTTTTTGGTGGGGAATATATTGGGATAAGCTTGCTCCGATGTCTTCTTTCTAGTTAGTAAAACAGGGTGGCTATTGTCAATAATGATAGTCCCTAGCGAGAACATTGTAGACTAACCTGTTGACTGAATTTCTCACAGAACTCGTTCTTTTGACAATTAGAATGATGAAGTAATTTTCTGCACAGGCTCACAGTTGCAAGTCCTGGGACAGGTTTCCCATAGGTGTATCTGTCATGTAAGAAATAAATCAGGAACTGAGGAAGGGTATCTACCTTTTCCACTGCATCAGCCCACCATAGATCAAACACATACTCTTGGCAGTTCCTTGTATTTCTCTATCATTTTGGGCTCATATCAAGTTGAAATATGTCTGGAAAGTATCTTTATCAAGAGGTACTACTTAGTAAGGCATTTGAAACCGTGCTGCAATGTACAATCAAGTTTCCTTCGGGATTTAAAAAATTTCTTCCTTTGGGGCACCTGGGTGGCTCAGTTGATTAACTGTTCAATTCTTGATATCAGCTCAGGTCGTGATCTCCCAGTTGTGAGACTGAGCCTTGTGCCGGGCTCTGTGCTAAGCCTAGAGCCTGCTTGGGATTCTCTCTCTCCCTCTCTCTTTGTCCCTCCCCTTGCACACTCTCTCAAAATAAATAAACATTTAGAAAAATTTCTTCCTTGTAGCCTATTTTTTTATCATTCTTTTTATTCTGTCATTATAAAATCAAAACTTGTTGTTTATACCAAGTGAGAAACTTAGATAATAAATAGAATTGAAATAAATACATAATAGAAATAATAAAGCTAACACCGTAATGTGCTTTCATACACACACACACACATAGAAAGAGAGAGAGAGAGAGAAAGAGAGGAAAGAGAGCTCTGATAAAGCCAAACAACCATGGGGCATATAAAACAAAATTGTGTGTGTGTGTGTGTGTGTGTGTGTGTGTGTATACACTCTATTTCTCTATTAGTTTTTTTTTTTCCTCTCTCAATAAAAATGGAATACTTAATAATCAGTTTGCTTTGGGCATTAGTTTTATATGTAAATACTTCCAATATCACTTCAAATAAAATCAGAGCAACTTATTCTGAAACCCCTTTCTAAGATACAGATATCAGCACTAGGATGCCATTAAGTTAGGAAGATCCTTGAGGCAAAGGTGCAGATGCTTTGATGCTTCCGGTATATAATATTTAGATGGGCATATTTTTGCACCCTGCATGCTCCTTCTGCTACTGATGATTTATAGGAAATGAGTTTTAATTCTCAAGGTTGAAATGAACTGTAAGAGCTATTTGTAAATGCAAAAGGTTAAGGAAGAAGGGAACCCTACAAGACAGAAAAAAATTCCAAAAATAGCATTAGTAAGTCCTTTGCTATCAATAATTACTTTAAACGTACACAGATCAAATTATTCAATAAAAAAAACATAGAGGGGATGAATGGATAAAAATACAAGATCCAACTATATGCTGTATACAAGAGACTCACTTTAGACTGAAGGACACATATAGGCTGAAAGTGAAGGGATAGAAAAAGATATTCCATAAAGATGGTAACCAAAAAAGATCAGGGGTGGTTATACTAACATCACAGAAAATAAACTTTAAGTCAAGAAATGTCACAAGAAACAAAGAAGAAGTTGTATAATGATACAAGGGTCAATTCACCAGGAAGATATAGCAATTATAAAAATATATGCATCCAGCACCAAAACATCTAACTATAAGAAGCAGACACTGACAGAACAGAAAAGAGAAACAGACAAGGATACAACAATAGTAGGAGACTTCAATACCCCACTGTCAATAATAGATAGAATATCCAGATGGAAAATCAAGAAGAAACAGTGACACTGAACAATCTTAGACTACTTGGACTTAAGAAACATATTTAGAATATTATACCCCAGTGTCGGCAAGGATGTGGAGAAAAAGGAATCCTTGTGCACTATTGGTGGGAATGTAAATTGGTACAGCTACCGTGGAAAACTATGGAAGATTTTCAAAAAATTACCATATGACCCAATAATTCCACTACTGGATATTTAACACCACAGCCCCAAACTTCTGGGATATAGCAAAGGTGGTCATAAGAGGAAATTATATAGCAATGCAGGCCCTCCTAAGGAAGGAAGAAAGATCTCAGATACACAACCTAACCTTACACCTCAAAGAGATGGAAAAAGAACAACAAATAAAACCCCAAAGCAGCAGAAGACAGGAAATAATAAAGATTAGAGCAGAAATCAATGATATCGAAGCCAAAAAAGCAGTAGAACAGATCAATGAAACCAGGAGCTGGTTCTTTGAAAGAATTAACAAAATTGATAAACCACTAGCCAGTGTGATCAAAAAGAAAAGGAAAGGGCCCAAATAAATAAAATTAAAAAAATAAATAAAAACTGGGGGGCGCCTGGGTGGCTCAGTCAGTTAAGAGTCCGACTTTGGCTCAGGTCATGATCTCGCGGTTTGTGAGTGTGAGCCCCACGTCAGGCTCTGTGCTGACAGCTCGGAGCTTGGAGCCTGCTTCAGATTCTGTGTCTCGCTCTCTCTCTGCCCCTTCCCTGCTCACGCTCTGTGTGTCTCTGTCTCAAAAATAAATAAAACATTAAAAAAAATAAAAAATAAATAAAAACTGGAACAGGAATAAATAGAAAATTTTAACAGACCCATAACCAGTAAAGAAATCAAATTGGTAATCAAAAATCTCCCAAAAAACAAGAGTCCAGGGCTGGATGGCTTTACAGGGGAATTCTACCAAACATTTAGAGAAGAGTTAGCTCCTATTCTCTATCTTTTTTTTTAAGATGAAATTTATTGTCAAATTGGTTTCCATACAACACCCAATGCTCCTCACAACAGGTGCCCTCCTCAATGCCCATCACCCACCCTCCCCTCCCTCCAACCCCCCATCAACCCTCAGATTGTTCTCAGTTTTTAAGAGTCTCTTAGCACCTATTCTCTTGAAGCTGTTCCAAAAAATAGAAATGGAAGGAAAACTTCCAAACTCTTTCTATGAAGCCAGTGTTACCTTGACTCCAAAACCAGACAAAGACCCTACTAAAAAGGAGAACTATAGACAATTTCCCTGATGAACATGGATGCAAAAATCCTCAAAAAGATAGTATCCAACTGAATCCAACAGTACATTAAAAAAACTATTCACCATAACCAAGTGGGATTTACACCCGGGATGCAGGGCTGGTTCCATATCCTCAAAACAATCAAGGTGGTACATCATATCAATAAAAGAAAGGACAAGAACCACATGATCCTCTCAGTAGATGCAGAGAAAGCATTTGACAAAATACAGCATCTTTTCTTGATAAAAACCCTGAAGAAAATAGGGATAGAAGGATCATACCTCAAGATCATAAAGGCCATGTACGAAAGACCCACCACTAATATCATCCTCAATAGGGAAAAACTGAGAGTTTTCCCCCTAAGGTCAGGAACACGACAGGGATGTCCACTCTCACCACTGTTACTCCAGATAGTATTGGAATTCTTATCCTCAGCAATTAGAAAACACAAAGGAATAAAGGCATACAAATCAGCCAAGAGGAGGTCAAACTTCCAGTCTTCACAGACGACATGATACTCTATATGGAAAACCCAAACAATTCCACCAAAAAACTGCTAGAACTGATCCATGAATTCAGAAAAGTTGCAGGATATAAAATCAATGCACAGAAATCGGTTGCATTTCTATACACCAGTAATGAAGCAACAGAAAGAGAAATCAAGGAGTAGATTCCATTTATAATTGCACCAAAAACCATAAAGTACCTAGGAATAAACATAACCAAAGAGGTGAAAAATCTATACAATTAAAACTATAGAAAGCTTATGAAAGAAATTGGAGAACACACACACACACACACACACGGAAAAATATTCCATGCTCCTGGATTGGAAGAACAAACATTGTTAAAATGTTGATACTACCCAAAGCCATCCACATATTCAATGCAATCCCTATCAAAATAACACCAGCATTCTTCACAGAGTTAGAAAAAATAATCCTCAAATTTGTATGGAACCAGAAAAGGCCCCAAATAGCCAAAACAATCTTGAAAAAGAAAACTGAAGCTGGAAGCATCACACTCCCAGACTTCAAGACATATTACAAAGCTGTAATCATCAAGACAGTATGGTACAAACGTTCGGATCAATGGAACAGAATAGAGAACCCAGAAATGGACCCACAAACGTATGGCCAACTAATCTTTGACAAAGCCAGAAAGAATATCCAATGGAATAAAGACAGTCTCTTCAGCAAGTGGTGCTGGGAAAACTGGACAGCGACATGCAGAAGAATGAACTTGGACCACTTTCTTACACCATACACAAAAAGAAACTCAAAATGGGTGAAAGACCTAAATGTAAGACAGGAAGCCATCAAAATCCTCAAGGAGAGAGCAGGCAAAAGCCTTTTTGATCTTGGCCGCGGTAACTTCTGACTCAACACGTGTCTGGAGGCAAGGGAAACAAAAGCAAAAATGAACTATTGGGACTTCATCAAAATAAAAAGCATATGCACAGAGAAGAAAACAATCAGCAAAACTAAAAGGCAACCGACAGAATGGGAGAAGATATTTGCAAATGACATATCAGATATAGGGTTAATATAAAATCTATAAAGAATTTATCAAACTCAACACCCAAAAAACAAATAATCCAGTGAAGAAATGGGCAAAAGACATGAATAGACACTTCTCCAAAGAAGACTTCCAAATGGTGAACAGACACATGAAAAAATGCTCATCACTCATCATCAGGGAAATACAAATTAAAACCACAATGATTTACCACCTCACACCTGTCAGAATGGCTAACATTAACAATTCAGGCAACAACAGATGTTGGTGAGGATGTGGAGAAAGAGGATCTCTTTTGCACTGCTGGTGGGAATGCAAGCTGGTGCAGCCATTCTGGAAAACAGTATGGAGTTTCCTCAAAAAGTTAAAAATAGAACTATTCTATGACCCAGCAATTGCACTACTAGGTATTTATCCAAGTGATACAGGTGTGCTGTTTTGAAGGGGCACATGCACCCCAATGTTTATAGCAGCTCTATCAACAATAGCCAAAGTCTGGAAAGAGCCCAAATGTCCAATGATGGATGAATGGATAAAGAAGATGTGGTGTATATATATATATATATATATATATATATATATACAATGGAGTATTACTTGTCAATCAAAATGAATGAAATCTTGCCATTTGCAACTGCGTGGAGGGAACTGGAGGGTATTATGCTAAGTGAAATCAGTCACTCAGAGAAAGACAAAAATCATATGACTTCACTCATATGAGGACTTTAAGAGACAAACAGATTAACATAAGGGAAAGGAAACAAAAATAATATAAAAACGGGGGGGGGGGGACAAAACATAAGAGACTCTTAAATATAGAGAACAAAAAAGGGTTGTGGGAGGAGGGATTAAATGGGTAAGGGGCATTAAGGAATCTACTCCTGGAATCATTGTTGCACCATATGCTAACTAACTTGGATGTAAATTAAATAATAAATGAATTAAAAGAAAAGAAAATACTCCAAGGATCCTCTTAAAATTGGTCAGAGGAGAAATTAAAATTAATCAATTCAATGTCTCATTAGGACATTGAGACAAATCCAGCAAAAGGGACATTTCAGGCAAATCCAGCAAAACGGACATTTACAGGCCAACTGGCCGCTCTCTCCAATAACTTAACATCCTGGAGAGAAAAGGAGGTTCCAGACTTTTAAAACTTTCAGATATTTATAGATTCCCATGGCTTGCTAAAAAATATTAGGGAAGAAAACTGGAAGGGGGAGGAAAGAACAAATGGGACAAATTAAGCAAAAGTTCATTATTTTGTAATGGTCCATGGGTAATCATGATGGGTACATGATTTTCATTTTACTATTCTGTTAACTTTTGCATTCAAAAAAATTTCCATTGTGGAGAGTTGGAAAAAAGGGGTACATAGGAGTCATAGTAATCAAGAGTAATGAGTAAATCAGTTTTAGAAAGATTGAGGGAACTTGAGTATAAAATAAGAATTAGTATTAGAAAATTACTTTTAATTTTGTTAAGTATGATAATGACATCATGACTATGTAGGAAAATGTCAGTAATTTTTATTTTTATTATTTAAAGAAATTTTTTTAATGTTTATTTTTGAGAGAGAGAGAGACACAGACAGAGCACAAGTGGGAAGGGGCATAGAGAGAGGGAGACACAGAATCCAAAGCAGACTCCAGGCTCTGAGCTGTCAGCACAGAGCCCGATATGGGGCTCGAACCCACAAACCGTGAGATCATGACCTGAGCTGAAGTCAGACGCTCAACCAACTGAGCCACTCAGGCGCCCAGAAAATGTCAATAATTTTTAAAGGTACATGGTGCTGCATCAAGGGGACAATGTAATGATCTTTGTAATTTATCCTGAAATGTTAAAGCAAAAAAAAAAATGATGTAGCAAATATAGAAAGGTGTTAGTTGTTAAATCATAATTATGGGTGTCCTCTATTCCTCTACATATTTGAAAATTTTAATAATAAGCAGCTGAAATAAGTCATTGAAGTGTTTTTTAATTCAGTTAAAAATTAATTTGTACTTAGGTACCTAGCTAAATAATGACTCAATTGGAGGCAAAATCTGAAATTTCAGGCAAAAGAAATTTAACTCACATCCCACATACTGTTATGTTCACTTTTTCATCCAGGATACTGATTATCTTTGGCACCTGAACTTTGACCTCAAACTTGGGAAGCACTGTTGGTAGAGATAATGGAAATAGGGAGGTTGGTAAATATTTAATGGAAATACAAATATTTTCATGTCTATAATTTTCCCCAAAATAATATCCTGAAGGCCTAGATGCATTTTTCTTTTTTTCTTTTTTTCAATATATGAAGTTTATTGTCAAATTGGTTTCCATACAACACCCAGTACTCATCCCAAAAGGTGCCCTCCTCGATACCCATCACCCACCCTCCCCTCCCTCCCACCCCCCATCAACCCTCAGTTTGTTCTCAGTTTTTAAGAGTCTCTTATAGATGCATTTTTCAATGTGCCAACTTTAAGATAATAAGGTTTAACAACTCATGCAAAATTTAACTGACTTTGTGGTGACAGCAGATCTCAATGACACTAAACAAATGATGATGGTTCCACTGAAATAAGAATTTTGATACTTGGCAAAGTGCAACTTGCTACTGGAAATCAGACTCTCGTGAATTTCTGGTGCACAGAATTACGATGACTTTACAAACAGCTAAAGCTGATTCTAATCCAAGTTCAACATACCTACGCGGAATTCAAAAAATCTAAATGAATGCTTGGTAAGAAACAAAGTGTTATGTCCTTTTCATCGTTCATAATCCATACCAAATTCCTCTACAGTGAAGGAGTGCTCTATCCTTTTGCCTGATTCTTTTTGTACCACCACCTTGTAAGAGCCCTGAATGGGCTCGGACGAGAGGGGAAAGGCCAGCTGTTGGAGGCCACTCTCCAACTTGACACCTTGCCATTGTCCCACACGGTTTCCTTTTGGGTCCTAGACAGAAACAGGGAGCATGGAGAATAATCATGTAGCTATGATAGCCCTTGAACAAAAGACTTTGGGGTTGGTAACTGGCATTGCCTTCAGAAGAGATAAACACAGAAGAAAGATAAAACAGGGTAAACCTGACATCTGGGAGCAGGGGATTTTAGATCTGACAGTTGTTTTTTTTAATAGTAATTCATCTGTCAGGAGTATCAGAACTTCCATTCTTAAATGCACTGATTTCTTTATACAAGACTCTGTGCTTACCTCAAGGTATACCAGTGGAATCTATATGAAAAAAGGAAAGAAGAGATGTGATTAGAATTTCACCAAAGACTATGATTTCAGACTTGTGATCAAATAGGGAAACGGGAAAATGGATTCTGTAGTAAGTTATAACAAAATTTAACCGGAAACATTAAAGAGCTAGAACTGTTCAGGGAAACTAGTAAATAGTTCTAAGTGAAAAGCATAAATAATGTATTTCCACAACAATCATTGTGTTGCCATTTCCCGGAAAAATATTTTTGGTGAATAAGTTTTATTAATATTTATTAATTTACTCATATTTTTAATCAGTAATTCTAGATAGTTATGACCTGTAAGTAAAGAATATGATTATATTGCTTACTTATATAAATTATATATTAATAGCGTGATATGTCATTATGATTTAGACCAAATAAGAATTTTGGTTAACAGTTAACCAAGAACATTTTTTCCTAATTTAAAAAATTGCATTTTTACAGCAGCTTTGTTTCTTTCCTTGTTGAAAGCTAGTTGGAGCAAGGATCACCCAATTAACAAAAATGAAATCTTTACATGTGATATATATTGTATATTATATTATGTGTTAATATCTATGACAAATACATGTGTATATAGTATAGATAAGTATTTGTTACCATATTACAATCTTGTCTATTATGTATATATTCAGAAACAGTGAAACTCTGTGCTTTTAGTGATCATAAACTCCTTGAGAGTATGGATATGGATAACATCTCACTTTTTTACTCTTCATTATGTTTAACGTATTATGGTCACAGCAATAAATGTGGCTGACTATTGTTGAGCTGATTAATTACTGTTATAAGAGAGACAGCTTCCTCCATCGTTTACTCCTCAGTAATGCCTTCCATAAGACTCTAGATCTGTAGGGAGTTAGGATCCCAGTTTCCAAAAGGAATGTGTTTCATCTTCTTGCTTTTCCTGGACCTTCCTGCCCCTGCTTGGGTGAGTACTCCCATTCCCTCCCCCCATCCCCACCACCAACCCAAACCGTAACTACTGAGATCCTTACCAGTTCATTTAAGGGGTGAAAGTTTTCATCCACAGAGACAATACGGAATTTTACTAAAAAAGAAATACTCTGATAAGACTCAGACATGATATGATAAGGCAGGTCATGTGAGTGACAGGGCAGGAGGCTAAGAGATGGGGATAATTAATGGTGCCTGGCTGGAAAACCAGCTTTGGGGTGGCCTCTCCTTCTCAGTAGTGCCCCAGTAGTAGAATTTCCCTACGTACCTGTCTGTCCTGGTTTATAGATGGGTTTGTCTGTCTGGACAAAGACCAGACTTTGAGCATTCTTTACCAGCACTGTGTTCCTCTTCCTGAAGTCTTGTGTTGGTCCCTTTATCTGGACACTGAGAAATGCCATCTCTGACAAGGATGAGCTCCTTGGGAGCTGAACAACAAAAAATACCACCGAGGAGTTGCACAGTCTTCTTTCTCTGAATCCTTCATCCGTGACTATTTTCTACCTCTCTCTCAGCTTCACCAAGGGCTAGGTAAGTATGAATATTTTGCCAGACATGAATGAAGATAATAATATAAGATATAGGGGAGATATGTCAGTGAGAACAGCGGTCAGTGGAACCCAAATATCCAGAGAGCTAACCTGGAACTCTAGTTATTAAATCACACTCCTTTTAACAGAGTAAAATCTATGCGGAAAGAATGGAAAGAAGCATCTTTATAAAAATATGGGAGAATATGGGAGCTGAGTATCCCAAGCACAAAGAGGGCGACCTCAAAGAGGTACTGGATGTTTGCTTTGAGTTTCTGGTACTATTAATACATTCAGAGGACAAAGACACCTAACATTTCGCCATAGGAGAAAAATTCTGCTACAAAATTCTGTCCTACCATGAAATTTTTGTATAATCTCTTTCTAGGTATTGCTTGCTCTGACCTTAAAGAGATGGTTACATATCAAAATTAGAAACCCTCTTTGACTAAGTCAGGGCGCATGGGTGGTTCAGGCATCCGACTCGTGATTTCGGCTCATGTCACGATCCCACGGTTCATGAGATCGAGCCCTGTGTTGGGCTCTGCGCTGACAGCATGAAGCTTGCTTGGGATTGGGGTTCTCTCTCTCTGTCTCTCAAAATAAATAAACAACCTTTATTTAAAAAAGAAAAGAAAAGAAAATCTCTTTGACTAAGTCATGCTTTCTATGGCCAATAGAATTCTTTTTTAATTTAAATTGAACTTTGGCATGCAGAAAAATATTTCTTTCCTCTGTGGATGGAAATTCCATTCGTTTCTTAGTAGCTAAGAACTCACTCTCTTTCGTACGTTATGAAGTCCCCACCAACATTTAAAAAAAATATTGTATTTTTTTTAAAGGCTCCACATCCAAACGTGGGCTCAAACTCATGACCCCAAGATGAAGAGTCATATGGTCTACCAACTGAGCCAGCGAGGTGCCCCAGCTCACTAACATTCTTAAAGTTGTTCTTTGCAGATACAACACCAGCTCCCATCACCATGATTCGATATAACGTATCAAACAAGGACAGGCAAATAGTACTCACAGTGAAGGAGACGCAGTGGAATAAATCCTTCTCCACCACCAGGTCAGTGAAGAGGCTCTGGTTTCCCCTGAGGGACTCCAAGGAAGCACTTACAGTCACTGTCTCATTCAGGTAGCTCAGAAGGACGCAACCCTTCTCAGGAGTCTCGGTGTGGAGCAGGGAGGGGACCAGCACCATATACTGCCTGGGGAGAGAAGGCTGAGTCAGAGACAGAAATGGAGAATAACAAGCATTTTCAACCATAAACGTGTTTTCCGTAACCATATGTATTTCTTGCTACGATTGATTCCATACCAACTGTCAATGAACAAAGAACAGGATGATGGAAGGTTCTTCGCTGCCAGGCATACGAATTCTATTTTTCACTCCTGAGTAGTCCCTCACCCGCACAGCCTATACCAGAAGTTGGCCTCAAGGATGTTATAGTTTTACATGCACTCTTTGTATTAAAGGGCATTAATATCCGAGTTCCTGAATATATACCCATGAAAGTACGTATATATAACAAATTGCTGATGATTATTCACTTTATAAAAAGATTTACATTAAATTCTGTCTCTATAAACATCCCTTGTGCAGGAACACCACGACTGAATACATTGATCTGGAAAACCCTCAGTGAAATCGTTTTCTTTGTAACAGCAGTACTGAAGACCTAATGTATTTGCTGTTTCTCGAAGGTTCTTCAGACATACCTTAGCCAAAATCAATGGTATTTTTGTCAACAAGTTTTAATTTTTGTTATTAATTTGCATGCACACACATGCACTCACAAGGACACATTGCACTTGATTAATATTCTCCTTCATCCTCACCCTCTTGAGGTAATCAATATTAATATATTGATATTAATACTTCTACGTTCATAAATATATCCTCGTGGTCAAACCTCTATGGGTCAATAAATTATCTTATTAAAAAACCAAGTTCACACAAAAGTATTGCTTTACAGTCTTTTTTATTCTAATTATTGAATGTATTTAATTATTCAGAGGTATGGACAACCTTTTGTGTGAGTTTACTTTCTTTATTTTTTTAGAGGGAGACAGTGCACGTGCGACTGGGGGGAGAGGACAGAGGGCCAGAGAAAGAATCGCAAGCAGAGCCCAAGCTCAGGGTGGAGCCTGATTCAGGGTTCGATCCCATTACCCTGGGATCATGACCAGAGCCGAAATCAAAATATGGATGCTCAAATGACTGAGTCACCTACGTGCCCCTTAAAGGTTGTGTTTTTAGGTAATCTCTACACCCAATATGGGGCTTGAATTTACAACCCCGTAGTCAAGAATCACCTTCTCCATTGACTGAGCCAGCCCGGCACCCTTGTGAGTTTACACTCTTGACTTTACTGATACGTTTCCTTTATCTATCATATTCTTACATACCCCCCTCCCCCTCCGGATAGTTCCAGTCACAATTCTAGCCATTTTTCAGGAACCCTCCCAAGTGACACGTTTGACCAAAAAACTGTTCATGAAACATTCGACGCCATATAATCTCCCCATAGCCTGAACCCCTATGGGCTGAACTGTGTTTCCTAAGTGCCTGGTACCTGCAAGGAATTGTGTTAAGCAGTCTCTGTATTAATTCTCCTAACAATCCTGTGTGGTACATGCATCATATTTTGAATGTTCGTGATAAACGTGAGACCCTCGCCAATTCCCAAATTTGAATACGCAACAGTAAGATACTGCCTGCTCTGCCTACTGACTAAACCAATAAATCATACACAAAATGTGACTTTGCAAAACTTTAGTGATTCAATAGCTGCAGATTTAAGTCCTTAATTTATTGGCGTTAATTTACAATTAAGAAAAAAAAAACCAGGGCTATTTTTTCTTATATTGTTTTACTACCCTTTCCCTTCTACCTCTGACATGGACTCTTACGCTTAAGAAACAGCAGGCAATTTGACACACGAAACACTATTTTATTACTTTTCAGAATTAATAGGTATGAAACTCACAGCAGAGAATAACAGAGACAGTTTAGTTGTGGAATCTAGAAGTCAGACTTGGTTCTCTCATTCTCCAAGGGGTCTCTTCCAACGCATTCATCAAGCTGTATGTGTTTTAAGTTTTTCCTTCGCAAAACTGTTTGCCATGGATCTTTAGATCTGCTCTTCAATAATTAAAATCTCATATACAGATTCAGTACAATCCTTATCAAAACCCCAATGACATTTGTGCAGAAATAGAAAAATCTGCACATATTCTCTCTTTTAATAAACTTCAAGGGCAAATCACTCCAAATTACCAACAGACACTTATAATTAAACTATGAACTAATATATTGAACATTGCACATTGGGAGCTACGATTCAGACACACAGAGGATCCAACATTTAAAACAGAATGACTTTGGGGCACCTGGGTGGCTCAGTCAGTTAAGCGTCCGACTTCAGCTCAGGTCACGATCTCGCGGTCCGTGAGTTCGAGCCCTGCATCGGGCTCTGGGCTGATGGCTCAGAGCCTGGAGCCTGCTTCCGATTCTGTGTCTCCCTCTCTCTCTGACCCTCCCCCATTCATGCTCTGTCTCTCTCTGTCTCAAAAATAAATAAAGGTTAAAAAAAAATTAAAAAAAATAAAAAATAAAACAGAATGACTTTGGCTGAGGTCATGATCTCACGGTTCCCAAGTTCGAGCCCCACATCAAGCTCTGTGCTGACAACTCAGAGCCTGGAGCCTGCTTCAGATTCTGTCTCCCTCTCTCTTTGCCTCTTCCCACTCACACCCTGTCTGTCTGTCTGTCTCTGTCTCTCAAAAATCAAAATAAACATTAAAAAAAATAGATTGACATTGAGGGAAGGTTGGGGGGGGATGGGTTAAATAGGTGATGGGTGTTAAGGAGGTCACTTCTTGTGATGAGCATTGGTGTTGTATGTAAGTGATGAATCACTGAATTCCACAACTGAAACTATTTTACTGTATGCTAACTAACGGAAATGTAAACAAAAACTTAAAAAAATTCATTAAAGTCTCAGGTGTTTTTACTGGATAAGTGCTAAAGTTTTGTTCTAAAGTAAAGAAGCTCAGAGCAGTTAAATAACCCGACCATAATCATTCAGACGGTACCTCTCATTGAATCCCTTTCTGGCATCTGGGTAGTTTTTGACCTGAATAACCTACTCTGAACTATATGTGTGTGTGTGTGTGTGTGTGTGTGTGTGTGTGTATGTATGTATATGTGTGTGTGTGTGTGTGTATGTGTATATGTGTGTGTGTATGTATGTATATATATATGTGTGTGTGTGTGTGTGTGTATATATATGTGTGTGTGTGTGTGTGTGTATATATGTGTGTGTGTGTGTGTGTATAATGTAAATCACATTTATCAAAAATGTGATAACTTATAAAAATTATCAGTTTTTACCTCCTCATCCACACTTTTTTCCCTCCAGTTCTTTGATGTTCACAGGAAAGAAGGCATGAGTGTATAATAACTTATTCAATATACTGTTTTTGTTCTTGTTAGTTATAAGCCTGTTTGATATCATAATTTTAAAAGTAATTCCATATATACCAGATATTTCAAACAACTATTTCATAAAGGCTCGTGAGCATTCATTTAACAGATATTGAAATTGGGACCCATCCAGGTTGAGTAATTTGCCCAAGACTTCCTCTGTAAGTAAGCAATTAAACCCTTAAAATATTACCTAATCATGAATGTTGGCATTTTAAATATTTGCCTTTGTAGGAGTGACTGAATTTTGCAAATATTAAACAGAGGACTTTTAGTTTTCTCTTTTCGTCATGTTCCCCTGAAACCTCCATGACTCTGAAGCTTACTGACCCAAGGCAAAGGAGAACAGTCACCCAGGCTTTTGGGTAATGTCTCTCATTTATCACATCGAGGGCTAACAAGGTTGGGGCGACGCAGAATGTCTTCTACATAGACGATACCTCTTCTGTTTATGACAACTAGGCCATGAGGCTTGTTGTTCTTTACCAAATGGTGGATGGGATGTAAAGCAACAGTTTTCAGTGGGCAGAGTCATCCTGCGTTGCGTTGGACTGAAAACACAGACCGCTTAACATTTCCGACCCCAATAAATGCCACTTGCTTCATCCATCCAGCCTCCACGCAGAAATCTGAACAGCATCCCCCCCCCGCCCCCCGCCATATTTCCAGATGCTCTCTGGGTGGAATGCAGTGGGAGGTGGTACCATATGGCTGGTGGTAGTATCCATAGTTGGAGATGAGGTAGAGGAGTGATGGGAGAGAAACGTACATTGACCGGTTACTGGGAGATTGTACGCTGAAGGGATTTGAAGAAGAAAGGAAAGTGAGTTGGCCAGCGTTCTGACCTTTGATGCCTCTGCACGTTTAGGACTCTGGAGGCTGCCATGATCAACCTGGAATGTAGCTATGTCAGTCCGGAGGGGAGTGGGTAGGGGTCTGAACTTCAAACGGGAGAGGTGACTCTGCAGTACAGGTTGTATTGGAACAGCCGGGGGATTGGAGGAAGGATGCTGTGGCCAGTTCGGGGTTCTATAGGATAAAAAAAGAGCTGAGGTGGATCAGAGTCGGCCAGAGAGGGCTTCTGGGACTTCTTGGTCAAGGAAGCAAGCTGAGACAAACCAGACGGCCGAAGACTCAAGTGATGAATGCTGGCAGGTAAGGAGAGGCTAGATTAGCAATGGCCGAGGAAGAACAAAAACTCTCAGGTTTCAGACTCTGAGCCTTTTTCTCCACCAGGAAGGAATAGAGATCACAACCTTCTAGATACTATGGGGAGGCAGTATCTAATATCTAGATACTATTGGGGAGGAACTGGGGAGAGGTGGAAGAGAAGCTTTGCAGTTATTGGATTCCACCGACTTTACAACCGACTAGTTTTAAATGACTCCTTGCCCCTCTCCCTGACTGATTGGTCACTGGGGTCTCTTGCTGAGGACTCAGTAAGTTATTGGAAAAACAGAAGAAAAAGAAAAAGAAAAGGACCTGTGCTCCCTCTGCATGTGTGATCCACAATATGAATTAAATGGCACCCCACTGTACATTTTAACTCTTTTTGTTGTTTTCTTTTTTTTTTTTAATTTTTTTTTCAACGTTTATTTTTGGGACAGAGAGAGACAGAGCATGAACGGGGGAGGGGCAGAGAGAGAGGGAGACACAGAATCTGAAACAGGCTCCAGGCTCTGAGCCATCAGCCCAGAGCCTGACGCGGGGCTCGAACTCACGGACCGCGAGATCGTGACCTGGCTGAAGTCGGACGCTTAACCGACTGCGCCACCCAGGCGCCCCTCTTTTTTTAATGTTTATTTTTGAGAGAGGGAGAGACAGAGTGTGAGTGGGGGGAGGGGCAGAGAGAGAGCTAGGCACGGAATCTGAAGCAGGCTCCAGGTTCTGAACTGTGAGCAGAGGTCCATGCGGGGCTCGAACTCATGAGCCTTGAGATCGTGACCTGAGCTGAAGTCGGACGCTTAACTGACTAAGCCACCCAGGTGCCCCAACACTTTAACTGTGTTTATAGTCAACACTTTCCGTCCTAAAGAATGACTCTGGGAAGGTGGGATCTGAGGTTTCAGTGTCTGACCAAATCACCCCTTCTCGTGACTACTTACCCTATTTATGACTGTGATGACCCAATGAGAAAAATGAAAAGGGTCCGACAAATGAAAGGACAAAAATAATCAGTTATGAGTAATCTCTTGTGACCGGAAGGTATCCTAAGAAATGGAAGGGTAGCATTTAATGGGAAGGTCAAAGCAAAGATATAAAGAAGAGACAGAGATAAAGAATGGACTCTTGAGGAGGGGACTCTAAGAGAGACTCACGGTTCTGCAGAGTCTGAAGCATTGGTAGAAAGCAGGACAAGGAGAAGTAGCGGGAAACGTGAACGAGGAGGTCTGCCTTTCTCCATAGTGAGGGACAAAGCGCAGGGACTGTATCGTGTCCAACTCCCTGCCTTCAGCCTGGTCCCTTGAGACGTCTTAAATTTACCAGGCTTTCTGTGGCTGCTATTTGCAAACAAGCTCCACCCCAAGGCTTCCAAATAGCACTCAGAGTTGGGCAGAGCTTCCCTAAAAAAGGTCATTGCTCTCGGTGATTGCCTCATTACCCTCAAGGCTAACCTCTGACCAGCTCTGGGGCATTTCCAGAGGATGAAATTCATATGTAATTGGCATGAACTTTCTTTTTACTTTGAGGGCAGAGCTCCTGGTGACAGACTAGTTCTAAACCATTCATCCATGTTATACATACAGTAAATCAGTTTATTTTGTTACAGCGCAGCACTTTTTGGTCATCACCAACCAAATTTTATGTTGCCACTTGCCCCGCGATAGAATCAAGATCGTCTCCATCTCCCTGACACCACAAGTAATGCTTTGATAAGTATATTTTTTATTTTTTTTATTATGAAATTTATTGTCAAATTGGTTTCCATACAACACCCAGTGCTCATCCCAACAGGTGCCCTCCTCAATGCCCATCACCCGCTTTCCCCTCCCTCCCACCCCCCATCAACCCTCAGGTTATTCTCAGTTTTTAAAAGTCTCTTATGCTTTGGCTCCCTCCCTCTCTAACCTCTTTTTTTTTTTCCTTCCCCTCCCCCATGGTCTTCTGTTACGTTTCTTAGGATCCACATAAGAGTGAAAACATATGGTATCTTTCTCCGTATGACTTATTTCACTTAGCATAACACTCTCCAGTTCCATCCACGTTGTTACAAAAGGCCATATTTCCTTCTTTCTCATTGCCAAGTAGTATTCCACTGTGTATATGGAAAGAGCCTAAATGTCCATCAACCGATGAATGGATAAGTGTCTTTTTAACGTGTTTCCTTAGACACTTAGGCGAAACTTTTTGGAGGATGCACGCACAGAGGAGGGATTGCTCGATCTGCCGCGTGTACTTAACTGACTAAATACTGCCAGATTACTCCCCAGAATGGTTGTAACACACTGTGATTCCACCAGCTGGTGCATAAGGATTTTCATAATCTCAAACTTCTGCCAACAGCTGGTCTTTACATTTTGCCAAATAAATGGGTAGGAAGTGATATTGCATCATTGTTTGAATTTGTGTTTATCTGACTAACAATGACTTCAAGGGTTTGTTTTGTTTTTTAACTATGGCTATACTTTGTAAATTGCCTGTTCATTTCCTTTTTCTCATATTTATTTTTTTGATTTTTTTTAAATGTTTATTTTTGAGAGCGAGTAAGAGAGCAAGCATGGGCATGCGGCAGAGAGAGAGGGAGACAGAGGATCTGAAGCAGGCTCCACGCTGAGAGGTGAGAGCAGAGAGCCAGATGCGGGCTCCAACGCACAAACCATGAGATCATGACCTGAGCCAAAGTCAGATGCTTAACCTACTGAGCCACTCAGGCGTCCCCCACCCCCTTTCTCATTTTGAAAAATTATAGTTGCTATCCCCGTCTTGTTGATTTTGCTGGAATTTCTCGTGTAAATCTACATACCAATTCCTTGTCAATTTTAGACATTATAAACATTTTTGTTCATTTGCTCATCTATAACTCTGTCCATAGTATCCTCTATTTCTTAATGTTTCACTGATCAACTTCAGCTTCTTTTCCTTGTGATTTATGCTTTTGCAGTTTGGTTTAAGATATTTCCTCCCAGCCCCAATTTGACTTTTCTGTTAATTTTATAGTTTGACTTTTCACAAGTGTTTCAGCAAGCTAACTGCATTCTCACTTTGTATGTGGTATTCTTTGCAGATCCAAGTTATGTTTTTAACCTTTAATTTCCCTAGCCCCTTCTACTAACAACTTTATTTATTTATTTATTCTTTTTTTTTTAAAGAATTTTTTATGTTTATTTATTTTTGAGAGACAGAGAGAGAGAGAGAGAGAGAGAGAGAGACAGAGCAAAAGCAGGGGAGGGGCAGAGAGAGAGGGAGACACAGAATCTGAAGTGGGCTCCAAGCTCTGAGCTGTCAGCACAGAGCCCGATGTGGGGCTCAAACCCACAAACTGTGGGACCATGACCTGAGCTGAAGTCGGACACTTAACTGACTGAGCCACCCAGGTGCCCCATTTTTATTTATTTATTCTTAAGTAGGCTTTGTGCCCAGAGTGAAGCCCAATGTGGGGCTTGAATTCACGACCTTGAGATCAAGAGCTGAACTGAGATCAAGAGTCAGAAGCTTAACCCACTGAGCCACCCAGGTGTCCCATAACAATCTTTTTAAATCCCATTGATTTGTGGTGCCACTTGTAAGGTCTTTTAAAGTCTCATATCTGCATAGATCTATCTCTGAACTCTGTGTTTCTGACCGCTGGTTTTTTTGTTCATTCTTGCACCAGTAATCTCCCCCACATACATGTAGTGAGCTTACTCATTTCTTGTTTTCTTTTTCTTTTTATCTTTCAGAGGGAGACGCAGAGGGAGTGAGAGGGAGAGGGAGAGGGAGAGAGAGGGAAGGAGGGAGAGAGGGAGAAAGAGAGAGAAGGAGAGAGAGGAAGAGACAGAAAGAGAGAGGGAGGGAGAGAGAGGGGAGAGAGGGGAGGGGGAGGGGAAGAAAGAGAAAGAAAGAGAGAGAAAGGGAGACGGAGAGAGGGGGAGCTTATTCATTTGATATTTTGTTGTTGTTTTTCCCTGTAGTCTCTGCCAGTTGCTGAGAGGGGAAGGTGATACTTGTTTTGCATTGCAATTTCTTTCCACTTATGCTCCTATAATTTTATTTTATTTTTTTTTTAAATTTTTTTTTTCAACGTTTATTTATTTTTGGGACAGAGAGAGACAGAGCATGAACGGGGGAGGGGCAGAGAGAGAGGGAGACACAGAATCGGAAACAGGCTCCAGGCTCTGAGCCATCAGCCCAGAGCCTGACGCGGGGCTCGAACTCCCGGACCGCGAGATCGTGACCTGGCTGAAGTCGGACGCTTAACCGACTGCGCCACCCAGGCGCCCCATATGCTCCTATAATTTTAATGGCTGCGTCTTGATTCCTGCAGTTTGCGTGATATGTTTAATACCCATCTTCAGCAATGCCAGTGGCTTCTGCACCACGAGGCTATTAGGGTGTCCCATTGACAGCAGTCACCTGTGGGTGACTTTTCCCAACACCTTCTGAAGGGCTTCGTAGCAAGAGTGCCACGAGCCCAGCACCCTCCCTTGTCACCTGGTTTAAAGCCTGAGTGAACTTCTCTATCATCCGGGGGCCAGGATTGCTCCCTCTCCAACAATGGTTAGTACTCAGCATTGAGGAGTTCCTTCTTTGTTTTTTGTTGTGTGTGTGTGTGTGTGTGTGTGTTTTGTTTTTGTCTTTTTTTTTTTTTAGTTTATTTATTTATTTTGATTATTTTGAGAGAGAGAGTGCATGGGAGGTGGGGAAGGGCAGAGAGAGAAAGAGAGAGAGAGAGAGAGAGAGAGAGAGAATCCAAAGCAGTCTCCTCACCAGTAGTGCAGAGTCCGATGCGGGGCTCAAACTCACGAACTGTGAGATCGTGACCTGAGCGGAAACCAAGAGTAGGAAGGACGCTTAACCAACTGAACCACCCAGGCACCCCGGGAATTCCTTCTCTGGCTGTACTTTAGATCTGTCTTTTCCTTGGTGCGCTATTTCAGCCCATGGATAGGGGCTCCACAGTGTCTGCTCCATAGGCCTGCTATTCCTGTATTTTTTAGAGTTCTTTTTATTCTGTATTAAATAATTTCTTATTATCCCAACCCTCTGTTTTTGCTTATAATACTTTATTTTAATTTTTTTTTTTTAACATTTGTCTATGTTGGAGAGACAGAGAGAGGCAGAGCACAAGTGGGGAAGGGGCAGAGAGAGAAGGAGACACAGAACCCGAAGCAGGCTCCAGGCTCTGAGCTGTCAGCACAGAGCCCAACGCGGGGCTCAAACTCCCGAAACCATGAGATTATGACCTGAGCCGAAACCAAGAGTCAGATGTATAACTGACTGACCCACCCAGGGCCCCAACTTTCATATCTTTTATAGCATACTCTGGTTTATTTCTCTGTTTTGCTTGCAAACTTTTTCTTGAATAGTTTTCAAGGTAGGGCTCTTATCTAGCAAATCTTCCCAGGCTGTACATACCTACAAAGATTTTTATGTTCTCACATTTGAGTCATGATTTTTATGGACATAAAATTCATGATGTGAAGTTTTTCCTTAGTGGTTTAACCTGTTATCCCATTATATTCTTGTGTCCAGTGTTGTTGAGAACCTGTACCTAGTCTTTTTCTCCTGAACGATTTAGAATTTTTTTTTATCTTATATATTTTAAAAGCTTAGTATGTGTCCAGGTTTTTTTTTAATCTCTTTTGTGTAATTATTTACTTTTTTTTGATGCTGGGAAATTTATTTTCATTATTTCTTCATATTTTTTTCCTTTTCCTTTTTACTTTCGTCTCATGAAGTTGAAGATGTAAATGTTCAGACTTTTACTTCAATTTTTCGTATTACTTAGCTTTCCGTTTACTTTTTCTATGTGTTTATTAAACTTTCCTGCTGCTTTCTTGCAAAATTCCTCAACTTCACCTTCAAGCTCATTATTTTTTGCTTCAGTTCTACACATCAGGATGGTAATCTCAGAAATTTCAAATACTACGTAGTCATATCTAATATTTCCACTTTTTTGGTGTTATGATTTCTTGTGTTTAATTTACATTTTGTATACCTTTTATTGTCTACTTCATTAGGCTTATTTTATATTGGTATTTCATTCTGATAATTTTTCTTCAGATAATATATGTTGATCAGTTTGTTGTGTTTCTTTAAAAATTTTTTTAATGTTTATTTCAGAGACAGAGAGAGAGAGAGAATGTGAGCAGGGGAGGGGCAGAGAGAGAGAGGGAGACACAGAATCTGAAGTGCGCTGCACAGGCCCATGTGGGGCTTAAACCCATGAACCCTGAGATCAAGACCTGAGCGGAAGTTGGACGCTTAACCGACTGAGCCACCCAGGCGCCCCTGTTTTGTTTCTTTTATAGGACTTGAACAGCTGAAATTTATTGTTATTTTGGCTGTGAGCCCATTATAAATGGGATACTTTGTCTCCTATTATATATTGGGGAAGAGCCAAGGATCAGATCCTGTGTGTGATCTGGAGACTGAGTGTCAAGTTTGGGGGGAGAAAGAGTCCTGGGAGGAAATCCCCAGTCATCAAGGACCACCATTGATCACTTTTACTTGTTATATTTTGTAAAAATTTAATTTAATTTTTAAAAATTTAAACCCAAGTTGGTTAACATATAGTGTAATAATGATACTTTTAACATTTCTATATCTTTAAGGAGACAGCAATGAAAACCGATCCTCTCGGGGTGCCTGGGTGGCTCAGTCCGACTTCGGCTCAGGTCAAGATCTCAGCGGGTTTGTGAGTTCGAGCCCCGCCTGGGGCTCTGCGCTGACACCTCGGAGCCTGGAGCCTGCTTCGGATTCTGTGTCTCCCTCTCTCTCTGCCCCTCCCCTGCTCACGCTCTGTGTCTCAAAAATGAATAAACATGAAAGAAAGAAAAGAAAAGGAAGGAAGGAAGAAAGAAAGAAAAAGAAAGAAAAGAGATCATCTCCCTGGAGCTCTGAGGGTTCACAGGGGGACAAACCGGAAAAGCAAATGCCCGAGGCGGCTGGTTATCCCACATCTGATTTCATCTACTCTTGACACTTGCAGAGCTTTTCGGTGAACAGGATTTCACTCTAGGCTTTTGCTGCCAGTTTCTGTGAAGGGATAATGACCATCCCAAACCAACTTGAAAGAAAGGCAAGGACAGCATTTAAATAACTGTGTTTCAATTTATCAAGTCAGGCCGTTTCCAGCTTCCTTTCTCGTTGATTACCAACCCCCCCTCCCCCCCCCCCCCCCCCGCCCCCCTGCCAGTTCCTCAACAGTTCCGGAGTGCATTCATTTCTCCAGGTTTTTCTGATACTTTGTTGGTTCCTAAAACCCATGTTTCTCTTTTGCTTATATTGTTTCTCCCGGGTTGTTTGGAAGGAGGAAGAAACGGCCTGCGCTAGTGTTTCATCTTGTCGGAAATAAGTGTTGACTCCCCTCGGTGCTTTCTGTCCTTTAACTTGGTTTTGATATTTTGTGTCCCTTTATTATTCTCTTCTGCCTTGGGAGTGATTTCCGCCCATCTTACTACAAAGTTGTTCGTTTCATTTTATTTCTGTCAGAGCTACGGCTTCAACCATTAGCTGATTTCTTTTGTATTTCCATGAGTTCATTTCGTATTTCTTGAGTTATTTATAGCTGGTCTCTTTTCACATCAGCCACGTTTTCCTTGCCTGTTTCCTATTCCTTGTTTTTACAACTCCAAACTTTGAAACGTTGTAAAAAGGATATGTGTGGCCATAGAAAATTGTATTATATGGTTCTTGAGCGCTTTATTAGCCAGTGAAAATGCGAGATACAGAAGATAACTTAATGATCTCTCTTGCCGTTGTTTTTCCGTATATAGGGCTCAAAGTCATAATCAGGGATGGTTTTGACTATTGTGGGAACATAATAAACGCAATTATGCAGAGTAATGAGCTGCGTGTTTGTTTTCCGAGGGAAAAAAGAATATTTTTTTGTTTTAAAATGTCTGGTTCTTGGGGCGCCTGGGTGGCTCAGTCCGTTAAGCATCGACTTCAGCCAGCTCAGGTCATGATCTCGCAGTTCATGAGTTCGAACCCCCGTGTCCGGCTCTGTGCTGACGGCTCAGAGCCCGGAGCCTGCTTCAGATTCTGTGTCTCCCTCTCTCTCTGCCCCTCCCCTGCTTGTACTCTGTCTCTGTCTCTCTCTGTCTCTCAAAAATAAATAAAACATAAAAAAAAAATAAATAAAATGCCTGGTTCTTTCATAATGTGAAATAGAACAGTGAAAGAAAAAAAATCTCAATGAATGTAGAATAACGTCTGTAGGAAATGATTTTTTTCACCCTCATTTATAACATTGAATCTGGAAAAAAGCAACGTAACTTTTTCCATAGCTGGCACATTTTTTAAAGATTTTTTTATTTAGACGTAACTCGCATAACACAAAAGTCACCATTTTCCAATGTACAGTTAAATGATATTCGTGGTGTTAGGCAATCATTGCCACTATCTAATTATTGAAGATTCCATTACCCCCAAAAGAAATGTTGGACCTGTTCCCAATTTTTTACTCCTCAGTGTCTGACAACCACTAATCTATTTTCTGTCTCTGTGGATTTGTCTGGACATTTCAAATAAATAAATGGAATAATGCCTTATGTGGCTTTTTGTGTCTGGCTTCTTAGCACGGTATTTTCAAGGTTCATCCGTGCTGTGGTATATATCAGTATTGTTTCATATGGATGAAAGATACTCTATTGTACAGCTGTACCTTCTTTTATTTATTCATCCATCAGTTGATAAGACATTTGGGTCGCTTCCACTTTTTAGCTGTTATGAATAATTCTCTGAACAGCTGTGTAAACGTTTTTGTGCAAATATATGTTTTCAATTGCCTCTGGTATGTAAGTAGGAGTAGAATTGCTGGGTCACATGGGAACTCTCTGTTTAACATTTTGGGGAACCGCAGAATTGTTTCCCAGACAGTTGCATGCAGCTTTTTGCCTTGTCTCTTTGATAAACGAGGCTTCCGTTTTCTCCACATCTTTGCCAACACTTGTCATTCTCTGTTTTGTTTTTTTTTTTTTTTTTTATTATACCCATTCTACCAGGCGTGAAGAGGTATCTCATGGTGGTTTTGATTTGCATTTCCCTAATAACTAATGATGCTGAGCGTATTTTCACGAGCTTATTGACTGTTTGCATATCTTCTTTAGAGATGTTTCTATGTAACTTCTTTATCGTAGTTTAATTTGACAAATTAAATAAATCATAGTTTAATTTGTTTTCTTACGGATGAGTTGTAAGAAGTTTTTATGTGTTCAGGATCCTAGACCTAGTTTTGAAAATAGCTTTGAAATAGAGAATTGTGAGTCTTTCTTCTTTGTTCTTCTTTTTCGATATTGTTTTCGCTAATTTGAGTTTCTTGCATCTCCAAATGAATTTCAAGGTCAACCTGTCCCTTTGTTAAAGAAAAGCAGGGGATTGCACTGAATCTACAGATCAGTTTGGGGGATAGTGCCATCTTAATATCAATAAATTAGTAAAATACAATTTATATGTTAATATTTTATTACTGTATATAATATATTTTATATTAATATGTAAGTCTTTCAATTCATGAACATTCGATATTTTGGAGTTCCTTCCTCCACCATTTTTGCTGATGTTATTCTTAGCTCAAGTTTGATGGCTTTATTAGTTTTTAAAAACTTGTAAAACATTTACTGCAAAATTTTATATCAACGCAAAACTAAAATTAGGCTTTCTCTGTTAATGGTATAGTGGTCCTAGAAATTAAATCGTGATTATTTATTTGGAATATAGTAGGCATTATTCTAAATATTGTGTTTTTAATGAATATAAGAAAAGTTATTTTTATTTCTTTTTATGCTATATCTAACCCTCAATTTAGTAGATTCTGTTTTCAACAATGGTTGAGACTATTACTTATTTTCTGTTGCAATGTGTCTAGATAGCAGTTATTCAGTATTGCACAGGAATATTTTTTTCTGCTTTGTGTTGACTTTGCAATCATGTTATCTTTCTTCTTCTATGTTAATTTGAAAATATTTTCACTTTGATTAGGTAATAAGTAATAATGTATTCTTTCCCCTATTTAATCTAGTTTCCCCTATTTAATCAGTCTGGCCACTTTCTTTTGCTTGCCTCACATAGCATCCTGATTTTAAAAGGAAATTATAAAGTCAGGATATTTTTCATTGTCTTTATTAATTAGCTTAGCAGTGTTGTTGTAAGACCTACTTGAGAAGAATGGTCAAATTGGAAGATATCCTCAGCCTTCTCTAGGTTAAATGTGCACAGGCAAAACGTCAATATAAATATTTCAGAAATTGTAGCTTTTATGTGAAGATACTGGAGATTTGTCAATGTCTTCATTGTCCGTGTATATTCTCACTTTTATGAAAACATTGAGCAAACCTGTGTGAAATAGCTATGTGAAGTATGCCTATGAGAAATTTTCTCTCCACTATGACATTATAAGTTACTGTAAGAAACTAACTAATCTCACCATCAAACAGTTGTCTGCTGCTTGATGCTTGCCGAATGCTTCTGGAAAGTTCTCTACTAGATACTATGGACATTGGTACTTCAAAGAACAGACTCTTGGATTCAGTTTTCTAAGCTGTTCTTCCTTAGACAACTTTCAGACTGTCCTAATGGATCAGGCAAGATTTCTGGGACTCTTTTCAGTTTAGAAACAAATATACTCCAGGAGAGAACAATGCTGGACTTAAGATCAAGCAGAATGAGAATTACTAGGATTGACTAAACCAAAGAGGGAAATTAAAATGTGGTTATCTCTTTGGAATATGGTAGGTAGGTATTATTTTAATGTTGTATTTTAAACAAATATAGGAAAAGTTTTTTTCTCACTCTTTTTACCTTATTTATACCTAACCCCTAATTTAGTAGATTTTATTTCCGTGGATGGAAACAAAACATTTAAAGATGATAGCTGATTCCCACTGATACCCTTAGAATTCAAACACATACTTTGACTGAATCTTTATACTTTGCACGGCAAGCATTGATTGCATAGTTTAATAAGAATTTGCTGTTTTCTTTTAACGTGGATATAGTTGGACAGGTTGATTGTGTAATCAAGTCATACTTGGAGCAATAATATTTGAAAATAATTCTCATTTAATCAGACATGATACGTTCGCTACTGAGAAATACCAGTGGTGCCTACAAAGTTCTCTCGTGAAACTGACCTGGTACCTGACTTATAGGGCTTCAATCTCACAAGAATAAATAAGATCATTCCCTGGCAAGCCAAATATCTTGGAATTTGGGGGACTTTTAGGTGAAAGGAATTCATCTAACGTTGTAGGTACTATAGGGGAAATAATAAGTCATGGAGGTTTTTAAAAGTCTAAGCCAAGATTCCTTATGAAAGCTGCTGGACAGAAGTTAGTTATGTGGCTTTAATAGCTGTTTAATACTGAAGGCTCAAGATTTTCTGACAAACCCAAGGAGGCCTACATGGCTCATTAACCCTCCTGGGCACTTGTGAAAACAGAGTACGAACCTGATAAGATGGCCACTTCTTTTTTTTTTTTTTAATCAAGAATAATTTTGTAGAGGGGAGACCGTCAGAAAAACTATCAGAAACTCAGCAGCAAGGCAAAAATGGGGAGTAGCACATTCTTTCTATACAACTTGGGGTCAAGGACCACCTAAAGATTATCCAGGGGCATATGCTCAGTTCATTTTGTTATTTACTACAAATGAAAGGCTCTAGACTCAGTGAGGTTACTTGTTGATTTTTGTTAGGTACACACGCAAATAACTTCTGCCCAGTGGAACAGATAACCCCTAAGATTGTATGGCTTGTTTTACATTATTTAGTTTTGTACATAACCCATCATTCTTCTCCTAACAGTTTTTAAAAAATTGTTTGTAAGTTTCCTAGCTTTTTGGACTTGTTATAACATTTTACTGGTTACTTAATTAATAGGTTAAATAAGATCTTAGACACTGTGTTCAGTTTATGGTTGCCTCAGAATATAAGTTACAAGTATATGAATATATATATTTTCTTTTTGAAAGTTACACTTTGACAGTTTGTAAAATAAGGAGATAGCAGAGTTAATAATATCCATCTATGAGTCCCAGTATAAATTATAAAAAAATTTCCAGAGAGGGTGCTGTTTTATTTTACACAAATTGGGAAAAGCATTCCCTTTTATCTTTAATCTTTTCTTTTTCGATAGCTGATAACCAAGAGGCAGTTTAATTTTATATTCGGCTGCTCACTGTCTTTGAAGAGAGAACCTTTAGGCCAAATGATAGCTAAGCCTGCTGAGGATGAAAGTCTTTTGTGTGGCTTATATATTAACAGAGTTTGGGTAATCAAAGATCATTTACTGAACATGACAAGTTTCATTTTGTCAGATTAAGTACACATTACATCTTGGTACAGATTTTTTCAGGCGAAGCTGTGTTCAACCATAACGTGAATCCTTGCAGAGCTTGTGCAGTTAGTGGCTTGAGTGTTCTTTAATGTTATCTCATGAATTCGGATTCCTCAATGTTATAAGAAAAATGCCTGAGGGAATTAAGTGAAAAGCATAAGGATATTTTGCACACTATTACCATTTAAATAACAGTGACTTCTTTATATTTTTAGAATCACGAAGAAGAAAGGTCTACAACAGTACTTCTGTGTTGTATTAAGAACCAATCGAATATTTCTTGAGGGAGTGTACCAGAACCGATTAAAATCTTCCAGCATTTTCACCCAAATGTGCCTTGAAGTCAAGTAATATGAATGACCCATGGGTTCCTTTATTTTTATTTCGGATCATTTTATTTTCCTTATGACCACAGGAGAAATCTACAAGAACTTCCTCCTGGAGAACTTTAATAACAAGAACTGATTCATCTTTTATGAGAGAAGCTGTCAACATGGCAGAAAGCTAAACGTGAAAAACTAGACCCCGGGACACTACAGCAGTTTCCTACAACGGCCATGACAAACTACCACACACTGTGTGGCTTAAAACAATGGTAATTTGTTCTGGAGGCTAGAAGTCACAAATCGAGGTATTGACCGACCGCGGCCATGCACCTTCCAAATGCTTTCGGGGGCAATCTCTTCCATGCCATTGTCTTAGCTTCATTGGTTGCCAGCAGTCCTGGTATTTGTGTCCCTGCTCCATCACCACGTGGCATTTTTCCTGCAAGTCTGGCATCGTCTTCCCTCTGTGCATGTTTGCCTCTGTATATCGTCACCTTTTCTTATGGAACAACAGCAGTGTTGGATAAAGGGTCCATCCTTACCACAGTCTGATCTCCTCTTAATTTCCACCTTTCTTTTTTAATGTATGTTTGTTTGTGTATTTCTTTGAGACAGAGGGAGAGAGACCGCCAGCAAGCAGGGGAGGAGCAGAGAGAGAGGGAGATACAGAATCTGAGGCAGGCTCCAGGCTCCCAACCGTCAGCGCAGAGTCCCATGTGGTGCTTGAACTCACAAACCGCGAGGTCACGACCTGAGCTCAGACGCTTAACCCCGAACGAGCCACCCCGGTGCTCCTCGTCTTAACTTACATCTAAATCACATCTGCAGATGTATTTCCAGATACAGATATTCCCTATTTCCAGATAAGGTAACATTCACAGGTACCAGGGATTGGGACTTCAACGTATCTTCTTGGGGGGACACAATTCAACCCACAACAGAGATGATGTGTCTTTACCCCTTTGATGATTGCTGACAGCTAGTTTCGCAAGCCAGAGGCGCTAATTTTCCTCTTTGAGCTCAGTGAATGCATAAAAGGTACTTTTAAACAAGTTTTAAGGTGTTCATAAATAAGCCAAATTCCTTGTTCTCCTCATCTACTTGACTTGGGAAAAGTATGAAAATCTTTTCCGTAACACATTTGTGACACATTAAGCAATTCAACTCAGCTTGGGGTGAAATGATCTTTCTAGTGCATTTTCTTTCCTGATGTATTCCAACACCTTTGTGTTACTCCATTTATCTTGCACGTACCCACGTTTGGGAACAGGCTCACTCAATGACCTGTTCAGTCACACTTCTGTTTTGCTGAGAGCCTACGATATTCACAGCACTGTGTTAAGCGAATAGGCCGCAGGCATGATTAAGATACAGGTTTCATTTTCAAAGAGATCTGATTCGGAGATGAGAGGAAAATAATCTTTTAGTTTGTTTTATATGAAGTGTGTAGAAGTGTGGAAGAGAGATATGTGTGCTAAACCATGTGATTAGGCATGAAGAAGATAGCCTGGCTGTACACAAATGGCCTGTGTATTTGGACATCAGCAAAAGCTCCTTTCTTCCCTTTGCCAAGGAGGTGAACTCTCAGAATGCAAGTCTGAAATATTCTCTCGCTTTAAAATCTTTCAACGGTTTCTAGTCTTTCATTATCTTGTAATCGTATTCTTTTTTTTAAGTTTATTTATTCTGAGAGAGAGAGAAAGCATGAGCTTGGGGAGAGGAGGGGAGAGAGAGAGTGAGAGAGAGAATCCCAAGCAAGCTCTGCACTCTCAGGTGAGCCCCATGCAGGGCTCGAACCCGCGAACTGTGAGAGGATGACCCCAGCCGGAGTCAGACTTAACCGACCGAGCCACCCGGGAGCCCCTCGTAATCTTATTCTTGCATTTATCTTTTAATTTGTCTCCATGTATATACATTGTTTTATGCTTTTATTTTTTATTTTTATTTTTAAAAAATATTTATTTTGAGAGAGAGGGAGAGCACAAGCAGAGGAGGAGCAGAGAGACAGAGGGAGAAGGAGAATCCCGAGCAGGCTTTACTCTGTCAGTGAAGAGCCTGACACGGGGCTGGATCTCACAAACCATGAGATCATGACCTGAGCCAAAATCAAGAGTTGGGTGCTTTAACTGATTGAGCCGCCCAGGCGTCCCACTTCATGCTTTTATCTTATCACACTATATATATTTATGAAGTCAACCTCTAATTTTAACTTTGTAGTTCAGTCCAAAATCAGAGAGTAAATCGAATTCAAAATTCACTTTCTTGTGAATTGAATAAATGAAGATAAACTGTGCCTGAATAGGGAAGGCTAAATATTGTAAAATGTTGACTTTCAGAATCATTAGAAATCGCTTAATATTCAATGCAACACTAAATAGTACCCAGTAAGACTAGGGAGATAATTAACTTCACAAAGGATTTTAAGGTTTTACCTGGAGTAAATAATAAGCAGTATTGCAAAGAAAAGATGCAAACAGAGAAATGAGATGGACCAGCCATAATAGTTATTAAAAGCTGTATTTTATTAAGCTCCACAAATTCAAAAATTTTACTTGTGAAGGAAACACACACAGGATTTCATCAACCCAAAGATCTGTCTAAAGCTAGCCCTTTATAGTCATGCCAATTCTCCCTTGCCTTACCATCCATAACCCCTGGAAACCACTGATTTGTTTTCCATTTCTATCATTTTGTCATTTCAGTAATGTTAGACAAAAGGAAACATGCACTATGACCTTTTGAAATTGGCTGTATTTTCATTCAGCGTAATATTTTTGAGATCCGTTCAAATTATTGTGTAAATCGGTAGTTTGTTCCATTTTATTGCTGAGTAGTATTCCACGGCATGAATGCACCACAGTTAATATAACCATTCACCTACTGATGGACATTTTGGATGTTTTCAATATTTGGAAACATTGCTGTCTTTACCCTACCTTCCTGTGGGTTATCTGAACACTTTTTGGAATTCCATTTTGATTTATCTATAGTGTTTTGAGCGCAGCTTTTTGTAGAGCTTTAATAGTGTTTTTAAAAATGTTATGGGGAATAGATACAGATTTCAGACGGGAAATGTAACATTGATAAAGAACAAAAGAAATTGTAGATGTGTATACGTCATAAATTTATTCCACATACAAATTTTATGTATTCCGATTCCTGTCTCCTGTTTCTCTATATTTTCTGCTGATCAATCTTTGTTCTTCACTGCTAGAGAAGATCATCTGATGAGGTCCACAAGTTTCCATTTTTAAACACTTCTGTGTTCAGATTCTAAACAGTAGAATAAAAGGTAGGAAAATTAGGGAAATTCTGTCATCTACTAAAGGAATAATTTTCATATTTCAATCATAAATATTCAAATGTAGTAAATTTTAATTACTTTCAATGATAAGGATGTTCTTGTTCCCCCCCACCTCCGCCCCCCGCCAATTTTAGAATGGAAAACTGAAGGTCTCAAAGCAAGTGTTACATTGTCAAAGATGAACACCGTTGACCAGCCTAAGGGAAATTCTTGTAGGTCCTATCTCTTCTGCTGTGCTATATGGATGGTTACAGGGAAAAATTTCCTGACCTTAAATGGTATAAGTGTAGAAACATCCTAAAAATGTCATAGGTGACAAATATATCACCATTGGGTATACAATGTAAACTAAATATTGGATGATTTAGTTTTCATCTGTGGCAAATTCCTGGATTCATCTGCAAACAAGTACTCCCAGATTCAGAAATTATACTTTACATGCATGTTTTTCTTACTGAGAAATTTGATAATACATTTGAAACAGTTTGCTTCATAAATGCCACACCATGGACTTTTATAATATGATAAGGATAGACTCAAGCGACAGCCTTATGCAGATGACAGGTGCTTTTTTTTTTTTTTTTTTCATGTTGGCACTAGATTTTACTGTTTATACTTTACCAGCACTGCAGGGGTCACTGTACTCTTCAATAGTGAATTCCTCTGAAACACAAAATGAGAAGACAGAAAGAGTGAAGACCTCCAGTAAACAGGCATCTGGGCAGTTACTTACAAATAAGCGGTAAACTGAGAACTGTGCTAAACCATGTAGGATTGGTGGAGAGGGGAGGAAGAAGAAGGTGGGCTTGGATACAGAATTCAGGGCCAGGTTTCACAAATGGAAGGCTGTCTTTCTTTGGACACCGGGTAGCCCCCTTCGCAGCCCTGCTCTTCTTATTGGAGCTGTACCTATCCAATGACCGCAGAGTCACTTCTTCCTCCAGGGAAAGACTGCGCAGTTTTGTTTCAGTTAAGGTGACCCTTTACCAGGTTAGTTCTTTCTTTTTAAGGTTCAGCATGTATGAATCCCACTTACCTGTCTCATAATAATCATAGGCTTTTACAGTAGCTGGTTTTAAATTGTTTACTTGGATGTCTTGTTCCACTGAGAAGGAGAAACTCAGGGTCTGATTGGTTAGCTGGGGAGACAGGAAAACCAAATTGGAATCCAAGATTAACTTAGTTACCAGTTACCATCCTCTCTTCCTACAATATCATCAAATCTTATGGTTACGGTATCCGTCTGTAACAAAACCTTTGGAGAGAATGGCATTTTGGGACTCAGTGACAGATACAGGAAGGACAAAAAAGATGATTCTATGGACAGTGAAATGTAGTAAGCTTGAACTTTGTTGACTGGTTCAGCCTCCTTCACCTGGGTGTCTGAAAAACATTATTATCTAGGATCCGGATTGGTGTGTTGGAACCTCTAGTAGTGTTCCCGGATCTGGCAGAGTCTACAGAATCTCACCTCTTCAAAGTAAATCAGGACATGGTTGGTGCTCACTTCAGTCCTTTGAATCTGAGGCTTTTCTTGGAGCTGTTGATCAAGACCATAAGGCAGATATATGAGATGAGGAAATTCCAGGCTGAGAGTACTTTTCAGGTATTTATGATCCAATGGGCTGCTCGGAAACATCCAAATTGCTAATGGTGATTTCTTCAGGAATATAGTAATATGTATTAAGCCCTTTCTATATTATCTACCATTATTTATACCTCTGTATCTCTGTATCTATTACCTGTCAATCTGTCATCTAACTAATCTATCCATAACATACATATTTTCATAATATATGAGAGAGAATTATCCTTTACATATAAAAAGAAAAAGGGAGAGTATCACATTTCTCTCTCTCTCTCTCTGTGGCATCTTTTTATATCATATACATGTGTATATATGTGATATATTTTCCCCTTTTAACATACACGATTGGAAGATAATTCAATACCTCTCCACATATCTAGATGTCTCCGGGCCTGCTGGCGCCTTATTCACCATGTCTAGGACTTACGTCTTATACCTGATACCACATAAGAGGGATGATTCACTATTAAAATGACGTAAGCACACTCTAGGGAAGTAAGTTTGAGGGAGTACACCTCTTGAAAATTGAATCAGTAAAATAAAGTAAAACTGAATCAGTAAAATAAAATTGACAAGCACAAATGTCAGTATTTATCATGACTTGGATATCTGTAAGGGATATAGGGCTTACCTTTTTCACTGATGATTTCACAGGTATGAAGCCTGATATCATCTTCACGTCAACAATGGCCATGTTGGAGCTTGGACGTTCTCCAGTGTAACTACAAAGTCAAGGCATCGGGAGAAGGCATTCAAACAAAATCCTTTGGAGTTTGTTCAAGACAGAAGTCTCCCCTTCTCTTTTATTTCTGGTGTTTTCTATCCTTAACCACCACGCAGCTTCCCCATCTACTCTATTTGCTTCTGCTATTGTTGTTTGGAAAACCCACCATTATGAACTCACACTCTGCAGGCATGGCAACATCATGTTCTCAATGTTAAGGCTTTTCAGCAAGAGTGAAGAACATTTTCTCGCTAGTAAATATTGCAAGAATTACACATTCACAACGTGTGATCTTGGACAACGGAAGTTCCCGGCACAAGAAAATCGGTTTCTCAATATTCTACTAAGGGTCTTACCTACACAAGGATTTACCTAATGTTGATGTGAATCTGGAGTTTCCTGTGAGCTTCTATGCCATCACAATTCTTGGGGAGAGTATCAACCTTCAGAGCGAAGGGAACTTTCCCTTCTTTCTTGGGCAGGACATTATATCTCAAGGATGTCTAAAACAAATTTAAAAACATCCCTTATCTTTGCACTTTAATAGTCTGTCTCTTCTAGATGATTCATATCTCTTCTTAGCCCACATGCCTTTTTCCATTTGGAGGTTCGTATCTAATTCTTGAGACTTTTCCCTTACGCCCTGGTAGTCTCACCTGGAGGTACACACATCCTGATCCTGACACGGTCGTGCTGTACTCCCCTGGAATCTCTGGCAACCTGATGTCCTGAAGCAACAGGCGATTGGCATCGTGTACTTGGAATTTTTCCGAGAAGGTCTCCGAAGACTTGACAGTGACTACAGCGGCTTTCTCCATTTTACTGAACGTTGCGGCTCCATATTTGGACAGGGCTTGAAGCGCTACCACTGTGTCCTGAAAAGAGATGGGGCAGAAATCACGGGAGAGAAGGTACCAAAATCATACTGGATGTAAATCATATCAACCCTACTCTCTCTCGGAGTTATTTAGTGACAAACGCAGACCTGTTATTAATCATAAACTAGTCTATGTACTTGGTGGGGGGGGACATTAAAAAGTTTCCCCATTCGAGTAATTTACACTCAACACATGGAAATTCAACCCAGATATTTGACATAAAGCAGAGGTTATCTCGATAATTTATAAATTTATATAATAATACATGTGGACACATTCGAAGAAAGGGGAAGAAATTGGAGCTAGATAGTCAGAGGAGACTGTGAAGAATGTTAGACATAAGAGTATGGATGAATCATGAGAAGGGTTTATATAGACAGAAGAGGGGCATCAGGGACTACCAGGGTGGGAAGACACAGAAAAAGGAGGGAGCCAATTCCAGAAAAAAGCAAAGGGATCAGCCCAAGCAGATAGGAGTCTTCGTGTTTACTGGGGAGAGGAAATGTTTTGAATAAAAGACGATTTCTAGTCTTTGGGTGAAAAAAAGATTTACTTTAACGAGGAAGTAATTTTATGAAACATTGCGTTAAAAAGATTGATCTATTTTACAGTTGGGGGTCCACTAAGGAGAGAAGATAAGAAAGACTGTACAAAGGGCAGCACAGTAATGAATATATTAAGACAGGGGGCTGGAACCCTTCTGCTGATGGAGGAATGGAGAAAGTATGAATTAGAAATATTATCCAATTATCCAACTCCTAGAATATGGTTGTGTCTACATATGTATTCGGGTATTTATTTTTCTTCCCAGGGTCTCTCCACAGACCTGAGTGGAGGAGAAGCCCCCATTGGGGTTTTGTTGCTTGGTGATCCATTTCACAATACGTGAAGCCACAGACAGATCTTCCGAAGATGGGGTAGGCCGAGCAGTAAGATAGGCAAGGAGCAAGTAAGCGGTCATCTCCACTTCAACAGAAGGAGCCCGGGGTTGATAATAGAGCGACGGAACTTCTTGAACTTTCCCAGGACGCTGCCAGTGGATCGACTCATCTTTGAAAGGGGAAAGAGTATGATCTTTAACTTAAAGAATGACTTTTAAATCTGATTCATGACTATTCATTAGCGTTAGAGCTCACGTGGTGAGCCGGTGTAAAAACAGTAACCGCCAATCAAGCAACGCTTTGCCAATTTACGTTTCCAGTAAATCACAGTTTTTTTTCTTTGTGTCTGTTACATACTGGTGTGATATTAGAGGTCGGGCTGCAGAGTCTACAATGTGTGAACTGAAAGAATATTCCATGTCACCTACAGAATTGAAGCGTTGGATCAATGATAATTATTCTTATCATCATTATAATAATATAATGTGATATATGTGATGTACTATAGTCATGATAGGTTCTCTTCCTTCTTTTGATCACTGGTGATTCCGGAGGTAAATTCTACCTCCTTTCACCGTAGCAGCTCTTACCTTCTTTCACAGCATCTTTGTCCAGTGATTCAAGCAGCTCACTTCGCTTGGCCTGGTTTCCTGCTAGGGCAAAGGCATAGGCCAATAATGCTTTGGTGTAGACAAGATTTCCTTGGGCCTCTGACTCTGAGATGGATCTCCAGGCACTTTCCAGGCAGAATAGAGCGTTGCGGACAACAGGGTGCTAAAACAGATGAGAAAAGATCTTTATCTAGCACAACCAGGCTAATGAACGGTCTCCAGGCTAACACCGGATTAATAGTCTCCATGTGTCACGTGACATCACGGTTCTGACCCGAGAATAATTTCCTCTGCGGCTTCCAAAAGTATCTAGTTTTTTATGTGCCAGTGAAAATATGCCAAAATTAAGTAACATAAAAACCACGACTCATTGTCCTCAGAGATTCATAATTTCGTGATTTGTATTCCTTATATTTGTGAGACAGGATATAGGGACTGTGCTGGTACATACAGTGACAGGCAGTGGCATCTCCAGCAGAGCAATGGTGATGTAGGCGGAGAGCGTCACTTCGTCGTCTACCCCACCCTGTAAAGATCACAGGCAGAGATACTCAAACATTCCACTATTCATTAGCCGGAGTTGGCTAACTCTACTTTTCCCCTTGCTCACTTTTCACCAGAAAGCATCTTTTCTTGTGCAGTATGATTGATTTTCCTCTCTTTCTCCTCCACCCTAAAATTCTTGAATCAGTTCCAAATCACTCACCCTCACTCTTAGTAACATGCTGAGGCGTTTCGCACACTATTTTAATTCCCTAAAAAACTACTGATTTGTTGTCAGGTTGCAGAAGCTTTTAGAACCTACCGCCCTACCTCAAATCTATGTCACCGAGACCTGAGGAATCAGTAGGAGTATCTTTGTCCCTACATGTGACTATTTCCAGGGACCAGAACAAAATTAATGGCACCACCTTAATAGCATTGTTTAGCAGTGATCCGGAGCGTTGGAAACAACCATTTTCCTTCTGCTTCTGTGAGAGCCAAGTGAGGGCATCCATGATGTGCGAGTTCTCCACAAAAATGTACGACCGGGCTTGAGCAAAGGACTTGAGCACAAATGCAGTAAGCCTGTCCAGCACAGAAGAGACAGACATGAGGACCATCTCACGTTCAAAGCTCATTTTGGGCAACGGCATTCAGACTTTGGTCTTCACAACTCAGTGGAAGCAACCATTGGGGGAATTGGTGGGGACAGGACACGTGCACGCTAAATATTCTTTTGTTTGTGCAGCAACTATCTGAGTTCTTTCTTGAATCTCTCGACTTAACTGGTTTCTTCAGAGTTGATGAAGAACTTTCCACTTTTTTTTTCACTTTTTTTTCGTGCAAAATGTTTGCCCGACAACGCTGTCCGTCACCCAAACTGCCATTTCCTAAATGATTCTTTATCACATCACAGTCTCTTTCTGTCCTTTCCCTCTTCCTTCCCTTAATACACAGTATAGAAGCTTCTTCTCTTACCATTCACATTACAATGCTTCCTGCCTTATATTTCCATTTTGGGGGATCTTTATTTTACTGCTATTTACTCTACTATTGCAACAGGTGAGCGTTCATACATGAATTGGTGAGATCACACGATAGCGATGACAGGCTTGTGGAGTTTTAAAGGATAGCGCATTCCATGAAACAACTCCAGGTATCAGAGAATCAATATCTCCAGAATTCCCAAATAGAATGAATCCACAGTGAGCATATGGAAATAAGTATCTTACCAAGTGTTTCCCTGACTTCTACTATCATAATCCCCAAAGGTGCTGTATGAACCATCTTTGTGCTTGTAATTCAACTGCCTTTGGTACCCTGAAAAGGAAGTATTCATAGGTGTAGGAAATAGCAGAAACATTGGAGAATTAATCAGTCTTTTCCTCAAAACTTGGTTAGGAATCTTAGGAAAACTACTGTGTTATCAAGATATCTCCAAGACTGGATAATGCCATTGAATTTTCTGGAGGTATAGTGGGACATTTGATTGGTTATCGTAGCAACGGTGATTTTTTTAAATCTTAACCAAGGAGAAACTGATTGGAGTTCAGTGAAAGAGCTATTTAGGGAATCAGTTAAGATTTCTCCTTTCGGGGTAATCTCTCACCACTGACAAGATAGCTGATGGCTTTGGACTTGATATCCTCCTTCAGCTGTCCTGTCTCATTCAGATAGTTCAGAACATAGATGTTAGGGACAAAAAGGACCATATTCTGCTCTCCACAACCATATGGCATCCGGAGAAGATTCTGGAGATTTCGCATTGCAGAACCTAGTATGTCACCTGGGGAACGAGAGACATAAAAAAAAAATCCGAGGCACTCAGAGCTGGTCTATGTTGGGATAGGAAGATAGATTACTCGCAAAGTGTGAGGTCAAATCACTTATAGAGAGAAGGACAGGAAAGCATAAGAGGCGAAGAAAAACAAGAAATAGAAAGGATAGAGAAAAGTGGGAAAAATAAAGTCAGTGGTTCAAGGATGGAAAAAACTGAATGGCAGGAGCCATCTTTTCTGATGAACAACTTGTCCGGTAAAAACCGACTTTTAGGATGCCTCACCACCTAGTCAGTCTCTTGAATTTGAGGGCACCGAGAGGTGACCCTTGGTACTTTTTAGAGTGTGTCAAGGTAGCACAACATCTGTTCAGCCCCCCTTGTGACTAATACCCAATGCGATTCTTAGCTTAGCACTCTTTCTCTCAAACGAATGCCTACAGCCAATGTCTTAACTGTGGATAGTGAGGCTGCGTGCACGAGAATAATGAGATGGAAAATTGTTTGCCTCGGGCCAGCAGACTCACCCAAAACCGAATATGTCGCCCTGGCAGATCCTTCAACCACATCTGAAGGAACTTTGAGTGACAGCTTTTCAGACACTCCAGTTTCTAATGAAAGAAGACAAATATGTATAAGGGAGGGACAACAAGAGAGCAATGTCCTACTTTTGTTTCAAGTTCTTCCCCTTTTTGATCAAATTCCCACCTGTCCTTTCTCTGGATCACTGTGTAATTTCTTTGATGCCGTCCAAGTTTCTCCTAAAGTCATGGTTCATCTCGCAGTGAAGTCCATATTAACTAATATATGTCTGTGCTAAATTTGTACCGATTTCCTCCTGAGCACATGCCTTATGTTATGACTCTTTTCTTCCCCTAACTGTTTATGCTGATATATATGATGAGTGTTTTTTTAAAAATACCTCCATTCCATAAATATGCATTAAGTGCACGCGATATACCGGCTTCTGCTTCAAGTGCAATGATATAACAATTTTCAAAAAAAAAAAAAAAATTCCTGACTTCCCAGAGTTTTCATTTTAACGGGAGGAATCAGATAACAAACAAATATTTAGTATGATAGGCGTTAAGAAGTTCTATAGTGGGGCGCCTGGGTGGCTCAGTCGGTTGAGCGTCCGACTTCGGCTCAGGTCGCGATCTCGCGGTCCGTGAGTTTGAACCCCGTGTCGGGCTCTGGGCTGATGGCTCAGAGCCTGGAGCCTGCTTCCGATTCTGTGTCTCCCTCTCTCTCTGCCCCTCCCCTGTTCATGCTCTGTCTCTCTCTGTCTCAAAAATAAATAAATGTTAAAAAAAAAAAATAAAAAAAAAAAAGAAGTTCTATAGAGAAAATTAAAGCAGAATGTTTATATGGGACAGCTGGTAAGACAAAGCAAAGACAGAGCTGGTGTGAAGTAAGCTCCTCTCTTCAATAAAATCATAGGTGACCGGAGATTTGAAGGATGTCAAGGGATATGATTTACACATATCTGGGGGAAGAGACTTCCAGGGAAAAGGAACAGAAAGCGAAAAGACTCCAGAGATTAGAGTGTGCTGGCTGTGTTCCAAGACCAGACTGAGAGTCCACTGTGCCCAGAGGAGGGTGAGTGAGGGAGAGAGTCACAGGGTATGAAGTCATGGCAATCGTGAGGGTTTGGAGGGGACATTGGAGGAATAGGCTGTAACTTTCGGGGACATGGGAAATTCTGACGGGGCACATGATCTGAAGTGTGCTTTAAATAATCCCTCCTGCTGTCAGGGATCAAGGGCAGGTGGCCAGGCGACCGGTTACGAGGTTATTGAGATGATCCAGGAGAGAAAAGACTAGAGTAGAAGTGCACATGGTGAGAAGTAAGAAGGTTCTGGATAAAATGTCAAGGTGGAGCCGATCATAGTTGAAAACAGATTGGGTGTGGAATGTAATGAAGTAATGGTGAAGGATGACTACGAAATTTTTGCTTCAGGCAAGTAGAAGAATGGGATTTTTATCATCTGAGATGGATAAAAAAAAAATGGTAGGAGGAGCAGGTTTGTGGGAACCAGGAGAAGTGTAGTTTTGAACATGCTGGTTTTGAAATACCTATGAGTCCACAGGCCCGTCAGTGGAGTTGATAAGTGGGCAGCTGAATACACGAGTCTGAATTAGGAAAGCAGTGTGGACTCAGGTTGTACATTTTGCTGTCTCCAGTGCAAAGCTGGAGTTATTCAAGTTATTCAAGTTCTGTGACTGAATGAGATTATCAAGGGATGCTTACATACAGGAGAGATCTGCACACGGAGCACTGTTCTCAAGAGGATTCTAGATGGTGCAGAGTTGAACATTTTCATGGTAATTTTTATATCGTTTTGTTGATAGTATTAGTAAAATATTGGTTTTCTATATATGCTAGTGACCTGAAGTTCTTCTTCAAATGACTTACATGAGTAAGTTAAATTTGAGTACATTTAAACTAGTCATTGAATAATGACTACTCTTGCCACACAGGTATTTCAATACTTTGAAAATTATTTAGGGAGAAGTTTGATAAATGCAGGTGCATTGGAAAGAATCCTGTTCTGCGGTCATCAGCTTTGGTTCTCCTGATTAGCCAGAAGCTTTCAGGTAAGTCTTTTAACTTCTTTGAGTCTTCATCTGGAAAAGACCGTTCTGAATCAAATGCCCTGAGGTTTGCCCTTGGGAGAGTATGCTATTTTTTTTCTCCAGAGGAAACCATAGCGCATATGGCATTCTACAACCCTACACTCGGGCGAGTGGCTGAAATTGAGAATTTTGTCTACTTTTGACCCTTACCTGATGCACAGAGGAGTGTGTTGAAAGTTTCCTCCTGTTCTATTCCTTCAGGCTTTTCGTTGGAAAAAAAAAAAAGTGAAAAAGTAAAGTCATACTGAGTGTAGAAGAAAAAAAAAAAACCCAATTACTCTAAAGGAGAGGGGAAAATGTTAGTAAGACACGGAGTTGCAGATCCATTTCTATTCTTGGGAACGAAATGGCACTCACATACATAGTAGGTAATGCTATATAATATAATAAGGCCTCTGAGACTCAGGAAGTTTACCCACGTACCTCAACTAATAAGGGCTTGACTACAGTGTCCTTCTGCCCAACCACCGGGACTGTAGGCACCTCGTTGCCGCACAATTCTTCAGACTGCAGGGCCTCCACGGTAGCTGTGAAATTCACCTTGCCTGGAAAATAAGATCCTTAAGGAGTTAAACAGTGATCCCGTATTGAATGGTTTCTCTTTTTAAGTTTCTCCAGTAGATATGATGGTTTTCTTTCAGTGCATCATGGTTGAAGGAGGAGGGAAAAACCCCACGTATCCGGGTCAGGGTCAGGGTGGAAAGCAAATCACTACAACGCAGGAAGTGGGAGTTGCCAACAACCTTATCACTCACCCAGTGACTTTGGAGTCACAGTCCAGGACACCGTTTTCTGCCTGCTTCCACAGACGCAGTGATTGGCTTCATTCTTTCTCACTAGGTCGGCAGAGTTGTGAGGGAAGGCTTCTAGCTGCACACTGACCTGAACCCCATACCCGCCCACAAGTGTGAGAAAGAACACAGGGGGGAAAAAAAAGAAGGAATCAGGTGGAAATAATATCTGAATTTAGGAATACACAGAAAATATAGAACCCCAAGCAAATATAACGTTACCACCTTGGACGAGTCAGGTAGCTTTGCTCTTAGCACCTATTCCATTCCAAAATTAGCCTACATCATTATTCAGCTATGATTTGCCGGGGGATTATGTAGGAGACTGGGATAATGAATGGCGATTGGGTGCCTTCCTTGTACTCTTGCTTGCTCCCAGAGAAGGGCCCTTACCCGAATGCAGTGGGACAAATAATTGAACACGGTGGCTTTGAGGGTAAAGTCTTCTCCTCGAACCACGGAGTAGGGGAGAGTGAGTTCCACGAAGAAGGGCTGGAACACTTGAAGAGAGATGATGGGGGAGAGACCCAGCCCTGTGGTTCCAGACAAGCAGAGTGCATGGGCCTTCCACTCAGTGATGGTGTCAGGGACCTTCGCTGCCAACTCACTTCTACCTGATAAACTGGAGAAGGAAAAAAGAGGAACGCTGTGAGTCAACACATTTTTTAACACGGGCTGTAGCTGATTCTAGAGTGGGACAACTTAGTAACCCAGTGTGGCCAGTGCTAAACTTGGGACTCCTCAAGAGGTCTCTGGAAGTTTTTCTTTTCTTTTTAGAGGCAAGGGTAGCTTCCCACTTTCCATTGTTTTAGATATCTCAGGATGAAATTAGAAAAAAATTCGCATTGCTGATCTACGAGATCAATGAACTATGAGCCTAAATGTTTACTGGAAAGAAATGGAACAGCACTGAAGGGCTCAGGAACCAACGCTAACACCAGAATCAAAGAGGAGGAGTCACATCTTTTCCTAAACTAAATTCTGGGCAACACACAACTTACTCGAGGGGTACCAAGTCCCAGATCCAGGTCTCAGGGAAGTACTTTCGGATTGTCTCTTTCATGGGATGTTCTACTATGGCTGGAACATTCTCATTCATTGCTATTGATTGAGCTCTTCCTCCAACACCAGGTGCTACTTGTGGTAAGACTTGTGGAAGGGCTGTGGAAAGACAATACGAAGGGCCCAACATAAACCTCATTTTTATCATGAATTTCTTCGCGTTGCCTAGTTTCTCAAGCAGAATGAGGTCATTTGCTCAGGGAATGTTCATTATCAGAGCAATTTAACCTATCAGCTTGTTACTTTGTTCACTTACCCGTTTGTTCTCTAGGAAAGCTAATCCTATCTCCTTCAAAGAGTCTGGAGGTAAATGTATTTTTCTCCAGAAATGAAAACAAATGTAGCTCTCTGTGGATTATTCAACTAGCAACGGGAGGAATAACACACCAAATAGTGCCTTTACACTGAAAGGATGATCACGTGTTCTCCACTTGCAGTGAGAACTGAACGAGAAGAATGAGTAGTAGCTACAGAAAGGATTTAAGAAACGCTTTTTTCCTTGACAGTGAATGAGATAGGGACACAAACACTAGAATACAGTAGAGGATGTTATAGACCCCAGAAACTCAATAAAGGACAGAAAATGAACTTTTGAGTGACCAGGAACGACTTTACCAAAGTAGAATTTTAGATGATCACTGAAAGACGAGAAACAAAGGAGAATGGAGGAGATATTTGAAGGAAAGGGCTCTAAAAGTATGTACACAGAGGTCAGAAGGGATGCTCCACAGGGAAAAGGGAGTGAGATGTCTATCTTGAGGGTTTGTTGAGTAAACAGTAGGTGTAGTTATATAATGAAGTACCAGGAAGATTAGGGCAAATAAAGTAGATCTGTTAATGCAGGAGTTAGCTTGATTTAAATAAAAGTGACACTCTAGAGGGGCGCCTGGGTGGTGCAGTTGGTTAAGCGTCCGACTTCAGCCAGGTCACGATCTCGCGGTCCGTGAGTTCGAGCCCCGCGTCGGGCTCTGGGCTGATGGCTCAGAGCCTGGAGCCTGTTTCCGATTCTGTGTCTCCCTCTCTCTCTGCCCCTCCCCCGTTCATGCTCTGTCTCTCTCTGTCCCAAAAATAAATAAACGTTGAAAAAAAAATTAAAAAAAAAAGTGACACTCTAGAGATCAGAAGATCTAAAGATCACGGGTGTAAATATATAAATATAAATATGATATATATTTTACATACACATAAAATAATACAGTGGAACATGCCTTTTTAAAGCCTTAAGTACAATAATTCTATGAATTCTGGAAATGGTGACCATCTATGGGAAATAAGTGACATGATAAGAGCAACGTTTAAGGGTGATAGTGCCCTTCACAGTATCCAGGATAGACTGACGTGAAGAAGGACCGGAGGCAAGAAAAGTAAATTAGGGTGGTTTGTAAGTAATTTTGTTATGAAATAATGAGGCACAAGAATAAGGTGGTATAACTGAGAAGGAAAAGGAAAGAATGGGTAGGTGACAAATACAAATGCAAAGTTTGCATAGAGTCTTACAGAATATTTGGGGTAAGAATGTAATCACACTACTCTGTTTTTAGGTTTTCTGGATCATTCTATGAGCATGTTTTCTCTTATGTTTGGAAAGAAAATACACACTTGGTATTAAGAGGGATAGGAAAATAAAGTAATAGTGCTTTTCAATTATTATTATTATTATCATTATTATTTTTTAGGTTTATTTCTTTATCTTGAGAGGGGTTGGGTGGCAGAGAGAGAGGGAGAGAGAGAGGAGAGAATCCCAAGCAAGCTCTGTACCGCCAGTGCAGAGCCCGATGCGGGGCTCAAACTTACGAACCGCGAGATCATCAACTGAGCTGAAATCAAGAGTCAGAAGCTTAACTGACTGAGCCACCCAGTCACCCCTCTTTTCAATTATTTTTTTAAACATATACTATTCATGGCAACATGATTATATTTTTTCATTTATGCTCACAACACATGCTCAGTAACTTTGATGTTGTCATTCTGACTTCAGATTTGAAGAAGTTGAGCCTTAGTCTGTGAATTTGGAAAGTCCCATATGACCTACCACACAGATAAGAACACGTCCCTTGGCCCTTAGCACACTGCGTTTTTCACTATACAGAATTTTCTTTCTGTTGAGGGAATATTCTGATTTGCTCCTCTGTTGCCAACTAGAACTTGATTCTTTGTCTTCTTAGGTAAATAATGTCTACTGTAGTCAAGTCCGTGTTTATTTTATTTTTAAGGAACACTTTATACTAGAACATTTCTTATTAGAAAGTAGGACTAGTGGATATACAAATGCGTAGAGAAAACTTTCTCTAGACGTGACAGCAATAGAAAAGAATACTCAGCATCTTTTCAAATTTTCCTCTTTGCCAGGTATACTGGAAACACACAAGGAGACCAGTAGTTTAACTACCAAAAGTTGGGCTATTCTATTTCGTTCGACATATCAAAGTCACTTTGATTTTCATAAAAGAATATGACAGAGACAATTAATGTCCATACGATCTTTCACATTTCTCAGTCTTCCTTGCAGGAAGGGCAGATATCCCACTTCCACAGCAGGACAAAATAATCATTTCCCTCCTTTCCCATGGTAATGGTCTTGGATGGCACAGGGGAAATGGAGTCACAAGATGAAAATAGAACAGGTACCCCTAACTCACTGATTGGGAGGGAGCCGTTCTGGACAGCTACTGGATGTATATGCAGTTTTGTGTGAGCGAACAAAGAAAAGCAAACTGTTGTCATCTTAGTTGCTGAGCTGTGGGGGTTTGGTTGTTATTGCAGTAAAATCTGTCTTATGCTGACTAATTGAGGTGTTGAACCCACACTGGATAGGGAGGATTTGAAATCGCAAGACTACTGAAGGCTAGGACAAAAAAGCAGTCACCTTTGATTTCAGAGACAGAGTAAAAAAATGAAACGATAATTGCTTTAAAAACCGTTTCTTTTTGGAGGGGAGGGGGTGTTATTTGAAGAAAACTCACCAAGAAGTCGCCGCAGATTCACAAGAGTCACAAGATTCAGTACTCAGAAAAATAACTTTTCATCCCACCCCACCCCAGCAAAACATCATTTTTTTCCCCTATTATCCTAGCGGGCAAAGATATCTCCCCCTTACCGTCTTCATAGGCTACAGGATATGGTGGAGGCAGCCAACAAAAAGATGGACTGTGGAGTTTTGAGTTGGTAAAAATATTTAATCCTGCAGACTGGAAGAAAATGGATTATTAAAGCATATTGGCAATCCAATCCTGAGAATGGAATCTTTTCTTACATTTGTACTGTAGGGGTCAAGAGCAGGCTGCCCAAAGCGAATATAGCATATTGATTATTTTGAATTGAGGCTAGTTGGGAAACATTTGGTTCAAGGACACTCAATGCCTCCTCTGTCTTCCTCACAGCGGTAAATAAATCTCCCACATGGAAGGTGCCCTTTCATGGAAAGAGTAAGGAAGATAAAAATCCTTACCACCAGAGATAGGAACTTTAAAGCCAAGAATGTTGTAGAAACAAACCCCGTTATTATTTTTTTTTATCTATGACCTCAGCCCAAATTCCATTTAGAATTCTAAAGCTCCCGAACGTGTTTTCTTTATCCTGTCAGTTTCCCACAGATTTGTCTTCTCTTTGGCTAAAAAGTACAAAAGCTTCCTGTTTGTTCATTCCTTTAGGTCTCCATTTCATTATTGGGCCCCCAGAGCATGTAATAAAACCGTTTTTCTCTCCTGTTAATCTGTCTCATGGAAATCGAATTCTTAGTCCAGCCGGAACACCCTGAGGCGCAGAGGAGGAATTTTTCCTTCCCTACATGATCACACTTTCATTATTATCATGCATATAGCCCATAGGATCATCATGAAAGTGCCACACAAAAAGGAAGAGAGCTATTTTATAAATATGAAAACGGAGTCACAGACAGTCCAGTTCATCCAGTTGGTGACTAGGAGTTGGGATTAGAACCCTGATTCTACTGATTCCTATTTCTGAATTTTGTTGCTGTACGCTGATGCCTCTTTAATTATCTTTTGCATCCAAGAAACTATTTTGCACCTGTATGTTTATCTTCCCTTCCTTTTCTCCAACCAACCAATATTTGTTTCTCCAAACAAATATATATATATATATATATATATAGTGTGTGTGTGTGTGTGTGTGTGCACAGAATAATTGTTTATGTTTCTTTTCATTTGAAATTATAGGGTTGCACATTGGAGATTTTTCTTCACAGTTAGTTACACTTTGTATTGTTTAAGTTTTATTGGAAAATGTGTCTTTCCCTAAATATCTATGCTCAGCCCATCCCTTTCCTAATTTAGTCTTGCTTCTTTTCTTTCTCATTTTCTTGCAAGTATCTTGAATCTCTGCATCCAAAACATACATGCAGATGCCTACAGTAGCCTGATTCCTCGAGTTCACCTGGTCCCAGCGGCCTCTTTCCTCACTATTAGTCACCAGGAAATACTATTCGCTGTCTTACCTCTGAATACGCGGGAAACTATGCGAGGCTGAGACACAGTTATCAGTGGTGGCAGTGACACGAAATAGGGAGAAAGAAGTCAGAAGCAAATGTTTAAAGATGAAACAGTTAGCTAATGAGCCTAAAGAGTCCTCTACCTACCCCTCTCTCACCAACTGATTTACGATCCCGGAGGCTCTAGAAGAAGGAGATTTAAATTGCTCTCCGCTACGCTGCGGAAGAAGGGCACGTTTCCTCAAGATACAATAAGGGTTTTAAGCCCTCTTTGGTCGTGTGATAAGACTTCATCTCAAAGCTGGACAAACTCTCCCTTCGTAACACTGTCTAGTTACAGTTAATCTGAAAGCTAGACATTTTATGTAACCTGCCCCAGGCCTGCTCACATTCCGACCCAAGTTTTGTAAATCTTTTCTTTGTGAAAGACTACTTTCAGTTTTCCCGGAAATTTTACTGCAGTAAAGATGATGAAAGTATTATACTTTGTGTATTCAGTCATTTATTTATTCAACATTGTATGTATTATGCAACAGACTGACGATAATGACCGCCCATAAGGTACTCACCTTTCACTGTGGAAAATGTTTCACTATGCTCGCACACTAGAATCTCTGACAATTGCTGAGGGGGCTATGGCAGTCGTAAACAGCTTTGGGATCAACCTGGTTGAGGCTGTGGGCCCTAAAAGCATACCACTTGCGCTACAGAGTGCAAGATACATTGATGATTGAATATCTGTATGTGTACAAAGTTCCCCGTGCTTCTGAGGTTTCAGTGTTTTTCTGTTAAGCTTAGCTTTGTTTTGGGGGGGTGCAGGATAAGATTCTAGAGCTTAGAAGCCCATTTGTTCTCCACTTCAACAAAAACTTAAAACTCGATGTTGTTTATACTTTTGGGACGACGAATTACCTCAAAAACACTGTAAACGTCATCCTCTTTTACGGCCCACTTTGGTGTGTAAACAATTCCATTGTGAACTATGTCCTCTGCCTTGATACATTTTTCACCATATGCATTCATGGGACCTCCGTGTGCAACGCTAGGGGCCCTCTTCGGTGGCAGCAAACCATAGACCTGCAAGATTGAGAGAACAAAGGGAAAATTTTTGTTTTGTCTTGCCTTGTAAGTTCATTTTTAGTGTGATAATGTTCAATCTGGGATTTAAAAGATTGTGGTGTTTATTGAATACTCCCATGCCAATGATACAGAGAAACACAGACAAATCATGGGAAGATAATAAATGTTAGGGATCCTAATCCTGTTGTGGTACAAAAGACATTAATACATAGAGAAATGAAATTAATTGATCAAAGTCTCAGAGCCCATTTTGGTTGAGTAAGAATAAAACTCGTCTCCTGTCTCCTAGACCAAATGCCTATCTTTTTTTTTAAGTTTATTGATTTATTTTGAGAGAGAGAGAGAGAGACAGACAGACAGGCAGAGAGAGAGAGAGAATCCCAAGTAGGCTCCATGCCTAGTGTGGAGCCCAACATGGGGCTCGATCTCACAACCATGAGCTCACAGCCTGAGCCGATATCAAGAGTTGGATGCTTAACCAACTGAGCCACCCACGTGCCCCCCAAATGCCCGCTTTTAAAAGGAAGCCAAAAATGTGGACAGCATAGAGAAGTGTGACAGGAGCACAAAAGCCACTCATAATCCCAACAGTCAGAAATAATTTCCGTACATTCCCAATTCGTTCCTTTTCCCATCGTTTATGATTAAGTTCTTTTTAACTCTTACTGAGCTTTTTCTTTTTGTTTGTTTTAGTCTACTATTTTAGTTCCAACTCTAGCTTGACCAAAAACTAGGTGCCCAGGCAACCTAGAAATAAATCAATTGCAGTTCAGTTTTTGCCCAGAGCCTGGTGTCAGGCCACCTGCTCAGTCACATAGTACCCAGGCCATTAAATAAACACAGACCTCCTAATGTGGCTGCATTCACCTCTTGCCTATGCTACTACGATAACCTACTAATGGTTCCCATTCTTTCATTCTTGCTCTCATTCGCTCCGTAGCAAACAGCATCTCCTTAACAGATAAATCGGAATTGGCACTCTTCTGCTTACAACTCTTCAGATTTACCATAGCATTTGCTGTCACCTCCAAACTCCACTCCAGGCTAACAGAGCTCGTCACAGTCTTCCTTACTTTCCATTTTACCTACAATCCCTACCATCCTCGTATCTCCCCATTACTTATTAGGTTATTACCTTTTCCTTTTAGAACACTCCAGTCTTGTTCTGACCTCAAGCCCTTTGGGCGCGCTGCCCTCATTCTTTGTAATACTTGTCCTTTTTCCTTCATTCTCTGACCATGAGAAGACACTCTTTTTTTTTTTTTTAACTTTTATTTATTTTTGAGACAGAGAGAGACAGAGCATGAACTGGCGAGGAGCAGAGAGAGAGGGAGACACAGAATCTGAAACAGGCTCCAGGCTCCGAGCTGTCAGCACAGAGCCCGACGCGGGGCTCGAACTCACGGACCGTGAGATCATGACCTGAGCCGGTTGGACGCCCAACCGACGGAGCCACCCAGGTGCCCCGAGAAGACACTCTTAATCTCCACTTGAAACAATGTCCAACTCTTTTTTTCTTTATCTCAGCATCTTTTTTATTTCTTTCACTATCCTCACCCAAATTGGGAACTATTATATGTTTATGTTTTTGTCGCTTACTTGTTTATGTTAATGCCTCATAAGACCATTAGTCTAAGATGGTCAAAACCGACATCTGAAAGTTTACCATTAGAACTCCTGTTCCCAGAGCGGGATCCAGCCTCTAGGGAAGAGGCAGTGAAGATTTGTGACATAAATAGAGAAAGTAAACTATAAGGCCTTTTTGAAAGTGCTCTATTACAAGAGACATCTGTAAAAGACAAGTTTGAATGGAAACTCTCTTTTGTCCATACTTCAAACCGGTGAGCAAGCACCTAGATTTTAGGGGAAGCTTAAAAATCAGGCATTTCACGTACTATCTTGATGTGGTGCATTAAAGGTGGCATGGAATGAGATTTGATTCAAACTCCACCCTTAAAATATATTTTATATAATATATTATACATAAATATATATTATATTAATATATTTATGTATACATAAATATATATTATATTATATAAATATAATATAAATATATAATATATAATTATAATTATTATATATTATATACAACATAGATTATATTATTATTATAATTATAATTATATTATATATAATATAATTTGTATATAATCTATATTAAATATATATATTATATAAATATAATATAAATATAAATATATATTATATAAATTATGTTATATATTATATAATATATATTTCTATATAATATATACTATATAATATTTTTGTGTAATACAAATATTTTATATGATATATATTATATTTTATATTTAAATATAATGTATATGTTATATATAATATATATTATGTAATTTTACATAATATATGTATGTTATATTATGTAATATAACATATACATTATATTTAAATATATATAATATATAATTTATATAATATATACTATATATTATATAGTATATATTATAACATTATATATAATATATAATTTATATAATATATACTATATATTATATATATAGTATATATTATAACGTTATATATAATATATATTATATTTTAATATATTCTATAGTGGCTTTATCTGTCATAGCTGTGTTTTCTTCATCATAAAATTAAGGTAATAATGACCACCTTAAGGAATTATTACTCATGTGTTGATTCCCTAACAATGTGTTGAGCACCTTTTATTCATAAAGTACTGTGCTAGGCGGTGAATGCAGTGGGGAACCATATTGCTCCCTCACTGAGAATATATCAGGAGAGAGAATGAAGTGAGAGCAGATTATGTTAAGCACCTGGCGCAATGTCTTTTGTGGAACTGAATTCAAGTCCAATTCATACATAACTTACCAGAGTATGCCTGACACTCTGAAGGACGCGCCCTCTCAGTTATAACTGGTCTTAGCATATGTGCATTTTCTGACATCCAAGGCTGAAAGGGGACTCACCGAATGAGGCGAGAGCTCAGCTTCAGGCTTCATGAGCAGAACGCTCTGGTCAACCGCACGGAGGGCACAGAGAGAATGGGGAGTGGCTGTCACCTCCAGGTTGATGTTTGAGGCCGGTGGGCTCTGGGCTGAGGAGAAGCTCAAATTGACCTGTAAAAAGGATATGATTATGACAGCAAATGTTCTAAGTATTACAGCCTCAACACCTCTACCCCAGACGAGGACTAATTCTTTCTACGCTTGGTTTCCCTTCATCCTTTTTGGAGCAGGCTTAAGAGGTGCGTACCCGTGGGGACTACCAGTGAACGATCTCTGGGATAAATTGGAAATGTAGCTCCAGTTCACTGAGGTTTCCTGGTCCTCGTGTAACTGGTGAAATGTACATTGGTTTTGATCACATTGAGACAGAATCCCCGACGGGAAAAAAAGCACACACTGCTAACAAAGGTACATACTCTGCTGCATTTGACCTATCTCCGTGCGGTGTTTTCGTGGTGAAGGCGCACAGTTTGCACGGTGCCGTGAAAAGTCGCGCTCCACCTCTGAGACCAGCCGCCTGAAGCCTCCTCCAGGTCGCAGTCTTAGTCGTCTGACATTCTAAAGGGGTGCAGGGCCGCTTCGGCCAGGAGAAACTCACTGATAAGTGAACCTATCCGTTCTTCATGTTTATGTAAGATTTTGTTTATGTAAGATTATGTTTATGTACATTTCTGGAGTAGCATCTGAGTTTTATTTTATATTCAAAATAGAGAAGAAAATAATTTAGAATCTAGAGTCTGTAGTAGCACCAGGGAACTTTCCGGGTTCTTGAACGGCAAGGTGATTTGGATTGGAATGAAATGTCAGTATGCTTAGTTAAAATAATATCTAACTTGCGTTGCTGAATTTAACCGTGATCATCCTGCTATGTGGTCTGTGAATTAATGTAACAATTGGATTCGTGTATCATGAGAGCTACACGAAAAACAATTAATAGATTTATTCTCAAAATGAGGAAGTATTCATCTCTGTAGTTCACTATATTATGAAAACATGGCGTATGGAGAATTCAAACAAAACGTGTTTGTTTTTGTTTTCAGAAAACTTAAGCGTATGAAAACATGTTTGTGAGTGCCTATTTCAAATGAACACATGAATTATTTGGCATTATAATCCACTGAAACGACTATTAATCAAGAAGTGACTACATTAGAAAATGTAAAATGCTTTACTGATACGCGAACAAAGGATTTTAAGGCATAGTTGGAGAGTCTGCACTTATCCATATTAATCAGTGTTATCCTTTAAAAATGTTTGTAATGTTTATTTATTTTTTAAATTAAAAAAAAATTTTAATTTATTTTTTGAGACAGAGAGACAGAGCATGAGCAGGGGAGGGGCAGAGAGAGAGGGAGACACAGAATCCGAAGGGGGCTCCAGGCTCCGAGCTGTCAGCACAGAGCCTGACGCGGGGCTCGAACTCACGAACCATGAGATCGTGACCTGAGCTGAAGTCAGATGCTTACCCGACTGAATCACCAACGCGCCCCTTAAAAAAATTTGTTTGGATGTTTATTTATTTGTGAAAGAGAGAGAGTTAATCAATGTTATCCTTCGTAAATAATTCGATCCAGTTAAGAATGACAGGCAAAGTGTTATGTGGTATTTAACCTATGCGCTAGATCTGTTATTGTTAAAGTAGGAAAGAGAGATACGAATTTTGGATAGAAAACAGTTTTTCTCTATCCTAATGAAGATTGAAGAGAATACTTGAAGTATATTATTGGGTTGAGGGAACACACGTCTCAGACCGACTTGGCTCTTCCCTCCCATTCTCAGCTTGTTCTTGCCTCTGTTTGTTCATCAGCCTGCCAGGCTGTCTACCTTCTAAGGTCCTCAGTTTTTAGCTTTTTAATACCTCTTTTTTTCTAACTTCTGGTGGTAAATGAAAATAGTCCCCTTTCTTCTAAACACTTTTCTGGTTTTCACAGCGTCTCTCTACTCGTGATGAATAAGTTATGAGATATTTGATACGAAGAGACTGAGAATGATATCCAGGGGCTTGCACTCCTCTGTGGCAATTTTCTGGTGTTACTCAGGAATGGTCACCTGTTTTCTACCAAGCCAAGAAACCCCTGCTGGAATAAGCAAAGTGTGCCGAAAGCTATAGCATAACATGGCCATTCCAAGGTGTAACCAACAACTAACTGCCCACGATTAGCAGTAAGGGCATTGAAGTTTGAGACAGGAATCTCTTCTAGGTTCACATGGAACACAAAGAACATCCAAACAGAGCAGAAGAAACTATGCCCTTGGACACCCGTCCTGTTTCCTAGCATTCTTTAGTACGATAGAATTAAAACTTTATATCAGAATCCATTGTGTATTTTTCTTAGATCATTACATGTTTTTTTAAAAAAGATAATCTAATGTAGTTCGCATTACAGAAACGTTCACTTGCCATCAAAGCATAGTTTTGTTTTGTTTTTTTTTTTTAAGTTTCCTTATTTATTTTGAGAGACAGAGCACGGGCGCATGCAGGAGGGGTGGAAAGAGAAGGAGAGAGAGAGAATTCCAAGCAGGCTCTGCGCTCTCATTGCAGAGCCCAATGTGGGGCTTGAACTCATGAACCGTGAGATCATGACCTGAGCCAAAATCAAGAGTCAGGCAGTTAAATGACTGAGCCACCCAGGCGCCCCTAAATGCGTAGTTTTTTGTTTGTTCTTAAAAACATTTTTTTAAATGTTTATTTATTTTTGAGAGAGAGAGAGACAGAGCATGAGCAGAGAGGGGCAGAGAGAGAGGGAGACACAGAATCTGAAGCAAGCTCCAGGCTCTGAGCTGTCAGCACAGAGCCTGACTCAGGGCTCAAACCCACGGGACTGCAAGATCATGACCTGAGCCAAAGTCGGACACTTAACCAACTGAGCCACCCAGGTACCTTGCATAGTTTGAATGCTCATAAAATTCATGTTAAAGAGTCCTAGGTATATTTTTAAAAAGATAAGTGAAGTTGGTGGATGCTCTCTGATTGTTCATGTTGAGCACCAAATTCTGTTGGGATAAAGGCTTCTTGTTACAACTATACATTGTTTGGAAACATGAGAAGACTCCATTTGCAAGTATGTTATATTTTTATGCTATAGTCATTATTAGAGTGCCCAGGCTGTGTTTCTCAACATGGGGCACATACATATACCCCTGTTCTGTATTATCAAACTGAATTTAAACTCACAATGAGTTACTGGTTTCCGCAATAGCACAGTGAGGTGCATCGGGGGTATGATGGGATAAAATGGACACATCCTGGGGAGACATCATTTTTAACTGAAAATTTGGGGAACGAAACGTCAAGATTAAAACTATTCAGGTTGCATAACAGAATAGATTTTGAATTGCACATGAATTTTGAGATAAAACAAGAAACTTGTCAAACATTGTGTGTCTAGGGCCACCTGCTTTGAGCTTCTTCACCAGCCCTCTCAGGGTATGGCATCACTCTCGGCCTCTGGATGTCCTTCGGAGGAAAGTTCCAGGGACACTATGTGGCAGTTTTAGAAACGGCCGCGACATCTTTCTTTTCCGTCCTTCAAAAGGGGAGATGAATAAAAGGACTGCTGATACAGGTGACTCACCTTATTGGCAAAACAGTTTTCGATGTTGATTTTCTCCGTGTCGGCAATGATTTCTCCATCAGGCAAAAAAGCATACAGCAGCAACTGGGCATCAGAAGCGATGTCCGACTCCACTCGAAAGGAGAAGGAAAATACCCCTTTCACTGGAGAGTAAGAAAACGTTCAAGATACTTGATTAGGAAGAGGGAGGAGTTCTCATCTTTATACAGAAGAGACCCTCTAATGACTTAACTGCTTCTAACATTTGGAGCACACTAAAGGAAGAGAAGACTTGCATTCACACCATCGTGTATGCAGTTGTGTTGAGTGCGGACGTGCTGAGCCAATGACGTTCTTCCTGAAAAGTGTAGGATACATTGTGCATTTCCTCTGCTCAAGTCGAAAAACGCATTTAATGCGCCTTTCTGTTTTTCAATTGAAAAAAAGATTTAAGACTCTACTGTAGAGAACGAACTGAGGGTTGTAGGAGGGGAGTGGGTGGGGGAATGAGCTAGATGGGGGATGGGCATCGAGGAAGGCACTCGTTGGGATGAGCACTGGGTGTTATATGGAAGTAAGGAATCACTTAAATTCTACTGAAGCCAGTGGCTCTGCTATATGTTAACTAACTTGAATTTGAATAAAATCTTGGAAGGAAAAAAAAAGATTTCTTAAGAAAGAAATCAAGAGGGAAGAACTTCTAGATATCGTTAATTACCTCTACCTATGATCCACATCAACACAATTCCTGTCATATGCACGAGGAAAAGGCAAAGAACGCAACCTCATCTGGACCTTCAGGGCATTTTCAATACCGCAGAGATATGGGTACGAATAATTACCGACAAAACCAGGTGTGAATCTGAGTTTTACCGGGGAATTGCCTATATTTATCTTAGTTGCTTCTTTCTGCGTGCATTGCATGATGCTTATGAGATGTCCACACTTAATTTTCTCGTAAACGAGCTAAGTTCTGGGTAGCAGGAAATTCTTTCAAAAGTATAGCTTTCCTGTATCTTTAGAAAGTTGGAGATAAGCTTGGGGTGAAGAAGCACGGAAACAGCAGGGTCAAAATAAATTCGAAACTTCTGGCTTCTGTCATCTAGCATAACATGCTCTATGTCCATCCATGTTGCCGCTAATGGCCAGATCTCCTAGGGAGTATAGTCAATGATATTGTAGTAACATTCTTTGATGACACATGGTGACTATACTTATCGTGGTGAGCACCGAATAATGTAAAGAATTGTCAAGCCAGTATATTGGACACCTGACATTACTACAGCACTGTGTGTTAATTATACTTCAATAAAGTAATTTGAAACCATAATACTAAAACCATATAAAGAGCACATAAAAAGTGTCACAACAGGGACGCCTGGGTGGCTCATGTGGTTAAGCATCCGACTTCGGCTCAGGTCATGATCTCGCAGTCCGTGGGTTCGAGCCCCGCGTCGGGCTCTGTGCTGACAGCTCGGAGCCTGGAGCCTCCTTCGGATTCTGTGTCTCCCTCTCTCTCTGCCCCTCCCCTGCTCATGCTCTGTCTCTCTCTCTCTCAAAAATAAATAAACATAAAAAAAAGCATAACAACATCTTGAGGGCGTGGACTTTTTATCCAAAACTCTTATTATAGAGATATATCAAGACAGGAAGATATATTATTTTCAAAGTTAGTTCTCTTCAAATATAGTTCAAATATGTAAACTTCAAATAAAGTTTAGCTACCACAAGTTGTAGACAAAGAGATATCTTATCCTTTATTTATGAATTACTTTAAAAATATTTCTTGTGTACCCACTCTGTGCCAAGGACACAGAAATGGGGTTTCTTTCTTTTTTTTTTTTAAAGTTTTTTTTTTTTTTTTAACGTTTATTTATTTTTGGGACAGAGAGAGACAGAGCATGAACGGGGGAGGGGCAGAGAGAGAGGGAGACACAGAATCGGAAACAGGCTCCAGGCTCCGAGCCATCAGCCCAGCGCCGACGCGGGGCTCGAACCCACGGACCGCGAGATCGTGACCCGGGCTGAAGTCGAACGCTTAACCGACTGAGCCACCCAGGCACCCCGGAAATGGGGTTTCAAAGGTAAAAGACAAACATATTTTAATTTTTGTAATGGGTACTCCTTCATTTTTTCCTTCATATACTGATTCACCTTGGGTGAATGAGCTTTTTGATTCCTAAATATGCTGCTAATAAAAGTTTTTATTTTATTTTTATTTTGTTTTTGTAAAATGATAGCTTATAATTATCAAATGAACAGAAAAAAAGGAAGCTATTTATGAGATTTAGCCTAGGGACATGTAACAAATAAACAGACCAAATGTATTTATCTTTTTGTAACAGACCCCCCCCCTTTTTTAAAAGTTAATTATCCTTCCTGGGATAACAGAAATCGAGAGATGTTGGTGATTCAAGAAAATTCAGAAGGAAAGTGACATATAAGATATAGAAATGTTGTGAACCAACTTGACTTAAATGACGTTTAGAAAACGCTGAAGAGCAGAAGAATAGAAATACTAACATTTATCAAGATAGACCATATGTGGGGCCATAAACATGTCTCAGTAAATTTAAAAGAAATGACCACAATGGCATGAAGTTAGAAATCACTAAGAAAAGTTTCTGAAAAATACCTCAATATTTAGACACTAAAAAACATACTTATTTTATGACTCACCCAGAGTCCAAAGAAGAAATTAAAAGGGAAATCTGACAATGTTTCGAACTGAGCACAAATGAAAATATCCCATGCAAATACTTGTATGATGCAGCTTAAGCAGTATTCTGAAACCTAACGTTGTTTGTCCAACCGGCTTTCAAAAATTTCTTGGGACTGATAACTCTTTTTGTCCTAGAAAGGGTTACACTTAAGGCCCCACCAATATCTAACGTAGACAATAAGATGATATTTGGGACTTTTGAGATGATGAGACTTACATGAGATTTTGGACTTGAGTTAATGCTATAAAGGATTGAGTCTTTCAAGGCTGTTGGGATAGGGTGAGTGCATTTTGCATATGGGACAGATGTGAATCTTTGGGGCCAGAGGGCAGTTTGTGGTAGGCAGATTAACGTCCTCCCCAAAGATATCATAATCTGAAAAAGTTGTGCACCTGTTATGTTACACAGCAAAAGGGACTTTGCAAATGTGATTATGTCAAGGACTTTGAGAGGGGGAGATCATTCTAGGTTATCCAAGTGAGCCCGATGGAATCATAGTGATCTTTACTTAAAAAAAAATTTTTTTTTTAATGTTTATTTATTTCTGAGACAGAGAGAGACAGAGCATGAGTCGGGGAGGGGCAGAGAGAGAGGGAGAGAGACAACTGTGAGATCATGACCTGAGCCGAAGTCGGACGCTCAATCGACTGAGCCACCCAGGCACCCCTGAATCATAGTGATCTTTAAAAAGGGGGCAGAGGGGCGCCTGGGTGGCGTAGTCGGTTAAGCGTCCGACTTCAGCCAGGTCACGATCTCGCGGTCCGTGGGTTCGAGCCCCGCGTCGGGCTCTGGGCTGATGGCTCAGAGCCTGGAGCCTGTTCCCGATTCTGTGTCTCCCTCTCTCTCTGCCCCTCCCCCATTCACGCTCTGTCTCTCTCTGTCCCAAAAATAAATAAAAATATTAAAAAAAAAATAAAAATAAAAAGGGGGCAGAAATGTAAGAGAGAGATTTGAAGATGAAGTGCTCCTGGGGTTGAAGACAGAGGGGCCACAAACTGAGGAATGCAGGAGGTTCTAAGGCAAGGAAACGGGTAACTCCTTAGAGCACTAGAAGGCAGCCAGTCCTGTTGTCACCCTGATATTAACCCAGTGAGACTTCTGACCTACAGAAGTGTAAAATGATAAATTTGCAGTTATAAGCCAGAAAGTGGGTGGTAATGTATTACGGCAGCAATAGGAAATGAATACAAAGATGTACACAGTAAAATTTTTCCTTGGTGATTTTCTGCACTTTTAAATAAATAAGTTAATAAAAATTAACATTTTAATAAAAATATATGCATTTGAAAACATTTAATTATAAAATGAATATATTTTACTTTAGGAATAAAATTTAAAATATAGAAATGTTACAAAAATAAAAGAAATTACTAAATGGACTAAAATGAACCTAGTATGCCATCGTTTTGCATGTTTATGTATTTGACAGAGAGAGAGAGAGAGAGGGCTAGTGGGGGAGAGGAGGAGAGAGAGAGAGAGAGAGAAGGAGAGAGACAATTACAAGCAGGCTCCATCTCACAGGGCTAGATCTCACAACTGTGAGATCACAACCTGAGCTGAAATAAAAAATCGGACACCTCACCAACTGAGCCACCCAGGTGCCTCCCGCCCCCGCAACCTTTAAAATGTTTATTTGTTTTGTATTAGCTTATCCTCGTCTTTGGTTGATGGAAGAAGGTTGGTGACCATGACCTCTGTAAAATGTAAATGTAAAATGTAAAAGTAGCTCCGTCTTGCTAGAATGTACAGAATTTGAGTATACGAGAGAAAAAAAAAAAAAGGGAAATCCTGGAAGTACTTACATTCTCCGTGCTCAATGGACAACACGTGGATTCCTGATCGGGAGATGATTCCTCTTGCTTTGATCTGAAGACGGAAAGATATCCATTACCGTTTTAAAAGGCACATATTAAACTTACAAGAACCTATTCAAAATATATAAATAAATTATCTCACTACTGCAACCCAGAAGTTTTGAACACTAAAGTTCTCTTTCAGTATTTTCCTATATGTAGAGTTACATACTTTATTTATTTATTTAATTTTTTTTTTTAATGCTACTTTATTTTTGAGACAGAGAGAGACAGAGCATGAACAGGGGAGGGGCAGAGAGAGAGGGAGACACAGGATCCGAAACAGGCTCCAGGCTCCGAGCTGTCAGCACAGAGCCCTACGCGGGGCTCGAACCCACGGGCAGTGAGATCATGACCTGAGCCGAAGTTGGACGCTTAACCGACTGAGCCACCCAGGCGCCTCTAGAGTTACATACTTTAAATAACAAATATATGTTTTGCAATGTTTTAGTATTTTATGTAGTATTTGCTATTTTTCTTGAATATTGATATTTCAAATTTGCATATTCTTTCAACAAATATTTTAAACATACAGAAGGCAATATATACTAAAAGCAGATAGATATAAAATATACGTAAGTATTCTCTATTGTTAAAAAACCAAAGGTATTGACACTCTCTTTGTGCCAGGCATTGAGCTAAATTATTTAGTTATAGGATTTTATTTAATGTGCACAGTATTCCCATGAAGTGGGTATAAATCTCATCCCTAGTATTCAGGTAAGATGATTGACGTTTGTCTTTACAAATGAGATCAGGTAAATTGCCCAACGTCACATAACTAACAAGCAATAAAACTAAGATTCTGACTTACTGTCAACTTTTTAAAAAAACTTTTCAATAGAATTTTTAAAAATATTGTCTACGGGGCGCCTGGGTGGCTCAGTCAGTTGAGCATCTGACTTTGGCTCAGGTCATGATCTCACAGCTTGTGAGTTCGAGCCCCGCGTCGGGCTCTGTGCTGACAGCTCAGAGCCTGGAGCCTGCTTCGGATTCTGTGTCTCCCTCTCTCTCTGCCCCTAACCCGCTCACATTCTGTCTCTGTCTCTCTCAAAAATAAATAAAAACATTAAAAAATTAAAAGCAAATATTGTCTACAGTTAATCTTCCTATACAGAGTCTCTTACATGTAATTTTTTTTTTTTCTTAAAATGACTTATCTGAGTAACTGCCAGTTTGGGATTATATTTTTGATCTCAGGGCACAAATAGGTTTATTGGCCTCAAAAGTATCATATCAATTTATGATATGCCTGTCAATGCCCTTTTTCCCTTCATTTAACACTGGTCATGAGCTTTGTAATTATTTAGAAGCTTTACAGGTGTATTGCTACTGCTTTATTGTTTTATTTTTCACTTCTTCAATTAATGTCAAAACTGAATATTTTCCAGAAGCTTGTTTATAATTTTATTTCCTGTTGAAGAAGTTCTTGATTTCTTACCCTTTGCTTATTTATCTATTGAGTTCTAAGAAAAACATTATTTTTGTCTAACAAGGCATTCTCCCTGGCTTTTTCCTCTCTCCTTCAATAATTTTCCACTGGAACTCAGAAAAAAGCTTAGAAATTCCAGTGGAGACCAGAGCATAAATGAGAAATGAAAGCATTGATAATGTATTAGGAAGCCACTTCTCTTCAAGCATAAAAACAAGGACAAGAAAAGGTTTTCACTGATGTCTTACAAAGCGTATCACTTCGATAAGAACTCAATCTTTTTGAGGTCTTGTAATTAGGAAGAGCTACTTCTATTCTTACCAAATAATAGAAGGTCAAATCTTTTTCATCCTTTAGAATCTGTTCATTCAGGATGTAGTGTGCCCGGATCTCCTGGATTTGTCCACAGGCCACGGTACCAGTAACAGGTTCAAGGTGTAGATAACTCTTGCTCGGGGAGGAAATACGTTTTACAGTGTGCTGTGCTGGCATATGATATTCTTCAAGCCACCAGTTATCAAAACAGCGGCTGTTCTTTTTGTAAGTGACCTAGTGGAAAGAATAAAGGTCTTGAAAGTACATTATGTACATGTTGGTCACTCTGTCATTTACTAAAGATTCTTTTTTTTTAGTGTTTATTTATTTTTGAGACAGAGAGAGACAGAGCATGAATGGGAGAGGGTCAGAGAGAGAGGGAGACACAGAAGCAGAAGCAGGCTCCGGGCTCTGAGCCATCAGCACAGAGCCCGACGCGGGCTCTCCAACTCACGGACTGTGAGATCATGACCTGAGCCGAAGTCGGACGCTTAACCGACTGAGCCACCCAGGCGCCCCCAATTACTTTTTCTTTTTTTTTTTTTTTTTCCAACGTTTATTTATTTTTGGGACAGAGAGAGACAGAGCATGAACGGGGGAGGGGCAGAGAGAGAGGGAGACACAGAATCGGAAACAGGCTCCAGGCTCTGAGCCATCAGCCCAGAGCCCGACGCGGGGCTCGAACTCACGGACCGCGAGATCGTGACCTGGCTGAAGTCGGACGCTTAACCGACTGCGCCACCCAGGCGCCCCAATTACTTTTTCTTAATACCCTTATGCCTATAAACTGCATAAAGTCATTTGAACCTTCTACAGAAAACAAACAATAGCGGCACATCGAAGAAATCAAGAAAATCTAATCTGTAACAGAATTGCGAAAACATTGAATTTTACGAGGGAAGGTCAAGATGAGCCAATAAATGTCTACGGCAGGTTGTAAATGGAGTCAATCTAAAGTAAAAGGTTTCTGGCAGATCATGTTTTCTTCTGAGTTAGGTCTCCACATTGCTTAATTTCTATTTTCCTCTGTGTTGCCATTTCTTTTTCCGTAGAATTTACATGTTTCCCATATACCCTTAAATTATGCGGCCTCAGCAATCTTTTTGCAGCCCCAGATGCCCCTTCCCACCTACCAAAACTGTGAGTGAAGAAGATGTGAACCTGGTGGTATTAATGGAAATGTCTACCAAACCATGCTCATCCGTGATAAAGTGGGAATGATATGCATTTCCATCCACAGTGACGACTACAGTTTTATTGGGGATTGGCTGATTCTTCTCATTGACTAGAAGAACCTAGAAGTGAGGAAGAGATAGCTGATGTCAAGGGTTATGTAGCAATGGCATCTTCCGTTCTTTGTTGCATTCACCTCTTGACCTCGTGGCTGCTGTCATTTACCGAAGATCTTAGAATCTGAAAATTAGACTTGTTTTCTGGGCTCTAGACTATTTGGCTTTTCTATATAGATATTTCCTGAGCCTGAAACAACTGCGAATATCCCAGAATGGACTCGTGATATTACCTTTCCCAATTTTCTTCCTCCCCGGTGTTCTCTGTCTCAGTATATGGTGCTTCTATTCATCCCATAGGCTTTTTTTCTTTTCTTTTTTAATCATTTTTCTCTCTTTGACTGACTTATCTAACCATTGGCCAAATGCTATCTCTTTCCCTGTTGAACTCATTTTATTCCTATTCATTTCTCTCTAGATTCATTGCTGCCATTCCAGTTAAAACCTGTGAAAGGTGAAATAAAATGAGGCCTCTTATCAAAAGGTTTACAGTGGAGCTGGGAGGCCATTAAGGAGATCAGCCTTAGGCACGTCCTCACCAGAAGAACCATGAACTTCAGAACTGGACCAAACTCAGCCCGAACACCTGCAACCTGCTACAGGAGATTTTGCTCGATGATATCCTTAGTAACCACTTACATTCAGTCAAGATTAGTCTTCTGCCACCAACGCCAATCGAAATTCCTCATAAAAGACATGTATAAGAATTCCCCTTTGTCTTGAAAAACCGTTGATTTTTGTTCTTGAGGGCGAGGGGGCACTATTTGAATTGTTGCCCAAATCCACGTTTCCCAAATTGCAATTCTGAAAGCTGTGTTTTTATTTTAACTCTACCTCTTTTCTCAGATGACAGGACACAATATTTTTCTCCATCTGGTTTCCAATACCATTTTATTGAATCTTACACAGTTCACCTCCTTCCTGCTTCCTGCTGGCTTCAAACCATTCTCTATACCGCCTGAGCTAAACTGATCATGCTATTCTCCTTAAAACCTTTAGTAACTCCTCAGTACAAAATTCTGAGCTTATTCTAAAAGGCCCTCAAGGGCTGCTCTGGCTTAACTACAACTATACAGTCCATCCAGTTATATCTTCTATCTCAGCCAGTCACCCTGGCTACCTCTTAGCTCTTCGCTCTTCAGTTAAAATAATTTGCTTAAATTAAATAAAAAAAATTCTGTTTATTTATTTATTTTGAGACAGAGAACACGAGCAAGAGAGGTGCAGAGAAAGAATTCCAAGCAGGCTCCTCACTGTTAGCTCTGAGCCTGACGCTGACTCGATCTCATGAACTGTGGGATCATGACCTGAGCCGAAATCAAGGGTTGGACGTTCACCTGACTCAGTCACCCAGACGCCCCACTTCCTTGGTCTTTAAAAGCTATTTGAAACCTAGAGCCTTGGCCATTCTCCCCTCGTTCTTAAATTTCTGGCCAAGTCATATTCATCTTTTAAGTCCTCAGTTCGCTCATGTCCTCCTCTTGGTTTGAAACGGTGTTATGCAGCCATATCTATACATTTATTAAGTTTTTGCCAATTTGAGGCAAAATACTGCAATAAATGAAGAAAATATACAATTCACATCACTAAAATAAGGAAATTGCCTATCAACTGTCAGTTTAAAGATTAGTTACTAAAGAAGAAAATTTTAAATGTCCAGAAAACTTCTATCTCTTGTATGAAAGAAAACTGATAGCTTACTCAGCTGGATATCAGTCTGAAAATTTACCAATATGATTACCGATACTGATCTTTGAAGCTGAAAAAAATGTGTTTAAAACTATCAATATGAAAAATTCAATCTCAATCATCTAGATGAAAGAGTATCTTTAAAAAATTATAAAACAAAACCGTTGTTTATAAACAGGTAGAGAGTATGCAGTCAAACTACACAGGGAAAAATGTATTCTAGAGGTGTGTTAGAAGTTAATAAAAGTGTGCTTTATTTTTCTTTTTTTTTTTTAATTTTTTTTTCAACGTTTATTTATTTTTGGGACAGAGAGAGACAGAGCATGAACGGGGGAGGGGCAGAGAGAGAGGGAGACACAGAATCGGAAACAGGCTCCAGGCTCTGAGCCATCAGCCCAGAGCCTGACGCGGGGCTCGAACTCACGGACCGTGAGATCGTGACCTGGCTGAAGTTGGACGCTTAACCGACTGCGCCACCCAGGCGCCCCTGTGCTTTATTTTTCTGCATGTGTTAGTGTTTGCCTTTTAAGTTTGTCATTTGCCATAATTTCTTTCCTGACTCGAAATAAATATTTATTTTTTATAACAAATTATACTTTGGGGTACAAAAATTCATTTTCTTAAAGGCCACATCCCCCACATTATGATTCTATTGAAAAGATATTTTACCTGTCCAAAAAAAGGGAGCCCATGTCTGTAATATGTATCCACTTTTGTAAATTTCAATTTGCTTAAGGTGCTTGTGATTGTGCATGATGCATGCCCAGTTAATTCCAACTCTGAAAAAGAAATAAGCGAGGTTGAACTGTTCTGTATATTCAACTCACCTCCTCCCTCCAAGCCAGCTTCACTCCATCATAACAAATCACTGTATTCCATATCTTCTCCTTTCTAGAATTTCTCATACTTAGAAAATACAAGCAACTTGACATTAGCTTCACCTTCGTATAAAAAATTATTTTACCTCATTCCCCAATTCCTCTGGTTTCGCAAGCATCCTACTTGATCTATGTTCTTAAGCTCTTCTCACCTCTTCTGTGATCTTGTGCCATTTTTGTTTCCATCTCTCTCAGATCCCTGCCCTCTCCCCATGACTTTCTGCATGCAACGTGATTCTTTACATTGGAATCATGTTTAAAATATGCTTATTTTCTATCACAAACCTCTTACCCAGAAAGACCCTTCTTTTCACTTGTATGGCCCTTCCAAGGTATAGCCAACACTTGGTGCCTTTCCATTTATTGAAGTGTAATCTGTGTTTTATCTTCATCATCTAAAGCACTGTTCTATCAAAGTCTAAAAAATCCCTTATTTTCTCCCACTATAGTATTTTCATCTCAGACTTCATCCAAGTGAGTTCTCAGAAATACTTCATACATCAGTACCACTGAAACCCTTCCAGTGTCTTCTAAGAAACTCTATTTTATTATTTTCCCCATCCCTATGACTTCTAATTTTATTATTCTGACTGATTTGATACTATGTCCAAAATGTAGTTATTTCTGTCCTTGGGCCTCTCCTTGTCTGCCTCTAGCCTCAATTTAACAAAGCTAAGTGAGTTCTCTTTCAGAACAATTGCATTTACTCTTACAAGGGTATAGATACAATAGGAATTGTTTCAGATATACATTTATGGTACTGATTTTGCTCTGGTTTTCTTTTAAAATTATTTTTGAGGATGAACGAATCATATTCTACCTTGGTATTCCAGATTATAATTAATTGTCTTTGACACATTCTCCTTACCATAACTTTTTCACATCTACTCCTTATCTTGGTTAATGGCAATTCCATTTTCCAGGCCCCAGATTTGTAATCTTTGAAGCGATTTTGAATAATCTGCTGTATCACATTGTGATACCTTAAAATTGTTTCATCTAGCCTGTCCCTTTCATGTCTGCTAGGATTATATCTTTAAAATATCAATTTATTTAGAACATTCTACTCCAATATATCTGAAGATATCCAAGGCTTTTCATAATAAAGTCTAACCTTTTTGGCATATGATTTACTTTTTACACACCTTAGCCCCTACCTACATTTTCAGATCCTTCTGAGACCAAACACATTTATTTTACGTGAATCATGCTTTTTTCTCAGTCCATTGCTAGCTTTCAAAATATTATCCATTCTGTACAAATCAGCCCACATGCTACTTTATAAACTTTGCCTCTCTATTAGAATTAATTCTCTTCATGCTCATTTGGCCTTTAGGTTTTACATTTCTTTTTTTTTTTTTTTAATGTTCATCTATTTTGAGAGGGAGAGTGCAAGTGTGGGTAGGGCAGAGAGAGAGGGGGAGAGAGAGAATCCTAAGCAGACTCCACACTGTCAGGGCAGAGCCCGACCAACTCACCAACCGTGAGATCATGACTTGAGCCGAAGTCAAGAGTTGACGCTTAACCCACTGAACTACTCAGGTGCTCCTAGTTTTTACATTTCTTGTGAAAATGTTATTATGGTTATAAATATACGCACACACACACACACACATAGACACACACATGCACACACATACATACATAACCTTGAAAAAAGGTTAATAAACTAGTAACCTAATGAATTAATCAATATTTAAAAACAATGCCAACCTGTTCCCTCCTCTTTGACCTTGGCTTCCACTTGTATTGCCATGTCATACCCCTTTTGTCTCAGCTGGAATATTTTCGTCTGTACGAGTTGTGTGAAACAGCCTTTATCGTCTGCCTGAAAGGAAAGAAAGAGAATTCCTGGGTCTTCTGATTTGCTGCCACAAAAGTCAGTTAGCAATCTACGAAAATTCTGTGCTCAACATTTCCCGCCAAAGGAAATTTTACAAATGTTCCGAACATCTTTCAGGTGCTTATCCCTTCCCAAGCCAAAGATGACATCATATTTCTTCATTAGTCGAGTTACTCATTGCCTCTGGCTTCCCTCTCCTCTTCTGAAAGCCTATTCTGCTTCTGCCCAATTAAACTTCCTGGTTTCCTTGGGGCGCCTGGGTGGCTCAGTCGGTTAAGCCTCCGACTTCAGCTCAGGTCACGACCTCGCGGTCCATGAGTTCGAGCCCCGCGTCGGGCTCTGGGCTGATGGCTTGCAGCCTGGAGCCTGCCTCCGATTCTGTGTCTCCCTCTCTCTCTGCCCCTCCCCCGTTCATGTTCTGTCTCTCTCTGTCCCCAAAATAAATAAACATTAAAAAAAAAAAATTTAAACTTCCTGGTTTCCAAATGCGCCGCCATGTTTTGTAATTCTGCCTCTCTGCATATGCTGTTCCTCAGACGATGACGTTCTTGCTCCCATTCTTATCCGGGCTAACGGTTACTACTCTTCTAAACTCAGCTCAGACATAATATCTCTGGGGCGCCTGGGTGACTCAGTCGGTTAAGCATCTGACTCTTGGTTTCAGCTCAGGTCATGATCTCACAGTTTGTGAGTTCGAGCCCCACATCAGGCTCTGTGCTGACAGCGTGGAGCTTGCTTGGGATTCTCTCTCTCCCTCTCTCTGTTTGCTTCTCTCTCGCTCGCTCGCTCTCTCTCAAAATAAATAAATAAAACGTTAATTAAAAAAAGACGTAACATCTCCTCTGTGACCACCTTCATCTAAACATCAACTGAGGATTATGTTTTCTTCACTGTATTTCTCCATGTCTAGGACATTAATCAAAACATCTATTCATTGAATATATGAATCATTATAATAGATTTCCCAACTACATATTGGGATCCATACCTTAAGAAAGATTTGTTTTCATTTTTTTATTTATTTCCATGAAAATATTCATTGCATGATAAAATGTAATCATACTTCATTTACGTCAAATTTACTTAATCGTATTTTAATTTACTCACTTGAAAATAAAAATTCATCCCTTATCCCTGATATTTTAAAGGTTTTGTAACTAAATTCCTCTCATGTTTATGTTGCTTATTGACGTTTGTCTTGACATTCATTATCATGGATAATGCCACTCTCTGGGCTTTTATGTACTCTTTTTCTGAACTCGGTAATTTATACATTTCTTTTTTTTCTTTAATTTTTTTAATGCTTATTTATTTTTGAAGGAGAGAGAGGCAGAGCATGAGCTGGGGAGGGGCAGAGAGAGAGGGAGACACAGAATCCGAAGCAGGCTCCAGGCTTTGACCTGTCAGCACAGAGCCTGAGGCGGGGCTTGAACTCACCCGCTGTGAGATCATGACCTGAACCAAAGCCAGACGCTTAACCGACTGAGCCACCCAGGCGCCCCTATACATTTCTTTTTTAATACGAAAGATTCTACTTTCTGATGTTATTACATTCTTTGACGTCATTGAGGGCTTCATTGTCCCTGTAGGTCTCTTTCTCTTAAGCCGGATGCTGGTTTCATATTCTTCCATATGCCCTTTCGATTCAATAGCATGTCATTTGATTCTCCTACAAACCAAATTCTTTTTTTAAGTAAGCTTTTCACCCCAAATGGGGCTGGAATGCAAAACCCCAAGTTCAAGCATCAAAGGCTCTATCAACTGAGCCAGCCGGGCTCCCTCCTCCCACTGACCAAATTCTTCACATTGGCTACATTTTTTTTTTCTGTTATCTGTTTGATAAAAGCCAACTTTGGATACCTCCACATTATTTTATGGCTTTATATCTGGCATGCTGATTGCTGTCAGAAGGGATTACAAAACTGGTCGCATAAATACCAATATAAATTCATGAACCCAACTATCAAGAAACCTCCTAATGTTGCCAGGCAATCTTACAATGTTTCCCTTATTCTACATTTTTTTCTAGGGGACCATTTCAAACACTACTCTTTGTTATACCGTTTTCACAATACAATATTGTATTCTATTGTATGATATTCCTTATTGCATTATAATCCCTGAGAAAACAAGATCTGTTGTTAGTGTCCTGGGGAGAGTGGTTTCCATATACCTGTTGACTGAATTCTTCACAGATCTTTTGCGAATATCTTCCATGGCAGTTGGAATGGTATCGTGAATATTTTCTGCATACGTTAATTGTCACCAGACCAGAGACCGGCTTTCCATATGTGTATCTATGACAGTCAAGCAGTTATAGATGAGAATATGTTTAATATAGATAACTCAGATATTTTTTCACATAATTTGATCCATTCATATATCCATCTTGTTCATCTATAGCTGTCGTAATTCCTTCCATAGCATTTGTTCTTTAGAAGCACTTGTTCTGGGGCGCCTGGGTGGTGCAGTCGGTTAAGTGTCCGACTTCAGCCAGGTCACGATCTCGCGGTCCGGGAGTTCGAGCCCCGCATCGGGCTCTGGGCTGATGGCTCAGAGCCTGGAGCCTGCTTCCGATTCTGTGTCTCCCTCTCTCTCTGACCCTCCCCCGTTCATGCTCTGCCTCTCTCTGTCTCAAAAATAAATAAACGTTAAAAAAAAAATTTAAAAAAAAAAGAAGCACTTGTTCTGAAACCGTCTTAATTATCCAAGTGGATATACATCTACAACTCTAAGAGAAAATACTTACTGAATCTTTTTGAAACACCGCCAAATGAAAAATTAACAATGTGGTTTTTCTCAGATCTTTCCTCCTTTCCAGTTGGGGTTTTACTCTGTCTTATTTCCTTCTTTCTCTGCCATCGGATTATCTAAGTCATAATTCCACCTTTGACAATGCCTCCTAAGTTGTTTGGGGCAAAAATTTAAGGGTCTCTAGATGGTGTATTTCTAAGTCATCTCTAATTCGTATATATTTTAAGAAGATAAATGAGAACTTCACTGGAAATTTAAATATTCAAAAGCACTAGCTATCGAACAGAAATGTTATAAATGAACAGTATCATAACGACTTAGTCTGAGTCTGCCAAATCTGAGGGAAGGATATGCTATGGTATGCTCTGAATGTTTGCACCCCCCAAATTTGTATGTGAAAATCCTAAACACCAAGGATGAAGGCATTAGGCGTGAGGTCTTTGGGAGGTGCTTAGATCATGAGGGTGGAACCCTCATGAATGTGATTGGTGCCTCTATAAAAGAGGCTCCAGAGAGATCGCTTGCCCCTTCCACCATATGAGGACATGGCAAGAAAGCAACCAGCCATGAGCAAGAAAGAGAACCTTCACCAGAATGTGACCATGCCAGCACTTTGACCTTGGGGTTCCCAACCTCTAGAACTGTGAGCAACAAATTTCTGTTGTTTATAAACTAACCATTCTGTGGCATGTGTCAGAGCAGGCTGAATGAAGATATGGTGTGAAGCCAGGTTAATCTGCTCTTTCTCAACGTATGCTTCGTGGACCATCTACCCTGAAATTACCTGAGATATGTATTGCGATTCGGAGTCCTCAGTCTTTCCTTAGGTTCATGATTGGAATCTCCAGAGGCGTGGCCAAGGAAACTACATTCTGGCTAATCACCTCAATAGATCCAGATGCTCACTTCAGTTTGAGACCTATTGCTTTAGCCAAAACTGTGAGGTAGGTGACAGTTGGCTTCAATGGCCCCGAGTCTCCTCTTCTTATAGTCCTCCCCACCCCAGTTTCTAGCAATGCTGATAAAGCAATAAATGATTTACTAACTCTCACTTTGGGGAATCTTTAAACCTGACTGAAAGTGCTCCCCCTTCTAAGGGAAAGATCTACGGCATCAAAACTGGCGAGAAAGGTGAAGATACGATGTTGCTCACACTGCTTTCAAAACCAAGAGGTAAAGTGTCTCTTCAGTACAGATGAAGAGTGTCTTACTACACCAAAAGGTAACCAGGGAAGAAATAACTGTGACACATGTATACATCTATATATATCTGTATATCTATACATTATATATCTATATATCTACTTAAGAAAAGTTCTTAATTTTTTTCTAATTTCCCATAGTTTAGGAAATCAGGAGCGATAAAAAAAAATGGGGATTGTATGACACAGAATAACACAGAATTTATGAGCATGAGCATGACCTTGAGTTGGACATCTTGCATTCAATTTCGGTTGTAGAAAGTTTCATGAAACTAGATTTTTTTTTTTTTATTTAATTGCAGAAGCAATATAGGATAGGGGTGAAGAGTTCACGCCCTGGAGCCAGACTGTTGGGTTAAATTCCAGTTTGTCATTTACTATCTGTAGAAACTTGAGCAAGTTTTTTTTTTTTTATCCTCTATGTGTTATAGTTTCCTCATTTGCAAACTAAGGATAACTATCCCCATCTCACAAGGTTAGTGTGAGAATAAATGTTAACAGGGGCAAGGCACTTAAAACACGGTCTTGCACATTTTCAAGGGTCAGGCAATACTTTTATTATTAGTAGGATGTCATATGCTGCCTCTCATGCTCCCCAGTTGGAGAAAGTCATTCTCGAATTAAAACACCTTGAAGTCCAGTTACCAATGCAAAAGAGCCGGGAAATAGAATTGGAATGAAAAAAAAAATTGTAACTCACAGGCCACAGGCGGATACCACAAATTCTTCATCTAGAAAGCCGATAACCTTGGGCATTTTCACTTGGACCTCAAATTTGGGCAAAACTGTTGTCAACAGAAGGGAGAAAGACATGAAGGTGGGCGGGATATCTTGCAAGTATTAGTAATGATTCTATTGCAGAACCTTATAATGTAAGATCGCATGAAATGATGTCAACTGAAATAAGGAGCAGCAGAGCCACCACTGACGAGGGCGATGTGTTTATGACCACGGGTAATTTGTCCTGCGTTAACTTGGTTAAGCTCGGATTACCTTTCCTAGCATCTCCTTTGAATTTGTTTAAGATTTCAAAGACGGAAGGAAAGAAGCACCCTGAGTCTCTAAAGATCCACATGGTTGGATGTGGTGACAGGTACAGAGAAGCCAGTTGATTCCAATTTGTCCTAATTCTGTCCTTCTCTGTGTCCATTTCCTCCCAGCTGCGAGTTCTGCTGACTGATAGAGGCCCAAGATCTACCACTAGACGCTTGACTACAGAAATACTGAAGCAGTGGATATGAAGAGATATGTATACGTACGGCCTTCCATAGATTCTTCTATGGCGGTGGCCCTTGGGGGTCCACTTTGGCATCTGAAGGGACCCTTGCGAGTGCTAACTTATTTGTCCCCACCCATGCTTCCGGAGAACTGGTTAGTAATTTCCTCTGACTCATTAGCTCCTCCTACTGGACCCTTACTTTTCCAGCCTCTCTCACAGTTGTGTAAGATTAGTTTAATGTTCCCGCAAGAGATCCTTGTTCTATAATTCCCATGGCAGGTCTGGTGAATTTGGGGAATCGTGCTTTTGTTGATCAAGTCTCCTCACCCACGTTCAATTGGCATGAGAAAATCCACATAACTGATAACTGGTAAGGTGGCTTCAATGTCTGACTACTTTGGTTGGAGTAGTATAGGTCTAGGTCATAGGTGCGGCCCAGAGGTACCCTCAGTTATAAGATATAGATCAACAGATGCATGCACGTATTTATTGTATTGGTTAACAATTTCTGATTGAATAGGGTCAAATGGACCTAATAAAATATTTCTTGCCTCTTGCTGGCTCTGTGATTTTGGTAAATTACTAACAGTTCTAGTACTCATGTACTCATTTGTAAAATGGGGATAATACAGTATCTGCCTCAGAGGGGTGATGTGAGGATTAAACAAGATAGCGCATGAAAAGCACTTAGTGAATATTTAGATAAATAAAAAACTTGCTAATTTTCAACTACTATATGCTAGATTTTTGCTTGTACCTATGTATAAAAACTCTTAAGCTCTTAAATACTCTAATGTCATAAATGTCTCGAGCACATACAGAATTCTTACCATATTCCTTCACCTCAAAGGAGTGCTGTAGTGTTCCCCCTGACTCCTTCTGCATCATAATATTATAGGTACCCAGGGTGGGCTCCACCGAGAGTGGGAAGGAGAGCTGGATGAGTCCCCCTTGCAGTCTGACATTTTGCCATTGGAAAATTCGATTCCTCTTGGGATTCTATAGGTAAAAACATGAGTTCATAGAAACCATTGAAATAGGTATTTTGAGTAGAGGGGCAGCTTTCCAGGGAGGGCACATTGGGAGTCGGATAGTAGACAGTTGGCAAATTGACTACATCAAATCAAATCAAAGGTACTTTGACTGCTACAAACCAAAGGTAGTGAACAAAGTTTTCTAGGAATTCTATGCTCAGAAAAGGACATCAAGGTTACTAGCTATGAGATGTTAAAGATTACAACGGGTATCCATTTTGGTTAGAAATACTGGAAAAGTCACTAAATTGTATCATCTCAGGGGATTTTGTTCTTTCATTTACATCTTACCCAGTCTCCAGAGGATTTAAGATAGATAGGGAAAACAGTGTTTAGTTTTGGTGGAGTGCTAGAGGGGAGGGAGGAGGCGGGAGAGTCAGTGGAACCTAACTTGTAGTAAGTTCACATCCCAACGGAGATGCATAAGATCTTACTTACCTCAATATAAACCACTGAGAACTGTAAAGAAAAAAAAAAAAGATAGTATGAGTGTGGGATGGAGATTAGAAAAAGAAAGCCATGACCTCAGCATTGATAGCCTAGCTGGATCAGGGGAAGTGAGTCTGTATATATTTTTTATCCAAACAAGGAAATGTGCCCCAGTTTGGTTCACATGCATTTTACATGTTTAGTTTAGTTTTACATGTTTAGTTCTCATATATATCTCTTGAGAAGTCATGACTTTCCTTTTATGAAATAATGTACAATGGAGGAAACCTACACTTAAGTAAAAAGGTCAAAAGAGTGAGTTTATTTTGCAGATGAAATTTATCTCTGAGAAATTCTCCATCTCTCTAAGAGAGAAATCAAGTTCACTTACTTTCCTTTGTTTAATAAAAGTTACTGGGGTTAAAAAAATATTTATTTATTTTTGGGGCGCCTGGGTGGCTCAGTTGGTTAAACATCCGACTTCGGTTCAGGTCGTGATCTCACAGTTCGTGGGTTTGAGCCCCGTGTCAGGCTCTGTGCTGATGGCTGGGAGCCTTGAACCTGCTTCAGATTCTGCGTCTCCCTTTCTCTCTGCTCATCCCCCACTCAGGCTCTCTCTCTCTCTCTGTCTCAAAAAATAAATAAACATTTAAAAAAGATTTTTTAAAATAATAAAGATTTTTTAATAAAATCTTTTTTTTATTTTTAATAAAATCTTTTTAATAAAAGATTTATTTAATAAAAGATTTTTATTTTTAATAAAATCTTTTATTTTATTTTTAATAAAATCTTTTATTTTATTTTTAATAAAATAAAAAAGATTTTTTAAAAAATAAATAAACATTTAAAAAAGATTTTTTAAAATGTTTATTTTTTGAGACAGAGAGAGAGAGCATGTGCACACACGGGAGTGGAAGAGGAAGGGAGGGGGGTTTGGGGGGCGGAGAGAGAGACAGAGGATCCTAAGTGGGCTCTGGGCTGACCACAGAGAGCCTGAGGCAGGGCTTGAACTCAGGAACTGCAAGATCATAATCTGAGCTGAAGTTGAACGCTTAACAGACTGAGCTACCTGGGAGCCCCCAAAATGACTGGGCTCTTTAAAAAGATAATTTCAACGGAATGTTTTATTTTGATAATGTGGTTGATGAACTGATCTCATTCTCCAGCAGTGGTACCACTTAGATCATATTGGTCTCATGTTTTTCAAATAATGGGCCTTAAGTTTGTGCTTGTTTTCCCCACACTCATCCACTGTCAGGAGACTTACCGTTTCATTCACAGGGTGAAAATTGACATCCACAGAGACGATGCGGAATCTCACTGAAACACAGAGATTTTCCCCATGAAACCCTACCGCGGGAATCCAAGGCAGTAACACAGATAACAGCATGCTTGTGTTTTCATGACTGCAGAATAAAGTAATAGATAGCCACACACCCACCCCTTAAAGTTGCTCTTGCCAGCTTGGTTCCTTATACCTTTTTGTCCTGGTTTGTAGATGGGTTTGTCTGTTTGGGCAATGACAACGGTCTCTGCTCTCCTTACATGTATTATGTTCTTCTTTATGAATTCCTGGGTTGCCCCTTTCACCTCCACGGTAATGAACCCTGAGGAAGTTAACAGCTTTGGAATCTGTAAAACAGAAAAGCACTGAAAAATCTGCCCAGACCCATGTCTGAATGTCTCAGCCTTTCTGACTTTGTTCTTTCTCTGGTTAGTCCCAGAGAATTAGTAAGAGATAAGTCAAGAATTATAGACTCTCATGCTTTTGTAACATGACAGGAACACTTTGTTGATTTAAAGGGAAAATGTCACCGAAATAAAACCAATAAGTCTTCAAATAGTCATGACAGTGAAGGCAATGACAAACTCTAATTTCCACAGCAGTATGATGGCTTTGAAGTAATTATCAAATGTTATTTTCCAATGGTCAACGTCAACGTTACATATTATCACTGGTAGTAAGCCAGTGTGATTAACTATTTAATACCTTATGTAGCACAAAGTTAGAAGGACAGTACATTAACCATCAACCACGTGTGAGATCTTAAATAAGTCACTTAAATTTATGAATTCAGTGTTTGTAATGGGTAACGGCATGGCCTTTATTCATCTCCGAATTGTAGGAGCCGATGAAACCTTTCCTATAACTACCATTACTTTTCATATATTGCACTAGGGCTGTTTGTAAATATTATGAAAGCGTATTCAGTAGAAACTTTCACTTTGTACTTCTCATGTGTTTCTTCATTATGCTTTTTTATTGCTGGGGGTCAGAATACAAGGCATCAGCTAATACGCTCTTTCTCTAACGAGCTTCCATATCCCAAAGAGTCCTACTGACAATGAAGGGGCTGCAGGAGAAGTAGTTCTTCTCTGTCACCAGCTTGGTGAGGAGGGTACTGATCTGCATTCCATAGTCCAGAATTATGTTCAGTGTCATCGTCTCATTCAGGTGATTGAGCATGACACAGGCCTTCTCAGGAACCCCAGTGTACAGCTGAGATGGGACCAGCACCAGGTACTGCCTGTGGAGAAGAGGGCTCTGGGTCAACCATGGAAAGGTTAAAAAGACGTCATGATTGTGGCTGTTTTCTAGATAATCTTTTCTCTAATCACCAATCATAGAACTATTCCTAAGCTATGGATAAGCAATCCATGAATCATTATGTGCTTTGAAATTTGGAAATGGATCAAGAAAATGGGATGATGTATAATGGGATATTATTCACCCTTAAAAAAAGGAAATCCCATTGTTTGCAACAACATGGATGGGCTTTGAGGACATTGTAAGTGAAATATGCCAGGGGTGCCTGGGTGGCTCAGTCAGTTGAGCATCCAACTCTTGATTTCGACTCTGGTTGTGATCCCAGGGTGGTGGGATTGAGCCTTGTGTTGGGCTCCATGTTGAGTGTGGAGCCTGCTTGGGATTCTCTCCCTCTCTCTCTCTCTTATTGCCCCTCTCCCCCATTCATGTGCACTCTCCCTCTCTCTCTAAAGAAATATATACATGTGAGATATGCTAGAGAAAGATAATATTGCATGCTGTCACTTCTATAGACCCTTTTAAATAAAATCAAATTCACAGAAACAGAAGAGACAATGGTTTTGTGATTACTAGGGGCGGGGCAGGGTAGGGGGCGCTGTTGAAGGAAATAGGGAGAAGTTGGTAAAAGGGTACAAACTTTCAGTTATAATAAGATGAATAAAGTCTGAAGATACAATGTGTGACACAGTGACTACAGTTGATAACTCTGCATTGTGTGAATGAAATCTGCTGGAAGGAGAATTAGACTGTTCTCACACACACAAAAAAGAAGAGTAAATAAATACTCAAGAGATGGATGTGTGAATTAAGCCAATGGGAGGAATCCTTCCAGTATATAGGTAAATTTAACCATCACGTTGTACTTTTTAAATATTTCATAATTTTGTCAATTGTATGCCTGTGAAGCTAAAACAATGTTTGTTTGTTTGAGCAACAACAAAATGTGATTAACCCATTAATTATCATCGAAAGCCTTAAGAACCTGTCTACATGCGGTCTTGGGTTTCATGTGGGCGATATGAATTTCTTTATTCTAGGACACTAAATAGATGATATTTAATGGATAAGGAGGAGTGGCATTGCTTCTCAGTACTATTTCAGAAGCAATGTTGGCTCTTTTCTTTCTTTCACTCTGTGATGAGGGAAGCAGAGTCGATCGAGCCACGCGAGGCTAGTCACCAAATATATTAACATGCACACCCAGAAGAAACTACCACTTTCCAGTTGCTTCGCCCACCATTTACTACCACCAAACATGCTGCGCTTTGCGATGTTCTGGTTGCCCACGCCTCTCTCTCTCTTCCTGAAGTGTCCTTGTCTATCTGGATAAGTTCTATTTGCTTCATAAGACTTCTTTCCAAACAAGTTTCTCTCTGAAGACTTAGGCGACGTCCCTTCCCTTATATGGCTCACAGGTTCCAGGAGGAGGTAGGTTTTCTCTGCGAGTGTTCTCACAAAATCCCACAAGGCTAGCTTCTGGTTTTGCACTGTATTCCTTTCCCTGCACACTTTTTCTATTCTCTATACCGTGAAGTGTTGAGGACAGGGTCCACATTATGTTAATCTGTGTATTCCCAAGATCTAAACACCAGCCCCTACGGGTTTGCTCAAGAATTTGAGTGATCTGACACAAAAATCCTGGCTTCTCTGAAAGTCATGTATTCATCTTGGTGATCTTTGACCAGGGGAAAATACAGAGATTGAGTTATTTCACACTGGACGGACACTGCAGCCCTTTTCATGAGCCAATGAAGGATGTATCCTTTTTTTTTTTCTTTTTGGCAGGAGTTCTATATTATTATTTAATAAATGTTGTATAATTCTGTATTCTTATTCGGTGAATGTTTCGTAAACGTTACTGCCCCATGTCTCTGTATTTTCTAGAATTAGAGGATGCCTCTTTCCACACGAGCAATAACAACTTATTGACCTTTCTAAGCCCCTTCAACAGCCGATAAATTCACAGGAAATCAGAAAATAAATAAGAGAGACATTAAGAAGCAGATAAAACAATGGGAAAGAGAAGGACAACAGAATTTTCTGAAAATGTTGTTGCTTACGGTTTTGAAGCAGTGAAAGCATCTCTGGGAAGAAGCAGGAAAAGTAGAATCAAGACTGGACTGGGCAGCTGATTTCCTCTCATGGTGTGGAGAGAAATAGGAAATAACAGGAATCGGAGCCCCTTGATTCCTTGAACTCTGGTCTTGTCCTAGAATCACTGGTTTTTATTTTACCTGATGGGCAGTGAAAGTAAACTGCTAACCCTTTATTTTTGTAACATATTAACTACTTCCAGTATAAAAAAATCAATTCCAGATTATTTCTATGACCATCAGTGTTCTTTTATCCACTTTCTCAAATGTTCTGTCCTTGAAAAATATTACTTTCAGGCTACACTGTCTCTGATTATCAATCGGTACCTAACCTATTTTGAAGAAGAAGCAAAATAAATTATATGACTTGATGAAAACAGTTAATATTCTTTTTTTAAAAAGTTTTTTAATGTTTATTTATTTTTGAGAGAGTGATAGAATGCAAGCAGGGGAGGGGCAGAGAGAGAGGGAGACACAGAATCTCAAGCAGGTTCCAGGCTCTAAGCTGACAGCTCAGAGTCTGATGCAGGGCTCGAACCCGTGAACCATGAGATCATGACCTGAACAGAAGTCATATCCTTAACCGACTGAGCCACCCAGGTGTCCCTCGGTGAATATTCTTGACTTTCATTTTTTAAAAAATAGCTATTAATGTAAACACATGTCCTAAATATCTTCTTGGTAGTTCAGGGAACAAGCTTTATCCCATATGGTTCTTTATTATTTTTTTTGTTTTTTTTAAATCTATTATTATTATTATTATTTAATTTACATCCAAGTTAGTCAGCATATAGTGCAACAATGATTTCAGGAGTAGATTCCTTAATGCCCCTACCCATCTGGACCATCCCTTCTCCCACAACCCCTGTTTGTTCAGTGTATTTAAGAGTCCCTTCTGTTTTGTCCCCCTCCCTGTTTTTATATTATTTTTGCTTCCCTTCTCTTATGTTCATCTGTTTTGTATCTTAAAGTCCTCATATGAGTGAAGTCATATGATATTTGTCTTTCTCTGACTGACTAATTTCACTTAGCTTAATACCCTCCAGTTCCATCCACGTAGTTGCACATGGCAAGATTTCATTCTTTTTGATTGCAGGGTAATACTCCATGGTATATATTTACCACATCTTCTTTATCCATGCATCCACCGATGGACATTTGGGCTCTTTCCATACTTTGGCTATTGTCGATAGCACTGCTATAAACATGGGGGTGCATGTGTCCCTTCGAAACAGCACACCTATATCCCTTGGGTAAATGCCTAGTAGTGCAATCGCTGGGTGATACATATGGTTCTTTGGTGAAACAAAGAAGTGAAATTTATCACAGGATTTTAAACACAATAACTCTAAAGACAATCTCTCCCTTGTTTAGCAGTTTAAAGCTTGCATTTTATAGTAACCCTATGTTTGTCTATAAAGAAAATAATAGTTCATTAGAATACCACCCATATAATACATTCTTATTGTTTCTTAGTTCACTGAACATCTAGACTATAAAGCCAATTAATTCATTTTATTCCCTAAGGAAATGACCTTTATTTGATGAACGTTCTTGTTTAATTTTACCTTGAGCAATGTAAAAATATCTTATCAATAGTACTCAGCATCCTATTGATTTCCCAAGAGCTATTCCGGTGTTAGAATCTATTTGTAAGAAATCCTGAAAATATGAAAGATCCACACTATTACATGAATTTAACACCCCCCGAAATGAAGTGTGCATGTTTTGAATAGAGAATCAATTTAAACTCTAAAAAATATGATGTGATGAGAAACAGGCATTTCTGTGGATGAAGTATATTTTGTTTTTGACATACATTTTTGTAAATAATCTGAAAGAGTGAGAAGTGAAGATAATTTACATGGCAACTCTTGTGAACTGTAAAACTACAGATATGTAAGATATTAAAACTTCGAGGAGGGTAATAAATTCACTGGAAGATAGAATGCCAAGTCAAATAGAATAAACCATAATAACACATTGTCCTGGCCCTTAGTAGTTGGTAAATGCTTGCTGAATGAGTACAAATCTCTTCTGTTTCATTTTGGGTTGTGCCCTCGCTAGACTCTTTATGTTCTTTTCTACCGATCTCCTCAGTGCTTTCCTCCTTCACTCCTGCACTGTCATAAATAATACCTTTACACTCTACAGACTTCATGTGGGATAAATTAACTTATAATAAATAATAAATGATGTTAAGAGGTCTCCATGTTATTTTCCCCAGGCATAATTAAACTTTTTGGATGTGCAACAACCCTATATGTTGGCCAAATGCCTAATAATGGAAAATAAAAATCCATATTGGATGAAGCAAAACTCATAGCTTGAACTTTGAGAATGGAAGGACATATTGGGTGTCATGAAAACTTTAGTATTTTGATTCTTTTTAAGTTTATTTCCTTATTTTGGGGGGGGGGAGAGAATGAGCAGGGGAGGGGCAGAGAGAGAGAGGGAGAGAGAGAATCCCAGGCTGGAGCTCCGCATGGAGCCCGACACGGGGCTCAATCCCACTACTGTGAGATCATAACCTGGGCTGAAGTCAAGAGTGAATCACTTAACCGACAAAACCATCCAGCACCCCTATCATTTTGATTTTTAATTGCAAATTTTATTAGGTACACTTAAAATATTTACTATATGTTGTAAAGAATTCTTTCTCAGGATTCTCAACGATGGCTTTTATACACTTTGGTCTTCAACCTTTTTTCTTATATTCCTTAAAAGAATTTTATTAAACATATAAATCTTCACACTTCTTTAACTTAAAACTTTGTCATCATGTGCAAGATGCCAAAAACCATGTTATAAATAATGATATTTTAAAAATAAAACTGTAATATCGCTTTTCAAATACATGCAGTGAAATGTGAATACCATAGTCATTTATTGGTATAGTCATCATCCATTTAAAACACACATGAACTCCTTTGTTACCAGCTGGAAATTTTACATCAATCTTGTTTCTTCTTGATCTTGTATTTCCATTCTAATTCCCCACATAATTTTATCCTGGTGTTTTATTCTTCAATACACCTTAATGAATACCTTATCATTCATTTCTATAACTAAAGATAATCAGAATTATAAAAAAAGTTTTTTGTAGCTATAAGGTTCTGAGTAGGAATACGATTTTTTGGGTTGAGTTATCATTACAAATATTATCAGTATATTACTTATCAAGATCATACATATCTACGACAATCTTAATAAATATTAAACACAAGAGATAAAATTTTGTATGAAAATAATTTCTTAATGAAAGAAATTGTATATTTCATCCATCTGGTTCCCCCAGATTTTTTATCTTTGGATGAATATTACTTATCGCTCGATTGAGACAAGTTTCCGCTCTTTATTTACTTCCTGTTTTTTCTATTCTATTCTAAAAATCTTTTTAATGTTTATTTATTTATTTGAGAGAGAGAGAGAGCATGAGCAGGGGAGGGGCAGGGAGAGAAGGAGAGAGAGAATCCCAAGTAGGTTCCACGTTGTCAGGGTGAATCCGATGTGGGGTTTGAACCCACGAACTGTGAGATCATGACCTGAGCTGAAAGCAAGAGTCGATGCTTAACTGACTGAGCCATGCAGGCAACCCGATTCTATTCTACTTCTATTCTAGAATATCCCTGCTCTGTTTCCTGTCATAAAGGTGTAGGCACCAAAGCAACTTTTTCACATAAAGAGACAGAAATGAGAGAAGTTCTATTAGAACGATATCATTTAATTATTTAGACATCTAGGTTATACACCAAAAGTCACACTATGATCATAATTAAATATAATTTTAATTACTTTTCAGCTGAAAAACAAATAGCCTCCTTAATTTTGTTGAAAGCAAAGTACTGGAAACTAGGTCAATTGCTAAAGAATTTGGAACTCAGCCATTAGAATCATCCTCATATTCAGTCTCTAGAAAGCACACAAAAAAGACTTATCAGCACTTATAAATGGCTACTGATGGTTACTTTCTTACTTAAAGACACACACTTAATATACTCAAGAAATTTTGGAAAATTGAAATATTAATTCAATTATACTTCTAAAATATAAAACTTTATAAAATTCTTTAACCTATTTTCTAAATGATGACTTACACATTTAGCTGATTACATTTCTAGAAAATGTTTACCGATAAGCTAATTTTGCAAAGCCAGTTCTCATTGTCAAAATAATTGGTCGAATGAAACATTTCTGATAGGACAGATATTGCTTCATTTTTAATTCTCTTAAACCTATAAATATACATCCCTGTGGCAATTGCCTGACTTCTAAATTCTGAGATAAGGTAGGGTCTTGCTGGGGATTTGTTGCCTAGATGAAGACACCAGGCTTCAGTATTTCTTCCCATGCTCTCAGCTTTATTCCTACAGAACTCTCAGGCGCAATAGACATTGACAAGAGTTGCAGAAAAGAGGTGGGGATTTACATGAAAGTTGTCATTATTTCTGCCACCCACCCTTATGAAATGTGTGAGTACAGAAAATTCAAAAGTGAGCCTAATTTACCCTATATTTATAATGTTATATTTTTTATACCAAGAATATGTTTAGGACAGATGGATGAATAAGGTCAACAGCGGACTTTGATGTCTCAAGGGAGTTTTTGCAAATATCAGTATTTTGATTTGTCCTTTTGGAAGAGATGAGCAAGAAGTTTTCCACTGCAAGATAGATCTAAAATACATATAACCGTAAGTGAAAATTCATATATTAAAATAGATCCACAAATTATACTTGGATTATATTATCAACATTATGATAATGATTTTATATAATTATGACCCACAAAGACCATTGGATTATTGATCATGCACAATTTGAGGGAAATAGGTTGAGGCCGAGGCTGAACCTGAATGGCAGGTTTTAGCCAAATGTTAAGGTCAGAGATCAGTGTCCCAGCATTCCAATTTTTAATAGCAGGTAGCCACTAAACTCACATGAAAGAACACACAGTAACGGAATTCCAAGCATCAGTTTAATAGACACTTAATAAATATTTGTTGAATGCAGTAATAAATAAAATAATTTGACAGCATTTCCTGGCTAAAATCATGTTCATATAAGCAAGAAAAGTGTCTGGAAAGGAAGAGATCTGAAATACAACGTGAGAATATTTTAACTGGACTTAAGGTAGGACAGCACAGGGGTTCACACAATAGACTCACTTGCTGAACCGTCTGGGCTGAAATCCCAGGTTCCTCACTTCCTGTGCCGTCCTGGGCAAATTACGCAACCTCTCAGTGTTTCTGCTTCTTCACCTGTAACATTGACTTAATGACAATAATTCCTGCATGATTGGATCACACTAGTTAACATGTAAATTATTACTGCTATTTGCCGCTACATGAACAAGAGAACAAAAGCTAAGTTATGGCTCTAATAATGGCATTAAATATTTACATAAACGAAGACTAGAGGAGAGTAAGTAAACATGAAGAGTCGACTTTGTATCACTGATCATGCTGATATAATGTTAATTGAACAAATACATTTTTAAAAATTCTTAAAATAAAGCTATTAAAAAAACTCTATGAAAGACGTCATTACCTTTGGACACAGCTCTAAACCAATGTTATTTTCAAAGAAAAGTATGTTTACAGAGCATTGAGCAACCGTGAGCGGATGCGAATGAGTGTCCTTGCCACCTTAGTGTACGTGGAGTAGGGGGGTAGAGTTAGAGGCATTGCCAGGTGTAGAATAAACTTGAAACTTGTATTAACACACGTGGGACATTCATAGCGATGTTTTTAATAGATGAAAGAACCAGAAATCCTGGCTGTGATAATTTATCCTCTACAGTAACTTGCTGATTTGGGGTATATATATATATATATATATATGTTTTTTTTTTTTTTTTTTCTCCCCATGAATACTTGGCTTAGTAGAGAGCAAGCTGGAACATTCTGGAGCATAAAGGACACATTTTTATCCTCATAGTAGAGAGCAAGCTGGAACATTCTGGAGCATAAAGGACACATTTTTATCCTCATAGTAGAGAGCAAGCTGGAACATTCTGGAGCATAAAGGACACATTTTTATCCTTATAGTAGAGAGCAAGCTGGAAAATTCTGGAGCGTAAAGGACACATTTCTATCCATTAAGGATTTCCAGTCAGATTTTGAGAAGCAAGGTGAATGATAATAAGAATATAAGGAATATGCTTTTCAGGGGGGTCTTATTAGAAAGACTCATGTTTAATGTCACCATGATGATTCAGAGATCAGGCCAATGGGCTTGTCAGCTGAGCTGTGATTCCTCCTTTAGATGGCAGTAGTATTTTCTTCATGGACATCATTAAAAACTGCCCCAGTGGCAAAATAACGTTCGGTGCAGCTCAATTTCCTGCCTCTGAATAATCTTTGGAAATTTTGTTCAGGAGCGTGACATTTTCTATGCCCGCACAACCCTCCCCCACGGTCCTGTGATCCCCAGTCTCCTCACGCCCAAACTGCTGATTCTACCCCAAACTGCTGATTCTACCTTGTCTGCTTTAGCCGTACGGCACTTGCTTTCCTCCAGAACCTAGAAGCTTTCCCGCCTTAAAGACTTTGTGCTTTTTATTCCCTTCACCTGTATTTCTCTTCTGCCAGATACTGACATGGCTAACTTAACTTCGCTAACTTCCTCTCTTCTACTTTTGCTCACCCGTCATCTTCTCATCATCTTCTCAATCATCTTCTCAATGAGAAGTGTCATGTCTCATGGGCACATGATTCTTCATCCATTTATTCATAATGCTTGCAGTTACTAGCAGAACAAGGGAGATCAGTAATGCCACAAGATAGGGAGGTAGACTGCCATTTTATTTTTTTAAATTTTTTTTTAATGTTTTTATTTATTTTTGAGACACAGAGAGACAGAGCATGAACGGGGAAGGGGCAGAGAGAGAGAGGGAGACACAGAATTGGAAGCAGGCTCCAGGCTCTGAACCATCAGCCCAGAGCCCGACGCGGGGCTCGAACTCACGGACCGCGAGATTGTGACCTGAGCTGAAGTCGGACGCTTAACCGACTGAGCCACCCAGGCGCCCCGGTAGACTGCCATTTTAAATGCAGTTTTGTTGATCATTGATCCTTGTGAATGGGAACCATATCCAATAATAGCAAGCATTCAATCATTGTTGAGTAAATGAATGAAGGAAGAATCATGGGCCCATGAGATGCGACACTTGCTTTTTCTCTCTTACAAAATAAATAAAAATTATAAAGGAATCCATTGAACTGTATGTATATATTTGGTATGGAACAATAATATTTCAAGGAGAATGAGTTAAGATGTACCTAATGTGTTGTTAAACTTGTCTTTCTGCAAGAAATCAATTAACAAGATTCAATTACATACTTTTATCAACAGAACACAACATTTCTTCCTTTTTGCTAAGGACACGGGTAAAAATACATTATCTTGTACATGTAAACATGTTTCTTTTTAATCTTTTATTTAGTTTTGAGAGAGACAGACAGAACTTGAGCAGGGGGAGGGGCAGAGAGAGAGGGAGACACAAGAATCTGAAGCAGGCTCCAGGCTCTGAGCTGTCAGCCGAGAGCCCGACGCAGGACTCGAACTCATGTGCGGTGAGATCATGACCTGAGCTGAAGTCAGACGCTTAACCGACTGAGCCACCCAGGTGCCCCTTTGTAAGCATGTTTTTAAATGGTTAAGATATTAGCTAACGTAAGAAAGATAGACATGCAGTTCTCTTTTGCACTCTTCCACTTTATTATTGCTTCTGATAGTGGAATATTGCTATGTAATAATATTTTTGAGGTAGTATTAAAATAAAGATTTTGTAAAATGATATAAAACTTTTTTTTGAGTCCAGGTAGCTTATTCCATAGTCAGTGAATGACCGGAGAGTCAATGTCAAAGGTCAGTTTCAGTGATAAACATGTTTTCCTGATTGATTTTGTAATAAAATGATTTTATACAGCAATAACTAAGAGTAACATAACAATCTTTGAACCCTGATTTTTTCCAAACAAAAATGTGAGTCTGAGAGATGCTATTTTGCAATTTTCTAAGAAGACAATAAACTTACATTTAAAAAATGTTGTTTTTTTTTTTTTTAACATTTATTTAATTATTTTTGAGAGACAGAGAAGGAGTGGGAGAGGAGCAGAGAAAGAGGGAGACAAAGAATCCGAAGCAGGTTCCGGGCTCTGAGCTGTCAGCACAGGGCCTGATGCAGGGCTCGAACTCATGAACCGTGAGATCATAGCCTGAGCTGAAGTCGGATGCTTAACCGACTGAGCCACCCAGGCGCCCCAATAAGCATACATTTTTAAGGAACTACTCAGAAAAGTAGTGTTTTCAGGGACAGATGTTCCAGGTTGAAAATCTTTTTAAAAGGGATCTTTTAGTTACCCAGATCTCCTAAAGGAGCTCCAAGCTAGGGGACAGACGGACAGATGTTGGGAGGAAAAGAAGTTAAGCCCTAGGTGCCTTCTCCAACTACGAGGTTGTATTCAAGGATGGGGCAATTGCATCAGGGTAAGTGCCCCTCCTTCGGGACAAGGAAAATCCACGAACAGAGGAATTGCTATCTTTCCATCGAAGACTTCTGAGAACATCAGGCCTGCTGAAGCTTTTCATGCCAGGAAGCAAGGCAAGGGCAGTTGCATGGATGATCATCCCCTCTCCACCCTCCATTTCCTTGTGCAGGATTTCCAGATTTTCCACAGATTCCTGTGGGGATTTATCAGAGTCAAGATTCTGAGACAGCACAATATTGCAAAGTTGTTAAGTGTTGGTTTTTTTTTTTTTCAAAAAACTGTTTATTTTGTCATTTGCGCTTTATTTGTTCTTTCTTTCTTTCTTTCTTTCTTTCTTTCTAGTTAGGCTCCACACTCAGCACCGAGCCCAATGCAGGGCTTGAACTCACGACCCTGAGGTCAAGACCTGAGCTGAAATCAGAAGTCGGATGACTGACCGAGACACCCAGGCCCCCCAAAGTTTTAAGTGTTTAAAATAAATTCCAGAAGAGCCTCTTACGCATTTCATTTCACATCTTGCCTGAGAAATCAATCCAACGTTATTATTGTATTATTGTATTTATGATATTAGTATTATTATTTCTCACCAAATCAGAAACAGAAAGATGGAACGCTATTTTCCAAAAACGTAGAGTAACAGAAATAGGTTCTTACTCTTAATTATCTGTTGGCAAATCAACTGACAAATTTATTACAAGAAACAGGGAAGGCAACCCTCACGAAGCTTTTGGAAGTAAGCTGATTACCCTTAAAGGTTAAATCTGAGATTTATTTTTAAGATTCTCATAAATTGTAATCTCTCTTTCCTATTATGCAGTAATGCGTCTTCAGGATTTAATCAGCGCTGAATGATCCTATGTAAGATATTACGTATTTTATATTTCATTCGTTCTCTTGGAAGAATTGGACTATACGTGGAGTGGGAAAAAAAAGACATTACAGTGGTCACTGACGTGTGAGTATCATGGGATCGTGGTGCAGATTTTGGGTTATAAATCTTTAGAATTACAATTTCAAATTTTTTGCATGGGGATTGAGAAAGGGGAAACTGCAAGTGAGATAACAGAGTGACTATTAAGGAAGTTAGAACTTTTTTGAGACTGTGAGAAGAAAAGTCCAGAAATTGAAACAACTGTACCTTCAGGATAACGTTTTCTAATGCAAAACATGGATAAGTCCATGAAAAGGTGAAATAGAGACATGGTTAAAAGAGTGTAACAAACTGTTAAAATAATGAAAAGTTAAGTGAAAACTGAAAAAGAGGAAAATAGATGTATGCTAAAGAAAAAAGGTCAAATATGAAAAATAAGGTAAAGTAGTAAAAAATAGAAAGAAATTGTCGACCTAGTAAAGAAGTAAACTGGGGCAAGCTCAAAACAGATGAATTTATTTGGGAATAACAGAGGAATCGCATTGCGGGACACACAAACTTTAGCAAGCTACTGTTGAGGGTTTGGGATTGGCTGCATTTATGGGCAGGGAATAGAAAGGGGGGAGAATTCATTTAGAATAAAAAACATAGACCAGCTTTGAAAAGTCCCCTAGCAGACAAAACCAGTTCAATCATACACATAAAGCTCAAGTCAGCTTTTTGTGAGATCGTCCTGACCCGGTTCATTGTTCGTGTCTCTGGAAACCACAAGCAAAAATTTCCACAATGCTCATGAGAGGGAACCCCTGACTAATTCCCTATCATTTAAGAAAATTCCACATTATCTGTTTTCTGTAAATCAGGCATTTATGGGAAATCAGTCTCTCTCTCATTCCTTATGTTTTTTCCCCTTGAGGGCACATACATGAGACTTTCCATTCTCCACTTTCCATTTACAAATTCTTTCATATCCCTCTCCTCCTTTCTCCCCCCCCCCCATTTCCTCCTTTGATCAAGATCTTTCATAGAAAACAATGTTGGTAAGAGACTGTTAAAAACTGAGAACAAACTGAGGGTTGATGGGGGGGTGGGAGGGAGGGGAGGGTGGGTGATGGGTATTGAGGAGGGCACCTTTTGGGATGAGCACTGGGTGTTGTATGGAAACCAATTTGTCAATAAATTTCATATATATAAAAAAATAAATAAAATAAAACAAAAAAACAAAAAAAACAAAAACAAACAAAAAAAACTTACAAAAAAAAAAGAAAACAATGTTGGTTGTATTCATTGTTACAATTCATTGTATTCATTTGTATACAATGCAGATTGTATCGTATGTTCCATGGAGCTGAGAAGGGCTGTTCTCAGGTGCCGGGGTCTTTTTCCATGAAGCTGAGAAGGATCATCTTTTTGCGTCTTGTCCCACAGAGGAGGAACATGATATGGGATTTCACTGGCCTTATTTGAACAAGAGGGTTGAAAACGAAGAATCCCAGTTATGTCCCTCTAGGGTGGATGGTTTAGTTTCCATGGTTAGTTGAGTTCCAGGAAAAGCCTTTGAAAAGGAAAGAATTTTATTTTGTACCTACATTTGGGAAGAAGACATTTGCTTACTAATACAAAACAATAGAGATTTAAGAAAGCAAGTAAACTGATGACCAAAACCTCAATGATAGCTAGTGATTAAAATGTACTTCTCAGCCAATTTGCCCAATTGCCTATGCTTAGTAGATCAAACGTGTCCCAGGTTCCAAGAGTTTGGCCAACTTCCGCTAGCAGAAGAAGGCAGTATTCTGCCCGATAGTGTCTTTCATTATTTTTAGTGCTTGTGTTATTTTTTCCAGGTTACTGACATCAAAACAACATCAAAAACAACTTTTTAAGGAGGGCACATGCTCCCCCCTGCTAAGCAGGATTAGGGCTCTGCAGCCTGAAGTTGTAGTAAAGCTTATTCCTGCGAGGCTTATTTGGGCTTGTTGGTAGTTAAAAGCTCAGACAGAAGCATCGAAAGTGGTAGACATGATTCTAGAAAGACCACAAATTGCTTTTTCAAGGTCTGCTACTCCAATCCAAGCTCAAAAGTCCCTGGAGAAAGCATGCCCCAAACCAGTTCTATAGGGTTATTTGTAGATATCCACTCAAAATTATAAACTTCCCAGTTCTGCTGTGTCCTTTTAAGTTGATAGGAGAAAGACTCTAGATTAGATATATAAGCAATAGAGGAAAGAGTGTTTCTAATTTTGGCATCAGGGGTGAGGGCGATGATCCCACAATGTCCCTTCCAATTAAGGGAAAGGATAGAACATACCTTTTTTTTTTCCCACATAGAAAGAAATATCCATTGTATTCTAAGCATAAAGCATAGTCGAGCATACTTGGGTCCCTTTGACCAAATTCTTTTTCCTAAAATGAAAGAGAGAATAGCATGACCAGAAATAGAATCATTTACATGGAGCATATGATAATCTGGTTTACTAGCATTATGGGAATGGTTATGTGAACATCTTAAATTTGTATAGACCTGAAGTAACAAGTGAGTTGATGTAATATCAGTAAGATTTTGCTGGAAGTCTGGATATCCGGGGAAAAAGATATCTAGGGAAGAAGCAAGTTGAATTAAGTTTCCCTCGTGTTTATTTAGGTTATATAAAATAACATAGTTATAAGTAGTTAGTGGGAGATATCCTAGAGTGTTTCCACTTTCATAATAGTTTTCAAAACAGATTTTGGGTAAGAGTCCAGACCTGAGTGAGGGTATCCCTTTATGAGTAAGGGAAACCCAATGGAAAGCCATAATATTTGGTGCCAGACTTCTAGAAAGAGGACATGAATGGTTTCAAAGTTACCACAGGAAGAAGATCCATTATCTTTGCCAGATAGGTTTCGCCATCCTTCTAAAGACAATAGCTGCGCCACAATTCGGGTTCCTCATGAGCATTATTTGCTCTGGCACAAATCCAATAATCAGTAAGGTAGCAGACTCAGAGTTTCTGTAAGGTAGGGATAAAATGATGTGTTAAAGCTAAAGTAAAGAATGTCAGGAAAACTAGACAAAGATCAATGGAAGGCCTGAATGGGATGAAATATTAAGCATAGAGTAATTTAAAAAAACGTCAAGTTATACAGGTCTGGTCTGTATATCTCGGGTTAAGTGGTCTACTTCAGATGCTGTCTGCTTCAGTTCCCAGAAATTTTCAATGTCAGGTCACTAGTTGGTGTACAAGTCCATGCAGATGTGGGGCTTACTTGGGGTGTGACCCATGAATCCAGGAGTCTGTGCCTTGAAGTCTGGCTGCACAGAGATTGGTTAATAATAATAGTTGGTAGAGGCCTTGCCGGTGACGTTGAAGAGTGTTTTTGGAGCTGTCTTTCCAATAGAAAAAGTTTCCAGGCTGTAAGTTGTGATGTGTGTCTTCATCTGGAACAGACTGTGGAAAGATTGTTCTACCAGAGCGTAAATGTTTTCTAAGTGCTTGATTTAGTATATGCCCTTTCATTAGTTGTGGGTAAGAACAACTGTGTATGGGGAGGGCCTAAGTGCTTCAATTGTCCTGTAATTATTTCTAAAGGCAGAAGTGTAGGCATCCTGAAGGAAGTGGATATTACCATTGTGATTATGAGCAGGGGATCAAGAGGGGAGAGTTGACTCAAAATCTGTTTAAATAAAAACAGAGACCAGCTTTGAAAATTCCCCCAGCGGACAAAAGCAATCCAATCATCCAAATGCAGTTCACTTGGGCTTCTTTGGTGAGACCCACCTGATCGGGGGCATTTCCTGTTCACATGTCTGGACACCGTAGGTGCATCAACACATCACGAGGGTCACACAAGGCAACCCCTGACCAATTCCCTATCATTTCAGACGATGTCAACATTATCAGTTTTCTGTAAATCGGGCACTTACGGAAAATCAGCCCCGTAGTTCTCACACGTTGTTTTCCTAAGTGCAGAGCATGTACGCAGGGGATATTTCCTTTTGGGTCCTCTGGGTCCATTTGAGGTTGGAATTCTTCCCCAAAGTTGCAAAGGACACAAAATGAAAGAGAAAAAGAGGTGAGAGAAGAAAAGTGGATATAATGATACATAAAACAGGCAGTGACAATTTTAAATACATAAAATAGGTGCTTTTGGGGACACCTGGGTGGCTGAGTCGATTCAGTGTCAGACTGTGGGTTGCAGCTCAGGTATGATCCCACCTTCTCGTGAGTTAGAGCCCCACATTGGGCTCTGTGGGGGCAGCACACAGCCTGCTTGGGATTCTCTCTGTCTCCCTCTTTCTCTGCCCCTCCGAGACTTGTGATGTCTCTATCTCAAAATAAATAATTAAATACACTTAAAAAATAAAATCAAAGAAGGGGCACCTGAGTTGAGCGGCTGATTTCCACTCAGGTCACGCTCTTGCGGTCCGTGAGTTCGAGCCCCGCATCGGGTTCTGTGCTGACAGTTTGGAACCTGGAGCCTGCTTGGAATTCTGTGTCTCCCTCTCTCTCTGCCCCTCCCCCATTAGTACAATGTGTCACTCTGTCTCTCAAAAACGCATAAATGTTAAAAAAAGAAATTAAAAAAATAAATAAAATAAGTGCTTTCAAATGTCATCGGACTAGAAATTTTACTGCAGTTTCTCCAGGAAATATGTAGCATGAAACAGACGAGTTTGGAAAAAAAAAAAGTTAAGTAAAAGACGAATAGGAAATCACGATTTCCTTCCACTGAATGCACAGATGGTGGTGATGATGGGTTGTAAACAGATACAGCAGCTCCATCTACCTGAGAGGAGTCTGAAAGATACTTTATTCTTGCCTCCTTTCCTCTCCCTTGTTTAGAGATATAGGGTCCTGTTAAAGCATAATATGGAACAGTTAGTTATCCCTGAACTGTGGACGCTATCCATTGCATTTAATCCTTTATCACTGCGTTGAAAAGCAGTCTTTGCAAAGGCCAGGGCCAGCAGGGTTGAGGAAATAGGGAAGGAGAGACACGTCAGAGTATCAGAGAAAGTTTTATTCTCTTTTGATGTGTGACAAACACGTGCCTCAGACGGTGGATTTAAATTTTGTTACGTTCCTGTATTTCAAAGGATTCGAGAAACAGGCAGTGGGACTAAGGTATCAACTGATTTTAGTACAGCATATCCAGCCAAGAGCAGTGCTCTTCAACAATTGTGACTATGACCACAGTAAGAAACGCATTTTACGCACATATGCATGTATACGTACATACAACTGAAAACAGCCATGGTTAAGCAGTCATTACACTGTTACGTGCAATGCACATGGACATTTCTAGGTGTGATTTTCTAAAGTGATATCAGGATCTGTTAATATGTTGTGATCTTCAGTTTAACAAACACTGCCTTCGATGAAAGATTAGAGGTAGACCACTAGGAATTGAGGTGAGTGCTAATGACAACAAAGCGACGGGTAAACATTGCTCTTAGAAGGGCGTTCAACCCACACATAGGCTTATCAAATGCAATAAGCCAAGGGAAATCTACATGCCTCTTAGCCCCGGAGTCTGGCAAGAATCCTACCCATTTGAAGATGAATAAAAATATTTTAAAAAGGGGAGTATGAAAAAGAAACAGTGTTAAATATGAAGAAGGAGGATCATACACTCAAAAAAGAGCTCAGTTTTTTAAATGATGTACTAAAAAAATTGGATAGAAAGTTAAACCGAAAACTGCTCATCGTCAAGAGAGCAGAATGCAAAGATATAATCTCCATTGGACTGGGACCTAAGGCTTGGAAAGAACAGACCATGGGTCTAGAAAAAGTAGATAAAGGAGCGCATGAGTGGCTCAGTCGGTTAAACATCTGCCTTCTGCTCCAGTCATGATATCGTGGTTCATGAGTTCAAGCCCCATGTGAGGTTCTGTGCTAACAGCTCAGAGCCAGGAGATTGCTTCAGATTCTGTGTCCCTCTTTCTCTCTTTGGCCCTCCTCTGCTCTTTCTTTGTCTCTGTCTCTTTCTCAAAATTAATAAACATTAAATGTAAAAAATGGAAAAGAGAAGAAATACTCAAAAATAGAAGAGAAGAAAAAAACATCAGCATTAAAATATCTGTCCTATCTATATTCATTCATTTTGTAAAAAGTGTTTACCAACAATAGCCAAAGTAAGGAAAGAGCCCAAATGTCCATCGACAGATGAATGGATAAAGGAGATGTGATATATATATACAATGGAGTAATACATTGATGTGATAAATATATACAATGGAGTATTACAAAACGTAGGAGACTCTTAAATAGGGAGAACGAACAGGGGGTTATCGGAGGGATTGTGGGAGGTGGGATGGGCTGATAGGTCAAGGGGCATTAAGGAATCTCCTCCTGAAATCATGGTTGCACTATATGCTAATTAACTTGTCTGAAATTAAAAAAAAAAAGTGCTTCACTGCATCTAATTTGATGAGAATTTTTTAAAATGTGAAAGTTGCTGTAGAGCATCACATCTTTTCCTCTGACACCTATCGGCATTATCACCGGGACTTGTCTTCCTCAGTTTATAGTGTTAATTTACAACCTAAACAGATAATGTTAATTGATTCCTATATGCTGAACCGTTCTTGAATTCCTGCAATAAAGTGTGCTTCTTCCTAATATATTGCTTTTCTTTTTTATATTTTTTTGAGAGGGAGCGAGACTGGGCCCAGGAGAGCCAGGGGAAGGGGGTGGGGAGAGAGAAGCAGGGCTCACAGGAAGTCGGGCTGGAGCTCACTAACCATGAGATCATGACTTGAGCCCAGGTCAGAGGCTTAACCGACTAAGCCAGTCCGGAGCCCCTAACACATTACTTTTCTAAGCAACCTTTAAGATCTTAACAAATCTATGTTAATCAATATGATTTGTCTGTAGTTTTGTTGAAGGGTTTAGAACAATTTCGTTTGTAGTGTTTCTTTATTTTTGGGAGAGAGAGACAAAGAGTGTAAGCGGGGGAGGGCAGAAAGACAGGGAGACACAGAATGTGAAGCAGGCTTCAGGCTCTGAACTGTCAGCAGTGTCCCTCCATGTGGCGATCAAACTTACCAACCATGAGATTATGACCTAAGCTGAAGTCAGAAGCTTAACTGACTCAACCACCCAGGTGCCCGGGGGAGACAGGAACTTTAGTTGATTTCCTTGTAGGATCTCAGTTGGCTGAGCCTGACAAAAATACTCGAAAAACTTGTATCGCCTTGACAAAAACACTGCCATTGTATTGGTTGACAGAGTAAACACATAAATTCTTAGGAGGTTATCAAATATTTTAAAGCCAACTCTGCAATGCCAAATTTGTATTTTCTTTCTGAAATCAAAATTCTGGAAGGGAACAACAGACAATATGAACTGAAGAATTCTTTTGTAGCTAGCTTCTCAATAGTTACGGTTACACTCAGTCTTCCTGGGCTCTGCTACGAATCTTCCTAAAATTTAGGTGCGGGGTCCATATGACTGTGTTTGGGAACTAGACTCTGAAGGGAAAATTCACTTATCCAGGGAGTTTACACATGACTTCCATAAATGGGCCTCAGGGATTCAAGGTACCCACAGAAAACGTATGCACTCAAATCAAAGTGGGAGTATCATCTTCATGGTAAAAGAGTCTGGAAGGTCCTCATGTTATCAGGGATAAAGGTGAGAGCCAAGCTTCCTGTAACGACTTGATGGATTTGATTTGGTGAATGCTAATGCGATTTCCTTGCCTTTAAAAACAGAAGTCTCCAGGTGGAAATCTGTCTTCAGCCATTTCAAGGATGGAGAGCTTACCATGCCAGGTGGGTTATCGTTTTCTCCCGGGAGTTAGAGGAAAATGGGACTAGCAGAAAACGATTATGCAGGTTGTAGAATACTTTGAGGGCCAAGAAGCATCCTGGAGATGCCTAGGGGAGTTTTGACCTTGGGCACGTGGAAATATTAGTGAGTCCATGTCGAGGGTTTGCTTCACACGGAGGGGCTGTTGCATGAAGGAAAGATTAGTATTGAACTAGGGCACCACTTAATACTTGTGGGAATTACCTAGAATTGTAAAGGTGCTTGTGAGGAGTATGGGAGTATAACAATGGAGGCTGGATTGTCTGCAACTGTATTGGATGTTTCATGAGCCAAATGCTGGGCCCAGAGTCACAGCGGGTGGCATCAGGGCAAAGCCATAGACTGTGCAATTGTCTCCAACTTGCCTTCAAGGACCTAACTGCCTACGAGTGTCCCGACTAAAACGTATCAGATACCATTAAAGTTTGTGGAGATTACAGCCTTAGTTTCAGTTCACCTTCCGGGTGACAGTATTCAGCCAAAAGACCCTCACAAATGTCGCCTTTGGTCGTCCACCATGTCTAAGAAATCTGTCTGCTCCAATGGGCTCATGAGTCCCACCATATTGAAAATCTTCTCCATTTTGTTTTCCAGAATCGTTCAATGGAAATTCCCTTGAACATACGTCAAAGAGAGGATATCTCCCATACAGGTATTCTTTTGACAACACTGTCCTTCTCTTTAGAATCTGTGTGTGTTATTCCTTTAAGCTGTTGCCTTTAAGATCCTTAATGTGTATCTATTGACCTTTCAACACTTCTCTGCTGGTTAGGCAAAGGAAGAACTCGATGCCAAGGACAAGACTATGTGTTTAAATGTGAGAGCTTTTAGGCTTGTAGGAATTGAAATCTTTACTTGTCTTTTACTCTAAGACCTGAGTGAATATATCGCTCTCAGATGATACCTGTATCCCTCAGGTTTTTTTTTTTTTAATTGTTTATTTGTGTCGGGGTGGGCGGGGGGAGAGGGCAGGCGAGAGAGGGGGACAGAAACAACCAAACAAACTCCATGTTGTCAGTGCAAAGGTGGACGCGGGCTGGATCCCAAGAACTGTGAGATCATGACCTTACTGGAAACCAAGAGTCAGACGCTTAATGACTGAGACACCCAGGCGCCCCTCTCTCTTTGTTATCGAACTGTTTTCTGCTCTGTTTTCCATAGCACGCATCCATGGCTTAACTCTAATTCATGACGTAGGGGTATTACTGAGTGTTGTAAAAGAGGAATATGTTTTGGGAAATCTATTTTCCTCGGAGTCTCCAAATTTCAGCATTTCTTTTCTGTATTATCAGATAAACCCGTTGTTGGCGATGAGTTTCTAGCCCAGTTTCTCCAAAACTATGAAATCGAAGATGATATTAAAATGCTGTTGGAGATGCCAGCAAATGGAGAAAAAGAAAGGACAGGAAAGGAAGATGTGTGTCAAGCTCCTTCACGAGGTTTGTCTGAGTCTCTAAGAGGTTTGGAAGACGACTGGGGTGGGGCAAAAGTTAGGGATGAGACATCAGAGACCAGATGTATTTTTGGTTTCGTGCATTTGCTTAGGACAGATTTCGGGATTTTAGCCTCTCTATCAGTTGGATTGTTCATGCACATAGTCACTCTTTCATGTATATATTTCTACACGGGTGGATCTTAGTCTCAAATATCCCCGAGTCTGGAAAAACTGACCTTCTTCATTTCCCCTTCAGAGCTGGCTTTCTTTGAAGTGTCAGATTGGAAGCTGAATGATCAGGAGACAGAGAAAACATCGCTGGTTCCTGAGCGGGACCAGGATGGAATGTGGGAATCAAGAACCGAGAAGAAACTCAGGAAAACTCGCCACCATGGCCAGAAAAAGGTAAGGCCGATGGCAAGTCGTGCGGAAAATTCATGTCTCCAAAATGGCCATGTGTCTTGATGTCAGAGGTCTCCTTCCAAGGAGAATAGCCTCTAAGTTGGTATTATTAGGAAAGAAAAGAGAGTCTTTTCAAATAGTTGCAATTTCCCAGAGTTGTACTCATCTGGAGAGTACAGCAACATGAACGTTTTGCAGTGACGAAAACGTGGACAATGAAAGAATAGGGTTTTCAAAATTTTGAATGAAATAAGATTGAATAATACGTCCCATTTGATTGTCTTTTCCTTAAGGTAATCTCGCACCATAAAAAGAGGAGACAGTTTCTCAAAATGTTGTACGAAACAATGGAAGAAGTGAAGAGCTGTGTGAGTACTCCCAACCTGCTCCATGGTCACTGAATTCTGTCTTTTTCCAACACCTTTATGTGTTTCTTTGGCTTGACCAGCGGCCATGGGCTGAGATTCACATGGACAATGAAACCCATAAGACACAACAGTCTTTGTGTTGCCCAATTTATTTACTTTTTAAAAAATACCTATATTGTTAAACTTTATTTATTTCTTTTGAGAGAGAGAGAGGGAGAGAGGTGACATGCCTGTTAGGGCATGAGTGGGGGAGGGGCAGAGAGAGAGAGAGAGAGAACCCCAAACAGTCTCCATGTTGTCAGCCCAGAGCCGGACGTAGGGCTCGAACTCATAAAGCATTAGGTTATGACGTGAGCTGAAACCGAGATCTGGGGGCTTAACCAACACAGCTCCCAGGCATCCCTGTCTGTCTGAGTGTTGTGATGCAAAGTCTTACAAATACGAATCTTATCTCTTGTGTTCATCTTGAGAATACCGTGAGAGTATATAGAACACACGTGTCAGGTCACTGAAGAGAATATTTCTTTTCACACTTTGTTTCTGAAGTGTGGACTTTATCCAAGGCTCCAGCTGCCCACAGCACCCCGGAAGTGCACAATTAATTTTAACTTGTTTTAAACCTTTCTTCCAGGAAGAACTTGTTTCAAATATGCTACATGCTCTGGAATGACCACTGCCTGTAGAAGATCAGCCACTGGAAATATTCGTGGACTTCCTTTCCTTGACTCAAGATTTCAGAGAGTGCAACACTGTGAATACGTGTTACTTTTGTCTACCTCGACCTGGGCTTACTTGTCACCAGCGCCATTAGAGGTCTGACGGCCGCATCGAAATTTGAGAAATGATGTTTTAAAGGCAACTGCAATTGTGATAAGTGGAGAGTCCAATGAATATACGGTGTTGTTATAAGAGGTTGTACCAAAAGGTGTCTTGATGTTCAATGATTATTGTATCTGTAAATAAAATGTATTTTTTTGATGTGTGGCTGGATTGTATTTGATTGCATTTTAGGTAGAATAGTTCCCCTCTACTCCTACTTGGTATTGATTAGTTTTCGTTGTTGGGGCCATATCTGGGCGTTTTGGCATTAAGCTGCCTTGATGAAATGAAGGCGAGTCCCTTGTTGGGATAACAGTTGACATATTATTGTAAGTGCCCAGCTCTGTAAAGGTTAAGTATGGAACTCAGGTAGGAAGCCATGTCTAGGTGACTCTATTTGTGTAGCAATCTTGGTGATCTTTTCTGGGTATGGAATCTGTTCTAGTTTTTGATTACCTTGTGTCAAGTGTAGCCATTTACTTTATACTAGGAAGAGTCTACATTTGAAAAAAAGAATTTTAACAAGTATTGATTTTTGACTACAGAGAGAGAGAGAGCGAGCGAGAATAGGTGGGGGGAGGGGCAGAGAGAGAGGGAGACACAGAATTTGAAGTAGGCTCCAGGTTCCGAGGTGTCAGCACGGAGCCCGACGCGGGGCTCGAACTCACAAACCTGGAGATCATGACCTGAGCCGACTTAAGAGGCTTAACTGCCTCAGCCAGCCAGGTCTCCCGGAAAAGTCCAGGTTTAGATTTCACTGCTCTTTTAAGTGCGATTTTCTATTTTATTTCTTCTTACTTTGATCTTTGTTAGGTCACTCTTGAAATTCTTGGAAGTTAGCTTTTTGTAAGATTCACAAAGTTTTTGTTATCGTATTTATTTTTGAGAGAGAGAGACAGAGAGAGAGTGAGCAGGGGAGGGACAGAGAGAGAGGGAGACACAGGGACTGAAGCACTTTCCAGGCTCTGAGCTGTCAGCACAGAGGGGGACCCGTGGCTCTAACTCATAACCCGAGTGATGGTGACCTCAGCTCAAGTCAGACGCTGAACAGACTGAGCCTCCCATGTGCCCCTCTTAAGATGTTTAATTTCATAACATGTGGTATGGAGAGAATTCTTTACAGTCCTTCTTCTATTAGCATATTTTAAATCACACCTTTTCCTCAGAGTGCTACTTTTCTTCTGTCCTGGTGATTGTGGTGTGATGAGTCTTTATTTTCATTTCTTTTAAAATAGTTTGTAATCTTAGTTGTGTCAACCCTATTGTTAATTTGCATAACACGGTTTTGATTTCTCTGTTTCTTGCTTGCCGTTCTTGAGTGGGAAATGCAGCCTTTTGTTCAGTTATGGTTTTCAGTTCTCGCCTCATGTGGGACGATGTCTTCCTCATGCAGTTCCATGGATCTCTGGGCAGTAGGATCTTTCTAGAACCCACGTTTCAGAGTTTCTATTACCCCCTTTTATTTACTTTAAAAATGTTTTTTCAATGTTTATTTATTTTTGAGAGAGAGAGCACGCAAGGAGGAGAAGGGCCAAGACAGGGAGTCACAGATCTGAAGCAGCCTCCATGCCCCCAACTGTCAGCACAGAGCCAGATGTGGGACTGGAGCTCAGCAACCGTGAGCTCTTGACCTTAGCCGAAGCCGGACGCTTAACCCACTGAGCCACACAAGAACCCCTGAAGCCTACTTCTGATCCAAGGAATATTGACCTAAAAAAGAAGCTCCATATCAAAACAGATGACTTTGGGAATAAGGGAGGAATTGCAATTTGAAACGGGCAAAGTGAGGCAAGCTACAGGTGGGTGAGTTGAGGGCGTGGCGGAGGCTGTGTTAATGAGCTGGGAATCCAAAGAGGGGAGAGGCACTCAGAATCTGCTAGAATAAAAACAGAGACCAGCTTTGAAAATTCCCCCAGCAGACAAAAGCAATCCAATCATCCAAATGCAGTTCACTTGGGCTTCTTTGGTGAGACCCACCTGATCGGGGGCATTTGTTGTTCACGTGTCTGGACACTGCAGGTGAATCAACACATCACGAGGGTCACGCAAGATAACCCCTGACCAATTACCTATCATTTACGACGATGTCAACGTTATCAGTTTTCTGTAAATCGGGCACTTACGGAAAATCAGCCCCGTAGTTCTCACACGTTGTTTTCCTAAGTGCAGAGCACGTACGCAGGGGATATTTCCTTTTGGGTCCTCTGGGTCCATTTGAGGTTGGAATTCTTCCCCAAAGTTGCAAAGGACACAAAATGAAAGAGAAAAAGAGATGAGAGAAAAAACGTGGATATAATGATGGACAAAACAGGCAGGTGACAATTTTAAATAAATACAGTCGGTGCTTTCGGGGACACCTGGGTGGCTTAGTCGATTCAGTGTCAGACTATGGGTTTCGGCTCAGGTATGATCCCACCTTCTCGTGAGTTAGAGCCCCACATGGGGCTCGGTAGGGGAAGCCCACAGCCTGCTTGGGATTCTCTCTGTCTCCCTCTCTCTCTGCCCCTCTGAGACTTGTGATGTCTCTATCTCTATAAATAAATAAATAAATAAATAAACTTAAAAATAAAATCAAAGGAGGGGCGCCTGGGTGGCTCAGTCGGTTGAGTGGCTGACTCGACTCAGGTCACACTCTTACAGTCCGAGTTCGAGCCCCGCATCGGGTTCTGTGCTGACAGTTTGGAACCTGCAGCCTGCTTGGAATTCTGTGTCTCCCTCTCTCTCTGCCCCCCTCCATTTGCACTCGGTGTCTCTCTATCTTTCAAACATGAGTAATTAAAAAAAAAAAGAAAAAGAAATAAAATAAAAGGTACTTTCAAATGTTGTCAGACCGGAAATTTTACTGCAGTTTCTCCCGGAAATATGCAGCATGAAACAGACGATTTTGGGAAAAAAAAAAAAAAAGTTAACTAAAAGACTACTAGCAAATCACGATTTCCTTCCACTGAATGCACAGGTAGGGATGATGGGTTCTAAACAGATACAGAGGCTCCATGTACCTGAGAGGAGCCTGAAAGATACTTCACTCTTGCCTCCTTTCCTCTCCCTTGTTTAGAGATTTAGGGTCCTGTTAAAGCCTAATATGGAACAGTCAGTTATCCCTGTACTATCGACGCTATCCATTGCATTTAATCTTTTATCACTGTGTTGAAAAGCAGTCTTCGCAAAGGCCAAGGCCAGCAGCGTTGAGGAAATAGGGAAGGAGAGACGCGTCAGAGTATCAGAGAAAGTTTTAATCTCTTTTGATGTGTGACAAACACGTGCATCAGAAGGTGGATTTAAATTTTGTTACGTTCCTGTATTTCAAAGGATTCGAGAAACAGGCAGTGGGACTAAGGTATCAACCGATTTTAGCAGAGCACATCCACAGTAAGAAACACATTTTACGCACATACGCGTGAATACGTACATACAACTGAAGACAGCCATGGCTAAGCAGTCGTTACACAGTTACGTGCAATGCACATGGACATTTCTGGGTGTGATTTTCTAAAGTGATATCAGGATCCGTTAATATGTTGTGATCTTGAGTTTAACAAACACTGCCTTCGATGAAAGATTAGAGGTAGACCACTAGGAATTGAGGTGAGTGCTAATGACAACAAAGCGACGGGTAAACATGGCTCCTTGAAGGGCATTCAACCCACACGTATGTGTATCCAATGAAACCACCCAAGGGAAATCTACATGCCTCTTAGCCCCGGAGTCTGGCAAGAATCCTCCCCATTGGAGATTAATAAAAATGTTTAAAAACGGGGACTATAAAAAGAAACAGTGTTAAATATGAAGAAGGAGGATCATACACTCAGAAAAGAGCTCAGTTTTTTAAATGATGTACTACATAAATTGGATAGAAATTTAAAGTGAAAACTGCTCATCGTCAAGAGAGCAGAACTCAAAGACATGATCTCCATGGGACAGGGACCAAAGGCTTGGAAAGAACAGACCATGGGTCTAGAAAAAGTAGATAAAGTAGGACCTGAGTGGCTCAGTCGGTTAATCATCTGCCTTCTGCTCCAGTCATGATATCGTGATTCATGAGTGGTTCAGAACCCCACGTGAGGTTCTGTACTAACATCTCAGAGCCAGGAGATTGCTTCAGATTCTGTGTCCCTCTTTCTCTCTTTGGCCCTCCTCTGCTCGCTCTTTGTCTCTGTCTCTTTCTCAAAATTAATAAACATTAAATGTAAAAAATGGAAAATAGAAGAAATACTCGAAAATATAAGAGAAGAAAAAAACGTCAGCGTTAAAATATCTGTCCTGTCTATATTCATTCATTTTGTAAAAAGTGTTTACCAACAATAGCCAAAGTAAGGAAAGAGCCCAAATGTCCATCGACAGATGAATGGATAAAGGAGATGTGATATATATATACAATGGAGTAATACATTGATGTGATAAATACATACAATGGAGTATTACAAAACGTAGGAGACTCTTAAATAGGGAGAATGAACAGGGGGTTATCGTAGGGATTGTGGGAGGTGGGATGGGGTAATAGGTCAAGGGGCATTAAGGAATCTCCTCCTGAAATCATGGTTGCACTATATGCTAATTAACTTGTCTGAAATTTAAAAAAAAAAAAGTGCTTCACTGCATCTAATTTGATGAGAATTTTTTAAAATGTGAAAGTTGCTGTAGAGCATCACATCTTTTCCTCTGACACCTATCGGCATTATCACCGGGACTTGTCTTCCTCAGTTTATAGTGTTAATTTACAACCTAAACAGATAATGTTAATTGATTCCTATATGCTGAACCGTTCTTGAATTCCTGCAATAAAGTGTACTTCTTCCTAATATATTGCTTTTCTTTTTTATATTTTTTTGAGAGGGAGCGAGACTGGGCCCAGGTGAGCCAGGGGAAGGGGGTGGGGAGAGAGAAGCAGGGCTCACAGGAAGTCGGGCTGGAGCTCACTAACCATGAGATCATGACTTGAGCCCAGGTCAGAGGCTTAACCGACTAAGCCAGTCCGGAGCCCCTAACACATTACTTTTCTAAGCAACCTTTAAGATCTTAACAAATCTATGTTAATCAATATGATTTGTCTGTAGTTTTGTTGAAGGGTTTAGAACAATTTCGTTTGTAGTGTTTCTTTATTTTTGGGAGAGAGAGACAAAGAGTGTAAGCAGGGGAGGGCAGAGAGACAGGGAGACACAGAATGTGAAGCAGGCTTCAGGCTCTGAACTGTCAGCAGTGTCCCTCCATGTGGCGATCAAACTTACCAACCATGAGATTATGACCTAAGCTGAAGTCAGAAGCTTAACTGACTCAACCACCCAGGTGCCCGGGGGAGACAGGAACTTTAGTTGATTTCCTTGTAGGATCTCAGTTGGCTGAGCCTGATAAAAATACTCGAAAAACTTGTATCGCCTTGACAAAAATACTGCCATTGTATTGGTTGACAGAGTAAACACATAAATTCTTAGGAGGTTATCAAATATTTTAAAGCCAACTCTGCAATGCCAAATTTGTATTTTCTTTCTGAAATCAAAATTCTGGAAGGGAACAACAGATAATTTGAACTGAAGAATTCTTTTGAAGCTAGCTTCTCAATAGTTACGGTTACACTCAGTCTTCCTGGGCTCTGCTACGAATCTTCCTAAAATTTGGGTGCGGGGTCCATATGACTGTGTTTGGGAACTAGACTCTGAAGGGAAAATTCACTTATCCAGGGAGTTTACACATGACTTCCATAAATGGGCCTCAGGGATTCAAGGTACCCACAGAAAACGTATGCACTCAAATCAAAGTGGGAGTATCATCTTCATGGTAAAAGAGTCTGGAAGGTCCTCATGTTATCAGGGATAAAGGTGAGAGCCAAGCTTCCTGTAACGACTTGATGGATTTGATTTGGTGAATGCTAATGCGATTTCCTTGCCTTTAAAAACAGAAGTCTCCAGGTGGAAATCTGTCTTCAGCCATTTCAAGGATGGAGAGCTTACCATGCCAGGTGGGTTATCGTTTTTTCCCGGGAGTTAGAGGAAAATGGGACTAGCAGAAAACGATTATGCAGGTTGTAGAATACTTTGAGGGCCAAGAAGCATCCTGGAGATGCCTAGGGGAGTTTTGACCTTGGGCACGTGGAAATATTAGTGAGTCCATGTCGAGGGTTTGCTTCACACGGAGGGGCTGTTGCATGAAGGAAAGATTAGTATTGAACTAGGGCACCGCTTAATACTTGGGGGAATTACCTAGAATTGTAAAGGTGCTTGTGAGGAGTATGGGAGTATAACAATGGAGGCTGGATTCTCTGCAACTGTATTGGATGTTTCATGAGCCAAATGCTGGGCCCAGAGTCACAGCGGGTGGCATCAGGGCAAAGCCATAGACTGTGCAATTGTTTCCAACTTGCCTTCAAGGACCTAACTGCCTACGAGTGTCCCGACTAAAACGTATCAGATACCATTAAAGTTTGTGGAGATTACAGCCTTAGTTTCAGTTCACCTTCCGGGTGACAGTATTCAGCCAAAAGACCCTCACAAATGTCGCCTTTGGTCGTCCACCATGTCTAAGAAATCTGTCTGCTCCAATGGGCTCAGAAGTCCCACCATATTGAAAATCTTCTCCATTTTGTTTCCCAGAATCGTTCAATGGAAATTCCCTTGAACATACGTCAAAGAGAGGATATCTCCCATACAGGTATTCTTTTGACAACACTGTCCTTCTCTTTAGAATTTGTGTGTGTTATTCCTTTAAGCTGTTGCCTTTAAGATCCTTAATGTGTATCTATTGACCTTTCAACACTTCTCTGCTGGTTAGGCAAAGGAAGAACTCGATGCCAAGGACAAGACTATGTGTTTAAATGTGAGAGCTTCTAGCCTTGTAGGAATTGAAATCTTTACTTGTCTTTTACTCTAAGACCTGAGTGAATATATCGCTCTCAGATGATACCTGTATCCCTCAGGTTTTTTTTTTTTTTTTAATTGTTTATTTGTGTCGGGTTGGGCGGGGGGAGAGGGCAGGAGAGAGAGGGGGAGAGAAAAAACCAAACAAACTCCATGTTGTGAGTGCAAAGGTGGACGCGGGCTGGATCCCAAGAACTGTGAGATCATGACCTTACTGGAAACCAAGAGTCAGACGCTTAATGACTGAGACACCCAGGCGCCCCTCTCTCTTTGTTATCGAACTGTTTTCTGCTCTGTTTTCCATAGCACGCATCCATGGCTTAACTCTAATTCATGACGTAGGGGTATTACTGAGTGTTGTAAAAGAGGAATATGTTTTGGGAAATCTATTTTCCTCGGAGTCTCCAAATTTCAGCATTTCTTTTCTGTATTATCAGATAAACCCGTTGTTGGTGATGAGTTTCTAGCCCAGTTTCTCCAAAACTATGAAATCGAAGATGATATTAAAATGCTGTTGGAGATGCCAGCAAATGGAGAAAAAGAAAGGACAGGAAAGGAAGATGTGTGTCAAGCTCCTTCACGAGGTTTGTCTGAGTCTCTAAGAGGTTTGGAAGACGACTGGGGTGGGGCAAAAGTTAGGGATGAGACATCAGAGACCAGATGTATTTTTGGTTTCGTGCATTTGCTTAGGACAGATTTCGGGATTTTAGCCTCTATCAGTTGGATTGTTCATGCACATCGTCACTCTTTCATGTATATATTTCTACACGGGTGGATCTTAGTCTTAAATATCCCCGAGTCTGGAAGAACTGACCTTCTTCATTTCCCCTTCAGAGCTGGCTTTCTTTGAAGTGTCAGATTGGAAGCTGAATGATCAGGAGGCAGAGAAAACATCGCTGGTTCCTGAGCGGGACCAGGATGGAATGTGGGAATCAAGAACCGAGAAGAAACTCAGGAAAACTCGCCACCATGGCCGGAGAAAGGTAAGGCCGATGGCAACTCGTGCGGAAAATTTATCTCTCCAAAATGGCCATTTGTCTTGATGTCAGAGGTCTCCTTCCAAGGAGAATTGCCTCTAACTTGGTATTATTAGGAAAGAAAAGAGAGTCGCTTCAAGTAGTTGCAATTTCCCAGAGTTGTACTCATCTGGAGAGTACAGCAACATGAACATTTTGCAGTGACGAAAACGTGGACAATGAAAGAATAGAGTTTCCAAAATTTTGAATGAAATAAGATTGAATAATATGTCCCATTTGATTGTCTTTTCCTTAAGGTAATCTCGCACCATAAAAAGAGGAGACAGTTTCTCAAAATGTTGTACGAAACAATGGAAGAAGTGAAGAGCTGTGTGAGTACTCCCAACCTGCTCCATGGTCACTGAATTCTGTCTTTTTCCAACACCTTTATGTGTTTCTTTGGCTTGACCAGCGGCCATGGGCTGAGATTCACATGGACAATGAAACCCATAAGACACAACAGTCTTTGTGTTGCCCAATTTATTTACTTTTTAAAAAATACATATATTGTTAAACTTTATTTATTTCTTTTGAGGGAGAGAGAGGGAGAGAGGTGACATGCCTGTTAGGGCATGAGTGGGGGAGGGGCAGAGAGAGAGAGAGAGAACCCCAAACAGTCTCCATGTTGTCAGCCCAGATCCGGACGTAGGGCTCGAACTCTAAAGCATTAGGTTATGACGTGAGCTGAAACCAAGATCTGGGGGCTTAACCAACACAGCTCCCAGGCATCCCTGTCTGTCTGAGTGTTGTGATGCAAAGTCTTACAAATACGAATCTTATCTCTTGTGTTCATCTTGAGAATACCGTGAGAGTATATAGAACACACGTGCCAGGTCACTGAAGAGAATATTTCTTTTCACACTTTGTTTCTGAAGTGTGGACTTTATCCAAGTCTCCAGCTGCCCACAGCACCCCGGAAGTGCACAATTAATTTTAACTTGTTTTAAACCTTTCTTCCAGGAAGAACTTGTTTCAAATATGCTACATGCTCTGAAATGACCACTGCCTGTAGATCAGCCACTGGAAATATTCGTGGACTTCCTTTCCTTGACTCAAGATTTCAGAGAGTGCAACACTGTGAATACGTGTTACTTTTGTCTACCTCGACCTGGGCTTACTTGTCACCAGCGCCATTAGAGGTCTGACGGCCACATCGAAATTTGAGAAATGATGTTTTAAAGGCAACTGCAATTGTGATAAGTGGAGAGTCCAATGAATATACGGTGTTGTTATAAGAGGTTGTACCAAAAGGTGTCTTGATGTTCAATGATTATTGTATCTGTAAATAAAATGTATTTTTTTGATGTGTGGCTGGATTGTATTTGATTGCATTTTAGGTAGAATAGTTCCCCTCTACTCCTACTTGGTATTGATTAGTTTTCGTTGTTGGGGCCATATCTGGGCGTTTTGGCATTAAGCTGCCTTGATGAAATGAAGGCGAGTCCCTTGTTGGGATAACAGACGACATATTATTGTAAGTGCCCAGCTCTGTAAAGGTTAAGTATGGAACTCAGGTAGGAAGCCATGTCTAGGTGACTCTATTTGTATAGCAATCTTGGTGATCTTTTCTGGGTATGGAATCTGTTCTAGTTTTTGATTACCTTGTGTCAAGTGTAGCCATTTATTTTATACTAGGAAGAGTCTACATTTGAAAAAAAATTTTTAACAAGTATTGATTTTTGACTACAGAGAGAGAGAGAGAGAGAGCGCGAGAATAGGTGGGGGGGAGGGGCAGAGAGAGAGGGAGACACAGAATTTGAAGTAGGCTCCAGGTTCCGAGGTGTCAGCACGGAGCCCGACGCGGGGCTCGAACTCACAAACCTGGAGATCATGACCTGAGCCGACTTAAGAGGCTTAACTGCCTCAGCCAGCCAGGTCTCCCGCAAAAGTCCAGGTTTAGATTTCACTGCTCTTTTAAGTGCGATTTTCTATTTTATTTCTTCTTACTTTGATCTTTGTTAGGTCACTCTTGAAATTCTTGGAAGTTAGCTTTTTGTAAGATTCACAAAGTTTTTGTTACCGTATTTATTTTTGAGAGAGAGAGACAGAGAGAGAGTGAGCAGGGGAGGGACAGAGAGAGAGGGAGACACAGGGACTGAAGCAGTTTCCAGGCTCTGAGCTGTCAGCACAGAGGGGGACCCGTGGCTCTAACTCATAACCCGAGTGATGGTGACCTCAGCTCAAGTCAGACGCTGAACAGACTGAGCCTCCCATGTGCCCCTCTTAAGATGTTTACTTTCATAACATGTGGTATGGAGAGAATTCTTTACACTCTTTCTTCTATTAGCATATTTTAAATCAGACCTTGTCCTCACAGTGCTACTTTTCTTCTCTCCTGGTGGTTATGTTATGACGAGTCTTTATTTTCATTTCTTTTAAAATAGTTTGTAATCTTAGTTGTGTCAACCCTATCGTTAATTTGCATAACATGGTTTCGATTTCTCTCTTTCTTTCTTGCTGTTGTTGAGTGGGAAATCCAGCCTTTTGTTCAGTTATGGTTTTCAGGTCTCTCTCTCCTCATGTGGGAACATGTCTGCCTCATGCAGTTCCTTGGATCTCTGGGCAATAAGATCTTTCTAGAACCCACCTTTCAAAGTTTCTATTACCCCCCTTTTATTTACTTAAAAATTTTTTAAATGTTTATTTATATTTGAGAGAGTGAGAGCACAAGCAGCAGAAGGCCAGAGAGAGGGAGACACACATCTGAAGCAGGCTCCACGCCCCCAGCTGTCAGCACAGAGCCAGATGTGGGACTTGAACTCACCAACCGAGAGCTCTTGACCTTAGCCGAAGTCGGATGCTTAACCCACTGAGCCACCTAGGCACCCTCCTGAATCCTACTTCTGATCCAAGGAATATTGACCTAAAAACGAAGCTCCAAACTCAAAACAGATGACTTTGTTTGTGAATAAGGGAGGAATTGCAATTTGAAACGGGCAAAGTGAGGCAAGCCACAGGTGGGTGAGTTGAGGGCGTGGCGGAGGCTGTGTTAATGAGCTGGGAATCCAAAGAGGGGAGAGGCACTCAGAATCTGCTAGAATAAAAACAGAGACCAGCTTTGAAAATTCCCCCAGCAGACAAAAGCAATCCAATCATCCAAATGCAGTTCACTTGGGCTTCTTTGGTGAGACCGACCTGATCGGGGGCATTTCCTGTTCACGTGTCTGGACACCGTAGGTGCATCAACACATCACGAGGGTCACACAAGGCAACCCCTGACCAATTCCCTATCATTTCAGACGATGTCAACGTTATCAGTTTTCTGTAAATCGGGCACTTACGGAAAATCAGCCCCGTAGTTCTCACACGTTGTTTTCCTAAGTGCAGAGCACGTACGCAGGGGATATTTCCTTTTGGGTCCTCTGGGTCCATTTGAGGTTGGAATTCTTCCCCAAAGTTGCAAAGGACACAAAATGAAAGAGAAAAAGAGATGAGAGAAAAAACGTGGATATAATGATGGACAAAACAGGCAGGTGACAATTTTAAATAAATACAGTCGGTGCTTTCGGGGACACCTGGGTGGCTTAGTCGATTCAGTGTCAGACTATGGGTTTCGGCTCAGGTATGATCCCACCTTCTCGTGAGTTAGAGCCCCACATGGGGCTCGGTGGGGGGCAGCCCACAGCCTGCTTGGGATTCTCTCTGTCTCCCTCTCTCTCTGCCCCTCCGAGACTTGTGATGTCTCTGTCTCTATAAATAAATAAATAAATAAATAAATAAATAAACTTGAAAATAAAATCAAAGAAGGGGCTCCTGGGTGGTTCAGTCGGTTGAGCGGCTGAGTTCAACTCAGGTTATGCTCTTGCAGTCCGTGCGTTCGAGCCCCGCATCGGGTTCTGTGCTGACTGTTTGGAACCTGCAGCCGGCTTGGAATTCCGTGTCTCCCTCTCTCTCTGCCCCCCTCCATTTGCACTCTGTGTCTCTCTATCTTTCAAACATGAATAATTAAAAAAAAAAAAAAGAAAAAAAAGAAAATAAAAGGTACTTTCAAATGTCGTCAGACTGGAAATTTTACTGCACTTTCTCCAGGAAATATGCAGCATGAAACAGATGAGTTCGGAAAAAAAAAAAAAAGTTAACTAAAAGACTACTAGCAAATCACGATTTCCTTCCACTGAATGCACAGATAGTATTGATGGGTTCTAAACAGATACAGAAGCTCCATGTACCTGAGACGAGCCTGAAAGATACTTCACTCTTGCCTCCTTTCCTCTCCCTTGTTTAGAGATTTAGGGTCCTGTTAAAGCCTAATATGGAACAGTCAGTTATCCCTGTACTATCGACGCTATCCATTGCATTTAATCTTTTATCACTGTGTTGAAAAGCAGTCTTCGCAAAGGCCAGGGCCAGCAGGGTTGAGGAAATAGGGTAGGAGAGACAAGTCAGAGTATCAGAGAAAGGTTTAATCTCTTTTGATGTGTGACAAACACGTGCATCAGAAGGTGGATTTAAATTTTGTTACGTTCCTGTATTTCAAAGGATTCGAGAAACAGGCAGTGGGACTAAGGTATCAACCGATTTTAGCAGAGCACATCCACAGTAAGAAACGCATTTTACGCACATATGCATGAATACGTACATACAACTGAAGACAGCCATGGCTAAGCAGTCGTTACACAGTTATGAGCAATGCACGTGGACATTTCTGGGTGTGATTTTCTAAAGTGATATCAGGCTCTGTTAATACGTTGTGATCTTGAGTTTAACAAACACTGCCTTCGATGAAAGATTAGAGGTAGACCACTAGGAATTGAGGTGAGTGCTAATGACAACAAAGCGACGGGTAAACATGGCTCCTTGAAGGGCATTCAACCCACACGTATGTGTATCCAATGAAACCACCCAAGGGAAATCTACATGCCTCTTAGCCCCGGAGTCTGGCAGGAATCCTCCCCATTGGAGATTAATAAAAATGTTTAAAAACGGGGACTATAAAAAGAAACAGTGTTAAATATGAAGAAGGAGGATCATACACTCAGAAAAGAGCTCAGTTTTTTAAATGATGTACTACATAAATTGGATAGAAATTTAAAGTGAAAACTGCTCATCGTCAAGAGAGCAGAACTCAAAGACAAGATCTCCATGGGACAGGGACCAAAGGCTTGGAAAGAACAGACCATGGGTCTAGAAAAAGTAGATAAAGTAGGACCTGAGTGGCTCAGTCGGTTAATCATCTGCCTTCTGCTCCAGTCATGATATCGTGATTCATGAGTGGTCCAGAACCCCACGTGAGGTTCTGTACTAACATCTCAGAGCCAGGAGATTGCTTCAGATTCTGTGTCCCTCTTTCTCTCTTTGGCCCTCCTCTGCTTGCTCTTTGTCTCTGTCTCTTTCTCAAAATTAATAAACATTAAATGTAAAAAATGGAAAAGAGAAGAAATACTCGAAAATATAAGAGAAGAAAAAAACGTCAGCGTTAAAATATCTGTCCTGTCTATATTCATTCATTTTGTAAAAAGTGTTTACCAACAATAGCCAAAGTAAGGAAAGAGCCCAAATGTCCATCGACAGATGAATGGATAAAGGAGATGTGATATATATATACAATGGAGTAATACATTGATGTGATAAATATATACAATGGAGTATTACAAAACGTAGGAGACTCTTAAATAGGGAGAACGAACAGGGGATTATCGGAGGGATTGTGGGAGGGGGGATGGGCTAAATGGGCAAGGGGCATTAAGGAATCTCCTCCTGAAATCATGGTTGCACTATATGCTAATTAACTTGTCTGAAATTAAAAAAAAAAAAAGTGCTTCACTGCATCTAATTTGATGAGAATTTTTTAAAATGTGAAAGTTGCTGTAGAGCATCACATATTTTCCTTAGCACCTATCGGCATTATCACCGGGACTTGTCTTCCTCAGTTTATAGTGTTAATTTGCAACCTAAACAGATAATGTTAATTGATTCCTATATGCTGAACCGTTCTTGAATTCCTGCAATAAAGTGTACTTCTTCCTAATATATTGCTTTTCTTTTTTATATTTTTTTGAGAGGGAGCGAGACTGGGCCCAGGTGAGCCAGGGGAAGGGGGTGGGGAGAGAGAAGCTGGGCTCACAGGAAGTTGGGCTGGAGCTCACGAACCATGAGATCATGACTTGAGCCCAGGTCAGAGGCTTAACCGACTAAGCCATTCCAGAGCCCCTAACACATTACTTTTCTAAGCAACCTTTAAGATCTTAACAAATCTATGTTAATCAATATGATTTGTCTGTAGTTTTGTTGAAGGGTTTAGAACAATTTCGTTTGTAGTGTTTCTTTATTTTTGGGAGAGAGAGACCAAGAGTGTAAGCGGGGGAGGGCAGAGAGACAGGGAGACACAGAATGTGAAGCAGGCTTCAGGCTCTGAACTGTCAGCAGTGTCCCTCCATGTGGCGATCAAACTTACCAACCATGAGATTATGACCTAAGGTGAAGTCAGAAGCTTAACTGACTCAACCACCCAGGTGCCCGGGGGAGACAGGAACTTTAGTTGATTTCCTTGTAGGATCTCAGTTGGCTGAGCCTGATAAAAATACTCGAAAAACTTGTATCGCCTTGACAAAAACACTGCCATTGTATTGGTTGACAGAGTAAACACATAAATTCTTAGGAGGTTATCAAATATTTTAAAGCCAACTCTGCAATGCCAAATTTGTATTTTCTTTCTGAAATCAAAATTCTGGAAGGGAACAACAGACAATATGAACTGAAGAATTCTTTTGTAGCTAGCTTCTCAATAGTTACGGTTACACTCAGTCTTCCTGGGCTCTGCTACGAATCTTCCTAAAATTTAGGTGCGGGGTCCATATGACTGTGTTTGGGAACTAGACTCTGAAGGGAAAATTCACTTATCCAGGGAGTTTACACATGACTTCCATAAATGGGCCTCAGGGATTCAAGGTACCCACAGAAAACGTATGCACTCAAATCAAAGTGGGAGTATCATCTTCATGGTAAAAGAGTCTGGAAGGTCCTCATGTTATCAGGGATAAAGGTGAGAGCCAAGCTTCCTGTAACGACTTGATGGATTTGATTTGGTGAATGCTAATGCGATTTCCTTGCCTTTAAAAACAGAAGTCTCCAGGTGGAAATCTGTCTTCAGCCATTTCAAGGATGGAGAGCTTACCATGCCAGGTGGGTTATCGTTTTTTCCCGGGAGTTAGAGGAAAATGGGACTAGCAGAAAACGATTATGCAGGTTGTAGAATACTTTGAGGGCCAAGAAGCATCCTGGAGATGCCTAGGGGAGTTTTGACCTTGGGCACGTGGAAATATTAGTGAGTCCATGTCGAGGGTTTGCTTCACACGGAGGGGCTGTTGCATGAAGGAAAGATTAGTATTGAACTAGGGCACCGCTTAATACTTGGGGGAATTACCTAGAATTGTAAAGGTGCTTGTGAGGAGTATGGGAGTATAACAATGGAGGCTGGATTGTCTGCAACTGTATTGGATGTTTCATGAGCCAAATGCTGGGCCCAGAGTCACAGCGGGTGGCATCAGGGCAAAGCCATAGACTGTGCAATTGTCTCCAACTTGCCTTCAAGGACCTAACTGCCTACCGGTGTCCCGACTAAAACGTATCAGATACCATTAAAGTTTGTGGAGATTACAGCCTTAGTTTCAGTTCACCTTCCGGGTGACAGTATTCAGCCAAAAGACCCTCACAAATGTCGCCTTTGGTCGTCCACCATGTCTAAGAAATCTGTCTGCTCCAGTGGGCTCAGAAGTCCCACCATATTGAAAATCTTCTCCATTTTGTTTTCCAGAATCGTTCAATGGAAATTCCCTTGAACATACGTCAAAGAGAGGATATCTCCCATACAGGTATTCTTTTGACAACACTGTCCTTCTCTTTAGAATTTGTGTGTGTTATTCCTTTAAGCTGTTGCCTTTAAGATCCTTAATGTGTATCTATTGACCTTTCAACACTTCTCTGCTGGTTAGGCAAAGGAAGAACTCGATGCCAAGGACAAGACTATGTGTTTAAATATGAGAGCTTTTAGCCTTGTAGGAATTGAAATCTTTACTTGTCTTTTACTCTAAGACCTGAGTGAATATATCGCTCTCAGATGATACCTGTATCCCTCAGGTTTTTTTTTTTTTTTTAATTGTTTATTTGTGTCGGGTTGGGCGGGGGGAGAGGGCAGGAGAGGGAGGGGGAGAGAAAAAACCAAACAAACTCCATGTTGTCAGTGCAAAGGTGGACGCGGGCTGGATCCCAAGAACTGTGAGATCATGACCTTACTGGAAACCAAGAGTCAGACGCTTAATGACTGAGACACCCAGGCGCCCCTCTCTCTTTGTTATCGAACTGTTTTCTGCTCTGTTTTCCATAGCACGCATCCATGGCTTAACTCTAATTCATGACGTAGGGGTATTACTGAGTGTTGTAAAAGAGGAATATGTTTTGGGAAATCTATTTTCCTCGGAGTCTCCAAATCTCAGCATTTCTTTTCTGTATTATCAGATAAACCTGTTGTTGGTGATGAGTTTCTAGCCCAGTTTCTCCAAAACTATGAAATCGAAGATGATATTAAAATGCTGTTGGAGATGCCAGCAAATGGAGAAAAAGAAAGGACAGGAAAGGAAGATGTGTGTCAAGCTCCTTCACGAGGTTTGTGTGTGTCTCTAAGGGGTTTGGAAGACGACTGGGGTGGGGCAAAAGTTAGGGATGAGACATCAGAGACCAGATGTATTTTTGGTTTCGTGCATTTGCTTAGGACAGATTTCGGGATTTTAGCCTCTATCAGTTGGATTGTTCACGCACATAGTCACTCTTTCATGTATATGTTTCTACACGGGTGGGGGTGGATCTTAATCTCAAATATCCCCGAGTCTGGAAAAACTGACCTTCTTCATTTCCCCTTCAGAGCTGGCTTTCTTTGAAGTGTCAGATTGGAAGCTGAATGATCAGGAGGCAGAGAAAACATCGCTGGTTCCTGAGCGGGACCAGGATGGAATGTGGGAATCAAGAACCGAGAAGAAACTCAGGAAAACTCGCCACCATGGCCGGAAAAAGGTAAGGCCGATGGCAACTCGTGCGGAAAATTCATCTCTCCAAAATGGCCATTTGTCTTGATGTCAGAGGTCTCCTTCCAAGGAGAATTGCCTCTAACTTGGTATTATTAGGAAAGAAAAGAGAGTCGCTTCAAGTAGTTGCAATTTCCCAGAGTTGTACTCATCTGGAGAGTACAGCAACATGAACATTTTGCAGTGACGAAAACGTGGACAATGAAAGAATAGAGTTTCCAAAATTTTGAATGAAATAAGATTGAATAATACGTCCCATTTGATTGTCTTTTCCTTAAGGTAATCTCGCACCATAAAAAGAGGAGACAGTTTCTCAAAATGTTGTACGAAACAATGGAAGAAGTGAAGAGCTGTGTGAGTACTCCAAACCTGCTCCATGGTCACTGAATTCTGTCTTTTTCCAACACCTTTATGTGTTTCTTTGGCTTGACCAGCGGCCATGGGCTGAGATTCACATGGACAATGAAACCCATAAGACACAACAGTCTTTGTGTTGCCCAATTTATTTACTTTTTAAAAAATACATATATTGTTAAACTTTATTTATTTCTTTTGAGGGAGAGAGAGGGAGAGAGGTGACATGCCTGCTAGGGCATGAGTGGGGGAGGAGCAGAGAGAGAGAGAGAGAGAGAGAACGCCAAACAGTCTCCATGTTGTCAGCCCAGATCCGGACGTAGGGCTCGAACTCTAAAGCATTAGGTTATGAACGTGAGCTGAAACCAAGATCTGGGGGCTTAACCAACACAGCTTCCAGGCATCCCTGTCTGTCTGAGTGTTGTGATGCAAAGTCTTACAAATACGAATCTTATCTCTTGTGTTCATCTTGAGAATACCGTGAGAGTATATAGAACACACGTGTCAGGTCACTGAAGAGAATATTTCTTTTCACACTTTGTTTCTGAAGTGTGGACTTTATCCAAGTCTCCAGCTGCCCACAGCACCCCGGAGGTGCACAATTAATTTTAACTTGTTTTAAACCTTTCTTCCAGGAAGAACTTGTTTCAAATATGCTACATGCTCTGGAATGACCACTGCCTGTAGATCAGCCACTGGAAATATTCGTGGACTTCCTTTCCTTGACTCAAGATTTCAGAGAGTGCAACACTGTGAATACGTGTTACTTTTGTCTACCTCGACCTGGGCTTACTTGTCACCAGCGCCATTAGAGGTCTGACGGCTGCATCGAAATTTGAGAAATGATGTTTTAAAGGCAACTGCAATTGTGATAAGTGGAGAGTCCAATGAATATACGGTGTTGTTATAAGAGGTTGTACCAAAAGGTGTCTTGATGTTCAATGATTATTGTATCTGTAAATAAAATGTATTTTTTTGATGTGTGGCTGGATTGTATTTGATTGCATTTTAGGTAGAATAGTTCCCCTCTACTCCTACTTGGTATTGATTAGTTTTCGTTGTTGGGGCCATATCTGGGCGTTTTGGCATTAAGCTGCCTTGATGAAATGAAGGCGAGTCCCTTGTTGGGATAACAGTTGACATATTATTGTAAGTGCCCAGCTCTGTAAAGGTTAAGTATGGAACTCAGGTAGGAAGCCATGTCTAGGTGACTCTATTTGTGTAGCAATCTTGGTGATCTTTTCTGGGTATGGAATCTGTTCTAGTTTTTGATTACCTTGTGTCAAGTGTAGCCATTTACTTTATACTAGGAAGAGTCTACATTTGAAAAAAAGAATTTTAACAAGTATTGATTTTTGACTACAGAGAGAGAGAGAGCGAGCGAGAATAGGTGGGGGGAGGGGCAGAGAGAGAGGGAGACACAGAATTTGAAGTAGGCTCCAGGTTCCGAGGTGTCAGCACGGAGCCCGACTCCGGGCTCGAACTCACAAACCTGGAGATCATGACCTGAGCCGACTTAAGAGGCTTAACTGCCTCAGCCAGCCAGGTCTCCCGGAAAAGTCCAGGTTTAGATTTCACTGCTCTTTTAAGTGCGATTTTCTATTTTATTTCTTCTTACTTTGATCTTTGTTAGGTCACTCTTGAAATTCTTGGAAGTTAGCTTTTTGTAAGATTCACAAAGTTTTTGTTATCGTATTTATTTTTGAGAGAGAGAGACAGAGAGAGAGTGAGCAGGGGAGGGACAGAGAGAGAGGGAGACACAGGGACTGAAGCAGTTTCCAGGCTCTGAGCTGTCAGCACAGAGGGGGACCCGTGGCTCTAACTCATAACCCGAGTGATGGTGACCTCAGCTCAAGTCAGACGCTGAACAGACTGAGCCTCCCATGTGCCCCTCTTAAGATGTTTACTTTCATAACATGTGGTATGGAGAGAATTCTTTACACTCTTTCTTCTATTAGCATATTTTAAATCAGACCTTGTCCTCAGAGTGCTACTTTTCTTCTCTCCTGGTGGTTATGTTATGACGAGTCTTTATTTTCATTTCTTTTTAAATAGTTTGTATTCTTAGTTGTGTCAACCCTATCGTTAATTTGCATAACATGGTTTCGATTTCTCTCTTTCTTTCTTGCTGTTGTTGAGTGGGAAATCCAGCCTTTTGTTCAGTTATGGTTTTCAGGTCTCTCTCTCCTCATGTGGGAACATGTCTGCCTCATGCAGTCCATGGATCTCTGGGCAATAAGATCTTTCTAGAACCCACCTTTCAAAGTTTCTATTACCCCCCTTTTATTTACTTAAAAAATTTTTAAATGTTTATTTATTTATTTATTTATTTTTTTTTTAATTTTTTTTTTCAACGTTTTTTATTTATTTTTGGGACAGAGAGAGACAGAGCATGAACGGGGGAGGGGCAGAGAGAGGGAGACACAGAATCGGAAACAGGCTCCAGGCTCCGAGCCATCAGCCCAGAGCCTGACGCGGGGCTCGAACTCACGGACCGCGAGATCGTGACCTGGCTGAAGTCGGACGCTTTACCGACTGCGCCACCCAGGCACCCCTGTTTATTTATTTTTGAGAGAGTGAGAGCACAAGGAGCAGAAGGCCAGAGAGAGGGAGACACACATCTGAAGCAGGCTCCACGCCCCCAGCTGTCAGCACAGAGCCAGATGTGGGACTTGAACTCACCAACCGAGAGCTCTTGACCTTAGCCGAAGTCGGATGCTTAACCCACTGAGCCACCTAGGCACCCTCCTGAATCCTACTTCTGATCCAAGGAATATTGACCTAAAAACGAAGCTCCAAACTCAAAACAGATGACTTTGTTTGGCAATAAGGGAGGAATTGCAATTTGAAACGGGCAAAGTGAGGCAAACCACAGGTGGGTGAGTTGAGGGCGTGGCGGAGGCTGTGTTAATGAGCTGGGAATCCAAAGAGGGGAGAGGCACTCAGAATCTGCTAGAATAAAAACAGAGACCAGCTTTGAAAATTCCCCCAGCGGACAAAAGCAATCCAATCATCCAAATGCAGTTCACTTGGGCTTCTTTGGTGAGACCCACCTGATCGGGGGCGTTTGTTGTTCACGTGTCTGGACACCGTAGGTGCATCAACACATCACGAGGGTCACACAAGGCAACCCCTGACCAATTCCCTATCATTTCAGACAATGTCAACGTTATCAGTTTTCTGTAAATCGGGCACTTATGGAAAATCAGCCCCGTAGTTCTCACACGTTGTTTTCCTAAGTGCAGAGCACGTACGCAGGGGATATTTCCTTTTGGGTCCTCTGGGTCCATTTGAGGTTGGAATTCTTCCCCAAAGTTGCAAAGGACACAAAATGAAAAAGAGATGAGAGAAAAAACGTGGATATAATGATGGACAAAACAGGCAGGTGACAATTTTAAATAAATACAGTCGGTGCTTTCGGGGACACCTGGGTGGCTTAGTCGATTCAGTGTCAGACTATGGGTTTCGGCTCAGGTATGATCCCACCTTCTCGTGAGTTAGAGCCCCACATGGGGCTCGGTAGGGGAAGCCCACAGCCTGCTTGGGATTCTCTCTGTCTCCCTCTCTCTCTGCCCCTCTGAGACTTGTGATGTCTCTATCTCTATAAATAAATAAATAAATAAATACATAAATAAACTTAAAAATAAAATCAAAGGAGGGGCGCCTGGGTGGCTCAGTCGGTTGAGCGGCTGACTCGACTCAGGTCACGCTCTTGCAGTCGGTGAGTTCGAGCCCCGCATCGGGTTCTGTGCTGACAGTTTGGAACCTGCAGCCTGCTTGGAATTCCGTGTCTCCCTCTCTCTCTGCCCCCCTCCATTTGCACTCTGTGTCTCTCTATCTTTCAAACATGAATAATTAAAAAAAAAAGAAAAAGAAATAAAATAACAGGTACTTTCAAATGTTGTCTGTCCGGAAATTTTACTGCAGTTTCTCCAAGAAATATGCAGCATGAAAGAGATGAGTTTGGGGGAAAAAAAAAAAAGTTAACTAAAAGACTACTAGCAAATCACGATTTCCTTCCACTGAATGCACAGATAGTGATGATGGGTTCTACACAGATACAGAAGCTCCATCTACCTGAGACGAGCCTGAAAGATACTTCACTCTTGCCTCCTTTCCTCTCCCTTGTTTAGAGATTTAGGGTCCTGTTAAAGCCTAATATGGAACAGTCAGTTATCCCTGTACTATCGACGCTATCCATTGCATTTAATCTTTTATCACTGTGTTGAAAAGCAGTCTTCGCAAAGGCCAGGGCCAGCAGCGTTGAAGAAATAGGGTAGGAGAGACGCGTCAGAGTATCAGAGAAAGTTTTAATCTCTTTTGATGTGTGACAAACACGTGCATCAGAAGGTGGATTTAAATTTTGTTACGTTCCTGTATTTCAAAGGATTCGAGAAACAGGCAGTGGGACTAAGGTATCAACCGATTTTAGCAGAGCACATCCACAGTAAGAAACGCATTTTACGCACATACGCATGAATACGTACATACAACTGAAGACAGCCATGGCTAAGCAGTCGTTACACAGTTACGTGCAATGCACATGGACATTTCTGGGTGTGATTTTCTAAAGTGATATCAGGATCCGTTAATACGTTGTGATCTTGAGTTTAACAAACACTGCCTTCGATGAAAGATTAGAGGTAGACCACTAGGAATTGAGTTGAGTGCTAATGACAACAAAGCGACGGGTAAACATGGCTCCTTGAAGGGCATTCAACCCACACGTATGTGTATCCAATGAAACCACCCAAGGGAAATCTACATGCCTCTTAGCCCCGGAGTCTGGCAAGAATCCTTCCCATTGGAGATTAATAAAAATGTTTAAAATGGCGATTATAAAAAGAAACAGTGTTAAATATGAAGAAGGAGGATCATACACTCAGAAAAGAGCTCAGTTTTTTAAATGATGTACTACATAAATTGGATAGAAATTTAAAATGAAAACTGCTCATCGTCAAGAGAGCAGAACTCAAAGACATGATCTCCATGGGACAGGGACCAAAGGCTTGGAAAGAATAGACCATGGGTCTAGAAAAAGTAGATAAAGTAGGACCTGAGTGGCTCAGTCGGTTAATCATCTGCCTTCTGCTCCAGTCATGATATCGTGGTTCATGAGTGGTTCAGAACCCCACGTGAGGTTCTGTGCTAACAGCTCAGAGCCAGGAGATTGCTTCAGATTCTGTGTCCCTCTTTCTCTCTTTGGCCCTCCTCTGCTCGCTCTTTGTCTCTGTCTCTTTCTCAAAATTAATAAACATTAAATGTAAAAAATGGAAAAGAGAAGAAATACTCGAAAATATAAGAGAAGAAAAAATACGTCAGCATTAAAATATCTGTCCTGTCTATATTCATTCATTTTGTAAAAAGTGTTTACCAACAATAGCCAAAGTAAGGAAAGAGCCCAAATGTCCATCGACAGATGAATGGATAAAGGAGATGTGCTATATATATACAATGGAGTAATACATTGATGTGATAAATATATACAATGGAGTATTACAAAACGTAGGAGACTCTTAAATAGGGAGAACGGACAGATGGGTTATTGGAGGGATTGTGGGAGGGGGGATGGGCTAAATGGGCAAGGGGCATTAAGGAATCTCCTCCTGAAATCATGGTTGCACTATATGCTAATTAACTTGTCTGAAATTTAAAAAAAAAAAAGTGCTTCACTGCATCTAATTTGATGAGAATTTTTTAAATTCTTTTAAATTTTTTAAAATGTGAAAGTTGCTGTAGAGCATCACATATTTTCCTTAGCACCTATCGGCATTATCACCGGGACTTGTCTTCCTCAGTTTATAGTGTTAATTTGAAACCTAAACAGATAATGTTAATTGATTCCTATATGCTGAACTGTTCTTGAATTCCTGCAGTAAAGTGCACTTCTTCCTAATATATTGCTTTTCTTTTGTATATTTTTTTGAGAGGGAGCGAGACTGGGCCCAGGTGAGCCAGGGGAAGGGGGTGGGGAGAGAGAAGCTGGGCTCACAGGAAGTTGGGCTGGAGCTCACTAACCATGAGACCATGAATTGAGCCCAAGTCAGAGGCTTAATCGACTAAGCCAGTCCGGAGCCTCTAACACATTACTCTTCTAAGCAACCTTTTAAGATCTTAACAAATCTATGTTAATCAATATGATTCGTCTGTAGTTTCGTTGAAGGGTTTAAAACAATTTCTTTTTTAGTGTTTCTTATTTTTGGGAGAGAGAGACAAAGAGTGTAAGCGGGGGAGGGCAGAGAGAGAGGGAGACACAGAATGTGAAGCCGGCTCTAGGCTCTGAACTGTCAGCACAGAGTCCCTCCCACATGGGGATCAAACTTACCAACCATGAGATTATGACCTAAGCTGAAGTCAGAAGCTTAACTGACTGAGCCAACCAGGTGCTCAGGAGACAGGAACTTTAGTTGATTTCTTTGTAGGATCTCAGTTGGCTGAGCCTGTTAAAAATACTCGAAAAACTTGTATCGCCTTGACAAAAACACTGCCATTGTATTGGTTGACAGAGTAAACACATAAATTCTTAGGAGGTTATCAAATATTTTAAAGCCAACTCTGCAATGCCAAATTTGTATTTTTTTTCTGAAATCAAAATTCTAGAAGGGAACAACAGACAATTTGAACTGAAGAATTCTTTTGTAGCTAGCTTCTCAATAGTTACGGTTACACTCAGTCTTCCTGGGCTCTGCTACGAATCTTCCTAAAATTTAGGTGTGGGGTCCATATGACTGTGTTTGGGAACTAGACTCTGAAGGGAAAATTCACTTATCCAGGGAGTTTACACATGACTTCCATAAATGGGCCTCAGGGATTCAAGGTACCCACAGAAACGTATGCACTCAAATCAAAGTGGGAGTATCATCTTCATGGTAAAAGAGTCTGGAAGGTCCTCATGTTATCAGGATAAAGGTGAGAGCCAAGCTTCCTGTAACGACTTGATGGATTTGATTGGTGAATGCTAATGCGATTTCCTTGCCTTTAAAAACAGAAGTCTCCAGGTGGAAATCTGTCTTCAGCCATTTCAAGGATGGAGAGCTTACCATGCCAGGTGGGTTATCGTTTTCTCCCGGGAGTTAGAGGAAAATGGGACTAGCAGAAAACGATTATGCAGGTTGTAGAATACTTTGAGGGCCAAGAAGCATCCTGGAGATGCCTAGGGGAGTTTTGACCTTGGGCACGTGGAAATATTAGTGAGTCCATGTCGAGGGTTTGCTTCACACGGAGGGGCTGTTGCATGAAGGAAAGATTAGTATTGAACTAGGGCACCACTTAATACTTGTGGGAATTACCTAGAATTGTAAAGGTGCTTGTGAGGAGTATGGGAGTATAACAATGGAGGCTGGATTGTCTGCAACTGTATTGGATGTTTCATGAGCCAAATGCTGGGCCCAGAGTCACAGCGGGTGGCATCAGGGCAAAGCCATAGACTGTGCAATTGTCTCCAACTTGCCTTCAAGGACCTAACTGCCTACGAGTGTCCCGACTAAAACGTATCAGATACCATTAAAGTTTGTGGAGATTACAGCCTTAGTTTCAGTTCACCTTCCGGGTGACAGTATTCAGCCAAAAGACCCTCACAAATGTCGCCTTTGGTCGTCCACCATGTCTAAGAAATCTGTCTGCTCCAGTGGGCTCAGAAGTCCCACCATATTGAAAATCTTCTCCATTTTGTTTTCCAGAATCGTTCAATGGAAATTCCCTTGAACATACGTCAAAGAGAGGATATCTCCCATACAGGTATTCTTTTGACAACACTGTCCTTCTCTTTAGAATCTGTGTGTGTTATTCCTTTAAGCTGTTGCCTTTAAGATCCTTAATGTGTATCTATTGACCTTTCAACACTTCTCTGCTGGTTAGGCAAAGGAAGAACTCGATGCCAAGGACAAGACTATGTGTTTAAATGTGAGAGCTTTTAGCCTTGTAGGAATCGAAATCTTTACTTGTCTTTTACTCTAAGACCTGAGTGAATATATCGCTCTCAGATGATACCTGTATCCCTCAGGTTTTTTTTTTTTTTTTTAATTGTTTATTTGTGTCGGGGTGGGCGGGGTGAGAGGGCAGGAGAGGGAGGGGGAGAGAAAAAACCAAACAAACTCCATGTTGTGAGTGCAAAGGTGGACGCGGGCTGGATCCCAAGAACTGTGAGATCATGACCTTACTGGAAACCAAGAGTCAGACGCTTAATGACTGAGACACCCAGGCGCCCCTCTCTCTTTGTTATCGAACTGTTTTCTGCTCTGTTTTCCATAGCACGCATCCATGGCTTAACTCTAATTCATGACGTAGGGGTATTACTGAGTGTTGTAAAAGAGGAATATGTTTTGGGAAATCTATTTTCCTCGGAGTCTCCAAATTTCAGCATTTCTTTTCTGTATGATCAGATAAACCCGTTGTTGGCGATGAGTTTCTAGCCCAGTTTCTCCAAAACTATGAAATCGAAGATGATATTAAAATGCTGTTGGAGATGCCAGCAAATGGAGAAAAAGAAAGGACAGGAAAGGAGGATGTGTGTCAAGCTCCTTCACGAGGTTTGTCTGAGTCTCTAAGAGGTTTGGAAGACGACTGGGGTGGGGCAAAAGTTAGGGATGAGACATCAGAGACCAGATGTATTTTTGGTTTCGTGCATTTGCTTAGGACAGATTTCGGGATTTTAGCCTCTATCAGTTGGATTGTTCACGCACATAGTCACTCTTTCATGTATATATTTCTACACGGGTGGGGGTGGATCTTAATCTCAAATATCCCCGAGTCTGGAAAAACTGACCTTCTTCATTTCCCCTTCAGAGCTGGCTTTCTTTGAAGTGTCAGATTGGAAGCTGAATGATCAGGAGGCAGAGAAAACATCGCTGGTTCCTGAGCGGGACCAGGATGGAATGTGGGAATCAAGAACCGAGAAGAAACTCAGGAAAACTCGCCACCATGGCCGGAAAAAGGTAAGGCCGATGGCAAGTCGTGCGGAAAATTCATGTCTCCAAAATGGCCATGTGTCTTGATGTCAGAGGTCTCCTTCCAAGGAGAATTGCCTCTAACTTGGTATTAGGAAAGAAAAGAGAGTCGCTTCAAGTAGTTGCAATTTCCCAGAGTTGTACTCATCTGGAGAGTACAGCAACATGAACATTTTGCAGTGACGAAAACGTGGACAATGAAAGAATAGAGTTTCCAAAATTTTGAATGAAATAAGATTGAATAATACGTCCCATTTGATTGTCTTTTCCTTAAGGTAATCTCGCACCATAGAAAGAGGAGACAGTTTCTCAAAATGTTGTACGAAACAATGGAAGAAGTGAAGAGCTGTGTGAGTACTCCCAACCTGCTCCATGGTCACTGAATTCTGTCTTTTTCCAACACCTTTATGTGTTTCTTTGCGGTTTCTTTGGCTTGACCAGCGGCCGTGGGCTGAGATTCACATGGACAATGAAACCCATAAGACACAACAGTCTTTGTCCTGCCCAATTTATTTACTTTTTAAAAAATACCTATATTGTTAAACTTTATTTATTTCTTTTGAGAGAGAGAGAGGGAGAGAGGTGACATGCCTGCTAGGGCATGAGTGGGGGAGGGGCAGAGAGAGAGAGAGAGAGAACCCCAAACAGTCTCCATGTTGTCAGCCCAGAGCCGGACGTAGGGCTCGAACTCATAAAGCATTAGGTTATGACGTGAGCTGAAACCGAGATCTGGGGGCTTAACCAACACAGCTCCCAGGCATCCCTGTCTGTCTGAGTGTTGTGATGCAAAGTCTTACAAATACGAATCTTATCTCTTGTGTTCATCTTGAGAATACCGTGAGAGTATATAGAACACACGTGTCAGGTCACTGAAGAGAATATTTCTTTTCACACTTTGTTTCTGAAGTGTGGACTTTATCCAAGGCTCCAGCTGCCCACAGCACCCCGGAAGTGCACAATTAATTTTAACTTGTTTTAAACCTTTCTTCCAGGAAGAACTTGTTTCAAATATGCTACATGCTCTGAAATGACCACTGCCTGTAGATCAGCCACTGGAAATATTCGTGGACTTCCTTTCCTTGACTCAAGATTTCAGAGAGTGCAACACTGTGAATACGTGTTACTTTTGTCTACCTCGACCTGGGCTTACTTGTCACCAGCGCCATTAGAGGTCTGACGGCCGCATCGAAATTTGAGAAATGATGATTTAAAGGCAACTGCAATTGTGATAAGTGGAGAGTCCAATGAATATACGGTGTTGTTATAAGAGGTTGTACCAAAAGGTGTCTTGATGTTCAATGATTATTGTATCTGTAAATAAAATGTACTTTTTTGATGTGTGGCTGGATTGTATTTGATTGCATTTTAGGTAGAATAGTTCCCCTCTACTCCTACTTGGTATTGATTAGTTTTCGTTGTTGGGGCCATATCTGGGCGTTTTGGCATTAAGCTGCCTTGATGAAATGAAGGCGAGTCCCTTGTTGGGATAACAGTTGACATATTATTGTAAGTGCCCAGCTCTGTAAAGGTTAAGTATGGAACTCAGGTAGGAAGCCATGTCTAGGTGACTCTATTTGTGTAGCAATCTTGGTGATCTTTTCTGGGTATGGAATCTGTTCTAGTTTTTGATTACCTTGTGTCAAGTGTAGCCATTTACTTTATACTAGGAAGAGTCTACATTTGAAAAAAAGAATTTTAACAAGTATTGATTTTTGACTACAGAGAGAGAGAGAGCGAGCGAGAATAGGTGGGGGGAGGGGCAGAGAGAGAGGGAGACACAGAATTTGAAGTAGGCTCCAGGTTCCGAGGTGTCAGCACGGAGCCCGACTCCGGGCTCGAACTCACAAACCTGGAGATCATGACCTGAGCCGACTTAAGAGGCTTAACTGCCTCAGCCAGCCAGGTCTCCCGGAAAAGTCCAGGTTTAGATTTCACTGCTCTTTTAAGTGCGATTTTCTATTTTATTTCTTCTTACTTTGATCTTTGTTAGGTCACTCTTGAAATTCTTGGAAGTTAGCTTTTTGTAAGATTCACAAAGTTTTTGTTATCGTATTTATTTTTGAGAGAGAGAGACAGAGAGAGAGTGAGCAGAGGAGGGACAGAGAGAGAGGGAGACACAGGAACTGAAGCAGTTTCCAGGCTCTGAGCTGTCAGCACAGAGGGGGACCCGTGGCTCTAACTCATAACCCGAGTGATGGTGACCTCAGCTCAAGTCAGACGCTGAACAGACTGAGCCTCCCATGTGCCCCTCTTAAGATGTTTAATTTCATAACATGTGGTATGGAGAGAATTCTTTACACTCTTTCTTCTATTAGCATATTTTAAATCAGACCTTGTCCTCAGAGTGCTACTTTTCTTCTCTCCTGGTGGTTGTGGTGTGACGAGTCTTTATTTTCATTTCTTTTAAAATAGTTTGTAATCTTAGTTGTGGCAACCCTATCGTTAATTTGCATAACACGGTTTCGATTTCTCTCTTTCTTTCTTGCTGTTGTTGAGTGGGAAATCCAGCCTTTTGTTCAGTTATGGTTTTCAGGTCTCTCTCTCCTCATGTGGGAACATGTCTGCCTCATGCAGTTCCATGGATCTCTGGGCAATAAGATCTTTCTAGAACCCACCTTTCAAAGTTTCTATTACCCCCCTTTTATTTACTTAAAAAAATTTTTTAAATGTTTATTTATTTTTGAGAGAGTGAGAGCACAAGCAGCAGAAGGCCAGAGAGAGGGAGACACACATCTGAAGCAGGCTCCACGCCCCCAGCTGTCAGCACAGAGCCAGATGTGGGACTTGAACTCACCAACTGAGAGCTCTTGACCTTAGCCGAAGTCGGATGCTTAACCCACTGAGCCACCTAGGCACCCTCCTGAATCCTACTTCTGATCCAAGGAATATTGTCCTAAAAAACAAGCTCCAAACTCAAAACAGATGACTTTGTTTGTGAATAAGGGAGGAATTGCAATTTGAAACGGGCAAAGTGAGGCAAGCCACAGGTGGGTGAGTTGAGGGCGTGGCGGAGGCTGTGTTAATGAGCTGGGAATCCAAAGAGGGGAGAGGCACTCAGAATCTGCTAGAATAAAAACAGAGACCAGCTTTGAAAATTCCCCCAGCGGACAAAAGCAATCCAATCATCCAAATGCAGTTCACTTGGGCTTCTTTGGTGAGACCCACCTGATCGGGGGCGTTTGTTGTTCACGTGTCTGGACACTGCAGGTGAATCAACACATCACGAGGGTCACGCAAGATAACCCCTGACCAATTCCCTATCATTTCAGACGATGTCAACGTTATCAGTTTTCTGTAAATCGGGCACTTACGGAAAATCAGCCCCGTAGTTCTCACACGTTGTTTTCCTAAGTGCAGAGCACGTACGCAGGGGATATTTCCTTTTGGGTCCTCTGGGTCCATTTGAGGTTGGAATTCTTCCCCAAAGTTGCAAAGGACACAAAATGAAAGAGAAAAAGAGATGAGAGAAAAAACGTGGATATAATGATGGACAAAACAGGCAGGTGACAATTTTAAATAAATACAGTCGGTGCTTTCGGGGACACCTGGGTGGCTTAGTCGATTCAGTGTCAGACTATGGGTTTCGGCTCAGGTATGATCCCACCTTCTCGTGAGTTAGAGCCCCACATGGGGCTCGGTGGGGGGCAGCCCACAGCCTGCTTGGGATTCTCTCTGTCTCTCTCTCTGCCCCTCCGAGACTTGTGATGTCTCTGTCTCTATAAATAAATAAATAAATAAATAAATAAATAAACTTGAAAATAAAATCAAAGAAGGGGCTCCTGGGTGGTTCAGTCGGTTGAGCGGCTGAGTTCAACTCAGGTTATGCTCTTGCAGTCCGTGAGTTCGAGCCCCGCATCGGGTTCTGTGCTGACTGTTTGGAACCTGCAGCCGGCTTGGAATTCCGTGTCTCCCTCTCTCTCTGCCCCCCTCCATTTGCACTCTGTGTCTCTCTATCTTTCAAACATGAATAATTAAAAAAAAAAAAAAAAGAAAAAAAAGAAAATAAAAGGTACTTTCAAATGTCGTCAGACCGGAAATTTTACTGCAGTCTCTCCAGGAAATATGCAGCATGAAACAGATGAGTTCGGAAAAAAAAAAAAAAGTTAACTAAAAGACTACTAGCAAATCACGATTTCCTTCCACTGAATGCACAGATAGTATTGATGGGTTCTAAACAGATACAGAAGCTCCATGTACCTGAGACGAGCCTGAAAGATACTTCACTCTTGCCTCCTTTCCTCTCCCTTGTTTAGAGATTTAGGGTCCTGTTAAAGCCTAATATGGAACAGTCAGTTATCCCTGTACTATCGACGCTATCCATTGCATTTAATCTTTTATCACTGTGTTGAAAAGCAGTCTTCGCAAAGGCCAGGGCCAGCAGCGTTGAGGAAATAGGGTAGGAGAGACAAGTCAGAGTATCAGAGAAAGGTTTAATCTCTTTTGATGTGTGACAAACACGTGCATCAGAAGGTGGATTTAAATTTTGTTACGTTCCTGTATTTCAAAGGATTCGAGAAACAGGCAGTGGGACTAAGGTATCAACCGATTTTAGCAGAGCACATCCACAGTAAGAAACGCATTTTACGCACATATGCATGAATACGTACATACAACTGAAGACAGCCATGGCTAAGCAGTCGTTACACAGTTATGAGCAATGCACGTGGACATTTCTGGGTGTGATTTTCTAAAGTGATATCAGGCTCTGTTAATACGTTGTGATCTTGAGTTTAACAAACACTGCCTTCGATGAAAGATTAGAGGTAGACCACTAGGAATTGAGGTGAGTGCTAATGACAACAAAGCGACGGGTAAACATGGCTCCTTGAAGGGCATTCAACCCACACGTATGTGTATCCAATGAAACCACCCAAGGGAAATCTACATGCCTCTTAGCCCCGGAGTCTGGCAGGAATCCTCCCCATTGGAGATTAATAAAAATGTTTAAAAACGGGGACTATAAAAAGAAACAGTGTTAAATATGAAGAAGGAGGATCATACACTCAGAAAAGAGCTCAGTTTTTTAAATGATGTACTACATAAATTGGATAGAAATTTAAAGTGAAAACTGCTCATCGTCAAGAGAGCAGAACTCAAAGACATGATCTCCATGGGACAGGGACCAAAGGCTTGGAAAGAACAGACCATGGGTCTAGAAAAAGTAGATAAAGTAGGACCTGAGTGGCTCAGTCGGTTAATCATCTGCCTTCTGCTCCAGTCATGATATCGTGGTTCATGAGTTCAAGCCCCACGTGAGGTTCTGTACTAACATCTCAGAGCCAGGAGATTGCTTCAGATTCTGTGTCCCTCTTTCTCCCTTTGGCCCTCCTCTGTTCGCTCTTTGTCTCTGTCTCTTCCTCAAAATTAATAAACATTAAATGTAAAAAATTGAAATGAGAATAAACACTCAAAAATAGAAGAGAAGAAAAAAACATCAGCGTTAAAATACCTGTCCTATCTATATTCATTCATTTTGTAAAAAGTGTTTACCAACAATAGCCAAAGTAAGGAAAGAGCCCAAATGTCCATCGACAGATGAATGGATAAAGGAGATGTGATATATATATACAATGGAGTAATGCATTGATGTGATAAATATATACAATGGAGTATTACAAAACGTAGGAGACTCTTAAATAGGGAGAACGAACAGGGGGTTATCGGAGGGATTGTGGGAGGTGGGATGGGCTAATAGGTCAAGGGGCATTAAGGAATCTCCTCCTGAAATCATGGTTGCACTTTATGCTAATTAACTTGTCTGAAATTTAAAAAAAAAAAAGTGCTTCACTGCATCTAATTTGATGAGAATTTTTTAAAATGTGAAAGTTGCTGTAGAGCATCACATATTTTCCTCTGACACCTATCGGCATTATCACCGGGACTTGTCTTCCTCAGTTTATAGTGTTAATTTACAACCTAAACAGATAATGTTAATTGATTCCTATATGCTGAACCGTTCTTGAATTCCTGCAATAAAGTGTACTTCTTCCTAATATATTGCTTTTCTTTTTTATATTTTTTTGAGAGGGAGCGAGACTGGGCCCAGGTGAGCCAGGGGAAGGGGGTGGGGAGAGAGAAGCTGGGCTCACAGGAAGTTGGGCTGGAGCTCACGAACCATGAGATCATGACTTGAGCCCAGGTCAGAGGCTTAACTGACTAAGCCATTCCGGAGCCCCTAACACATTACTTTTCTAAGCAACCTTTAAGATCTTAACAAATCTATGTTAATCAATATGATTTGTCTGTAGTTTTGTTGAAGGGTTTAGAACAATTTCGTTTGTAGTGTTTCTTTATTTTTGGGAGAGAGAGACAAAGAGTGTAAGCGGGCGGAGGGCAGAGAGAGAGGGAGACACAGAATGTGAAGCAGGCTTCAGGCTCTGAACTGTCAGCAGTGTCCCTCCATGTGGGGATCAAACTTACCAACCATGAGATTATGACCTAAGCTGAAGTCAGAAGCTTAACTGACTCAACCACCCAGGTGCCCGGGGGAGACAGGAACTTTAGTTGATTTCCTTGTAGGATCTCAGTTGGCTGAGCCTGATAAAAATACTCGAAAAACTTGTATCGCCTTGACAAAAACACTGCCATTGTATTGGTTGACAGAGTAAACACATAAATTCTTAGGAGGTTATCAAATATTTTAAAGCCAACTCTGCAATGCCAAATTTGTATTTTTTTTCTGAAATCAAAATTCTGGAAGGGAACAACAGACAATTTGAACTGAAGAATTCTTTTGAAGCTAGCTTCTCAATAGTTACGGTTACACTCAGTCTTCCTGGGCTCTGCTACGAATCTTCCTAAAATTTAGGTGCGGGGTCCATATGACTGTGTTTGGGAACTAGACTCTGAAGGGAGAATTCACTTATCCAGGGAGTTTACACATGACTTCCATAAATGGGCCTCAGGGATTCAAGGTACCCACAGAAAACGTATGCACTCAAATCAAAGTGGGAGTATCATCTTCATGGTAAAAGAGTCTGGAAGGTCCTCATGTTATCAGGATAAAGGTGAGAGCCAAGCTTCCTGTAAGGACTTGATGGATTTGATTGGTGAATGCTAATGCGATTTCCTTGCCTTTAAAAACAGAAGTCTCCAGGTGGAAATCTGTCTTCAGCCATTTCAAGGATGGAGAGCTTGCCATGCCAGGTGGGTTATCGTTTTTTTCCCAGGAGTTAGAGGAAAATGGGACTAGCAGAAAACGATTATGCAGGTTGTACAATACTTTGAGGGCCAAGAGGCATCCTGGAGATGCCTAGGGGAGTTTTGACCTTGGTCACGTGGAAATACTAGTGAGTCCATGTCGAGGGCATGCTTAACACGGAGGGGCTGTTGCATGAAGGAAAGATTAGTATTGAACTAGGGCACCGCTTAATACTTGGGGGCTCTCGAGAATTACCTAGAATTGTAAAGGTGCTTGTGAGGAGTATGGGAGTATAACAATGGAGGCTGGATTGTCTGCAACTGTATTGGATGTTTCATGAGCCAAATGCTGGGCCCAGAGTCACAGCGGGTGGCATCAGGGCAAAGCCATAGACTGTGCAATTGTCTCCAACTTGCCTTCAAGGACCTAACTGCCTACGGGTGTCCGGACTAAAACGTATCAGATACCATTAAAGTTTGTGGAGATTACAGCCTTAGTTTCAGTTCACCTTCCGGGTGACAGTATTCAGCCAAAAGACCCTCACAAATGTCGCCTTTGGTCGTCCACCATGTCTAAGAAATCTGTCTGCTCCAGTGGGCTCAGAAGTCCCACCATATTGAAAATCTTCTCCATTTTGTTTTCCAGAATCGTTCAATGGAAATTCCCTTGAACATACGTCAAAGAGAGGATATCTCCCATACAGGTATTCTTTTGACAACACTGTCCTTCTCTTTAGAATTTGTGTGTGTTATTCCTTTAAGCTGTTGCCTTTAAGATCCTTAATGTGTATCTATTGACCTTTCAACACTTCTCTGCTGGTTAGGCAAAGGAAGAACTCGATGCCAAGGACAAGACTATGTGTTTAAATATGAGAGCTTTTAGCCTTGTAGGAATTGAAATCTTTACTTGTCTTTTACTCTAAGACCTGAGTGAATATATCGCTCTCAGATGATACCTGTATCCCTCAGGTTTTTTTTTTTTTTTAATTGTTTATTTGTGTCGGGGTGGGCGGGGGGAGAGGGCAGGAGAGGGAGGGGGAGAGAAAAAACCAAACAAACTCCATGTTGTCAGTGCAAAGGTGGACGCAGGCTGGATCCCAAGAACTGTGAGATCATGACCTTACTGGAAACCAAGAGTCAGACGCTTAATGACTGAGACACCCAGGCGCCCCTCTCTCTTTGTTATCGAACTGTTTTCTGCTCTGTTTTCCATAGCACGCATCCATGGCTTAACTCTAATTCATGACGCAGGGGTATTACTGAGTGTTGTAAAAGAGGAATATGTTTTGGGAAATCTATTTTCCTCGGAGTCTCCAAATTTCAGCATTTCTTTTCTGTATGATCAGATAAACCCGTTGTTGGCGATGAGTTTCTAGCCCAGTTTCTCCAAAACTATGAAATCGAAGATGATATTAAAATGCTGTTGGAGATGCCAGCAAATGGAGAAAAAGAAAGGACAGGAAAGGAGGATGTGTGTCAAGCTCCTTCACGAGGTTTGTCTGAGTCTCTAAGAGGTTTGGAAGACGACTGGGGTGGGGCAAAAGTTAGGGATGAGACATCAGAGACCAGATGTATTTTTGGTTTCGTGCATTTGCTTAGGACAGATTTCGGGATTTTAGCCTCTATCAGTTGGATTGTTCACGCACATAGTCACTCTTTCATGTATATATTTCTACACGGGTGGATCTTATTCTCAAATATCCCCGAGTCTGGAAAAACTGACCTTCTTCATTTCCCCTTCAGAGCTGGCTTTCTTTGAAGTGTCAGATTGGAAGCTGAATGATCAGGAGGCAGAGAAAACATCGCTGGTTCCTGAGCGGGACCAGGATGGAATGTGGGAATCAAGAACCGAGAAGAAACTCAGGAAAACTCGCCACCATGGCCGGAAAAAGGTAAGGCCGATGGCAAGTCGTGCGGAAAACTCATGTCTCCAAAATGGCCATGTGTCTTGATGTCAGAGGTCTCCTTCCAAGGAGAATTGCCTCTAACTTGGTATTATTAGGAAAGAAAAGAGAGTCGCTTCAAGTAGTTGCAATTTCCCAGAGTTGTACTCATCTGGAGAGTACAGCAACATGAACATTTTGCAGTGACGAAAACGTGGACAATGAAAGAATAGAGTTTCCAAAATTTTGAATGAAATAAGATTGAATAATACGTCCCATTTGATTGTCTTTTCCTTAAGGTAATCTCGCACCATAGAAAGAGGAGACAGTTTCTCAAAATGTTGTACGAAACAATGGAAGAAGTGAAGAGCTGTGTGAGTACTCCCAACCTGCTCCATGGTCACTGAATTCTGTCTTTTTCCAACACCTTTATGTGTTTCTTTGCGGTTTCTTTGGCTTGACCAGCGGCCGTGGGCTGAGATTCACATGGACAATGAAACCCATAAGACACAACAGTCTTTGTCCTGCCCAATTTATTTACTTTTTAAAAAATACCTATATTGTTAAACTTTATTTATTTCTTTTGAGAGAGAGAGAGGGAGAGAGGTGACATGCCTGTTAGGGCATGAGTGGGGGAGGGGCAGAGAGAGAGAGAGAGAGAACCCCAAACAGTCTCCATGTTGTCAGCCCAGAGCAGGACGTAGGGCTCGAACTCATAAAGCATTAGGTTATGAACGTGAGCTGAAACCGAGATCTGGGGGCTTAACCAACACAGCTCCCAGGCATCCCTGTCTGTCTGAGTGTTGTGATGCAAAGTCTTACAAATACGAATCTTATCTCTTGTGTTCATCTTGAGAAAACCGTGAGAGTATATAGAACACACGTGTCAGGTCACTGAAGAGAATATTTCTTTTCACACTTTGTTTCTGAAGTGTGGACTTTATCCAAGTCTCCAGCTGCCACAACACCCCGGAAGTGCACAATTAATTTTAACATGTTTTAAACCTTTCTTCCAGGAAGAACTTGTTTCAAATATGCTACATGCTCTGAAATGACCACTTTTTGTAGAAGATCAGCCACTGGAAATATTCGTGGACTTCCTTTCCTTGACTCAAGATTTCAGAGAGTGCAACACTGTGAATACGTGTTACTTTTGTCTACCTCGACCTGGGCTTACTTGTCACCAGCGCCATTAGAGGTCTGACGGCCGCATCGAAATTTGAGAAATGATGTTTTAAAGGGAACTGCAATTGTGATAATTGGAGAGTCCAATGAATATACACTGTTGATATTAGAAATTATATCAAAAAGATGTGTTGATATTGAATGATTATTGTATCTGTGAATAAAATGTGTGTTTTGCTATATTGTCAGATTGTATTTGATATATTTTATTTAGAATTGTTATGTGTACTCCTAATTGATAGTGATTAGTTTTCATTTTTTCAGCTGTATCTCAGCATTTTGGCATCTAGCTGTTGATCAAATGAAGGCGAGTCCCTTGTTGGGATAACAGTTGATATATTATTGTAAGTGCCCAGCTCTGTAAAGGTTAACTATATAACTGACTTAGGAAACCATATTTAGATGTCTTTATGAGGAAAGTAAACTTGGTAAACTTTACTGGGTATTGATTGTGTTCTAGCTTTGGATTATCTTGTGTCACCTGTACCCATTTACCTTATATCAGGAAAAGTCTACCTTTAACAAAAAGTTGGGGCGCCTGGGTGGCTCGGTCGGTTAAGTGTCCGACTTCGGCTCAGGTCATGATCTCACTGCCCGTGAGTTTGAGCCCTGCGTCGGGCTCTATGCTGACCGCTCAGAGCTTGGAGCCTGTTTCAGATTCTGTGTCTCCCTCTCTCTCTGCCCCTCCCCTGTTCATGCTCTGTCTCTCTCTGTCTCAAAAATAAATAAATGTTGAAAAAAAAAATTAAAAAAAATAAAAAAAATAAAAAAGTTTTTAGCACTTGTTTATTTTTGAGAGACAGAGATAGACAGAGCATGAGTGGGGGCGGCGGGGGGGGGAGCAGAGAGAGAGGGAGACACAGAATCCGAAGCAGGCTTTAGGCTCTGAGCTGTCAGCACAGAGCCCGATGTGGGGCTCGAACCCACGAACTGCGAGATCATGACCTGAGTTGAAGTGAGAGGCTTAACTGACCGAGCCACCCAGGCCCCCCAGAAAAGTCCACTTTTAGATTTTATTGCTCTTTTAAGTGCTATTTTCTATTTTATCTTTTCTTACTTTGATCTTCATTAGGTCACTCTTTCAAATTCTTGAAAGTTCACTGTTTGTGTATAAAAAACATTTTTTTTTTAATGACTATTTATTTTTGGGAAAAAGAGAGAGAGAGACACAAGTGTGAGCGGGAGAGGGGTGGAGAGACAGAATCTGAAGCAGGCTCTAGGCTCTGCCCTGTCAGCACAGAGTCTGTCTCGGGGCTTGAACTCAGGCACTATGAGATCGCCACCTGAGCCAAGGTAGGACGCTTAACGGACTGAGTCACCCACGGGCCCCGTTTAAAATTTTTAATGTCATAACTCGTGCCCCTGTTAACAGTTTTAATTTCATAACGTGCATTATTAAGGTAATTGTTTATAATCTTTCTTTTATTAGCAGAGTTTTTATCAGACATTTTCCTCAGAGTGCTACTTTTCTGTCTGGTGGTTGTGGTAAGAAGAGTCTTTGATTTTCTTTTCTTTTTAATAGTTTGCAAACTTAGTTGTGTCAATCATATTGTTAATCTGCATAACAAGGTTTAAATTTCTCTTTTTCTCTCTTGCTATTCTTGAGTGGGACATCAGGCCTTTTGTTCAGTTATGCTTTTCAGTTCTTTCTCTACCCCTGTGGGAAGATGTGTTTCTCATGCATTTCCGTGGATCTCTGGGCAAAAAGATCTTTCTAGAATCCATGTTTCAGAAGTTTCCATTACCCCCTGTTATTTATTTTTATTCATTTTATTTATTTTTTGAATATTTATTTTTTTTTGAGAAAGAGAGAGAGAGACAGAGCGCAAACTGGGGAGGGTCACAGAGAGAGGGAGACACAGATCTGAAGCAGGCTCCAGGCTCTGAGCTGTCAGCACAGAGCCCGATGGGGAGGCTTGAACTCTGGAACTGTGAGATCATGACCTGAGCTAAAGTCAGACACTCAACCGACTGAGCCACCCAGGCGCCCCCAAATGTCTAGCATTTTAAAACACTCCCAAGCATGCTGGATGTCATCGAACTTAAACCTCTTTTCTCAGGGAAACAGTTTTAAAACACAGATAGAATTTGAACTTGTAAAATTGAAATTGATGACTTTTTTTTTTTACAGTTCTTTCTTTCTTTCTTTCTTTCTTTCTTTCTTTCTTTTTCTTTCTTTATTTTTTAATATGAAAGTTATTGTCAAACTGGTTTCCATACAATACCCAGTGCTCATCCCAACAGGTGATTTCAAATAGGTTACAGTTTCAGTAATTAAGTCCAGTTTTACTTGGTTGCTCTCTTCTGGTGACTTTTTGTCATTGTTTTTCTGAAATAGTCTAATTTCTGAAATGAAGTAATTTTTCTACTGTGTGAGGTTTTTTTTTTTTTTTTATGTTTACTTACTTATTGATAGAGAGAGAGAGAGAGCATGCATGGGGGTCGGGTGGGGGGAAGGGGGGCAAAGGGCAGAGAGAGAATCCCAAGTAGGCTCTGAGCTGTCACTGTTGGCCCAGGTGGGAGTGGGAGGGGCTTGATCTCAGGAACTGGGAGATCATGACCTGAGTCAAAATCAAGAGTCAGACACTTAACTGACTGAGCCACCCAGGGGCCTCACTGTGTGAGTTTCTATTGCAATGTACCTATAACACTGAGTTATTTGGATTCAGTCGGTTTATCCTTTTCTGGGCTGTATACGGCTTCTTCAAGGATCATCAAACGGTTTTGGAGAAATCACATATAAATTTCTGTCGTACTGTTATCTCTTTCTCCATTCTCATATTCAATGTATTTCCAAGCCAGAGAAGGACAATCTTTTTGTCTTGTAATTTTGAAAATAAGAGTTTATGACAAGCCAACACTCCACATGTTGACATGGCCAGCAAAAATGACCATCGCCTTGTGGGCACATGTCTTACTGCGAAATTCAGTCTTTTTCTTTAAAATCACTTTGCCGGAGGCGCCTGGGTGGCTCAGTCGGTTGAGCGTCCGACTTCAGCTCAGGTCGTGATCTCGCAGTCTGTGGGTTCGAGCCCCTCATCGGGCTCTGTGCTGACAGCTCGGAGCCTGGAGCCTGCTTCGGATTCTGTGTCTCCCTCTCTCTCTGCCCCTTCCCCGCTCATGCTCTGTCTCTCTCTGTCAAAAATAAATAAACATTAAAAAAATAAAATAAAATCACTTTGTGGTACGATGAACATATGCAAAAAGCTGTATATATTTAATGCATACAATAAGGGGCTTGTAGATGAATATACACCTGTGAAATGATCACCAAAGTCTGTGCTGTAAACATATCCATCACCTCCAAAAGTTTCCTCCCACCCTCTTCTTTGTATTTTTTGAGAGATTCAGTTCATGTGCTTTTATATCCTTTTCTCCCCCATGCTTAATCCCACATCCTTTTCCTGGATATTGTGCAGCACACTCTTTCGGTCGACTCCCTAATCCATTTGCATGTATCCTTTCGTCTGTCATTGAAACAACACATTTAGCTTTTACTTATTTATTTTTCTTGGTAATGTCTGGGGGATGCCGGCCTGGGTATACGCCCTGGGCTGAATGTGTCTCCCCAAAGACCACATGTTGAGGCCTTCATCTCCAGTGAGATGGTTGTTAGAGGTGGGGCCTTTGGGAGGCCTCTACTGTTAGATTAATTCATGACACTGGGACCCTCATGATGGGATTACTGCCCTTATTAAGAGAGAAGGAAACACCAAGTCTCTCTTTACACCAGGTGATGACATGGCAAGAAAGCAACCATCCACGTAAACCAGCAAGAGGGATCTCACCAGAACCGGCCCACGCTGGCACTCTGATGTCAGACTTCCAGCCTCCGGAGCTATGAGAAACAAATGTTTGTTGTCTACCCTACAGCCTATGATGTCTTGTTATAGCCGCCCAAACTGACGAAGACGATACTATAACCATTTTCATTTTCATTATCTGAGCTCTTATGATATGTAAAGTATTCACAATGTCAAAAATTAAAGTAGCACTACCTTAATGCAGGGCACAACTTTGACGTTCACCGTCCAAGTTAAAGACGGATGGTTCACGTTTAAGATTACAACACACTTAAGTTGTATGTTTAAGCAGCATCGCTTGGAGTGATGAGAAAAAGGGTTCGTCCCTTTTTGTGACCCATGGATCATGGTTGCTTATAGATCAGTGGTTGGGAAAAACCAGTAACAACAAAAGGCTGATAATCAATGCCTTACCCACTTGACATTCAAAACAGTGTTGCTTCCAACCCCTATATTTTGTATCATCGTATGTGGTTTGTACTTTCTCTCCAACTTCTCACACTCATTTCTAAAACTCTGGATGTTGGGGATACCTGGATGGGTCAGTCGGTTGAGCGTCCGACTTCGGCTCAGGTCATGATCTCATGGTTCATGAGTTCGAGCCCCACGTCGGGCTCTGTGGTGACAGCTCAGAGCCTGGAGCCTGCATCAGATTCTGTGTCTCCCTCTCTGTCTGCCCCTAACCCACTCGTATTCTGTCTCTCTGTCTCTCTCAAAAATAAGTAAACATTAAAAAAAAAAAACAAAAAAAAACCAAACTCTGGATGTTTTTCCATCCTGGGGAGTGACTACCTGGGAAACAGGATTTTCATTACTGTTAGTGGGACAGACTTTGGTAAATCAGGATTTTTGGTCACTCTAGGGTATCTATTCTTCTTGTTCTTTTTTTAATGTTTATTTATTTTTGAGAGAGAGAGAGAGAGAAACAGACAGAGCATGAGCAAGACAGGGGCAGAGAGAGAGAGGGAGATACAGGATCCGAAGCAGCCCCCAGGCTCTGAGCTGTTAGCACAGAGCCCGACGTGGGGCTCGAACTCACGAATCATGAGATCACGACCTGAGCTGAAGTCAGACACTTAACCGATTGAGCCACCCAGGCGTCCCGTTAGGGTATCTACTCTTATTGAGACATTGGGAGAGAAAAATCTGGCTCTGCGTGAGGATCTTATTGCCCTGCTCTTATGTCAACAAACTTTTTCGAGTCTGTGTTCTTTTTTGCCTTGGTCTTGTGCCAGAGAAAAATCAGAGGGGAGGGAAATATTCTAAAAATAAATAGTTTAACTTCTGAGGTCTAACCTTACCATACTTAAAAACATCTGCTGAACACATTAGACTCAGTTTGAAAGTGAAAAGCAAACACTCAAGCAAAAACGAAAACAGAAAACAACCAAACAAAACAGACTCTTTTTTTTTTTTTAATTTTTTTTCAACGTTTTTTATTTTATTTTTGGGACAGAGAGAGACAGGGCATGAACGGGGGAGGGGCAGAGAGAGAGGGAGACACAGAATCGGAAACAGGCTCCAGGCTCCGAGCCATCAGCCCAGAGCCCGACGCGGGGCTCGAACTCACGGACCACGAGATCGTGACCTGGCTGAAGTCGGACGCTTAACCGACTGCGCCACCCAGGCGCCCCTGTCTAGTGTCTTTACAAGAGGAAATGTGGACACACACAGACACACTAGGAGTTAAAAAAAAAAATTTTTTTTTAGAACATTTATTCATTTTTTTGAGAGACAGAGAGAGACAGCGTGAGCTGGGGAAGGACAGAGCGAGAGGGAGGCACAGAATCCGAAGCAAGCTGCAGGCTCTGAGCTCTCAGCACAGAGCCCGACGCGGGGCTCGAACTCATGAACCGTGAGATCACGACCTGAGCCAAAATCAGACGCTTAACTGACTGAGCCACCCAGGGGCCTCTAGACACACCAGGAATTTAGTACTCGGAAGAAAGACCATGTGAGGATATAGTAAGAAGGACGGTGGCCGCATTCGAACGAAAGGAAAAGGACTTGGAAAAAGCCAAACCTGCTGACACTTTGATCTTGGAATTCTAGCTTCCAGAACTGTGAGAAAATAAATTTCAATTGTTTAAGCCAGCGTGTGGTATTTGTCACGGCATTTCTAGCAAACTAATGCAGACAACGGTAGGACCATCTCCCCTCCATGTGGGCTCAGAGGCCTAGGATGCCAATGGGGGGGTGTATCTCAGATTTTACCTCCAGACTGCTGTTTGTGGTTTCAAACAGCATCAGTTATGCTGGGGCTGAGAACAGCCGAGACTACTCAACAGATGGAAAACTTCAGGTTATTAGATAAGCAATTCACTCCCAACTCCAAAAATGATCAATTATTCTTGGATAGATTATTCTTGGCGTGTTATTCTTGGGTAGATTTTTGTTGTTAGAAATTCACACCTGCTTGTTTCAACACCAATGGCGCACTCTTAGACAAATGAGAAGGGTACAGATAATGGCGAAATGAGAGAGGTTCCACAGGGGCACTGTAGGATGTGGAGATCGCTCTGCAGAAGATGCAGAAATTTTTTCTGAGCAGCCAGGAGGGCACAGGGGTGGGAAGGGGGTGACCAGAAGACTGAACAGCTGTGAACAGCTGACACCTCCCCCCAAAACCCCCTCCCTCCCCCCTCCCCAGGTAGTCCAGAGGCCAAATATTGTTTCAGGGCTCTCTGTTTCAGGCTACTGGAGACAGCACAACCTGGGGGGAAGCTGAGGGCCTCCTGATGCAATCATGAAGGCTTTTTTCTAGGAAGTTGCTGGAAGGAGGTGAGGGGACTTGGGGAGATGAGATTTGTAGCTAGTGCCTCAAGAGTGCTGAGATTCACGTCTGGGCAGCCAAGGCCACCATGGAAGTCCAAGAGGGCAGGGGTGGGTACCTGGAGAACTCCTATCTGGCAGTAGGTGTTGACCAAGAAGAAGAGATTGTAAAGCAACCAAAAGCATGTATTTGGGGTCTTACGGATTACAATTCCAAAGACCAAGAGTGGACCTAAATCCAAAGTGTGCTCTGAATTTCAAGTGGAGAGTACAGGCTTGTAAAGGCAAAAACCACAAGGTTACAGAACGTGTTTTGAAGGAATTAGGATTGGTGCCGATAGAGTTAAAAAGACTATCGGAGACACAATTGCTATTTCTCTAATAGAAGCTACATTATCTCTGTTTCACTCCAAAGTAGGAGGATGTGTTCCACAAGGTGGTCCAGGTATAACTGACAAGTTGCAATTGACAAAAGCAGAAAGTTCACGGTGTTCCGGAAATTGAAACAGGAGACATGCTGAGGTCCTGCTTCCTCAATATCCTCCTGACCCTGTGTTGACTGACTCTTTTAGCCATGCTTACTTGACTTTGGCGTCTTATTTCACATACATTCCTGTAATATTCTGAGCCTGACCTCGCTTGCCAAAGATTGTCCCTACCTCTCTCCTCTCTCACAAACACCCATTTGTGATAGTGCATATTTTGCAGATGAGAAAACCGAAGCAGAAGACGTTAAATAATATGTCCATATTGCAAATGGTAGGGTTGAAATTTTAGTGTGGTTCCTGAGTCTGTGCTTTTATTGCTAATTTATGGGAAGTAAACCAGAAGTAATATCGAATACATAGGTTGTTACAACACAACACGACACAACACTGACTATGGGATAGGGCTAAAAAGGAACATTCCACTTAAAACAGTTTGCAGGAAACATTGAAACCAAGAATGTTCAAGAAAGTCAAAAGTAAAGGAAAGGGAAAAATGAAGAGGGACCTGGAAAATGTACCCAAACAAATTAGGAGTTGTGGTATCATCGGCATACAAGATGCTATTTAATATTAAAAACAATAAATTGGCTCATGACCAACGTAACATAATACGCAGCAATAAAAGTTGTAATTTATCAAGAAGATATTAAATCAGAGAACATAAATGTGTAAACATTAGACGAACATTAGAAACATAAGTTACTAAAAATAGTAACAGCATTGAGTAAGCAGGGAGGAAAAAGTCAATGATATGGGCAACACATTGATTTACAATAAGTTTAAGGACCGTCACGTGCCTTCAAGAGTCTATATTTGTAAAAAGTGGTCATTTATGTTGTCATAAATGTAATTTTAACGGGTTTTATAAGGTGTTGATTTTACTGTCCACAGTCTCTGGTTATAATCAATATAATAGAAAAAATGATCAAAGGCTTTTGTTCCCTGATCCAAAAAACAAAAAAATTAACAAACAAAAAACAGGCAAGCAAGCAATCATTTGCTGTAGAATTTAAGAAATGCATTCATGGATAATCCTTGGAAAAGTAATAATCAAAACCGAGTTATAAAATATTTACGATACAATAAAAATGACTAACATTTTTACCAAAATCTACAGGGAGAAGAGAAAGCAATACTTCAAGGAATGTTCCTAATCTTAAACGTGTTCATCAAGAAAAACTAATAGTAAAAGTATCCACTGGCAGTATTAAGGAGTTAAAAATATTAAAAGTGAAATCTGAGATTTTATACACATAACTTTTTTTTTTTTTAATTTTTTTTTCAACGTTTATTTATTTTTGGGACAGAGAGAGACAGAGCATGAACGGGGGAGGGGCAGAGAGAGAGGGAGACACAGAATCGGAAACAGGCTCCAGGCTCTGAGCCATCAGCCCAGAGCCTGACGCGGGGCTCGAACTCACGGACCGCGAGATCGTGACCTGGCTGAAGTCGGACGCTTAACCGACTGCGCCACCCAGGCGCCCCTATACACATAACTTTTTATCTAAGGAAAGCAAAGTGTTGTTGTTGTACAGATAAGTTTCAGTTTCAAGTCAAAATACCCAGTCTGGAGCCCTTGCTCTGTCATTTACTTGTTTTGTGATGTAAGTAAGAAATCATTGTTGAGCTTTGGTTAAAACAAACAACATGATAAAAATTCGGTGAAAAAAGAAAACAGAAACTCCAAATTACTTGGCAAAGTAGCCCTGATTATAAAAAAAAAATTTATTTTAGTTGATAAATCCCAGTGTCCTGGGAAATGTTTGGAAGGATGGATAATAGCTACCTACACAAACAGACAACCAGACGAGTTTGTTGAAGGATCGGAGGCTAGAACAATTCACCTCGGCCAAGGGACTGCCACCAGCTGGACATTTGAATGAGGCCATCTTAGATCATTTAGCTAGATGACCTACCGGTTGACCTCAGATACAAGGAGTAATTTAAACAGCAGAGTCGAGCCAGTCCAGCCCTGTCAGTCTGGCTGATCCATAGAATTACGAAGAATAATTAATAGTCGTGAGTTTTAAAAATATGCTCTGTCGATCGACCCTTGTTTTCAGCTCAGGTCATGATCTCTCCGTATGTGAGTTCGAGCCCCCCATCAGTCTCTCTGCTGTCAGCACAGAGCCCACTTTGGATCCTCTGTTCCCCTCTCTCTCTGCCCCTTCCCTACTGGTTGTATCTCAAAATAAATAAATTAAACTTTAAAAAAATTAAAAAATAGGGGTGCCTGGGTGGGTCAGTCGGTTGAGCATCCAACTTCGACTCAGGTCATGATCTCACCATTCACTGGGTTCAAACCCCGTGTTGGGTTGTGTCCTGACGGCTCAGAGCCTGGAGCCTGCTTCCGATTCTGTGTCTCCCTCTCTCTCTGCCCCTCCCCCTGTCACACTCGGTCTCTCTCTCACTCTCAAAAATAAATAAACAATTAAAAAAATTTGTAAAAATGTATTTTATTGCAAACATTTATCATGGCCTTTATAGCTTTCATTGCTCTGATATTGGAATAATTTCATAATAAACTGAAATTAGTTGTGATGCATTGCCCACACAAACCAAACAATATTTAGAGGCCTCCCTTAGAAGATGGGAGCCAATACGATCGTTTTGCCAATCTCTTACTGGTTGGGAACTCCTGTGAATGGCCCTGACTACTTTGGCAGTTGTCTTGGGCATTGTTTACAACACACGGGACATTTCATGAATCAAGTTACTCTACTTCAAGGAAAGTCTGGCATTCTTGGTGATATGCCATCCCACCTGGGTACTGCAGTGGTCGCTTTTTTCTAGGCACTCAATCTGCCGTACCTACTGGAAGGTTAGTTGCTAAAGCTCATACCTGATCTAGGGGGTCAACTTCCTCAGGTGACACCAAGGGGTGTCAGGGCCTTGACAAGAGGCCAAGATATAGAAGACAATGAGGACTGTTTCAGGCTCTTGCAGGTGGACCCAAATGTCTCCACACACATTCTGACCCCATAAGGGCCCACCCATGATCATTTACCCCGTGGCTTTCCATCGACCAAGAAAGACATCCGGTTAATCTCTTTAGAACAACCCAATTGTCAGTACTAAGGGTTAATGGCCAGGGCTCCTTTTCATGAACCAGTCAGACAACTCTGAGCTCTCAGCTCACTGACTACTATGGTTGGTCTCTGTTTCCACCCAGATGGTGTCAGTGTTGGGCTGAACAGCGTCCTTAGTTCATGTGGATAGACCCTTGACTAGACCCTTGATAGATCCTTGACTAGACCCCACTGTATACCAGGCATCAGAAGGAATTTATCCTGATCCTTCTGCAAGATCTACATAATTTACAGGGGCTAGTAGCACCGCCCTTTCTAGAGACAGTGCTCCTCTGCTGCAAAGACATGTGTCGTTTAGTCAAAGTAGGGGTTTGAGCCATAGCAGAGGGAAATTGACGGAACATATTGTCAACCATCGACCGGAAAGTTACCATAATGTGCTGTCCTTTAGTGAGAGGCTCTACTTCGGTGGGCTGTATGCACTGCTAGGAACTTGATGGGGTATATCAGGTTTCTGCCTCCTTCTACAGCTGAGACCAAAACCTAGGAGTATTCACTCCTTCTGTTTCTGCCACAGTATCCAACCCATACCTCTGGAGTCATGGAAACATCTAAGTCAAATGGTAGCCTTGCTTGGAAGATGCCCAAAGCTTTAATCTGTTTTACTAGTACCTTTGCTCTTCTCAAAGGCAGCTTTGGTCCCACAAACGCCCTTTATTTACCAGACAGTATAAGGGATGGGCACCAAGTAGGAAATAAAAGTCCTCCCAAACCCTTAGATCCCTACAAAGGTTGTTCACATTCTTGGGTGTCAGATAGGCTTGCACCTTATCCATCACAGCTTCTGGGACAACATGGGTCTCACCCAACTAAGCAACACCCTCAACTTTACAGTGGTGCCTGGGCCTTGAATTTTTTGCGGGTTCGTTGTCCAACCTCTTCTTCACAGATGTTCCAGCAAAAACTTCAGAGGGTCCTGCAGCAGAGACAAGTCGTCACATGTTACTATTACACCATCAATGCAATGGGCCCATTTTACTGATGTGGGAAGGGAGAACAGGGGCAGATCTGGGGCTACTGTCCTAGGACATAGGGGTTGTGCAGGTAACTTTGGGGAAGCACTTGAAAGGAAAAGTGTTGTCCCTCCCACGCGAAGAAGACAAATTCGTCTCGTGACTCAGTGGCTAGGGGTATACTGAAGAAAGATATTTGCTAAGTGCGGCACAGCATAACATACTCTTAGGACCCTGGCCGAGGTAGCTAACTAAGATGGTGACACTATGGAGCGGTGACACGGATGGGGGGGGCACTTTCGTGTTCAGTTTTCAGTAGTTCACTGTCATCTGCCATGAGGCTTATTTATAGGGCCTACCTGGTTATTGAAAACACTGTGGGCAGGGCACACAATGCCCACTCAGGGCAGTTCTTGGATAGTTTCTCCTATCTCTTTTTGCCCCCAGGGAATTTACATTGCTGGACCGTTAACACCCCTCACAGGAGTGGCAAGCTCACCAGTTCCCGGTCGGCATTTCCCGTCAGCACTGGTTTGATTCCTTTGACCGAGCTGTCAGATCCATTGATACAAGGGTGCAGAGTTTGACTTTGGAGGATATCAATGCCCAACATGGTCTCTGGTATCGGGGAGATACACATCTCATATTCTTGGGTGGGAGTTGGGGACACCCAATTTGCAAGTGTCAGAAGGAACCTCTTGGCCATAACTGTGCACCCTTCGTATGTGTCAATGGCACAAGGAAGCCACTAAACGTCTGAGGGTTACCGTATATCATCAGCTCAAGTGTCCACCACACCCATCACCTTTTGTTTATTCCTGCCCTCGGTGAGGCTTCTGGTCACCCTTAACGGCCCTCATCCGGAGGCAGTCTCGGCCTGCAGTCTATACCCAGGGTGTGGGAGGCACCCACCTGGAATAGCGCAGTATCCCTGAGGCCCCTGCTGGAGCAGATGAGATGACAGAGGCAGGTGCAGCGGGTCTGAACTGTTGTTCAGGCTTTAAGGCTTCCCACAGGACAACCAACACAGCGTTAGATTGGCCATTTGTTCAGATGGAGTCCCCACAGCAATGAGGTCAACCACGTTTTATTTTATTTTTTTCACCTGGCCCTTTACAGCCGATCAGGATAGCCCCTTGGCTTTCTGAGTTCCTTCTCTGTCTCTGGTCTTTCTCACAGCTTGTGTCTGTTCCCAGGATTTGTCGGGCTCCCCCAGATCAGCAAAAGATTACCCCTCATCGTAAGGTCTTGTCCCACAGCGGGACTCAGCGTGGGTATCAGTGTACCGTATCAGGAGCTGGTATTTATACGGTGTCCCAGGACTCACACTGCGGTCCACAAGCATCTAACACAGAAGCCACCCCTTCCCACACAGCGGTAGGTGGCCATTATGGGATTTCACCCCCAGATGCCTCTTTCCCAAGGCCCATTTCTTCAGTCTCCTGGCTGCCTCACCAATTGGTTCACAATCCCCTCGGGCACTTCTTGGGTAAAATCTGAAACCAGTCCCTCATACGTGGAGGGCACAGAGACACCACAGAAAAAGGCAAGTCACTCCGGATTGTAGGTGGTCGGTTTAATGAACAAGGGGACTTACACACGAGGCTTGTCTTGGGCAACCGCAGGACGGATGAGTCCCCGCACCCATCCACCAAATCTTAAAAGTGTATGTGGCATTTTTAAAAAAATTTTTTTAAGTTTATTTATTTAATTTGAGAAGGAAAAAGAGCATGAGGGGGGGAGGGGCAGAGAGCGACAGAGAAAGAATTCCCAGCAGACTCCGTGCTGTCAGCACAGAGCCCTTTGTGGGTCTGAACTCACGAACCGTGAGATCATGACCTGAGCTGAGGTGAAGAGTTGGACGCCTAACTTTGCGATCCACCCAGGCGCCCCAAAGTTTATGTGGAGGTCTTACCTGGGTTCAGTCATGTATACCAGCCAGAAGCTCTCAACACCACATGACTGTCTCAAGGCCATGTCTTTGGACAGAGGAAAGGTTGAGGAGTTTCCAACCAGGAAGGTTGAGCTTACAGGTCAACCAGTGCTCATGTCCTCTCGATGACCACCCCCCCACCATGCACACAAACTAATGTGCAAACACATATGAAGATGGGTTCATCACTGGAGACAAATCAGCAATGATTCTTGTCTGTGCTGAAAAGCTCAAAGGGCAAATTCAACATACACATTTTAATTTTTATACAGTTCCCCGTACAAAGTGTGATTTGACTGTTAAGAAAGATACATAAGAGCATTATTTTGTGGTAGCTGCAAACATCTAGTTCTACTTCCGGTTACTGCTTGTTGGGGTAAAATGTTTTCAGTCATAAGAAGCAAATTTTGAGTATCGCCAGTGGGCTACGTGCTGAGTTTGGGCTAACCAGCTTCCTGCAGCGTATCGGTAACATTTGCCACGAGAGAGATTTCATTATTCTCTTCCCCTTGAATAAAGCATAGGGGTGACATGCCAGTAACACAGAATTCAGAGGAAGGACTACATTTCATCGTAATAAAAGAAAAATCGTGAAAACTCAGATTGGTTGCTTTCTTTCCACACTTTCGGGCTGAGGTTTTTCATGTCTTCAAAAGGTACTGCTTATAACATCAGGAAAATAGGATTTTGTTCATTACAATATTTTAAAATTTATCTTGATCTTTTATTGATGAAAAAAACCGGGGCACCTGGGTGGCTCAACCGGTTAAGCACCTGACTTCAGCTCAGGTCATGATCTCACAGTTCGTGGGTTCTAGTCCGGCATCTGGTTCTGTGCTGACAGCTCAGAGCCTGGAGCCTGCTTTGGATTCTATGTCTCCCTCTCTCTCTGCTTGTCCCCAGCTCATGCCCTGTCTCTCTCTGTCCTTCAAAAATAAATAAAAACATTAAAAAAAATTAAAAAAAAAACCCCAAAAGTCCAGGGAATTTATAGGAGCAGGAACCCAATTTTTAAAAATAACTATGGGCCTATGGAGATCTTTAGAATCAAAGGAAGCACAGAATATTCTGCAAAGGTCTCATCCAACCTCATCCTCACCCTCACCCTAGAAATAACGTAGAAAGTAGCACGGGAAATGTGTGCTACGTTATTACAGTAATTAAAAGAGTAGAGTATAAAATAGAAAGGCAGGTCAATCAACAGAACAGAGAAGCTAGTAAGCAACATAATACAGTTGGCCTCAAAACTCAGTCGGGACAGACAGCATTAACGAACAAGAGGTTTTGGGTAAGTGGTCACCTATTTAGAAATAAATCATGTATAGATCGTACAATACACTGAAATAAATTCTAGGTCCATAGCGTTAGTTATAAATAAAATCAAAGTAGACGCAAAAGTTTCAAGGGCAATTACAAAGGAGAAAATTGAAACTGAAAATAATTGTACAAAAAAACATCTGTTTTCTGGACTCGTCCTAGAAATCAAAAGGGATGTGAAGCATCCCCTTTGTTGCTCTTTGTGAAGATTTTTGTTTTAATACCTCCATTACTCAATGCTGCTGACAGTGCTATAAGTCGGATAGACGCTGCATATGTGATGGGATTATACACGTGCATGACTTTACTAGGTATCAGTCTGGTGACATCATCTTAGAACTTTAAAAATTTCACCTATCCTACGTGAATAATGACGCAGGGGCAAAAATTATTTGTAAGAATGTTTATACAACATAATTTTGAGTTCCTTTAACATTACGGAAAGTTCAACAAGAGTCCTAAGTTGTGGCTTATCCATATGATACTATATCACAAAGGTATCAATTTCTTGTTTTTAAATTATTCTAATAATATGGCAAAGTCATTATAGATAACGTGAGGTTTTAAAAAAGGTAGACTAAAAATTCAGTACAGGATGATCTCAATTATGTTTACACAGCCAAGAAGAAAAGACACAAGGAAAATATGCCAAAAATTAATCACGGTTATCTCTGAGTTGTTGACATAAATACTTTTTGGTTAATTCTTTTTTTTCAATTTTCTGAGCTACTTTCCTTTCTCTTTTTTTTTAAGTTTTGTTTTTGAAAAATGTTTATTTATTTTTGAGAGAGAGAGCAAGGGAGAGCAGGGCAGAGAGAGAGAGGGAGACACAGAATCTGAAGCAGATTCCAGGCTCTAAGCTGTCAACACAGAGCCCGACGCGGGACTTGAACTCACGAACTGCAAGATCACAAGCTGTCCCGAAGTCAGACACCTAACCAACTGAGTCACCCAGGCACCCCATCTGAGCTACTTTCAGTAAGGAGTAGGTTCCTTGCACCCACTAAGCTGAATGTTTCCCTTTGCAGGTTTGCCCTTTTTTATATATCTAACAAAGGAAAATAAAAACAATAAAATTACAGAGATTAATGGTGTTACTAATCTGTGCAGCCTGTTGTGAAACCTTTCTTTGGTGGCTAAAACCATTAGTGCACTTATATTTAAATAGCTAATTACTTTAAGTTTTATTTTTCTGGAGGAAATCTTAAACAATGTGATTTAAATTGAGTTAAATGCCTTAGACAAAGATAGATTTTAATTAAAAAGTTAGCAATAACATGTAGAGGCCATATGTCTAACTAGCTAAAGCACAATATAAGCAGAAAAAATATTAATAAAAAAGAAAGAAAATGATCATTGGCTTTAAGTTTTTAGGATAATATTTTGCATCTTTCAGCTTTTTTTTTTAATTTTTTTTTTTTTACATTTATTTATTTTTGAGATACAGAGAGAGACAGAGCACAAGTGGGGGAAAGGCAGACAGAGGATGAGACACAATCCAAAGCAGGCTCCGGGCTCTGAGCTGTCAGCATAGAGCCCGATACAGGGCTTGAACCGACGAACCGTGAGATCATGACCTGAGCTGAAGTCGGATGTTTAACTGACGGAGCCACCCAGGTGCCCCTTTCAGCTTTTCTTCATTTCCAAAATATGCTATAATGAGCATACATTGTTTCTTGTTTACTTTAAAAAGGTATAAATTACCTTTATTTTGAATTACACAGATTACATACATGTTTTAATTGTTAAAAAATTTAAATAATGGGTAGAAAAGGCAAAGAACAAAATTGTCTGTAAGGAACGACAGTAGGTTCCTCTGGGCTACATTCTGTGACAATTCTCTGGTTTCATCCTCCGACGAACTAATTCTCTCTTCAGTGCTATCCATTCTCCTAATCAGTCCATCTATACATTTTTATTTTAAAAACCGATATGCTGAATTCCAAGATCTTTCATTGAGTATTTTAAAAAGACACGTCGCCCCTTCATTTCTGAGTATACAAATCTTACTTATTTCTAAGTTCTTGTTCTATTTGGTCTCCAACCGTTTTCTCGGGTATTAGCGCCTCAATTTTTTTTTTTTTTTTCAGCTAAATACTTTTATTTCAAGTTGTTAGAGTCTTCAACCATTTATGTTTGGGGCCCGTCTCAGAGTACGTGTCTGCTAATTGCAAGATTTCTCCAACAAGACCACACAGATGCTCACATTCAGCCAAGCATGGTTGGTGGTACCTCGTCCTGGGTTTTGGGGATTTCCTTTGCCCAGGGGTATTTCCAGCAAAGCTGGCAATGTCCTGCCTTCTCCACCTGATTAAAATGGGACTTTCCTTTCTGGTACTTCTTTTGCCTCCTGTGGCTTCAACTCTGGAGGTGAAGCACACGATAGGGATATAAAAAGGTCGGCCATGCCCCTTCTTGACCATTACGGACTTCCAGCCTAAAGCAGAGAAGCTAGAGAGTGGGCCAGGCTTTAACCTGGAAGTTTAGCATGGAATTTTATATTATTAGAATGAGACTGTCCTTATCACTAGCAATCACCAGGTACTTTTTCTTTCTAATTACCCAAAAGAAAAGGAAAAGGAATGTAATAGACATGAGATTTGGTTCGTAGAGAAAGAATTAATCCTCGCATCAGGTCTGAGGAGACAATGCTTTCTGTTTGCACACTAGTTAGCTGTCATTGCTGGTTACACAGGCCCTGCGAATGCTTCTGCACTTAGTGAGGAGGGGGGAAGAAATTAGTTCGAACTTCCTGGCTAGTACTCCATCATACACGAATAAAGTGCCCTGTTATTTGCGCCAAAGTCCCTGTCTGCCTTTAATCCCCTCCACACAGTGCATCAGCATTACCCAAGAGTCACTTCCAGCTCTGCTCATGGCTTTTTCTAAGAATTCTGAGCTACAGTTTTGTTCTTTAATCATGTAACGTGTAAGGATTTAATCAAGGAGTCAATCACATGATACTGTCCAATAGAACTTTCTAGAATGATGAGAATGTTCTGGGTTCTATACCTGTGCTTTCCAATTCACACGTGGCTAGTGAGTACTTGAAATGTGGCTGGTGCAACCAAGAGACTGGATTTTAAATTTTATTTAATTTTAATTAATTGAATCTCTGTGGTATGAGACAGTGCAAATCACTGTATTATGTCGTGATGGAAATCAGACAGTAGTTGATAGTCTTTTTTTTTTAAAGTTTTTTTTTTAATGTTTATTTATTTTTGAGACAGAGAGAGACAGAGCATGAGCAGGGAAGGGGCAGAGAGAGAGGGAGACACAGAATGTGAAGCAGGCTCCAGGCTCTGAGCTGTCAGCACAGAGCCCGACGCGGGGCTCGAACTCACGAACTGTGAGATCATGACCTGAGCCTAAGTCGGACGCTTAACCGACTGAACCACCCAGGCGCCCCGATAGTCTTAAACTATTACCTAAAACCATGTGCCACAACCCATATGTAAATAATTACTGACATATAGCAAGAATTCATAAAATCAGCACTACCATTTCACACGTTTTCCCCCTTGCCTGCTACATATTTCTATATTTCTTTTTAGTTGTCTTCATCTTACTCTGTAAATGCGTTATTTTACTGTGTGCAATTTAAACTGACAAGGCACAGACACCAACTTTGAATTCAGGGTCCACAACAGAGACGTTTTCTGGCACATCCGTAGTCATTTGGGGGACACTGTCAGTAAAAAGAAAAAAAATAACATAAGTGTTCATATAGAGGTTATTTTCCCCTTAACAAACCATGGGCTTTTGTTATGTTTGCTATTAATAAATGATGTTCAGAGGACACAGAGGACACTACGTGAATTTTGGAGTTACTTAGAAAACTGCGTATTTGAATTCCAAATCCATCACTTCTCAGGTATTAGTGTTGGCAAAGTGAGTCTCAATATTTTTGTCTGTAGAATGGGAATAATGACACCAAAACAGAAATTTTATGAGGATTTTATGAGACAACAAAAAGGGAGTACATTCTTCCATAACTAATGTTAATTCCAGTCCTTTTATACAGAGTGCTTTGAAGCATAAACGTGCCTTAAAAAGAGAGGTGAAGCTTTAGAAACCATCATATAAACGGGATTCCAAATACCACAAAAAGAACTTATGATGGGGATCCTAGGTTAGCAGAGAACTACACGAAAATTATAGGCTGAACTAGGGGATAAAGACATACCAGGTGGAGGATGCTGAAATAATAACAAAGGATAGGGAAGGAGGCAAGGAAGAAATGCACACGTAAAAGTGCTATTTAATAATCATGCCCTTCCAAAACGGGACGGATTTTTATTATTTTTCTTATCATTGGTGGATAACATCTCCATAGCTATTATTTACTACATCTGGCCCTCCCCCTGAGAAGCAATAACGTGTTTTCTTTTCCGAGAGCATCTCCATGGTGATTTCACACCAGCCAAGGATGGGCTCCGACGGTAACTGGAAGTTGACAAAAATCTCGTTTTAGAGTAGCCTCACGATATTCTTGTTATTTAGTCCCTTAACTGTGGATCAGTAGCTCTAAAATAATTCCCCAGTATTTCTGTAAGGTGGGGTCACTTTCCTGAATGAATAAAAACACTTCCTTCTTTTACCATCCTAGCATAAATAATGAGTAATGCCATTGGAACACTTCCCCAATCATTTTATCCCTCTTCTCTAATCACAAAGGGCGCCTTTATGACTAACTGTAAATCAAGAGCCTTCACAACACGGCACCAAGTCTCCTTTCCAAATTTTTTTCACCGTGACTTCCTGTTTGTTGTATGTTTCAGCAAAGCTGGATTATTACTAGTCCCAAGGTTCTCTTGATTCTCCACCCTTGTGCCTTCATTAACATTGCTCCTCTGTTCACAATATCCTCCTATCCCTAATTTAAACACTGATCATCTCTATTCTCTAAGGTCTCTTAAATTTCATCTGCCTGGTGATGCACGTAGCTGTTAGGGTCAATGCCCCACCTGCATGTCCTAGATCCCTTTTTACTAGCCCTTTGTCCTACTCCCAGCTTCATTGTGCTTTGCTTGCTTCTAACAGCTCGCATCTGTGAACTTTTTTTAAGAGGCCTGTCCTTGGGCCTGTTGGCAAGTCCCTAAGGGTTTACCTCGACCTTGGGAATCGCCCATCACTAGTAATTGCCTGGTGCTACAGTATAAAAACCTAGCTACCTTACCTCAATGTGGAATGAACTGAAGTGTAATTTATGCCTTGGAGCTTCCGGCCAGATCAGGTTGAAGTTAAGACACTGTCCAAAATCAACTGCCCACTTGACTGGCTTCCTCTTGTCCCTGTCTTGCTTTCCTCCGCATTCTTTTTGGTTTCTGTTGGGAGCACTTTCTTAATAACTCACTGGCTTATTTCTTTCTGTCTCATAATCTGACTCTGGGGACACAGACCTAAGGTAATAACTTCCTTGATAACTAAAATATGAAGCATCCCTAGGGCTTTCATTTACTTATCACATAATTCAATCATTATGTAATATTTACTCATTATATAATTTATTCATTACATAATATTAAGAGACTACTATATGCCAAGTCCTATTCTTCCAGATATCAAGGATACAGAAATACATTTTGTTTATTTATACTTTCCTAATGTCACTTTGATTGTGGTTATTTATATTCGTCTCCATGTACTTCTTATGACATCATTTTGAGGGGGAAACAGTATCTTCTCTATATTTTGATTTCACCTTAGCTAGCACGTTGCTTTATATGTAGTAAGGGTTCAGTAAATTAGGAACCTTGTAGGAATTGGGAAATATATTTAACTTTGCTCACCCAAGAGAGAGAGAAAGAAAGAAGAAAAGGAGTGAATTTTATTTATTTACTTATTTACTTGTTTTTATTTTAAAATAAACTCTACCCCCAACATGAGGCTCCAACTCATGACCTTACCATCGAGTCACATGCTCCACTGACTAATGGGTCCTAAGGCTACTAGGAATACAGAATCAATAATTTAGACTAGCCTACCTCATTTTTTGTGAATTACTTTTAAGACACGAGAACCAAAAATGTGCATAATGAATACCTACGTATTTCCAATTATAACTTACAATTTCTTCAACAGGCTTCAAATGATCATCTAGAGACACAACTCAACACACCCCCTGAGAAGGAAATAAAGGTAAGGTAAAGAAAGTGTTTATTTTTTGTGTCTTAAGAACTTTCTTACGAAATTAATTAGATAAATCAGAAGGCATTAGATTATTGTCATCTGTGACATACAATCGACTTCTCCTTTGCTCTAACACCATTTACTCATTGTCTTTGTTTAAGACATAATCTTCTTTTGTTTGGTCTCCTGCAAAAGTCTCTAACTGGATCAGCTAATTCTTCCATAGTTATCAGTGTTAACCTTTCAAAAACTAACTTCCTGATCTTATCTCTTCTCTGATGAAAGCCTCCCATTGCGTAAATGTCCCTGTCTTCATACCTTGATAGGGAGCCGGTCACACATTGTTTGTTGTTCGAGTCCTGGCCTGGCCGTCTTCCGAAAGCTCCTATCCAGTCATTCTTAGGATGCCACCTAAACTGACGCCACAGGACACGTCTTTCCTATAGTTATTCCTTCTTTAGAATTAGCTTCACTTCTTTCATTGCTATAAATATGATGCATTCTGCCCTTTTCCTTCCATACAAGGGGCCACTTTCTCTTTTACCATTGGAAGCATGGGACAGCCCCTTTAATTCTCCGAAACACAACTGAATCTGCACTGTTGAAGACTTGTGTATTACTTAACTGCCTTATCCTTTATCTCTCCAAATTTACTCCTATACATTCCCATTAAACACATTTCTCTATTGCCTGAAGAATTAGTCATTTTATTTTGTCTCAACTGTACTTTTCCCACTATACTTTGTCCATGCCAGTATACAGCAGTTACCATGGTAAATTATAAATTATAAATATTTTTATTTGGGCTCCCTGATCCGTTTCCTGCTTATGAGTTTTGTATCACGAAATCACCTTTGTATTGCTACCATATGTCGGCTTACCCAGCACGTAACAAGTGTTCAATCAGTTCGTTGATTTTTTTAACCATATTAAAAAATGGAAATTCTACCTGGTATTTTATTACTACATTATTCTCTGTTGATTTGAAGGACAGATTTCTTTTTTTTTTTAATTTTTTTTAACATTTATTTATTTTTGAGACAGAGAGAGACAGAGCATGAACGGGGGAGGGGCAGAGAGAGAGGGAGACACAGAACCGGAAGCAGGCTCCAGGCTCTGAGCCATCAGCCCAGAGCCCGACGCGGGGCTGAACTCACGGACAGCGAGATCGTGACCTGAGCTGAAGTCGGACGCTCAACCGACTGAGCCACTCAGGCGCCCCTGAAGGACAGATTTCTATTGAATAATGAATAAATGCTTTTTATAGTCTCAAATGGTTTAGGTGATATTTATATTTTATTATAGAAGTTTAACATTACATAACACATGCTCCTTAAAGAAAATTAAGAGAAAAGTCCTAAGATAAAAACAACTTCATTATGAATGAATTATAGAAACAGTATCTAAACTGGTTCATGGTTTGGGGGCTTACACCTTGTGTATATTTTCCACGTAGACTCACCTTAATGATACTGCATTTTTCCTTCTTTTAAAACTTACAACAGAATAAAATAGGTGTTTTAGAATTGTGTTAACACTGTGTGAAACATGTGAGACAGCTACATAATATTAGATCACAACAGATACATTTTATTACTGGTTTTTTTTATAAGAGGGCACCCTTTTTGTAAGAGATATGTTCTTGAAAATCTCAATTTAAAACTCATTCGGGGGTGTGTGGGTGACTCAGTCTGACTCTTGCACCTGACTAAGTGCCTGACTCTTAATTTCCGCCCAGGTCATGATCTCATGACATGTGTTTTTTGTGGAATAAAGTCTAGTCCCCATCGGGCCATAGCATAAATAGCTTATAGTACACTCAGTTTGCCAGCTTTAAAACTATGAAAACTGGAACATTTTTGTCAGTTGAAAAATATGAGGGGGTATTTTCATTCACTAAGACTATGAAGATAGAGTGGGATTTAGACACACGCACACACACACACACACACACACACTCACCTCAACACTTTCAAAATCATATACTTCACAGATATATCTAGTGAAATAACAACCAGATAGCACAAAATTGCCAAAATAGGGTAAAACTCTCTTGATAGAATGACAATACTTGTCAGTATAAACATACTACTCTTTTCTAGACAGTCCTATTGTTTTTTCTGGGCTCCTAGGGGTAAGTGCAAATAACCTTCCCTTCCTCATGCCATGACATTTAGATGGTTGTTTTCGGAGCTTAAAACATCTTTCAAGTTTTTGATGAGCATTTCTTTTCTCTCTCTCTCTCTCTCTCTCTTTACCTGTGAGTCTGTATTTTTAAGGAAAACACGAAAATTTGTTGAGTTTCCATAAAGAAAATAGCTCGTTGTCTTAAGTTTGTGTTCTAGCAGGATAAACACTTTAACGTTTATTTATTTTGGGGACAGAGAGAGACAGAGCATGAACGGGGAGGGGCAGAGAGAGAGGGAGACACAGAATCGGAAACAGGCTCCAGGCTCTGAGCCATCAGCCCAGAGCCCGACGCGGGGCTCGAACTCACGGACCGCGAGATTGTGACCTGAGCTGAAGTCGGACGCTTAACCGACTGCGCCACCCAGGCGCCCCAGGGTAAACACTTTAAATAAATGCACTGAAGCTCTTGCTACAGAATTTCGGGACTCAAGGAAATTATACAAGGTGAAATAGACTGTAAATTTCTCGAGGCCTACCCTGTTGTCACTGCCTGTAAGAGCGCAGGCAAATACATTCGTCAGCCTGTCCTTGTTTCTGATCGCTGAGTGAAATTTCATTGTTTGCTTTTTCCTTGTCCTTGGCAAATTTGGGCAGAAGTGGTGATAACACTCCAGAAGAGTTAAGCGCATGTTCAGTTTTTCAGCCAGGCAGATGATTCTAGTGAAACCGGCTCTCCAAGAATTCATTAATTACAAACGTAGGGAATTTCCATGTATGGTAAATGCCAAATGCGAAGCTGGAAAACGTAAAGTTAGAAGCAGCATCTGGATGATTTACGAGTCTTAAGAATTTTAAATGGCTAAAGTGGCAACTACTTTGCCATCAGTAACTTCCTGTAAAATCTTTAGTGTGGGTTGATGTTATGTCTTCTGTAATTTTGCAGAAGAAGAGGGCGAGATGAATGTCCAAATATCAAAACCCAGATAGATGGTGGTCACGTACGAGGTCACGGCAGTCTAAATGTGTCCCCCACCCCAATACTTTTTCAAGGTACATCTCTTTTTATTCCTTGGTAAGTAGACAGAGGTCAGGAAGGTCGTGGGAGCAATTTGCCATAGAACCATAAGAAGACTTCTGGGAGATAAAGACATCACCTTAGCATTCACAGTTAGGGAAACATGGAAAGATGAATCTGAGTGGAGCGAGGTAAACCTTATCAAGGCCTCGTGATCTGTGAAATAAAGGTATCTTGGCAGGACACTGAAGCATTACCCCTCCCCCCCCTTTTTTTTGCATTGTATTATCTTCTTTTCCATTCCAAGAGCATTGCCAAGTAAGAAACTCTTGGAAGCCACTCACGTGATGGCTGTGATGTCATCACGGGTCACGAAGGATTTCTTTTGCTGGGCTCTGCCTCGAATACTGCCTTTTTATTGAAAACAGCAGGAACTCATTTATGCTGCCAATAGATCAACTTTCCCCCCAAAAAGGTAAATTAATAATATCACGTCCTCTTTAAAAACTCCTTAATGGTCCCTAATTACCTACAGGATAAATCCCAGACTCTTTAGCAAGTTTCTTCTTAAGAAGTCCTTAACTAGCCACCCTTCAGCACTTTCCACTTCCCTTAAGACACTCTTTGCTAATTTCCATGAAAACATGAGCAATTTCTTACACGAACCACACACTCTACCTCTCCATGAATATGTGTAATGTGCCAAATCCTCTATCTAGAATGTCTCCCTATGAATTTCTTTCTGCCAGCTCTACTTTCATGATTCTCCAGATGAAATTAGTTGACACTGTTTTAGACTCCAGGTAGATAGGTATCTACTCCAGGTAGATATCTCCATTATAGAATATCATATTCCCGTATAAATGATTGCTTTTATGTTATGCCTGCACGTGACTGTCAGAATCTCAAAGGCACAGCTGGTATGTTTTTATTCATGGCTAACTTTCCAATGGTTAGACTATCACAAGCCTTTAATAAATGCTAATGCTATTTTAAATATGCAATTAATATTTTATTAATTAAAATAAATAATTAAATAGTTAATTAATATTTTATTAATTAAAATAAATAATAAGTAAAATAAATTAATAAAAGCCCCTTTTGAATTACTTATGGCTGTTAGTCAGTTTCAGATTTTCCATAGAATTTTGCCTCTGCTCACAAGGGAGCATATTCTTAGGGAGTAAAGTAGGAGAGTTTAATTCTAGCAAGAAAGAAAACTTCTTGCTATTCATTGAACTCACCTTATGTGTGTTTGAAGTAAGTACTCTTTTGTTTTTTTTAAATTTTATTAGGATATAATTGACATACATCACTGTGTAAGTTTAAGGTATACGGTATAATGATGTGACTTAACATACATTATGAAAAGGTTACCATATTGTTTCATTAACATTCATCATCTCATATAAATACAAAAAAAGAGAAAAAGAAGAAAAACGTCCTTATTTTCTTACTCTTAGGATTTACTTCCTTAATAGCTTTCAAACACACCGTACAGCAGCGTTAACTATTGTCCTCATGTTGTACAATACATCCCTAGTATTTAATCATCTTTTAACTGGCAGTTTGTACTTTCTGACCACCTTCTTCCAACCCCCCATCCCCTATCCCTCACCTCTGGTACCCACAAATCCAATCTCTTTTTCTGTGTTTTTTTCTTTTTTTTTCTTTCTTTTTTTAGATTCCACATATAAGTGAGAGCATACATCATTTGTCTTTCTCTGACTTATTTCACTTAGCATAATGCCCTTAGGGTCCAACAATGGCAGGATTCTCTTCATTCTCTTTTTTTGAATAACGTTTCACTATATATATCACATGAAGGAAGCACTCTTGATCCCCCAATTTTAAAAGCAAAAACCCATTTGACAGTGGTGTTATAGTGGTTAGACAGTGTAATCCAGAGTTAGACACTGTCCTTTTAATGCAGAAAGATGCACCTTTCCAATCAATAGTGTTTTTTGCTGGATTCTGACCGTTGCACCTTCCAGACAATGAAAAGGACTAAAGCCAGTAATTATCTGGAGCTCAGATATAAAAATATATTAAGGAAACCTAAGTCAAATGGCAGTTGGCAAGCCACGAAAGGAGGGCTTTTAGGCACCTGCACTTGTCCCAGCTTGCATAGTCCAGCAGGAAGTAGGATTGTTTTCTTTTGGTGGCAATGAGAAGTCACCACGGCTTCGACCTCTCATTTTCCTTCAATACACTTTTGCTCAAAACGACTCCTTTCACCCTCCTCCTTTCCTCTATAAAAGGATGCTCTCCTCCTTTGTTCTCTGGACTTGTCTATGGTTGGCCATAATTTGGTTGTCTTGAATTGCAATCCCTCTGCTATTCTTGAATAAACTCATTTTTTTTTTTAATTTTTTTTTTCAATGTTTATTTATTTTTGACAGAGAGAGACAGAGCATGAACGGGGGAGGGGCAGAGAGAGAGGGAGACACAGAATCGGAAACAGGCTCCAGGCTCTGAGCCATCAGCCCAGAGCCCGACGCGGGGCTCGAACTCATGGACCGCGAGATCGTGACCTGGCTGAAGTCGGACGCTTAACCGACTGCGCCACCCAGGCGCCCCTAATCATTTTTTTTTTTTTTTAATAAACTCAATTCTGTTGGCTGAATCGCTCACCTTTTTCTTTTACAAGGTTGACGCACGGTATGGTCAACTTCATGAGGCATCGACTTGGTGTTTTCTTCTTGTTATAGTTTCACTCACCTCTTTCTAAAAAAAGACAGCCTTGTATTGTATATTTCTTTACCTTAAAGATTTTGGCCAAACCTAAAGAAATTTGGTCCCATTTAGTTGATGAAGACTGTCTTTATGCCTTTAACCTCATGCTTCTCTCTATCACAGATGGGATCTAGTTTCGGACTGGTGATCCTTTATGTTATCCCTTATAAAAAGCGACAACAAAAATCTACCTCCCTCCATGCTTTTCCGTTACTGATTCCTTGGGATTTCTTTGCCCCGTGTTATAACACTCACTCTAAGCTGTGATTCCAAAGTGGTGTCTACATTTAGAACACCTTTGTTAATAAAAATGCAGAACACAATCATGGCAGCAGCCGGCATACCTGGAAGTCAAATGCTTTCTAAGACTTTTTTACCATATTATAATTTGGATGCCTGAAATCTAACATCCATGAGAGGACATTCAACATGAAGAGTTTCAAAAACACAAGGTAATTGCTATAAATGTTTAAGTTTGTTAAATGAGAGAAAAACCTCGCATAACACTTCTTATTAATAAGGTGAATTGAGTTTATACTTACACCCATGCATGTAATCTGATCTGATTTGGTGGAGACAATCATAATTATGAAACATTGGAATACATACCCCTCTGATAAATAAATATATATCTACCATTAAGCCTGCTCAACTGACTTCCCCATATGAGAATTCTCTAGATTGACAATTAGCAACTAAAATTTGTAGTATCTACCCTATAATTTTCGTGTCTGTGGCTCATGTTTGGAATTATGGTTTATTTTCTCTCTCTTCATGGAATTATAATAACTTAGAAAATGATCCTCTTAATGTTATTTATATTTGCCTCTGATTGTAATTCAGTTGCATGTGACTGAGACTACGATTGCTTATTGCTTTGAGATGTCCCTCGCGGACCTCCAAAGTGAATTTTGCACGGTAGACGTTGTGTGTAAATGTGTGCGCGTGCACCCGTGCGTGAGTGTCTCTCTCAAACACACCCTCTAAATTTGGTAAAAGTTACCTAGGTGTTTAAGTGTGAAATTTAAATGTGAAACAGTAACAGTAACAGAAATGTATGTGCACAAAAAACCAGATACACACAAGGTTTTTAGGATAAATTCAATGACTAAGAAGCACTGGGTGTCGTATGCACTCACCAATATCACACTGTATGTTAACTAACTTGAATGTAAATACATAAATTAAAACAAAAAGAATGTTGTTTACATAGGAAATGCAGAACGGTGGCTTCTGATTTTCAGTCCATCGCATGGGGAAATTCCCTTCTATCCTGGGAAAGCTTTCGCCAGCAAGGAAGGATTTCATTTGTAAAGTTCAGGGTGTGGAGAAAGTGGAGAAAATGATGGCTTGGGTTTTGCGTCAGGCAAAACTGGTGTAATCCTTCCAACATGTGGGAAATCCCTCTTTTTCTATTTACATAGAAATTTTCATTTTTCATCCTGCAAAGCAGAGATGAAATCATCATGAAGTATAAAAGAGTAAATTTGGGAAAAGGCCTCCTTGTAGTTACTAATAAAGAGGTGCGAACAGAATCTAAGCTAATGCCATTAATTTCAAGATCATGGCTCTGGTCTAAAATGCATCTTGGGATTCCCTTTATGGGAAATGTTTTCAAAAGAACAGCAGCAACTTCCTTTACGAAAGCAAGAAAATGAGTCCAGTAATTGTCAAAATGAGATATAAACAAGACATAAGTCCAAGTCTGTATGTTTGTGAATATATTATAATAATATTATGAATTGATACTGTGTGCTTTTCTTTCAATATATTTGTGTATGCGACATACAAGGACATTTTAAATTCAGTTATATTGGATTTAAAATATATAGGCAATAGATACTGTTAAAAGGTAAGCAGGTAATAAATACTCATGAAAAGTCAAAATAAGGGTGCCTGGGTGGCCCAGTCGGTTAAGTGTCCGACTGAATTTTGGCTCAGATCATGATCTCATAGTTTGTGAGTTTGAGCTCTGCGTCAGGCTCTGCGTTGACGGTGTGGAACCTGCTCGGGACTCTCTCCCTCTCTCTCTGCCCCCCCTCGTTTGGTGTCTCTCTCTCTCTCTCTTTCTCTAAAAATACATAAACTTAAAGAAAAAGTCAAAATAAGGAAGAAAAGGACGAAATTATGTTTCCCATCTTTTTTTTTTTAATTTTTTTTTTCTTTCAACGTTTATTTATTTTTGGGACAGAGAGAGACAGAGCATGAACGGGGGAGGGGCAGAGAGAGAGGGAGACACAGAATCGGAAACAGGCTCCAGGCTCTGAGCCATCAGCCCAGAGCCTGACGCGGGGCTCGAACTCACGGACCACGAGATCGTGACCTGGCCGAAGTCGGACGCTTAACCGACTGCGCCACCCAGGCGCCCCTATGTTTCCCATCTTAGTGAAAATATATTCTCAGTTCCAAAGCTGATTGTGAAGTATAACTTCTGTTTTGTGCTATGTCCTTCCCACCTTCCCTGTTTCACTTTCTTTAAAGTGGGGCTCCTCAGGTGTTGTTTATAAGTTTTAATGGTAAAACGTGAAACTTCTGGGAAGAACCCTAACCATTTTTGCAAACCTTGACTGTCATTATTGCATAACGTTGAGTGTTAGGACAGAGGCCAAAAGGCTCAGAGATCTGCCAGGAACTTGCTCTGAGTCAGGTAACAAATGAGAACTTGTCTTTTCCTCTGTGGAACCTGTTCTTGAGGAGAAGTCTACCCACAACCCCAGCAGGCAGACATTTCGGGCAGTCGATGGTAAGCAATATTCACCCGTGTTCTCCCTTCAGACCTCTCTTTGTGCGCAGAACCACAGAGTATGTACCTGTGGTGGGCCTCTGACAGGGGGAGCGAGCTCACGGTGTTCTCTTCTGAATTGCCCTTCCTGAAAACAACGAGGTGTCTGTAAACTTGTTTTGATTTTGGCATCGAAGTTTTGCAAGCAAGTTATAAAAATTTCCAGAAGGTTCCTGCCAGCCGCGGCCGACTTCGTCCTTCAGGCAGAGCGGGACTGGGAGCAAACGCACCCCTCTGGGACCGGTTTGCAGTAACTACAACCCCTTTGCGTAAATGAAGTTCTACTTTTGCTGTAGCCCAGGGGAAACTCCATTTACTCACCCTGTCTTTTAAATAGTCGTATGTTAAGGACTTGGGTTGTGTGTGTGGAATTTTCCTCCCTTTCTTTGCAAAGCGGTTACAGAGTGAAGGCTCTGGGGCCTCCAAGCCAGTGTTTCGATCCTGGTTCTTACTAGAGGAGTGACCTTGAGTAAGTCACTTAGATTCCCTGTTGTTTCTCTTGCTTTGTCCGTAAATGGGAATGCTAATAACGAAACTTTATAAGCTTGTGGGGGGGTTTCAATAAATAAATTAATTAATTAATTTAAAGTTTATTTACTTCTGATGAGAGAGAGCTAGTGCGGGGGGTGGGGTGCAGAGAGAGAGAGGGAGAGAGAGAATCCCAAGCAGGCTCCATGCTGTCAGCACAGAGGCCAATGTGGGCTCGATCTCACGAACCACGAAAGCATGACCTGAGCGGAAATCAAGAGTTGGCCGTTTCACTGACTGAGCCACCCAGATGCCCCTAAATTAATATATTTAAAGTGATTAGCCCAGTGCCTGGCACAGAGAAAACATAGGATAAGTCCCTACCGAGACTACATATCACGCACACATGCACTCACCCCACCATCCTTCACGTTCTAGCTGTAAAGAACAATACTGTGAACAACGGATGATTCATGTCAGTCAGTCAGTCAGCCTTGTACTGGCCCCTCTCCAACATGATCTCCCCGGGATTAGGAATCAAGAAAGAACTTAAAAAAGGAGATATCGCAAGTTCTCTAGAAAGATACGACGGGGAAAAAAAGATGAAGAATTGGGGAAACAACGATGAGAAAATCTTCACCAGCTGCAAGGAACAGAATGCTTGACTAACGGAGACTTCAAAAATATCAAACATTTACCTCATGTGGCACAAATTCAGAGGAGGGTGGTATTGGCCCTGGTTCAGCGGCTCGTCCCTTTGTGTCATTCTTCCTGCTCTGCCACTTGATGGGTCAGCATCGTCTTGCCTTTCTAGTCCCAGTTTGGCTTCTGCGCTACCGAAGGTGATTTATTCCCAGTGATATCTCGATCTTAAAGGGAGGGGGCAGCAGAAGAAGAATTTTCTTCTCCTAAATCTCCCAAATCTCTCCCTCCCTCTCTCTTTCTCTTTTTCTACCGAGGAGCAAAACCATCCCAGATGCTGTTCCAGAAGACATCCCCGTATTAGGTCCTTAGTCGGATCTGGTTCTTGTATCTCACTGCTAGACCAGAGTAGCGACCTGGGATACTCTTCTCTATGACAGAAATACTCCTAATCCCAGCTTCTAGACGTGTTGGCGACTGTTGGCTCTCCGATGAATTCAGCTCTGAAAATTTCCCTCAGTGCCAGAGAGACTTTTCATCCAAGTTCCCCCTTCTCCTTAGGGTAAGCTTGGTATCCAATAACCACTACTGTCGTGATATCAAGACCTGGCTCCCTTGCCTTAAGTGGGAGAATTCTAAAAGCCGATCCCAGCACCAAAGCTTTCTGCGGGCTGAAACTTTTGTTGGGGCCCATCGCAGCTCAACCCCTCTCTCTCTCCAATCCAGATTCTCTTCTCCTCCACGGGTGTTGTTCTTTAAAGCTCTCCTCAGTAAACCCCCTCCACCCAGATCTCCATCCCAGAATCTACACCTAGGGAACCTAACCCACGGACACCACTCACTCACAGTGAGAACTGTGATAATGTGATTGGCTTAAAATTAGGATTCATCCCAAACCACCCCGGGGCCGGAGCAAAACACAAGTTCTCTAAATTGAAGAAGGAAGGATACTCTTGGGCGAGCAAGCGCAAACACAGAAGGGTGCATTCTCCAACATGTTTTATTTCAGATATTGCAGATGGTTGGGGAAGAGGAGAAGTAAGACAGTTGTAAGCAAGATAAGTGATGAGATATTATTTGGCACAGCAGGGAGAGAGTGTAAGCTCTCAAAGATCGAGGACCAGCAAGAATGATTGCTATGCTAACTTTTGCAGATTTCTCCAAGGGAAGAATTCAGGGATGGTCTGTGCAAACCTTCGGATGCACGTGTGTCCTCTGAAGGTCTTGTTTGAATGTGGATTCTGTTTCCATGTGTTTGGGTAAAACATGACATTCTGCATTTCCAATAGACTTTTGGCAATACCCCTGCCTTAGAGATTCTAATTAAATTGGTCTAGGTAAGAGATCAGCATCCATATTTTTTTTTTTTTATTAACACCACAGACTCTTAGGAAGTTTAGGAAAAATTTACTCCTCCCAAAACATGACTCTTCTAATACGTTTGTCCTAAAGAATGAATGCAGTTTACTTTGGTTAATGATGTCCTTTTGTGGGTAATGTTTTTTTCCAAGTCGGTAAATGATCAATTTGCAATATTTCTTTTACTTGATTAATCATGAACACTCGACACTGTGCATCACCCCTTGTTCGTTGATACAATGTTCCTTGATACATTTTTCATTTGTATCCTTGATACACCCAATGTTCCTTGATACATTTTTCATTTGGCCTTCATGAGCACACTGTTTTGGTTTTCTTATTTCACTGGTCTCTCTTTCAGAGTCATATTTACTGATTCTTCCTTAACCTGCCCCTAACCCACCTCTTAAGGTTCAAGTACTCACAGCAGACTTAACTGCTGAGCAATCTCTTCTCATTAACTCGTCTCTAGGTTCTAATCTCTCCCAAATTAGTTTTTTTTTTTTAACCCAGAGCTCTCGCCCAAATTCCTGTATCGATTGTTCAGTTTCCAACTTGATATCTCCACTTGAGTATATAAAAATCACAAAGTCACCAAGTGCAAACACGAATTCCTCCTTCAACCTTACTTCAGTCACAGCCAGCTCAGGTGATGGCGATTCTTTTTTTCCAGTAGCTCGGACCAAAGGCATGGAAATAATTTCTGACCGCTCTTTTTCTCATTTGTTATATACAATCTGTGAGGAAATTCTACTGGTTTTACCTTCCAAATGCACTGAGAATCTGATCACTTCTTACCGTCTCCACTGCTACAAACTCTGGTCCAAACCACTGTCATCTTTTGTCTGGATTACATGATAGCATCTACCAGATCTCCGCACTTCTACTCTTGCTCTTTTACATCCGAAAGCTGTGTGTGTGTGTGTGTGTGTGTGTGTGTGTGTTGGGGGGTCTCCCCCAGGACCACCATATCTTGTGTATATATGCATGTTTTTTGTAAAAAGAAAGAAAATTTGGGAGAGATGGGAAAGCTAAAGTCCCAGTGGTGACCCTCAATGCCCTACCTGATCTAACTCCCCACTACGATTCCCACCTCCTTCCCCCCTGCTATATGCTCCCCTCTGCTCTCTCAATTCTAGTCACACTGAGGTAGTTGCTGCTCTGTGAACACAGAAGACACGTTTCCACCACATGTTCCTCCCTTCCTGCTTTTCTAGTTGCTCTCACTGCCTGGAATATTCTTCCCCGATACATCTATGTAGTTAACTCCCTCACCTCCTTCAGACCCTTCTTCAAATGTCACTGCCTTAAGGAGGTCGAACCTAAATCTACTCAGTATTTCAGTCCTTCTCCTCTTCCTGTCTCCTTGGATGTTGTGGGTCCTCCTACTCATCTCTACAGTTTTTCTTTTCTCTAACACTTATCACCTTCCTATTTCCTATATTTTGCTTCTCTATGATGTTAATTTTATGCCTACATATATTGTTTGATTAGATTACATATATTGTGTATATCTCCCATTCAAATGTAAGCTCCACAAGGATAGCCATTTCTTACTATTTTCATTCATTGCTATAGCCCCACCATCTAGAAGAGATTTTTGGCACATGTGGGCCCTCAAGACTGGTGGTCTGACCTAAGGCAACATGGCAACGTAGATAAAAGCAAATGGGTCAATGAATCATTCATGTGATAGGTCAACACAGGTCCATTATCAACAGTAAATAAGTAAAATGCAAGAGATGAGACAGGGAAGGAGTTAAGGTTGATACTTAGATAATTGTTTAGCGATGATATTGTCACACACTGAGATAAGGACCTCTGTCAAATAAGCTAGTTTGGGGGTAAATAATGAATGTTATTGAAGTGCCTGTGGGACATGTGGCTAAAGAAGTACAGTAGGCAGTGGGATTCACGGGGCTGAAATGTAGAAAGAGAGGCATATATTTGGGAATCATAAAAAATATAGATGCAAATTAAATCACAGGATTTTTAGTATGCATAAAGAGAAGAGAAGAGGGCTTGCTAGAATCATGATGAAAAATATTATTTAATGTTTGGAGAAAGAAAGTGGGGTCAAAAAGAAGAAGATCAAATTGGTATCTGGAGAGTGAGAAGGAAAAGGTGTATATTATGGGAGGGGATCAAATCCTTAAGGGATGATGGGAGGAAAATAAAACAATAAAAGGCAAGAGGCCAAGACAAGAGAAATAAGAAAAAATTGATAGAATGAGGAGGAGGCCAAAGAGGATGAGATTTCTAGAAGACAGTAAAGGGGATGTGAGGGTTAAGTATTTCATGTACCAGTTAAATGTAAACATAACATATCAAACTGCAAACACAAAAAAGTGTGATGGCTACATAAAAACACGATGGAATGAATTATTCCTGTTGTCCAAGTACTTTTGTGTAGAGGGGCAAGAGGGACAAGTGTCATATGATGCTTTGATAATGCAAGTGTCACCTAGATCAAAGCTGTATATCCTCCGTTAAATATTCCATGGTGGTCTAGTTTACTAAAGATCTTTTCTTAAACACACACACACACACACACAATCGCATCAAAACTTGGCATTTCCCATTCAATACTCCTAAACTGGAATGTCCGGTATGCCCCATTTAATTGATTAATTAATTAATTAATTGTTTATTCATTTATTTTGAGAGAGAGTTCACACGCCCACGTGTGCAAGCAGGGGAGGGGCAGAGAGAGAATCCCAAGCCGGCTCCATACTGTCAGCGTAGAGCCAAATGTGGGGCTCGATCTCACAAACCTGTGAGATCATGACCTGAGCCAGAATCAAGAGTCAGACTCTTAACCCACTGACCCACCCAGGTCCTCCTTTAGGCCCCATTTTATATTGAAATGTGGACCAGGAAAATTATTTTGGTTTTCTGTCCAACATAAACTGGAAAGAGGTTTCAATGCAAAGGGCAAATAACAGAGCTATATTGTTCACCAATAGTCTTTCATTCTTTAGAAGATACATAGATCTCGGTTCCCTGTTACCTCTCATCCTCACTGTGACACCAAGAAATTTTGGAAAAGTAAACATTAAATTCTAGAATTTCTCTGTGCCTTGAAATACAGCCATTAGCAGACTTCATCGTGCCCTCCTTGCCTCCTTAGAATTGGGGAAACGATTTTATTATGTCCGCGGACTATTGAATACGTGCCACGTAAAATGAGGATTGCGAATTCTTTATTTAGGCACAAAAAAAAAAAAGTTTCCCACATAGGGACATTATTTACCACAAAGTAAATTCCCCTTATTTTACCATGTACCAAGGAGTCATATTTTCCTTGAATGTAACTCTTGAATTTATATAGAGCCTAGGGTGTCTTTAAAAGCATGGAGTACTGATGTCGTATCTACATGTCTGATGTGCCATGTTTTGGTAAAACAAGCGAACTGAGAAGGTATAAAGCAATTCTTAACCCAATGAAATAAACTTTTGTGGCACCACCTGTGGACTCACCCCAACAGTGTATCTATGATGAATCAATTAATAAACATTTAGTAAGGGCCCAGTTGTAATTGAGGCACTGTGAGCAATATACATTGGGCAGAGATACTACAAAAATAAGTTTAACCATTTTCTTTTAAAACACTATATTTTTAATTTTGGGGGTACTGGTAGAGTCCAGGATACTCTGTTTCCATTTTTTTTTTCAGCTCAGCAACTGGAGAATTTATCTGTATCTTTTTCTTACTTGTAGTAGTATCTCAGCAGAGTCATAAGCCTGTATTAATCAGTATAATAAATTAATTTTTCAAAAGATCAAATGCCATTGGACTTCCCTCTCAATTATATAAAGGAAATTAATAAATCCATCAATTAATTTGTGACTTTCTAAGTACTTTTCCCCTTATTCTCTGATGATCTTTCATGGAGAAGAGTCTGTGTGTTTTGTGTTGCCTGTGTTTCTTTTATTTCCTTGAGCCCATATGAAGTCCTCTTTAACTTCATCTCTTTCCCTCACGTCCACTGACCCTGGCTTTCCTGCTCTTTCTCTGGATATTGGAGGATCCCATAGTCTGTACACCATAGCGTCTAGAAACTTGACTTCAGAATTGACACCAGTAAAGAAAATTATGAGAGCCGCTATCAAAGAAAGTCCTAAGTTTCCCAGGATGAAAATTACATATAATGTACTGAAAGGAGAGAAACTCACAGACTCAGATGAGAAATGAAAGCATTTTATGGGACAATTAAAAATACAATCTGATAAGAAGTCACAGAAGACTGTGGTCTCTTCAATATGGGACGTGATGCATGGCTTTCTTCCAGGTTTGATACAGAAAGATGAGTTTATTCAAAGTAAATAGCTTTCCATCTGGAATTTAAAAACATAGGTTAAACAATAAATAACTGTGTGTGCATAGAGAGAGAGAGAGATAGATGACAGATAGATGGATAGATAGGTATAGACGTTGCTGAACAAACATACATATATACACACACACATCTAATCTATACGTGAATGTGTATAAATGTATGCGCATCTATATTTGATGACTTATCAACTTATAAAACAAAGATGAGAGGCTTTAAAAAATGAGTCATGTACAAAAGCCACGTATACAGCTGGAAATTCTTTAAAGCTATTTTAAAGAAAGAAATAAAATCTTATTGACTATCAAGATACTCATTTAGTACACATAGCTACTCAAACCCTGTGACATATGGCAGACTTCCCTTTGTTTCATCTATTGTTTTTATCTTTTTAGGCTTTCGTTGCAGATATATTTTCAATATTTGTAATTTCCTTACCTTTTCCGGTGCTTTGTTTTTTCTCACGAGGAATCTGAAACGCTGTTGATGTTGTAAGTAACAAGGGCATATTCATCTGGAAAATAAAGAGAAAGTCCGCCCCTTATTAAGTTTCCTACTTTCTATAATCAGATTATGTCAGACTATATAGATACATTAGGTCTTATCTTTCCAATAATTTTGTTAAGACGGTCAATCACTTCTCCATTTTCTAAATCCAAAAATATCGTATTAAAGTTTAAAGCGCTTGATGAAGTACATTCAATTAGTAAAGGACAGGAGCAGGAATTCAAATGCTACTTGACAAATTTCATGTGACACTCAATGAGAAACTAATAGCACTGAGCTTCCATGGAAAATTTTTATGGTCCTTACAACATCTTAGCAACTGTTTTGGAACCTAATCTATCAAGAGTTTTCTATAACATTTCAGAGTATTGTCCACTCTCCTTCTCAAATCAAAGTCCATAAAGGTAGCACGAAATGGTAAGGGCAACAAAGAGACTGGAAGTGTCGAATGGTTTGTATTTCAAGTTAAAGGGGTGCTTTCTCACACTATGTCAAAAAGATTCTAGGTGCCGAAAATCTTTGGTAACTCGAAAATGGCCCAGTCTGAATATATAACAGGGAGGGCAAAAAAGCAATATAGAAAGTAAAACCAGTTACTGTTTAGTATTTGATGACTGGGGTTGATTTCGGAAAATTTAGTGGCTCGGGGAGTCTTAGATCTAGATATCATGGTCATGTTCAGTAGCTTTAGGGCAAGGGCGTTGCTTGCCTACCTTTTTCATAATAATCATAGACCATAACCGGGGCTGGCTGTATGTTGGACACGAGGTTGCTTTGCTCAACAGAGAAAGTAAAACTGTTCACTGTACCAAAAACCTAGAAAGATACAAATGGTAAATACATCAGGTCTACATCACACGAGGACGCAAATGATAAATACATTAGGTACAAATACATCAGCAGTTCTGCAAAGAGAAAGTCACTGAGCAAATCATATCCAGAAGTTCATGATTTACCCAATTAAATAGAACTAGGGTATCAGGAATGGATAAAGAAATTGTGGTTTATATACACAATGGAGTACGACGTGGCAATGAGAAAGAATGAAATATGACCCTTTGTAGCAACATGGATGGAACTGGAGAGTGTAATGCTAAGTGAAATAAGCCATACAGAGAAAGACAGACACCATATGGTTTCACTCTTATGTGGATCCTGAGAAACTTACCAGAAACCCACGGGGGAGGGGAAGGAAAAAAAAAAAGAGGTTAGAGTGGAAGAGAGCCAAAGCATAAGAGACTCTGAAAAACTGAGAACAAACTGAGGGTCGATGGGGGGTGGGAGGGAGGGAAGGGTGGGTGATGGGCATTGAGGAGGGCACCTTTTGGGATGAGCACTGGGTGTCGTATGGAAACCAATTTGACAATAAACTTCATATATTGAAAAAAAAAGAACTAGGGTATCAGTATCTTACATAATGACAAAATCATGTGTTAGGTGACATTAAATTATAAGAAATTTGAAGTCCTATTGCTTATATTGAAGTGAAAGAAATCTAGTTCAGAGCATTAGTGTAATGTAGGCATTTATGTGAAAGGTAATGATGTACACATAGAAAGGACGACTCTAAAACTCATGCCAGCCTTTGTTGGGAGTTCCTGTTAAACTCTACATGAATTCTACATCGACTCTGTGTCCATACTATGTTAGATGCTGTGAGGAATGAAAAACAGGAAAATGATATTGCTGACTTGAGTCATTCTAGTAAAGTAGCTAAAGCATATTATGAACACGCTTGTTAACTCTTACTATCTAGTGATATTTAGATATCATTAAATATGTTAAATATCTAATGACATTTAGAGTTAAGAGGGTGAAGTGGGAATGGAAGAACACTGAGCATCTTTAATGTCCCATATTTTCTAATAAACCCCATCAGATATACAGTTGACCCTCGAACAACATGGAGGTTAAGAGTACCGACCTCTTGTGCAGTTGAAAATCTGCATATATATTTTGACTCCCCAAAACTTAACTATTAATAGCCTCCTGTTGAAGAGAAGCCTTACCTATAAGATAAACAGTTAACATATATTTTGTATGTTATATCATATGCTGTATTCTTACATTAAATCTATAGAAAATGTTATTAAGAAAATCATAAGGAAGAGAGAATATACTTACAGTATTGTATTGCATTTATAAAAAAAAGAATCCTTGTGTAAATGGACCCATGCAGTTCAAACCTGTGTCATTCAAAGGTCAACTGGATAAAAATTCATATATGTATCAATAAAATACAAGCATCCAATTACCTTCAGACAACAAAAGAAAGCCACGGAAGAAAAAAAAAACAATTATTGCTCAACTTACACTTTCCAAGTAGAAAAGAACATGATCATTCTTGACTTCAGCCTTCATCACTTGGCCATTATTTTCAAGCTTTAAAGAAATTGGCAGGGAGGGATGGAGAATAGATATTAAAGAATATCTTCTAGTATTGAATGTTTCATGCTTTTTACTTAACTGACTGTCAGGAATCCATTTTATGGATGTTCCTTTATGCCATGATATTTTTTAAAGTTTATTTATTTTGAGATAGAGAGAAAGCACAAGTAGAGGAGGGGCAGAGAGTGAGAGAGAGAGAGAAAGGAGAGAGCGAGGATGCCAAGCACGCTCCTCACCACCAGCGTGGAGCCCGATGCAGGGCTCGAACTCATGAACTGTGAGATCATGACCTGAGCTGAAATCAGATGCTTAACCAATTGAGACACCTAGGTGTTCCATGCCATGATATTTTTATAAACACAAGTAGGAACTAAATAAAGAAATTAATTATGAACTATGGGAAAAAAATGACTTCTAATTGCTACAAAGTAAGAACACCGTCCCTCCAGTGTGACAGCAAAAACAAACAAATGAACTCTGAATATATTTGTTTAAAGGAAGAATTGCACGATTTTGTTTTGCTAACGAATTATTCCATGTATACACTATAGCCTTTTCTGTGCTCAAGTTTTAGGCTTCTATTATTTACCTCCTCAATAGATGCCATGACTGGAGTAAATCCTGACAGCATTTTGACGTCAACAAGGACCATATTGGAGTTATTGCGGATTCCAGTATATCTGAAATTTAAAAACAAACACAAGTTGAGACAACTGTCTGGAGAAGTGACCTATATTAAGGCAAGGATGATGGAGACGTAGATACCAACTGTCTGTACGTCTGGAGCAAAGGCAAAAACTGAAGAGGGAACAGGGCGAAGAAAGTCATTCTCAAACATCTGAGAATAGGCACTACTAGAATAGTAATGGATGAGAAGATACAAAGGAGCGTAATTTGGAGTAAAGAGTGAATTACCTGGACCCAGAATCTCTCCAATCTCTTTTAAGTTTACCTGAGGCCTCAAAATCATAAATTTTAAACCAAGCTGATAAATTTATATGACATATACTTATGTTAGCCTTAGATTTGCACAATACTTAAAGGATATCTTTGGAAAGCAAGATGTTGGCAGAATCTTAGAGTAGTCATGCCCTGACTACTAGATTATGTCCCTGACTCTGGACAGCATTGTTTGGACATGAAGTTGAGGGTTCCACAGCGTATGTAGTTCTTATCTTAGCCCTGACGTTTAAAAGATTTTCATTCGGAAATCCTAAGAAAAATCCCCCAAACTAATTTTACTCGGTGTTTCTCCACATATTAACTAGGATTAAAGCTCTCTGGCATCGATAAATTATATTTTAATTCAAGAGAATGATTTTGTCTACTCCAAATAATAAAAATCTAAAATTTTGCTCTGCATAGAAAACCAGTATTTGTAAGTTTCCTTGTACTGGCCCCACTGTGTGGTCTTCAGGAGGAAAAAAAAATAGTATCTCTGTTGCCCAAATCTGACAGATCTTACACACACACACACACACACACACACACACCACACATACACACACAAATGGGAGCATTGCTGGAATATATTTCCAGCAGAAGCTTTCAAATTTATACTTGCCTATAATACAAATCATACTTGCATAAGTACTAAACTGGTGTGTACAGAGAGAGCTATAAAGTAACTATGCTGTAGAAATATCACCACCAACCTATGAACTCATCGTGGTTGCCATCATTAATATTTATTTTGCTACTATTTAAAATAATTATTGTTTGATCTATCGCCCTCTGTCTAGGCTGGGAGTTGATGTCAAAATGGGACACTCACTTGAGGGTTACAGTCAGGTTAAAATGGCTCTGGAATGTATCCGATGAGTTTTTCTTTATCATTTCCAAGGAAAGGGAAAATCCAGATGCCTTCTTAGGTAGGAGTACGTTATACCTCAGGGTAGCCTAAAAAGAAAAGCAAATCGTAAGAAAATCATAAGACAAATTTATCCTGAAGTAAAAATTGAAGGACTTCTGTTTCCTCTATTTTTAAATTTAATTTTTTAAACGTTTATTTGTTTTTGAGAGAGAGACAGAGCGTGAGCAGGGGAGGGGCAGAGAGAGAGAGGGAGACACAGAATCCAAAGGAGGCTCCAGGCTCCGAGCTGTCAGCGCAGAGCCCGACGTGGGGTTCAAACTCACAAACTGTGAGTTCATGACCTGAGCTGAAGTCAGGCGCTCAACCAACTGAGCCACCCAGGCACCCCCCTTCTATATTTATTTCTAATGCACTTTATTGTATATCTTTACCATCAGGGAATAAGGCTAAATGTAATTGTTCAGTTTTCAGAAGATGTAAGAACCTTTACATAATTTAATGGAAATATCGGAATTCTTTCTAACAGTGACATTCCTTGAGAAACTTCTCAGTTACCCAGCTATCTTTAGTTGTAAGTGTCTCTTCATAAAATAACTTGCATTTTCAGCTTTTGATTAGAAAATATCAGTGAGAGAAAGAATGGAGATAATAATGAAAATATAAAACGGTAAAATAACACTCTATCTATAACTAAAAGGATAGTCTGGCTTTTTAACTGGCAAATATTTATTTCTGCCTCAGGTAGATTGCTATTACCTGGATAAACGTACAACCTTGTCCTTCCACATCTACTGTATATTGTCCATGTGCTTTTGTTAGTTCGGAACGCTGGACCAGTAAGCGATTGTCACTGTTAACCTGGAAAATCTCACTGGATTCTTCACTGCGAAAGGTGACGGTGTTTTGGTCATCAGAGAAGGTTAACTTCATGTAGCGGGTCATGGCAAGAAGACAGACTGCGGTGTCCTGCAAAGAACAGTAGAAGCCAAGATCTAAGTTCTGTTATGTTGCAATATTAGTCATCACTTGACCATGAACTTTAAATCAATCCGTAAAAATATCCCTAAGACAGGTCAACGGACCAAGAAACAAATCTTAAGTCATAGGAAGATACATTTGCTTACTCAATGATTGCCATTTAATCTTCTTCAACCCATCTTAATTAGATGTTCATTTAAAGGATTTAATGCAATGTAGTCTCTGTTGTTGAAAATAGTGTCAAATCTTTTCTAAACATTAAGGTTCTATGTACTTTGGCTGCCTTGGATAATGCTTATGCCCAACAATCTTCAAGAAAAGGAGTCAGAATCAGAAAAGGATGTTGGGAGATTCACTAACATATGATTTTATTCAGATACTAAGACTAAAGCAAAGAAAATAAGGAGGGAAGTAACAATTTCCTTCATAGGAATGAAACGGCATTTCTTTGAATTTTACTTTTTTTCCTGTTAAGGAAAGACATAAGCCACTGTTTTTTATACCCATTTCTTTTGTTACTCCTTACTTCCATTTGTTTTTCCCAATGCGTACACCACATAAATAGAGAGAAATTTTTTTTCTTGGTTTATATGTAGTATCATAGTATTATTGGATATCTAACATCATCAAGACTCTGGTACTTACGGTAACAATCCCTTCTAGACTTATATTCTACTTTTACTGTGCAAATGGAGCTAAAAATCAGTCACAAATTCCTTGAACAGAGGCCTTAGTTTACTCATCTGTATATGAAGAATTCTTGGTAGAGTGTCTGTTGCACAAGAACTGCCCAACAAATCGTTGGGCATACACAATATCAAATATTCTTCATCTCAGAAGGTATTTTCTATGATTACCTTTGCTATCTAGATTATTGAAGGCTAGCATCTTTCGCATGAAACATATGATTAATATCAGGCCCATGTCAATCACCTGAGTGGAGGAGAAACCCCCATGGGAATTCATCTGCTGGGCAAGCCACTGCACAATTTTACTCGCATAGGTGAGATCAGGAGTTTTCTTGGAAAGAACAGCCAAGAGCACATAACAAGTCTTCTCAGTCTCAGCAGAAGGTGCATGAGGAATAAAGAACGGGGATGCTTCTGTCTTGGGTTTCTTTGCTCGTTCCCAGTATATGACATTATCTAAGGAAAAGGAAGAATTTTCACATAGTCCCTATAAATACCGCTGATTACACATAAGAACAGTGCGACTTCCATTTCTGACCTCTGCTGTGGGTTGAGATGTGTTTTCTCAAAATTCACATATTGAAGCCCTAATCTCCAGTACCTCTGAATGTGACTTTCTTTGGAGATGGGGCCTTTAAAGAGGTGATTCAGTGAAAATGACACTGTTAACGTGGCCTCTACTCCAGTGTGACTAGTATTCCAATAAGAGGGGAAAATTTGGATACACAGAAGGGACACCAGACAGACAGGTGCACAGAAGAACGCCCGTGTGAAGACAGAGGGAGAAGATGCCCATCTATAAGCCAAGAAGAGAAACCTCACTTGTTGATACCTTGATCTTGGACTTTAAACCTCTAGAACTGTGAGATAATAAATTTCTGTTGTTTCAGCCACCTAGTCTGCAGTGTTTTGTTATGGCAGTCTTAGAAAACCCATATAGCTTCCAACAGCAATTCCCTAAGGTTAAAAGCAGTATGTGATTAAGTCACACAAACAGTAATTTTGGTCGACGGCATGGTCACCATGCTTGATTTTCTCTACTTCACTCATTGGAAAAGAAACTAACAGAAAGGAGAAAGAGGGAAATAGAAAACGTGTAACGTTCTTGATTTTATTTTTATTGTTTTAAAACTTTTTTAATTTTAAATTCAATTTTGTAATTTTAGAAGGGCAGAGGGACAGAGAGAGAGAGGGAGAGAGAATCTTAAGCAAGCTCTGCACTCAGCAGGGCTTGATCCCTTGACTCCAGAATCAGGATCTGACCCGAAATCAAGAGTTGGATGCTCAACTGACTGAGCCAACAGGTGCCCTATGTAATGTTCTTTATTTTTTTTTTAATTTTTTTTTCAACATTTATTTATTTTTGGGACAGAGAGAGACAGAGCATGAACGGGGGAGGGGCAGAGAGAGAGGGAGACACAGAATCGGAAACAGGCTCCAGGCTCTGAGCCATCAGCCCAGAGCCCGACGCGGGGCTCGAACTCACTGACCGCGAGATCGTGACCTGGCTGAAGTCGGACGCTTAACCGACTGCGCCACCCAGGCGCCCCTGTAATGTTCTTTAAAGATAAAGGGGCGGCGAGAAATTCCACAAGCGAAATGGAAGCAGACCAGTGAAGACAGGGTTCCTATTATGATTCTAAGTAAGTTGCATTTCTTTATTCTCAAGGCCATCCTCATTAGTAAGAGTGACTAATAATACTTACTTGTTTTGGTAGCAGATTGATCCAGGATCTGGAGTAAGGATTCCATTTGCTCCTCTTTTTCAGCTAATGCAAAAGCGTAAGCTAGAATTGCATGATTATAGCCATTAGTGACCCCGTGTTGAAGTGCTTCCTCTAGGCAAAAGAGCCCGTCTCGTAGAGCAGGAAACTAGTCAAGGCGAAGAATAATATATTTTAAAATAATACCTGAATACTTTATAAGCTTGCTGACTATTTAAACTAATCATTCTGTAAAATGTATACAATATGTCCTTGAAGTATATTTTACATATAAACTTATTCATATACACGTGTGTGTGATAGTTCATAAATATTGTTAAAATTCAGTTTTAATGACAATATTAATGTTTGGGAAATAAAAGCTAAGTAATATGCATTATATTTCTAAGGATGCTTTTCGAGATATACTAGTGACTAAAAATTCCTGCTATTTCACTTAGTTCAGGAATAGATTTTTCAGTCAGATAATCTGAATTTGGGATTGGGGGGTAGCCAATCACACTTAAGTTGAAAATGTTTACATACTAAACTGGTTTGACAAACAGACTCTTCGGTTACGTCTACACCTAAAACAGGACTTCTTAACCTGAAATTCATGGCTGAACATAAGGAGATATCTCAATACCTGAAATGGTATGAAAAGCTCGTGGATGTGTGCCTATGTGTATTTTCCCTAGAGAAAAACGCAAGCGTTCATCAGAGGTTTCTATGAATCAGAAAAACTTTGAGCAGCTTTAACTTAAGGAGGGGTAATGAATTAAATGCTCTCCTGATGTTTTGTTCAGTCTAAGGATTTCAAATCGCTCTGAACCCATAACGCATTTAATGTGCATTCAACTGGCTGGAACTCAAGGATGATAAGAATCCGTACGGTGAAACTGAGTCCAGCTTCAAGGAACGCTCCGACAATATAGGCAGTGAGTAAAACGTCCTCTTCTTCTCCACCCTAAACACAAGGGAACAATTAATCACACAGGATAGTAGACCACACACAAAAAAGAGCTATTCTTCTGAAGTGAAACTAAGTATGCTAGAAACACTGGAACCAATACTCTTATTTATAAAAACATCCTAAATGTAATTTTATTTATTTATTTATTTATTTATTTATTTATTTATTTATTTATTTTTAATTTTTTTTTTAATGTTTATTTATTTTTGAGACAGAGAGAGACAGAGCATGAACAGGGGAGGGTCAGAGAGAGAGGGAGACACAGAATCTGAAGCAGGCTCCAGGCTCTGAGCTGTCAGCACAGAGCCCGACGCGGGGCCCGAACTCACGGACCGTGGGATCATGACCTGAGCCGAAGTCGGACGCTTAACCGACTGAGCCACCCAGGCGCCCCCTAAATGTAATTTTAAAATGAGATGGTTAATAACTATGCTATTGGAGTGAGAATCCATCAAGATTCATTACACTAATGAAATAAACAAAAATACAATTAATGTCAAGTACACGAAATGACAATCTGTTTGCATGACCCAGGATTGAGCATGAATTCCAAATAACTCCCATGGCTCTATTTTCCTTTATTTGTTGTTCATTTGGAAAAACAAATACAGAATTTCTGCTGCCCTCGAGCAGAAGGTTGCTGCGAAGCTGCCTGAACATCTCTGGGGACGTATCCTAGGAGGTAACGATAGTCAGGTCTCAAGGATTCGTAGAGTGTAAAATCAGAAAAGCATCTCTAAGTTATGCAATTTGTAAGCTGACAGTGCATAAAAATGCAGTGGGGGAACTTAAGCATTAGATAAACCAGCATTCACACAAGAGATTCTGATTCAAAAAGTTAGAAATAAGACACAGGGAAATGAATGGGTGCTCTAATGATATAGGTGCATAGCATTCAGATGGCATTTGAGATCCTCTGACCTGGCATAAACCTCTCAGTTTCTCTATTTAAGCAAAAGGTGACCTCTTTCTTCCTCAGAAAATGAACATCTGAGGAGCTCAGTTTGCAAGGTGCAAATAACTGTAGAAAGGAACACCAAAATAAGCTGTGGGGACCCATTTAAATTATAACAGGTTCTATCACCACTCTCTTGCAGTATGGGTTCTTGTTTTTCTGTTGCTTCTTACTCCTTCCCAACTCAACACACACACACACACACACACACACACACACACACACTGAATCGTGGAAAAGGGATTGGGTAAGATCAGACAAACGGAAGCAGTGATCGGTAACGAGCCCAGTAAGAAGAAAGCTTGCAGAGATGTTTTAGAAAAGAACATACACAATTCTCATTTTCTATATAAGGACAAGAGCTCTTCTCTACCAGGGTGCTCCTATTGTGAAGAAGAGATTTGAAATAATTTAAAGACATTTGTCTAGGGGTGCCTGGGTGGCTCAGCGGGTTAAGTGTCCGACTCCTGATTTCGGCTCAGGTCATGATCTCACGGTTCGTGGGATCGAGCCACAGGTTTGGGCTTTGTGCTGACAGCGCGAGGGCTGTTTGGGATTCTCTCCCCCTCTTTCTCTGTCTCTTTCCTGTTCATGCTTGTGCGTGCTCTCTCTCAAAAACAAACTTTAAAACAGTAAAAAGATAAAGACATTTTTCTACACTACAAACAGTATAACAATTTGAAAAAAATTGCATTAAAATGAAATACCATACAGAGTGGCCATTTGTCCATATTTTGAAGTGGATTAGCTTTAGGTTTCAAATCCAAAAATAGGTGTGGTGACTCTGAACAATAAAGAGGGAAAGCCCCGAATATTTTAGGCGATACTATGGCATGCTAAAAATCATGATCAGGGCTTGTTTTCAGAGGGAAATACAAAGGTTAGGAGAATAAAGAACGTAGAGGACGGAGGGGCACCTCGGTGGCTCAGTCGGCTGAGCGGCCGACTTCGGCTCAGGTCATGATCTCAAGGTCTGTGAGTTCAAGCCCCGCATCGGGTTCTGTGCTGACAGCTCAGAGCCTGGAGCCTGCTTGAGATTCTGGGTCCCCCTCTCTCTCTGCCCCTCCCCTGCTCATGCTCTCTCTCTCTCTGCCAAAAATAAATAAACATTAAAAAATTTAAAAAAAAAAGAATGTAGAGGATGGAATGGAGGTGTACAGGTATCCTCAAAGAAAGGAAAGCAGAAGGGAAAATGCCTAGTGATTTACCTACATATGCACAGGGGAAGGGAAGGGGTGGGTACCTTCGAGGACATAGTTCATCTCATTTGTATTTTGACCTACAGCAACCTAAGCCTTCATCCTTTGACTTGAGAAAACATTGAAAGAGTTTCACTGAAATGCTGTGAATGACTGGATATGCTTCCTGAAAGTTCTTGCCATCCATAAATAGGAATGAATTCCCTAATTAGGGCCCCATTCTTTAACATATTGTCTGACTTTAAATTTATGAATGTTTCCCTTCCAGGTTTCTTTTTTCTTCCTTCTCTCCTATTTTTAGTTTCTTCACTGCAGGAGACCAGTTCTATGGAAGAACTAAAGACCATGAGGCAAACGGCAGGTTCAGGAGGAGTTAGTCTAGCTGTGGTTAACATGCATGCAGGGGAATGAGGCTGTTGACCAATACACCAGGGACCTACAACCCTGGTGGACTCAGAAGGGGTAATATTCCCAGGAAAAATATTCCTGTTCTAGATGAGTTAGACCAGAAGTAGGAAAGGTAGGCAATGCAATGTCGCGAGGAAGGCCTAATTCTGTTCATCTCTCACCTCCCAGGCATTGTTGAAAAGCTTGCCATCACTTTTAAAGCAGCCATCGATTTGCTGTTTGCTTGAAAGCCAGAGCAAGGTCTGTTTTTGAACTTGTTCATCAATGTAAACATATTCCTTCATTTTCTCTAATGTCTTAAAAGTAAGGGCACTGAGCCTGTAATACAAATCACTAGTTAGACAACAGATAAGAAAGAGACGTCATTTCTCCAACAGGTTCATCAGCATTGTTCCCCCTACAAGAGTGGCTGCGTCTAATTTGGCTCCTGTTGACCGCAAAGAACATTTACTGAGAGTGGATTTTTCCACTGGGTCAGTAAAATGTTGTGAACCTCAATATGTGAACATAAGCGTAGGTAATTTCCAGCGTGTTTCCACTCAAAATTCTTGTTTTGTGGTTCATTGGATTATCTATACACGGAGACAGAATGGGTTTAATTAGATGCTCTGGGGCCTTCTGGTTTTCCTTTCCTCTCTCCTGAATCTACATGGCTCTCTGAGAAGTGTAGACCAACCTGTGTCATTTGCCGCAATGTTAGGCTGTGGCGGTACAGGGGGGTGTCATTAAATGATCAGACTGCTAGGCAAATTGCCACAGTACTTTAGGTATATGGTTGTATTAGAGATAGAACAGTCAAACATTTTAGTCAATGTGATTCATTTCTGTAAAGTCACTTTGAAACTCATTTTGCTTCCAAATCCCACCGAAATCAGCCCCCTCAGACTGTCACAAGCCCTCTTCGGATCACTCTTACATTATTTAAAATAAAATGTTCATCTCTTACCATAGGCTTCCTTTCCGGTTACTCTGCCAAAACACACTATATGAACCATCAAAGTTTTTGAAAGACAACTGCTTTTGATAACCTAAAATAAAAAAAAAAATAGGAAATTAGTTTTTCAAGCTACGGAAATTAGAAGAAAAAGAACGGCATAGCACAAGCCCTGTGTTTGGGTTTTAGACAGACAGAAATTACTAGGAGGATCATTTCAAGTATAATTTCTGAAATTTGGGTTCTCTATCCATAGTGAGAAAAAGTAAGTCATGCTTTACAGGGTTTTAATGACCAGATATGACATGTGACTATGCCTAGCTTACTAAGTGGCACTTAACTAATTGTTTAATACCTTTTCCTTAAGGTTAATTTATTTCTGTGATATCTTTCTGGAAAGTAAACCTGGAGAAATTATCCCCTTGGATCTCTCCTTGGTGTCACATTTTGCAAGGTTTGTACATCCTTTTTTTTTTTACATGCAAATCCAGTCACTTCATTACAATGGAATACAACTGGGCAAACGAATACAGAACTTGATGAGTGAGCTATTTATAGCTATTAGTAACAAGCGCAACAAACTAGGTAGGGTGGCACAATGTTCAGATGAAAAAAAAACTGGGCTCATAATTTTAAAAGTTATTGTTCTAATCGGTGAAGCTGAATGACCACATAGATACTGAAGTAAAAAGAAAAAATAGCTAGGACTCAGAGCACCTCAGTTCGGAGTCCAGACCCACTATTATGGGTCAAAAATAAATACCTACCTGCCCCCCCCCCACGAGACCACCTCATAATAATAGCTTTAGGACATCTTGGTATCAGGGACAATTGATTTTATTTATTATGGGTGGAAATTACTCAAAGAGTCTCACCGTTAGACAAGAAAAAGAAAGCCTTAGATTTAACTTCCTCGGTCAACTGTTTAGTAGATTGTAGATAGTCTAGGACATAGGTATCCGATGCGAGTAGGGCAATATTCTGCTCTCCACATCCATAGGGCATTTGGAGAAGATTCTCCAGATTCTGCATCGCAAGTCCTAGAATATCCCCTAAAAATAAGAAAAGCAGAAGGTTACCACCGCTTATGGTTGGTACCTCAGCATTAACAACCACAGATAAAAGACACACAGTGGAATTAGGAAATATTAAAAATCGCATTACAATTGTTTTTTAAGGTTTGTTTATTTTTGAGGGAGAGACAGAATACAAGCAGGGGAGGGGCAGAGAGAGAGGGAGACACAGAATCTGAAGCAGACTCTTGGCTCCGAGCTGTCAACACAGAGCCCAACACGGCGCTCGAACTCATGAACCTTGAGATCATGAACTGAGCCAAAGCCAGATGCTTAACTGACTGAGCCACCTTGGTGTCCCTAAAATTGCATTTAAATGGTGGAAACAAGGAACGTTCTCAACCTGAGGTAATTCTAAAGAGGAGATAGGCGTAGCCGGTGAAGTTAAAGGAGTTTCTGGTATGCAAAATGTTGATTTTTTGTTTAAATGTTTATTTATTTTTGAGAGGAGGGGGACTCCGAGAGAGAGGAAGACAGAATCCCAAGCAGGTTCCTCACTGTCAGCGCTGAGCCTGACGCGGGGCTCGAACTCACGAACTGCAAGATTATGACCTGAGCCGAAACCAAGAGTTGGGTGCTTAACCGACTGGGCCACCCAGGTGCCCCAAAGCATACAAAATATTTCTGAAAATCTCCTTACCAGAGACAGGGGGAAGTTAGAAAAGTGTGTCTTTGCTTGTTTGCTTGTTAGCTTTTTGAGAAACTGAGCCTGTGAATTATAACTGCAATCCATCCTTCCCACAAAAGCATTAATGTTAGAAAGAGAAGTTTGCCTTTTGTAAAATAGATTTTGCCTGTTACTGAGGAAATTCTCAGCATCTTTACCAGGCAAAGTTTATTCTGATTTTTCAAAGGGGAAATATATAAATATGTATAATATTTCCGATTAATGAGCTATAATAGAAGCCTTTGTTTTCTAAATGGCAGTTATTGTCCAGCAGAACAAGTGTTTCCTAAGGGCATAGATTTGAAAACAGAACCCTCTTATACTGTTGGTAGGAATGCAAACTGGTACATCTACTCTGGAAAATAGTATGGAGGTTTCTCAAAAAGTCAAAAACAGAACTACCCCACAATCCAGCAATTGCATTACTAAGTATTTACCCAAAGGATACAAAAATACAGATTTGAAAGGGTACATTCACCCCAATGTTTATAGCAGCACTATCAACAATAGCTAAATATGGAAAGAGCCCAAATGTCCATCGACTGATGAATGGATAAAGAAGATGTGGAGATATACACACACACACACACACACACACATATATATATACATACATATACATATATATACATATATGATGGAATATTACTAAGCCATCAAAAAGAATAAAATATTGCCCTTTGCAATGATGTGGATGGAACTAGAGTGTATTATTCCAAGCAAGCTAAATCAGTCAGAGAAAGACAAATACATTTTTTTCACTCATGTTCACTCATGTGTGACATTTAGGAAAAAAAATGGATGAACATATGGGAAGGGGAAAAGAGAGAGAGAGAGGAAAGCAAACCATAAGAGACTCTTTTAAAAATTTTTTAAAATGTTTATTTTTGAGAGAGGCAGAGAGACAGAGTATGAGTGGGGGAGGGGCAGAGAGAGAAGGAGACACAGAATCTGAAGCAGGGTCCAGGCTCTGAGCTGTTAGCCGATGTGGGGCTCGAACTCACAGACTGGGAGATCATGACCTCAGCCCAAGGGGGATGCTCCACCAATTGAGCCACCCAGGTGCCCCAGGGGACTCTTAACAATAGAGAAAACACTAAGGGTTGATGGACAGAGGTGGGGGGGGGAATGGGCTAAATGGGTGATAGGTACTAAGGAGGGCACTTGTGAGGAGCACTGAGTGTTATATGTCAGTGATGAATCACTAAATTCTACTCCTCCTGACCAATATTACACTATATGTAGCTAACTAGAATTTTTTTTAATGTTTATTTATTTTGAGAGAGGGAGACAGAGAGACAGAACGCTAGTGAGGGAGGGGTAGAGAGAGAGGGAAACACAGAATCTGAAGCAGGCTCCAGGCTCTGAGCTGTCAGCACAGAGCCCGATGTGGGGCTCGAACCCATCAACCACGAGATCACGTCCTGAGCCGAAGTTGGACACTTAATCGACTGAGGCACACAGGTGCTCCTTAACTAACTAGAATTTAAATAAAAAATGTGGAAGAAAAAAAAAGAAAATGGAACCATTCTCCTTTCAGATCCCACATGGAAATAAGCATAGAGAATGACCTTCAACAATCCTTCCCTCCAACTAATAGTTTAGAGAAATCTCTCCATTCTGTTATTTTGAGGATTATTTTTTTAAGATCACCTCAACCAAAATTTTCAACTCATTGTGAAAGACAAGATTTAGCCAACTTACCCACAACAGTGAAAAAGGCCCTGGATGATCCTTCTACCACATTGCTTGGCAAGTCCAAAACGACCTGATTGGAGACTTTGGTCCCTAGATGGAAAATATTGATAAAAAAGGTAATGTGATAACTTTCTTTTACAGACAATAGCAGCCAGATACGTGGGGCAAACATATTAGGAAACAGATTCCATTATTGACTTTTATTTTGCAAGTTGCTTATTAGAAAGATGAAATTGAAATCTCTGATCTTGTTTAGAATAATAATACATTCAGAGAATGGTGTGTGTGTGTGTGTGTGTGTATTAGATAATGGCCCTTAGTTTCCATTAGTAGAGTGCCTAAATTCCTTATGTGTGAAAAAAAAATGTAAAAAACTACTGACTATGACATATAAAACAGCACACACAGAAGGCAAAGTTTGGAGATTCCCACTAACATCAGATCATCATCAACAAGATGGCCACAAAGCAGGTGACTGAGGGGTGGTGATGTGTCTGTGGGTTGCTTTCTCCCAGTCCTGATCTTCCTCTGTCCAATGCTGTGCAACACATCATATGGCAAGAGGAGCCAAAAAATATGTAAAATGGGAAAACGGGTTGAGGCAGACCAATGTCATAGATGAACTGACAACAAAATTCTCACAAATTATACTTTTGGTTAGCCAAAATTGTACAATGAAGATAGGGGATGAAATAAAATCATCCCCCGTTAGGCACTTAACATGAAATCACTGAAATTACTCAGTGTGGCCAGGGAACTAATGTGTAAGGAAAGGAAATAAGTTGACTTGACAAATTTTCTTTGGGACTAATTTGACCACCTAAAAGAGTCTCTTACCTTGTGTACAGATAAGGAAACTTTGAGTCATTTCTTTTTCAATACCTTCAGGCTGTCAAAGAGTAAACAAAGACAAGCACAAAGTAATGAGTCTGGGGCACCTTCCATGTAGGAAACGTAATCCAGAATCAGCTCAGAGAGGCATGACTGGCCCATGTTTGTTCCCGGGAGATGATCCATTCATTGACCCCTTTTGTTTAAATTTGGAAGTCACTGTGTAGTACAAAGATCTACTTTAGACCCTGTGTTCCCATTGTTCGAACAGAGATAACTTCAATATCATCGTGGGACACTGTCGACCCCCCGATCCCGTCCAGCATCTCCAATGACAAATGACAGTGTTTTGTGGAGTAGGACCAAGAGGCGAGGTGAGAATTATCTACTGAGAATTGTTAATTCTTTTTGAGGATGATGGGATCTACACCGGAGTGTAGGACAAGTAGATTTGTCTCGGATTTAAGAGTCGGTTAAAAAAAAGGAAGGGAAGGTGCGCCTGGGTGGCTCAGTCGGTTAAGCAACTGACTTCGGCTCAGGTGATGATCTCACGGTTCGTGGGTTTGAGCCCCACATCGGGCTCTGTGCTGACAGCTCAGAGCCTGGAGCCTGCTTCGGATTCTGTGTTTCCCTCTCTCTCTGCCCCTCCCCCACTTGTGCTCTGTCTCTCTCTCTCTCTCTCAACAATAAATAAAATGTAAAAAAAAAAAAATTAAAAAAAAAAGGAAGGGAAGAGCAACAGGTCTACAGGAACCACGAGTTGGGAGCAAGCAAAAAATCATCAAGCCTGTTTCAAATATTAAGCTTTACTATCCTGGGTCAGATATTAATTAAAGAAAGGATGAATTTTCCTGCTGCTTTAATTCATCTAAAATGATATGTTTTGTGTCAAAAGTCACTATACTCAATTCATTAAGTATATTCAAGAAGAATGCCTCCCTATATTTAACCCATTGCTTATCGGAAAGAGCCTGACAGTTTTGCATGTACATACCTCCACCAATAGACTTTTGACCACAGTATCTTTCCAGTTTAGATTCTGCTGATCAGCTGCTTCTTTGGGGCAGGCACTACTTTGTCTGGACTCAGCAACTACCGTGATATTCACTTTACCTGGAAAACATTCCTGAATATAAGTTACATTGTTGACCATAGGGCTCTTCTGTAATGGGAAATGGTTAGACTCTACGAACCACATCTTGAATTGGATGAACTGAATACATACGATCATCGTATTTGTGCTTGACCAAAATAATTTGTTCTTTCTCCTGCCTGAAGATGATTTGATATGCTCTGTTTTAGCTGTTTCAAGATCCTTATGTTAAATACACGATTCATTATGTAAAACACAAAACAAAGAAACAAACAAAAAGAATCAGATCTAAATACAAACAACCTGATAGTTGCCAGAGGGAAGGGGGTGGGGTAATGGGCAAATTGCGTGAAGGAGAGGGTTCCAGTCATGGAATGAATAAGTCATGGGAATAAAAGGCACAACATGGGGAGTATAGTCAATGACATTGTAGTAGCCTTGTATGGAGACGGATGGTGGTTATACCATAGAGATGTTCAATCACTAAGTTTTACACTTGAAACTAATGTCGCACAGTGTGCCTACTCTACTCAAATAAAAAAGAAGTTAAAAACCAACCCAACAAAAAAAATAAATGATTCATTTATTTAATTAAAAAGTAAAATATTTTAAGGAAAAATAATAATTTGCAAAGCCACCAGAGCAAATTCCTTGATAATTGGTTGTCGATAAAGGTTACGTATACCAATATGGGGACAGAACATCAAATAACCAGGGATCCTCACTTTTCCCAAGTTTGAACAAACACAAATAGTAAAATATGACATAGTGGAAAGGGCACTGGATTTAAGTCAGTGCTAGCAAGGAATCCATTGTTTTTAACTCCCCGTGAATCATGGGTCATGTAATTAAAACTGATCTTCAGTGTCATTGCTTGTGAAAATTGGAAGATTGAAAAAGATAATTTTTTTGGCTTCCTATTACTGTAAGCCTATATACCAAAATATATAACCAATTACTGTTCTTGTTTTTACTTGTTGCTGTGTTTTGTTTCATTTGTTTCCTTTTAAAAACGACTTTGATTCTCTATTCTTAGAACTGTGCGCCCCACATAATGCCATAAAACTTACCATAAAAAATGCCAAATAGTATTCTATCTCAATTGCCAGGGTAAGATTTTTGAAGACTTAACTGTAGTCAGAAAAATCGAGAAACAAAATCTAACAGGGAAAGTACTTTTAGTCACACCAACATCACAGGTGAACCAAAATAATCGCATAAATAAACTCTTTGCTGCCTGCAATAACACAATGAACATGGAACATGAAATAAAGGAAATTTTAATGACAATTTTTTACATCAGCGATAATGAGTATCATGGATCTATCACATCCAGCATTTTCTTTACTAGTTTTTTTTTTTTTTTTTTAATTTTTTTTTTTTTTCAACGTTTATTTATTTTTGGGACAGAGAGAGACAGAGCATGAACGGGGGAGGGGCAGAGAGAGAGGGAGACACAGGATCGGAAACAGGCTCCAGGCTCTGAGCAGTCAGCACAGAGCCCGACGCGGGGCTCGAACTCACGGACCGCGAGATCGTGACCTGGCTGAAGTCGGACGCTTAACCGACTGCGCCACCCAGGCGCCCCTAGTTTTTTTTTTTTTTAACTTTCCCTTCCCTTATATTTTCAACAAGATACTTCCAAATTTATTTTTCTATATTGCAGATAACACATGCATGAAGAAAATACTCTTCTCAGTGTCTGATCTCCATCCAAGGGTTCACTGTTTTTGATGTTTCATGATATATCTAGCAAATTTAGAAGTCCTGGCAATCATCATGATTGAGGAGTAATTTTGGTATAGGTGACACTTGTCCACGATGATAGGTGAAGGAGCAAGTTAGAAGTGGAGGACCTGAGCAACATTAATGACAATATAACCTCCTTTTGGGACAAGACATATGGATTTGATAGATCATGAAAATTGGCATTTCTAGTATATTTAAATCATGTTATGCTTTTATACAAATGAATGGTGGCTTTGCATTAGCAACTGGAAAAGAGATGATCAAAATAGGATTTTTAATTGAAAATTTACAAAGAGGAAGGGCACCTGGGTGGCTCAGTCATGTAAGCGTCTGATTCTGGCTCAGGTCATGATTTCATGGTTCAGGGGTTCCAGTCCCACGTCAGGCTCTGTGTTGATGGCTCAGAGCCTGGATCCTGCTTTGGATTCTATGACTCCTGCTCTCTCTGCCCCTCCCCTGCTTGCGTGCCGTCTCTCTCACAAAAATAAATAAACATTTAAAAAAATTTTTTTTTCAACTTTTTTTTTTTTTAATTTTTTTTTTTATTTTTGGGACAGAGAGAGACAGAGCATGAATGGGGGAGGGGCAGAGAGAGAGGGAGACACAGAATCGGAAACAGGCTCCAGGCTCCGAGCCATCAGCCCAGAGCCCGACGCGGGGCTCAAACTCACGGACCGCGAGATCGTGACCTGGCTGAAGTCGGACGCTTAACCGACTGCGCCACCCAGGCGCCCCTTAAAAATTTTTTTTAAAGAAAATTTACAAAAATGAGACTTACAAAATGTGAAGGAGAAAACTATGTTTGTATAGAGGATTTAAGGAAAATAAATGAAGGCTATAAAAGTAGGCTGTTTTTTCCCTACATCTATTTCACCCATCCTGGGGATTAAGACTGCACCTACCATGATGAGACCTGAATAATGTATAGAATTGTTGACTCACTCTATTGTACACCTGACTCTAATATAATGCTTTGTGTTAACTATACTGGAAATAAAAGTAAAGAAAAAAAAAGTTAAAAAACAAAAGGGCTGGTTTTCCATGAGGGATTGGCATACCCATTGACTTACCCAATGTCTTCGGTAGAAGAGTCCAGACATACGTTTTCTTCTCTCCAGCTTGGATAATCTCACTGCCATTGTTTTTAGGGGTGCTGATATTTGCTTCAAAATACTGAGATGATTCCAGCCGGACCGAAATCTGAAAAAAAAAACCAGTCAAGCAATGAGGGTGGCATTCTAAAAACTTTGCTGCTACGATTCCTCTTCCCATCTTGAGAAAATTAGCCAATTTGCTAGCAAAAAACTATGGGAACAGGTCTTATAACTTGATAGTGCCATTTTTGCATTTGAGAATAAAGAGACTAGGGCAATATTCAAGGAAAATATTGAGAGATCTTTTGGCGTTGGTAGAGTTCGTGTCCAGATCGAAGGGAACAGCTTACCTCTACACATGTACTCAGGTAGCTGAAGACACTGACAACCAAGTCGGATTGTTCATTTCGAACAACTGAAAAGGGCAAAGTCATTTCAACAAAAAAAGGCTGGGAGATTTCCAGAGTGACTGTTGATGAAATGCCAAACCCAGCGTCACCATTCACACAGAAGCCATTTGCCTGCCACTGGGTTATGGTATCAGGGACGAGGAAGGACATGTTTGCTGAACCTGAGGAACTAAGGAGACATCATTGATAAAATGCATTCCTTGTCTACACAAGGAAGCTAAACGTAGTGCAGAGCAAGCAAAAACATATTAACTGAAGGTTAAAAGTAAGTTCAAATGTTTAGACAGGGCATTAGATAACAATCATGAAAGCCGTATTTTTATCAAATTTATCTTTAAAAATGGCAAATTTCTTTGAACACTGCATGATTTAAAAAAAAGCTGAAGCAGCTTGCATCTGCCTGCATGAGATTAATAAATGAGAAACAATGCTAGAGAAAAAAAAAAATAACGTGGTCAGGACCTACCAATGAATGATAGTCTCTATTTTACAAATACGGTATTGCTTTATACGGCCGATGGTGAAGTTTAAGAAATAACAACGAAAAGAAAATAGAAATAAACGCCGGAGAGAAAACTCAAAAACTCACTCGACACTGACGAGGTCCCATATCCACGTCTCTGGGAAGTTTGTTCTTACCGTTTCTATTATAGCCTGTTCTACATAGTCAAAATTCTCCTTCAGGAGAATTTTGTCACCAGCTAAAAGACAAGAGAAATGCTTTATCTGGAGAGAATAAAGGTACGTGTTTCAAAGGCACACACCTATAAGCTATGTCGTTAGTCACCCATGCTTAATGTGAAGCAAAATAGGGCTTTGCTCCCGGGGCTCATTGCCAATAAACGTGTATCTACACCTAGGCACCGGCATTTTGGCGTTCAAATCTCTGCCATTATTCAAAACCACAACAAACCGACAAAAATAACAACCGGGCTACATTGTGCCTCCAGGGCCAGATTTAGAGAAAGTGATGTCTGTTCCTGAATTGAGCTTCTCATTTGACTTTCTGGTATCTTGCACTTACTTGGCCTCTAGGCTGTAACCAGCATTCTTAATCACTGCGTCCTTTTTAAATAGTCACTCCCGTTAACCTTCGTGACACCACATCCTTCTAGTTTTCTTCTCTTTGGCCACTCCCATTCTCCCATTCTCCCCATTCTGTGATCTCCCCCTCTTTGACTGGTTTCTAAGAGCTCTGGTTTCTAAGACCTCTTCTCTTCTTTAGGCACTGTCTCCCCATTGACATCCCCACACATGGCGCCATTACGTGTGCTGAGGTCTCCCCCCCCCCCCCCCTCCAGCTCTGCATCTCCAACCTGGACATTTCTTCTTGGATACTTTACAGGCATTTCAAATGAAACTGTTCCAAAGGTAAACTCATTATATACACCCCCTTCTCCTCTCTAGTATTTCCTGTCTCCCTGAAAAGTACCAAAATCCACTCCCTTACCCAAATCAGAGACTTAAGAATTGCCCTTGATCCCAGACCCCCTTTCTGCGTTTTCTATCCTAACCAATCTCTGAAAACAGCTCTCAGATCTATCCATGTTTCTCTATTTCCACTGCCTTTTTATGGTAGTCCCAGCACTGCCGTCTCTCAGTTTAATTACTAGCATTTAGAATATTTCACACAAGCAGCCCAAATCCCAATCCCCTTTTCCATAGAGCAGCCAGAGATATCTTTTAAAAACACATATTAGATGGCCGAAAACTTGTCAATAGTGTATGATTTCACTGAAATGAATTGTAAGCGCTTTCAATGCCCTACAAGGTCTTCCTGAGCTGTCTATCCCTCTTGCTTGGGCTATCTTTACCCTTGCCTTTGAGCCATCCTTCTGCCACCCTGAAACACTTTTGTTTTCTTCGCTGGTCTTGCATAGTGCTTCCCTCACTGCTTGGAATGCGCTTCTAACTCTTTTGCGATGTACAATCATTCATCTTTCAGGTCTTGGCATAAATGCCAAGGATTTAACAGGCCCCGGAGGAATTTATGTCTCCTGTTTATATTCTTCCCATTTCGTGCACTCTTCCCAGGTTTTTGGTGTTCCTGCTTCACTTGTCATGCTTCCCTGTGAGACTAAAAGTTCCAGAAAAGCCGAGATGAAGCCACTGCCTTTACGATGCACAACTCCGTACCTGGCCTCAATAAATGTTTGTTGAGTGAGTTAACAAATGAATAACTGAAGAAGGAGGACATTACAGGGAATGACCTTGGGGTTCAGTATATTTCGTTGAAAGATACTAAGCAGTTTAAATGTGTCTGATAAAGATTACTGAATATAGAGTCATCGAGTAGCAGAAAAAAAAAGTACAGAGCTTCAACCTCTTGACTAGGACTTCGAAGCGGTTTTAAACTCTACACTTCTAGGGTCTCTTGAGTACCCACTGAATCCACCCTTGCATGAAGTTGTTAGGGCTTTCATTTTTCTCCAGTAGTTTCTGGTACTCATCTTCAGGATCAGCCCCACTTCGACTACTGGACTCACTCGATATTGTGTAGGGGGATTTGTGGGTGTTATTCACGTATTTTCAGATCTGGAATTCAGCTTTGATTTTAGTCCCATTCCGATGATCTTGTTTCATTTGTTTCCCTGACTACATTCCCGTTTTGAACATCTGTCTCATTACCTCATTCGCCTAAGATGATGGCTGATTTTTGTGTTTACAGCCCTTTCAATAGGAAACGGACTACTATTTGAACTCACGTCTCTGATGCCAGCTTTTCGGCTACCTGGGAATCAAAATGCCTTCTGTCTTGAACCCTGTGGATTGTGGTTTACACGTAATACAGGTATAAGGGCCCCATCAGGACACCTTCTCCTGTATCACACTCACTTACAATGATTGTCCCTCCCGCATCACGACACATAGCCTGCTCTTAAACACTTCTGATTCTGTGTTCTACCGATAAAAATAAACTTCCTTGTACATCCGAAGCTAATTCTTCCTTTGAACAACAACAACAAAAAAACCCAAACCCAAACCCAAAAACCATTTCTAGTCTGCCTTATCCTGCAGGATGTCTAGTTGTAGTCAAAAACATGGCCTAATTCACATATAAATCCCAATTTTTATAGTTTTATCACAAATACACCCAGTTCCACACACTCTTTTAGCCATCTCTAAGACACAAAATTCTAGATTACCCACATGCAAGTCTAACTTTTTTTTCCCCCTTCCCCTCCCCCACAGTCTTCTGTTAAGTTTCTCAGGATCCACATAAGAGTGAAACCATATGGTATCTGTCTTTCTCTGTATGGCTTATTTCACTTAGCATCACACTCTCCAGTTCCATCCACGTTGCTACAAAAGGCCATATTTCATTCTTTCTCATCACCATGTAGTATTCCATTGTGTATATAAACCACAATTTCTTTATCCATTCGTCAGCTGATGGACATTTAGGCTCTTCCCATAATTTGGCTATTGTTGAGAGTGCTGCTATAAACATTGGGGTACAAGTGCCCCTATGCATCAGCACTCCCGTATCCCTTGGGTAAATTCCTAGCAGTGCTATTGCTGGGTCATAGGGTAGATCTATTTTTAATTTTTTGAGGAACTTCCACACTGTTTTCCAGAGTGGCTGCACCAGTTTGCATTCCCACCAACAGTGCCAGAGGGTTCCCGTTTCTCTACATCCTCGCAGCATCTATAGTCTCCTGATTTGTTCATTTTAGCCACTCTGACTGGCGTGAGGTGATACCCACATGCAATTCTAGATGGGGCACTGTATATTGGCCCATATCCTTCTGCGTCTAGATGCAATGGCCTGAGGAATGGCATCCTTCCCTCCATTGAACATACTTCCGGTTTCCGGTAATGAAGGTTGGTAAAGACTTTCAGACCCATAGCCTTCAAAGAAACAAACAACAAAAGAAAGCTGTGCGTTTCTTTCATGCAAGACCTAAAAAAAGGCCTACCAACTATATATTATAATGATAAACAGATGATAGAGGTTTCCTCTGCCAGCAAGGGTGTGGGATTTTAGAAGTCAAGTCAGCTCTATTTGATGTATGGAAAGTCTTTAATTTGGAACAAAAGTGATAAGCATTATGATTTATCTAGCATGTATGTGCCAGGATTTTGCTAAGTATTTTAAGTCATTCTCCATTTAATGCAAAGGGAAAAATACTTATGAGGTAAGCACTATCATCACCCTAATTAACGTCAAACAGATGCAAACACATAGATATATACACATGCAATGCACAGTCCCTTGTAGATTAAACTAAAGTCTGTCTAGCCCTTTTTCTTCCATGCCTTCTGACTCCTCTTATGGAGACTTCAGCGGATCTAATTGATGGAGCCTGGACTATATTTCAGCTTCTTGGTTCGGTAATTTCTGTGGAACATTTATTGCAATAAATTGAAGACTGGCTCATTACTTCGAACACAAAGTTTTATAATTTCACTGCCACTTATTTTTAACAAAAGAGGGAGAAAATCCACAAAAATTAATACCTTTTTAAAAATCTTTTACTTATTTTTGAGAGACAGAAGGAGATAGAGCATGAGCAGGGGAGGGGCAGAGAGAGAGGGGGACACAGAATCCGAAGCAGGCTCCAGGCTCTGAGCTGTCAGCACAGAGCCCGACATGGGGCTCGAACTCATGAAACATAAAATCATGACCTGAGTTGAAGTCAGACCCTTAACTGACTGAGCCACCCAGGCACCCCTTAATATCTTTTTATAAGATAGTTTCTGAGTCATCTTGAAACAGATTACTGACACCAGTCTCCGAGAATAGGAAGAAAACGACACATTTAATAAAACACAGATATGCATTATGAATGCTACAATTAAAATTGAAATGAAATAATTTTTAAAGTCTTAAGTGATCTTACCCTGAGAATATCATAGGTGTCTCCATCCCCATAGTTGCTTACAGGTATATAATACAAACCATTGTAGAATATATCCTTCTGAGGAATGCAAGAGTCAAACTTGCCATCATCAAGGTTGAGGCCATGATAGAAATAACCATACAGTTCTACATGTGGAAGAAGATCATACACCTATGAGAAAAATCACATGGTTCCCAATGGTTTTAAGCAGTCCTCTTTTATTTTTACAAAATTGGCAAGTATTTTAAATACTTTTTTGTTCCATAGTAATCTTCTCTTTATTTTAAGAGCATAGCCATAATATTTAATCCAACATTTTTTGTCAACTCATCCTTCCAGAAGAGGGAAACCAGTTTTGTTTTAGGTGGTCAATGTCATGTTCATAAAGTTTTCAGCTTTGGTTCAGGATTTAGGATAGCATGTAGGATAGCATTCTCCACTCCTATTTCCATCAGCAACAATATTTGCAATTGAACAAATAGCGTTTCATTAAAATAACTGGAAAAGGCACTCTTTATCAATGAACACTGTTCACAAACATATCAAAAACTGGAAAAAATTAATTCCATACCAAACTGCTATAAGATAAAGGAGACAATGAAAATCAAAACATTTCAGCTCATGCAACTTGTCTGCTAAAGTCACTAACTGAACAGAGAAAAAGCTATACCAAAAAAAAAAAAAAAAACCAAAAACACTTCATATAAATCAAATATTCTTAAAATTTTTTTTAATGTTTATTTATTTTTGAGAGAGAGAGAAAGAGAGAGAGAGAGAGAGAGAGCACTAGCAGGGGAGGGTCAGAGAGAGAGGGAGACACAGAATCTGAAACAGGCTCCAGGCTCTGAGCTGTCAGCCCACACGGGGCTCGAACAGAGTGCCACATGGAGCTCGAACCCATGAGCGGTGAGATCATGACCTAAGCCAAAGTTGGACGCTTAACTGGCTCCAGGCACCCCTAAATCAAATATTCTTAAACATTCACTGGGGGTACTAAAAAAAGCACCATGAATTGGAAATTCAATAAAGAAAGAAAGGAAATGAGAAAGACCTAGGAAGAAATAAAATGATAATTTATTAAAGTCAGAAATAGTCAAATTAATATCAGATATAAACTCTAAATTATACAGAGCTCAAGAAAAAATAGATTGAAAGAAAACTTTAAAAAGCAACATAAAAATAAAGAAAAAAGAATAAAAACGAGAGGAAAATAAATTAAAATGAGTCACAGGCAAAGCAGTTGACTTGGAAAGCAGGCAAAGAAGCTCCAATATTGCTTACAGAGTTTTTCTAGAAAGAGGAAAATGGAAAAACTAATATTTAAAATTATAATTCAAGACAAATTCTGGAAATAAAAAATGAGTTTACCCAATGCATGGGTCTACTGACTAGCTGGTAAAACATCTCCCAAACAGATTCTGAGAGGTGTTTTACTAAAAATATTAGGTTTTAAATATAAAGGGAAAAAGCCAAGCCCTTCAGGCAAAAAAAAAAATCAAATAATTTACAAGGGCACACGAATTAGACTTATGTCAGTGTCCTTAAAAGGAAGATTTGAAGCAATTCCAATAGGGTAGCAGCATTTTCAAGAAATTTAAAGAAAGTGGGAACCAAGAATTTAAAATATAGATAACTTGTCCTTCCCACAACAAAGCTTTAGTGAAAGAATTGTGAATGCGAAATTCAGGGAATTCTCTACCCAGGTGACCTTCTGAGGAGTCTAGTATAAAAGAGCTTTGTGCATCCAAAGGATGGCTAAGGCAATGGGCGAAACTCAGTGCGTTTGAAGAGAAAAGTAGAATGTAAACATAGGATGTTTTGACAAAGAAGTAAAGATGCAACTTTAACATGAGAGAAAAGGTGAAAGTACAATAAAGTTATTGACTGTGGCAGAGATAATAGGAAGGAGTCAAAAGATACTACTTAAAAATGACTGGTTAGATTTAAAGGTTAGGCAAGAAAAAAGTGAGATTAGAGTATTATAAAAGATATAAACACAAAGACGATCACTAAAATAAAAATTAAACTTCAGTTAAATGCAAGAAATTTGAAACCATCTAGAGCAAAGAAGAACTCAAAAAGCTAAAGAAATAAAATAAATTTGGGGTGCCTGGGTGGCTCAGTCAGTTAAGCGTTCGACTTCCACTCAGGTCATGGTCTCAGGTTAGGTTTGTGATTTCGAGCCCCTCATTCGGCTCTCTGTTCTCAGCGCAGAGCCCGCTTTGGATCCTCTGTCTCCCTCTCTCTCTGTTCCTCCCTCGCTCACTCTCTTTCTCCAAAATAAACATTTAAAAAAAGAAATAAAGTAAATTTAAATGTTGCACAGTAATTATAACAAAAACGTTATGATAGAGTTGATGCCTGTTATGATAGAGTTGATGGTATCACTCATATCAATACAAGTAAATAGACTTAATTCTTTTCTAAAAAGCTTTTTTTTTAAAGCAAAATCCAGCACTATACTTCTAGAAAAAACCTATAAGATACAATATTTCAAGATACTAAAACTGAAGTTTAGGTAAATGAAATTAATAAGAAAGCAGAGGTTGTAACGATCTTGATATTAGACAAAGTAGAAGTAAGGACAAAAGGCATCAAATAAGATAGAAAAGGGCACTTTGTAGTGCTAAAACCCCCATTGCACAATAAAGGGACAAGGGTAATGAATATCTGTGCACCAGATAATACAGCAGTCATTTGGGGCGCCTGGGTGGCTCGGTCGGTTAAGCGTCCGACTTCAGCTCAGGTCATGATCTCACGGTCCGTGAGTTTGAGCCCAGCGTCAGGCTCTGTGCTGACCGCTCAGAGCCTGGAGCCTGCTTCCGATTCTGTGTCTCCCTCTCTCTCTGACCCTCCCCCATTCATGCTCTGTCTCTCTCTGTCTCAAAAATAAATAAACGTTAAAAAAAATTTAAAAAAAATACAGCAGTCATTTATGCAAAGTAGAAACAGCAGAAGGTGCAAGGGGAGGTAGACAGAAACACTCTTTACGGAGTAGTTTAACACACTACTCTCAGTACAAGACAAGTCAAGTGTATTTAAAAAATAACAACAGAATCTTGCCATTTGCAATGACGTGGATGGAGCTAGAGAGTATTATGCTACACGAAATTAGTCAGAGAAAGATAAACACCATATGATTTCACTCTTATGTGGAACTTAAGAAGCAAAACAAATGGGCAAAGGGGGAAAAAAGAGAGAGAGAAACCAAGAAACAGACTCTTAACTGTGGAGAACAACCGGACAGTTACAGAGGGGAGGCGGATGGGGGATGGGTTAAATAGATGAAGGGAATTAAGAAGTGCACTTGTCGTGATGAGTACCTGGTGTTGTAGGAAAGTGTGGACTCACTATATTGCACACCTGAAACTAATATTGAACGTATGTTAACTATCTGAAATATAAATAAAAACTTGGAAACAAATTAGAGCTTACGGATAGAAAACGAACCGATAAAAGAGATTGCATCTTCTGAATACAAGTGAAGCATTCTCAGAATCTGTTGATACATTTGGGCATGCAGAAAAAATATCAGTAGTTTCCATAAAGTAGAAAGATTACTGATCACGAGGCAGGATAAGTTGAAATTAAAACGAAAATTCCCGTATAGGTAGGCCTGTCTACATATACATTATAGAATGCTTCACTAAGTAAGTTTTCAGGGAAAGGCTAAATGCAGATAGTATAGAATTTCTGAAAAATGATGATGTAATTACTACAGATCCAATCTAAGGGATACTTTAAAAGTAGAGATCAGAGAAGAATTCGTAGGCCTTAACGCTTAAACCAATAAATATAAGTAAATGAAAATTATGCAAATTTCTAAGTAAAAGAAGTTAAAAATAACATCAACAAAACAAGCAACAATAAAGAAGTTATATGGACACAAGCAAAAATTAATGTGTTAGAATACTTCAAAAAGCCCATATTAGATCAAATTAATCAATCAAAATCTGAAGTTGAAAAAATCAACAAAACAGGTAAACCACTAACAAATTGATAAGGAGAAAAAAAGGAAGAAACTAAAAATATGCAAAATAAAAGTTACATAAAGAGGAAAAAATTAAAGAAAAGAAGGGTGTAACGATTGATATACAGCACAGAGTTTTTAAATATCATGAGATTTCTTTGCACTTCTCAGTACAAATAAATTTGAAAGCCTATATAGAAAGACTTAATTTCTTAGGAAAATATAAATTGCCAAAAGTGACACCAGTAGAGAGAGAATGCTTAAGCAGACCAATTTCTACAAAAGAAATAAAATTATTAAGAAACTACCATGCATAGGGGCGCCTGGGTGGCGCAGTCGGTTAAGCATCCGACTTCAGCCAGGTCACGATCTCGCGGTCCGTGAGTTCGAGCCCCGCGTCAGGCTCTGGGCTGATGGCTCAGAGCCTGGAGCCTGTTTCCGATTCTGTGTCTCCCTCTCTCTCTGCCCCTCCCCGTTCATGCTCTGTCTCTCTCTGTCCCAAAAATAAATAAACGTTGAAAAAAAAAAAAAGAAAAAAGAAACACTAATTTAAAAAAAAAAAAAAAAAAAAAAAGAAACTACCATGCACAAAGCACCAGGCACAGGATATTCTGCTAAAGTCCAGAACAAGGCAAGGATGCTATTCCTCCTGCAATTTAATATTCTACTGCAATTAGGCAAACAATTTTTTAAAAATAGATCATCAGGGGAGCGCCTGGGTGGCTCAGTCAGTTAAGCGTCCGACTTTGGCTCAGGTCATGATCTCGCGGTCAGTGAGTTCGAGGCCTGCTTCCTGCTCTGTGCTATTTGTTGGTAATATGGCAGTATCCCTAGAAAGCCTAGAGAACAACTTCTAGAACTAAATCACTAAAGGATTTCAGCAAGTTAGCAAAATTATAAAATTATTCTGCAAAAAAATACCTCTCATATACACAAATCATAACAAGGTAGAATGTGTTATAGAAGAGAAAACTTCATTCACAATAGCAACAAAAGAAGTTAACCTGCTTCTGGATAAGCTTAACAGGAAACTACATAAAAATTATTTAAAATTAAAATTCACAAAAGACGTAAAAGTACAGTTGAACAAATGAAAAAGGCATTCCATGTTCTTGATGTGACATTTCACCATCAAGATGTCCTTGATGTGATTTATAAATTCCATACAATCACAATAAAAAAATATCAGTGAACGTTTTCTGGAATTAGACAAGTTAAAGATAAAATTGCTACAGAAAATCAAACATGGCAAAATAGCTAAGGAAACTCTGAAATATAAGAGCTGGGGGATGAGAATGAGGAGTTGATTTCTACCCAAAAATTAATGCACCCTACAAAGCTTCCATAATTAAAACTGTGGTGCTGACCCATCCATAGACAGGCAGACCAGTGGGATAGAATATAAACTCCAGAAATAAATATAATTGCAAATAGAAATACAGTGTATGGGAAAGTATTGCAAACCAGCAGAGCAAAGATAATGTTGTATCAACTGGATAGATATTAAATTTTAAGAAGAGAGAAATAAAATAAGTACTATTCCATTGTCTAGTGAATCAAGTATCCCTGGAAAAATAGTTATTTTCAAGGCTGGAGCAAAGAAAGTACAAGATGGGCCTATAGCATCTTGCACCAGAAAATCAGCAATTGCTAAAACCGTGATGTGGGCACGTCACAAGAACACCGGCACCGACTTGAAGGTGCTCCCCCTGGGAAAATTTAAGATAATTGTAATATAAAAATAAAGGATAGTAATGAATTGTGAATTATTATTTAAAAAATTTTTGTGATGTTTATTTTTATTTTTGAGAGAGAGAGAGACAGAGAGAGAGAGACAGAGCATGAGTGGGAGAGGGGAAGAGGGAGAGAGGGAGACAGAAAACCCAAAGCAGTCTTCAGGTTCTCAGCTCTCAGCACAGAGCCCGACGCGGGGCTCCAACTCTTGAACCATGAGATCATGACCTCAGCCGAAGTCAGACGCTTAACCAACTGAGCCTCCCAGGCACCCCTGAATTGTGAATTATTAATTCAAAATTATAAACGTTGGGAAATAAATATTCCTGCATCCAATAAGTAAAGAGGAAGAGGGAAAACTAGAAAATCATGTTCCAACTCTCATACCAATATTGGTTTTGGCAAAAACTATCAATGGATGCTAACTCCAAGGAAATTCTGATGAGAAGCAGGATGTACAAAGAGTCTTAATAAGCACAAATTGCTCATTAGTTTAAGGAACAAAATAGCCAGTGGAGATATATGGAAACACCTTTATCAGGTGACTAAAATTACCGTCACCAGATGCGCGGCTGAATCTTGTGTACCTTGAAAACACACAGTATCTTACACGCTGTATTCTGGACAGAGATGCATAATCTTGGCCCAAACATGAGAAACATCAGACAAACTTAAAATGAGGAACATCCTATTTAAAAAACTACTTGGCTTATGTTGTTCTAAAAGGTCAGATTCGTTAGAGACAAAGAAAGATTCTGTTCCAGGTTAAAGGAAACTAAAGGAACATGACTACCAAATGCAATATGTGATTCTGCCCTGGATCTTGCATTAAATTAGGGAAAATGTGTCGTATAGAGGACAACTGACAAAACTTGAACATAGCTGGCAGATTAGATCGAAAGTACTGAAACAGTGTGCAGTATCCTAAATTTGATAACTGTATGATAATTATGCAGAATATCCTTGCTTTTAGGAAATGAACACAGATATATTAAGGAATAATATAGCATGAAGTTTTCTACTCACTCTCAAACGGTTTAGAAAAAAAATTTGAAATGCTATATACATATGTGTGTGTGTGAGAGAGAGAGAGAGAGAAGGAGGAGAGAGAGAGAGAGAAAGAGGGGAGAGAGAATGGGAAAGAGAAAACAGATGTGGCAAAATGTTAAAAACTGGTGAATCTGGGTAGAGAGTACATGAGAGTTCTCTATACAATCCTTATATCTTTTAACATTATTTAAAACTAAAAATTAAACTTATATAACATGATATTGAAAGTACTATAAACTTAATATGAATAGGAACGTTCTCCTTTATATAACATCGCTTGATTTACACTGTTAATATGGCCATAGATAATAAACAAGGGCAACCTCCTTTGGCTCTGATATATTCTGATTCACTTGTATCTTCTGGTCTGGTGAAATGCTTCTGGAATTTTCTATTGGTGGACCCTTGATGGTTTTTCCTCAGGGTGTTTTTTTTTTTAATATTTTTTTTAATGTTTGTTTATTTTTGAGAGAGAGAGGGAGAGACAAAGTATAAGTGGGGGAGGGGCCGAGAGAGAGAGGGAGACAGAATCCGAAGCAGGCTCCAGGCTCCAAGCTGTCAGCACAGAGCCCGATGCGGGGCTAGAACTCAGGAGCCACAGATCATGCATGACCTGAGCTGAAGTCGGAGGCTTAACTGACTGAGCCACCCAGACACCCCTCTCAAGGTGGTTTTTCTAAGACCTTGCTACCTCCAGTTGTAGGAAGAATGAGTAGAGATGATTTACTCTGGCTCTATGAAACTCTTAGAAGAAAAGTATATATAGATTTTCCATGTTTATAGGTAAGTTTATCCTTTATTTGTTGATACTTTTCTGACTCTGAAGTCAGTTAGAAGCTTCGTAGCTCCAGGGTATCTGGGTGGCTCAGTCCATTAGGCATCCGACTCTTGATTTCGGCTCAGGTCACGATCTCCTGGTTCTTGAGTTCGAAAGCCCTGCATTGGGCTCTGTGCTGACAGTGCGGAGTCTGCTTGGGATTCTCTGTCTCTCTCTGCCCCTCCCCCCGACAAAAATAAATAAACTTAAAAAAAAAAAAAGAAGCTTCTCAACCCCAATAAGAAATTTAAATGTATTCAACTTTGACATTGGGAAAAAATGTATAGCTTATGTCATGATTAATAATTGTTAGTATATTAAGTCATTAATTTTTATAATTTATACTTAAAGCTGGATGTACTATAGATTGTTAAAAGCAGTATACTAAATTGTGTTTTTCAGTGAGACCCCATTTGTAAAATATATATGCCTTCAGAAAAGAGATTTAAAAAATTACATCAGAAGTGTCCATATCTATATAATAAAAGTCCATTTTGTGAAATTAAAACAAATTATCTTAGTGTTAAGATTATGAATGATTTTAAAGATTTCCTTCTTTCTGCCTTTGTGTATTTCGCACATTTTCCGCAGGACACAGGTGCTGTGGTCTGAACTTGTATGTTGAAATCCTCATGCCCAGAGTGATGGAATTGGGAGGTGGAGCCTTGGGGAGGTGATTCGGTGGAGTGGGTAGAGAGTGAGATTAATGCCCTTATCAAAGACGCCTGAGAGATGTCCCTTGTCCCTTCCACCATGTGAGGACACAAGGAGTCTGCAAACCAGAAGAGGGGCCTTGCCTGACCATGCCAGCTCCCTGATGTCAGAATTTCAGCCTTCAGAACTGTGAGAAATATTTCTATTGTTTATAAGCTGCCTAGTTTGGGGGTATTTTCTTGTAGCAGTTCAAATAGCTTAAGACAATAAGTATAATTTTAATCAGAAGAAAAATTTTTGGTGTTTCAATTAGTTATAAATGGGATCATACCTTTCAATATTTATATGTCCTCGTGCCAAAAAAAAAAAAATAAAGGGAAAATATCCAACAGTTATTAATGGAAACAATTTTGATGTGAAATTCTAGAATTGCTGGTCTGGAAATGCTTACGAGAATATAAGATCTCTTAATAGGTAATAGACAACTGTAGACTGTATCCAAGCATCTCCTCCAACACAGAGATTTAACTTTAAGTTTCAAGAAAAATAAAATGTATAATCCCTGAGAGAACAAAGGAGGAGAATACTTGATATTCTAAAACTTGTTTCGTCTCAAATAAAGTACATCGGCTGAAAGGCAAGGAGTCCAGATGAAAACGAGGAACAGGAGGAGATCAGAGAGCTTACACTTTCGGCTGACAGCTGTTGTTCTGATTTCAGCAGAAGAACACTTTTATCCACAGCCCGGAGTGCGCAGAATGAGTCAGGGGCTGCTTGAAGGTAGAGATCCGTGTTGGAGCCAGGTAGCCCCTGCTCCTTAGAGAACTTCATGCTAACCTAAAGTGGAGGAAGAAAAGGAGAGTAAGATACTTTAAAAAAAAATTTTTTTTTAATCTTTATTTATTTTGGGGGGGGGAGGGGCAAGGAGAGAGGGAGACACAGAATCTGAAGCGGGCTCCAGGCTCTAAGCTGTCAGCACAGAGCCCGACGCGGGGCTCGAACTCATGGACCGCGAGATCATGACCTGAGCCGAAGTCGGTCGCTCAACTGACTGAGCCACCCAGGCGCCCCTCATCCCTCCTGTTTTAATCACACCGACATTTATTGTGAGATCACCGCGTAAAGGCGATAGTAGTCATGTAAAGAAGGAGACAGCGGGGAGAGAACTGCTTCACTCCTCTCTCTCAGGACAGGAAAGAAATAGAAGAAACATCACCTTGTTTTTAAAGCACTTGTCAACTTGGAATCTGACACTGTCAGCCACAATTTCCCCACTGGGGTGAAGGGTGTAGACAAGCATGACAGCCACAGGAGCAAGATCGGCACTGATGTTGATCGGGAACGAGAAGTTTCCATTCCAGGCTGTGTAGTAGGAGATGTCATTAACTTTAGTGCCAAAACTTTCCTGGCTCACTGGCTACACTTGGATAAGAGAGAATGGCTGATGGATAGCGGGAGCGAATTGGGCTTTGTGTTAAAGGCAAACAAGTTAAATAATGGGAACGACGTGGGCAGATAAAAAAGACTGCATAATTTAGGCGGGAACAATATTTGGGTTTGGCAGAGCACGTTTCTATAATGGGCTTGACAGCCTGGCAACGATTGAAAGGAGTTGAAATCACTTTCTCTGCAATATTTGGAAGAATACCCTGGGGTCATACTATTGCTTTCCACCCACTAATCGTTAACGTTAAGTGCTCTTGACTCTATCCCTATAACATTTTCTTAGAAGGAAAGAAAAATGAAGGCAGAGTACCTTGTAAAAACAAACAAACAAATGAATGTATTATGTTTACCTTTGTTTCTGATTTCCTTTTGTCCGCTGAGGAAGATAGCCCCTTTTACCATCACCTGGACAGAACACAGGAAACACGACGTGTAACATCACGCTATCTAACAGAATCTGAAAAATTGCTAATGACGGTCTGATGATAATTCTGTTCCAAAGATAAGGTAGCTTCTACGAACAAATGCAAAACTGCACCACTTGGAAAAGAACACAGAAACTGACGACGATGAATTGAAAGTCTGTTATGTGCTAGCAACTTGGTAAATAACATGCAATTCACCACGCAAGGGAGTGTACAAAGCCCTGAATTATTTAGACTGTCTCGCTTCAAGGAAGCCAAGTCATGTCACTTCTCCACCACTGTTCCCTTATTTGTAAACTGAAAAGTGTAACTTTTTTTTTTCCCTTTGCCTCATAAGGACAAAATGGATAAATATGGAGACAGAGCCAAAAGGGCTCATTCCTTTTACTGCTTATTAAAATTAGCTTTCCCCTTTACTCTCTTGTCTCTGCCTAATGTTGTACTCTCATGAAGGGTCATGGATACTCGATGTGAATTATAACTGAATGTTTAAAAGAGCGGACTCTGAATAGCAGGTTTTTCAACCTTAGGGAAATTGAAATTGCCTTGGATGTTTTTATGTGTTCATTTACTTGTTTCTGTGTTTGTTTTTAGCAGATCCAAGGGTAGTCACAGCCACGTGGGGTCTGCACACTCAGGAACAATGACATGATTGATGTCCCCGTTCCAAGCCGCCCTGTGCTAAGCAGACAATCAGACAAGACCCAAGGATCCGTCAGTGGAGACTTACCAAATAAAAAAAGTTGATACTGGAATCATCCCTATATGCTTCTTTGTTTAGGGTGTAATGCACAGTAACAGTTTTCTGTTGATTGCATCTAAGCTGTTTTGGTTCAGGAACAATCTTCAGGAAGCTGTTGGTTCGGGAGTAAAAGCGTGAAGCTGAGAAATGAGCATCCACATACTCAGGCGCTAACCAGCTGGGAGGATAGCAGTTCTTAGGTCGAATATACGTGGCCTAATAGGAAAAGAGAAGTAAAGGATGTTAGCGCTATAAAGACTTTTAAGGACAGGGATTATTCCAGAATGGAAGGCTGCTTATCTCTTCACAGTAGAGAGGAATCTTAGTTTGTGCCTGACGTTTCAAATATCAAGTTATTGGAAGTAAAATAATAATTACGCTTTCTTCTTTTTTGGCGTACAAAACATGACCATAGTTGTATGTATATTTTATTAGGTCTACGCTAGTTTATTTTTACTTTGTAACTGAAGTCAGGGAATAGTCTTACACCCTGTGTCTTTCAGCTATATTTGAACGTGGATGAATTGTTTAACTCTAAAATTCTGTTCAAGGAGCAGAAAAGTGGAAATTGTAGTATCTCCCCTATCCAGGCATCAAATGATCAAAGGGGATAAAAAGGCCAAATCATCTTCACGAACTATTTCTGGTGTCTCGGAGGAAAATATTGGATGTTACAGACTTTATAACAATTGTACCAGGCTATTATCTCATCCTCTTGAGTAAGTATTCTTACATATTATTTAATGAACAAGGAGACATATAAAATACCTGAAATTTTGCAACTTTTTAAAAATATATATATTTTAAATTTTTTAAATGTTTGTATTTATTTTTGAGAGAGAGAGAGAGACAGAGTGTGAGTGGCAGAGGGGCAGAGATAGAGGGAGACACAGAATCTGAAGCAGGCTCCAGGCTCTGAGCTGTCAGCACAGAGCCTGACATGAGGCTCGAACTCATGAACTGCGAGATCATGACCTGAGCCCAAGTCGACGGTTAACCGACTGAGCCACCCAGGTGACCCTAAAATATATTCTTAATATAAATGATCTTTTAGGAGATTCCTAATGTTCAAAATTCCTAACACTCAAATACTTTGTGGGATCTTGTCTACTCTTTGGTGTCTTACTTTCAGGTTGAACTCTGAATCGAATATATCTGAAGTGTCGATGGAAAACAGAGCTTCCCCATTGTCGTCTGTGGTGTAGTTTCCTATAAATCTGTTATTTAGCTCCAATCGCAATAGCTTGTTCCCCATCGGTACATTATTAGGTCCAGAAAATTTAAGCTGTGCCAAAAAAAAAAAAAAAAAAAAAGCATTAATTTTTAAAACTCAAAACATCACATTTCTATAGAGAAAGAATTTTCTATTCGTAAATGTGATTGCTTATTTGTAATTTTATTAAAATCCAATAGACAGAAAGATGGTCTATTAAATAGATACATAAAATGGAAACAGCTATAATTGTGTTGATCGCTTTCCTTCCCCCGTGAGGGACTTTCTCTCATCTATCAGACATCGTGAGGCTACAAGTGTGTTATAAAAGTAGGAAAAAGATGTACAGAAATTTTCAAAGGGCAATCCATGATCCAAGAAAATGAAATGAGAATATGTATTTTTAAGTCAAACCTACAGTTCCAAAATAAGGAATTCCTCTTCTGTAGAAAGAATCCATATTCTCAAAGCTCACACTCCCAAGCAATTGAGTGAGAAAAATGGAAGTCTTTTCACTGATCTGCACACCTGTAAGAAATAAAAAAAATAGTGTGAGGGAGGATGAATTGTTTAATCTAGAATCTCAAAAGAACAAATAGCTTAGGGGATATGTGCAAACTTCTATACAGAGAATTACATTCTTGTTCTACATTGAAAGGAAAGCGTAGGTGCTTTGGAGTATGTTTCAGAATGCTCTGTATTTATCTGGTTATAATATACATCAAACTTAATAACACAATTAATGTGAAAATGTTTGGACCAGAAGCAGGAGAAAATGCTTTTAATTTCTTTCTTCTGACCATTCTACTCAGTTCTGGCTTGTAACTCCTTTTATAGCAGAGAATGTCACAGACATCTCTTGAGAGAAGGCTTTCACTTCCTTTAAATCTTTCTTTAGCCTGTCAAGATAACTATGCTTTTAGACTTTTCCCAGATAAGAAAAATATCTGAAGGCAAAGTAAATAGGAATGGATTGTGATAAGCAGAGGTAAACATACCTAGCTAAGTTACAATGCGACAAATACCCATAACAAATGCCATCACGCTATTGATCAAGTGTGTTTATACAAAGCACTTTATAAATAATATTATCTCACTCACTTTTAAGCAACAAAAGTAGCAATTGAATCTGGCTTTCTCCACTCCAAATTAAATTCCACTTTCCTCTTTTTCTTTGTTATTCTTTTAACAATGACTTATTGAGCACTCATGTGCCATCTTGTAAATTTCTCAATGATATTTTATACCCGCAAATGTCTCCATTTGTATTAAATCAGAAGTTGACAAACTTCTGTGAAGAGGACCTCACAGTTATTATTCTAAGCTTGTGAACCATAAGCTACACAACTTTCGTATTTTAGCTGTTAAGCAAGGCAAACGAATGGGGTCGTGTTCTAGTAAACTTTACATAAAGAAGCATGGAGCTGGGTTTGACATTCTAGCTGTAGATTGTGAACTTTTATATTAAATCAAAGCTCAGACCCGGTCAATTGGTTATCAACTGAGTTACCCAAAATTAAAAACAGTGCCTACTTTATTAGCTTAGCTTGCTACTTCAGAAGAAATCTCTGTCTGATTGATGCAGGCACAGAAGTAGATACAAACCTGTAACATTTACATAATAAGTTTATTTTAAACATTACGAGGAAAATCTTTTTTCAGAAGCAACCTTCAAGTCGACCTATTGGTAAATGTACTCCACTTTACTATGTGGAACAATTATTGATCTCTATTTGGTGAATCTTGCTTACTAGATACACTTCTCCCTAGGAAGCTGCATATACCCCCAGGTTGCCCATAAAACATGATCATTACCTGTCCCAAATTCCGTAACTGTTACAGCAGTTTGAAATGACATGAAAAATCCTGAGCGGTAGAGTTGGAAGACTTTCGTATTCACAATTTGAGTCACACAACCGTTTCTCAACTGAAAAATGAAGAGAAGGTACCCTTAAAGGGGTATAGACTTTTAGCACAGATTTCTACCTTCCCCCACCACCCCATGGTTTCATCTCACAAACTTGTTGAAATGACCAAGAATTCCAAAAGAAGGGCTGGGAGTCCATCAGCAATTACAAGTGAAGGAGGTAATGTGTATTTTACAGACTTCAGGGATATTCTATTGACAACAATGTAGATGGCAAAAATTAAAGATGAGAATCCTATTTTAAGAATTAGAGATTAAAATCATCTTGAGTCTTCAAGTGTGTCACACAAGAACTCTTTTTAAGGTAAATTGTTATTTAAAATGAAGAACAAATCTATAGATGATCTTTCATTGGTGACATCAGGAACGAGAGAAACGTAGATCTACTTATACTTTAAAATGAATGGTACTGGGGCGCCTGGGTGGCTCAGTCGGTTAAGCGTCCGACTTCAGCTCAGGTCATGATCTCACGGTCCGTGAGTTCAAGCCTCGCGTCGGGCTCTATGCTGACAGCTCAGAGCCTGGAGCCCGTTTCAGATTCTGTGTCTCCCTCTTTCTCTGCCCCTCCCCTGTTCATGCTCTGTCTCTCCCTGTCTCAAAAATAAATAAACATTAAAAAAAATTAAAAAAAAAATAAAATGAACGGTACTATTAATTCTAAATTTAAAATGGTAGAGGGATAGATCAATTCATCTGACTCTCAAAACCACCACATGCGTAGACTCGATTGTCATCACCATTATGTGGATGAATAAACTGAAATATATAATCTGCCCAAGGTCACACAGATAGAAAGTGGTAGCTAGGCATTCTGATCCCAGAACATGTGCTCCTCTGAACCATCAACTATAATGTTAACAACAACAAAAACAGGCAGTTTTACTTTGTCTATTTATAATACAATCAAATTACAAAGAAATGACAGAGGCGCCTGGGTGGCTCAGTTGCTTGAACGTTTGACACTTGATTTCAGCTCAGGTCATGATCCCAAGGTCGTGGGATCGAGCCCTACCTTGGGCTCTGCCCTGGATGTGGAGCCTGCTTAAGATTCTCTCCCTCCCTCTCTCTCTCTCTCTCTCTCTGCTCCTCCCCCCCCATTCACGTGTTCTTTCTCTCTCTAAAAAAACAAAAATTAAAAATTAAAAAAAATGAAAACAAAATGTAATCAAAAGAATCTTACATGCCTTGAAATTAAGAAAAAAACCATTTTTCAGTAATACCTGAGTCAAAGAGAAAATATAATGTAAATCAATAAGAATCTCGACATTAAAGACAAGGAAAAAAGTGTTTTGCATCAAAATCTATGGTATTAAGCTATGGTTAAAAGAGAAAGTAAAACACAATGTTTTTAAGGAGAAGAAACAACATTTTTTAAAACCACCAAAATAAACTAAAATTTCAGGGAAAAGAAAGAATATGATGATTATAAAAATAAATGATAGGGGCGCCTGGGTGGCTCAGTCGGTTAAGCGTCTGACTTCGGCTCAGGTCACGATCTCGCGGTATGTGAGTTTGAGCCCCGTGTCGGGCTCTGTGCTGACAGCTCAGAGCCTGGAGCCTGCTTCAGATTCTGTGTCTCCCTCTCTCTCTGACCCTCCCCCGTTCATGCTCTGTCTCTCTCTGTCTCAAAAATAAATAAACGTTAAAAAAAATTTTTTTTTAAATAAATGATTTAGGGGCGCCTGGGTGGCTCAGTCGGTTGGGCATCCTCCTTTGGCTCAGGTCATGATCTCATGGCTCATGAGTTCGAGCCCTTCATCAGGCTCTGTGCTAACCGCTTAGAACCTGGAGCCTGCTTCAGATTCTGTCTCCCTCTCTCTTTGTTCCACCCCACCTGTGCTCTGTCCCTCTGTCTGTCTCTCTCAAATATAAGAAATAAAACATAAAAAAAATAAAAAAAAATAAATGATTTAGGAACAAAAAAATAGTATCAGAAAGGAAATAATAAAACAAAAGTAAGAGGAAGTCCAACAAAACAGAATAACCTTTTACGAGCACTATTTAGAATAAAGAGGGAGACCAAAGTTGTATAAGATTAGATGCTAATACAACTTAGTATCCATTTAGAAGAAAACGAAATGTGTTATTTTACAACATAATAAAAACTACTTTATGTTGATTAGAGAAATTTTTAAAATGTTAAAATCACGCTTAGATAGCTACACGTACAACATGGGGATAGGTGAGAACTTTTTCTAAGGCTGAGAACCTGTAAACATCAGGAACTTTGGTATTTCAAAAATAACACAATCAAAGTCAATATTTAAATAACAGACTTGAAAAAATATTTGCTTAGGGGATAGAGGGCAATATTTATACTAAAAGAAAGTTTCAGTTTCACACAAACAGGGAAAACAAGGATCATTAAGAATTCTTCAAAGAACAAATTCAAACTCATAACAAAAATATGAAAATACACTCAAATTCACAAATAATACCAATTAAAGCAAAATAAACTTCTTTCAAAATGGCAACATTTTAAAACCTGCTATATATATTGCAGGCAGTAACTTGGGAACTATAGTCCTCTCACACATTGCTGACAGGAATTTAAATGCTTAAAATTTTTTTTGACAATATTTTTCAAATGTAAAATTGTGTGTGATTCTATCATCTCTCTCTCTATCTATCATCTACTTTGATTCATGAAACCCATGCGAAGGAATCTGTATGAAATACATAAAACCACTGATATAGAAAGATAGTTTTAGCAGATTATTTATTGCTATATTTGTCACACTGGGGAACAAAAAGCCATTTGCTGAGAGAACACCCATCACTTGGTAAAATGACTAAATTACATTAAAATCACACTACAGAAAACTGCACTGCTGATATGGAAGAATTCGACTCAGCCTTTCTTTGCCTGCAATTCTTATCTACAGGAGTTCTGCTTGTCTTTAGCAAATCTCAATATTTAAACAATTGATGTTCATCAATTTGGTGAGTAACTTCAGGACAATCAGACTTAAATTATAAACTGAAATATATGCAAATCTCATTTTCGAGGTCCTAAGTTGATCCTCAAATATATGGACAGGATTGTTTACTGAGATTAGCAGGTAGGTACTCCGAATCGCAGGTGTGTGCGAATGAACTTTTTTCACAAGGACAATTCTAGATTGCATGGTGGGTCCTATCAGGGATTTGTTAATTTAACAGATGACTAATGATTCCACATGGGAAGACCAGAGAGATCATCTAGACGGTATATAAAACAAGAAAACCAATAAGGTTTTTCAAGTTTAAAAATTCTATGAATCCATAGGTGGGTAACCATTTACATGGCCTAGAGAAAGAGACTATTGGTGGACGTTGTATTTGCTCCTTATTCTTCACCTTATCTAGCTGCAGGCTCCATTACCCACAAAATGAAAATAATGTTTTTAAGTCCCTTTTATAAATGGAATTGTAGGGGCCAAGGTCAGGTCCCCCCCAAACATGCCACGTGGGCATATCGATATTTTATTTTATTTTATCATTTAATTTCATTTTAATTTCATTTTATTATTTTATTTTATATGTTTACTTATTGAGAAAGAGAGAGAGAGAGAGAGAAGGGAGGGATAGAGAGAGAGGGAGAAAGCATTCAAAGTAGGGTCCATGCTGTCAGCACAGAGCCTGATGTGGGCTCGATCTCACGACCATGAGATCGTGACCTGAGTCAAAATCAAAAGTTGGACACTTAACTTACTGAGCCACCCAGGCGCCCCAAGGCATATTGATTATTTTACATAAAAGTTACTTAAGAAAGAGCCGGTGCAAGGACACTTAGATCCTCCTTAGTCCCCCTGAAAGAAGGGAAAAAAACTCCCAGGTGAAAGGCACCCTCGCTGCACTAAAAAGTAAAAAGACATCCTTACCACCAGAGACAGGGACTTTAAAGCCAAGAAAGCTCTAGAAAAAAAAAAACACCAAAAAACCCCCAAAAAAACCTTGTTGGTTTTTTTCTAATCTACTACCTCGACCCAAATTCCAATTCGAATTCCTTACTAATTAAAGCTTACAAACACCTGTTTTCTTTGTCCTGTCAATTCCTCACAAATTTATTGTCCGTCTGTCAAAAAGTATAAAAGCTGCTTGCCTTGGTCATCTTTTTGGACCTCAATTTCATTATGGGACCGCTGTATGTACCTAGTAAAACTTTGGTTTTTTTTCTCCTGTTAACCTGTTTCATGTAAACTTAATTCTATTTAGTCCAGTGGAAGACTTTAAAGGGTAGAGGGAGGATTTTTCTTTCTCTACAGAATCGAAGAAAGAATAATAATGAAATATAATGATAATGACAATAATAATAATGATCTGTACCTGCGCGATAAATTGTTCACATATTTCATTGTTGTTGTTCTCACAGTTCTCGGAGGAAAAGAATTTTCTGCACACCCGGATTTGAGCTTTTCCTTGCACCGGCTGGCCATAGGTGTACCTGGTAGGAGAAAGTGTAGTGACAATTATAGACGAACAATACCATGGGCCTCTTTTATGGGCTTTTTCAGAAATTATATATGAAATCCGGAACGAATGGCTACCCCAATGACTGAATTCTATTAGCAATCATCATCTATTAGTGCTATCTTCCCCACAGAATTTGAGTTCAATTAGGCATGTGATCTGTTATGAGGATTCGGCTGCCTTTTTAAAAATCAAACTCAAGGGGTGCCTGGTTAGCTCAGTTGATATAGCATGTGTCGGCTGATCTCAGCACTGTGAGTTCAAGCCCCACGTTGGGCACAGAGCTTACTTAAAAGAAAACAAAAATCAAATTCAGGGAAATGTAGAACCTAAGGTCTCAGCAAAAGGGATTTAATGATCACATCGAGTTTTTTAAATTACATTTTAGCCTGATAGAAATATTATAAAATTTGTCTGCAGCACCATTTTTTTTTTAGCAGAAAATATATATGGATCTAAGTAACATGTGGATTATTAGGATTTTTTTTTTAAGTTTATTTATATTTTGAGAGAGGCAGAGATAGTGCAAGTAGGGGAGGGGCAGAGAGAGGGAGACAGAGAATCCCAAGCGGGCTCCGCACTGTCATCTTGGAGCCCGATGTGGGGCTCGAACTCAAGAGACCGTGAGATCATGACCTGAGCCGAAACCAAGAGTCAGAGGCTTAACCGACTGAGCCACCCAGGCGCTCCTGGATTATTTAGGATCTTAAAATACTTCCAGATCAATACTTAAAAAAATTTTTTTATATTTATTTATTTTTGAGAGAGAGAGAGACAGAGTGCGAGCAGGGGAGGGGCAGAGAGAGAAGGAGAGACAGAACCTGAAGCAGGCTCCAGGCTCTGAGCGATCAGCCCAGAGCCCGACATTGGTCTGTGACTCACAAACCGGAAGAGCATCACCTGAGCCAAAGTTGGACACTTAACCGAATGAACCACCCAGGCTCCCCCAGATCAATACTTTAAACAACAATTCTCATTGTACATCCAACAAATGTAGCAGGTATGAAGATTGGCATAAACAGATAAATTTTGATCAAAAGTATGTCTTGTGGGGTGAGATTAAATAAATATCTCATTTTCTCCTAAAACACACAAAAAAACCACAACACAAGGTGGGTTTTTTTTTTTCAATTTCAATCAAAGGCAAATATAGTTGATTTGAAATTTTTTGTTATTTGAGGATTGCTTCATTTAGAAAAACATAGCACCTGTGAAATTAGTAAGTAGTAAAACTGAAAATAATTAAATTTATCGATGATAATATTTTTTTTTTCTAATTGTTGGGCACTACTATGTATCTGGTGGTTACACAGATGATCTAATTTACTTTTTAAGCAATGCTGAGATGTCAGCGTATAATGTCATTGTGCCGATTAGTGAACTGAGGTCAAGCAACTCGTCTACGTTGTAAGATACGGAATTGAAATTCAAACTCTGATCTTCCTCCCTTCCCACAGTCTGGGCTCTTCCACTAAGTTGCTTTTCTCTCCCTACTTAAAAATTGTCAATGCTTCTGAGAATTCGATTCGAGCCAAATCGCTAAAATCATCCGTGAGCTTTAAAGATCAATTACATATAACACAGCGGCAAGACTCAGATCAGGCCACAGGTGACACACCTGAACGTATCTTATTATTGCCTCTTACTGTCTTTTGCTTACAAAATAAAACTCTCATTGTCATATTTTCTAGGGGTTAACACATGCCTGTGAAATATGTAGTTTAAATGTTCGTACAGATCAGAAAGAATAAACATTTTCCCTTTGTGATTTGAAAAGCTTTTGGTGGATACTAATGCGGTTTATTAAGGTGTCTTTGCCTACAGGTGTGTTTTCTTCCCTGTTTGCTAAAAGGGGGCCGTTTGCCATAATACCCTGGCTTGCTGTTGTTTTCTCAAGTTAAGTGCCAGGGAGTCCTGAAGAAACAATGCACAGACGTAGTGCGTGCGACCTGAAGTAGGCAACTCATGCATGGATGTTCACTCCTAGACATACTGATTTTATTCATCCTGTTCCTGTAACCTGCCCAGAAATATTTCTGTAGCCACGAGAGCTTCTGTCTCAACTGCCTGGTCCTGTTGCAGGGCATCATGATTGCTGATAACTGAATACCATGTCACGTCAAATCTAAATGAAAGGTAACATTCAAGAAGTTTTTGAGAACTCCCAATTCTGTATCAACAGTTAGTTTAGCAAGTCTCCTATGAAGGCGATACTTGATAAATACTTTGGCTCTCCTGATATCTGTGTTGTACTTTTTTTTTTTAGCATACCCCTGGGCAGATAAATTATAGGTATTAATCCCATTGACAATTCTGGCTTGTGTGGGATTTTATGAGTGAAACTAGTTTAGAAGCCTGGATTTTTTGAAGCTTATTTGATTACCTCCTTATTTTTAGCACACATATCTACATCTTTCATATATTACGTTTATGAAATTCTAGCATGTGTCAGCTACTCTTCACCAAAACAAGAAAATATTCGTAAAGTTGTACTAGAGTCCAAAGAACATTGTAGATACTGTCAGCCTTTCACCCAATATATCTTTAAAGTACCTTGACTCTGCTCAAGACTATTTTGAAAGTCAAAATCTACTTTGAAATCCTCTGAAAATGCTCTAAAGCAAACTATTTCCATGTCACCAATTAAATAAAAAGTTGGAACAAATATGTCATATATTAAAATTTTTAATTGTTTATATAAATTATAACAGAGGTCTTGGTTAGAAGAGTACTTCTGAAGTCAAATAGTATTGGTCTAAATCCTAAGTTGGCCATCAAAAGGCGCCATTACTGTTGATAAATTATTTCAGTTCTCTGTGTCTTGTTATCTTTTTTTTCTAAAACAAAGATGATAATAGCTCCTATCACATAGCATGGGGGTAAGAATATAATAAGGGCAATGCTCAGCACAGAAATTGGCATTCAATAAATATTAACTATATTAATTATTATTAGAAATTTGAGAAAAGGCATCATACTCTTAAAAATGTAAAAGGCATTCGAAATAATTTCCCAAAAAGAAAACTAAAATTTCTCAAATCATACAGGATTTTTTTTCACGCGAGGAGGATTCAAATTAATTCTAATTGTTAAAAATACCTTTTTTCCCACTATGACATTTTGAAGAGTTTCTTTTTTATTTAAAATGAAAATATCAATGATAGTGAAGATTCAGTGAGGCAGGTACTTCTGTATCAGCTGCTGGAACTTTACACTGATGCAATGTATTTAGTGAGTAATATGGCAATCAAAAAACTAAAAGAATGTTATACATTCTGTCTTGACAATTCCAGTTCTGGACATCTTTCTTAAGTACATCGTTTTTAATTCAGAAGATACTTCTTATACACTTATACACAAAGACATATACTATAATAGTATGGAAAAAAATTGAATAGCCTCCATGTTATATAATAAAGAAGAGTTAATTTGGTATGGCCACATAGAGTTATGTCTATGCAGCAAGGAATTGGAATTCGTAAAAGATGAGCTGAATATGAAGACGTGTTTTCTTAATTATAGTGTATAGAAAAGGATGATTGCAGTTGATGAATATGAAAAGATTCATACAAGACTAGAAGAAAATACCTTACAAGGTAAATGGCAATCGGCAGAATTAATTACAGGTAATTTCTTATGGTTTTCTTTGTTTTTAAAATATTTTACAATGAGAATTCACTCTTTCTCTAACAATCTTAAAGGAAGCATATAAATAAAGTTACATGGATAATCTCATTTCTCATTCTTTCTGAGCTCTATATTGACCGTTGGAGTCAAATCTCCTGAATACTTACTTAGCACATACATTCACTTGGAATTCATCATCCGAAATAGTTACTGTTTGTGGTGCACTGACCTTAACTTCAAACCTGGGCAACACTGGAAACAAAAAGAAATAGACTTCAGCCCCTACAATCACTGGTGAGAAAAACTTATGGCAATCACGTAACTAATCATGTAACTAGGTAGGTTTCTGTGCACAACATTTTCCTATGTATGCATCTCGATAGCCCACATTTCAATTGCCCCAAATTCTGTGTGTGGCACCAATAAGTGATAGGGCCTTTCCTTTATCTTCCCTGTTCTCAGAACTTCACATGTTATTTATCGTAATCATTTAGATCGTCTTAGAAGATTGTCTGGATTCTAGAAGACGAGACATTTCCCAGGTAGGAAGGTCAGGGGTTAGAATAAGGATACGGGGCAAGAAGGAAGGATGATAAAGCAGAAAACCCCAAGAAAGGAAAATGGCAGAAAATCAAATCAAGCCTCACCTAAATCTTTTGCCTAAATCTAACATAAAAATTGTTTTGTTCAGCCCTTTGAACTCTTCCTTTATAAGGAAACAACCATAAGTAGTAATTCATTACCATATCTATCAACAGTAAATTGGTGTGTCAATGTCCTTCCTGATTTTTCTTTCACAATAATAGAGTAATCTCCAAATATTGGTTCTGAAATCAGTTGGAATGAGAGTTGGGTAATGTTTTGAAAGGAGGTCACATTTTGCCACTGAAAAATCCTATTGTGTTGAGGATCCTAGAAATAAAGAAGAAATAAAATTAGAGGTCATGAAGAGTATTATCCTTTCCTTCTTTATTCTGAGTACCTTCTATAGTTATTGGAAGTAAAGAAAACTACCGTTTTATTGCACTAATATCTCACACTGTAACAATAACATAACTTCCTCGGGTATACAAATTCAATATTACAGTATGTCTCTGTTAAGCCCCAAAAGGATAAGAACAACAATCTCTAACTATTGCTTTGGATTTTTGTCTTTCTGAACCAGAGTTCCATAGTTAACAAGTTTAAAACACAGGGGTGGGGCACCTGGGTGGCTCAGTCGGTTGAGCGGCTGGCCGGCTTCGGCTCAGGTCATGATCTCACAGTCTGTGAGTTCGAGCCCCGCGTCGGGCTCTGTGCTGACCGCTCGGAGCCTAGAGCCTGTTTCCGATTCTGTGTCTCCCTCTCTCTGCCCCTCCCCCGTTCATGCTCTGTCTCTCTCTGTCTCAAAAATAAATAAACGTTAAAAAAATAAATAAAACACAGGGGCGCCTGGGTGGCTCAGTCGGTTAAGCATCTGACTTTGGCTCAGGTCATGCTCTCACTGCTCGTGAGTTCGAGCCCCTTGCCGGGCCCTGTGTTACAGCTCAGAGCCTGGAGCCTGCTTCAGATTCTGTCTCTGTCTCTCTGCCCCTCCCCTGCTCACACTCTGTCTCACTCTCTCTCTCAAATATAAAATTAAACACAAAAAAAAATTAAAAAAAAAAAAAAAACGCAACGTGCCTGCTCCAGAGTAGTGCTTTCCACGGTAGAGTGGACCCACTCCAACAGATGCATAAGGAGGGATTTCTTCTAGCAAATACTTCTATTTGTCACTGGTGTTTATTTGGTCTATAAATAAACTGGTTATGAATTTACACACTGCATGCAAGAGCTGTTTAATGGGAGTTCTACATTTTCTCCTTTATTTGTTTTTAGCACATTGCACCTTATGTGAGCCTGCTTCCATAAGCCTATTTAAAGATATCAACCAGTTGTGATTAAAGAATTCCTGATAAAAAGATTTCTACAAAGAAACAAAAACATTATTTACTACTCACTTAATTTAATTTTTTTTTCTTTCCTCTACAAGAAAGCCTAGAAAACTAAATTAATTTTCCAGGCTTCCTTTCAGTAAGGATTGTCCCTATGACCAATGTAACCAAGTTGGCCAATGAAATGGCCAATGTAACCAGCTTGGCCAATGAAATGTAAGCAGAAGTCACCGAGTAGACATTATTTCTAAAAGAATCAGATGCAGCTGGCCTTGAGAATAAAACAACACACTGAGGCCAGCAGAGAGGTTAAGTAGAAGAAGCCCGGATCCTTCGTAATATTATGTTGTTCTTGCCCCAACCTTAAAGTGCCTGCACTCAGACTTAGTGGTTTGTGAAAACAATAAAACTTTTACTCATTTAAACCAATGTTGGTTAAGCTTTCTGGTGCTTTCAGTGGAACACTAGCTGAATTAGGATGTGAAAAGTGGCAGCTTTTTATTTACATCTTCGGCTGATGCCTTACATTGTAAGTAGATAAAGATTTCTCTTCCCCTTATTTCAGTTCCCTTACTTTCTAACTACATGTCATGAAAACTACACACACATGCACACACACACACACACACACATCCTTATTTATCTGAATATTCAAAATAACGAGTGTGATAAAGCAGATTGCTTACCTGAAGTGTGATCAACGGATACTGAAAAGAAAAAAATGCAGGTTAAGATTGTAATAGTGCTTTTTTTTTCTTTTTTTGCCAGATATTGCATTATTAAGATCATCTGGCTTCGTGTTGAGACAGCCTTAAGTTTCGCAGAAGACCAAGTTTCCATAGCTAAGCGTGCCAAGGAAACCCCAAATGTGAGAGATCCCGAACCTCATCAGGGAAGTGGAAAGCAGGTTCCATGCAACCCATTTTTTCCCCCTTATATGATGAAAAGCCCTAAAGAAGTACAAACTAACTCCCAATAAAGACAAGTTCTAAATTTGGGGGTCAGCATTGAAACTCCACCTGTACAGTATTCCATGTTAGAATCAATTTCCGTACTTATGGAAAGCCTCCTGGTGACACTTTAGATGGTAATAGATTTGTTTACTTTGCTTCAATTTCATTGTACTATTAGAAATTAATAACTCACCAATTCCTCAACAGGTCTGAACTTGGTATCCAGCGTCACGATGCGAATTTGAACTAAAAGAAAAGAGGAAGAAGGGACAATATTTTTTTCTTGTTTTTCTCCCAGGTATGAATGCTTGTAAACAGACATAGCAATTAATTGTCTTGCTGTCACGGAATGCTGCCCTGTGTCCCCTAGCTCTGATGTGACCCCTTGAAATTTGGGTTCTATTTGGAAAGAGCTCTCGTTACACATTTGTAATTCCTCTGTTGACTGTTGACGATGCTCTATTATTACCAAAGCTGCTACCACCAACTGGAAAGTTTTGCCCTAAATGGCCCACAGGAACACCTTAAAAATTGGTGCCTCGGGGCACCTGCGTGGCTCAGTCAGTTGAGCATCTGACTTTCGATTTTGCCTCAGGTCATGATCTCACGGTTTGTGAGTTCAAGCCCCACATCGGGCTCTGCACTGACAGTGGGGGGCCCACTATGGAATCTCTCTCCCTCTCTCTGACCCTCCCCGGCTTGCATATGTGCGCGCATGCACGCATGTGTTTTCTCTCTCTCTCAAAATAAATAAACGTTATAAAAAATTGGTGCCAGAATTAATTGGAGAAAGAAAAATGTGAAGTATGTATAGCAGAAGTTAAACATAATTTTCCGGAAAAATATAGTAACATTGGCAAACATTAAATTAATTTTAGCAGAATTCCAGAAAGATCATTTTAACTACCTTTATATACATAACTGTCATTATAACATTTTAATAAGTACAGAGAGAATACACTGCAGGGAAAAAAATCTCACTATAGGAATTCTGTTTTAATTCTTTTATTTCTTTTCAAAATAAATCATACAAATATGTAATATTAGAAGAAAATACATAGATGCTGTCATCCAACCCCCTTATTTTACAAATGAGAAAGCTAAAGATCTCAAAGAGCAGAATTTCCTTGGCGAAATCCAATAATTTATTGGTACGGCCAAAACAAAAACCACCCCAGTTCAGAATCCTAGTTTGGTGTTCTTTCTGCCACCTTTTACTTACCACAATACTAAAGAAAATAGAAGAACTCTGCTTAGGTTATCAGATTAGTGATTATTTCTACTGGCATGAATAATAATAATAATAAGGAGTCTTTGTGCTAGGTCCTATTTTACATTGACTGTCCCATTTTATTCTCACACTATTTCCGGAAGGGAAGCATTTTTATTCCCTCCATTCTATGGATGAAAAGACTGAGTCTACACAGAGATTTACTTAGCTGGCCCAACTGGTAAGTTATGGAGCAAGAAGTGAAACCAGACATTTTGCATCCCAGGCTCGTACCCATTTTATTACGAAAGTCTGTCACTAGAACTTTTAAACTTTTAAAGTGGCACGCACGAGTTTAAGAAGGAAAGCATTCAGTTCCTGGGGCTGGAGGGCACTGTTACGTAACTGACCTAGGCGGCCAGTAGAAATTCGAGAAATCCGTGATCCCATAACATTCAGAATAAACTTAAGACTGACATTCACACGTTCGGGGTGCTCTAAATTTGAGGAATGTGTTCCTAAGGCCAGTGAAACAAAGGAAACAAGAACACTGACTTACCTTTCTGTCCAGGTTTATAGATGGGCTTATCTGTCTGCACAAAGGTTACGGTCTCCTCTGAAGCGAGTGCTACGGACCTCCTCTCGAAGATTTTAAGAGTCTCTCCCTTAGCCCGCAATGTCACAAAGGCCAACGGCTCAGAGGACTTTTGAGACACCTGTTCATGTTAAAGAGCAGAGAATGGGAAAACAAGTTGTAGACATTGAGCCGGTAAACAAGGTCTTAAATTGGCTTCTCAGGCCGCGAGCTTCTAGAGAGGACCTTATGTCTTAAAGGGAGACTCAGAGACCACTTTTTACAATTGCTTTAGTTAGCATGAGGACTGTTTCTGACAAACTTATTTTTATGTCCACTAGCCTTCTATTTTCTGTGTGTGTGTGTGTGTGTGTGTGTGTGTTGCCCTCACTGTCAATCTTGCTTCTTTTTACCTGCATTTTCTTTCCTCATATTGTTAAATGGTTCTATCCAAAGAACAGTGATTGTGCTTGATTATCACTGCCTATGAAAGAATAATGGCAGTATTTCACAGGTTTTGTTGCATGGGTAAATTTTCCTTTTGTTTCTTGCCTCTCAGAAAGTCTCTGATCCCATTCCCTAGCTTCCACATTTCATCCAAAATCAAGGTTTGTTATCTCTCTACAAGCAATGCTTTAATGCTTATTTGTTTTCGAGAGAGCGCAAGTTGGGGAAGGGGCAGAGAGAGGGGGACAGAGGGTGCCAAGCAGGCTCTGTGCTGACGGGAGCGAACCTGATGTGGGGCTCGAACTCCCGAGCCATGAGATCATGATCTCCGAGCCGAAGTCAGACGTTGAACCGACGGAGCCGCTCAGGGACGCCTCTCTAAAAATAATTTTTCAGTAATAATTTCCTCACCCCCGCTGAAGTTCGGAAACGGCAAGTTCAGTGTCTCACCTTGAAATCTGCACAAGCGTAGAAGTTATTGTCGTCCACAGACTGGTCAAAAATCGTGGTGTTGTATCCATCATATTCTAGGACAACACTCAAGGATACAGATTCGTTAAGGTTTGAAAGGTGGAGACAAGCCTTGTCTGTAGAATGACTCTGCATCACGGAGGACACCCATAGGATATATTGCCTGTGCAAAGAAAGTAACCAAGGCTTTAAACAAGTGTAGCAGAAATGCAGAACACGCATAAGGAACAATTTTAACGTATTGAAATGTTTCTGAAACATTTTTCATAGCATTGGGATAAACTTGAGTATGTAGAGAGAGGCATCTTAAGAAAAAGGTCCTAATTCCCTCATACTCTTGTTTAAAATTTATAAGGCAAACCAGCACTCAGTCTCAGAGGTTGAAACGGTCAAGTAGAATCATATTTTAACACAGCACGCATTTCCCCCGGTCACTTTGCCAGGACTCAGGGTAAGAATACAGAGTATACATTTCCTTACGGTTCTGAAGCCACAGAAACAGTAAAATGAAGCAAGAAGGCGCTCAGAAAAATGGTGGGCACCATTTTATCCCAGTGTCTGAACAATAAAGACTTCAAGGTAAATATTCAATCTCTCTCTCTCTCTCTTTTCTTCTTATTCGATGTTAGCTGCCCCAATTATCCACTTTCTTTTCTTCCTTCCCACTCTGCCTTTCCCTGTACGTTGTTGCTTTTATAGTCAGGCACGACAAAGGATCGGTTACTTTTTGGAACAAGTCACCTGGGACCCATCAATCACACGTAGAATAGCCTCTCCCATTACTTCTGGAGCAAGGAGGGGCGCGTTATTGCTTTATATATAAAACTTCCTTCTTAAGTTCATTGGATGCTGCTCTGTTTTTGGAATCAGCAGCACAGGTTGGACAGGAAGTAAGAGAAAACAAAGAAAACATTTGTGCAACACTTAAGAGCTCATTCATTTAATTTAGCACTTCCCTCCCGGGGCTGACCGCAGTATCAGAAAGCGTTGATAGATAGGAATTAGCACTGGGCAGAAAAATACCTCTCCAAAAAGCTGTTATCATTCTGATTGCCAAAAGGTACATTTTTTAAGCTGCTGAGAAAAGTAGCAATATCTGATGCTATCAAAACACAGATGGAAATGGATATCTCAATACAGGCTCGTTTTATGGATAATTGATACTGTTTTTATTCTTTTATAAATTCAAAATGCAGAATGGAACCTTTAAAATGTTGACGTGTTTTCAACATTTACAATGATTTTCTTAAGGAGATTTTTTTGACAATGTTCAATATCCTTTTCATAAGAAATGTCCTAAATGTCATATCCTAAATGTCATAAGAAAAAGGGGCGCCTGGGTGGCTCAGTCGGTTAAGCGTCCCACTTCAGCTCAGGTCATGATCTCACACTCCATGTGTTCAAGCCCCGCTTTGGGCTCTGTGCTGACAGCTCAGAGCCTGGAGCCTGCTTCGGATTCTGTGTCTCCCTCTCTCTCTGCCCCTCCCCCACTCATGCTCTGTCTCTCTCCATCTCTCAAAAAACTTTTTATAGTTAAAAAAAATTTAAATATAATAAGAAAAAAATTCAAGCAAAAGTAATAAATACATGTATGTGCGTATACACGCCCAGTAGTCACTTCACCCTTATGGTGATTGCAAAGCATTTCTAAATGGAAAATGAGCCATGCCAAAGAAACTGGCAACCTCTTGACTTGTGTCTCTGGTGTGTTATTTTTCCCACTTGTCTCGTTTCCTTTTTTTTTTTTTTTTTAACATATTTTCTATTTCAAGTATGGACGGAGTTAGTGCATCTGGCTTGAAGAATGTTACGTTGTATGATTAAGGGAGCTGGTTTCGGTCTTCATTTCTGAAAGAAATAGGCCCACGACACTGCAAAGGCAATGCAAAGTCAAAAGAAACAAACAAACAAAAAATAGCAGTTATAATAGAGGAGAAGCTGTAATGAAGTAGTAAGAGCCCTCAGGAATGGGAGACTAAGGGTTCCTGGTTGACCCCGTTTCGAATTCCAGTGCAGAAGTGTGTTCCCCAAAACTCTGACCATGTTGCTTTCTCAGTACAAGTGAGACCTTGCTCCCTTCCTCATTTCCACGTTAAGACTTTTGTGTTTGTCTGCCTTTTCTCTAAAAGGAAGAGAAAGGAAGCCAACTCTTCCTGCAGAGGAAGCCAACTCTTTTAAAGTCTCTGCATGCATGGGGGGGGGGGCTTGGGTGGCTCAGTCAGTTAAACGCCCGACTTCAGCCCAGGTCATGATCTCACAGTTCCTGGGTTCAAGCTCCGCGTCGGGCTCTGTGCTGACAGCTCAGAGCCTGAAGCCTGGTTATGATTTTGTGTCTCCCTCTCTCTCTGCCCCTCCCCTGCTCATGCTGTCTCTCGCTGTCTCTCATAAATAAATAAATATTTAAGAAATAAAAATAAAAAAAAATAAAGTCTCTGCTTCGGCACTAATTCTCACTTGTTGACCTGTCCAATCATTTTTAAGATTTAATTTTTTTTCCACTGGAACCCCAGACTGTTAATCTCTGTGTTTGACCAACACCCTTCCCTCTGATAGCCCCTTAGGCTTATTAGAACCACTCTTTCCAGTCCACTCCCCATACTGATATCATAAGATAAATTAAATCACTAGCTTCCCAGATTGTTGATAGATCAAAGCAACGAATTCTTTATTCCCAGGGATGATAAATCCAAAGAGCTTGAAACTTCTCTAAAATATTTGCACTTTTCCAAGTGTAAAACGTAAAAAATTCTTTTTCGCATTTACTTATTTTGGGGAGGGATAGAGACAGAGTGTGAGCTGGCCAGGGGCAGAGAGAAGGAGACACAAAATCTGAAGCAGGCTCCAGATCTGAGCTGTCAGCACAGAGCCCGACGTAGGGCTCAAACCCACGAACTGTGAGATCGTGACCTGAGCCAAACTAGGACGCTTAATCCACTGAGCCATCTGGGCGTCCCTCCAAATGTAAAACTTTATGTTGGGTAAATGCCTGTTGATCTTAATGTTAATCGAGGGAATTTACTGCTAACAAGAATGTGGGTTTTTCGCAATTCTTTTCATTCATCTTAGGGACTAGCAGGGTTTTACGACATTTCTTTCCTCAAATATAATTTTATCCGATGAACATTTCCTCCAGAGAATTCAGGTATGGATTCAAACTTATCTATTGAAGACCTGCTATATATGGGCAAAAGTGCTAGTTCTAGAAATAAAAAGATAAGTAAGACACAATTCTCTAAAGCAGTTTATTGAAGACCTGCTATATATGGGCAAAAGTGCTAGTTCTAGAAATAAAAAGATAAGTAAGACACAATTCTCTAAAGCAGTTTACCTTCTAGTAGACACGGGAAGAAGGGAGGAAAGAAGAAGAGAATGAAGAAAGAAAAGAATGGAGGCAGAAAGGGAGAGAAGGAGAGAGGGAAAGACATGGGAGAAGGGAAGGGGCAGAGTGAAGATGAAGGAAGGGATATGATAGAGAAGAGAGAGTATTTCCTGAATACTTGATACATAGCAGGTGGTGTACTAGGGGCTGATATGGGCAGTATCTCTAATCCTCAGAAAATACAATTTTAAATGTATCACTTATTCTCATCGTACAGATAAGAAAAATACAGTATTGGAAAATATCATTAATTTTCATAGGGTCTCCCAGACAGTTAAGTGGGGTCGGGAAGAATTTCTTTTTTTTTTTTTTAATGTTTATTTATTTCTGAGAGAGAGACAGAACATGAGTGGGGGAGGGGCAGAGAGAGAGGGAGACACAGAATCTGAAGCAGGCTCCAGGCTCCGAGCTGTCAGCACAGAGCCCGAAGCGGAACTTGAACTCGCAAACCATGAGATCACGACCTGAGCCGAAGTCGGTCGCTCAACCGACTGAGCCACCCAGGCACCCCAAGGGAAGAATTTCTTTTAGCAATCATAAATTGAATGAGATCAAAGGATATGTTCATAGGTAAGAACATGAAAGGACATGGATTAATGTACTTTGTTCTAAATTCTCAGTAGGATTCTGCTGAGCAAAGCCATATGTAATAGAAAACAGATATTACATCAACATCTTTTGGCAGATTCGACACTATTTAAGTTATTGGTATTTACTGCTGCGGGAATACCTCTATTGACTCATTCACTCAGTACATGTTTATTAAGTAACTACTATCTGCTAGAATTGTGGTAGATGGTAGAAAGGAAGAGGTGAATGTAGGTTTTGGAGTTATCATTCTATCAGGAAGGGCAGAGGCTTAACAACTAATAAGTCATTAAAATCACGGTAAGTCTCACAGAGGAGAAACAACTATAGGGAGAAACAACTATATGAGAATGTATGTTGGGATGTACTTAGTATTAAACTAAGTCCTGGTGATAAACAGATGAGTAATACCACTTCTTTTTTTTTAATTAAAAAAAATTTTTTTAATGTTTATTTGTTTTTGAGAGAGACAGAGACAGAATGCGAGTGGGTTAGGGTCAGAGAGAGAGGGAGGCACAGAATCCGAGGCAGGCTCCAGACTCTGAGCTGTCAGCACAGAGCCCGACGTGGGGCTCGAACCCACGAGCCGTGAGATCGTGGCCTGAGCCGAAGCTGGATGCTCAACCGACTGAGCCACCCAGGCGCCCCGAGTACTACCACTTCTTTTCCTAGAAGAGTTCCCTGTCCACTCAGCAGGAAATGTAAACATAAATTACAATGCTATGTGGCACAAAGACTATCCTATACTGAAACTATGAGCAATGCTCAGTGGAATCATATTAAAATGATAAATTAGAAAGCTGGAAACAAGTTTAATAAGGTTTGAGTTGGAAATATTAACATGATTACGAATTTTCCAGGTATAGTAGAAATTAAAGAAACTGTTATAACAGCTTTAAAAAAAGTTTTTTTTTAATTCAAGTATAATTACTGTACAGTGTTAGATTATAACAGGTGTACAATATAATGATTCAACAGTTCTCTACATTACTCAGGGCTCATCATGATAAGAGTACTCTTAATGCCCTTCACCTATTTCACCCATCCCCTCACCCAACTCCCTCCTGGCCACCACTTGTTCGTTCTCTATACTTAAGAGTCTGTTGTTTGTTTGTCCCTTTTTTTCTTAGCTCATTTGTTTTGTTTCTTAAATCCACATATGAGTGAAATCATATGGTATTTGTCTTTCTCTGACTGACCTATTTCCTTTAGCATTATACCCTGTAGACCTGATCATTATTGTTGCAAATGGAAAGATTTTAATCTCCTTTATGGCTGAGGAATATGCCATCGTATATATGGACACCACAAGTTCTGTATCCATTTGTCTGTGGGTAGACACTTGGGTTGCCTCCATATTTTGGCTGTCACAAAGAATGCTGCAAAACACATAGGGGTACATATATCTTTTCAAATTAGTTTTTTTGGTTTTTTTGGGCAAATACCCAGTAGTGGAATTACTGGATCATATTTTAATTCTATTTAAAAATTGTTCGGGAGGGGCGCCTGGGTGGCTTGGTTGGGTGGGCGTCCGACTTCGGCTCAGGTCATGATCTCACGGTCTGTGAGTTCGAGCCCCGCGTCGGGCTCTGTGCTGACCACTCAGAGCCTGGAGCTTGTTTCAGATTCTGTGTCTCCCTCTCTCTCTGCCCCTCCCCTGTTCATGCTCTGTCTCTCTCTGTCTCAAAAATAAATAAATAAAAAATAAATAAATAAATAAATAAAAATTGTTCGGGAACCTCCATACTGTTTTGAGAGCTCCTTTTTCCTCCCATCCTCACCAACATTTGTCGTTTCTGAAGCAACAGCTTTTGGAAGAAAATTGTAAGACTGTAATAAAATATTATGCATATTTTCAAAATAATAGGTTCAGTTTTGGTGAGAAAACAAGGTGGTGGTATGACATGACATTCGATAAGGAGATTGAAAAAGGTTGTGGCTGGCTTAGGAGAAGTCTTTTCCTTGTGCCAAGGAGATTGAATGTCACTTTGGAGGGTAACGGACGTAATGACTGGGCTCCTTGGAAAATGGGAGTGAGCAAAATAGTGGTAAGAGAACCATGTGGAAGTCTGCTCAAAGACTATTCTAAGTTACACAGGTAAGGGATTGAACGATGACAGTATCTCCTCAAGAAACATTTTCGATACTGCAGGTGTTAGAACTTGGTGAGTTTTGACATGGAGATGAGGAATGGGAGAGGGCGAGATGGACACGAAGCGTGAGTGCCATTGTAATTAGACAAGACAGGGAAGACAAAATGAATGTAGAGATTGATAGGGGCTTGTGGTGATGGTGGGGTTCAGAAGTGGTGGCCAAGAGAGAATTCTTGAAGACGTCTTTGGCGCAAAAAGGTGATTTTATTAAAGCACGGGGACAGGACACGTGGGCGGAAAGAGCTGCACCTGAGTTGTGAAGAGTGACTGATTAGGTCGGGAGGGGGTTGGGGACAGTGTACATCTCTAAGGAATTTTGGAAGTAAGGTTTCCAGGACCTTGAGAGGCTAGCTGTTGTTAGGAAGACATCATTTATTACCATTTAGTAAAACCTCAGTCGTGAGACCCTTCAGATGTATATCAGGAGCCATATGCTTGGAGTATAATTGCCAACATATACTTGGGGGTGAAAGGTAAAAGAGGTTTGCAAAGGAATTTTTATGTGTTTAAGGAGACTCCCAGGATCCTGGGGCTGTGGTGGGGGGCGTCAAGATAGTGTTAAGCTAAGATTCCCTTTTGCCCTGGAGCAAAGTGTCATCATCCAGGCAGCTGAGCTCCTTGAGAAAGGTCAGTCTGCCTGTAGGCAGTAAGGGAATATCATTTTTCATTTGCCTTTGTTTGCCACACCACCATGGCAAGCACTTAAACCCCCTCACATCTTGATGAGGACGAGACTAGGGCTCCCAGCAACCGAGTCTATAGGTTTCTGGCGATTAGGCTATGGATAAGATTGCCTTTTTCTTGCAGTTTACTGAGTCATCCGTGAACTGAGGGAGACTCCTGTCCTGCATGACTGTGATCTCTATCAGCCAACCATTTGCTTCCTTTCCTTTCTTTTGTTCTTGGGCAGCCACGAGTGTCCGAGGAATATCACATATATCCCACCTGGGCGGGAATGAGACGAATCTGAGGCAATGCCTTAAAATGTTTTGACACGATGCGTTTTACGAATTCTTTCAACAGCAAGAAAACTTCTTGATTTTCTTAGCTACCTAATAACAGCGCATTTTACGTGTGCGAAATGTAAAGCCTATTTCAGCGTTCCTGAGAAACTCTTGAATGTCTAGTTCACCTTTGTGAAACGTTTAAGTCAACATTAGAAATAAGAGCATTGCCCAAGACCCGTAATATATAGGCAGTTAATTCCGTTTTAAAATAAAGCTGTTCAGTTCCCGATGTTGCAATCCATTGAAAGGGAAGTCACCTTTCCCTCCTAAAGGAACAACCTACTTGACGAGTGAAACTGCCTTTCTTATTCTCAGATGTTTATCTCCTGCCTCACTGATTGGTTGCGAAGGTGGCCAAGAAACTTCTAACCACACGATACCCACCTGTGGATGAGTGATTAAAAAAAAAAAAAAGTAATGGGGAAAAAACCAGATGGATGATGAATGACCACTTGAATACTTAGGGCATGGCTACGTTTACAAAGCCACGTTTTTCACGTTTTTCAACTCTGCAAACCAAACTCAACAGTGTCAAAGATAAGATTATCCAAGATTGTTTAATGTCAATTGTGCCCTTCTGTTTGCCTAAGCACCCACTACCAATCTCAAATAATATCACTCCACCCAAGCAGACAAATGTCAAATGGAGTCTTTACCGAATGCTACCACCCATATGGTGGTTCAGACATCTTTAGTTCTACAGCCCTTTTCTTTACTGGAGAAAATATTAAAAGGTTGCGGTGAGGGGTAGATGAGATGGAGAAAGGATGTGTAATGATGGTAACAATATAGTACGGTATGCATAGTTACGTTATTCTTCACTGGAACAACCATCCGCCTGGAAATTTCTGTGACTGTCCTTGGGGAAACATGGCCTTAGCAAGACATTTAGACTCCAACTAACATTATTCAACACAGAGACTTGTTGACTGCTTTGTAAAATATTCAGAATACAGTTCATATGACCGCATATCAGTAATAGGTCTTGTGATTGGGTAGAATCAAATAGTAATAATAATAACACAAAGCTTATTTTCCTCAAGAATATGGTGATTGAATTGTTGAGATAAATGCAAAATCAACTCCAGACCACGCAAATGGACTAATAAGGAAGCATGGGTTTTAGGAAGCTTTCTGCCTGGAGGAGAGCAGGATCAAAGAGGATCCCACCAAAGAGGGGTCATTTAAGAATCTTCAGGCTTTTAATTTTATTATTATCTAAAAATCAGAAGCCTCAACTAGATGTACTCCTTACCCAGAACTGCTGTTACATTTTAACTGGAATAGACCGGAAGTTGTAGCAGTACATGGAACTTGGAAGAAGTTAGGTTATGAAAGGCTAGGGGAACCTGGACGGTAGGCATGAGGGATAAGGTATGATTTTCTCTTTCTTCCCCAGAATAAAAGGGTATAAAATCCAGGTTTCTGGATTCCTCTGAACTAGCAGTCTCTTTCTCCTTCTATCATCAACAAGATGGATAAAACCAAATAAGGTTTTCAAAGAACAAGGGAGGCCCTGGGAGGCTGTATCCTTATTTTCTTGTGTATGCTTTCCTTAGTGGGTAAATGACGAGATAGTAAAGTAAAATAACCTTAGCTGAGGGGATCTGACCGAGTTCACTGTGACTATCTGGGCAATCATCAAGCTACCTTGATGGTTCTGGTAGACCTTTCTGGTCTAGACACCTAGCTCATAGTGATGACCATGGTGATAGGAGAATAGGTTTATATATGACTCTTGCCACATTATGTCATGTAATTTTGTGAATCAGTCTTTCTACTCTTTCCTAATATCACAGGAACACAGGAAAGATACATTAAATGGAAATATATGTTGGTACGGCCTGAGTTATCATTTCAAATATATTTTCTAACAGTCTGTTTTGCCCAAGGCTGGTCCAAATATCTTTCTAACTCTGACTCTGTGTCTCTGATGATAAATCTCAAGCATATTAAGCTGAGTTGCTACCCTGACATTCATGGAACAAGATTAAGACATACTTCAGTAATTTGGCTCAAATGCCATTCTACAATCACTCCATTCATCATTGGTCATGAACTTTCAGGGATACCTCTGGGGCATGATTGCCAAACTCCTACTTCTGTATAATGTGTTCCCTCTCGTCTTTGGACTCCTGCCAATGCCTATCAGTTAAGTATTGCTCGAGAAGTCCTCCAAAGAATTAACTAAGGAAGACTGTAAAAAGCAGGTTAATTTGTTTAAAAGAATTTGTCATTTCTTTAACAAATAATTACTGCACATTTACTATCTGGTAAACCTTGAAAAATGTATTGGGAATTCAACAATTAACAAGACATGGTGTGATTCCCACTGTAAAAGCTTTTACAACTTAATGGGAGAGATATTTTATTTTATTAATTTTGTATTAAAATTTTTTAATGTTTATTTATTTATTGAGAGAGAGAGAGAGTCAGGGAGGGGCAGAGAGAGAATCCCAAGCAGGATCCATGCTGTCCGCTCAGAGCCAGACACGGGGCTCGATCTTACAAACTGTGAGATCATAACCTGAGCTGAAATCAAGAGTCAGATGCTTAACCGACGGAGCCATCCAGGTGCCCCGGGGGGGGGGGGGGGGAGACATTTTAAAAAGCAGTTATAATATAGTGTGAAAAGTGCCTTGATAGGATTGCAAGGTGTACAGGGAGCAAGTAAGAGAGGTGCCCACCACAGACCAGAGCATCAGGGAAGTCTACCTCCTTAAACGTATGATACAAGTGAAAGGTATATGTTTGTAATGTAGACATAGGTTGTTGGGGTAAGTAGTCGGTCTCGAATGAAGGTAAAAAGTGTGCACAACATAAAAGTAAGGGAAAGTCTGTCAAGTCCAAGGATTCAGAGTGGCCAGAGTAGGTGGAACGCAGAAAGAGAGAACAGGGTGTAGTGAAATATGAGGCAGCCAGCAAAGCGAGGGGCCAAATCACGTGGCCATTTTGTTTTTATGTTGTTCAAAGGGCAACTGTAATCCGTTAAAGTGTTTTCCTTGTGGGAGTGACAGGAACAGGTGTTTGAAATTGTGTTCAAAGAAGTTCTAAGACTGGTTAGCATTCAAATTTGCTAATTAAAATATTCAGAACGTGTCGGATAAACCTGGACAAATTTACATCTGTCCATCCATCCTTCATCTTTTCAGCATGGAAAATGATCATTTTTCCTTGGTGAGGGGATGTTTGGTGAGTTGTTTCATATAGGTTATTAAGTTCCGTAATGGATTTATACATGAAAAAAAGATTTAGGAAAAAAGATTTAGAAAAAAAAAACAACAAGGAAAGCAACACTTATTGAGACTTAATTACCTACCAGACATCATCGTGCCGGAGTCTTTCAGGTGTACTTTCTCCTGCAAATTTAACCTGAGGAAAGGAGGGTAATCAGAAATTCAACTGGATTCAATGATAACTAGCTCTGACCCACGTGGCTTCAGGGACAGGTAACAGTCCCTAACTAGAGTCATAAAATCCCAGGAAACAAGACATCAACGTTCCCTTCTAAACAGTGCTGCCTTGTGGTGCTAACTGAGCTACCATTTTTTTTTTTTTTTCTAAATATAATTTATTGTCAAGTTCGCTAACATAAAGTGTATACAGTGTGTTCTTGGCTTCAGGAGTAGATTCCCATGATTCATTGCTTACAAACAACACCCAGTGTTCATCCCAACAAGTGCCCTTCTCAATGCCCATCACCAATTTTCCCCTTCCCCCCATCCCCACATCAACCCTCAGTTTGTTGTCTGTATTTGAGTCTCAGGATGTGTCTCCCCCTCTGTTTGAAACTAATTTTTCCCTTCCCTTCCCCAATGGTCTTCTGTTAAGTTTCTCAAAATCCACACATGAAGAAAAACATATGATATGTCTTTCTCTGACTGACTTATTTCACTTTGAGCTACCATTTTTATAGTAATTTTATAGGAATTTCTTCACTCTTTTTATCCCCCGGAGTAGGGTTTCTTAGCCTCAGCACCACTGACATTTGAGGCTGGATAATTCTTTGTGGCGGGGGGCTGTCCTGTGCCTTGTAAGATGTTTCGCAGAATCCGTGATTTCTACTGACTAGCGGCTGGTACGTCATGGCCACCAACAATGTCTCCAGACGTTGCCAAGTATCCCCTGGGGGCAAAATTTCCCCCAGTTGAGAACCACCAGGAACAGTATTTGTCAAATGATTTGTCAGCAAGAATAGCTGAGAATCAGATACTGGTGTTGGGGGCAGAGTGTGCGTTAATCCTTGGGGAGATAAGGACACCTGATGGAACATTAAGCTCTTTATTCTGAGCTTACCGTCTTCCTGCATGTTTGATATCATATGTCCTTTCTTTTACAGAATAATGGTAAAAATAAATGATCGTACTTCTTAATTTTTCATTCCTTAAGCGGCAAAATTAAAAAAACACTCAGCCACCTTTGTCAACTTCCTATTTATTTTATTTTATATTATTTTATTGAGCTATGAAATCTAAACTGTCCTCATCTATGGAGGAAATGTAATGACCATCTTATCAAAGCAGAAGTATTCTTAGAATATCTGGGATGAAAATAATTGGGCTAATTCTAACTAAATGGGAAATAGCAAAAGTTTCCCTTAGCACCCCATACATTTCAGTCTATCTAACTACCCTTATGACAGTCACCGTGTATTGGGGAGGAAGGCAAATTAATGCCCTATTTCCACACAGGGGGCATAATTCTAAGGGTGTGCCTAAGAAGGCAGTATTATTTACCGTCGTTGGTGCACCCAAGTGGGATTTCTATCTGTCTTAAGGCATAGACTGACAGTGCCCCGGACATACCTTAAGAGTCCTAGTTGAGTTCTAATAATTGAGGCTACTCTTTCTTTTTGGAGGGACTGCCCGAAGAAAGTCATACCAACTTTCCCTTTGTCCAAGCCGACAGCTGGGCAGCATAGATGCCACTTACTAAAAGATACCGGACAGGCATGGGCAATACACTGGAGGGGTGGCAGGAGTTTTACAGGAGAGATACAGGAGCTGAAGCCATCCCTTTCCATTTCCAATGGACTTCCTAGAAAACTTAAGGGAAAGGACAACCAATCGTGGTTAGAACTATTTGGTGGAGGATGACAGATGAGGCCCTGATTTAAAATTAGGGCATTTGAAGCAGTTGGAGAGAGCTGCACCCAGGGCGTGTTCCTTCATGAGGAAACACCTAGGTGTTTGGAAAGACAAAGATCACTAATATTCCTCCTTTCCCCATACACCTTGGGGTCTGTAAAATGTCCTCCCTAGGAGTTAGAATTCATACTCTATTTCGGCTTCCAAAAAGTGTGTCCCATTAGAGTAGCTATAACCTCATATATTTTTCTCAATCATCCCTTCGGTGTACCCTGATCTTTTGTTCCAAACTGTCAGGTACACGACAAATAAGGGCATTTTAAGAATAGAATTTACAGAGACCTACTTTGGCCCGCATGGACTATTGTACGGGAACTCAGCAAGCGATATCCTCAACCAAGTGGTCATTATTCTTCCAATCCAGGACCTTGTCAGTCCAAAAAGACAATCCACATGGCTGGAGCACAATTAAGGTTAAATCCCTTAGGCTTGACCCTTATCAGTTGACTTTGGATGTCCCAACTCTCCAAAGGATTGGGTAGGATGATGGTCTGGGTATCTGCCTGGTTTCAGATGGGCTGTCAAAAAAGTTTGAGTCCTTCCCCTCTCCAGAGTTTCCCAGCATACTCATACAGATGCATATGGTCTTTGGTCTTTCCTGGGGCCAGAGGGACCTTTGCACCACCTCCCATCACTTTTCCTCTTAGAGCCGCTGAGGTCAGTAGAAGGTGTGGCAGGGGTCAGAGAGCATGGAAGGAAATAAGTTCCGTATTAGTAAGGAAGGAACATTTGTTTTCCATTCTGAGAAGATGGTGAATGCTCTTGGTTCAACCAAAGGAAGTACTAGTGACTTCTACCCACCCAAAGCTAGACATATTTATTGCCGACACCATTTGTTTCAACTTTAAGGACTCTGACTTAGCAGCTACAACCACATTGGAGTTTGGCTGGGATCACAAGACTTCAGGCCTTATTTTCATAATGGCATCCCGGATAGTTAATTTTATGTGTCAGCCTGACTAAAGGATGGGCAGTAAACATTATTTCTGGGCGTGTCTGTGAGGGTGTTTCAGGAAGAGATTAGCATTTGAGTCAGTAGACTGGGTAAAGAAGATATCTGCCTTGGCCCGTGTGGACAGGCATCATGCGACCCAATGAAGGCCAGAACAGAACAAAACTGCAGAGCGAGGGCAAGTTCTCTCTCTTCTTGAGTTGGCCCATCCATCTTCTTCTGTTCTCAGACATCAGAGCTCTGGGTTCTCAGGTCTTTGGGCTCCAATTAAATTCTACCACTGGCCTTTCCTGGTCCTCCAGATGGAGACAACCTATCGTGGCATATCCCGGCCTCCACAATCAAGTGAACCGATTCCCATAATACATCTCTACTTTATCTATTTATGATCCATGTATCTATCTATGATCTGGCATCATTATTTAAAACACACACACACACACACACACACACACACACACACACACACCCCTTACTGTTTTTGTTGCTCTGGAGACCTCTGCTTACCACACGTCCCTTCCTCCTCTTACCTGGGAGAGAGTAAGCAACAAGTAAGGTACTATTCAAACGACTTGTTTCAATTCTACCTCTTAGCCCCTCAGCCTTTAAGGATTCATTAACATTTAGGATGGGGAAGTACCCTTGCTCCTTTCTACTCACTGACCACTTGAATGAGAGCATTCACTAGCAGATCCTAGGGACTTTTCTGATATTCCCTAGCCTGATGCATGGAACTCTTGTCCTTTCTCTTCTAGGAAGGCACGCTTCTGTCAGTATCCCATTTCAACCCCAAAAGTGTCAAAAACTGTGAAGAATCTGAGATTTTATCCTATTTTCCAGGGGAACAAGGTAGCCATCTATTTCAGGAACGCTAGCAGAAGTCGTTAGATTTGTGGGGCAGAGACAAAGCAACTTTATTATTCGTGATAAGCCGTGTAAATTACATGTTCACTTTGTTTTGTGTGGTCCCTCCCAGCTCCACGGGGCCAATAAGGAGTGACCCAGAGATATTCTCCATAAGTAGCGGGTTTGAGTCACAGCTCAGCAGTCCCCACCTTAAGAAACCTTGATCTTGTGCAGTAGGCTTTGAACAAGCCTACCTGATCTTTACTTCAGACATAGGTCATTCTTTTTAAATACTAAAAATAGATTAAATAAATTATTTTAAAAATAATGGAGGGGTGCCTGGGTGGCTCGGTCGGTTAAGCGTCTGACTTTTGATTTCGGCTCAGGTCATGATCTCACTGTTGTGGGATTGAGCCCTGCATCGGTTTCTGTGCTGGGCATGGAGCCTGCTTGAGATTCTCTCTTTCTCCTTCTACTGCTCATGCTTTCTCTTTCTCTAAAAAAAGTAAATAAAATAATAATAATAGATAAAATCAAAAAATAAAGGAGACATTCTTTTTATTATATCGGATGGCAAATGAATCTGCTTTCTGCTCTGGAGAGAGAAGTACTGTCTGTATTATCCAAGGCTGTTCGCTATACAAGTATCCTTGAAAAGACAGTCTGGAAGAAAATATCGTTAGTGTCTCTGTTCCCAAAATGTGCACAGCGGTAATTCTCTGTGGAGAATTACCTACCAATAATATTTGCACCTTCCATGCATTGTCTTGATTCTTTCTTTCTTCATTTACTAATCTGTCTTAGAAATCTTGCTGAATCATTACATGGAGTGCACCATCGTTGAGTTTTGCAGGAGCAGAGATATAATTATGTGGACCCTTGGATTAATTCAAATCTTTTTCTCTTAGAAACAAGGCTGCAATAACCTCTCACATAATTTTTTTATATGGGGACCAGAATTAACTCTTTATGTTGAGATTTTTTCATTTGTCTTTTGACATTGCTAATGACGTCTTTAAATGATGCAGCCACCTTTATTTTTACGTAGATGAATTTTTAAAAAATCTTTTCTCTTTTGGTTTCTGGATCTTGAGTTATCTCTAAAAAGCCCTCCAACCCAAGGTAAGGAAGAGATTACCCTCTATTGTCTTTTAGAATTTATATATATATATATATATATATATATATATATATTTCTTAATATCTACATTTTGATCAATTTGGGGTTTATTTTGATGTACAGTGTCAGGTTTAGTTCCAACTTTTTCCACTTCCAGATGACTATCTAGGTGTTCAAACATCATTCATTACCTCACTGTTTTTTTGAATGTTGTTTATATCAAGTTCTAAACTTCCATATATACATGGGTTTATTTCTTGTTTTGCTGTTTCATTTCTTCGGTCTAACTATCCAGTTATGCAAAATTAACAAGCACCCACTGACATGATAAAAACTTTTAATATATTCTAAGGGTGCCTGGGTGGCTCAGTTGGTTAGGTGATCGACTCTTGATTTCCGCTCAGCTCATGATCTCACAGTTTGTGGGTTCAATCCCCACATGGGGCTGTGAGCCGGGAGCGCGGAGCCTGCTTGGGATTCTCTGTCTCCCTCTCAGTCTGGCCCTCCCCTACTTGTACTGTCTCTGTCTCTCTCAAAATAAGTAAACAAACTTAACAAAAGCTGGGTTTTGTTTATGCCTTAGGAAAAAAAAAATTCATTATTCATTGTAATTGAGATTTGTTGGTATTAACTGACTAGAAAAGGGAGAAAATTCTGTAGCGTAAAATTGCTAAAGACACATTTTTGGGGGATAATGGATTTAATGGATTTAGTGTAAACAGCTTGCTACATTTCACAAATGCATTTGTGATTAGTACAGACATTGGATAGGGATTGACGATTGTCTTAACAAATACAAACAATATATGTTAAAGTAGATTTAAGTAAGTATAGTTTAAATGATGTTCCTACCATTGAAAAATAAGCTATGTAAAATGTGACTATGTTGTATTGATATAATAATGGAAATACGTGTGTATGATTTTACACATATAGTAAATTCTTTAGACAATATTGCTAGTATTAAGAGAGGTAGAATAATTGTGTTTACAGTGTGGGCCGTGGAGCCTGACAGGGTTCAAATCTAGGCTCTTTCACTTACAAACCGATCAATATTGGACATGTTGAAACCTCTTGGAAACTGACATCCTCATCGACAAAATGCACAAAATAAAGGTATCAGTCTTTTAGAGTTCCTATGAAGATTAAATGTGTTATTAGAGATACAGTGCTTAGAACAATCCTTGTCACATAATAAAAACTCAGTAAATATTAGGACATAGAAGGTGAGCTAACACATTTGGCGTAAGCATAGTAAAACTCTTTGACCTGGCTTCACTTCTGCTTTTGTAGAATGTGGTCATTGAACCATACATAATGTCTATGATTCCTTCTATGTTTATACATCCTATCTCTGAAGTTAGACTAACTGATATTCCAAGAAATAAATAGAATCAATTGTTTAGGACAGCAGGTGGTCATTTGCTTGGTGCCAGGACAGTGATTTGCATTGTTCCAGGAAGGAGGAAGGAGAATCAGCTGCTTGCTATGACATGGGCTCAGCCTAGTTGGTCTGGAATTGTGCAAATCAGTACAGCCATATTTGATTAATCTAGTCCAACACAAACATGGGCAGATTTCCTTACCAATCCATCCACTGGGGGAAAAAAAAATCTAAAGGTAACTGAGTTTTCAGAAAGCCAGGCATTTTCCTTTGCAAACTAAATACTGTGTAAATGAGAAAGCATTCTAGAGTCACAAGTCGCTAAGTCTTTGTAGAAAGCCTCGTAAAGATCTGAATGGTGTATATATTTTTTTCTTTTGTCTGTTGACCTGTGATATCTTTATTACAAAGAAGTAAAGAGAGAAACCACCAATCTCTTATATTAAACAAAAAGAAAGAAATGAAGCTTTTTTTTTTAAATTGAAAACTGATTGTTCTAGACCAAGAAAAGTGTGTTATTCTTTTTAATCATGACCTAGTTCTGAAGAAATAACACAACTACACAAATTAATCCTCTGTAGAACCAAACTGGTAATGGTGGAGGTAGGCAAGACATTCAGTATTACCTGTGAATTCTTCTACTTTTTCAGTTTTATTCCATTGCATCAGTAAAGTTGGGAACATCGCATATGATATCACTCCACATCTCTCACAAACTTTCAAATACAGTTGAATTCGTTTTTCCTCAATTCCTTTTTTTTTTTATGATGTCAGAAGATTAAATATTCCTCCACTTGTATTTTGGATCCCATTCTGTCCATGTCTTTGAACTTGTACTGCTTCAACAGTCGGTCCATGGCTGAAACAAGCTAATATGTTGACTCAACGAGGTCTTGCCTCATCGTATCTATAAGAATGCAGTCTTGATAATGCCTTTGCAATGTGCAATTGAACAAAAAATGTTAGCCAAAAATAGACGAAAATACTTCCTGTTTCAATATTTAAGTGAAATCGCATTCACTTTTATAATATCTTGGACTATTGACTTTACTGTACTTATGAATATTACCAAGAATAACCCTGAGGCTTGAGGTGCTGAACAGGAGGAGCTGACCTTGCATGAACCCAGTGTAACTGATGGAGGTCAGGACCTAAATAAACAAAGGTTGTCTGTTTCTTCGAAGTTACGGAGAGCTGGCACTCTTTGCTTTACACAGATTTCATTTACATAGCTTTAGAATAACATAAGTTTTCTAGTAAAATTTGCCTTTAGTTTTCCATCTCCAATTTATAATAACACAGTCCAAGCTCAACAAAAGTCTGGAACAAAAGCAAATGTGTTTTTATTATTTAAAATTTTTTTTAATGTTTATTTGTTTTTGAGAGAGAGAGAGAGAGAGAGATAAACAGAGTGTGAGTAGGGGAGGCGCAGAGAAAGAGGGAGACACAGAATCTGAAGCAGGCTCCAGGCTCTGAGCTGTCAACTCACGAACCACGAGATCATGACCTGAGCCGAAGGTGGACACTTAAACGACTGAGCCACCCAGGCGCCCCACAGCAAACATGTTTGTTTTTTTTTTTTTAAGTTTGCCACTCTTAAAACCTTAAGGAATTGAATTCTTTCAATTCCTCAAATAGGAAGGTCTTTTTCACCACATGGTTTTTACCCATGCTATGCTGTATAACAAAGATGCTTTTGTTTTTCATTTCTTGGAAAACCTATCCTAGACATCAGGTTTAAGACAATATATTAGTAAACTAAATCTTCACACTAGCATAATTCCCCCTTTATTTATTTATTTATTTATTTATTTATTTATTTATTTATATTTGTACCCATGGCATTACTTATGATTTCTCCTTTGTATTACATTGCATTTGAAATTGATGATTCAGGGGCACCCAGGGGCACATGTTAAATGTGATTACTGCATGGTGGTACATGGAGGGGGCTTCTTGAGATCATCTTGGTTCCATTTATACGCCTGCTCCCATTGTGTGTCAGGAAATCTATTTTTTTTTTTTGAGAGTTTGTATGTGTTATACCAGAGACGTGGACAAATACCAGATAACAGCTTCCAACTCAATGGAATTCTTAAGCCTATTAACAAAAATAGGGGTGCCTGGGTGGCTCAGTTGGTTAAGTGTCCGACTTGGGCTCAGGTCATGATCTCCCGGTCCGTGAGTTCGAGCCCCGCGTCGGGCTCTGTGCTGACAGCTCAGAGCCTGGAGCCTGCTTCGGATTCTGTGTCTCCCTCTCTCTCTCTCTGCCCCTCCCCTGCTTGTGCTCTGTCTCTGTCTCTGTCTCTCTCTCTCCCTCTCAGAAAAAGGAATAAACATTAACAAAACATAAACATTAAATACGTTTCTTTCCTGGGTCCTAAAACATCTAAACCAGAAAAGTGCATATTCCCAAAGAATGGAAAACAAGCATTTTGCAATAGCTACTGCCATATTCACACGTGGGCTCCCAGAATCACCCCACATTCCATCCCTGGCATAAAGGACAGGCCCTCCAACATTTCTCATCCCTAAGTCACAATTGCAGTAATCCCCTGATAAATCTTGTTCTAATTCTATAATCATCTTGCAACACATCTGTCAAGGCTCATAACATGGTGTAGACCTATACTTCGGGCCATTTGCTGGGTTTTTCGTAGACTTGGGTAGTTTTCCAACACATGTGGTTCACTTCCAAAAAAGAAGTTAGAAAGCTCCATTCCTGGATTAGCTTGAACTCAGGGAGCAGGGAGGTAATGCAAATTTGACCAATCACAGGCACTGTTGTGAGACTTGGAAATCAAAAGTGAGTGAAATGAGAAGGTAGTGGGGCAACGTGTGATGTGAGAGGCAACTTCCAGTTCCTTGAGGATCAGACAAGAACCTTTTCACGTCTAGTCCAATGTGTTTGTTTCACAGACCGATGAGCCAAAGGCGGGGGGTTCTACTCATTGCTAGGCTATCAGTTATAACCATATCTGGAAACTGGATCCATAATCAGGAGACAGATCTGTGCTCTGATCAGGCCGCTTATCTTTGGGAAAGCTAGCAGGAGGATCATAGGTATGGCTTATCCACCCTAACCGAGGTGGAAACTAACAAAAATCATGTAGCTATTGTTAGATAAAAATTCAGCAGTCCGTATCATACGCTTGTGAAAAAGCTAATTAAATAATCTCCTGTTCCCCATTAATGAAGTACTCATCAAGAACAAGTAGGTGAGGACCACCTTTCCACCACTGTGGTATAAGACTGGGCTGACTAGTTCTTAGAGTGCTAAGAAAATTAAAGAAAAAGGATGACAAGTCCAGAACTTTAATAAATCAACCTTTCTCATCTGTTACGTCTGTAACAGAAGTCATCCCCAAATCCCTACTGGAAGCAATGAGTTAACTTCCCTCCTATGCACTCAGAATGGTACTCTGTATGTGCCATCTTTGGAAGTATTGATACATTTTTTTTTTCAACGTTTATTTATTTTTGGGACAGAGAGAGACAGAGCATGAACGGGGGAGGGGCAGAGAGAGAGGGAGACACAGAATCGGAAACAGGCTCCAGGCTCTGAGCCATCAGCCCAGAGCCCGACGCGGGGCTCGAACTCACGGACCGCGAGATGGTGACCTGGCTGAAGTCGGACGCTTAACCGACTGCGCCACCCAGGCGCCCCTGGAAGTATTGATAAAATAATTCCCATCAGTCAAGCACCCCAGGACTTAATTCTCTCTTATAAGCCAGTTGAGAAAGGCTGCTCTAAAGTCTTGGCTCAAGTAATGCACCGAAGACAGATGTCACCAAGATGGAAACACAGGCAGTTCCTGAATTTCCTGCTCCTGTGGACGTGCCAAATCTACAGCTATGCGGTGGATCGCTTCTCTCTGAGAGAAATCCAGAAACTAGTTACTCAACTCCTATCCATAATATAGAGAATTATCAGCGAGGTTGAACATGGTTATTAATGTAAGTGATTAAATCTTTTTGGTCCAGTGTTTGCTGAGAAACATGGATTTATACACAAGATGATATGATTTATTTGCTCCTTAAGGGCATTTTACACTTTATTAAGATGGTGATTTCAATATAATATGAATCATCAGTGTAACATTGTTATATTGTAATATACTATGGACAATGTTCTATTTAATATACTTTGTGTTATATATACTTAATGTTTATTTACTTTCCAGAGAGAGAGACTGAGTGCGAGCAGGGGAGAAGCAGAGAGAGAGGGAGACACAGAATCTGAAACAGGTTCCAGGCTCTGAGCTGTCAGCACAGAGTCCGACGCAGGGCTCGAACTTGCGAACCCTGAGTTTTTACTCAGGGTTTTATGCATCTTTTACTGCATAGAAATATGTTAGAAATAGAAATATGTTAATCATCTTTTACTGCAAATTTTCACACAAATGGTACACATGAGCAAAACTGGGAATTTTTTTTCTGTAAAATGACTATTTTTTAAAAAATGTGTTCTGTAACACAGATTTTTTTAAAAATTTATTTTATTTTATTTTATTTTTTAATTTTTTTTTCAACGTTTATTTATTTTTGGGACAGAGAGAGACAGAGCATGAACGGGCGAGGGGCAGAGAGAGAGGGAGACACAGAATTGGAAACAGGCTCCAGGCTCCGAGCCATCAGCCCAGAGCCTGACGCGGGGCTCGAACTCACGGACCGCGAGATCGTGACCTGGCTGAAGTCGGACGCTTAACCGACTGCGCCACCCAGGCTCCCCTCATTTTATTTTTGAGAGAGACACAGGGTGCGAGCTGGGGAGGGGCAGAGAGAGAGGGAGACAGAATCTGAAGCAGGTTTCAGGCTCTGAGCTGTCAGTACAGAGCCCGACAGGGGGCTTGAACTCACAGAGTGTGAGATCATGACCTGAGCCAAAGTCGGACGCCCAACCAACTAAGCCACCCAGGCGCCCCTTAAATGACTATTTTTCTGTGCCCAGATAACAAATGCTCAGTTTGTTTATCAATCTATTCTGTTAAACTTGACCTTGATGTATTCTAACAAAATTCTTTCTTTTAACATTAAAAGTTCCTATTAATTTTTGCTTTCTGTGGAGATGTGTTTTTAAAACACAGTATGCTGTTTCTCTCTTGTAGTCAATCTGCCTGACTCAAATTTAGGTCCCAAATTTGGAATAATAATATAACTGTTAAGATATCTTTTTATGTATAATCAATTTTTGGGTCCTGGCAATGCCCGGGGTAACACATTTATTCCTTAATTTTATTGAAAGGGATAAGGCAGGAATAATAAAAATAATCAAATATGTTTGTCAGCCTCAAAATTTGAGTATTTCATAGTACTGTGAGAACACTTTATTTACTGAACTTGAAAGACCTGATAAATCTAGAAGAAAGTATAGCTTTCTGGATTTATTACATAAAAGTTAAATAATTTAATGTGAATTAGCAGCGATTGTAAAAAAGGATTACAAAACAAAAGATTAAAAAAAGGACACTCATTGGGGCGCCTGGGTGGCTCAGTCGGTTAAGCGTCCGATTTCAGCTCAGGTCACAATCTCGAGGTCTGTGAGTTCGAGCCCCGCGTCAGGCTCTGGGCTGATGGCTCGGAGCCTGGAGCCTGCTTCGGATCCTGTGTCTCCCTCTCTCTCTGCCCCTCCCCCGTTCATGCTCTGTCTCTCTCTGTCTCAAAAATAAATAAACATTAAGAAAAAAAATTAAAAAAAAAAAGGACACTCATGTTTCAGCACAAAGACTGGTATAATAATTATTTACAAAAAGCTTTTGCTTCTAGGATTCTGGATTTAAATACTCTTGTTAGTTGCAGGCACTTGGAATTATATTAAAGTCCCCATTTTATTTCAGTCTTCCTTACATATCAGATCCACCATGGTAGCATGCTGAATTCAGGAATGTTCCTTTCTCTACTTGAGGAAATTCCTCAGTGGTTTAATCTCCGCTAGAAAATGTTCCATGCTGTACACAGGCCTCTTGTAGTTCTCTTAGATAATCCTAATTTAATTTTATGTTATTGTGGTTTACACTTCAAAACAAAAACTTGAAATCATCCTCTATCCATTAAGGATTCAAATTCAATCTTGCAACCTGATACGCTTCCTGCCTTTAAATCAATCCGCGTGACGGAGTTAATAATCTTCATCTGGGCTTTCCAAGGTCAAAAAAAAAAAAAAAAAGATAAAGATCAACATTTACACAATGATCATGTTGCCGTATACCTGGCCATTATTTGCTTATTTTCGGAAATGCCTTTCACTGAGAGATTTTTTTTGTTTTTGTTTTTGTTTTTTTAATCTTTATTTATTTTTAAGAGAGAGACAGAGTGAGAGCAGGGGAGGAACAGAGAGAGAAGGAGACACAGAATCTGAAGCAGGCTCCAGGCTCCAAGCTGTCAGCACAGAGCCCGATGCCGGGCTTGAACCCACGAACTGTGAGATCATGACCTGAGCCGAAGTCGGATGCCGACTTAGCCCCCCAGGCTCCCTTCACTGAGAGATTCTTAAATCCCTCTGTAAGGCTTTACTTAAAAAGTTTCATGGTTCTATCCTCCATCTTCAGTGCAAAGTAGAACAAGTGGAATTAAGAAAAACCAAAAATTGGCAAAGCTCTTAGAGAGTCTAGAACTTCCTTTGCCTCAGGGATTGCCACAAACCTTGATGGTACGCAGGATACAGACTCTCTCTTATAGATTAATAACAGGCCGCCCCATGCATTAGGCGACTTCCCTATTATGAACAGATATAACAAGACACAACCAGTGTTATTAAATAGGTACAAACAGTTTTTTTCGAATAACCACTCAACACATCCCTTCATAACTTGAACATGGACATTGAGTCCTCTCAAAGAAACACTATACAAAAAATTCACCCTGGTCTGGTTAAGCGCCAGCAAAGGATCTTACCTGGTATTGGAACAACTAGGACAGCAGTAAAGCTCCAAACTGTTGATCACTGGATCCTTGTTTCCCAACCAAGAAGACAGACGCCATTTTCTCTTTATACCAGATATCCTCTTGGTCTGATCACTGCTGTCCTCTTCATTGAGGGACTTGAAGTTGGAGATTCCTACAAGTCCTCTAAAAAGAGACAGCTGCCCGGAGTAAAAAATTCCCACACAAGGTGATAAAATAAAATAAAATTTTTGATTAGCCACCATCTCCTTTCTTTCTGTTTTCTCTTCTCTAATCTTGCCTACGACTGTATTTTACCACCCCATATTGACTGGCTGAATGATTTCCCAACAAGCTCACCCAAGGGAGTCTTTCTACATCTTTTTACTGTTGACACACTGTGGCCTTCTGTCATTAAGAAAAGCAAAATTTTCTTATGCATTTTCTGCAGACCATAGCAACGAACTGATTGGCGGGTCTATTTTCCCCCATCTGTTCTTCCTGTCAAAGAACCAATAGCTGTTTCTTTAAAGTATACATTCTCAACAGGAGTGGCATCACCTCTAAGAGAGCAAAAATAGTTCTAATGGGTTGAAAATGTCTTACTTTTTTAAGTTTAAGCATGATTATATATACAGGGCATAAATAGATATACAGCATATCTAAATTTATGGTATTAAAATTTCTTGGGTATGACAATTAGAAACAAACCACTTCAAAGGGCTCCTGAGGGGGACAAAATTGAAGAAAGATTGGGAAACATTGTGAAAAGATTTCAAAAGGTAGATTTTCTTTCGCAGGACTTGTCCGGCACTTAAATTACCGTTACATTATTCATTGTAACCTTTAGTCTTGTAAAAATTGGGCCTTGACTCTCCCATTCCCCAACAGAATACTTCTATTGAGGTCACTGCATTCTAATCAGCTAAATCCAGCCCATGAGAAGTGTGCTTATTTCAGAACTATCATTGGTAAATAGCGTCTCTTCTGTTTTCTCAGAGACACTCCTGGTGGCTTTGCAGGAATTATTGAACTCTACTCAGAAAATGTGACCACCTTAAGGGACCGATGATTGATTCACTCCTGTTAAAATGAATGACACTTATACTACCAACGGGGACGGTGCCCATCTAAGGCATCACTGCTTAACACCGATACCACTTCGTCTCTTAAAACCCAACACGCCGTTTTAAACTCACAACCAGATTTAGCATGGCCTATGATTTCCTCTTAAGGAACTCCCAAGGTGGGGGGTGTTTGTGCCTTGGCAAATCTTTCTGTACCTCACGAATATAGTCAGTAAACAGCGCATGACTAAACTAACAGAAAAAGGCACATGGTTCTCTGAAACCGACCTAGAAGGATATTGAGACATGTTTTAATGGTCTGGGTTTAGTTATCTAGGATCCTGCCCTGTGATCTATTTCAAGGATTAATATCATTTTGTTGGCAGTCTGTGTTGTGGTTGACTGCGTTTTATCCAGGGTCTTAGGTGCCACTGCATAGTTATTATTACATCACGTGATCCCACAACTTCTAACGACAGCACGAACGAGTGCAGGCAACATTCTCTAGAAAATCTCCAGATTCACAGAATTTCAGCAATGGCAAAGACCTGGATATCACAGATTAATGTCCTATGGTTTGAATTCATCTTCCTTTAACCAAAAGCAGGGGCTTAAGATAGAAAAAAAAAAAAGCATCCCTGTCAGCTCTTAGCTGGTGTTCCTGCTGAGCATAATAATTTTACAGAATACAAACATTACACAAGATCACTCTGGGATCATGTTAAAGTAAGACAAAAGCAAGGCCTAATCATATTTCGGACAGACACAGATCAGCACATTGGGCAAACTGATCACATATCTCCTTCTCTCAGCTACATATGTGATTCCAGCTTCTTTCTCCATTACACCTCAGTTCTTGCTGTGTTCTTCCTGCCTCCTACATTAAGACTGTTAAGAAACCTTCAGGAATTACGCAGTGAAAGGAATCTCCAAAGAGCATACTTAAATAAAGTTTTGATACAGACAGAAGATCTATGCTTACAGGAGAAAGAAAACATAGGCAAATACCCCGAAGATTCTAGATATCCGTGCACATCTTCCAGGGTCCTCTTCCATCCACACAGAACATGCTTTGTCTCTGGAACATGAACCACCATGACATGTGGATGATATTTCCGTCTCAGGGAAATCAAGGGACAAGTCTATTGAGAGGTGTCTTATCTCCCACTGGTCACATAGCCAAAACCTACCAGTGAAACCAGGTAAACCCAGCACAGAACATCAATCTGTACGTTTTCAGTAAAAAATGTAGTTGAGCTGATAGAGGGCACATGCATGTGCTTTTTGGCACATTAAACCTCACATTATAAATTATAAACTAGTGAATTTCTTCAGGCACCCCTGGAGACAATGATAGAGCTACCACAAAACAGCTGCAAGTTAACTCTATCCCTCAATAATCAAAATCAACACTCAACAATCAAATCTGTGGACCAAAATGCTAGTTTCTGAAAGCATCAAATATAGAGCAAGACCAACTTTATGGAACCCTCCCTCAAATCACGTAGCATAACGTCAAGTCCTTTAGCAAGCCCTTCCTAATACTTTCCTACTAAAATAGTCGGCCGTGAAGGACAAAGTTGACTCACAGGTGAACTGGAACAGAAAACCGTAGCCTTATCTCTGACGACTGTCGATTGTCCGTCTTTGACTCTTGGCAAAGAAAAGCTCAGTAGGATTTGTGATGTGCTGTTTAAACTTTAAAACGTCCATGGTGACCCTTAGGGCTAGTTTGTTGACTGATGGTTTTCAACTGGTCCAACCAATTAGGCAGCCTGACGATAATGTCACCAATGGAGTAGGGATGGGAAATAGGTGGAAACTTCTGTTTTGAGCTTTCCCAGAGTTACATTCCCTTGCATAGATATTGGTAGTTCAATCTGGAAATGGAATGCAAGCCATGTGTGACTGAGAACCCTGGGGGGACTGACCATGGAAGTCTCCAGGGACCCCAAATGTTTCCTACACATGCTTTCTCTGGCTGCACTGTATCTGTGGCTTTTAGGTGAAAGACCGACATGAGTACGCTCTGTGGAGTCTTATAATTGCTCAGTTATTCAAAGTGTCCAAAATCTTGCACCCATGGTGTGGGCATCCCTTGCAATAGCACCTAATAACCCAGCTTTAACTCCGATTTGTTCTTTTTTTTAAATTTTTTTAATGTTTATTTATTTATTTTTTTTATTTTATTTTTTCAACGTTTATTTATTTTTGGGACAGAGAGAGACAGAGCATGAACGGGGGAGGGGCAGAGAGAGAGGGAGACACAGAATCGGAAACAGGCTCCAGGCTCTGAGCCATTAGCCCAGAGCCTGACGCGGGGCTCGAACTCACGGACCGTGAGATCGTGACCTGGCTGAAGTCGGACGCTTAACCGACTGCGCCACCCAGGCACCCCTAATGTTTATTTATTTTTGACAGAGAGAGAGAGAGAGAGAGAGAGAGAGACAGAGCGTGAGTGGGGGAGGGGCAGAGAGAGAGGTAGACGCAGAATCCGAAGCAGGCTCCAGACTCCGAACTGTCAGCACGGAGCCCGACGCGGGGCTTGAGCTCACAGACCCGAGCGGAAGTCGGACGCTCAATAGACTGAGCCACCCAGGCGCCCCTAACTCAGATTTGTTCTTGTCTGAAGCTGGTAGATATCAATGTGGGAAATCAAGGGTAGAAATCTCAGCACTAAAGTAGACAGACATAGGTTACATCAGTGGAGAACGTATATCTATACTATATTTTACTTTTTGAACAAAGCGTTCGGAGAGAAAACAGGTGGAACCATAGCATATGGCCGAGTTTGGAAGAGAATGTTAATGTATCATTGCATGTATAAAAGAAAAATGTTCGGGGAGACAGCTAAAGAGAACTGAATCGCTCTGCATTTCCAAAAAAAAAAAAAAAAGACTGTTAGGGGTGCCTCGGTGGCTCAGTCGGTTGAGCGCTGACCTTTGATTTCAGCTCAGGTTATGACCCCAGGGTGTGGGATTGAACTCTGATTTGGCCTCTGTACTGAACAGTGGCGTCTGCTTAAGATTCTCTCTCTCCCTCTGACCCTTTCCCTCTCCCCCTCTCTCTCTAAAAACAAAAAAGGAAGAAAAAAGAGACTTAAGATATTTTTTTCTTGGTTTTTCCTGAAGGGTAGTAAAATAGGGCAGCTGGACATGACACAGCAATCTAGCTAGCTAGAGGCTACAGATGAAGTATAAATGTAGCCACAGAACTATTCTCTTCCAGAACCCTCAAAATATACAGAAGAATGAACAACAAAAATAGAAAACTTGCATGAGTAGAGCAATTAGGTCCGTCTTTGGATTTCGCTGACACAAACTGAAAATCAGCATACAGTTAAAGCTCTCCCTTAAGAGAGATCGATGCCTAATCATAGACTATACAATTGCCTTTTTATTTTAAGAAAAGGGTACAGGTGGGCCTGGAAACTGGGGGCTAGCAGAGAAGCACACAGATTGACTTCCAAGGACAAAAACAAGGCTGGTCTCCACTTCGAGGCTATAATAACCAGAAGTCTACAAGTGAACCCCCACAGAGGTTTTGTGTAGGCTGGTGTTAAGATTTTGACCTGAGAATACTACACAGAGCGTTATCAAATTATTCATGGATTTGTCGGGGGTGAGAGTCTGCGTCTGTCGTGAATGGGGATAGGGCTGGGAACAATGACAGCCAGAGGGAAAGCAGCAATCACACCTGGGTTTATTAAAGCGAAAGCACATTCTCAAGGTAGCAGAGGGGGCAGGTTGTATAAGGGGGGCTCACCCAAGTGGTCTCTAACGGAGGCTGCTTCCAATCTTTTGGGAAGTTCCTCCCACAGGTTGGGAGGGGGAGTTTTTGACCCTACAAGGTACTGAACAGGAGTGGCAGCCTCTCTCCTTAGGGCTGGGCTGTTCTTGCAATGCAAATGCATCGTAAGGAGCCTAGAGGTTATCCTGGGGCAGGGGTGGAAGAGGAGTACGCATGCTCCCCACCGCCATTTTTGTTCTGTCAGGCCCAAGGTCTGGGAAGCCACAAGGTCAGGATGTTGAGCTCCCTGGCTTATAATGTGTAGTTTATTTATCACCATTCTTACGTCCCAGCTCAGGTCTCCATCATTCCCCTTCACGGACTCGGGACTCTGCCTCTGGACGTTCCTTCTCCGGCTCTTATCTAGTTTCTACCTAACCGATTTAAGAACGTAAACCATAAGGTATCTTTCGTGGAAAAGAAACATCACCATTTGACATGCTTCCTCTTTCCTGATGCCTTTCTTCACTTGCCTACTGGGGGCACCGCCCTCTGTGGTTTTCCTTCTTCTCATTAGCGTCTTATTCACAGTCTTTGTTGAGTCCTCTGTTTCTGTTGTTCAGTGTGGGGTGCCACCAGGGCTAAGCCCTCTTCTCTTCTCTATAACCCTTCATTCCCTTTCTCAGTGGCCTCATGTAGTTCCTTAGCTTTTTATGCCAATAACCCCCATATTTCTGGTTGCAGCCCAGAGCCCTCACCCTAAATTGAAATTTGTGTATTGAGTTACCTACGGGGAATCTTTAGTGGTATACCTAATGAACATCTTGGTCCCACTTGTTCAAAACAGAACTCTCAATCTACCCCAAACCTGCTTCTACCCAAAGCCTTCCCTTGTTTCACTTGAAAACAAATCTCCCCTTCCCGTGCTCAGGCCATAAAATCTGCAGCCATTCTGGACTGTTCTCCGTGTCCCATACCAATCTGTCTGAAAACTCTTTTAATTTTATCTTCATTTTTTTTAAGTTCATTTATTCGTTAATATATTTTTTGAGAGCAAGAGAGAGCACACACGAGTACACATGCTGGGGAGGGGCAGAGAGAGAGAGAGAGAGAGAGAGAGAGAGAGAGAGAATCCCAAGGAGGCTCCGCACCAAGCCCACATATCCTGAGCTGAAATCAAGAGTCGGATGCTTAACCGACCGAGCCACCCAGGTACCCCTTACTTTTACCTTTAAAATATATCCAGAATCTAAACCCCTCTCACCATCCCCACTGCTGTCCCCCTGCTCTGAGCCACCATCATTGCCTTCCTGTGTTATCACAACTGCCTCCTCACCTGCCTCCTTGCTTCTGTCTTTGCCCTCCATAGTCTTTTGTCAATACAGAAATCCAGTTGAACACCGAAAACTAAAACGTGAACCAAATCAAGCCCTTATTGTGCTCAAAACCCCACAATGGCTTCCCGTTTTCCACAGAGGAAAAGCCAAACTCTCCACAGTGACCGACAGGTTTTACCTGATCTCACCTTGTTATCTCCCTGACACCAGTTCCTGCTACTGTGCCTTCATTTACATAGATCGGCCATTTTCACCTTCTTGGTGTTCCTGGAATATGCTGGCCATACTTTTGGTTTTCATTGGCTCTTCCTTTCACCTAGATCTGCTTTTGCTGTGATATTCCATTGCCTGTCTTATCTCCTCATCTCTCCAAAGTTTTGCTCAACATATCTGCCCTTGACCATCTTATTTATTTATTTATGTATTTATTTAATGTTTTTATTTATTTTTGAGACAGAGAGAGACAGAGCATGAGTGGGGAAGGGGCAGAGAGAGAGGGAGACACAGAATCTGAAGCAGGCTCCAGGCTCTGAGCTGTCAGCACAGAGCCTGACACGGGGCTCCAACTCACAGACTGTGAGATCATGACCTGAGCTGAAGTCGGACGCTTAACCAACTGAGCCACCCAGGCGCCCCTTGACCATCTTATTTAGAACAGTCTATACCACCACCATCCCTCAAATCCTTCACCCTTTGTTTCCTTTTTTCTTATTTTATTGCCTTTTATGCATTTACTTATAGCAATTATTTATTGTTGATCTGACCGTTATGGGATGTAAGCTCTACAAGGTCTGGGATGTTTCTCCACTGTGTTCGCTGACATATCCCAAGTGACAAAAACTGGCAGACATCGTAGGTCAGTCGGTATTTTTTCAGTGAAGAATTAATTCTGAACTTTAATGGACCCCATACAGATTACCTACAGAAATGTTTAAAAATAGGTGTGGAATGTGTAGAATCAGAATGACACCGGGAAGCTTTGACCCACCAGACTTCGTAGTTTTTAGGTTCACTTGACTAAAGACTCCTTTGGATATAATAGACTGTAATACAACTACTAAGGCAGATCTATGTACCCTTTCAGTTCTGTACCTCAGAGAATACACCATTTCTTTTTCAAAAAATGCAAAGCATAAAGTTAAATGTATTGTCATTATTTTAGAAACCACTAAAACACTTTAAACAAAAAACTCAATACTTGGAAAAAAAGAAATTACTCTTCTAAATAATTCCTGAGCTGAAGAGAGTTTCAAACAATAACTCCAGAGTATTTACAATAAATGATATTGACGGCATTGCTGGGATAGGGGCCAAGTGTAGGATTGGGGCCAAGTTCCTACCCAGAAAGATGGTCATTGTCTTGAGTGTTCTTATTACTGATGAATAAGTTAAATATCCAAGAGGTTTACTCACTTACTCAAGATCATACAATTCCTCTTGCTGGATTAGGACTTGGACCCATTTATTGTCTCATTGCATAACCTATATGACGTTTCTGTTTAGAAAAGATTTTTGGAAAACAAAATAATAGCTAACCAATGGTCTCTCAGAACTCCTATCTCATCTCTGAAGCAAACAAAAAATTTTTAAAAAATATATGAATTGGGACTGATATTAAAAATCAGACAGTGCTCATATGTAACACTGAGAGACAATATTTTCCAGATTGAAACATTTTGCTGAGGCACGTAAAAACCAAATGCATATATACTGTAATAACTTAAATGATTGGGTAGGAGCTCCTTTAGACCAGGACTTTTTTTCTTTTTTAATTTGATTTTATTTTTTAAATTTACATCCAAATTAGTTAGCATATAGTGCGACAATGATTTCAGGATGAGATTCCTTAGTGCCCCTTACCCATTTAGCCCATCCCCCCTCTCACACCCCGTCCAGTAACCCTCTGTTTGTTCTCCATATTTATGAGTCTCTTATGCTTTGTCCCCCTCTCTGTTTTTATATTATTTTTGTTTCCCTTCCCTTATGTTCATCTGTTTTGTCTCTTAAAGTCCTCATATGAGTGAAGTCACATGATTTTTGTCTTTCTCTGACTGACTAATTTCACTTAGCACAATACCCTCCAGTTCCATCCACTTAGTTGCAAATGGCAAGATTTCATTCTTTTTGATTGCAGAGTAATACTTTATTGTATATATATACCACATCTTTTTTTTTTCTGTTTATTCATTTTTGGGTTTTCTTTTGTGTTTTTTTTTTGTTTTTTTAAATATGAAATTTATTGTCAAATTAGTTTCCATACAACACCTAGTGCTCATCCCAAAAGGTGCCCTCCTCAATACCCATCACCCACCCGCCCCTCCCTCCCACCCCCCATCAACCCTCAGTTTGTTCTCAGTTTTTAACAGTCTCTTATGCTTTGGCTCTCTCCCACTCTAACCTCTTTTTTTTTTTTCCTTCCCCTCCCCCATGGGTTCCTGTTAAGTTTCTCAGGATCCACATAAGAGTGAAACCATATGGTATCTGTCTTTCTCTGTATGGCTTATTTCACTTAGCGTAACACTCTCCAGTTCCATCCATGTTGCTACAAAGGGCCATATTTCATTCTTTCTCATTGCCACGTAGTATTCCATTGTGTATATAAACCACAATTTCTTTATCCATTCATCAGTTGATGGACATTTAGGCTCTTTCCATTCTTTGGCTATTGTTGATCGTGCTGCTATAAACCTGGGGGTGAATGTATGTGTCCCTTTGAAACAGCACACCTGTATCCCTTGGATAGATACCTAGTAGTGCAATTGCTGGGTCGCAGGGTAGTTCTATTTTTAGTTTCTGGAGGAACCTCCATACTGTTTTCCAGAGTGGCTGCACCAGCTTGCATTCCCAAAGACTTTTTTTTTTTTAATGTTTATTTATTTTGAGAGAGAGAGAGAATGGGGAGGGGCAGAGCGAAAGGGAGAGAGAATCTCAAACAGGCTCCATGCTGTCAGCACAGAGCCTGACACGGGGCTCGAACTCATGAACTTCAAGATCATGACCTGGGCCGGAATCAAGAGTCGGATGCTTAACCAACTGAGTCACTCAGGCACTCCAGAGACCGAGGGTTTTTTAAAATTTGTTTTAAGAAAACTAAAGTATCAGGTCGTTATAATTAAGCAGCATTAGTGACACCTGCATCACGATTTTAAGTTGGGGAGGAAGAAGCAGTGTAAATAATACTGTTCCAGTTTAGCGTGGCCAAAAAACAAATTACCGCAAAACATAGTGGCTTAAAGCAGCCACAGTCATTTTATTATCTCTTACAGATCTGAGGGCTGACAGAGCTCAGCCAGGCGGTTCTCTCTTTCTAGTGCAATTCCAGCCAGAAGGTCACTGGGTCTGGAGTCATTGCAAAGCCTCCCTCACTTAGGTATCTGGCAATTGAAGATGGCGGTCACTTGGAACTTCAGCTTAGACCGAGGTTGTCCAGAACACCCCCATGTGGTCTTACTTCTCAGCCTGGAGGCTCAATTCCAAGAGCAAGCTTCCCATGAGCTGTTCAGTGTAAGCAGAAGCTACCCTGAGTTTTGTGATCTAGCATCTGATGTCACATTTGTTATCGTCAAAGCCCGATCACATTCAAGGGTGGGGAAACTCAGACCTCTGCCCTAAATGGAAAATGTTAAAAAAAAAGGGGGGGGGGAAGGGGAACATATTAAAATGAACACTGATATTGTAAGCAAAAAATATAAGAATTCATAATGCAGGTCATTCTATAATAAATGGCCCAGACTCTTCAATATCTAAATGCTGTGCATAAGAAAGAAAGAGCATATAGACTATTCTTTATTATAGGAGATCAAAGTGGTAATAACCAAACGCAGAGTGTAAACTTTGATTAGATCCTGGATTGAGGAAGGAAGTGGATTGAGGAAGGTAGTTCCAAGACCACTTGGGAAAATTTGGATTGAAATATATCTTAGAATATACGCTTTGTATAGATTAATTTCTATGTACAACTTACTTTCAAATCATTCAGAAAAGAAGATCATAAAACGGAAGAGAGAGGTAAAGTTCAGTGTGGAAAAGTTCTAACAATTATTAGATCTACGTAAGGAAAATCTAGGTAAGAATCTTTTTTATAAATGTGAAACTTCCCCCCCACCCCAAACTGTTTTTCCAGTTGTAGTGGCACATTATAGTCACAAGGTGGCGATAGATTCGCTTTGAATTTAAGAACACTCCTGCTGTGAAAGGAGTATCCAGAAAAAATACTTTTAAAAACGTATATATTTATTTATTTTTGAGACAATGTGAACAGGGGAGGAGAAGAAGAGAGGGAGATAGAGGATCTGAAGTGGGGTCCGTGCTGACAGCATAGAGCCTGATGGCGGGCTTGGACTCAGAAACCATGAGATCATGACCTGAGCTGAAGTCAGATGCTTAACTGACTGAGGTGTCCCCAGAAAAAAATACTTAACAAAACATCCTCAACTGTTAGCTCTAGGAGATGACGTGTGTAAAAAATCTCGGGAGGTAAGAATCCCTGAAAAAATTTGCACTTAAGATTGAGTAGTTAACCTTCACGTAGGCATGCAGGAAAGTGGAAGAAACACTGAAACAGGAAGAAGCAAGGACTGACTGGGAGAAATCCAGTATCTAGTCCTGGCTCAATTAATGTTTAATTTTGTGACCTTACCCAAGTCACCTATAAGTAGCTCTCATGTGTAAAATGAAAAACAAAACAAAACGAAAAACACAAAACAAAATAGACTCAGGAATCTTTCACTTTCTTTTCGTGTGTCAAAAAAGTCACGTCTCTCTTTGGTCCAACTTGCACACGGTAACTAATAATGAACTTCTTGAGTCTAACTCCTCAGAGACCTTGACGCTAGAAGGAAATGCCTGATAACTTAATTGACTTTCTGTTGCTGCGACTAGTTTCCTACGGAGAAGGAAACATAGTTCCTCTTAAGATATACTGTACGTAGGGGCGTCTGGGTGGCTCAGTTGGTTAAGCGACCGGCTCTTGGTTTTGCTCAGGTCATGATCTTGTGGTTTGCGGGTTCGAGCCCCACATGGGGCTCTGCACTGACAGTGTGGAGCCTGCTTGGGATTTTCTCTCTCTCCCTCTCTCTGCCCCTCTCTTGCTTGCTTTCTCTCTCTCTCTCTCTCTCTCTCTCTCTCAAAATAAATAAATAAACTTAAGAAAAAAAGATATGCATATATGATAGGAGATGCCATAAAATATTCCTGTGCGCTATATCTGTTTGCTGTGCATGCATAGGTGTTTCTGAAAACATATATACATACATATAGTGGACAGTTCATCAGAGCCAATCACTCCTCTTCTGCTCCTGTGCATTGTCACCCCACGTGTAAGCCACGTGGAGAGAGTAAAGGAACAAAACTATAAGGGATGAAGAGGCAGTGGGCAATAGGCCACAAGATAAAGATCTGGGAAGATTTAAATGATACATTTCTTTGATAAGGAAAGGAAATAGAGCTCGCTCTGAACAAATTATCCTGCGAATTTCGTCTTTCTCACCCTGCACCAATTCATCTTGTTCATGATCCGTGCTACTTTCCCGACGTGCCATAACCAGGAAGCTGGTGTCCTTTTAATCTTTTCGGGGAGCTTTGGAAGCAACCAGATCTTCCCTCTTTTATCATGCCCACCATTATCAAACCATTGCAGCTCTTTCCCTCCTCAAAACTCAAGTCCATTCCATAGGGAAAACATATCTTCAAACTAAGTGACAAGTTTTACTGATCGGAAGTCCCTTTTATACCTCCCCCCCCTTCTGATTTCTGGGGCTGAAACCATGGAATTATTGAATCCTTCCATTGAAAAATGCCTTTGTGGACATCTAGTACCAATATCCCAATTACTAGGAGAAAATTCTGCATATATGCTACGTGAAGTATGGTACAACCAGAAATCACTTTAAAGGGTTATATGCAGGGGCGCCTGGGTGGCTCAGTTGGTTAAGTGCCCGACTTTGGTTCAGGTCATGATCTAGCAGTTCGTGAGTTCAGGCCCCCCATCGGGCTCTGTGCTGACAGCTCGGAGCCTGGAGCCTGCTTCGGATTCTGTGTGTCTCTCTCTCTCAATCTCTCTCTCTCTCTCTGTCTGCCCTTCCCCCACTTGCACTCTGTCTCTGTCTCTCTCTCAAAAATAAATAAACACTTAAAAGTTTTTTTAAAGGGTTATATGCAAATTGAATAAAAAGAAATAGCGCCGATACTGGTTCTGTCCCCCTCCATTGTACCCACGCCCTTTGTAGTGGGACTTTGAACTTCCTCCCATTAAGACCAAAAGTCGATTACCTCCATGCCTTGAATCTGGGCTAGTTTTTGACTTGATTTGTCCAATCAAATGCGGGGAGAGTAACAAGTCCAGCTGCAAACCTAGAGCCTTCTACCTCTTGGAACTCTCCCAGCCACCGTCTGATTAACTTGAGATAGTCTGATGGAGAAAAAGAAACGCATGGGCCTTTTAGCCAAGTGGACAGTAAGCCCACTGGCCCACAGCTGACTAAGGTCCCCCTAGCCCAGTCGGCCTTCAGTTGGTCAGTCAGCAGCTCCCAGGTACATGAGTGAGCCCAGACGAGACCAACCAAACCAGGATCAGATCAGTAGAAGCTTCTGGCTGACCCATAATCTGGTGAGCAAACTAAGTCATTGTGTTTTAATCCACTGAGTTTTGAGGTGATCTGTCACGTAGCAAAACCTAACTGATGAAGGTAGCAAATACGATTGTATTTGTACTTATTGTTTCTAAGTCTATTTTGGCATTGTATAATCCCGTTAATTAAATGTGAAAAATTTAAATATAATTTGCTGAGGGTTCGTTTGCTCTGCTTTAACTGGTTAGAGATTTGGGACCTTATTTCGGTTTGTTGTAGCAATCCCTCCTCTGTGTTGTTTTTGTCTGTCGCTGCCTGATAACTGCAATGGATATTAATTCAGGAAAAAACACTGATAAGCCAGAAGCAGTTCAATTATATGCTGAGCCCCTAAGTAGTGTGAAAATTTGAAAATAAGTAAAATAAATGACCCGAAAGACCTGAATTTGTCTTAGCATAGTGACAAAATTGAGGGAGAAAGGAATTGATAATACATGTAATACAAAGTAGGTGGGTAAGGCTGAACGTACAAGATTTCATAGAAAACAACATCTACTGTGCCGAAACAATCACAGGTCACTTTCTAGAAGATAGACTTCATTTGGGTGTTAAAAATATTGGAAGTTCCCAACAGGTAAAGAGGAAAGAAGGGCATTCACTCAGAAAAGCAGCATGAACAAAGGCATTCACATCCCATATATCAGCTCCTAAATATTGTTTTATTAACTACCCCAAATTTCCTACAAAGTAAACTCTGATATAGAATATTTATTCTTTCTTTTTTATTTAAAAAAATGTTTTTAAGTTTATTTATTTTCGACAGAGAGAGAGAGAGTGAGAGCATAAGCTAGGGAGGGGCAGAGAGAGAGACACACACACAGAACCCGAAGCAGGCTCCAGGCTCCGAGCTGTCAGCACAGAGCCTGACGTGGGGCTCGAACTCACTAACCACGGGATCATGACTGGGCCACAGTCGAACGCTCAACCGACTGAGTCACCCAGGCACCCCAAAATGTTTATTCTTCTTAAATCATCATTCATGCACTATTCACTGAGTACCTGCCATATCCCAGACATCTTTCTAGGTTCTTGGGACACGTCAGTGAAGAAACAAGCAGAGAGAATTGTGATTCAAAAGCTTGCATTCTGGATCTACTCTTCCATTGCTAGTTGGGCAAAATCACTTCACTTACAAATAATCATTAATTTAAATCATCCTATGTCCTCATTAGCACCAAACAAAGTACTAATAATTGGATACTGTTTTTGGTGCTTTCAGCCCCCAAATTATTACTAATGAGTAAAAAATATCTGAATAAAAGCCTGGAGAAACAAACTATCTGGAGAGAAACTGAAATCAGAATTGGCATTACATGGAGAGATTATGCCTATTGAATTTCTGCACCTGGGAATTTGTAGCCACGTGGCAGTTACCTAAAGTGGAATTTTGCAAGTGTCCCAGGGAGCACAAATGATAAATCCAAAGCACACTCTGGGTAGCAATGTTCAAATGTTTGTTTTGAAAGGGCCCTGACTGATTGTGTTGGGATAGAAAGAGAGGTAGCCACGCAATTGGCTTCCTATACCTGGGAGGTCCGATTTGGGTTCTAGCTCTCTCAGTGGGTCATTTCCCGAATGTTGACAAGTCATTCTATGCAGCTTGTATTGTTGTTTGAAAAATGGGCTTTTTAGGAAAACTGTTCTTGTAACTCAGCCACCTTGCAAAGGTCTGTGGTCGGAATCAAGAGCCCCAGATGTTAGGCGGAAGGATTTGAAATAACACCAGCCCCAATCGCCGTTTCACTCAAACTGCATTAGACACCCCAAGCAAGAGCCATCTAGGTAAACCCATTCAATAAACAAATTCTACTGTACAGTGATTTTAAGTCCACAAGGGGGCAGAATGGAGTCCACAGCAAACCACTGAAGTACAAGTACATATCCCTTGTTGGCTTTGTATTTCAAGTTTCCAGGCTTGATACCTAAGTCAAAAGTTATTCTGGTTTACCCATACCTGCATTATAAAGGAAAAGAATCTCATAGCTGGCTGCCTACACATCTGTGCATTGGAAACAATGACTTTTTGAAAAAGCTAAGTTTGGGGTGTCTGGGTGGCTCAGTTGGTTAAGCTGCTGATTTGGGATCAGGTCATGATATCAGGGTTTGTGATTCTGAGCCCCCGCCCAATGAGCTCCCGTTAACAGCTCAGAGCCTGGAACCTGTGTCAGATTCTGTGTCTCCCTCTCTCTCTGCCCATCCCCCACTTGTGTTTTCCTTCTCTCTCAAAACAAAAACAAAAACAAAAACAAAGCTAGGTTAAGGTATCGAGGATATTTTATTTTTAGTTTTTAGTTTTTTCCACGTTTTCCCATGAGACCTACTTTTTAACAGGTAAGGTGCCTAATGAAGAGAGCGGTGAAGTGAATAGGTAGGAAGGCCAAACAGAAGCAAATGGACTTCAAATCCAACCACGTAACATAGAAAAGAAACAGAGGGAGTCTCACTGGTTCAGCTTCAAGGTCAATCTCCTACAACGTAAACAGACTGTTACTGTGCCAGTTAGTCAGCTTAGCTCACTGTGTCAAAAGGAGTCAGGGACTTCTCTTTTCTTCCCTCCATTGTTCTATCTTGGTACTTGTCCAACCCTAGCCAGGAGAGCCGTGGAACCAGCCTTACAAGTGTAAAAGCAGCGCACGAAAAGACAGCAAAGGAGGAATGTCATTATATTTCAGAGGAGGAAAGAGAAATAAATGACAAATTGTGGGAGACAGAGAAGTTTGAGCAAAAATTCAGAAAGGAACTACCATTTGAGTTAAGCCTTCCACAACTGCTAGGGTTCTTCTAGATACAGACTAAAGATGTTGCGTGAAAACAGCGTCACACCCTTGCGGGACAACAGGTATGAAACTCCGTAATCCTAAAACATCAGGAGGTGTCTGGAGACAGGCAAGGCGTCTGTGCCTGGAGCGTATGGGCTGCTTAGAGAAAACGTAGATGGCAGATCTTGAATGACACGGGATCTCTTTTGACGTGTTTTGGAGTCGCAGTCGGCTTATTGTCAACGAACACTGACTCAAATACCGTAACCAAAATTGTTCCTTAGACCTAATATTTCTTAATCTGCCTAGAATACGGTTAGACCTGCCTTCTTCATACTGCAATAGCAAAAGTCCAAGACCCTAAGTTCTTGGAGTCAGTTTTTTTTTGTAAAAGTTTCTTATGGATGTGCACTTTTGGGGCACTTCGTTTCAGATCTAACAGGTGTAGGAGAAGGAACAGGCCCATGTTTGGAATGAATTCTGGTTTAACTGGATGCACTTAGCCTTATCCTGATTCGCTTTAGAAGGTGGAACTGAATGTCACTCCAAGAGGTGGAAATGTATGTTATCAGTTATGGAAACACTTTTTTCTTGCAACACAGGTTTCTGTTCTTTGCAGGTCATTTCCTCAAGGGTGCCAAACATTTCAGTCTCACTTTTATGTTACATCGTTTGTAATGACGCTCTTGTGTAGAATGTCTCCCTAAGTAATTTATTTCCCAAGTATCTGACACAAAATGAATTATGCTTTGGGGTTTGGGTATATTCAAAATTTTATATTAACAAGTATTATAAGTCATCATGAAAAACAGAAATTGAAATATTTAGGTCATTATTATATGTATTTGAATTTGTGTAATTCAAATTGGCATTGAATGATCAAAGTAAGTAGGTACCTATTTTTCAGAAACTTTATTGTAAACCTCCTTACAGAATAAGTCCAGGATTATTATTGTTTGATCTCCATAGAAAATGTGGCATATTTTTAAAAAGTGAACACTCCCGACATTTATCTGAATAAATATTTCCCTTTTGATGAAAAAAATCACTTATTTTTCACTAAATAATGAAAAATTTAATTACATATTTCCTACCGCCTGTGTGTGAGCCTAGAGAGAAGGGGACATAGAAGGAAAATAAAAAAGTAATGAGAAAATTAAAATAGGAAGAACACTGGAATGGCGGAAGAGTTTAGGTCCCTTCCCAAGTTCCTTTGGTCATGAGATTCTGATATCAGAGTCAAGAGAATGGACTTAGGCCAATGTTCTGGAACAATCCAGTTGTGTGATAATATGAAAAATCATAGACTATGAAATATCCACAGGACTTTAGAAATCTTTTACTGTAACTTTTCTAGAGGTGAGCTAAAGCATAGAGGGGATCAATGAAGGCCACATGTATAGGCCAAGACTGGAAACCAGTCAGCTGGTCTGGGCTCCTCTCCATGGAACATCACTGTATCTTAAAATGATACTTGGTTTCCCTATGTATTTGCTTCCTCATTCATACAATGAGTAGGTTAGCCGTGAACTTCTGTAAGATTCACGACAGTTTTAGAAGAGTCAGTATTGGTTCACTTTGTGCTTCTAGATATACATCGGGCCAGGTTAGCTGTATAGATGCAGAGACCTGTGATGGAAAGTAGAGAAATTGAGAGGGAATGCATAGTCAAGAGCCAGAAAACGCCTTATTTCTGACAGGTTGTAGTTCTTTCTGGCAGATCCATTTATTGTCTGTGTCACAGTCCTCAGAAAAAATTCCTGTCGGTGAGACGTAAACACAGCTGTTTTTCTTAGTATAACCAACAATATGTAATCTGTGGAGCAAACGAAAAGCGTCATTTAGTGCTTGGAATTTTCTCACATAATTCTCCTCATCCAGCCAGCGTCTCCTACAACTTTCAGGAAACAATGGGCTGCTAAATTATTGAGTACAGAGCAAGCGCACAGTCACAAACCTAATGGTGTAAACTTTTAATTTAAAGCTAATAATAAATCTCCGGCCCTTTCCAGTTTATCTTCACTGGAAAAGCATTCTCTACCAAGAAGCTTCAAACTAATATATACAAACAAACAAACAAACAAACACCAAGCTTTGCAAACTGGGGCTCTCTTCTTATTCTTATTCTGTCCTTAATACATGTGAAAAGTTTCTTAACTTTACTGAGCTTCAGTTTTCTTAAATAGGACAGGACTACTTGATATTTGGGGGAGGCATTGAGATAGCACATGTGAAGGTCTGACAATGCTTCAAGTGTGCGCTCAGTAAACATATTAAGGAGACAACAGGTGACGGACATGCAGGGTCTACAGAATTTGGATCAGCTTAGAAAAGAGGCTTAGCGGGGCGCCTGGGTGGCTCAGTCGGTTAAGCGTCCGACTTCGGCTCAGGTCACGATCTCACGGTCTGTGAGTTCGAGCCCCGCGTCGGGCTCTGTGCTGACAGCTCAGAGCCTGGAGCCTGCTTCAGATTCTGTGTCTCCCTCTCTCTCTGCCCCTCCCTGCTCATGCTCTGTCTCTCTCTGTCTCAAAAATAAATAAAAACATTTAAAAATAAAAAAAAAAGAGGCTTAGTTTGTGTGGTATGGGCCAGAGGCTTCCATTTTTCCTCATTCCAAACAGAAATTGGTGAGTGTCTGCTTCAAAATGTCGTTGGTTCCAACACGCATGAGGCTTATGGAATGTATTGGGAATAGGCGTCACTAAGGTGAGGTGCCAGGATGGGATGGTTCAAGACTCTCTTAACCAATTTTAAACAAAGAGGATAGGGGTCTGTCACAGCTTTTCTTTGTTCCTTCACTGCATTTCTCCATGCAGCCCTTTCGGCCTGAGCAGCCAATCCGATTCCTTCCTAGTGTCTGACACCCTAGTCAAATTATGAACTTCTCTCAACTGGGCTATTGTCAAAGTCCGCCATGTTTTATCTCTTCTACCCATTTGATTCCTTCTTCCGCTTTACAAGATAACTTTTTAATGCTTAGATGGCCAAATCAAAGACTTTCTTTCCAAAAGATCGTCAATGGCTTCCTAGGCTTTCCTTAACCAGATCTCAGCCTGGTTCTCTACCTTATCTCATTTAATCCCTATCAATCCTGCAAAAACAATTACTATCACCCTCTATTTTTTTTTTTTTTTTTTAGCTGAAAGCCAGGCTGACAGTTAAAATAAAAGCAGAATTTAATGAATACTCTTTCTTAAATTTTTTTTTCCAACGTTTATTTATTTTTGCGACAGAGAGAGACAGAGCATGAACGGGGGAGGGGCAGAGAGAGAGGGAGACACAGAATCGGAAACAGGCTCCAGGCTCTGAGCCATCAGCCCAGAGCCCGACGCGGGGCTCGAACTCACGGACCGTGAGATCGTGACCTGGCTGAAGTCGGACGCTTAACCGACTGCGCCACCCAGGCGCCCCGATGGAGTACATATGTTATATACGTGTAGTCAGCGTATTTTGTGTGTGGCTTGTGTCGTGTATGTGTGATGTGTGTTTGACGTGTGTGTGTTGTTTTTGGTGTGTGTGTGGTATACATGTGTGGTGTGAAAGCACATTTTATCCACCAGGAAGAGTAGGCTTGCCCTTTCATAAATTTATTCTACCTCGGAACACTTAGACTTTAAAATAATTTTTTTTTAATTTTTTTTTCAACGTTTTTATTTATTTTTGGGACAGAGAGAGACAGAGCATGAGCGGGGGAGGGGCAGAGAGAGAGGGAGACACAGAATCTGAAGCAGGCTTCAGGCTCTGAGCTGTCAGCACAGAGCCCGACGCGGGGCTCGAACTCACGGACCGGGAGATCATGACCTGAGCCGAAGTCGGACGCTTAACCAACTGAGCCACCCAGGCGCCCCTAAAATAATGTTTTTGAAGAATCACCTTTAAAAAATATTTTAGAACATGTGTCAAACAACGTAAAAATTTGCTAATTAAGCCAACATATGTTTCAATGTTTAACACTTTTCCTTACACGTTTACACTATAGTTTAGATAAACTTGGACATGTTCCTGTGTTTTAAGTCTCATGTGTTTTCCTCATATTCCTCATGTTTTTTGAATGATAAAAAAGTTTTAACTCTCATTTATACAAATGTGATTGAAGTCTTCACAGACTCAAAAACTGGAACACAGGGGCGCCTGGGTGGCTCAGTCGGTTTAAGCGTCCGACTTCAGCTCAGGTCACGATCTCACAGTTTGTGGGTTCGAGCCCCGCGTCGGGCTCCGCACTGACAGCTCGGGGCCTGGAGCCTGCTTCAGATTCTGTGTCTGCCTTTCTCTGCCCCTTCCCTGCTCATGCTCTGTGTCTCTCTCTCAAAAATAAATACACATTAAAATAAGTTAAAAAATAAAGCAACACAACATCATCTCTTCTGAACAACTTATCAAAAGAAGTTCTTTACAGAAACATTATTTGAATGCATACTTTTGCTTCCGAGGAAAAAATTCTCTGCCTTTGTTACACAATTATCCATTAATTCTGTTAAAATATGTAATTTATTTGGGTAGTATCAACCCTCCTATTGAACCGACAATTTTCTTGGACAGCTTACACAAAAAATTACAATGAGACACCCAATAGAAAATAGCTAATAGATCCTTTGTGGCCTATGCCATATTCATCGCATCCCCTCAAATAATTGTCTCCTTTGCACCTCTTATTAAAATATACCGTTGACCTTTGAACATCATGGGTTTGAACTATATGCGTTCACTTCACATGGTCTTTTGATAAATACGGTGTGTTACTGTATTTTCTAGTTTTATGGTTTTCTTAATAACATTTTCTTTTCTCTAGCTAATTGCAAGAATACAGTGTAGAATAACTATAATGTATTTAAAATATATGTTAATCGACTGTTTACGTTATCAGTAAGGCTTTCCGGCCTGAGTTCCACACTCTTGATATTTACTTTTTTTTTTTAATTCACTGAAAAACACTACTTAAATAATTCTGCATGCTAAAAGCCTACAGCTAGAGATTGTTTAATGCGATCCCCATCCCCCCCACCCCGCCACCAAATTATCTATTCCTTGTTTCCTAAATCTCTGTTGTAGATAAAAATATATATATATTGCTCTAAAGGGCTGATGTCTTTTCCCATATGGGACTTTCAACCAACCAGCTTCAGAATCGTTCATCTTCTAAGTCTATTCTGGACATCTTGAAAATTTCTGAGCCAAATGGAAACCACAAAACTCAGTCTTTCATAACAATTTTACGTTCTCGAAATACAAAGCTGGTATAGCGTGAATATTCAAATTGGCTTATCGAATACTCACATGTTTGGATTTAAAAATGACCCATTTATCCACTTCCATTTCTTCTCTGATAATGTTAAATTTAATCCAATCCAAAACAGAAATTCTTTTTTAGGTATCAGGCTTTGTACGTGTCTCTATAAATAAAGCAAACAAAATGGCGGAATACTGAATCTGTGTGATCTATTCATGGTTTGCATTTTTCTATTCTTTCTCTAAAACTGAGTTCGGGGCGCCTGGGTGCCGCAGTCGGTTAAGCGTCCGACTTCAGCCAGGTCACGATCTCGCGGTCCGTGAGTTCGAGCCCCGCGTCAGGCTCTGGGCTGATGGCTCGGAGCCTGGAGCCTGTTTCCGATTCTGTGTCTCCCTCTCTCTCTGCCCCTCCCCCATTCATGCTCTGTCTCTCTCTGTCCCAAAAATAAATAAACGTTGAAAAAAAAAAATTTAAAACTGAGTTCAAGTCTTACCTCATCTATGATGACTTTCCTAACTCCCCATCAGAGTTGATTATTCCTTCTTTGTGATATTACTCTCTATATTTATATTGTTGCATTCATCAAATTACATTCAATTATTTCCTTATATGTCTGTTTCGTCTCTCGGATTGTGAGCTTCTTGAAGTCAAAGTTGCTACTTGTATCTGCATAGCCCCTTTGGGCTGAACCCCAAAGGCCGTGGTAAGGTTAGAAAAAAGTGCTAAGTTCTATTAAGGTATCTTATTTAATTATTTACCAATTCTTCTGGATCTCGAAAAAGCAGCAAACTGGATTCTTTTGTGGAACAGTCAGCTAGACTGTAGTTCCAAGTGTTGGAAGCGAGAGAAAAAAACAAGCATTTTTCTCGGAGTAGACGCCAATCTTTTGGACACTTTAACAGATCTGGTTTCTCTGAAGTAAAGAGAAAGATGAAATAAATAAGTGTTATAGTTCTCTCCTGTTTCCACCCACCACAACCAATCACACACGCACAAGTCATCATAAATGCACAAAAGTCTCTGATTATCATTGTGAGAACAATGAATGGATTTGCTATAATTCTGAGGTTTTTGACACTCTCCATTCTGATATCAAGAATTGGAAATCCATGACCAGTTGTAGGGAGCATAAATGGAATCATGGAGTGTTAGAATAGGAAAAGACCATTCAAATCATTTATGCAGCCACATCTTACTTTTTAAGGCACTGACAGAATAATTTAAGTGCACATAATCAGATGGTGTGAAGAGTCAAAACTATTCCTGAATTTTCTCAAGCTCATCAGTAGTGTTGATTCTAGTACATATCCAACAATATCAAACTTATCGAAAGGAGTTTTTACCTCAAACAACTTGTAAACTGCAAAGCAAATATAATTTATCGCCCTAAATTGATGACCAGTACTACGGAAAATTTCCAATTGCCAAAGTATATACTTGCTTACTTAGTGCAATCTGTTGGGTAACATTTTCCAGAAGGATTTTCCAGGTTGCTTAAAATTGGTGATCTGGGAGCATGTGCACCATCCACAATCATATTTTACTACAGTCATTCAACCACAGTGTCTTTATTAATGCACACTGCTTCGTGAAGCAAGATTAACCTCTTAGTAGTGAATATGATAAATATTTAGAAACTTATTTTATATTTCAGTTTTACTAATTAACTTCAGTCAAAAGTTAACTGTTTGACATGCTCACTAAAATCATCCACTGTTTCACTTAGGTGCGTATATTACTTCTTAACTTGATATTTGGCTGTTAATTCTTGAATATTCTAGCAGCAACATCTGTGTTGGGGTGGAGTGTGTCAGGTAAGTGATTCACGATCATTGGCTTCAGAATACTTATTTTGTTTCCTCTAAGTGTGGAAGTGTGACCTAGTGGTTAAGATCATCGGCTCTGAGGTCAGGCCACAGGTACAATTTCCACTGTCGCCTCTTACTTGGTGTATGACCCTAAGTGAGTTGCTTAACCCTCCCATTCCCCAGGGTTATCAAACATAAAGTCAGAAAGCTCATACTATCTGAATATATGGGTTGTTAGGAGCCTTTACTAATGTAATGTATGGTATCGGTCAAATACGAGCTGTTATTTTTAGGAACTTCCAAGCTACAAAATTACCTGTTGTTTCATTCCTGTTCTCGTGAACATCCACACCGCTTTCTTCTATTGACAAGTTTTGTCTTAAGAATATTACTAGTAAATAAGGAGAAACCAGTAAGAAGATTAAATGCTGAATGTGGCAAAATGGATATGTTATTATCACTTCGGGAAACTGTGTTATCTCAACAAGCTTGAATGTGGGTAGAATATAAAGGCAATAGCTATGTAGTAACAAAGGGTCTAGTTAGAACACAGCATACGTAAACAAACAAACAAGAAAAAACACCTAACAATGAACTTACATAGACGTTGTTACCTGTTATCTACTCTTAAGTTGTTTATACTCCTGACCAAGCTTTCTCATTTTCGGGAGGAATATAATTATGCCTACCCCATGGGAGAGATTGCCTAGTGCAATCTGGAATATAATAGGTACTGAAGAAACTGTAAATAATGGAAAATTCAAATTATCTTTGTTATTGTCATGTCTTTATTAGAGTGGTGATCTAATTTTAGTTCTGGAGCACATCTGAAACACCTCATGAAGATGATCAGAACAATTAGGAACAGAAATCCAAAAAGCTGAAGTTCACAGAGTAGATTTGGGCTGAGCATTGTTAAAAGCATTGTTTTGTAATTGTTTTTCTTTCATCGGTCTTTCGCTAAGTTTGGGGGTTGCCAAATTATTTGATACTCTAATATTTGTGATAGGAACAAAATATGTATTCTGAAGCAAATGATCTTGAATCACTTACCTGAAATACTCAACCCAATCACAGTCAAGGTAAGAAGAATAACCCCAGTACAACCAAGTTTCAGAGCCAACTGATGCCAAGGTGGACCTTGACAGATGTCTGAGAAGTTAAGAAAATACACTTAGTTAACTGGTTGGGTCCATCTGGAACAAAAAGCAAAGGTGGTTTGGGTCGCATATAGACAGATTCAAGTTGGGAGCTGGGGGCAGGAAAGAACGCTTATCAGCCATATTAGAGCTCCACGAGATGGGTTCTCAGTCAGATCCACCTGAGATTTGGCTCATGAGTAAAACAGAAATATTTACGCTTGTCTTAGGTACAAAAGATTGGTGTAACAATCAAACGGGATAGATGTGAAAAGTTTCAAAAATTGCCAAGTGCTGTATGAAAATGAAGCACATGCCCTATTGTAGGAAGTAAGTCAAAGAATTTTGTCTAAAAAGGATGGCCTTCATCCAGTCAAGATATGTTAGAATGAGTTCTATGGAGGCTGTATTTTGTGCTAAGTACCATTTTAGGTTCTCGTGACACACAACAATTCTATTCTTAGACATGGATTCCTCTGCTTTATTGTTGTCTAAAGCAATTATCTCCAACTTGAATCAGAGAAGAGTGTTTTATGAGGCTGCATATTATTTTAGTATTTCGATGAATATAACATAACATGAGCTTATGTCTACAACGTTGCATAGTCTAACAAAATATCAAATACATTTGTTTTTCTCTGCAATCATATCATTTACAGTATACTGTGTCTCATGTTTATCCTGTTTATCACAAATTGTGATTATGGGGGAGCCTGGGTAGCTCAGTTGGTTGAGCATCTGACTCTTGATTTCTGCTCAGGTCATGGTGTCATGGTTTGTGAGATCGAGCCCTGCATTGGGCTCTGTGCTGACAGCATGGAGCCTACTTGGGATTCTCTCTCTCCCTCTCTCTCTGCCCTTCCTTTGTTTGCAAGCACACATGCTCTTGCTCCCTCTCTCTCTCACAAAATAAATAAACATTAAAAAAAGAAATTGTGATTATATTAATTAATGAAATGGAAGCATAAATTAATCATAAGTTTATCAATATATTTTGTTCTAGACATCTTTAAAACTATAAATTTCATGGGGAAAAATAATGAGAGTATTTTTTTTTAATTTTTTAATGTTCATTTATTTTTAAGAGAGAGAGAGAGAGAGAGAGACAGAGTGTGAGTGGGGGAGGGTCAGAAAAAGAGGGAGAGAGAGAGAATCCCAAGCAGGCTCCGCACTGTCAGCACAGAGCCCGACATGGGCCTTGAGCTCACGAATCGCAAGATCATGATGTGAGCCAAAGTCGAACTCTGAACTGACTGAGCTACCCAGGTGCCCCTGAGAGTAATGTTCTAATAAAAAAACTTGCAGGAAAACACCAGCTCAGATTCCAAAATTGAATCAACTCTGATAGGAATTAGTCTAGTAATTCATACCTTAGTTTCTCCACTTGAAATTGTGTTTAGGTAATGCCTATACCTCTGACTTAATTATAAGACCCCTTTTGCTCTCATTTGGTTTGTAACACACACACACACACACACACACACACACACACATGCACATATACACACATATATAACATATATATGTAATATAGCCATAACATGCATATATACACATATATATACACACACATATATATAATATAGCTGTAAGATATATTACAAGTTGTTTTCTAAATTATATTATTAGAGCAGAGGGCTTTTACAAGTAAAGGTTTTTTAATTTATCTAAAGCTCTGGATTTATTTATATTATCTATTCTTTTTATATTTTTTCTAATATTTCTCTATATAGACATTTATTTGAGTCAGTTGTTAAGAATATTAGTACCAGGTTTGTTAAAATGCTATCTTTTATTCTTCTTAAATGTTCCAGAGTGACTTACAAGTCCATTTGCACTTTGTTTTTTTACACTGTCCCTGGCAATAATTTTGTGCAACCCAATTTGCAGAAAACTACTAATGGTCCCCTTAGTTAGTATGTTGACATTCATATCTTAGCTCTTTCTAAAATGTTCTCCAGTAGATGGAATTTAGAATAGCTAATGTGATCAAAGATTATGGGAAGAAACAGGTGATTGGTAAGATTCAAGGTAGTGACACATAGATTATCACCTATGAGTAAGTACCCAGAGGGGACTCCTAAACTCTGGGCATACATCCGAATCTGAGAACACCAAATTTGATTAACATTGACCTAGAACTTCTAATGAAAACCACTGTGATACAGAATGGCTAAATGCAGTCAATGAACCTAAGACTGGCCCTAAAATATCACTCCTTCCGGTTGTAGATATGTATATTATTTTACCTTTATGTCTCTTTCCTTCCTCGTCCTTTTTTTCCCGTGAAACTTTGCAAAATGGAGACATATAGTGACTATTTTAATATTTATTATGGAAGCACAGCAGTGGTTAGAAGCAGAGGCTTTCAAATCTAGCACATCTGTACTTGAACATGTTGCTTTGGGCAAGGTATTCTAGCTTCATAAGTGACAAATTTTCTCACTTATAAGATGTAGACTAATATCTACTTCATAAGGTTTTTGAAAGGACTATATGAGACAATTCTTCTAAAATGCTATGCATAGTATCTGGCACATAGTAATTATTCAATAAATATTATGTTATTTTTTTAATCTTTTTTAAAAACTACAAATCTTCCTCAATTTGTTCCTTATGTATATTCCTTGCATCCCCATAAACCCAGTGAAAGTTGAAAAGATAGTCATTTGGAAATAGTTTTACTATCCCTAACCTATTGAGCGTCATAGCTTAGCCTACCCTATCTTAAAAGGGCTCAGAATAATTACATTAGCCTAAGCTCGGGCAAAATCATCTAACACAAAGCTTATTTTAGAATAAAGTATTGAAAATCTCATAATTTACGGAATAGTGTACTGAAAGTGAAAAGCTGCATGGTTGCACGGGAACAGGATGACTGCATTGGCTGTGACCTTCATGATGGTGTGGCTGATGGGGACCTGTCGTTGCCACTGCCCCGCATCACGCAATAAGATTGTGCCGCTCCTTGCTAGCCAGGGAAGAGATTGAATTCAAAATTCAAAGTATGGTTTCCATTGAAAGTGTATTGCTTTCACACCATTGGAAAGTCCAAAAATTGCAAGTTGAACCTTAGTAAGTAGGGGACCATCTGTATAGCTCAAAGGAAATTTGGAGTGACTTTTTTTTTGAGAGAGAAAAGGAGAGCACACGCCTGGGAGAGGGGCAGAGAGAAAGAGAGAGAGAGAGAGAGAGAGAGAGAGAGAGAGAGAGAGAGAGAATCTTAAGTAGGCTCCATGCTCAGCACAAAGCCCAACATGGGGCTCAATCCCATGACCCTGGGGTCATCCCTGAGACGAAATCAAGAGTTGGATGCTTAACTGACTGAGCCACCCAGGTGCGCCTGAAGTGACTTTTAAAGATACTTCTTCATTCTTGATAAAACTTAAGGAATTGAATGGAAGGTCCTGTGCTTGGGATGCTCTTCTGTATTAAGTTCTTCTGCTGCACTATATGAGATTGAAATTAATGGAGTTACAATAACAAGTTGAAGAAGCCAAGTAAACCTTAGTTATTGGGAAATACCCACTCTGGGCTACTCTTTGGGTGTAAACAATATATTAAACCATTCTACTCCATTGCTCTAAACCTTTCAATGGCTTTCTATGGAGATTTGAATGTGGACAAGTCTATAAAGTGGTCTGCAGATCTCTATTCAATCTGGCTTCGAATGACCTCTCTAACTTCATCTCCTGTGGCTCTCCATATATACATGCTGATATTTCACCCTAATCTGCGTGCTCTCCTACAGTATGACAGGTAAGTTCTGATGTCAGGGAGGTTGCACTTGTGTGTCCAGCTTCCTAAAAGACTCTTCTCCCAGAAAGCATGACTTTGTCCCACAAGTCTTGACAGGTCTTGACTCAAATGTCTTCTTATCATCACCTCCTGTAAATATTCCATTTGATACAGTACCCCCCACCAAACTAAATTCTACTTCTATTTTTTATTCTTCTCAATTTCACTCAATATCACGTGATATTTTGGGGCATCTGGGTGGCTCAGTTGGTTAAACGTCCCATTCGGCTCAGGTCACGGTCTCGCAGTTTGTGAGTTGAAGCCCCACATCAGGCTCTGTGCTGTCAGCTTGGACCCTGGCGCCCACTTCAGATTCTGTGTGTCTCTCTCTGCCCCTTCGCTGCTTGTTCTGTCTCTCTCAAAAATAAATAAACATTTAAAAAAAATGTTTTAAATATCACATGATCTTTTTACATATACTCAGTTATTTGTTTATTATGTCTCTTATAGTAGTATAATTGCAGTAAAGGAAAATATTTTTTCTCTATTTTGTTCCCTGCTGTAGCTTCAAAACCAATAGTTTATTTTTGAATGAACAAACAATGTCTAGAGGCATTTTACAAACACCTTACTTACTTTTCTAAGGAACCAAACCATTGGCTATAACAAAATAGGTCACAGCTCACATCTCCGTCTAGCTCGCTGACTCCTTTTGGTGCGTTCACTGTTTAACAGTTACCACAGCCTGAAGAGTTTAGCCAAGGAGCTCAGCAGTGGTTTCGCAATAATTGTAATATCAGATCAGTGTTTTTAAATTACACGTTTTGTTGGCCTTATTCTACTTTGTTTCAGATTTCCTTTCACGATGGTGAAATAGGACAAAAATATGATCAGACTGGACAAATTTTCTGGACGCACTGATTTGGGGTCATAGTAATTTTTGAGGAAAATCTCACTGCCTTTCTCTGTATTCACTTTAGGTCATCCCTTTTAAACACCAGCCTCCTCCCTCTCCACCTTTGCTAGATCTGAATAGGGTAAGAGAAAGTCTCATTATTTCCCTAAAAAATAACTGTGGCCACACCAAACCCTGACTGTAGTTATCAAGATCCTCCAATTCCCCTTAACCCCCATAATGAAGAGCATAGTGAAACTTATTTGGTAACCCTAAGCCTTTTTTCCCAATTTAGAACATTGATAATTTAGTAGTTTCAAATCTATACCAAATCATCTTAAAAGGCTATAACCCAATGTTTAGCACAATATGAAATGAATTTCAGGTTAGATAATAATCCCAGTAGTACATTTGGTTAGATTTCAGAACATCATGATAATTCCGTGCATATTTTCTGCCTAGTTTCTGGGCTTTTTTCATCCATTTCCAGGCTATTGGCATCCGTCACCTATTACCTCACATGACCGTTACCCTTTTTTTTTTTTTTCCCACTGAAAATACTAATTCCTCTGACACAGAAAAGTGCTGATTCCAACAAGTGTCAAATAGGTTCTTTTAATGATATTCTCCAGTGTCTCATGGCTTATCTCCGTCGAAACCAGGATACATTTCAAGCATCAAGTTTCAAAGTTAGAAACTATCAGATTATAATTATGTTGAGGTCTTTGATCTTGAATATGATATTCTTCTAGAAAAAATTTTCTCCTTCTCTTTGGATAGCGAAGGATATTAATCATTGCACTTATACTTCATATTGGGGGGCGAAACACTATGGGAGGGAATGCAGTAAAACTTAGCATTAGTATTTTGGGGAAGGATTTGGAATAAGGTACGTTACCATGATAGGAAGTCTCTAAAATATTACTTTGTTCATACGTGTAAAATATTTCTTCCTGGTTTTTAACCAAGGCTCAGGAATAGGAGTGATGTTCACTCTTCACACTAATATCTTGATAAAAAAAGAAATCTACTAGGTGTGTGCTTTTCGTCACAGTTACTGTTACCTACAGGTAAGATATGCTATACCATATATATATGTATATATATATATATCCTATATATCTATATATCCTATATATCCATATATATATATATATATATGGTGTATATATATCCTATATATCCTATATATATAGGACTGCTGCTTATCCTCAGAGCTGTGATTTAAAACCATCAATATAAGAGAAAAATCTAACTCTGAAAGACAAACAAATGCCAAATGGAAAACAAAAGGCACTTACCCTGAGGAAGAGATGGGGGTGATGACCTTTCCAGGCAAGGACCCCTGGATAAGTTTAAATCAGCATATGTCACTTGTCTGTCCATTGCAAGCAGGAGAACGTGGCACAAAACTTGTGGGTAAGGACAGACTCCAAGTGCTATGAGTCAAGATCAGCGAAAGGAAGTGCCCAGTCTGAAATGCTTTTTTGTTTCTTTTGTATCTCCTCCCACCTACACTTTTAGCTGTGGGGTTTCTCCGTAAATTAGTGAGACAATCCACTTACTGAGTTTCCAATATACTTAGATATGTAACGTCTACTTTGCTAGTTAACTGGTCAGCTGTTTGACAAAATTTGGGGAAGATCTTGTTGTTGTTCTAATCCTCCCTTTTGAGTATCTTTCTCCAGGTCAGGACCGGCATGAGACAAATGAGACATTCATCTAGGGTGCAAATTTAAGGGACTCTCCAAAAAGATTCAGTAATCAAGAGAAATAACATTTAATGCAATGTTGTAAAAAGTAAACATTTATGCAAAAAATGGCAGGATGCCTTTCAAAAGTTCTAAATTCTTTGTGAAATATCTGTGCTGTAGATCAAGCTACGAAATATGAAAAATGGCATTGTAAATGTGGACATGGCCCCTTAATAACATAATTTAAAAAAGCAAATAGCTAAAGATCCATAGACCATGCTTAGCTTAGTTCTAAAGGCACTCGTGACTATAACAGAGTCTCCACATAAGTACAAAATTGAAATCTACCAGAATTATAGAAAGTAGAGGCCTTGAGTCTGTAGAATTTCCTTTTTTTCAAGGATTTTCAGGCATAGAACCTTAGAGCAGGATCTTAGATGCCACCAAGTCTGACATTCCCACATTGCAAATGATACGAGAGAAAACCAGGGATTTCCTCAAAGTCACTTGCTGTAATCAGAGCAGAACTGTACCAAATGCTCAGAATCACTGAACACTGGAAGTGGTCTCCCGGCTTTGATTCCCCAGAAGGAGGAAGTGACTATTCATAGAAGAAAAGTTTTCATTCTGTGCCTGTTATAGAGACACACTCTTATTCTTTAAATGCTACGGATACTTACGAAAAAAGTAAGCATGTGTGAGAATTGAAAAGAAAGCATATGACATTTACAATCTATGCATCTTTAAGTGGATGGTGGGAAAAATAAAAAGGGTTGCTGTTTTTAGAAACATATGAAAAATATATTTTCCTGTATTATAAAAATATATCCAGCATGATTGATGGTAATATTCTGAATTTAAAAAATTTCTAAGCTATTTCTTTTTATTTCCTTGTAAGAGTTTAATTTTTAGAGTGATGCGCCAATGGTTATCCACCAATATTTAGAAGGTGGATATTTCACCTTCCCCCAAAATTCTGAAAGTCTTGAGTATAATATATCGAATCACTAAAACAAGCTTAGGTTGATAATACCATTCATTATATGCTCTCTTCAGTGATTCAATGACAACGTTCCTTAAGTATCTGACTATTTGGTAACTAGCAGTCACTTTATTTGTGCTATGATATTTGGTTTTGTCACAGACCTCATCTAAATCTTTAAAGTAAACATAATCTGCCAGGATTATGGAAGGGTATACTGGGTCACCTATATAGAATACTGTTTCTCAAATTTTAGTGTCTATATAGGGACCACCCAAAAACTTGTTAATATTGTAGACTCTTGCCACATGTATCCTTCCTTTCCTAAGACACAGTTAGGCTAAGGTGGGGGATGTGCTAAAAAAAATCATCCCAGATTAATGAGGTGGTTCACGAACCACACACAAAGAAATAATCATGTAGCAAGTGAAAAGTGTGAGGATATTTGAGAAAGATCAACAGAGTGAACAGAAGTCTGATAATTCAGGGGATTGAAATCATGGTGTGGCATACTAGAGTTTCATTTAAATGAAGCATGACTGTGACTTTTGGAATCCACAGTAGCCAAATGAAAACTAATTTATTTGAGTGCTCCCTTCAAAGACATTTATTTCCCTTCAAGCAAAACTTGTAGAAGTCTTGTGGGCTACGAAAGAATGAACTGGCTAGAAGTAGAAACAAAGAAGAGTCTTTAGTTGTCCATACTACATATGCAACACATTGATGTTTCATTTTGTTTGCTACAGCCGTCTTCACAATCATCTATCACAAAAGACTTTTATTGTGCAACCGCTATTGTATACATAAAAAATAAAACCTTCATCTGAATTCATACCTGCAGAATGCTTTTAGTTATGTTCATCTAATTACACTTGGCACTTTTGCAAAAAGTTTATCAGAATTTAGGAATATACTACGTTAAAAAAATAAATAAATAAAAAAAGGGGGGCGCCTGGGTGGCTCAGTCGGTTAAGCGTCCGACTTCGGCTCAAGTCATGATCTTGCGGTCCGTGAGTTCGAACCCCGCGTCTGGCTCTGTGCTGACCGCTCAGAGCCTGGAGCCTGTTTCAGATTCTGTGTCTCCCTCTCTCTCTGCCCCTCCCCCGTTCATGCTCTGTCTCTCTCTGTCCCCTCCCAAAAAATAAATAAACGTTGAAAAAAAAAAGAGAAACCACTCTAGGCTTAAAATATAAAAGAAAATGGTGACTTCAGTAAGATGGCAGACTAGGAAGCCACAGGCTCATCTTCTTCCACTAAATTAACAACAATGTGTGGACAAGAATACCTCAGTAAGAACTCCAGAGATGAGCTGAGAAGCCGCAGCACCCAGGGCATTGTAAAATTAAGAAGAGATTCCAACAAAAGGGGTATGATAGCTCCCAGCATTTGATACACTCATTAGTGCCCTTACTCCTACACAGCATATTGTGGAGATATCATGAGGAAATCCCATGTAGTTTCTTTCATGATGGGGGAAAAAAACAGAGTGGCTCGTGCATCCAACATTCCAGGTTGTTTGAGGACTACTTAAGGGACTGGTTTTTGTCTTGCTTAAGGCAGAGTGCTTAGGGGACTGGGTCAACTTTAGAAGCCACTGAAAACTGATGTGAGCAGCAAGCAGAGCTGCAGTACTGCAGGTAGACATGGGAAAAAAAGAAAATGAAGAAAATTATTACGTTTACAAAAGCATCAAAAGGAAGAAAATATTGAGGAATAAACTTAATTCAGAAAATGAAAAGCTCGAACACTGAAAACTACAAAACATTGCTGAAAGAAATTAAATAATACATCAATAAATGGAATGATATCCCATGTTCATGGATTGGACGATTTAATATTATTAAAATGTGCATACTTCACATTTAACTCAGATTAAATTCAATTCCTATCAAAATTCCAGTAACACTTTTTTTCTCAGAATAGAAAGAAATCATCCTAAAATTCACATGGAATCCCTAAGAACTTCAAATAAATCAATCTTGAAAAAGAAGAACAAAGTTGGAGAACTTATACCTTCTGATTTCAGAACATATCACAAAGCTACAGTAATAAAAACAGTGTGAAACTGGTATAAAGACAGGCAAATAAACAAATAAAAACGAATAGGAACCAGAAATAACTCCATGTTTTTGGCCATATTATCTTCAACAAGGGCACCAACACTACTTAATGGGGAAAGGAGAGTCTCTTCAGTAAATGATGTTGGGAAGTATCTGCCAACATGCAAAAGAACAAAGTTGGAATTTTATCTTACATTTTATATAAAAATTAACTCAAAATGCATTAACAACATAAATGTAATACCTAAAATTATGAAACTTCTAGAAGAAAACATACAGGAAAATCTTAATAACATTGAACTTGACAATTTTTTTTTTAAAGCATTTTTTTTAAATTTTTTTTATTTTTTCCAACGTTTATTCATTTTTGGGACAGAGAGAGACAGAGCATGAACAGGGGAGGGCCAGAGAGAGAGGAAGACACAGAATCGGAAACAGGCTCCAGGCTCCGAGCCATCAGCCCAGAGCCCGACGCGGGGCTCGAACTCACGGACCGCGAGATCGTGACCTGGCTGAAGTCGGACGCTTAACCGACTGTGCCACCCAGGCGCCCCAGAACTTGACAATTTTTTATTGTATATGATACTCAAAAAAAAAAAAAAAGGCAACCAAAGCACAGATAGACAAATGGGTACTACATTAAACTTTAAGTCTTTCGTGCATCAAAGGACACAATCAACAGAGTGAAAAATCAACTTACAGAATAGGAGAAAATGTTTGCAAATCATATTTTTAATAAGGGATTAATATACAGAATATATAAAGAATTTCTATGACTCATCTATAATAACAAAAAGATCAAAGAGTCTGATTAAAAAAATGAGCAAAAAACTTGAATAGACATTTCTCCAAGATGACGTAAAAATGGCCAATGAGCATATAAAAAAGATGATCAACATCACTAATCATCTTAACAAATGAAAACCATACTACTTGGTGTGAAATATCACCTCATACCCAGTTAGTATGGTTATTACAAAAATATATATTACAAGTGTTGGCAAGAATGTGGAGAAATTAGAATGCTTGTATATTGTTGCTGGAATAGTAAAATAGTGCAACTGCTAAGTAAAATAAAAGAGTTCCTTAAAAGTTTGTTTGTTTGTTTATTTACTTATTTATAATATATTGTTAAGTTAGCTAACATACAGTGTATACCGTGTGCTCTTGGTTTTGGGGGTACATTCCCATGATTCATCGCTTACATACAGCAGCCAGTGCTCATCCCAAGTGCCCTCCTTGATGCCCATCACCCATTTTCCCCTCTCCCCTAACCCCAAATCAACCCTCAGTTTGTTTTCTGTGTTTAAGAGTCTCTTATGGGTTTGCCTCACTCTCTGAAACTTTTTTTCCCCTTTGCATCCCCCATGGTTTTCTGTTAAGTTTCTCAAGTTCCACATATGAACAAAAACATGTGATATTTGTCTTTCTCTGACTGACTTATTTCACTTAGCACAATACCTTCCCGTTCCATCTGTGGTGTTGTAAATGGCAAGATTCCATTCTTTCTCATTGCCAAGTAGCATTCCATTGTATATATAAACCACATCTTCTTTATCCATTCATCAGTTGATGGACATTTGGGCTCTTTCCATAATCTGGCTACTGTCAAAAGTGCTGCTATGAACATTGGGGTTCATGTGCCCCTATGCGTCAGCACTCCTATATCCTCTGATAAATTCCTAGCAGTGCTATTTCTGGGTTGTAGAGTAATTTTATTTTTAATTTTTTAAGGAACCTCCATACTGTTTCCCAGAGAGGCTGCACCAGTTTGCATTCCCACAAAGGTCTATTCATGTCTTCTGCCTATTTATTCACTGGGTTATTTATCAGGTGTTGAGTTTGGTAAGTTCTGTATATACTTTGGATGCTAACCCTTTATCTGATATTTCATTTGCAAGTATCTTTTCCCATTCTTTCAGTTGCCTTTTAGTTTTGTTGATTGTTTCTTTTGCAATGCAGAAGCTTTTTATCCTGATGAGCTCCAAATAGTTCATTTTGCTTTTATTTTCCTTGCCTTTGGAGACGTGTCAAGAAAGAAGTTGTTGAGGCTGAGGTCAAACAGGTTGTTGCCTGTTTTCTCCACTAGGGTTTTGATGGTTTCCTGTATCACAGTTAGGTCTTTCATCCATTTTGAGTTATTTTTGTGTGTGGTGTAAAAAAGTGGTCCAATTTCATTCTTCTGCATGTTGCTGTCCCAACCTCCCAACACCATTTGCCAAAGAGACTGTCTTTTTTCCATTGGATACTCTCTCCTGCTTTGTCAAAGATTAGTTGGCCATACCTCTGTGGGTCCATTTCTGGGTTCTCTATTCTATTCCATCGGTCTGTGTGTCTGTTCGTGTGCCAATAGCATACTGTCTTGGTGATTACAGCTTTGTAGTAGAGGCTAAAGTCCAGGATTGTGATGCCTCCCACTTTGGTTTTCTTTTTCAACATAACTTTGGCTATTCGGGGTCTTTTGTGGTTCCATACAAATTTTACGACTGTTTGTTCTAGCTCTGAGAAGAACGCTGGTGCAATTTGGATTGGGATTGCATTGAATGTGTAGATTGCTTTGATAGTATTGACATTTTAACGCTATTTGTGATTCCAATCCATGAACACGGAATGTTTTTCCATTTCTTTTTGTCTTCTTCAATTTCTTTCATTAAGTTTTCTATAGTTTTCAGCATATAGATCTTTTACATCGTTGCTTAGGTTTATTCCTAGGTATCTCATGGTTCTTGGTGCAATTGTAAATGGGATCGATTTCTTGATTGCTCTTTGTGCTGCTTCATTAATTGTGTATAGAAATGCAACTGACTTCTGTACATTGCTTTTGTATCCTTCAACTTTGCTGAATTCATGTATCGGTCCTAGCAGCTTTTTGGTGGAGTCTTTTGGGTTTTCCATGTAGAGTATCATGTCATCTGTGGAAAGTGAAAGTTTGACTTCTTCTTTGCCAAATTGGATGCGTTTTATTTCATTTTGTTGTCTGATTGCTGAGGCTAGGACTTTCCAACACTATGTTAAACAAGGGTGGTGACAGTGCACATCCCTGTCGTGTTCCTAATCTCAGGGAAAAGGTCTCAGTTTTTCCCGATTGAAGATGATATGAGCTGTGGGCTTTTCCTATATGGCTATTACGATATTAAGGTATGTTCCTTCTAGCGCGACTTTTGTTTTAGTAAGAAAGGATTCTATGTTTTGTCACATTTTTTTTTTTGCATCTATTGACAGGATCATATGGTTCTTATCTTCTCTTCTATTAAAGTGTTGTATCGCATTGATTGATTTGCAAATATGGAACCAGTCCTGCCGCCCAAGAATGAATCCCGCTTGATCATGTGAAAAATTCTTTTATTATGCTGTTGAATTCGATTTCCTAGTATCTTGTTGAGAATTTCTGCATCCATGTTCATCAGTGATATTGGGCTGTATTTCTCCTTTTTGATGGGGTCTCTATCTGGTTTGGGAATCAAGGTAATGCTGGTTTCATAGAATGAGCCCAGAAGCTTTCCTTCCATTTCTATTTTTGGAAGAGCTCGAGAAGGATAGGTATGAACTCTGCTTTAAATGTCTGGTAGGATTCCCCTGGGAAGCCATCTGGCCCAGGACTCTTATTTGTTGGGAGATTTTTGCTCATTCAATTTCTTCACTTGGTCTGTTATGGGTTATGGGTCTGTTCAAATTTTCTATTTCTTGCCATTTGAGTTTTGGGAGTGTGTAGGTGTGTAGGAATTTGTCCATTTCTTCCAGGTTGTCCAGTTTGTTGGCAAATAATTTTTCATAGGATTCTCTAATCATTGTTTGTATTTCTGTGGTGTTGGTTGTGATCTCTCTTCTATCATTCATGATTTTATCTATTTGGGTTCTCTCTCTTTTCCCAGACTTCAGAGAAGTCTGGCTGGGGTGTATCAATTTTGTTTATTTTTTCAAAAAGAAAAACCAGCTGTTACATTCATTGGTTTTTCTAATGGTCTTTTTTATTAATCTATATTGTTTATTTCTGCTCTAATCTTTATTATTTCTCTTCTGCAGGCTTTGGGGTTTCTTTGCTGTTCTGCTGCTAGTTCCTTTAGGTGTGTGGTTAGGTTTTGTATTTGGGATTTTTCTTGTTTCTTGAGCTAGGCCTGGATTGCAATGTATTTTCCTCTGAGGACTGTCTTTGCTGCACCCCAAAGGGTTTGGACTGTCGTGTTTTCATTTCATTTGCTTCCATATATGTTAAAATTTCTTCTTTAATTGCCTTTTGGCCCATTCATTCTTTAGTAAGATGTTCTTTAACCTTCATGCATTTGGAGGCTTTCCAAATTTTTCCTTGTGATTGGTTTCAAGTTTCATAGCATTATGATCTGGTATGCATGGTATGATCTCAATTCTTTTGTATTTATTGAGAGCTGTTTTGTGATCCAGTTTGTGATCTGTTTTGGAGAATGTTCCATGTGCACTCTAGAGGAATGTGGATTCTGTTTCTTTTCTTTTTTTTTTTATTTTAACGTTTATTTATTTTTGAGACAGAGAGAGACATGGCATGAACAGTGGAGGGTCAGAGAGAGAGGGAGACACAGAATCTGAAACAGGCTCCAGGCTCTGAGCTGTCAGCACAGAGCCCGATGCGGGGCTTGAACTCACGGACCACGAGATCATGACCTGAGCCGGAGTCGGACACTTAACCGACTGAGCCACCCAGGGGCTCCATGATTCTGTGTCTTTTAGATGAAAAGTTCTGAATGTATGTGTCAAGTTTTCGGTCTAATGTCTCATTCAAGGCCATTATTTCTTTATTGATTTTCTGCCTGGATGATCTGTCAGTTTCTGTGAGTGGAGTATTAAAGTTCTTAAAATTATTAAAGTTATTAAAGTCTTTCACGTTGGGGACATAAACATTTATAATTGTTAGCTCTTCTTGATGGATAGACCCTGTAATTATGATATAATGCCCTTCTTCATCTCTTGTTGCAGTCTTTAGTTTAAAATCCAGCTTATCTGATATAAGTATGGCTACTCCAGCTTTCTTTGACTTCCAGTAGCATGATAGATTGTTCTCTATGCCCTTACTTCCAATCTGAAGGTGTCCTCGGGTCTAAAATGAGTCTCTAGTAGACAACATATAGATGGATCTTATTTTTTATTTTTTTTATCCATTCTGATACCCTATGTCTTTTAATTGAAGTGTTTAGTACATTTACATTCTGAGTGATTATTGAAATATGGATTTAGTGTCATTGTGTTACCTGCAGGTTTCATGCTTGTGGTGATGTCTCTGGTCCTTGGTAGTCTTTGCAGCATTCCACACACCGAGTCCCCCTTAGGATCTCTTGCAAGCTGGTTTAGTGGTCATGAACTCCTTTAGTTTTTGCCTGTCTGGGAAAGCCTTTATCTCTCCTTCTATTCTGAATGACACCCTTGATGGATAAAGGATTCTTGGCTGCATACTTTTTTCCTATTCAGCACACTGACTGTTTCCTACCCCTTCCTTCTAGCCTGCCAAATTTCAGTGGACAGGTCTGCTAGTAGCCTTATGTGTCTACCCTTGTAGGTTGAGGCCTGTTTGTCCCTAGCTGTTTTTAGAATTCTCTCTTTATCTTGGTATTTTGCCAGTTTCACTATGTTATGCCATGGAGAAGGCCTATTCTTGTTCATCTGAAGGGAGTTCTTTGTGCCTCCTGACTTGGATGTCTGCTTCCTTCCCCAGATTAGGGAAGTTGTTAGCTATAATTTGATAAGAATTTCAAGTAACCTTTCTGCCCCTTTCTCTCTCTGCTTCTTCTTCTGAAACTCCTATGACACAGAAACTCCTATGATACTCTCTAATTCTCCCCTCGTGGTCTAGTATTTTGTTATCTCTTTTTTTCTCAGCTTTATCATTTTCCATAATTTTATCCTCTCTCTCACTTATTCTCCCCTCTGTCTTCTCCATCCTTGCTGTCACTGCAAGTAGTTTATTTTGCATCTCCTTTGCAGCATTTCTTAATTTGTCGTAACTGTCTCTTAGTGCCTTGATCTCTGTAGCAATACATTCTCTGATGTCTTCTGTGCTTTTTTCAAGCCCAGCTATTAATCTTGTAACTATTATTATACATTCTCGATCAAATATATTGTTCATATCTGTTCTGAGTAATTCTCTTGCTGTCATTTCTTCCTGTAATTTCTTTTGAGGAAAGTTCTTCTGTTCTGTCATTTTGGCTAGTTTTCTGTCCCTTATGTGTCTTAATAGCTTATTATGTGTCCTGCTGCTGTGAGCACTATTATATTAAAAGGGGTCATACACTTCCCAGGGCCTGGCTCTTCAGGAGGTGTTTTTGGAGTATGTTGCATGCTCTCTCTTTTTGTGACCCTGGTTGATTTATCTCCCTATTCATAGTGGTGATTTGGATCTTCCATCAAGTGTGCTTTGATTTGTTCATTGAAGTACCCTGGAAAAAAATTAAAAAGGGGGGGGAGGTGGCAGAAAAAGCCTTATCCCCTACCAAGAGAGAAATGACAGGGGTGGGGAAAGAGAGAAGAGGAAAAAACATATTGACCAGGCAGAGAATTAGAGGAACTATATGGCTTAATCCAGAGAGAGAGGAAAATAAAGAAGGAGATACAGAAGTGGTGCAAAACAATAGATCAAAAGTGTCTGCTTAAACAAACCACAATTAGAATAGAGAAGGGAAGAAACAAGAGGAAGAAAAGGAAATATATACATATATATATAAAGAATTGACCGAGAATCAAATCAGAAAATGCAAAACCATTGGACCAATATCTGATGGTGACTTGGAACAAGTGGCTGCACTGGTCTGGAGGAGGGGCCGTCTGGCTGGGTCAGGGTCAGTCTTGCTCCATTAGATACGCAGGTTACCAGGAGGGGCGTGGTTTGTGTAGGTTGGCCCCGCCTCCACTGTGGACCCTCTGTCCCATTCCCTGAAGCCCCACTTTGTTGGTGATGGGCAGAAAAATTGTGACACCCCCGTCTCTCCTCCCCTGACCGGGTGTCCCAGACCACTCTGTTCAGGCCGTCCTCACAGTGCCGCGTGAGCATGAATCAGGCGGTTTGTCCTGCTCCACAGTCTCCCATGCCTCCCAGGTGCTTGGTTGGGTTGCAAACCCCAGTGTCTTAAAGGATCCTGATCTGTGTGCCCCTGTTCCAGGGTAGTGTCACTCCACCCAGCAAGCTGACAAAGGGCCTCTGGCTGGTGGGCTGGTGAGTGGCTACATGTTTTTTCCCCGTAGCACTTAAGGGAGAGGACTGCTCTGTCCAACTGTACCTCTGAGCTCACTACAGATCCCAGAGCTGGTCCTTCTTCTCCCATAGGCACCCGTACAGGATGGCAGGCCCCAGTTCGGAGAAAGTCCTGCAACCCTGGATCATGTTAGAAATTGGTTCTCTCTCTCTCTCTCTCTCTCTCTCTTTTTTTCCATTCCCTGTTCCATGATTTTTCTCTTGTCCAAATACAATCCTACACTTCCACAGCCTTTCTTTCTCTTCCTTGTGTCTCTCCACAGAAGGGGATCCCTCCTCTCTGTGCCTACACCACCCATTTTATTTTTCCCAACTTGCAATCATGCACCTATGGACCGCCAAGGTGTTCCCGTGGGCCCCTGGAGATGTTTCTGTCACTCTGTAGCCTGGATGCCCAGAATTCCAAGTCTTCTGGCCTCTATACTGCTGTGTTTGAGGGATGAGGAAACTCCGGGTCCCCCTATTTTTCCACCATGTTGACTCCTCACCTCACGATCTATTTCCCCTTTGGCCGTCTTTTTCTTCCCTGCATCTTGTCAGACACATCAGGTCCTGTGCTTGTCCGAAGGGTGTTTTTGCTTGCATCACACCTTCCTTAAAATTTTTAAGTGAAACTACCATATGACATCTTAACCCCACTTCTGGGTATACATTCAAAAAAATTGAAAGCAGAGGCCCAAAGAGATATTTGCATAATCATGTTCAGAACAACCCTACTCACAATAACCAAGAGTTGGAAGCAACCCATAGAGTCATTGAGAGATGAATGGATAAAGAAATATGATACATTGACACCTTGAATGGTTAGAATAAAAAAGATAAGAAATAGCAAGTGTTGGTGAGGATGTAGAGGAAAAAAAAAAACCAAAACCTCATGTGAGATGGGTGGGAAGGTAAATTGGTGCAGCCACTGTGGGAAACTGGGTTTTTTATGGAGGTTCCTCAAAAAATTAAAAACAGAAATACCATACGATCCAGTAATCCTACTACTGGGTATTTACCCAAAGAAAACAAAAGCACTAATTTGAAAAGATACATGCGTTCCTACATTTATAGCAGCATCATTTACAAGAGCCAAGATACGGAAGCGACCCAAGTAGTAGCCATGGATAGATGAATGGATAAAGATATTAATCAGCCATAAGAAAGAATGAGGGCTTGCCATTTTCAACAACATGGATGGTCCTGGAGGGTATTATGCTAAGTGAAATGAGTCAGTCAGAGAAAGACAAATACCATCTGATTTCACCCATATGTGGGCCCTAAAAACCAAAACAAAGAAATAAATGAATAAAAAAACACTGTTCAAGAACTGGGTCCTCATGCGGCCAGGAGCGAGGATTTCGCCACGGATGAGGACAGGGAGGAAAGCGTCCACAAACTGAAAGAAAAGGTGAAGAAATGGAAGGGACATGGCTTTGGCTTCAAAGAAGGGTCTCGAGCACGGACGTGGGAGGATTATGACAGTGTGGAACAGGATGGCCATGAACCTGGACCACAGCACTCTATTGAAGGCTGAATTCTATTTGTCACTGGAGTCCAGGAGGAAGTCACCGGAGAAGACACCCATGACAAATTTGGAGAGTGTGCGGAAATAAAAAAACATCCACCTCAACGTGGACAGGCATACAGGATACCTGAAGGGGTATATTCTAATTGAGTAAGAAACATTCAAGGAGACCCAGGTTGCTATGGAGGAACTCAGTGGGCAGCATTTTATGGGACAGCATTTATGCGCCACCAGTGTGGACTGGTGTTTTGTTCAAGGTCCACCCAGGGGCAAGAGGAGAGGTGGCCAAAGACGCAGCAGGAGTCCAGACTAGAGGCAGCACTGACTGCAACTCTGTTGTCCAGATATTCTCTCCAGAGATTCTATTTGACCATGGAGGCTTGGAGAAATAAGGGTGGGGTAGAACTCACTGTGTTTATATTTCATCTCTCACTCTACGTGCTTGGAGTTTTTTGTTTGTTTTTGTTTTGTTTTGCTTTTGTTTTAGTTATAAATAAATGTTCCATTTTTGTTTCGTAAAAACAAAAGAAACAACAACCACAAAAAAACCCACTCTTAAACACAGAGAACAAATTGATGGTTGCCAGAGGGAAGATGGGTGGGGGAATGGGTAAAAGAGATAAAGGGATTAAGAGGCATAAACTTCTAGTTATAAAATAAAGAGTCATGAAGACAAAAAGTACACCATAGGGGATATAGTCAAGAATATTGTAATAATGTTATATGGTGACCACACTTAACCGTGGTTAAGCACCAAGTAATGTAGGAAATCGTTGAATCAATATGTGGTAGTCCTGAAATGAACATAACATTGTATGTTAATTACACTTCAATTAAAAGAAAGAAAAAAAGAAAGGACCTCAACATATGGTACATACATGCAATAGAATATTATTCAACCTTGCAAAGGAAGGGCGTTCTGGCACATAGTACAACACCGTATGGTAAATCTTAAGGATGTTATGTTAAGCGAAATAAGCCAGTCTCAAAAAAGACAAATAGTGTATTGGCTCACTTATATGAATTATCTAAAGTAGTACAGTTCACGGAAACAGCAAGTAGACCACTTGCTTACCAGTGGCTGGAGGTGGTGGTGGGGGTGGGGTGGGCAGTACTTTGTTTACTGGGTATGGAGTTGCAGATTTGCAAGATGAAACGATTCACAATGCAAATATAGTTAACAGACACTACCGAACCATACGCTTAAAAATGGTTAAGAAGGTAAATTTTTGGTGTTATTACCACAATAGAAAAAAAAAAAAAATTGCTGACCTGGTGTTCAGTAATGAGAAACAGGGGAACAGAGGTGACCTTATCCGAAAATCCTCAAGATGCAAGGACAGTGTTTTCAGTCCTGCCCAGAGAATTGGAGAATGGATTGTTGGAAGAATGCAGAGGGGTATTGGGAGGTGAGAAAGAAGTGAAGAGTGCAGCACTATCACCCCACTCACGTTCCCCTCATTTAACATTGACACATGGACCTGTATGCACCATTCACTAGCTTTTTTCAGATACGGAATTGTGAACAAAATGATTCCTGCCGGATTCAAACGGTTAAACCTATTGCCTTTTGAGAATGTTTTGAGACATTAAGAGCGTTAGGCATGGTTTCAGAGAACTGAGAGAAATAAATGCTAACCACTAAACAACTTATCGGTTGGCTGTGGGTTGTCATCGCTTTGCTTTGCTTTCTCGCTCATTCCTGTCCGGCTGCCCTGCTTAAGTAGCAATTTTGTTCTTGTTGTGTAAGTCTCAGGACTTCAGTGTTCCGTGAAAACAGGTACACTTGGTGCCTTCTTCTGTGTGCCTGTAGAGTTTGCATGCAAAGCACGTTTGCAATTTATTTGCAATATGGTAGTATCTATGTTTTGGCTGTTAGATTGAAATTTTCCCTTGAACCATGACTGTTTTGTAATGCCAGAGGATAACTACATGCGCACATACTGAAGGGATGAATGAATGCGTGATGCACTTGTTGTGATTGTCCTGTGCTGCGTATTTGCACTGGGGATTAGATGCATAACACTGCCCGTATTGGTTGCTAGGGCTGCAGTAAAAAGGTGCCACAGACCGGAAGGCTTAGTTCTGGCAGCTGGATGTCCAAGATCAAGATGTCAGCAGGGTTCATTTCTTCTAAGGCCGCTCTCCTTGGGTTGGAAATGGCTGTCTTTTCTCCATTTCTTCACGTGATCGCCTCTCTGCATCTACGTCCTAATCTCCTCTATTGACAACGACACCAGTCATATTGGAAACAGGCTCACCCTAAAAGCCTCATTTTAACTTAATTATTTCTTTAAAGACCATTTTTCCAAACAGTCACAACTGGGGCGCTAGGGCTAGGATTTGAATATATGAATATTTTGGCAGGGAGGGGAGTATAGTTCAGCTCATAAAATACCCTAATAAGTTTTACACTTTTAAATCAGGGTAATGGTTATATTTGACTGTAGATGGTTTGTGTGTGTGTGTGACTAAACTTGGAATTATTAATATAAGCTGATCATCCTGCAAAAATTAAAGATATCTAAACACCAACTGAACCTACCGATTAACCCAAGGCAAAATACAGACTCTTCCAAATTGTTCATGCACTGTCTATAGCTCGTTTCATAAGGAGTTACGCCAATGCTGAGAATGTTTTCAACATTATAATGAAAAAATGATACTGCACAGAAATGATTTCTGTTCGAGGTTCAGAAATTTCCACTGCGAACAAAATTAGGCCAGTTGCCTTGATGCACAGGAAATACTTACCACAAATATCTTCCTAGAAACATTTACACATTTTACCCTTCAAAAAAATGTTTATTTTTGAGAGAGTGAGAGTGCATGCGCAGAGGGGGGCAGAGAGAGACGGGGACAGAGGATGTGAAGCAGGCTCTGTGCTGATCCAGACAGACCAATGTGGGGCTCAAACTCAAGAGCTGTGAGATCATGACCTGAGCCAAAGTCAGACGCTTAACTGACTAGGGCCACTCAGGTGCCCTGAAACATTTACGTTGTTTTTTTTTATTTAGTTTTTTAATGTTTATTTAATTTTGAAAGAGAGAGAATGAGAGAGAGACAGAGCACGAGCAGGGGAGGAGGAGAGAGAGAGGGAGACACAGAATCTGAAGCAGCCTCCAGGCTCCAGTTGTTAGCACAGAGCCCGAAGTGGGGCTCGAACCAATAAACTGTGGGATCATGACCTGAGCCGAAGTCGGACGCTTAACTGACTGAGCCACCCAGGTGCTGCCCATTCACTTTATTTATGTATTTATGTATTTATGTATGTATGTATGTATGTATGTATGTATTTATTTATTTAAATATAATTGGTTGTCAGGTTAGCTAACATACAGTGTATACAGTGTGCTCTTGACTTTGGGAGTAGATTCCCATGATTCATCGCTTACATACAACACCCAGTGCTCATCCCAACAAGTGCCCTCCTCAATGCCCATCACCCATTTTTCCCCTCCCCTGCCCCTCCCCCCAAAAAAACGTCAGTTTGTTCTCTGTATTTAAGAGACTCTTATGGGTTTGCCTCCTTCTCTGTTTGAAACTATTTCTTCCCCTTCCCTTTCTCCATGGTCTTCTGTTAAGTTTCTGAGGTTCCGCATATGAGTGGGAACATATGATATTTGTCTTTCTCTGACTGACTTATTTCACTTAACATAATAGCCTCCAGTTCCATCCACATTGTTGCAAATGGCAGGATTTCATTCTTTCTCACTGCCGAATTATATCCCATTGTATATATATACCACAGCTTCATTATCCATTCATCAGTTGATGGACATTTGGGCTCTTTCCATGATTTGGCTGTTGTTGAAAGTGCTGCTGTAAACAATGGGGTACATGTGCCCCTATGCATCGGCACTCCTGTATTCCTTGGGTAAATTCCTAGCAGTGCTCTTGCTGGGTCATAGGGTAATTCTATTTTTGAATTTTTGAGGAACCTCTACCCTGTTTTCCAGAGTGGCTGCACCAGTTTACATTCCCACCAACAGTGCAAGAGGGTTTCCGTTTCTTCACATCCTTGCCAACATCTGTTGTTTCCTGAGTTGATAATTTCAGCCACTCTGACCAGTGTGAAGTGGTATCTCAATGGGGTTTTGGTTTGTATTTCCTTGATAATGAGTGATGCTGAGCATCTTTTCATGTGTCTGTTGGCCACCTGGATATTTTCTTTGGAAAATGTCTATTCATGTCTTCTGCCTATTTAGTCACTGGGTTATTTGTTTTTCAGGTGTTGAGTTTGGTAAGTTCTGTATATACTTTGGATGCTAACCCTTTATCTGATATTTCATTTGCAAATATCATCTTCCATTTCATTGGTTGCCTTTTAGTTTTGTTGATAGTTTCTTTTGCAATGCAGAAGCTTTTAATCTTGATGAGGTCCCAATAGCTCATTTTTGCTTTTCCTTCCCTTGCCTTTGGAGATGTGTCAAGTAAGACGTTGCTGTGGCTGAGGTCAAACAGGTTGTTGCCTGTTTTCTCCACTAGGGTTTTGATGGTTTCCTGTATCACAGTTAGGTCTTTCATCCATTTTGAGTTATTTTTGTGTGTGGTGTAAGAAAGTGGTCCAATTTCATTCTTCTGCATGTTGCTGTCCCAACCTCCCAACACCATTTGCCAAAGAGACTGTCTTTTTTCCATTGGATACTCTCTCCTGCTTTGTCAAAGATTAGTTGGCCATACCTCTGTGGGTCCATTTCTGGGTTCTCTATTCTATTCCATCGGTCTGTGTGTCTGTTCATGTGCCAATAGCATACTGTCTTGGTGATTACAGCTTTGTAGTAGAGGCTAAAGTCCAGGATTGTGATGCCTCCCACTTTGGTTTTCTTTTTCAACATAACTTTGGCTATTCGGGGTCTTTTGTGGTTCCATACAAATTTTACGACTGTTTGTTCTAGCTCTGAGAAGAACGCTGGTGCAACTTGGATTGGGATTGCATTGAATGTGTAGATTGCTTTGGTAGTATTGACATTTTAACGCTATTTGTGCTTCCAACTCATGAGCATGGAATGTTTTTCCATTTCTTTTTGTCTTCTTCAATTTCTTTCATTAAGTTTTCTATAGTTTTCAGCATATAGATCTTTTACATCGTTGCTTAGGTTTATTCCTAGGTATCTCATGGTTCTTGGTGCAATTGTAAATGGGATCGATTTCTTGATTGCTCTTTGTGCTGCTTCATTAATTGTGTATAGAAATGCAACTGACTTCTGTACATTGCTTTTGTATCCTTCAACTTTGCTGAATTCATGTATCGGTCCTAGCAGCTTTTTGGCGGAGTCTTTTGGGTTTTCCATGTAGAGTATCATGCCATCTGTGGAAAGTGAAAGTTTGACTTCTTCTTTGCCAAATTGGATGCGTTTTATTTCATTTTGTTGTCTGATTGCTGAAGCTAGGACTTTCCAACACTATGTTAAACAAGGGTGGTGACAGTGCACATCCCTGTCGTGTTCCTAATCTCAGGGAAAAGGTCTCAGTTTTTCCCGATTGAAGATGATATGAGCTGTGGGCTTTTCCTATATGGCTATTATGATGTTAAGGTATGTTCCTTCTATCGCGACTTTTCTTTTAGTAAGAAAGGATTCTATGTTTTGTCAAATGCTTTTTTTTGCATCTGTTGACAAGATCGTATGGTTCTTATCCTCTCTTCTATTAAAGTGTTGTATCGCATTGATTGATTTGCAAATATGGAACCAGTCCTGCAGCCCAAGAATGAATCCCGCTTGATCATGTGAAAAATTCTTTTATTAAGCTGTTGAATTCGATTTCCTAGTATCTTGTTGAGAATTTCTGCATCCATGTTCATCAGTGATATTGGGCTGTAATTCTCCTTTTTGATGGGGTCTCTATCTGGTTTAAGAATCAAGGTAATGCTGGTTTCATAGAATGAGCCCAGAAGCTTTCCTTCCACTTCTATTTTTGGAAGAGCTCGAGAAGGATAAGTATGACCTCTGCTTTAAATGTCTGGTAGGATTCCCCTGGGAAGCCATCTGGCCCGGGACTCTTATTTGTTGGGAGATTTTTGCTCCGTCATTCAATTTCTTCACTTGGTCTGTTATGGGTTATGGGTCTGTTCAAATTTTCTATTTCTTGCCATTTGAGTTTTGGGAGTGTGTAGGTGTGTAGGAATTTGTCCATTTCTTCCAGGTCGTCCAGTTTGTTGGCATATAATTTTTCATAGGATTCTCTAATCATTGTTTGTATTTCTGTGGTGTTGGTTGTGATCTCTCCTCTGTCATTCATGATTTTATCTATTTGGGTTCTCTCTCTTTTCCCAGACTTCATAGAAGTCTGGCTAGGGGTTTATCAATTTTTTTTTATTTTTTCAAAAAGAAAAACCAGCTGTTACATTCATTGGTTTTTCTAATGGTCTTTTTTATTAATCTATATTGTTTATTTCTGCTCTAATCTTTATTATTTCTCTTCTTCTGCAGGCTTTGGGGTTTCTTTGCTGTTCTGCTGCTAGTTCCTTTAGGTGTGTAGTTAGGTTTTGTATTTGGGATTTTTCTTGTTTCCTAAGCTAGGCCTGGACTGCAATGTATTTTCTTTTGATGACTGTCTTTGCTGCATCCCAGAGTTTGGACTGTCGTGTTTTCATTTCATTTGCTTCCATATATGTTAAATTTTCTTCTTTAATTGTCTGGTTGACTCATTCATTCTTTAGTAAGATGTTCCTTAGCCTCCATGCATTTGGAGGCCTTCCAAATTTTTCCTTGTGACTGGTTTCAAGTTTCATAGCATTATGATCTGGTATGCAGACTCCTTTATCCAGCAAGGCTGTTATTCAGAATAGAAGGAGAGATAAAGACTTTCCCAGACAAACAAAAACTAAAGGATAAGCCAGCCCTACAAGAGATTCTACAGGGGGCTCTGTGAGTGGAACACTGCAAAGACCACAAAGGACCAGAGACATCATCACATGCATGAAACCTACAGATAACACAAGAACATTAAATCCATAGCTTTCAATAATTACTCTGAATTTAAATGGACTACCAAATTCTCAGTCTTTTTTTTTTTTAATTTTTTTTAACGTTTATTTATTTTTGAGACAGAGAGAGACAGAGCATGAACAGGGGAGAGGCCGAGAGAGAGGGAGACACAGAATCTGAAACAGGCTCCAGGCTCTGAGCTGTCAGCACAGAGCCCGACGCGGGGCTCAAACTCACGGACCGTGAGGTCATGACCTGAGCTGAAGTCGGACGCTTAACCGACCAAGCCACCTAGGCGCCCCTCAAAGTCTTTTTTAAAAATATATATTTATTTTGAGAGAGAGAGAGAGAGAGAACAGGGAAGGGACAGAGGGAGAGCAAGAGAGAGAATCTCAAACAGGCTCCGTTCTGTCAGTGCAGAGCTGAATGCAGGTCTCGAACTCACCAACCATGAGATCATGACCTGAGCCAAAATCAAGATGGATGCTTAACTGCCTGAACCACCCAGGCACTCCACAAAGTCTTTCTTTTATAAAGTGATATGATCCCCTTGTCATGTGAATCCTTCTGCTGGTATTTGGTCCATATTCATGAAGCATTTACTATGTTATGCTTCATGTTATTTGCTTGGAGGGTTATATAAGTAAAATTTAAATATAAAATACAAATACACAATACAAAGTTAGCAACAGCAAATGTTAAGCACAATTTAGGTTTTCAAAAAAAAAAATAAAAGGGTTGGGTAAATTCGCAGCTGATGTTGGGTGGGTGGTTGTGGTATAGGAAATGGTGGTGAAAGTAAGAGAATTTATCTGAAGAAAAAAAGTCTTAAAACAAAAGAGCCTTGGGTTTTGAACACGATGCAATGTAAAAAATACATAAAACGGTTTTCTGTGTTATTTATTGATAAATATTTATGGTAAATGCATAAAAATATGCATGCAAGTTATCTGCACCAACCTCAGTTTAGATGGTAACTTTGGGAGAAAGAAAAGGAAAAACAAATGGCTTTAGTGGTATCTGTAAATTTTGTTCAAGTTTTTAACTTGATGCAAGTGAACTGTGTGCAAAAGTGTTGATTTCTTACATATGCGAGGCATTATTTTATTGAACCACTAATTTATTTAATTTTTTTACTATAAGTCCCAAGCAGGTATTGGCCGTATTTTTATTTTCAATATCATTAGTCATTTTGCTTACATGCATTTCATAATCAGAAATTTTTATTTTATACAAGCAGCAACTTCAATGGATGTTTTATCCCATTTATTTTTGTTGGTGTAACAGCTTACCCATAATTTCATCTCTTTATTTTGTGTGTGTGTTTGTGCATATGTGCTTTATGATTATTTTTTGCTATATGATCTATGTTTTCTTTGTTTTCCTAGGACATAGGTGCACATCTTTTGGAAATTTGAAAGTTTTATAATGTTATTAAGGTCTTTAGTGGTAATATTGCATCTATTTATTTTATTTATCTTGTTAAAAGTTTACGTTGCTTTTATTCTGAGGGAGCTGAGTATCTGCTCAATGCTTTAGAGCCATTTGTAGATCCTTCTGGTAAATGTTCTGTTTTGGTCATTTGACTATTTCTATATTGAATTACTAGAGGTTTCCTTAGTGAATATTTAAGGCTCTTAATATATTAAAGAAATGAACCCATTTAACCCAGATTGATATGTAACAGTTATTCTGTTTGTACTCAAACAGTTAAGGGACATGATAATGTGGGTATCCATTTTTTCCCCCATACCATTCGTTGAACAGAATATTGTTTCCCCATTGCATTTTCTTGGCTACCCCACTTTATTCAAGCTCTTCTAATTTATAACTTTTATATCAGGAATCAAGGAACGGGTCAAATCTTCCTGCCACCTGCTTTTTTATAGCCAGAAAACTGGAAACATTTTTTATTTTTACCTTTTTCACTGTTGAAAAAAAATTTAAAGAATGTTTCGTGGTATATGACTTTCATACTGAATTCACATTTAAATATCTGGAAATAAATAGCTTTTTATTGGAGTTTTTTTTTTTAATTGAGGTAAGATCAACATATAACATTGTGTAAGTTTAAAGCGTAAAACATGTTGATTTGATACATTTATATATTGCAATATGATTACCCTCATAGCATTTCCGACACATCATATGATTATTATTACTTTTATGTGGTGAGAAGTTTTAAGATTTAGTCTCTTAACAACTTTATATAATACAGCATTAACTATAAGTGCTATGCTGTGCCTTAGAGCTTCATAGCGAATTCATTTTCTAACTGCAGGTTTGAAACCCAATTTCCTGAAACCCAGCCCTTGATAACCACCATTCTATTCTCTGTTTCTACAAGTTTGATTTCTTTAGATTCCACATAGGGATGCTATCATATAGCATTTATCTTTTTGTGTGATTTGCCTTACTTATCGTAAGGTCCGTCCATGTTGTTGTAAATGGCAGGACTTCCTTCTTTCTCCTGGCCGACTAGTAAATTCCATCTTAAATACTTACCACATCTTCTTGATCCATTCATCCATTGATGGACATTTAGGTTATTTGCATAGCTTGGCTTTTGTGAATAAGGCTGCAATAAACATGGGCCTGCAGCTATCTTGTCTTTTTTCTCCCCACTTTTCTTGAGATATAATGGGTATATAACATTGTATTACTTTAGGTATCCAACATAATGAGTTCATAAGTGTATCTATTTTGAAATGATTACCATGATGGATCTAGTTAATGTATATCACCTCATGTGGTTGTAACTTTTGTCCTATGGTTAAATCTTTTACCTTAGCAACTGTCAAATGTATATTATTGTTAACTGTGGTCACCGTGCTGTGCATTATATATCCAGAACCTACTTATTTTGTAACTGTTAGTTTGTATCTTTTTGACCACCTTCCCTCATTTCTCTCAACCCACATTTCCTGCCTCTGGCAACCACCAGTATATTATCTGTTTCTATGAATTCAGTTTTTTTAGATTCTACATATAAGTAATATCATACGGTATTTGTCTTTCACTGTTTGACTTAACTCCTTTGCATACTGCCCTTAAGTTTCATTCATATTGTCGTCACAAATGGTGGGATTTCCGTATTTTTGTGGCTGAATAATATATTCCATTAGGTAGGTAGATAGATGGATAGATAGGTAGATAAATAGATAGATATAAAGATGGTTAGATAGGTAATAGTTGGATAGATAAATGATAGATAGATCTACCTGTCTATATAATATCATTTATAATATCTGTCTACCTCATATTTCTTTACCCATTCATCTGTTGATGGACAGTTAGTTTGTTTCTATACCATGTCTATTGTGAATAGTGCTACAGTGAACATTGGAGTGCAGATATCTCTTCAACATAATGATTTTGGGGTGCCTGGGTGGCTCAGTCAGTTGAGCTTCCGACTTCAGCTTAGGTCATGATCTCATGGTTCTTGGGTTCGGGCCCCTTATCAGGCTGTGTTGACCACTTGTTCAGAGCCTGGAGGCTGCTTCAGATTCTGTGTCTGCTTCTCTCTCTGTCCCTCCCTTGCTCATGCTCTGTCTCACTCTGTCTCTTAAAAATAAATAAATGTAAAAAAAAATTAAAAATTAAAGATAATGATTTCTTTTCCTTGGATATATAACCCAAAATGGGATTGCTGGATCATATGGTAGTTCTAGCTTTAATTGTTTGAGGAACCTCCATACTGTTTTCCATACTGGCTAAAACATTAGTTTACATTTCCAACAATAGGGCACAAGTGTTCCCATTTCTCCACATCCTCACTAAAACTTGTTATTTCTTGGCCTTTTGACGGTATCCATTCTAACAGGTCTGAGGTGATATCTTATTGTAGTTTTCATTTGCATTACTCTGATGATTAGTGACATTGAATATCTTTTCACTGACCTGTTGGCCATGTGTATGTCTTCTTTGGAAAAAAAAAAAAAATTCTATCCAGATCCTCTCCCCATTTTGTTTGCTTGTTTTCATTTTGTATCGAGTTGTATGAGTTTTTTTAAAAATAGATTTTGAATACTAACCCCTTATCAGCTAGATGGTTTGCAAATATTTTCTCTAGTTCTATAGGTTGCTTTTCATTTTGTTGATCATTACTTTTGCTCTATAGGAACTTTTGATAGCACCAAGCCCCATTCAGGGCTTGAACCTATGAACCATGAGATCATGATCCAAGCTGAAGTTGGATGCTCAACCGACTGAGCCACCCAGGTGCCCCTGTACAGGAACTTTTTAATTTGCTGTAGTCTTGCTTGTTGATTTCTCTTTGGTTGCTCGTGCTTTTGGTGTCATATCCAAAATACTATTTTGAAGACCAATGTAAAGGAGATTCTTCCCTATGTTTTCTTTTAGATGTTTTATAGTTAGGGGTCTTATGTTTAAGCCCTTTATCCATTTTTAGTTAACTGTTGAGAGGTACAAGTGTCTACCTAATTTTATTTCCTGCATGTGGGTATCCATTTTCTCCCCATACCATTCATTGAACAGAATATTTTTTCCCCACTGCATCTTCTTGGCTACCTTGTCAAATATTGGTAGACATTATTGGAGGGTTATTTCTGAGTCTCCATTCTGTTCCATTGGTCTATGTGTCCATATTACGCTGGTAGCACGTCATTTTGATTATTATTGCATTACAGTATACTTTTAAATAAGAAATGTGATACCTCCAGTTTTATTCTTTCTGAGGATTACTTTGACTATTTGGCTAGCCATACAAATTCTAGGATTCTTTTCTGTTTCTTTGGAAAATGCCCCTTGGAATTTTAACAGGGGTGGCATAGAATCTATAGGTGACTTTGGGTATTATGGACATTTTGACAATATCAGTTCTTCCAATCCATGAACACGCGATATCTTTCCATTTGTTTGTGGCTTCTTCAATTTGTTTCATTAAAGTCTTGTAGTTTTCATTGGACAGGTCTTTTACTTTTTGGTTAAATTTATTCCTAAGTACTTTATGTTTTCGATGTTATTATACATGGGATTGTTTTCCTGATTTCTTTTTCACACATTTCATGGTTGGTAGATAGAAATGCAACTAATTTCTTTATGTTAATTTTATATCCTACGACTTTACTGAATTTGTTGATCAGTTCCAACAGTTTTTTCGGTTGAGTCTTTAGGATTTTCTGTATATAATAAGATCATATGATCTGCAAATAGAGACAGTTTTGCTTTTCCCTTTCTGATGTGGATACTTTTTATTTCTTTATCTTACCTGATTGCTCTAGCCAGTACTTGTGGTACTATGTTGAGTGAGTGGTGAGAATGACACCCTTGTATTGTTTCTGATCTTAGAGGAAAAGCTTTTAACCTTTCACCATAGACTATGATGCTAGCTCTGGGATTGTTGCATATGGCCTTTATTATACTGAGATACCTTCTTTCTATGCCCAATTGTTGAGTCTTTTTATAGAATGATGTTGTATTGTGTCAAATGCTTTTTCTGCCTCTATTGAGATGATCATATAATTTTTAAAATTATTATATTAGTGTGGGGTATCACATTTATTGATTTACCTATGTTAGACCATTCTTGCATCTCAGGAATAAATCCCACTTTATCATGCCATGGGATCCTTTTCATGTGCTGTTGATCATGTTTTGCTAATATTTTGTTGAGAGCGTTTGTATCTATATTCATCAGGGATGTTGGTCAGTTTTCATCAGGGTAATGCTGGATTTGTGAAGAGAATTTGAGAGTAGTCTCTCCTGCCCAATTTTTAAAAAAAAGTTTGAGAAAGATTGGTATTAATTCTTCTTTAATTTTTTTTTAACCTTTATTTATTTTTGAGAGAGAGAGAGAGAGACAGAGTGTGAGCAGGGGAGGGACAGAGAGAGAAGGAGACACAGAATCGGAAGCAGGCTCCAGGCTCCGAGCTGTCAGCACAGAGCCCGACGCGGGGCTGGAACCCACGGACTGTGAGATCATGACCTGAGCTGAAGTCAGACGCGCAACCGACTGAGCCACTCAGGCACCCCGGTATTAACTCTTCTTTAAATGTTTGGTAGAATTCACCAGTGCGATCATCTGGTCCTCGGCTTTCCTGTGTTGGGAAGCTTTTGATTCCTGATATCATCTCTTTACTTGCTATTGGTCTGTTCAGACATTCAATTTTTTTGTGCTTCATTTCTGGTAGAAAGGAATTTATCCATTTCTTCTTTGTTACCCAGCTTGCCAGCATATAATTGTTCATAGTAGTCTTTTAGGATTCTTGTATTTCTGTGCTATCAGAAGCTGAAGTGAATCTCGTACAGCATATTGTTGGGTCGTCTTTTTTTTTTTTTTTTCCATCTAGCCACTCTGTATCTTTTAATTGGAGAATGAAATCCATTTATTTTTAGAGTAAATATTGATATGTTAGCACTTCATAATGCCATCTTATTAACTGCTTTCTATTTTGTAGATCCAAAATATCTTGTTCTTCTTTTTTCTCACCTGCTGCCTACCTTGGTGAAATGGTGATTTTCTATGGCAGCGTGCTCTGATTTCCTTCTCTTTGTTTTTTGTGAATCTACTATAGTTTTTTGTTTTTTTTTTGCTTTGTAGTTACTATGAGACTTAAATAAAAGGTCTTACAGATATAATAGTCCATCTTATGCTGATAGCAACTTAACTTAGATTGCATACAGAAACTCTACCCTTTTAGCTCTCTTTTTATGTTTTTAATGTCAAAATTTGCCTCTTTTTACATTTTGTATTTAAGTAATTACAGTAGCTCTAATTGATTTTAATACTCTTTTGCCTTGACTTTTGTAATGTAGTTAAGTGATTAACACACTGTCATGTTACAGAATTGAAGTTTTCTGAATCTGATTACACATTTACCTTTACCAGTGAGTTGTATAACTTAGTATATTTTCATGGTACTAATTAGCATCTTTTCATTTTCAGTTTGAAGAACTCCTTTCAGCATTTCTTATGAGGTAGTTTTAATGGTGATGAACTGCCTTAGTTTTTGTTTGCCTGAGAAAATCTCGATTTCTCCATTTCTAAAGGACAGTTTAGCCAGCTTGTGTATTCTTGGTTGGCAACTTTTTTTTTTCAGCACTTTGTTTGTTTTTTTAACTGTTTATTTATTGAGAGAGAGAGAGAGAGCACAGGCAGGGGAGGGGCAGAGAGAGAGCGAGAGAGAGAATCCCAAGCCCACTGCATGCTCACCATGGAGCCCGACACGGGGCTCAATCTCACGAACCATGGGGATCATGACCTGAGCCAAAATCAAGAGTCCGGGGCTTAAGGGAATGAGCCACCCAGGCGCTCCTAGTTTGGCATAATTCTTAAATTTGTATATCTTCTCTTCACCTTATAACAAACAGAGCAAGCTGGCTTTGGTAACCTTTCTTTTCTTTTCCTGAAGGTGGTGCTACAGCTGAAGCTTGTGTTTCCTCCCTTGCGTCAAACTCTGGCTTGTTTTCTGCACATCCTCTCTTTGTCTATTTCGCTGCCTCTTGCTTCCACCCTGGAAAGTGCACACAGAATGCCAGTCACGGAGTGGGAGCAAGTGTGAGTTTAGTACTTAGGGCCAGCTCGGGGAATCCCCAGGTGAGGTTTTCCTAGCTCTTGGCCAGACTTCCTGCTGGAGCCTCGAAGGCAATTGGCAAGACCAGTGTCACTTTAAGATCAGTGTCTCTGATATTCTCATCTCCCTCTCTCCCAATCCCCCTTCTCGGACTCACAGAATTCGTACGCTTATGCTCTGGGTTGTGTGGGAGAGAAGGCCTTCTCTAGCAGTGTCCTGCACAAATTGGGTAAGCCAGGCGCTCACTTGGTCTCCCTTTTTTTCTCATGGGAGGAATACCAGCTTTCTTTTTTTTCTCTAAAGTGTGCCACCTTCTGGGAGGAATAATGCTTGCAAAGTTCCTCCCACCCACTCCAAGGCATCCAAACTCTTCTGGGTTGTTTTTTGTTTTTTCGCGCTGGAACTTTTCCTCCGTAAACCTGAACTTTCCTGAAGGCCCTCTTGTCTGTAAATATCTGCCCGAGTCTGTGTTTTCCAGGCACCACGACCAAAAGGGATTGGATCTGGTTCACAGGATCCTGCTGGTTCCACTGGGGTCTATCTGCCTATTATCCAGTTCACAGGTGAGTAAGGCTTCTCCTAAATCCCTTGGCATATGGTGCTAGATAACGCAGGCTCCCACGGAAGCACTTTCGTTCCTGGATAGATGCCCAATTTCAGATGTTGAGAGAGGGCAAATGAGGAATGTCTTACGCTGCTATGATGTTGCTCCGTAACTTTTATGATTTAAATTGATTTTCTTAATTTCATATTTGTTGGCTGACCAAACGTCTATCACACGAATTTCTACCTTTGCCAGAAGAAGAATTTAGCCACATTTACAATATATATTATCTATCTATCTATCTATATATTTAGGTCACGATAATTTCAATTGTAGCTCAGCCTTAGTACTTACTTCATCATACATAGTGTTGATATTAGTTATACAGCACCCACTTTAAACTTCATATTAAATACAGTCATTAACCCCAGTGAACAATTTGCACTTCTAGTCATTTCATACGACGTCTTTATCCTTTCTGAGATCCTTAGTTTTAATCATCCGTTAGTTGGCTGGGCTTATTCATCAAGTTGTTTATTTTTCGAACGATATATGCTATATTTATCATATTCAATAAGTTCTTAATGTTAAGTTTTGGTTTTAATTTGCATGACAACTCGATGGATATAAGAACTTGCCTCTTTCGCTGTTTTTCTCAGACAGTGTAGACATTATTCTTCTATTTCCCGCCATCGATGGGCCTGTGGCAAAGTCCAGGGTGGGGTTCACATTCTGCATTGTAAGCAACAGACTTCTTCTTTGTACCGAAAAATAAGAAACTTTACCCAGACTGCTTTATTTATTTATTCAATGCTCAGATTTAGTTGTCTTCTTATTTCAATGAAGTTTTCTTCTACTAATGCTTAGCTGTTTTCCATTGTGGGCTAGTCTTCAGGAACACCGATTCTATGCATGTCAGAACTGCTCACTCTTTCTTAACAACCATTTTCTCATTGCTTTGATTTGGTTCACAGAGTCACTTTGACATCATGATATCTCTAACGTAGTTTTGAGATATCAGAAGGCATTCTTATCTTTCTGATAAAAATATCAGAGGTATTTTTCACCTCCCTTTTCTGTGCTGACTGCCTCCAGCTCATGTTTCGTCTCTCTGTTATGTCTTTACCCTTTCCATTTTACCTGTTAGAGGAGTTCTTTTTCCAGTCTGAATCATCCATAATTTCTTCAAGTATGAAAAAGTATTTCTATGCAATTACCTAATTTCTCCCGAAACATGGATTCTCATACAAAGTGTTCACCTGCTTTTCTATGCTAATTTTAGTGGGGACAACAATAAAACAACGTGGAGAGGGTGTCTATGCATGGATCCCCTGGAACTTCTTTCTGGACATTGTTCATGTTGTATGGGGCAGCTTTTCAAGCCAGTCATTTGTTCAAAGATAGTTTTGGAAGGGATGGGTATAATAATATAGATGATCCGGAAATTTCCAATTTTATACCAGGGATGGTATGAAACCATCAAAAGATTTTAGCAAAGAGGGAAATCATATAGACACACATTAAGAACAACGCAAGCAGGGGCGCCTGGGTGGCGCAGTCGGTTAAGCGTCCGACTTCAGCCAGGTCACGATCTCGCACTCCGTGAGTTCGAGCCCCGCGTCAGGCTCTGGGCTGATGGCTCAGAGCCTGTTTCTGATTCTGTGTCTCCCTCTCTCTCTGCCCCTCCCCCGTTCGTGCTCTGTCTCTCTCTGTCCCAAAAATAAATAAACGTTGAAAAAAAAATTTAAGAACAATGCAAGCAGAATTTGTGTGGAATAGAGAAGGAAAAAACATATAAATAAATATGATACCATTTTGAAACAACTGATAGGGGAAAAAAATCCATTGTTTATCTCTAAATACCTATGGAGAGCTCTTAAAATCAACTCATTTTCCAAACTTTTCAACCACCCCCCACCATTTTCTGATGGTATTCAAATGGTCTTCACCTCCAGAACCCTGAGTGAATTCTTTTATTTTATTCCAACTAGTTATTTCATTGAGATATAGTGGACATACCCAAGTGATTTCTTTAACACTTAATATCTCATTTATGAGAAAAGTATTTTAAGTATTAATAATAATACTATTCGAATTTGGAAACTTTGGCAGTCCATAACCTACATTTAATCCTCTCCTAACCCACTTCACATTTTCTATTTCTTGACTCATCTTTGATGGGTTTTTTGGTTTCGTTGTTGTTTAACAAATCACCTCCAAAATTTAGCCTCTTAAAACAACAAACATTGATTATATTGCAGTCTTTCTAGATCAAGAATCTGAATGTCCCTCAGTGAGATGCTCTGCCTGAGAGTTTCCCAAGATGTTGGACAGGGAGACAGGCATGTCAGGGTTCAACTGGAGGACGTTCTGTTTCCAACCTCATTCACATGGCGGCTAGCTGGCTTCCGATCTTCAATGCCTTTTGGCTGTAGATATCAGTTGTTTGACATGTGGATCTCTCCATAGGGTCCTAAGGAATAAAGAGGAAGAAAGTTTATGGGACACAGAATTCAGTTTTTTGTAGCCTAATGTCAAAAGTGACATTCCATCATTTTGTTGTATTCTATGCATTAGAAGTTAGTTACCAGGTCCAGCCCGTGCTCCTGCGTGCAAAATACATTCATCCTCCCAAAAGCCCCAAACATCTAATCCCACTAAAATATCAGCTCCTAGTGTGGAATCTTACCAGATAAATCAGGTTCATAGGTGGATGCTTCTTTGGACATCGTTCTTTAAGTACAGTTTCTCTAGGTATACAGATCTGAGAAATTAAGGAGACAAGCTTCCCATAACAAAATGTACACTGTCATACGATGAGGAGAAATGGATTTTTGTCCATACTGTTTATCTTTGGGTCTTTAAGGTCTCAAAAATTTTAAGATCCTCGACCTCTTGCCAATTGTTTTCTAGAAAGGTTGTGTCAATTAAATTCCATGCTGATTAAGCATAACAGTGCCACTTCTCATTCTTAACATCCCCAAGAACTTTCCTTTCATTTCTCTAATATTTGCCAGTTTAATAGGTGAAAATGGTACTCACTTATTTGGTACTTTATTCTAGTCATTTTGTTGTCATAGGGATCATTCATTCATACTTCTAGCTTGAATGTACCTTAGTAGAGTGTAAAGGATTAAACCTAGTTGTAGTTCGGACCCACAGAACTGTGCCTGACTTAGGTTTCACTTAGTAGTTGCAACATACTAGGTCTTTCAACTGTCAGTTTGTATAAACCCTAGAATCACATTGCGAGGATTCACGCCCTCCCTTTCCTGTTTACTTATTTTGTTGCCTTGGACAAGATATAGTAATCTTTTCAGACCTATTTCTTAGTACCATGAGGAGATTTCTTAGTACAACCAGTACAATCGGGAGATAAGGATGCTTTGTGGAGACTGAGACCACATGTGTAATGGGTTTAAGAAAGTTTCTGGGGGGCGCCTGGGGGGCTCGGTCGGTTGAGCGTCCGACTTCGGCTCAGGTCATGATCTCAGTTCGTGGGTTCGAGCCCCGCGTCGGGCTCTGTGCTGACAGCTCGGAGCCTGGAGCCTGCTTCGGATTCTGTGTCTCCCTCTCTCTCTGCCCCTTCCCCGCTCATGCTCTGTCTCTCTCTGTCTCTCAAAAATGAATAAACGTTAAAAAAAAATTAAAAAAAAAAAAGAAAGTTTCTGGCTGGTGGTAGGCTCACTCCTCTGTTGGCCTAATATATGTTGCCTATGCTAAGTTACAGTCTCTACAAAAATAAACACACACACACACACACACAAGTTATCCATAAAAGTATATATAACATCCTTTGATCATTCAAAAAAAGTCATGGAAAATGGTGTTATTGTTATCTTTTAAGTAATTTGTGAAGTAGGGAGGAAAGTCATTGTGTATATCGGATTTTTAATCTGCAAAGGCTCCTTTGCAGTTTTGCACAGGAAGCACTAAACTTTATCACAGGGTATAGCCCTGATCTGCACAGTCAACAACACAGTTATTGGTGCATCAAATTAAATAATGTGGATTTAGGCACTTGGCAGGTAGCTTTAACTTTCTTACTTCGGTATACAACTATGTAAAACTCAGGTACAAGGAGGGATGTAGATTACTTACCTAACAAAGATTTCAGAGTCTGTTTCAGACTTCGTTAAAGCCCAAGAAGTTTTTCTCTTTAAAACTACACTTCTTTCTGAGCCTGGCAATGGGGAAAGAGGGAAAGAGCAACTGAATGGTTTTGAAGGTGACGGAGACAGACGTGGGAAGCGACTTTCTCACTGGGTGAGGAGTCTATAAGGAAAGTGAGTTAAGGGAGGAGGGATGGTTGGCGGTTATGGGTGCTCCCCCCCTGCCTCTGGGCTATCTGGGACGCGCATAAAGGGAAATTTACTTCAAGAGTATGTGGAAGGAATTAGAGGTTTATGGAATGGCATTTGTGGTGTTAAGAACAAAACAACAGGTCCAAAATGGAGTCACTTGTGTTAAGCTCCACATTACCGAAAAGACTTAATTATAATTTCAGCTTTCCCAGAAATGGCATCTTAAGCCAGGCAATCAGAAATCGCCTGATCAGTGCTAGCGAGGTTATTTGCCCGATAGACCCCTGCGATCCCCTAAAGGAAGGTAACTTTGTGAAGATCGACCTAACTTTTTTTCCTAACACAACTTGCTCGATGCTACTCCCTTCTTTTATCTTGTAGAGTCTTTCATTTTGTAAAACTCTTCAAAGCTTCCTTCCGTCTGCTAGACCGGATGCTGCTGACTCGAATCCATTTTTGTTCAAATAAACCCTCAGCATTTTAAATATGTTTCAGTTTACCTTTCAACAATGGGGTGATATCTCCAGGGAGCCGGTCACAGGAGGAGGTCGGAGTTTTAGAGGTCAGGGTATGTCCACTTAAAAACCTACGGCCACATAGTAACAGATGAAAATAAGTTCCCATATGCCAACTTTCCCCTCCCTTCCCATTTTCCCCTCTTACTGATATCTTGCATTAGCGTGGTGCATTTGTTGCCAAAAAAAATCCATACTTTCCATTAAGGCTGTCTCTATTTATATATTCTCTGTGTTTTGACAAATCTATAAGAACATGTCCAGCATTACAGTATCAGACAGAATAGTTTCACTGCCCTGAAAATCCCGTGGGCTCTGCCTCTTTATCCCTCCCTTCTCTTACCCCTCAGCCTTGTGAATTACAGATCTTTTCACTGTCTCCATAGTTCTGCCTTTTCCAGGATGCCAAATTGTTGGGGTTTTCTAGTATGTAGCCTTGTCAGATCGTCTTCTTTCACTTAGCAACATGCATTACAGTTTCTTTTAGGTCTTTTCTTGACCTAAGGACTGCCCCCCCCCCACACTCCTTACTTAAGTCCCTAGATAATATGCCATTGTTTGGATGTTCCACACTGCTTATCCATCCATCTATTGACAGACATGGCGGCTGTGGGACAGACAGACAAACAAGCTGCTACAAACAAGCTTGGGCAGGGGCGCCTGGGTGGCTCAGTCGGTTAAGCGTCCGACTTCAGCCAGGTCACGATCTCGCGGTCCGTGAGTTTGAGCCCCGCGTCCGGCTCTGGGCTGATGGCTCAGAGCCTGGAGCCTGCTTCCGATTCTGTGTCTCCCTCTCTCTCTGCCCCTCCCCCATTCATGCTCTGTCTCTCTCTGTCTCAAAAATAAATTAAAAAAAAAAAAAAAGATTTCAAACAAGCTTGGACAGGTATTTTGTGGACATCCGTTTTCAACTCCATTTTCAACTCATTTGTGAAATGCCCAGAGAATGAAACTCATTTGTGAAATGCCGAGGTCTGGATCCTAAGATAAGCATATTTAGTTTCTTAAGAAACTGCTGCCTTTCACAGTCGAGTGCTTTGTTATTATCATCACCTGCTGAAACTTCTAAAATGTATCAGAAATTAAAACAGTCCACGGAGGGGAAAAATGTTGAAACTAAGACCGATTTCCTCAGTTACTGTCTTGTTTTAATAGAAACACGTGTCATTGCTGCTCCAACTGGACAAATCTCACTGTGGACCATCGTCGGCTTTGAAATCTAATCCCCCGCCCAAGAAAATCCAAGAGAGGGTGATGGGGACAGACTCAACCCAAAGAGGCAGAGCCCTGTCGCCATCTTTGCTAGGCCAGGCCACGCCCACGATGTCGAGTCCGGAGCAGACTTTTCCCCTGCAGTGAGTGGCGCAGCAGGGCATGGCAGGGGCCCTGGGAGGAGCTCCGTCCCCACTCAGGACAAGGGTAAAGGCGTCCCCAAAGTTGTCCACCAGGACCCCAAACAGCAGGTCGAGCGGCCCAGCTGAGTGTGGCAAGGAGCCAGTGAACCACTTTGGCTTCCTGTTTACAGGCTTGCGCGGCTCCGTTCTTCCTCTTTGTCTATTTCAAAACTCGTGGCAGCGAATAGAAACACAAGGAGGTGAAACTGAGAGTAAGAACCAGACCAGGTGGCGGTCAGGCCCTGTTCGTGGTTTGGGCGGCTGCCGGCGCCACCTGGCACGGCCCTCGACAGGCCTGTGCGGCCTAGAAGCTGGGGCGCGGAGCGCAGGGCTTCTGCAGACGCCAAGGCAAGGCCTGCCGAGGTGGGCAGCCCTAAGACTCCTCCGTCCCCACTTTTCCTCTTTCTCCGGAGTTCCCAGAGAGTGAAGGAGGAACCAGCATCGGCAGCCAAAAAAGGCGGAAGAAGAAAAGGCCACCCGGGTTTCGCCCAGGGTGTGACCTCCGAGGGCCTTCCTAGTCTGCTGAACATGCCCTGGCCAGGCCACTTGAAAAAATACGACCTAAGACCCCCACCCCAGACGTCCTGAGCCCCTGACCTATTCTGTTCATCAGAGTTTGCAGAACTTAGGGGCGGGGGGGGGGGGGGGGGCGAGTAATGGAGTCCCTGGGACAGACCCCATGGGCTGAAGCTTAAGGACTTTTGGAAAGGCCGCAGGGGGAAACAAGTGTTTAGTGTTCCAGTTCAGGGTCCCTGCCCTTCCTATTTCTCAATATCGTCCTCCCCCCCCACTCGTCCCCAACTCCTTGGCCTTCCTGGGTGGAAAATCTGTGAAAGCTGCTCCTCTCAAGAAGCGTTGGTATTTTAAGTGGAAGGTAGAGATCCACTTGGAACTGGTCCCTGTCTCCTTTTCCACGAACACAAACACCCTAACTTTTGGGGGGAGACTTGTTTTTAAAGTGGGTCTTGGGGCGCCTGGGTGGCTCAGTCGGTTAAGCGTCCGACTTCGGCTCCGGTCACGATCTCACGGTCAGTGAGTTCGAGCCCCGCGTCGGGCTCTGTGCTGACAGCTCAGAGCCTGGAGCCTGTTTCAGATTCTGTGTCTCCCTCTCTCTGACCCTCCCCCGTTCATGCTCTGTCTCTCTCTGTCTCAAAAATAAATAGACATTAAAAAAAAATAAAAAAATAAAGTGGGTCTGGGTGTCCTCAAGCCCCTCGTGGCAGAGCAGGGGTGTGTTAAAAAAAAAAAAAAAAAAAAGGTTCCTTTATCAGGCAGCTTATCTGTGCCACTGTTTTCCTAACGTATTGCTCTTGGCTTTGCCATGGTTTTCAGGGTACCAGATAATCATGACCTTTTGAGATATCCTTCTCTTGACTAGACACCACCCACCTTGCCTGGCTCATTCTGGAAAATCTGTCCAGACCTCTCCTGCAGATGTCAAAGGTGCTTGCCCTCCTCCTCCCCCCCCCCCCTTTCAGAGTATGCAAAACTTTCCTTTCTCAAGCCACAACAGTAAACATTCTACAAATATTTGGTGATTGGATAAGAAATGACCAGTTGCAACTTGCTTTTAAATCCTTTTTAGCGACTCTGTGCCTTTTGATTGGAGAATTAATTACTGATAAGTAAGGGCTTGCTAACACCATCCTGCTGTTTTCTGACTGTTTTTGGAGTTCTGTGTTCCTTTCTTTGTCTTTCGTTGGCTTTCTTTGTAGGTGCTTGATTTTCTCTAGGGGTATGCAGTGGATTTGGTCTGTTTATGCTTGATGAATTTACCATGGGTTTGGGTCTGTGGTTACCATGAGGGTTACATAACATGTGTTGCAGATAAAACAGAGCGTTTTATGCTGAAAACTTGGCTCGCTCACAAAAACTTTACCCTTTTACTTACCCCTCAATGATTTGTGTTCTCAGTGTCATAATTTATTTCTTTTTATGATGTGGGTCCATGAAAACAGTCTCATAACTATAGTTATTTCTTAACAGTTTTGCCCATTAAGCCTTTATGCTAAAGCCATGGTTACATAGCACCATACTCCAGTATTTGAATATTCTGCACTTGACTATGTATATTTACTGTATATGTCTTTACCAGGATGTTTTACAATTTCATGTTTTCTTGTTACTAATTAGCATCCTTTTGTTTCATCCCGAGGAACTCTTTTTTCAGCATTTCTTGTGAGGTAGGTCCAGTGGTGATGAATACCCCCAGTTTATGATGGTTTGGGAAAGTCTTTATCTCTCCTTCATTCCTGAAAGACAAATTTGCCCTGTAAAGTAATTTTGGTTTGCAGTTTTTTTCTTTTGCACTTTAAATATGTCATCGCAGTCTCTCCTGGCTCGCAAGGTGTTTGCTGAGAAATCTAATAACGTTACGGGGGTTACTTTATTTGTGAAAAACTCATTTTCTCTTGCTCCTTTAAAGATTCTCTCTTTGTGATTTTATGCCGTTTTGTTATTTTGTGGTTTGGAGAAGATTGTTTTAGGTTGAAAGTGTGGGGTGACTTAATAGCTTCGTGAACTTGGATATCTAAATTCCTCCCCATATTTGGGAAGTTCTCAGATGTTCTTTCTTTAAACAAACTTTCTGGGGTGCCTGGGTGGCTCAGTCGGTTAAGCGTCCGACTTCGGCTCAGGTCATGATCTCACGGTCCGTGAGTTCGAGCCCCGTGTCGGGCTCTGTGCTGACAGCCCAGAGCCTGGAGCTTGTTTCAGATTCTGTGTCTCCCTCTCTCTCTGACCTTCCCCTGTTCATGCGCTGTCTCTCTCTGTCTCAAAAATAAATAAACATTAAAAAAAATTTAAAAAAATAAAAATTAAAAAAAAATAAACAAACTTTCTGTTCCTTTTGCCCACTCTTCTCCTTTGGAGGGTCCGGCAATGCACAGATTATTTCTTTGCATGATATCCTATAATTCATGTAGGCTTTCTTCACTCTTTTTTTCATTTTGCTTCTCTGGCCATATGATTTTAATAGACCTGTATTGTCTTCACTACTCCTGCTTGTTGCAGTCTCCTGTTGAAGCTCTCTTTGAGTTCTTTAGTGCAGGCATTGTAGTCTTGGACTCTAGGATTTCTGCTTGACTTATTATAATGTTTTCTGTTCCTTTGTTGAACATCTCGTTTTGTCTATGCATTGTTTTTTGAATTTTCTTTCGTTGTCTATCTGTGTTTTCTTAGAGTTCACTGGATTTCTTTAGGAGGATTCTTCTGAATTCCTCGTCAGACAGTCCATAGATCTCCATTTCTTTAGGGTCCATCATTGAAATTTTATCAGTTTCCTTTGGAGATGGTGTCATGTTTCCTTGCTTATTCATGATTACTGTGGCCTTGTATTGGTGTCTGTACATTTGAGGATATAGGCACCTCTCCAGTCTTCACAAACTAGTGTTGGAAGGCCAGCCTTTCACTACTCAGCTTGTCCAGAGATTCGGGTGGGCAGTCTAGTGTTATCCAGGGGTGGGCTTGCTATTGGAGTCCTTGGGTGACCTGATGCTGAAAATGGTTGTATGTCTGGACCAGCTGTATTCACCCTGATGTTGAGCCCTAGTGGGACCTTGGGTTCATAGGTGTTGCTCCCATGGAGCTAGGGTTTGTGGGTATTGATTGGGAGCCTGAGTTCATAGGAGTCACCCAGAGCCATGGGAGCCAGCTGGAGCTACCTGGGGCCATAGGAGCCTGGTAGGTGATGGAGTGGATCAGGGGCCCGAACTCATGAGAACAGTGAAAGATACCTGGAGTTATGGGGGCTCCCTGTGGCCACTGAGCCACTAGGGGCTACTGGAGCTAGCTGGCATAAAGGTGGGCCAGGAGCCTCATTTCCCAGGGGCCCTCTGTGAGGCCGGGGCCAGTGAAGCTGCCTAGAGCGTGTGGCCTGCCTGGGGTCACTGGAACTGGAAGGTTCCAGAGTGAACCAGGGTCTGTTCTCATGGGAGCATTGTAGAACCTGGTGCCATGGGAGCTGCCTAGGGCCACGGGTGCTTCCCTGCCTGAGTCAAGGATTCCGCGTGGGGCTGCTGGAGCCACACGGGGATGCTGGGGCTGCCAGATTCCCGGATGCAATGAGGGGCCTGGATTCTTGGGAGCCTGCAGGGAACCCTGCCTTGGCAGCTGTCTGGAGCCGTGGATGGTGTCTGGGACCTCTGGATCAGGCAGGCGCTGGATGAGCTGGTTTCATGACTCGTGGGAGCCTGCAGGGGAGTCACAGGAGTGGCTTTGGGGCCACTGGAGACAGCAGGTGCCTGGATGAAATGACGCCTGGGTTTCCGGGACCCTGCCCGGATCCTGGTCACTGGAGCTGGCTGGCACTGGTGGGGAGGAGGCCCTAGGTTAGTGGGAACCTGCAGGGAGCCACTTAGACCTTCTGTGACTCAAGCTGCCATGGTTCAGTTTGAAACCCTGGAAGAACTGGTAAAAAATGGTTTTGGATCATGCTGTTTGTTGAATACTTCGCCCTCTGAGAGGGGTAGACTGCATAGGATTAAAGCTGAAGGATAAGGAAGAACCCTATCCCAGCAGACTTGGGGGCCTGGGTGCATATTAGTACCTAACATTTATTGTGTTCTCTTCCTGGAACCCTGTGAGATATTTTAGATCAACTCTTTCATGTAATCTGCATAATTAGCCTACAAGACTAGCTCTGTCGCTCCCACTGTATGAAGAAGTATGGTGATCCTATAGTTTGTCATCTAAATATCATCTTAATCATCTTCATTTAAGAAGTGAAAATGACCAGAGGGTTCTGTAGCACAACAGGCATAAACTGGGACTTCCCTGAGCTGGGATTTTTGGTCAGTTTCACAAAAGTAAGCTGGAATCAGAGACATTGAATGAGTTAAGCTCGAAATTGGGAAGTCAAACCCCAAAGTCCGTGCTTCTCCTTATTACCATGCTACCACCCAGAAAGAGAGAAGGCTGTAGAGAAGAGAGAACCAAGAGCAATGTGACAGAAAGATAACACACGTACTTACTTCCTGTAAGTAGAATTTCCTTTTAGAATAGAATTTCCTGTAAAGATAAAAAACCCTTCTGACCTTCAGATAGGCCTTAGCAGAGAATCATCCCATCACACTTGGAAATGTACAGACAACACTGAATATAGTGTCTGGTATATTTTGAGCTTTCTTTTCTTTCTACTGGGATTATGTATGGCTCACGCGCGGGCATTGTATTTATGGGAAAAATTTAACCTCATGGAACACGTATTGCACAATGGGATAAGATATATAAATTCTTTTTGTGCTCTTCCATTTATTAAATTATTTTGATAACCAATGAGAAAATTACAAACTGGCCTGTGACTGGCCTTTAAAAAGTGTTAACACATTCAAAATTCTCTCATTGTCACTTACAATTATATAGGAGAATTTGAAAAGTGCTGAAACTCTTTACTTTGTTCTCTGTATGTTAAAAACTTAGAAACACTGAAAAGTGCTTTTTGCACTTTAATTCTTGGTGTTTATGTCTTAAATTACAGGGTGCTACATAAATATTATACCTATAAACCAATAGCGCTCTTTATTTTACCCTTTCTTGGCTTTAAAATTCTGCTTTTATCCCAGATTAAATCACACAGAGTTAATTTCTGGAACGCTTTAAGCACTCAGCACCCGATGTCAAGGCTGTTTCTATACTATTGAGTTTTAAAAAACAAAATGTTAAAAATCCTTATAGCGTTAGCTACACGGGACTGATGAATCCCCAAAAGAACAACTAGGAATTGACACTGCAATTTTCCCTTATTCCATTTCTCCTCCTTTGTTGGTGTATCTGTCAATTTCTTCTTGTAATTCCATGAAATTCTTATTATATATCCTTTAAGGCTATGTTATTAGCTGCATGCAAATAAATTTCATTCAGGGATTAAATCTTTTTTTCCAGTGAGTAGTAACTTTATTTCACCCTGAATATGATGCTTTTTGCCATACAATCTGTTATAGCTCAGGGTTTCCAAGAGGCACGAACTCCCATCTAGTTCACGTCTGTATCCTCGGAGACTGGCAGTGTGTCTCAGATATAGCACATGTTCGAAACGGGTCTGTGGACATGCCTTCATTATTATAAGACTCCGTCTTACTTGCGTGGTTTCTGTGAACTTTTTGACGAAGACGGGTAAATTTCTCCAGACGTCTGGAGAGTAAAAAACAGAACAAAGCAAAAAACCCCAAGACTTTACGTTGACAAACTGTGTGTGACTGACTCACAGATGAAATTTGAGTCAAAGCGTGGCCCTAACCTGGTGTTCTTTTACAAACTAGGTTCCGAGGCATATATCTAAAGCATGGATTCCATTTCTCAACCGGCTGTGACCTTGATCCATGACCAAGCCCCTTGAGCAGAATTTTTTCATATGAACAGTAAGTATAAGGAGCAGTTTCACTGCCTAGTGACAAGGTTCAAATGAGATAACATAAAAGTCTTTGCCAGCATGTGAAGCTCATAGTAAATGTTAAAATATGTTGTTCTTCCATTATAGCTCTATGGAAATAAAAATAAAGTACCAGCAATAGCTCTGCTACCAGTGTGGGGAATTCAAAGTGACGTTAAGTTCATGGTCAGTCTTCTGCTCCTCCCAGCAGGAAGTCAGTGAGCTGTTTAAGTCAATTGCTGATACTTCTGTGGAAATCATGATTAGTTGAATTAATTATTCAAAGCGCATGTGTGAAACATGTCCTTATGAGAACAAGCTTGCAAAAGTACACGGTTTATAACAGAAAAAGTCTAGGTAATTTGGGACTTACCCAGTTTCCTAATTTAAATACATTCTGATTCATTCTTTACATTGTGACCAGAGAGATCCTTTCAATACAGATAGGATCAGGTCACGTTCTTGCATAAAATCTTTCTATAATTCCTCCTCTGCTCTCAGTGTGCAACCCAAACTCCTAACAGTAGGTAAGGCCATATGATAGAATTATGTCACTGTTTCCTTTCCATCTTTCAAATGCCTGCGCCCCATCTCCCCGACCTTGTTACCAAAAAATAAATAAATAAAAGAAATCGTACCCTAAATACTTTTCCGGCTACCGGATAGCTCCGGACTGGTAGAAGCGTTCCAGAATGCGCAGTAGTCAAGCCAGAGCTCCGTGGTGTTCACGTCCACTGGAAATGAGAACAGGAGTCGCCCACTAACGCACTGTCTCTTTATTCTGTGGTTTCAGAGACCCTGGGTAAACTGTGGTCTGGAAGTAGATGATTCTCCTGACATAACATCAGAAGGTCAGCAGTAGCCTAACACTCCATCTCCCTGCCTGCCTACATCATTCACCTCAGTTCATCTCATCACATAGGCATTTTATCGTCTCAACCATCGCACGAGGAAGGGTGAGTATAAGAAAAGCAGATCAATTGAAAGAGAGACCGCATCAGCATAACTGTTATTATAGTGTGTTGTTCCAATTCCAATTGTTCTCTTTTCTTATTGTTATTGCTTATCTCTTGCTGTGCATAGTTTATAAGTTAACCTCTGTCATAGGGGTGTGTGTGTGTGTGTGTGTGTGCGTGTGCTCCCAGTAGTATCTGCAGAGGCATCCACTGGGGATCTTAGAACGTGTTCCCTGTGGATACGGGGGGGGGGGACTGCTGCATTGCTTTTTTAGCAACTTGAGAAGCATTCAGGGCGCAGCCGTCTAGGAGTAATTGGGATTATAGTCGCGTCAGCAGCTGGGGTTCCATAGACCTGAATTCTGGCGTAGACGATGGAGAGAGACTGAAGGAGCGGATCAACTGGGGGTGTGGTTTATGTGTAGAGAGCTGCAACCATAGAGGAGTTTCGTCAACTCATCCTTAGTCTTCATTTAATCATGGCCTTTCGCGGAGATACTGAGTTTCTCGACATGCTTGTGTTCCCAAAGCTGTTACTTCCCCAACAGAAACCTCATTACACTGCGTTTCTGTTACTTACCCAAGTTTTCTTATTTCCCAATAACAGTGTTGCAGCATGCAAGGAGAAGTCACAGTGACTTCTTGCTTATGTTCTCATTGCTTTGTGCGGTCCCTGACAGTAGTAATTCAATTAATTAATATTTTGGGGTACATATTGTGGTTTCCTTCAGTTTCGTGATCACAATAAAAAGGGAAAGGATTACATTTTTTCCTAAATATTTATTTATTTATTTAAATCCAAGTTAGTTAACATATAGTTTAATAATGATTTCGGGGATAGAATTTGGTGATTTATCACTTACACAGAACACCCAGTGCTCATCCCAACAAGTGCCCTCCTTCATGCCCATCACTCATTTAGCCCATCCCCCCCACCCAATACACCTCCAGCAACCCTTAGCTTGTTCTCTGTATTTAAGAGTCTCTTATGGTTTGTCTCCTTCTCTGTTTTTATCTTATTTTTGCTTCCCTTCGCCTATGTTCATCTGTTTTGTTTCTTAAATTCCACATGTGAGTAAAATAATATGATATTTGTTTTTCTCTGCCTAACTTACTTCACTTAGCATCGTCACTCCTAATTTCATCCACGTTGTTGCAAATGTTAAGATTTCATTCTTTTTGATTGCCGAGTAATTTTCCATTGTGTATATATACCACTTCTTCTTTATCCATTCATCAGTCGATGGACATTTGGGCTCTTTACATAATTTGGCTATTGTTGATAGCACTGCTATAAATGTTGGGGTGCATGTTCCCCTTCAAATCAGCAGTTTTGTATCCTTCGGATAAATACCCAGTAATGCAATTGCTGGGTCATAGGGTAGTTCTATTTTTAATTTTTTGAGGAACCTCTATATTGTTTTCCAGAGTGGCTGCACCAGCTTGCATTTCCACCAGCTGTGCAAAAGGGTTCCGCTTTCTCCACATGCTCACCAACATACGCTGTTCATTTTAGCCATTCTGACAGATATGAGGTGGTATCTCATTGTGGTTTTGACTAGTATTTCCCTGATGGTGAGTGATGTTGAGCATCTTTTCATGTGTCTGTTAGCCATCCGGATGTCCTCTTTGGAAAAGTGTCTATTCATGTCTTTTGCCCATTTCTTCACTGGATTATTTGTTTTTTGGGTGTTGAGTTTGACAAGTCCTTTATAGATTTTGGATACTAACGCTTTATCACATATGTCATTTGCAAATATCTTCTCCCATTTTGTCGGTTGCCTTTTAATTGTGCTGATTGTTTGCTGTGCAGAAGCTTTTAATCTTGATGAGGTCCCATAGTTCATTTTTGTTTTAGTTTCTCTTTCCTCTGGAGATATGTCAAGTAAGAAGTTGCTATGGCTGAGATCAAAGAAGTTGTTGCCTATTTTCTTCTCTAGGATTTTGATGGCTTCCCCTCTTACATTTAGGTCTTTCATCCATTTTGAGTTTATTTTTATGTATGGTGTAAGAAAGTGCTCCAGATTCATTCTTCTGCATGTCACTGTCCAGTTTACCCAACACCATTTGCTAAAGAGACTGTCTCTTTTCCATTGGGTATTCTTTCTTGCTTTGTCAAAGATTAGTTAGCCATATGTATGTGGGTCCGTTTCTGGGTTTTCTCTTCTGTTCCCTTGATCTATTCTATGCATCTGTTTCTGTGTCAGTACCATACTGCCTTGATGATTACAGCTTTGTAATACAGATTGAAGTCTGGAATTGTGATGCCTCCCACTTTGGTTTTCTTTTTCAACATTACTTCAGCTATTTGGGGTCTTCTCTGGTTCCATACAAATTTTAGGATTGTTTGTTCTAGCTCTGTGAAGAATGCTGGTGTTCTTTGGTAGGGATTGCATTGAATATGTAGATTGCTTTGGGTCGGATCAACATTTCAACAATATTTGTTTTTCCAACCCATGAGAATAGAATGTTTTTCCATTTTTCTGTGTCTTCTTCAATTTCATTCATAAGCTTTCTATAGTTTTCAGTGCATAGATATTTCACCTCTTTGGTTAGGCTTATTCCTAGGTATCTTATGGTTTTTGGTTCATTTATAAATGGGATCGATTCCTTGATTTCTCTTTCTGCTGCTTCATTATTGGTGTATTGAAATGCAATAGATTTTTGTGTGTTGATTTTATATCCTGTGACTTTTAAAAGATTAAAAACAAAACAAAAAAAAATCAAAGGAAGCTAGATTTTAGGTGTGTTTCAGTGTCCTTGTTGAAAGAAGCTTGATAGAGAAAAAAAGGGAAAGGAAAGAAAAAATTAAAAAATTAAAAAAATGTATAATAAAATAGAATATAAAATGAAATCGGATAAAACTTTTTAAAAAAATAAAAAATAAAATACAAGGAAATACATTTTTCTCTTTCTGTGTCCAAGAGAAAGAAAGAAGGAAAGAAAAAAGAAAACAATTTAAGCAAAAACAGAAGCAAAGAGAATGAACAAATAAATGAACCAGCAAACAGAATGAAACCCAAATGAAGTTACATCCTGTTTCCCCTAGAACTGAAACTATGAAGCATTCTATAGTCCATATGCTAAGCAGGTGGAGGGACTGTGCTGGTCTTCTGGGGGATGTGCTTGGATTAATGGTATAATGGCTTGGTATAATGGCTCCTTTCTCCACTAACTGTTGCTGCTTAACTTACTGCGGTGGATCTGTGTGCATGTGAGAGGTGAAAATGGCTTCACCCAGCTCCTTAGTCTCTGGGGAAGGAGCTTCTTGCTCTCACTGACCTGCATTCAGGCACCTCCCCTTTGGCTCAGGCCTCCATCTACTCCCCACCTCTACCCTGTCCATGTCCAAGCTGTTTGCCTGTCAGGTGGCAGTTCACTCCAGAGCTTTATCTCAGATGGGGTTGTGTTCCAAACCCCACACTTCAGAGATCCCTGTGGCTTGGACCCCCACTGACTCTCTGGGGGAGGGTCTCGCCGAGCAATGGCTTGCCCCAGAAAATGTTCTTATGATCACGTAGTAGCAGAGGTTCAGAGATGCCAAGTCACAACCCACAGCCCGATGCCAGGTTTCGCCGCACTCTGGTTTCTGCGTCCCAGTACCAGCAAACGTGGCTGCTTTCCAGGGTCCGCTGGGACCTTTGACTGTAGGGGGGCAAAGGCCCTCCAAGCAGGGAACTGCTTCTCTCCGGCATACAGACCCCTCAGACCCCGCTGCTTGCTCCTGGGAATTCACCGTAGTTCCTCACCAGAGCACCGCCAGTCACTAACCTCTGAAACTTCAGACTTTGCACTCCACTGTTTATAGAATCCTGGTGGTATTGAATCCCTCTCCTTTCTCCCCATCGATGATTTTGGGGAAAAGATTTCTTATTTAGTCCCCTGCGAGCGTTTTCACTCTTTCTCTCCAGCTACTTTCAGGGGGAGTACTTTTCTTGCGCAATCCCAGTGCGCCACAATTTACCTCTTTCTCTCTGTCCTCTCTCTGTGAAAGTGGCTCCCTACTTTTTGTGGCTTTTCTCTCCCCCAGTTCACCTGTCTACACCAGGTACCTGCTGAGTTCTGTGGCTCAAGTTATACGGATTGTTGTGTTAATCCTCAGCTCAATTTCCTAGGTGTTGAGAATGGTATGGTACTGATCTAGCTGCGTTTCAGGGACAAAGACAAGCTCAGCGTCTCCAAGCTGCTCTGCCATATTAACTCACCATCTGTTTATTTTTGAGAGAGAGAGAGAGTGGGGAGGAGGAGCAGAGAGAGAGAGAGAGAGAGAGAGAAAGAATCCCAAGCAAGCTCCACGGTGTCAGTGTAGAGCCTGATTGGGGCTTGATCTCATGAACCGTGAGATCACGATCGAAGCCCAAACCAAGAGTCGGACACTGAGCCACTAGGCACCCCAGAAAATTGGATTCTTTCAGCATTCCCATTAGGTCTAAGATTGGACTTCTGTGTTTCTTAGAATACAATGTAATAACCAGAGAGACCACTGAGACCTCAAGAGCAGGGATAACCACAGAATAGGTGGAGAGCAAGACGTGGGAAGACACAAAGTAATAAAAATGGAAAAAGAGAGAAGGACAAAGGAAGTGACCTTGGATAAGATTTATCACAACAGGAACTCAGATAGAAAATGTGGGTGGGGCCATAACTTCTGGTAGGACAGGCTGGGCTAGCATTATCTGTCCGTGATCCCCGTCTGAAAATCACACCAGGGATAGGCAGTCGAGAATTTTTCAAGATGGTGAGATGGAAGGGAGCTGGTTTGGGATCCTAGAACTGGAGAACTAACACGGTGGCAGGGCACCTTGTATGCCCTTCCCACTGTACCTAAAAGAAGTCAACTACAGCTTGGTATTTCCTGACCCCCAACCTAACAATAAAAGACAACCCAGGTAGATTCTTCTTTTGCACTGATTGATGGCTTCCCACTAACACTACCAGGCAAGTCCAGTAGGGCTAGTGAAAGGGATCTACTGGGATCCCCACTGTCAGTAAGCAGCTGAAGAAAGCACTCACCCTTCCAGACCTGAGACTCTCTTCTCCCGTGCAGAGACACCACAAGGCCAGGAACGCCAGCAGGGGTGAACACACCCTAATAAGCACACTGTCCAGGCAGTTTTCTTCATTTCTGTGGCTGAAGGCTCCCTTCTTCCAGCTGGATGCACCAGGCTGGGCGGGTTGAGAACGCTCCTTCTGCCCCCCTCCTGCAGCACCAGGAGAGACCACGGGAGCCCCTGTGGTACCAGATAAACCAAGACCAAAATAACCCTGACTCTGAAAATTGTCACTGGAACCACAGAACCCAAAAGTGGGCCAGAGTGTGCATGCTACATCTAAAGAAGCTGACTCCCTACTAAAATAAGGACGTATAGCTCCCAGAGTCTCCAAACGTAATGGTCAAAATAGAGAATCATGTTTTTTGGTATTGACCCGAAGAAGCTGGAATCTTACATCCGCATAAAAACCTGCACAAGGATGTCAGCAGCCTTATTCATAATTGCCAAAATTGGGAAGCAATCAAGATGTCCTTCAGTGGCTGAGTGGTTAAACAAACTACGGAACATTCAGACAAGGCAATATTATTCACAGCTATGAAGCAATAAGCTATCAGTGCATGAAAATACTTGGAGGAAACTTAAACGCGCATTACTAAGTGAAAGAAATCAATTTGAAAAAGTTTGTGATCCCAACTATACGACTTTCTGGAAAAAGCAAAGCTATGGAGACAATAAAAAGGTCAGTGGTTATGGTAGTGGGGGGCTAGAAGGTGATAAATTAGCAGAGCAAAGACGTGTGCCCTATTATTGTGGTTGAGATGTGTTTGCCTTCAGTCTAGTTGTCTGCAATGGCTCCCTTGGCCTGTTATAGGCAGGGTTTGGTCTCCGTGATGTTAAAGGGCCAGTCTTAGGCCACCTTGGGCTTGAGTTGGGTCAGACCAGATAGACGCCCGGTCTCAGCCCACTGCTGGGGCTAGAGTCTTACTTACGTGTGTGGTTATCTTACCCTCTCCCCAGGACAAGTCACTTTGGAGTGGTGCTGGCCATTGTTGGGGATGAGACCTGCATCCACTTTAGAGGGACTCTGCTGAATGAGGACGGTTGGAGGGTGTAGTCTGCAGGAGAATGTGGGAGCAGGGTGCACCGTTAGCAAAGCTACGTGGAGAGTCTTTGGGCTGATTCCCACAGGTGTCCGTGTATCTAGGCTAGTGGGCCGAGGAGAGAGATGGCACCAGCCAGAGGGCACTTCTTAGAGAAGTGTCCCAAAGATGTCTGCCCCTCCTGTACATGCTCTGAGGCCAGGAAATAAGTCTACCTTACTGCATACCCCATATGCTATGCTTTTCAAACTGCTGCTCTTATGTTATATCTGTGTAGATGGGGTTGTTTCTTATGCTTTTTTTTTTTTTTTTAAGGGTTGGAACTCAGTTTCCCTGTCACCCTCAAGCTCCGTCAGAACCAAACCTGCTAACTGTTAGAGTTTCCGGTGTTAAGCCCTGCTGATTATAAAAACGTGTGAAGTTAAGCCCCTGTGATTTTCAAAGGCAGACATGATGGGGATTCATCTTCTCAGTGCAAGTCCCCCTTGTCTGGGGTCCCCGGCGTGGGTCTCTTCCTCTCCCTTCTCCATGCCTATGGTGTACCTCCCTATTGCGGTGAGCCTTGCAGCTTAGTTTGGTTCCCAGCCTGTCTCCAGGCCATCTTTCCAGTTTTGATGTGGCCTCCTCTCTATGATCAAGAATGGAGAGGGGTGCCTGGGGGGCTCAGTCAGTTGTGCATCCAACTTCAGCTCAGGTCATGATCTTGCAGTCCGTGAGTTCGAGCCCCACGTCAGGCTCTGTGCTGACAGCTCAGAGCCTGGAGCCTGCTTCCGATTCTGTGTCTCCCTCTCTCTCTGTCCTTCCCCTGCTCGCATTTGTCTCTCTCTCTCTCTCAAAAATAAACATAAAAAAATTAAAAAGAGTGGAGAGTCTGTTCAGCAAGTCTTGGGGTCATTTTCTAGGTGAGCTACACTGATGTGTGTGTTATTTAGGTGTACCAATGGGACCAGGTGAGCTCAGGATTCTCCTACTCCACCAGTCTTTCTGGAAGTCACAATATTTTCATTTTTTTTAATGTTTTTTTTTTTTTTTTTTGAGACAGAGACAGAGCATGAGAGGGGGAGGGGTAGAGAGTGAGAGGGAGACACAGAATCCGAAGCAGGCTCCAGGCCCTGAGCTGTCAGCACAGAGCCCGACGTGGGGCTCGAACTCATAAGCCGCAAGGTCATGGCCTGAGCCTGAAGTTGGACGCTTAACCGACTGGAAGTCACAATATTTTAAACTCTGATGCTCATTAAACCCCAGTCTTTGTTCTTAGTGACCCCCGGAAGTTTCAGGTATGCCAAGCTCCATCAGAATTAGCATCTTCTTGGCCTCATTAGCTTTCTGAGGCAGGCAAGTTAGACGTTGATGGTAACATGTCAAAGCGAGCCGGCAAAGTGGTCATATGATTTGTGTGGTCCAACTCCTTTTAATGGAAAGCTGACATGGGGCTTGATCCCACAAACCATGAGACCGTGACCTGAGCTGAAACCAAGAATCTGAGGCTTAACCAACCCAGTCACCCAAGTGTAATTAAAAACATGAAAGGTAAAAAAAAAAAAAAAAATGAAAGCTATATTGGACGAGACAAAAACTACACCACCTCTTTTACGCACAAAGGGTCAGGGCCTGCTACGTAATTTGCACGGTCACGTGCAAAATAAAAGCTTGGAGTGTCTTGTTTAGATATTAGTAATAAGTTGAAGACATTGAAGGCAGCATATTAAACTGAGTATAAAGCCCCTTTGAGCATGGAGATCGGCTCCTGGACAGACTGATGTCCATGTACCTGGTCCTGCACAGAGTCATTTTTCTCCCCAGTTACAATTCATCATTAACTGCTCATGTTCAATGTTTTTGCTTCTTGAAGAGGGTGCTTTCTTTACTGAGCTACTTAGCAATAGTTGCTTTGTCTGGATGGCTTCCCTCATTTTTCTCAGATTCTTTTCATGATGCACTAGGATGAAACACACCATTTCTCTTACCCCCCCACCCCCCGGCTTTTTCTAATATTTATTTTTGAGAGGGAGGTGGGAAGGGTAGAGAGAGAAGGAGACAGAGAATCCAAAGCAGGTTCCAGGCTCTGAGCTGTCGGCACAGAGCTCGACACAGGGCTTGAACTCACAAACCATGAGATCGTGACCTGAGCTGAAGTTGGACGCTCAACTGACTGAGCCACCCAGGCGCCCCCGCCCCCCATGACTCTTACCCTTGAAGAAACATTGATGTTCAGAATATTTTAACCCAGGCATGAGCCAATCAGAGTAATCTCTGGCCAGTGGTCCACTTGGGGGAAATGGCTTTATCTGAACCCGGCAGAAAAAAGGTTGTTGATATTCTCCAGACCAAAGCTTCATCAGGAAGATTTTAGATACTAAAGTTCATAATGTTTCCTGAAGCAGGCATAAATTAATAGTTATTGGATACTAAGTGTTAAGCTGAAGTTTATTGGACACGTTTACCTAAATCATAGATTTCGTTTTTCAGAGCAAGCCTGTCACCATATAGATCTTGCGGGTGAGAGAATTTAGTTAATGTGCTGTAATAATTTGTGAAATAATGAATTACCACACATTGTGGTTTAAAAACAATATGAATTATTATCTTATAGTTCTGGAGGTCAGAGTTTCAAAATGGATCTTAATAGGCAAAAGTCAGGGTGTTGGTAGAGCTCTGTTCTCTTTGGAACTCTGGGGGAGAATCGATTTCCTTGCTTTTTGCAGCTTCTAGAAGCCACTTGCGTTCATTGGCTTGTGGCCTCTTGCTTCATCTTCAAAGATGGCAGCACAGCTCCTTCAAGCCTTTCTCTGGGTAACGCTGCCACCTTCCTCGAACAGAGATCCCCATGTGATTAAATTGAGCCACCCACATATTCCAGAATAATTCTCCATCTTAACAGTCTTCATTTTAAAAATTTTTTTGTAACGTTTATTTATTTTTGAGACAGAGAGAGACAGAGCATGAATGGGGGAGGGTCAGAGAGAGAGGGAGGCACAGAATCCGAAACAGGCTCCAGGCTCTGAGCAGTCAGCACAGAGCCTGACGCGGGGCTTGAACTCACGGACCGCGAGATCACGACCTGAGCTGAAGTCAGACGCTTAACCGACTGAGCCACCCAGGCGCCCCAACAGTCTTCATTTTTAAAAATTTTTTTAATTTTTCAAAAATCTAATTATTTAAATTCAAGTTAGTTAACATATAATGTTGTATTGGTTTCAAGGGTAGAACCCAGCGGTCTATCCCTTCTGTATAACACCCAGTGCTCATCCCAACAAGTGCCCTCCTTAATACCCATCACCCATTTAGGCCATTCCCCATGCACCTTCCCTCCAGCAAGTCTAGGTTTATTCTCTATAGTTAAGTCTCTTATGGTTTGCTTCCCTTTTTTTTCCCCTTCCCCTATGTTCATCTAATTTGTTTCATAAGTTCCACATATGAGTGAAATCATATGATGTTTGTCTCTCTCTGACTGGCTCATTTTGCTTAGCATAATACCTTCTAGTTCTATCCACATTGTTGCAAATGGCAAGATTTCATTCTTTTTGACCACTGAGTAATATTTCATTGTATATATAGACCACATTTCTGGATTCTTAACCACATCTTCAAAGACCTTTTTTGTTTTTTAATTTAGTTTTATTTTTTTTAATGTTTATTTATTTTTGAAAGAGAGAGAGAGAGAGAGAGAGAGACAGAGTGCCAGCAGGGGAGGGGCAGAGAAAGAGGGAGACACAGAATCTGAAACAGGCTTCAGGCTCTGAGCTGTCAGCACAGAACCCGATGTGGGGCTCGAACCCACAAACTGTGAGATCATGACCTGAGCTGCAGTCAGATGCTTAACTGACTGAGCCACCCAGGTGCCTCAACTTTCTTTATTTTAAATAAAAAATTTATTTAGAGGGAGAGAGAGCATGAATAGGGCAGAGGGGCAGAAGGAGAGAGAGAGAGAGAGAGAGAGAGAGAGAGAGAATCTCAAGCAGGCTCCATGCTCAACATGGAGACCCATCAGGGCCACGATCCCATAGCCTTGGATCATGAGCTGAACTGAAGTCAAAAGTTGGATGCTTAATTGACTGAGCTATCCAGGCACCCCTCTTAAAGACATTTTTAAATTCTTTTCCATGTAAGGTAACATATCCACAGGCTTGGGGATTAGGACGGGGAATCTTTGAGGGGCCAATATTCTGCCTACCATATACACGTAAAGTTAAACAACTACCAGGCTATAAGACTTGTGTTTGAGTTGAGAGTATTTTGCTCCAAAGGCCATGTCTTTCACACAATCTTTTATGTTTCCTCACATTGAATACATCTGTCATCCATTCTGTTGTCAAAACCAGAAAGGCCAAGAAAAGTGGGGCAGAGGTAAAGTAGGACTAAATACTTTTCATGAGGTTTTGCTGTTTCCTATAGTTTCTTATCAGTGAGCTGTTCCAACAGAACAAAACCTGTTACAATTATTTTTACATTAGTCACTTGAGAGAGTCCCTTCTACTGAGTAGTGACGGGAACCTTGAAGGGCTTTTTCGCCACAGCCAGACAGTCACTCATTTGTGCCTTTTAAATATATGCCTCATTTAAAAAAATCTTGTTTGGGAAAAGAAAAAAAAATCCTTTTTTTCTAAGTGAAATTTGAAATAACTGTCTGGGTACTCTGTCTTTTCACCGTGTAAAAACATGCCAGTGTATCGTGTATAGGGTAACACCTGTTAGACACAAGATTTGATAAGAAGAGTGAACAGAATCCTAGGGCTTATAAGTCATGAAATTCACACAGTTTAATATAGAGCCCTTGTATTTTAGAAAGGTAGTTTTTCATGTAGCTAACACATCATCGGGACTGTATGCACTAGTTTTCCGTTTCTTTTGCTCATTAAGAGGAGCTGTTTCAGGAACAGAAACTGAGAGGGTTTTTTGTGGCTTTTTGACTAACAAGGTCAACGTTTGACCTTTACTGACTATGGAGGGTCTTAGTTTCAAACTAGTTCCTCAGACAGATCATCTAATCATGGCATCTATCAGTAACTGAACGTAGACAAATGGCTTTGCCCTTAACTCGAGGAGCTCATTTTAAAATAAAAGTAATAATGTCAGCCCTGTTATTTAGTGGCACCAGTTAAATGAGAACACGTGTGTAAATCTTTTCTCCGTGTTCCTAGATCATGGTAAAGGGTAATAAACTGTAGGTTTTTGTTATCATGCCATGATAATAATAGTAAAACTGATGTTGTTAATTGTGCCACCTATGTAGGAACTCCAGTATAGTGTGAAACCTATCAAAGTTTACTTTCTGTCCCCTTTGATGACAAAATTGTGAAAAAATACAAAAAGGGCCGGCTTGACAATTCATATTTACTCTGCCAATGGTATTACAAGCTGAGAGACCCCCAAGCTTACGCTGAGAACCAGAAGGGGCCGATTAAAAAAAAAAAAAACAAAAACAAACCAGAAACACCTCTTTGAGGGCATTGGAGCAAACGTCTTTTAAGGTATTGGAGAGTTTTCAGGGTTAACTGGAAGACCAGCAAAGATTCTGGATTTAAAAAAAAATTTTTTTAAGGGAAAATGAGCTCTTGAGAATAGGTTTTAATTGGAGATTAGGATTGCCCTCGCTTTTTTATGTGCGTCATATTTACTGCCCCTGAGAATCACCTCCTCCATCCTCACAGCAGTACTTCTGGTAATGCTCAAGCAGTAACAAATTTGACTGTTCTCATGACCGAGTTTTAAAGAAATTTTTGCAAAAAAAAAGAAAAGAAAAGAAATTTTTGCTAAGCACCCACCTTCTCTGAAGGCAAGCTGCTTTCTGACTCATGTGGTCCCCTTTCTTTTCAGGAGGCGGGTGTGTAAATGAGGAAGTTCTAAACTGAAAGGAGAGGTGGTTCTCTTGGCTTGGAAGCGATCTGAAGCCACTTGTTAGCTGTCTGCGATGTAGGGGCAAAATGCATGATAGCAATTGTGTGGAGAAAGCCTGTGTGCCGGTGGAATTGCTGAGAAACCCAAGTAAGGAGCTGGTCTGTATGCAGTGACTGTGGGAATTGGGGCGGTAAGATAAGAGCAGTAATGCGGGTCTGGTTTCTGCACAGGGAAGACAGTCTTTTGGAGAGAGTTTTCAAGGCCGAGAGATGGAATGCTAGAGGTTATAAATTGCAGGTTTACGATTGGTGTAAAAATATGCAGCTACTTGGGTACACTTGTGCCAACAAGTGAGGAGGGAGAACTGTTAGGGAAAGATGACAGAGAGTCGAGTCCGGTTCCATTGATGACAGAGGATAAACCTTGTAACAATGAATCTCACTGACATATACAGTCATATTTTATTAATAAATATCAGTTCACAAATAGTAAAAATTCAAACGTAAGAAAATGGAATTAAGGGGCGCCTGGGTGGCTTGGTCGGTTAGGCGTCCGACTTCGGCTCAGGTCGTGATCTCACGGTCCGTGAGTTCGAGCCCCGCGTCGGGCTCTGTGCTGACAGCTCAGAGCCTGGAGCCTGTTTCAGATTCTGTGTCTCCCTCTCTCTCTGCCCCTCCCCTGTTCATGCTCTGTCTCTCTCTGTCTCAAAAATAAATAAACGTTAAAAAAAAAATTTTTTTTATAAAAAAAAAGAAAATGGAATTAAAAATTAAATTATGAGGCTAAAACTTAGTAAATGTTAATAACAGTGAATTTCACAGAAAAGAACAATGCACATTTTAAAGTGTCATACAGATGCAGGGTATCTGCATTGTAAATAAGTAAATAATGGTAAATAAGGTAGAAAATAAGGGCGCCTCGGTGGCTCAGTCAGTTAAGTGTCTGACTCTTTACTTTGGCTCAGGGCATCATCTGAGGGTGGTGAGTTTGAGCCCCATGTAGGGCTCCATGCCCAGCAGGGAGCCTGTTTGGGATTCTTTCTCTCTCCCTCTACTCACTGTCTCTCTCTCTCTCTCTCTCTCTAAAAATAAATAAACAAACAAATAAATAAAATGAGGTAGAAATCTACAATGGAAGCTCATACATAGAAAAGATAGAAATAAAAAGCAAAGAAAAGGCAAACAGTATAGAGTTTTTTAGCAAGTAAAAATAGTAAACAGAAAGCAAAGGAAAAACAGTACAGCATTCAAATGGAATTATCTAAAATCGGAGGCACAGTAAGAAGAAAATAATGTATATACACACATATAATCTCATATATATTATATGAGATACGTTATATATTATATATATTATACATTATATATATATTATATATATTATACATTTATACAAAGCTTGAAACTGTAAAAAACCACTTGTATTCAAGGCTTTATGTGATGACTTAGTAAGTGGGGGAAAAAAAAAAAGTTTTGTACCAGCTGCAGAAAATCGAAGTGGCATAACTTAGGAGTGAAAAAAATTTCTTTTGTCTTTGATAAAAGTTGTCATCGACTTAGAGAAAAGGCAGTTCATATGAGGACAAGACGATGTCTAATCCTTGTTGAGTGACTTCATTTATTTCTTTATTCCTTTGGGATTTTTGCATATTTCCCTAAGAGCTGCTTTAAAGTATATGTTAGATAATTCCAACATCTTGTCATCACAGCATTGGCTTCCGTTGACTGTCTTTGGCCACGTTCGTTGAAATTTTCATGGCATCTGGACATTTTGAATGAACATTTTGTTACGAGACTTTTGATTTTGTTTAAATTTTGGGGTGTATTGATATTTTTGGTTTTAGCCGGCAATTACTCCGGCTTGGTTCAGCATTCTGTGGGCTCTAATTCCAATGTCGGCTCGGTGTTTGGATCCTTTGTAGTGGTATTCAGATCTTTCCTGGGTGTGCATCAACCATTGATCGTTCTGGGAAACATTAATGAAAAACTTTCTAGTGTGGATAGAATGTTACAGGAAACTATGCCTGTTTCACCAAGAAAGTCTTTAAAAGAAGTAGCTAAAAGTGTGTATGGTGGCCACGTGATGGACTCTGAAGAGGGTTCCAACAGGAAATTTGACAAGAGGGTTTAGGGGCACCTGGGTGGCTCAGTCAGTTAAGTGTCTGACTTTGGCTCAGGTCATGTTTTCATGGTTCACGAGTTCAGGCCCTGCATCGGGCTCTCTGCTGTCGGCACAGAGCCTGCTTCGGATCCTCTGTCCCCCTCTCTCTGTGCCCCTCCCCTGCTCATGGTGTCTCTCTCAAAAATAAACATTAAAAAAAAAAACATTTACAGCAGGTTTTAGATAACGTAGGGTCTTTTGAGATACAACACAAATATAGAAAAGTATACAAAACACATATACAGCTTAATGAATTATTCTAAGGTGAGCGTCCTTGTTAAATGCTATCTTTGTCTGGGGTGCATGGGTGGCTCAGTTGGTTGGGCAGCTGACTCTTGATTTTGGCTCAGATCATGATCTCACAATCCATGCTGGGTGTGGAGCCTGCTTGGGATTCTCTCTCTCCCTCTCCCTCTGCCCCATCTCTGCTCACACACTCTCTCTCTCCCTGCCTCTCTCTCTCTCTCAATAAAAAAAAAAAAAATACTATCTTTGTCAGATAAAGAAGCTTGCCACCCATCTCAGAAGCCCTCTAGGCAGTCTTTAGGAATAACACTAAATTGACTTTTATGAGAATCATTTTCTCACTTTAATTTTGACTTAAATAAAAAGACTTTTAAGTCCCTTTTAATGAAAAGATACCCCCGTGATTGCTTTTTAAAATGCGCTTTCCGTGTTTTTTTAAGTTTCAAGGTAATTTATCACGTAGAATTTACAACAGTCTCAAGTTTGTTGATTTCGTTCCTGTCATTTAATTAACATGATTCTCCCTCTCTTACATTTCTGTTAAATTGGTAGCTGGATCTGGAAATAGAATGAGATTTGTATTTAGTTTTGGGGGACAGGTGCAAAGCCACTTCATGGCTTGTGCACTAAGATCAGTTCTTCTGTGAGCAAGTAAACTCCAGAGACAAAATTGTACATTCATAAAACGACAGGCCAGTTGTCCCCTGTAGTGAAAAGGAATGAAGAGGAAGTAACATTTTGACGGTTAATGCTTCTAGCAGTCTGACGTCTGTTCTGCAGTTAACGTGGAAAAAAAAAAAAAAACCTAAAACAAAAACGTGTTTTTCATTATGTTTTTTCCAGATTACCTGCTTTCAAAAAAGCATTCTACTAAAGTTAAACCAAATAGAGCCTTTTCCTTCATCATCGCATGTTTCATACTTATATTGAGTGGAATAATTATATATGTTGTAGGTAAGTAATTTGTAATCTTTGTTCATCTAGAGAAGTCCACTTTCCAAAAGAAGAGAGGACTTATTGATGACTTCCCTGTTCTTTACAGTTCCTAAGTTTTTTTTTTTTTTCATTTCACCAGTTGAGTTAAATTCCAATAACCTTGTAAGTGGGGTCTAAGATTTTAATTGTGTAATATAGGGGTCACATTATTACAAACTTTAATAGAATGCTCAGAGTTTGCAGAAGGTAGAACCCCATTGCCAGTCATATTGTGCTTTAATTTATATTATTGCTAGGCCTTTTATCATGTAGTCTTACTATATATATGTATACATATACATTTCTATATATATTATATATGTATAAGTATTTACTTACATATTTATATATTTAATATATTTATATATAAATTTACTCTCAAATTACGTTTTTTTTTAAACAATTTTCTTAGGTTAAGGATATATCAAAAATGTTTGTAGCAACGTGGATGGAACTGGAGAGTGTGATGCTAAGTGAAATAAGCCATACAGAGAAAGACAGATACCATATGGTTTCACTCTTATGTGGATCCTGAGAAACTTAACAGGAACCCATGGGGGAGGGGAAGGAAAAAAAAAAAAAAAGAGGTTAGAGTGGGAGAGAGCCAAAGCATAAGAGACTCTTAAAAACTGAGAACAAACTGAGGGTTGATGGGGGGTGGGAGGGAGGGGCGGGTGGGTGATGGGTATTGAGGAGGGCACCTTTTGGGATGAGCACTGGGTGTTGTATGGAAACCAATTTGTCAATAAACTTCATATAAAAAAAAAATGAGCTATAGTTGACATATGACATTATGTAAGTTTCAGGCATACAATATAATTGAAGTTACATTTTCAATTAAAATTACTTCAAAGATCTTGTGTGTAGGTCCTGATGGAGGACGCATCCAAAGAGAGCTGTAGAAACTGATGTGTTTGATTCATGAAATTGCATTTGTGCTTGAATATTTGCCAAGAATCCAGTAATTTCCTTTAATGTTGACTTTTTTTGAGGGACAGAGACAGAGCGTGAGCAGGGGAGGGGCAGAGAGAGAGGGAGACACAGAACCTGAAGCAGGCTCCAGGCTCTGAGCTGTCAGCACGGAGCCTGACTTGGGGCTCGAATTTCTGAACCGTGAGATCATGGCCTGAGCTGAAGTCAGATGCTTAAACTGACTGACCTCCCTAGGCACCCACAGCAATTTTTAAACAGTGTATTAATAGGATCTAGGCTGAGATAATATTCAAAAAATAGAGGACCACAAAACCATGGTGGCTTAAAAAATAGAGACTTCTTTGACCTCTCAATAATTCTGTTGTGAGTGAATAAGACCATGGGGCTGCTATTTTCCATTATTCTCTTAAGATATCATTGGCTTCTGTAAGGTGCCACCATCAAGGCTGGGTTTCCTGAAAGAAAGGAATAGGGTACAATGAGGAGGGCTGCTCAGTCTTTTAAGGTCCAGGACAGAAAGTAGCATAAATCCCTTCCAAGTCAAGTTTCATTTGTGGAAACTTAGTAAGAAAGCCCCACGGAAATGAAACTCTGTCTCTGTCTTTGACCTGACAATTTATTAGGATTTGTCTCAGGGTGAGGTTTGGGCGTATTTATCCTACTGGGCATTGGCTGAGTTTTTGAATGTTTAGATCATCACATTTGGGAAGTTTACAGCCATTACTTTTTCCAGTAATCTCTCTGCCACTCTTTGTCTCCCTACTTCTTCTGAGACCCCTGTGATGCGTATGTGGGTTTGCTTCATGGCATCCAACAAGTGCCTTAAGCTCTGTTCATTTTCTTCATTCTTTTTTTTCTGTCCGCTCCTCCTACTTGATAATTTCAGTTGTCCTACTGGTAACTTCCCTGAATCTTTCTTCTGCTGCTCAAATCTGATATTAAGTCCTTCTACTGAAATTTTTCCGTTTTAGTAAGAGAAATGTCTGTCCTGCTACCTCCATTTTGAGAGAGGGAACAGGGGACGGGGCTGCCTTCTACCTTAGGCCCAAACTGCCGCTGCACTAGTCAGAAGGTATTCCATGCATGAGAAGAAAACACGTTTTCCTACCATTTTGAAGATGGCCTTTATTGATTGGGTGTTGGCTTGATTTGTGTAGACTTTTATAAACCTTTGTTTTCCACAGGTCTTACCAGTTTCAGTCAGCTAATTTCTTGGGCTTTTTTTTGGTTTGTTTTTATTTTTTAAGTTGTTCTTGTGGAGGAACGAGAACTTGGGGTTTCCCAGTTCACCATCGTACTGCCCTCTACTCCTGGGGACGGGGAGATACTTTTGAGGGAAGTATGCAAGCGCATGCTGCCTTCCACTGTTTTCTCCTTCTGACTGCAAAGAATATTTGAGAATTACTGTGATAGAAGAGCAGTCCGCCAAAGAAAGTTATTCATTCATTTTCTCAGTGAAAGGTCTACTGTTGAATCATAGCCTTGTCAAACTTACATGCCCCAGGAGACAGTGATGGTTCACAGGAGGTCAGACTCCCTGATAAGCCCTGGCGTTAGCAGAACAATACGGAAAACTATGCCCTTGAGTAACATAAAACAAAATCCATGATGCAATTCACACGCAGGTAATAATTGGTTAAAGTACTACGTTCACATCCGCCTCTATTTTTATGTCTTTTCTCATCCTCATCACACCTAATTACCTACTTCTTAGTCCTTCATAGGTCGATCAGAGTACAGAGTTTAAAAGCACAAATCTGAGTACAGATTCTGGATTTAGATGGCTTGGGTTTGAATTCTAGCTCTCTCGTCTGTGCAGCTTTGTAAACTTGGACAGCTCTAACACCCTCTCGGTGCTTCAGTTTGCTTACTGTTGTTGAAATAATGAAGTAAATTTGTGTATGATTGAACTTGGACAATGTCTGGGGCACAGCTGGTAGACGATGACTACTGCTACTTGTTAGAAAACTCAAATTCTTTTCAGTTAAAACACAGTAGCGGACTCTGTGCGTTGGTAAAAAATTTAAAATTTCGTAGAATCATGTGAATCCACCATGTAGTGAAATGTGATGAAAATCAGAAATGGTTGAATAATTGTCCCAAAGTCATGTATTTCATCTATGGCATAGGCAGGACGCTGACCTAATTATTTTGGCTCCATTAGAATTGACTTCCTTTTGGGGCGCCTGGGTGGCACAGTCGGTTAAGCGACCGACTTCAGCTCAGGTCACGATCTCGCGGTCCGTGAGTTCGAGCCCCACGTCGGGCTCTGGGCTGACGGCTCAGAGCCTGGAACCTGCTTCCGATTCTATGTCTCCCTCTCTCTCTGCCCCTCCCCCGTTCATGCTCTGTCTCTCTCTGTCCCAAAAATAAATAAACGTTGAAAAAAAAATTTTTTTTTAAAAAGAATTGACTTCCTTTTAAAGCAGGTACACGTTCAGACACATTTATAAAGTGCTTCCATTTTTCAGGAATAATATATTAATATTGATTGCACCCTTGAGTTCTCATAGCATTTGCTATCTGATGGTTATAATTATTAATTTATATGTGCATTTTTTACGTTTGCGGTGAGCAACTTGAGGGAAAAATACCATTTTTTTCCTATATCGTTAGTCCCTAGCTTAGTACAGAATAAGTGTTCCATAGATGATCACTGATTGTATAAATTTCTAATATTTTTATCCTTTTGAATATAATTTTAAATATGAGGCTTCATTTCCAGTTTTCCAACTTCTCTAATCATACTATCCATACTATAATTTTGGATAGGGATTTTTCCTTCTAAAAGTTAGAAAAGTGGTGTAGTCTAGTGATAAGGCACATCCACATTTTCACCACCAAACTATCTGAGTTCAAATCCCAAATCTGCACGTGTGAGCTGTGGAACTTTTAGAAAATTAAACGTCTATTCTTAATTTCTTCATCTGTGAAATAGGCATGATCAATCAAACCACCTCATAAGGCTGTTATGAGCATTAATAAGCTAATATAAATAAAGTATATAAACCAGTAAATAAAGTATATAAAGATTTTTTTTTTTAAATCATTTTCTGCTCTGGTTTTCTTCTGCATGTTCTGTATAGCCACTATGGCTGATAGGTGAGGGACTAATTTTTCAATCCTATGTGGACTACTGCACTTTTATTTGTTTTTAAATTTCTCATATTATTTTGACAGAAAACTAATTTTGAGCCCTGTGATCCAAACCACTCAGCATGGTTGACGGGTAAAATAACTTAATACTGCCCTACCTTGGACTGTGAATTTTGCTATTATTCAGTCATACCAGACGTTTTGAAATCTGTGACTGCCCTCTGGTGTCAGTAAGAGATTATACAGACTCTGTTAGCTGAAAAAAAGTCTGCTTTTATTAATTTATTTTTAATTTTTATTTTAATCCCAGTATAGTTAAGATACAGTGTTATATTAATTTCAGGTGTACAATAGAGTGATTCAACATTTCTGTAATTACTCAGTACTTGTCAAACTAAATATACTCTTAAAAAATTTATTTTGGGGGGCGCCTGGGTGGCTCAGGCGGTTAAGCGTCCGACTTCGGCTCAGGTCACGATCTCGCGGTCCGCGAGTTCGAGCCCCGCGTCCGGCTCTGGGCTGATGGCTCAGAGCCTGGAGCCTGCTTCCGATTCTGTGTCTCCATCTCTCTCTGCCCCTCCCCCGTTCATGCTGTGTCTCCTTCTGTCTCAAAAATAAATAAACGTTAAAAAAAAATTAAAAAAAAATTTTTTTTTAATGTTCAGACAGAGCATGAGCAGGGGAGAGGCAGAGAGAGAGGGAGACACAGAATCTGAAGCAGGCTCCAGGCTGTGAGCTGTCAGCACAGAGCCAGATGTGGGCCTCGAACTCATGCACGGTGAGATCATGACCTGAGCCAAGGTGGGCCGCTCAACCGACTGAGCCACCCAGGCCCTCCAAGATAAATACACTCTTAATCCCTTTCACTTATTCCACCCATGTCCTCACTCACCTCCCTTCTGGTAACCGTCTGTTCCCTATAGTTAAGCGTCTATTTTTTGGGAGCACATGGGTGGCTCAGTCAGTTAAGTGTCTGACTCTTGATTTTGGTTCAGGTCATGAGCTCACGGTTCGTGAGATCGAGCCCCATGTCCACAGAGCCTGCTTGGGATTCTCTCTCTCCCTCTCTCTGCCCCTCCCTGCACATACACGTGTAAACACACTCTCCCTCAGAATAAATAAATGAGCATTAAAAAATGAATCTGCTTTTTGTTCGTCTCTTTACTTTTCTTTTGTTCCTTTGGTTTTGTTTCTTAAATTCCACATGAGTGAAATCATATGGTATTTTTCTTTCTTTGCTTTTAAATATCTGGGTTGCAAAAGGCCACTAATAGACAAGACACGTGGAATTTACCTTTAAGTCTAAAATGGAAAGGTAATGGAGTAAGTAATTGTAAATTTAGTGTATTGAAATATAATCAGGATTAAATAATTTGATGCATTAAATAACTGGATACACCTAATAAAAAATAAAATCTTCAAAAACTGTTTGCTGCTATTTTGTTATCATAAACAGTATCACTATCACCATTACCATCTTTAATGGAAATGCTATAAGCTTACAGATAAAGAAAAGATAGAACAAGTAATAATCCACCGTGGTCATCCTCGGTTTAAAGATTTCTCAGTGTGACATTTGCTCAGGATTACCTCCGGACAGAAACCCCGAGTAGAGTGATTGCTTATCACTTGCTCTGCCTAAACTTGAACTTTGCAAAATAAAGACGAAGAAGGGAGACTCGTTTGAAATTGGTCAACATACGCAGCAGTCTCTTGTCTAGTTTGAAAGTTGGGGACAAAGATTTGATTTTACATTGGACTCTCCCATGTTCCAGGTGATCCGTGTTTCTTTTTTAATATTTTTATGATTCCACAGAGAATGATCTGTTCTTGTCATTCTGTTACCAAAAAGAAAATCTCTTATACATTGATGAAGCAAAAATAAAGCTACAGAGATTTAAATTAACATTACTTAAGAAAGAAGCTATGAGGTTACTTAGAGAAAATGGTTATAGAAATAAAAGCCTCACCTACTAGCAAATCAGTAAAGGCCACCTGGAGAGACTTTTCTTCTTTTTAATCTCACTTTTAGAGAGCATCTCTCCTGGTTATATGGGAAGTGTGTCAGAAAAGCTTACCCCATGGAGTACTATCAGCTTCAAAATAGAGAAAGCTTCACAAAACTTCCTTAGTTGAAGGAAGTTCCTTAGTTCCTTTCATCATCATGGGACTCTTTACACATCTATCCGACCATTTCATTTCCAGAAACTTTATTCACAAAAGGTATCTATGCCCTGTCCCTCGTTTTATTTAGGAAGGTGTCTAGAGCTCTTGAACTATCTGTTCTCTAAGGCTGGTAAAATGTTATTGATGTGCCTAGTATTTTAAGAAAGGTAGCATTGTTGAAATCTAAGTAGGCAGGTCTATATCCGGATTTTAAGACATTAGTAATTCTTTATTCAATTCATCCACTAAGGCATTAGTTTGAATCTCAGCTTTGACATTTGCTGTGTAATATATGCAATGCCTTGCAGAATCATATTCCTTGTTTGAAAAATAAGGATGATATATGTAGCATATCACACGACTATGGAAAAGTGTATTAGAAAGCACTTGATAATGTACATATAGGAAAATATAAAAGTAAGTTGTTTTTATTTTTAGTAACTAGAAGAAAACCCCATCAAATACTGCCAGAGTGCCTTGAAGCTGCATGCCCAGAAAACTGGATTGGTTTCCAAAGAAAGTGTTTCTATTTTTCTGATGACATCAAAAATTGGACATTCAGCCAGAGGTTTTGTGTCTCACACGGCGCTGATCTTGTTCAGATTGAAACCGTCCAGGAACTGGTAAGAAAATAGTTCTGTCTAGAATAAAATAATGTGCCCCATCAATACACTACGTAATTCTATGTGAGAATGTCTAAGGTACAGGTTTAGACACTTGCCTAGACATTGATATTTTTAACATAAGGAGAGAAAACCAGCAGGTGCTACATTCTGCAGCGGATCATCTACAGTTACCTTAACATTCATAGCAGGAAAGTGGCCAGAGAGCAAGACAGTGCTTTCTTTGACTAATGAGCAAGAACTGTGCAAACAGAATTGGAGAATTAAACAGGGAAACATAATTTTAAATCTGCATGAAGTTAACATTGCTTCAAAATAAATCAGGCAGGAGTGATGTCAGAGAAGATGGCAGAATAGGAAGCTTTGAAATCTGTACCTACACCTAAACAGCTATTGGACTGGCAGAAACTCTCAACAAATCTGGAGCTCTGGAGTCTTGCAGCATCCAAGGGATAACTTAATGAAGAGGTTAGTAAATTTCAGTTAATCTCCATGAATTTCAGCCTTCCCACTCAGTGGTTACCATTCCCCACACACCATCATGTCCTGCAGCCATGGGGACTCCTGGCCACATTCCTGGTAAAGCTTGCTGGAGCCAGGATGGTGAATAAGAACATTGTGCTTCAAATATTGTGGTTATGTGGTGGTATTTGTCATCGCTGCTTTTCTTTGCTGAGGGACAGACACAGAGGTGGGCTGCCATTTTTTCTTCAACTCCTACCAAATGGAGTGATCTTCAGAGCATTTAAAGACACAGTACTTGTTTTCTCCCCCCTTTTGGGAGCTAGACATTTAGCTAGACATTGCCAGCTAGACATTGGCAGTTAACTGGCTGACCGTAAAAATAACAGAATAGAAATTTCAGTGACCACACACAGTACGTAATGCACATTTTGCAAAAATTGTTTGGAAAAGTCACAACCAGATGGCTCTGAATCTCAGTAATCGAAATTCAACAATCACTGAAGAAAAGAAGTATATTCCCAGAATTAACACAATAAAGTATTCATAATGTCCAGTTTTGAACAAAGAAATCACAAAACATATAAAGGAATAGGAAAGCATAGCTTATTCGCAGGAAGAAATATCTGATAGAAACCATCCATGAGGGAGTCCAGACATTGGAAATATTAGTCAAAGATGTTAAATCTATTGTATTAAATATGTTCAATGAGCTAAGGGAAACCATACACCAAAAAAGTAAAAGAAATCAGGAAAAATGATATGTAAATAAAATGAGAATATCAATAAAGTGGTAGAAATTATTGAAAGGAACCAAATAGAAATTCTGGACCTGAGAAGTATAATAATTGAAATGAAAAACTCACTAGAGGAGTCAAAAGAATATTTGAACAGGAAGAAGAAAGAGTCAGCAAACTTGAAGATAAGAAAGTTGAAAGTATCCTGTCTAATAATAGAAAGAAAATTTAAAAATAAAAACAAATAAACATCCTGAAGGAACTGTAGTATACCGCCAAGCAAACCAATGTACACATTGTGGGAATCCTAGAAGGAAAAGAAAAAAAAAGGTAGAAAAAATATGTAAAGAAATAATGGACAGAAACTTCCCAAAGTTGAGGAAAAAGATGAATATACATGTCCAAGAATCTCAACAAACTCCAAGCAGGATAAATTCAAAGAAAACTACATGAAGACTAAAATTAGAGTCAAGTTGTCAAAGCTGAAAGAGAGAAGTTTGAAAGCAGCAAGCGAAGGGACTAGTCATGTACCTAGGATCCTCAATGAGATTAGCAGATGATTTATCCTGAGATACCATAGAATCCAGAAAACAGTGCAATGACATATTTTAAATTCTAAAAAAACCCTGCCAGTCTAGAATTCTGAATCTGTCCAAACTATCTTTAATAATGGGGAAAAATTTAAGATACTTCTAAAAGAACAGCAGCTAAGTGAGTTTCTTATCAGTAGACCCATCCTATAAACAATGATAAAGGCTGAAATTAAAGTGCATTAGATAGTAACTCAGAGCCAAAGGAATAAACAAGACTCATAAAAGTAACCACATAGATCAATATAAAAGCCAGAATTACTATACTTTTGGTTTAGTTTGTAACTTCTCTCCTTTCATATATGATTTAGCAGGTGAATTCATAATACAATAATTATAAATCTATGTTAATGGGTATATAGCATATACATATATAGTCTATGACAGTATTATGAAGAGAGGGATGGAGATGTAAAGGGCAAAATGTTCATTTGCCATTATAACCAAGTTCATATTGTAAACTATGTTGTTATAAGTTTAAAATGTTAGTGGCAATCCCCAAGGTAACCACTAATAAAATTACTAAAATATATACAGTAAAAGAAGGAGGGAATAAAAATGGTACTTAGAAAAACTCAATTAAATAAAAATCACAATAGTAGAGGAATTAGAGAATAAAAAACATATAAGACATATAAAAAATAAATAAATGGTAGAACTAAGTCTTTTAATGGTAATCACATTAAATGTAAATGGTTGAAACTATCTGATTAAAAAGCAGAGACTGGCAGTTGGCTAAAAACAAAACAAGATCCATCTACATGCTATTAGAGACTCACCATAGATATAAGGACCCAAAGAAGTTTAAAATAAAAGGCTGGAAAAAGATATGACATGCAAACAGTAACCAAAATAGAGCTGTGTGACTATATTTTTGTTGGACAAAACAGATAAAAGCAAAAAAGTTTACAAGAAACAAGGAATATTATATCTTGATAAAAATTTTGTTACAGCAAGAAGATATAACCATTATGAACATATAGTACCCACAGCACCAAAATATATGAAGGAACAATTGATAGAATTGAAATGAGAAATAGATAGTTCTATAATAATATTTGAAGACTTCATGATTCCACTTTCAATAATGGATAGAACAACCAGACAAAGGAACAATGAGGGCATACAAGTCTTAAACAGTACTGCAAACCAATTCGACCTAAAAGACCTGCAGAGAACGCCTCCCAACAATAGCAGAGTATGTATGCTTCTCATGTGTGTGTGGAACATTTTTCTGGATAGTTCATGTGATAGGCCACAAAACAAGTTAGTAAGTTTGAAAAGATTGAAATCATGCAAAGTTCCTTTTGTAAACACAATGGAATGAAACTAGAAATCAACAACAGAAGGAAAATTGGAAAATTCACAAATACATAGAAATTAAACAGCCCACTGTTAAACATTCAGTGAGCAAAAAAGAAATCACAGGGGAAATTAGAATTGAAACAAATGAAATGAAAACATGCAAAACATAAGTGTTTTGTAACATACCAAAACCTATGGCATGCAGCAGAAGCAATAGTGAGTGGGAAATTTATAACTGTAAATGCATACCTTAAAGAAAAAAAAAATACTTGAAGTCAGTATCCCAACTGTACACGTCAAGGAACTAAAAATGGAGAAGTAAAAATAAATGTCATCTTCAAAGAGTAAAGATTTCCCCGAGAAGTCCACTAATCATAAAGGAAAATTATACATTGAATTATATAGAAATTAATACTTGTAATCATAAAAAGACACTCTACCTATTGACAAAGATATGTAACGTGGAAAACTACAATGCTGGTATGAATACGATTTGTTACAATTACAGAATCAGAAAATAATTAGGTGTCATTTGGTGAAATTGACAATAACCGTTACTGTGGCCTAATCATTCATTCCAGGACAGGAGGACAGGTGCCACGAATGTCATGAAAGCATTCATAATAGCTTCAAACTTGAAATAATAGTAGTGGAAACCAATAATAGAATAGATAAATTATGGAGTGGTAAGACAAAGTGGCACTATGCTGAATTAAAAGCAAACAAGTTATCAGCAATTTCTCTCAGTTTTAATATTCGTTTGTGCTACTGTAGCATATCTATTCTGTATGTATTATTAAACAATACAAAATTAAAAAGAAAATTGTGAGAGCAGTTGAGAAGATAGCATAAAAGCAACATTTCTTCTGGGAGAGGCTAGATAATGTTGGGTTAATGCATATCATCTTTGTTTTCTGAAAGGGTTTCCTGTTGCGGTATAAAGGCCCCTCTGACCACTGGATTGGGCTCAGCAGAGAAGAAGGCCAACCATGGAAATGGATAAACGGCACTGAATGGACCAGCTGGTGAGTTCTGAAAAATATGGTGGCAATATTTGTACCATACTGTGCACATATCTAGTGTTTAAAGGAGCAAATACTTTGAATTCACTTTGCAGGAAACCAAACACAGAAACCAGTGTGTTCTCTAAAAATTTTTATTTTGCGATTAGTCATAAAGGAACAGAGTGAAAAATTGTAGACTGCAAAGGTTTTGCAACATCCTCAAACCACTACAAAATCTATCATAGGTGGCACAGTAGAATGGTGGTGAACTTGACTCCAGCCTCAGCTATGTCATTTACCAGCTCTTTCACTTTGAGCAAACTACACACTATCTTTAAGTCTGTTGCTTACTCCACAACGAAATTAGTCGTACTTGCCCAATTGATTTCACAGGGTTGATATAAGAATCAGAGATTTTGATATTTACGGTGGCACCATTTAACTTTAAATGTCATATAAATGCAAGGTAAATTACTATTTTCGTTGATCACTGCATCAGTCTTCAACCATTTACACAGGGATTATGAGGGATGGTAATAATGTCTATTATTTATAAGATCATCATTACAATGTTTAGGACAGGTGCAGTTAGCATTGTCACATTTCATCTCAACTGCATATCTGTTGGATCTTTATATCACTAGAAGAATTTTGGATAATGTCGGAAGACTTGGATTCAGAGAGCCTCACTAAATGTTTTCTTATCTGAAGATATGAGGAGGTTTTGAAAAGTTGCTTTATGATGATAAAATAGTCAGCATTGGAAATGTCACTTTATTTAGTGGAAAGAGCACTGGACCAGACGTTGGTAATTTTGAAAACTGGTTCTTACCTATTAGCTTTTTTTTTTTCAATATATGAAATTTATTGTCAAATTGGTTTCCATACAACACCCAGTGCTCATCCCAAAAGGTGCCCTCCTCAATACCCATCACCCACCCTCCCCTCCCTCCCACCCCCCATCAACCCTCAGTTTGTTCTCAGTTTTTAAGAGTCTCTCCTATTAGCTTTTTGATCTCGGACAGACACTAAGTTTTAGGAATTAGAGCTTATATTTATACACTGTTGTATCTGCAGTGCCTAGCCCATTGTGGATGCTTGATGAATATTTAGGATTGACCTTTACTTCTCCCTTTATAATAGTGAAACGGTAATGTTTACTTCATCTAATTCTCTAGTGTTTAAGGAGCAAATATAGTGCTAACTGTTCAGTCATTGAAAATGGTTCATCACCATAGAAATGAAAAATATATTTATTAAGGGCTAGCGTGTCTTAACAAAAGGCAAATCATGTCACCCTGAGCAATTTCAAACAGTACAGGGGAAAAACTTCTAGTCTAAATGCTGACCCAGATGTCTGAGCCAGGCTGCTTAAATGCTGAGTAGACAAGCATTCTCTCTCCTCTTTCCCAAAGGGAAGAAGTGGGAATAGCGTGGACCCTGTGTTTTCACTGATTTAGTTATGAATCCTCGTTTCATTTGTTATAGAATCCTGGGAAATTCTGTGAATTTTGCTTGTTGGCTTGTTGTGTGTGTGTGTGTGTGTGTGCGTGTGTGTTTTTTTTCCGGCCTGTAAAAAGAGATGATCGGTATCTCTCAGGGCAATCTTTAATATCGAAGAGAGAATACGGGGCGATGCACCTTATATTTTGGAGGCTGAATTGATGTTAGTTTCCTGATTTCCTCATCTGTGTTCCCTGTGCTTTTGAAGAACTATCCGGCGGCCAACTGAGCGACTCTGCTTTTTCATTGCAGTTTTCCTATCAGAGGAGGAGGAGAGTGTGCCTATTTGAATGACAACGGTGCCAGTAGTGCTAGGCACTACACGGAGAGAAAGTGGATCTGTGCCAAAGAGGACACATACACCAAGATCAGGAGGCAAAATGCAACGTAACTCTTCCCTTGTGAATTGCACTCCTTCCCGAATGTGTCTTAGCTCTGACAGTGTGGAGCCTGCTGCGGATTCTCTCTCTTGCTCCCCATCAAAAAGAAACATTATAAAAAATGAGCACCCGGAGAGACTGCCACATATAATTGCTTTGTATCCAGGTGCTGTTGTGTTACTCAACTTTGTAACTTTTCTCCGAAAACCCCAAGCAACCCAAAAAGCTTTCCTTCTAGAATCCTCATTGAGAGAATAAAAGCGGTTTCTTTTGTATATAACTTCTTGGCCTGATTGCACTTTCAGAACATTCCCTAGTGTTGGCAACATAGGGTGACATTCTTTACGTGCCTTCTCACTTACGTAAAATACGAGACTGAATGAAAAGGGAAACATCTTTTGAAAAGTCCTTGCGTACTTTACAAGTTTTAATTCTTCTTGATTGGAAGATACTCCTTAAACATCAAAAATCTCAGCATTTTTTTTCTCTTCAACCTCATTAAAATGTTAACCTTTTTTTCATTTTTATTGAGTTTTAATTTTAATTCCAGTAGAGTTAACACACAGTGTTATATTAGTTTCAGGTGTATAATACAGTGATTCAACGATTGTGTACATTACTCAGGGTTCTTCATGGTAAGTATACTTCCTAAAGGAGGACACTTGTGAGGAGCACTGGGTGTTGTATGTAATTTAGTGATGAATTACTAAGTTCTGCTCCTGAAAATATTATTACACTATATGATAACTGACTAGAATTTAAATAAAAATGTGAAACAAACAAAAAAGAGATTAAAAAGTGATAAATGTACTCTTAATCCCTTTCACTTATTTCACCCATGCCCCCACCTATCTCCCCTGTGCTAACCATCGGTTTGCTCTCTATAGTTAAGAGTCTGTCTCTCTTTTATCCTTTGATCATTTGTTTCATTTCTTACATTCCACATATGAGTGAAACCTATGGTATTTTCTTTCTCTGACTTCTTTTGCTTACATTATACTGTAGCCCCATCTCTGTTATTATACATGGCAAGATTTCACTCTTTTTTATGGCTGAATTGTTTTTTGAGTTTGATAACTTCATTATAGATTTTGAATACTAACCCTGTATCAGATATATTGCTTGCAAATATCTTATCCCATTCCATAGATTGCCTTTTAGTTTTGTTGATTGTTCCTTTGCTGTGGAGAAAATTTTTATCTTGACAAAATCCCAGTAGTTCATTTTTGCTGTTTACCTTGCCTCTAGAGACATGCCAAGTATTCATTGATAGATAAGTGGTTAAAGAAGAAGTGGTCTGTGTGTGTGTGTGTGTGTGTGTGTATAATGGAATATTACTTTATTTTTCTGATTCAGCACATTGAATATATCCCACCACTCCTTTCTGGCATGCCAAGTTTCTGTGGATAGGTCTGCTGCAAACCTGATCTGTCTTCCCTTGTAGGTTAGGAACTTTTTTTCCCTTGCTGCTTTCATGATTCTCTCCTTGCCTGAGTATTTTGTGAATTTTACCATGATATGCCTTGTTGATGCTTGGTTTTTGTTGAATCTAATGGGAGTCCTCTGTGCTTCCTGGATTTTGATGTCTGTGTCTTTCCCCAGGTTAGGAAAGCTTTCCACTATGATTTGCTCACATAACCCTTCTACCTTTATTTCTCTCTCTTCCTCTTCTGGGACCCCTATGATTCTGATGTTGTTCCTTTCTAATGAGTCACTGTTTTCTCTAATTCTTAAGTTATGCTCTTTTGCCTTACTCTCCCTCTTTTTTTCTGCTTCATTATTCTCTATAAGTTTGTCCTCTATATCACTGATATTCTGTTCTGCCTCATCCATTCTTGCCACCACAGCATCCATTCGAGATTGCAGCTCAGTTATAGCAGTTTTTATTTCATCCTGACTAGTTTTTACTTCTTTTATCTCTGCAGAAAGGGATTCTAATCTATTTCCAACTCCAGCTAGTATTGTTATTATCTTGATTCTAAATTCTGGTTCAGACATCTTGCTTGTATCTCTGTTGGTTAAGTCCCTGGCTGTCGTGTATTCCTGCTCTTTTTTTGGGGTGAATTCCTTTGTTTCATCATTTTTTTAAATTTATTTTTGGGACAGAGAGAGACAGAGCATGAACGGGGGAGGGGCAGAGAGAGAGGGAGACACAGAATCGGAAACAGGCTCCAGGCTCCAAGCCATCAGCCCAGAGCCCGACGCGGGGCTCGAACTCACGGACCGCGAGATCGTGACCTGGCTGAAGTCGCTTAACTGACTGCGCCACCCAGGCGCCCCTGTTTCATCATTTTTAAGGGAGAAAAGGAATTAATAAGGTAGAAAAATTAAAATTAAAAAAATTAAAGTTAAAAACCTATTAAAATTAAAAAATTAAAAACAAACACACACACACACAAAATTGAATAAATGATGCTAGAACCTAGGTATGTTTGGTCTGGGTGTTGAAAGTGGCTTGATAGATTAGAGAAAAAAGGGGAAAAAAAGAAAAATAAAGGAAATCATTTGAAAATTTGAAAAAATGAATACACTGAAGTAGACTAAAATGAAATGATGGAAGTAAAATAGAATTTGAAAAAATTTACACATAAGTTAAAAATATAGTAGAAAAAATCAAAGGAAATATTTTTAATAAAAATTAAAAATAAAAATGAATTTTTTCTCTTTCTGTATTCAAGAAAAAGGAAAGAAACGAAAAAGAGAAAAAAAAAGAAAAGAAAGAAAATAAATTGAATAGTTGGACCAGCTAACAAACTGAAGTACGACTGAAATTACTTTGTTTTCCCCTAGAAGTCAAACAACGAAGTGCTTTATAGTCCATAAACTAAGCGGCCGGTGAGACTTGTGTTCTTGAAGAGGGAGGTTGGCCCAGTTGGGCAGGGCTCCGTGTAACGGCTCCGTTATCCACTAGATGGCGCTGCTAGCCTACTGGGGTGGATTGTTGTGGTGCTTGTAGGTGTGTATGCGCATGTGCGGGAGCAGTGAAAATGATGTCACCCAGCTACTCAGTCTCTAGCATCAGAACTCTGTTCTCCCCAGTCAGCCATCATGCACCCATCCTTCATCTTCAGCTTCTCTCCACTCCCCACTTCCACCGCTGTCTGTGACCAAGCCCCAAGTAGCACCTCCCTCCCGTGTTTTGTCTCAGATGTGGCTGCCTTCCCCCGTCCCCCACTTCTGAGGGACTGTAGCTTTGACCCGCTCCACCCCTCTGCGGAGGGTCTCACCGAGCAATGGCTGGGTGCTGGCCGCACCCAGGAACGCTTGCAGAACCGTGCTGCTGCTGATGCCCAGAGACTGCAGCCAGGTGCCAGCCCGCCCCAGAAAAAGTTCGTGAGACAGTGTAGCAGCAGTTTTTCAGGGATTATGGAAAATCACAACACACATCTGGCACCCCAACGACCTTGTTCTAGCACCAGCGAATGTGGCCGTTCTCTGGGGTCTGCTGGGCCCAGGTGGCCTCACAGCCTCTACCAAATGTGCTTCCAACAGTGGAACCGCTTCTCCCAGTGTGCCCTGAGAACCCCCTGGACCTACTCTGCTCCTGGGGATTTGCCTTTCCCACCAGATCAGTGCCACGTATTGAGTTGCAGAGTTGCAGACTATGTACTCTCCCTGTTTATAGTCTTAATGGAATTTAAACCCTCTCTTTTCCCCCTTTTTAGTTCAGTCCTTGTGGCTGTTTCCAATTTTCAACTTCTCTCCAGCTGCTTTTGGGGACAGGTGCTTTTCCCATATTCTCCCCCTCCCCCCATCTCTGTCTTCTCTCTGCATGCAAAAGTGGCTCCCTGCCCTCCGCGGCTTCTGTCTTCCCAAGTTCACCTCTCCACACCATGTACCTGCTGAATTCTGTGGTTCAGGTTGTGCAGATTGTTGTGTTAATCCTCCAATCAGTTTTCTAGGTGTGTAGGATGGTTTAGTTTTGGTCTGGCTGTATTTCATGGACACGAGACAGGCAAAAAACTTCCTTGCTGTTCTGTTATCTTGGCTCCTCCCTGTTGGGCCTTACATTTAAGAGCATGGTCCCTGTAGGGGTGTCTGGGTGGCTCAGTCAGTTAAGTGTCCCACTTTGGCTCAGGTCATAATCTCGTGGTCCCGGGTTTGAGCCCCACGTTGGGCTCGTGCTGACAGCTCAGAGCCTGGAGCCTGCTTCAGATTCTGTGTCTTCCTCTCTCTCTGCCCCTGCCACACTCACGTGACATTTTTGTCCAAGACGACATCCACAGAGTACCTTGTGGGCACAAGCTGATTGTAGTTACAAACTTTCACCTAAGACTTGAACTTGGTCTTTGACCTCTAGGCGTTTTCTTCTTGCCCATGGCAGCTGTCACTTTGAGCAGATCGCAGTCAATTCCAGCCAACAGAACATGGCTCTATGAACAGTCTGAGGCGCCATTATCAATGTTCTTCACGACAACTACTCTGTGTCCAGAGTAATGTCCAGCCAGGAGCAGCACCACTTTTCCGGGTTCCGTGAACTTGCCCATCTTGACGTAAGGCACTTGAGCTTACAGCAGAAAGCAAAAAAGGGCTGGAGCTCCTCTTGATTTTGATATTTATGTTTTGTTTGCTTTTGGTCTTGCCACACGGGGGCATGAAACTGACACACACACACACACACACACACACACACACACACAATGATGTTAAACCATCAATAAGTCCACAGTGACGAGGAGAAACAAATGCAAAGGGATGCTGGAGTTGGAGTATTATTTAGACATAAAAAAAAATGAAGCACTGACACACACTACAATGTGGATGATCCTTGAAAACATTATGCTAAGTGGAGGAAGCCACACAAAAAAGGTCACCCAGTGTAGGATTCCGTATATATGAAATATCCAGAGAGGTGAAAACACAGAAACGGATGCAGCTTGGTTGTTGACAGGGGCTACCTGTGGTGGTGAGAAATGGGGTGCAACTGCTTAACGAGTATGAGGGTTCCTCTTGTGATAATCGAAATGATTTTGAACCAGGTAGGGGTGGTGGTTTAGCAATGTTGTGAATGAACTAAATGCCACTGAGTTATTCACTTTAACTTGTTTTTTTAATGTTTATTTATTTTGACAGAAAGAGAGTATGAGCAGGGAAGGGGCGGAAAGAGAGAGGGAGACACAGAATCGGAAGCAGGATCCTGGCTCTGAGCTGTCAGCACAGAGCCCGATGTGGGGCTTGAACTCACGGACCATGAGATCACGTCCTGAGCCGAAGCTGGATGCTCAACCGACTGAGCCACCCAGGAGCCCTGAGTTATTCATTTTAAAAGAGTTGATTTTACATTATGCCGATTTTATGTCAATTAAAAAAAATTAAAAAAAAATTATTCTGGAGTGACACTTCCACAATGTGGGAAAATTCATACCAAAGGTTAGTTCATAATAGAAAACCAAAAACACTATCTGAGTCAACAGAAGCAACAAACAGGAGGATTAGAAACAGAAGAACCCACAAGAACTTATTTATTTATTTACTTATTTATTTTTAGAGAGAGAAAGAATGTAAGCAGCAGAGAGGGGCAGAGAGAGAATCTCAAGCACATGACCCATGTGAGGCTCAAGCACATGACCCTGAGATCATGACCTGAGCTAAAATCAAGAGTTGAATGCTCAACCAACTGAGCCACCCAGGCACCTCAAGAATAACATTTTTACATAAGTGAATACAGCTTTCACAAATGAAAAACATAATAGTAAATTTTTTAATGAAGTAGAGAACAACTGATTCAGTTAAAACTGAGGATAATAAAAAGATTAAAAATATGTAAGACATTTCAAAACCTGAATGATGAATGAGAACATTCCAGAAAATGTCTAATAAAAATTCTAGGAGAAAAAAATAAAAGAAAAAAATAAGAGAGGCAATATTTGAGGAGTCAAGGACCAATCATTTTGTATAATTCTCATTATTGTCTAATAAAAGTATAAATGATTACTGTCAGCCCAGAGGCCAACACGGGGCTTGAACCCACAAACTGTGAGATCATGACCTCAGCTGAAACCAAGGGTCAGACATTTAATAGACTCAATTATACAGGTGTCCCAGTTAAATTACTTTTAAGGAAAATTTGTCAATATCTAATAAAGTTGAAGAACATATATATATATATATACTTTCTACAGATATAGATATAGATATTGAAGAATATATACTTGGGGCGCCTGGGTGGTGCAGTCCGTTAAGCGTCCGACTTCAGCCAGGTCACGATCTCGCGGTCCCGGAGTTCGAGCCCCGCGTCAGGCTCTGGGCTGATGGCTCGGAGCCTGGAGCCTGTTTCCGATTCTGTGTCTCCCTCTCTCTCTGCCCCTCCCCCGTTCATGCTCTGCCTCTCTCTGTCCCAAAAATAAATAAAAACGTTGAAAAAAGAAAAAAAATTAAAAAAAAAAAAAAAGAATATATACTTGTACTTTCTAAGAAAAATTTGTCAATATCCAATAAAGTTGAAGAATGCACTTGCAATATATATATATATGTGTGTGTGTGTATATATATATATATATATATATAATGAATGTATATATATTTGTACTTTTCTAATGGGGAGAAAATCTCAGAATAAGTACCCATGTAGTAATGTATCTTGCAGCCTTATCTGTTTTTTCCTTTTAAATTTTATGTTTATTTATTTTTGAGAAGGAGAGAATCAGAGTGCAAACAAGGGAGGGGCAGAGAGAGAAGGAGACACAGAATCTGAAGCAGGCTCCAGGTTCTGGGATGTAGGCACAGAGCCCAACCTGGGGCTGGAACTCACAAACCACGAGATCATGACCTGAGCCAAAGTCGGATGCTTAGCTGACTGAGCCACCCAGGCGCCCCGCAGCCTTATTTGTAAAAGGGAAAATATGGGACCCTATTAACTGAATCACTCCCAGGACATCTTTGACACACGCTGCTTCTATACATTAGGAAATGTGCATTCAGTCACCAGAAACTGTATAGTACTCAAGAGTTAAAACATTTGACTAAATTTTATTTGAGGAAAAAGTCCCGTAATTGAGTTCAAAATAAAAAAATATACATTAATAAGCAGAGACATAAATACTTTAAAATACCCGGTCAATTTATAGAGGTCTGCTGAAACAATGTGCTCAAAATAAAGCTAATATGTACCTTTCAGAAGCGTGTCCCATTCCGATCTGTATTCAAAATCAGTTTTGTAGTTATACTATGCACAATTCCAAGGGGCTTGACTCTTTGATCGGTTCACAAGCTATATATAAACAGTGGATGAGAAGTAAGGGATGAAAATATGCCTACAGAGGAACAGGAGTTTCAGCAGCAAGGGATGACAGCAGCAATAAAACGCAGACGCATTGACACAAAAGTCTTGTCACTTTGAGTCCCTTAATTTGGAGTGGTACAACCCTGTGGACCCGTTTTTCGTGAAGCCTTCATTATATTACGGTATGGCTTTAAAGTCCGTGTTCAGAGTAAATCATTAGCCCACATTTCATTTTGTTCCATACGCCGTTTAAGACAGTAGGTTAAGAAGAATGGACTAGAATGTGTAGACACGAAACACACGATTGAAGAAAGATAAATAAAGGGGAAGGTTCTTAGAGCTTACGCCGGCAGCGTGAACTCAAGGCATGCTGCTGGGTAGGTGAACTTCCGGAGCCAGATGCCCTTAAAGTTGTGTGATTCTCCTGAAGCAATACCTAGAAGGCAGAGGTGACATCAGATAGATCAGCTGTCTGCTCTGTTTTCAAGAAATAAATGGCATGGAAGCAAGAAATGATGTCGTTTTAAAAAATGGCTTATCCTATGCACTATGATCCTCTCTGATTAAACTCTCTATAAACTTTCAGTAACACATATGCGTCCTATTATGCTCTGGAATGAAGGATTTGTGATGGTGACAGGGGATGGTGTTGAGTCCTGCCCAACGGGCGGTGAAAATAAAGAACTGCCGGCGGGTAGAAGAGTCAAGTTCCGGCCAATGCTTTGTCGTGGAGCTAAGGACATCCCCATTAGAAGCCCTGTGTGAAGAGCAGGTCGTACTTCATTTGGGAAACAGCAATGAAGATCTTCTAAACTTGAACAACACCCCAAAATTACATTATCAGCATTGCTGATAGGATATTTGAGCATTTTTCCGAAAGGCTCTTTGACAGCAAAAAATCCTTGACTATCTCTGCTAGTTCACTCTATGATACCCTCAGGTGGAGAGGCACCTGTTTGTTATGTTTCCTAGGAACTAAAGATAGTAACCAATGGGTAGTTACTCAATGACTGACTCAAAATCCTCTTCTCACAATGGATTATTAGTTGTTTTTTTTTCTTGTTGTGTCACAGAAAGGAATAACAAAAACATAATTGCAGAGACAATTCCCTTACTAACTAACCAACTATGGACATTTCCAGGCATGTATTCAAGTCCTCACGTGTTTGTTTGGATTCTGGGTCATGACCACAGCAGTTAAGTTTTTCTTTGCACATTGTTCGGCTCTCCAACCAGGTGTCATTCTTCTCTGAAAACCACTAGCATGTTTCTTGGTAAGGCGATCTCTCTGATGAACAAGTAGAGATCTAGAGGCTTCTGGTGGCAAAATGTAAATAAGATAATGTGACGACTGTCAGCATGGGGAGCCTCCGGAAGCCTTGTGAAGGATATTGTGTTTTTCTTATTGCCATTCAACTTTATTCTTTCAGTGTTCTCCTTCCCAGTTTCTACTCCCCATCTTGAAGCTTCGATGCTCCAGTCCCGCCACAGTCCTCTGTGACCGGACCCACCCTTGCAAACAATGTTGCTCTTATCAGATTACTCTCCAAACTCACTTTGCGCCCTAGTGCCTAGGAGATTAATTCTCTGGCAGGGGTAAAACGATGGTTTTAAGCAAACCGATTTCACTCCTAAATAAGTTAACATAAACCAATGTCTAGAGAAGTTAAGGATCCTTTCGGGTTAAAGATCTATAGCTTTAACCACGATTGCACTGTGTCGATTACAATTCCCAGCGGTTACAGCTCTTCAGAAAGGAGGCCTACAATCCCCTCTTCACTTCTCCTGGGTCCTCTCTTGAACCCATAGGGGTATAAGTCTGGTTTGTTTGCTTGCTTTTGTTTTTCCCTTACCACGTCACCAAAACTGGCCCTGTCCAGGTCACCGGGGGCCTCCCTTAATCCAGAATCAGCGTCTCCTTCCCCGCCAGCGCCCCCCCCCCCCACTTCTGGAGGGATGGCACCGGGGCAGGAGCCCTGGGTAAGAAAATAGCTGAGGGTGAGAGGGGGTAGGAGGGATGGCAGCGCCCCTGGAGCTCCGGGGAACTCGCCCGCCGGGCAGAGGAGGGAGATGCCACCACTTCCCCCGACTCCTCCAGTCTCGGCTAGAGAGCGCCACCGCACGCATGCACGCACGCAGGGGCGCCGGGGGACGCGCGGAGGAAAGACCCGGCAGCGCGCGCTGCACTGCGGGGACCCGCGAGCGCCGGATGTCCCCACCCACCTATCCGCACGCAGGGACTGGGGGACGCGCGGGAGGACCGGCCGGCTAGCGCGCTCGCCGCACTGCGGGGACCCGCGAGCGCCGCATGTCCCCCACCCACCTCATGTCCCCACCCCCACCCCCTGCTCCCCTACTTCCCACCGCCTCTGCAAGCAGAAAACTAAGCAAAGCCGGTGCACCACTTCCTCCGGCTGAGACCCGATAACGTTTCTTCCGTTGAGGGTTCTGCAGAACCCTCCAGTTTCATCATGGAACAGAAAGAAAACACACCGGAGAGCACTGATTTCTTTACGGGGAGGAACATCAAACCTACCTCTGGTCCTTGCAGTGAGCACAACGGTGTTGTGCCTGTGTGCCCAGTATCACGAAAGCCTTCCGGCTACACAGTCCATATATTTGTCAGTTGCACAGAACGGCATCTCTGAGGCAAAATACTCCAGCCAGTGGCGAAGGTAATTTTAAAGCCAACAGTTTTGGGTTAAAAAAAAAAAAAAATCTGCCAAAGTTGTATAGGGAGAAAACGGCGAGAGGAGCGATCAGGTGTAAGAAAACCCAGAAATCCTGCATCTGGGTGGGTTGGGAAGGCGGCGCTACCCCAGGCCCAACTGGGGCACCTTTATGTAATTCTTCAACACAGAGCAGATACCTTTAGGAAAGGTGTCCTTACCCACTCCGTCCTCCACCAGGGGAGCTTTTTCTCCTGTGTGTGAAGGGTACCATATGGCCAGCAGTGGTCTTGGCTCAGCCCCCCAGAATTTACAGGGGGGTTACTCTGGCAGTTAAATTCTCTCCAGTCGTATTTGAGAAGGCAGCTTCAGACCGTGGGCCCCTTGGGGCTTCCCTGAGGGAAGTGCATCAACAACAACTCTAAGAAACCAAGAGGGAGGCGAGAGATTGTGGAATCTCAACCTCTTGGGACTGGGAAGGCCCCTCGGATTTTGCCTGGGGAGTAGCTTTGCCAAGAGCTCCAGCATCTCGACCACAGAGGGTAGTGGCTTGATATTAAGCGTAGGAACCAGGCTGCCTGGGGGAAGCCTCGACTTTCTGCTTATTTCCTCTGTGACTCTGGGCAAGCTACTCAACTTCTACGTAGTTGAGTTTTACCTTCTAGAACAACCCTGGCCGAAGTAATAAATATTTAATGCCTATTGGTAAAAAAGCGGTAAAAATCTCCCTGGAATCAGATTTGAGAAGGGGAACCTTGTGAATGCTGACGTCCTTCTGTAAAAAAAGAATAGAGCTTGGAATAGTGTGATTTGGGCACTAAATGAAAATATGACCTGGCATATGATTTTAGTCAAAGTACACTTATGGAAGTAAAAGGATCACTTTTGCAATAACATGCAATAATTAATAACGCAATATTGTATGATAAGAATGCTGGAGAGACAGTCGGGGAGGCTGTGTTCCAGTTTCTTCTTTATCACAGTTATCTGGGTGAGCAGTTAACATCATAAGGTGTGTTTTCTTTTCGTTTTCAAAACCTAACTGTTAGTTTAGATCAATGGCTCCATGTTATGATGTGAGTCATAATAATCTGGAGAGTTTTTGTTTAAAATATATATTCGCATGTACTGCCCCAAGTCTATTGGACTAGAATCATCTGGGTTGGGGACCAGTAATCGGCACTTTTTAAGAGCTATGAGGACAAATTTGGAGCAACGCTTAACATCTACGGTTGATTTCAGCTCCAAAGTTACGAACGTAGTCCATTTCATTGTCTCCTTGTACACTCAAATTCTATGATTCACAGTTGTGTATTTCATTAGTTACTAAGACACTGTTTACACCACTGTATTTCTACACTGTGCCCATATATACTGTTTCCCAGGATCAACAACTCAAATCTTTATGTTAACACATTGGTACCAGAGGAGTTATGAGACGCAATCCTAAAAGAATGTTTTAGTTCTATTAGTTTAGGATTTCTTGTCAATTGTGTTAAATTTTCATCAGCGCATGAAGAACAAAGGAAATTTTTCCACACATAATGAGTTGCCGTGACCAAGTCCTGTAAGAGTTTGTGGTTGAGGTCGGCTTTTCTCTGCTGATCGTGTAGAAATAACATCAGGTTATGTGTGAACAGGTGATGCGATTTTTCCTTTTCACAGAAATCGCACTTGATTCTCTGACTAAGGCTTCCTTTCTCTAATACTCAGGAAATCAACTCTTTCATTCAGTGAGTATTGTTTCAAAGATGACCTGGTCATTATCTTTCGTAAGATTATTTAGAGTATGAAACCAAATAAGAATATTTGTACTTGTTTGCTCAGAAAAAAAAAGTAAATTAATAGATTAAATGCTCATTTCGGACATGAGACTTAGAGACCCATTTTTTTTTTCAAAGTATAAGACTATTGGAGTGTGCCAAAAAGTTTCAAGAATCTGAATGAACATTTTAAGTAAAAAAAAGTGCATATATTTCTGTCCCGGCCTATATATTTCCTCACTATAGCTCAGTAATGAAAAGCAGTGTTTCTATTTGTGAGATGTGAATTAGAATTCATCATAGAAAAAATAGGCAGCAAATACTTTTAATAATTTTATGAGAGGAAAGGCATTTCATGATTTCAACTACCTTATTAATAAGGAATAAAACAATTTTAAGATTTAAACAGATATAAAATTCTCTCATGTGTGATTAAATTTTTTAAAAATGAAAGAAAATGAATGGAACATAATCTCAATGTTGAAACAGTAGTATAATGAGTTTTTTCTGGTCTCAGATTGTAGATAAACTATCAGAGAGGAGAAACTGGTACTTTAACTTCTCTGGATATTCTGATATCTAGTAGAAATTCAGTGATTCTCTTAATAAAGTAATGTTGGCTTACCACGTCTTTAATCCGTCTGAGAGCCTATCCTGTTACTTCTCCATAAACCACCAGTCACAAGTTTTGATTTTTGACTGAGAACTAAAACGGTTCTCGAAAGACTTAGGTTATATATCCTTACGTTCTAGAAGTCACTTCTTTAGTCTCAAGAGCAGCAGATTATTCCCTCCTACATTTGTTTCCTCCTCCTCTGTCCACAAATATAGATGTGTGTCATTCCCACACTTCTATGACCTCAAAAAGCATTTGTCAATAGCTTTGCTCTGTTATTTATTTCTTTTATGATCTTCTGGGTTTGTTCACAGCGGTGATGTTTTCTGATTTTTAAATTGTAATGCAGATTCTGCTTCTTCTTCAGTTGGAACAAGGGGAAACCCTCCTATTTAAAAATAATCTTGGGGCGCCTGGGTGGCCTGATTGGTTAAGCGGCCGACTTCGGCTCAGGTCGTGATCTCGCGGTCCGTGAGTTCGAGCCCCGCATCGGTCTCTGCGCTGACGGCTCAGAACCCGGAGCCTGTTTTGGATTCTGTGTCTCCCTCTCTCTGACCCTCCCCCTTTCATGCTCTGTCTCTCCCTGTCTCAAAAATAAATAAAAACGTTAAAAAAATTTTTTAAACAAACATAAAAAAAAATAAAAAAATAAAAATCTGTAACGTATTTTTGATACCAGCATGGTTGACCAACACTTGTTTTATATGATTAAGAGCTTGAAAATGTTTTTTTTTTTTTGAAAATCACAACTTGTTAATGGCAATGTTAATGCTTATCAAGTTATTTCCTAAAATAGCTGTAAGATTTGGGAACATTTCAAGTATTCTTGTTCAGGGATGAGTCTTAAATACTCTTTGACTTGATGACCTTCATTTTCCAATGTGTCATAGATGTCCTCGTGGCAGTATATTTTTATGTTATCCTACAGGAAAGAAATATCATTTTGTCTAAGAGTGGACGGGAATCCGTCCTCCGCTTAGTTTTACTTGTGTGACTCTTGGAAGAATTTTCCACAGACTAAGTTATGGCTTTGTACATTTCAAATCTTGTTTCCGCCTCATTTCCTACGTGCTTCTGGTTCTGGGTGCCATGGAATCCAGTCATGTCATGATATGATTTCTAGTCTTACATCTCCATGTCCTAATACAAGGTATTTAAGAGTATTCCTGGAAGCCATACTTGTATCACGAAGGCTAGCAAGAATATATTGATTCCTGAATAGACTTTGATATGACAGAAAACTGCATAGATTCATGAGAGTTGACTAAGCTGAAAATGCCACCTCAACTTCTCCTTCAGAAAAGAAGAAGAAAATACTGGCCTCCAATGCCATCCAATACAAGTGGAAGGAAATGTGATGCGATGGAAGGCAGATCAGAACAGAAAGACGCAGTATGGATGAGTTATATCTTAGGTTTACAAACCTGTGACGACACACAGCCGTGAGGACGCATTGCCAAAGTTCATCCGATGCCTTAGAAGGGAGTCAGGCAAGAGAGGAGTTTGAATCTTCAGCCTCACCAGCTTTGGAGTAGATCCACCGGGGGACACATTCGTGTGCTTTTCGGACAGTAAGCGCTGCATGAATGAATGACTCTAAATGTGGAAGTCTAAACTGGGAGCTGAGATGACAGATCATTCCAAGTGAGTGGAAAGACCTGCCGGGGCCCTTTCCTTCATTTGTGCCCCACGTTTGCCACATCCGGTTCAGAGCAATGCCCAGAACTGAGTGCAGTATTCTGGGAGCAATCCACTTCACGCAAGGCAAGCAAAGCAGAAACATTGTCTTGCCCATTCCAGACCGTTCATCTCTGTGAAGCCAAACTAAAGTTGCTTAGCTGGGTTATTTCCTTTCCTTCTCTTTGGCAACCTTGCTATGACACTGATGCACAGTAAGCTTGGAGTCAATGAAAACCTTTAAATTTTTCACACTTGCTAAACCAGTTCTCTCTCAGGCTGTAACCAAGCAATTCAAGGTGCACCTGATACTTAATTTTGTGTGTTAACCAGGTGACAGGCTATGCCATAGATGTGTACTTCTGCTTGAGACTGCAAAAATGTTTCTGGAAGAGGTTAGCATTCGAATTGGCAGGTTGAGTAAACAAGGTCACCTTCATCGATACAGGTGGACGTCATCCAATCTGTTCAGGGCCTGAATTAGAGCAAAAAGCAGGGGAAGGGTGAATTTGCTCTGCTTGCTTCAGCTGGGACATCCATCTTGTCTCTGCCTTTAGACGCCGTGGCTATCTGACCTTTGAACTAGACCGAATTACACTAGGTTTCCTGGTTTTCTAGTTTGGAGACAGCAGGTTGCAAGATTTATCAGCCTCCATAACTGCACGAGTCAACTACTGTAATAAACAAACAAACAAACAAATATCTCCTATTAATTCTGTTCCTCCCATTTGAAACAAGTGAAAAACCAAACTGTATCTACAAAAATGGCTTTTAGGAACACTGCACATCAGCGACAGTCATCACTGAGAAATGGGAAATAAGTGAGGTATGCTCTGAGATTCCTCTAGCTTACTGACTTGAGGATGTTTCCAGGCTGCAGTGCAGTGAGAGTCCAGATAAAGCCCATCCTGGTAGTCTCCCTGAGTTGAGAAGAAGCCTGAAGACCGGAGAAACAAAGGCTGCTGGAATTTTCAGGACAAGAGAAAAGCGTGCCGCTATTAAGTTTTTAATATCCACATTCATAAGTGGTATCCTGGACACATTTTTTCATGTGCTTATTAGCTACTTCTATATCTTCATAGGTGAAATGTCTATTCCTGTATTTTGAGCACTTTTCATTTAGGTTCCTTATTTTGTTATTATTGAACTGTAAGTGTTCTTTACACAGTCTTTATCAAATATATAATTTACAGATATTTTCTCCCAACCTGTGGTTTGCATGAATTGGCATTTATAGAACATTCCACCCAGTACCTGCAGTATATATATATATATATATATATATATATATATATTTCAAGTGCAGACGGAATGCTTAATGGGATAGGCTACATTCTGGGCCATAAAACAAGACAAATCTTAACAGATGTAGAATTACTCATTATAAAAAACATGCTGTTAGACCAAAATGGAAAGAAATTAGAAATCAACAACTGAAAGATATCTAGCACATTCTCAAATATTTGTAAACTAAACAATATATTTATAAATAATTTGTGGGTCAAATAAGACATCCAGAGAAAAGTTAGAAACTATTTATAAATTAACACAAACACAAACATTTGCAAAATGCTAGTAAAGCAATACTTATTCCAAAATTTATAGGTCTAAATTCCAAATTAAAAAAGAAGAAAAATCTTAAATGAAGGATTACAGATTTTGTCTTGTATTACAAAACTGGAAGAAGAGCAAATAAAATCCAGTGTAAGCAGAAAAAAGAAAACCTTAAGATAAAATTGAAAAGTTGATGAAATAGAACACAGAAAAACAATATAAAAATCAATGAAAACAAGAGCTGGTTCTTTGTCAAGAACATTAAGATTGATAAACCTCTAGCCAGATGGATGAGGAAAAAAAAGGAAGAAGACAGAAGCTCGAGTATCAAAACTGAGAGAAGTGAGGTTACTACAAATTCTACAGACTCTGAAGGAATAGTTAGGGAATACTATGGACACCTTTATCCTAATAAATTCAACTTTGATGCAATGAACAAATTCCTTGAAATATACAATATATCAAAGCTTAGTCACTCATACATAGATACTTTGGATATATCCCTATACCTACATAATAAAAATGAATTAGCAGTTAAAAATATTCCCACCAAGGACCTCCAGGCCCTTATGGCTTTACTGAGAACTTTACTGAGGACATTTAAAAAAGAAATAAAACAACTTCTTCCTGAAAATTGAAGGGGAGGGAATATTTTCTGACTCATTCTATGAAGCTCCCATTAATCCAATAGCAAGATAAATGACATTACAAGAGAAGTATAACAGAAATTATTATTCCTCATTAATATAGATGCAGAAGTTCTTAGCATTGAAAATATAGATATAAATAGATAATTCATCATGACCAAGTACCGTTTATATATGCATGTGAGGCTTAGTTAATCTATTCACCTACTAATAGAGAAAAAAAAGGAAAATATATGATCCTTTCACACCCAACACTCATTCTTAATAAAGCTTTTCAGCAAATTAGTAGAAGGAGGTTTTCTTAACCTCATAAGGAGTATCTACAAAAACCTTACACCTAACAGTATACTTAACTGTGAAGGACTCGATGATTTCTCCCTAAAATTATTAGCATAAGCAAGATAGGGATGTCTGCTATCCCCAAAATTCCTCCAAATTTTGTACTAAAAGTACAAGATCTAGTCACTGCAGGAAGCCAAGAAAAAAGGATAAAAGGTATCCAGACTGGAAAGGTAGAATTGTAGGTGATTTGTAGAAAATACTAGAGAAAATAGAAAAAAGTTGCTACAATCAACAAATGAGTTTAGCAATATTGTAGTATATAACATCAATATGCAAAAATAATGAACTTAAGTCTATGATTCACACCATATGCAAATATTAGCCTGGGGATAAAGTTAATTATCTCTAAATTAATCTACTAATCATTGATCTACTATAAAGCCTTAAACTATAATAGTTCTAGAAGAAAGCAGAAAAAAACCCTTTTGAGCTTGAGAGAAGTAAAGATATTTTCAAGATACAACCCCAAATACAGAATATGCAAAAGAAAAAATAAATATAAATTGGACTTCACCAAAATTAAGAACAGGTCTTTGAAAGATGCTCTTAAAGAAAGAAAAGACAGGCCACTGGGTAGGAAAAACATTTTTGCAAACCACGTATTTCATACAAGGCTAAAAAAATACATATTTTATATCTGTTATAGATAAAACATATTTATATATTGATATTTCTTATCTATATCCTTCAAAACTCGATGATAAGACAACTAACAAAAATATTTGGACACTACACAAAAGAAGATACATGGGTGGTAGATAACATATGAAAAGATGCTTGCCATCATTAGTCATTAAGGAAATGAAAATCAAAGCAAAAATCTGATATGAGGACACCTGCATTATAACATACAAAATCAAGAAATTTGATCACATTAACTGTTGGCAAGTACACACAGCTGCTGGAACTCATACGATGTTGGTGGGGAAACAGAAAATGGTACAACCTCTTTGGAAAAGAACTTGGCCATTTCTTCTTTTGTTGTTGGTTTTCTTTCTTTCTTTCTTTCTTTCTTTCTTTCTTTCTTTCTTTTGTGTTTTGTTGGTGGTGTTTTTTTCTTTTTAACAACGTTGGCATTTCTTGAAGAGGAAAACGTGCTAAGCGACAAAAGGCCACATATTATATAACATGTCCATACACCGAGAATAAACAAATCTGTAGAGATAGTAAATAGATTAGTGGTTTCCTAGGGTTTGGGGTAGGTAAGGACCGGGGTGGAGACGGGGAGCGAGTGACTACTAATGGGTACAGAGCTTTATGTATGATTGTACAACCCTGTGAGTATGCTAGAAAACTTTGAATTGTACATTTTAAGCTGATGAACTTTATGGTATGTAGATCCTATCTCAATACAGTTATTTTTTAAAAGGTAACATACACATATCATATGACTGAACTATCCCACTCTTTGGGTTTTGTTCAAGGAATAATGAAACCACACGTTCATACCGAGACTCGTATACAAATATTCCTAGCAACTTGTAACAAGCCCAAACCGGAAATAAGCCAGATGTCCAACAACAAGTGAATTGGTTGAAGGAATTGTGGTATATTCATATAAAAGAATACTATTCAGTGATAAAATAGCAATGACATATGGCATATAAAATACGACCAATGAGTGTTCAAACAATTGTAGTGAAGGAACTAAGTCTGTTTATAGAACGGTGTATACTTTATTATTCAACGTGCATAAAATTCCAAAAACAGTTCAAACCTCACTACAGTGACAGAAGATATAGCCTAGTGATTGAGGTGGGGCAGAGAGGGGCCTTTCGGAGGGTCACAGAGGAGCAGAAGTAGTCTCGAAGATAATGGGTATGTTAGTTATTTTAGTTGTGGTGATGGCGTCAGGTGCATACATATATGGAAATTTATCGATTTGTATTCCATAAACATACGGTTTTTATTTTATGTCAATTATACCGCCATAGATCTGTTAAAAATTTTTAAATATAAGAGAAAATATAATTAATCAACTAACATATAAAAAGGTGGGTTTCTGTCATCAGGTGAGTCCCCAAAGAACTCCACAGGGAATTTTTCTGAAAGCTGGGTGTTTTTCTAGTATCTCAACTAGACACGCCCAGGATGACAAAGTGGGCCGAAGTTCACGTTATTTCTCCACAATGTTAAAAATCTTCTCCCCCAGAGCGTTATGACAGGCAACCTTTGGCCAAATAAGAAAGAAAAAGGGAGTGGCCTATGTTCCTGGAAGTTTCCACCTCCTCCCCCTGGCATCTGGCTGACATCAAACAGAGCGGATCTGCCTGAGCCCTGTCATATATACACCCCCCCACCTCTCAGGAGAAGGTGCCTTTAGAATACGAGCTCCCCTTACACATTCTCTGGCCATTGAATAAATTACCTGCTTGCCGTCCAATACTGCTTTGTTATTTCACTATGTGGTGAATGGTATTGAAAAGGGAAGGAATCTACCAATTCTGTAACATTTCATGCATTTTTGTGGGATACTATAATCTTTAATAAAATTATACGTTGTAGTCAAACAAATGGAGAGACAGTCAATGCTCTCAGATGGGCTATTTACTCATACAAGTAAGAATTTTTTTCAGGTGGGACTGACAATGTATTTTCTTCTTTCATAAATGGTTGGTGCATATTTTCTGCCATTGTTGTGGGGTTCTTTTTGTTTGTTTTGTTTTGTTTTTCACTGATTAGAAAGAGCCTCTTATGTATCAAGACTCCTTATTTTATATATGCATTGCAAATGTTTTCCATACTATTTTCTTTCATTTTTGGTATGGTATACACAAGTTTTACATTTGTTTATCTATCTGTTTGTAAATCTATCTGTCTTTTCTTTATGGTTCCTGTCTTTTCTAGACAGCTATAGAAAATCATTCTCTATATAACCTATTTCTCCTTCTTGAATCTTTTGATCTAGCCTCCACACGACTAAATTGTTGTGTGGTTGTCCAAAGACCACTTTACTCTGCTCTCTTAGTTTTGGAGACCCCGAAGTTCCTAATGCTCATTTTGATTATTTTACCTATCAAAGTGTTTCTTTAATAACAACTAATTGTTATTATATTACTATATTATTATTATTATTTTATTTTTATTATATTATTCTTGGGTGAACCAAATGCACAGTAGGTGATTAAAAAGATGATTATTCACACATTGATAATAACAGGTAAAATTTCTCATAGAGTAAACAGATAATGGAGACTTTTAGATGGTTTAGAATAGATGCCTTTGGGAAAATGTGTGTGTTTGTATGTGTGTTTTGAGAGATGATATAACCATAGGTTTAAGAGTTCAGACTCTGCATCAGACTGTACAGATCCACATTCTAGCTCTCATAGAGTGGTTTGAATGGTTAAGTGAGATAATATGTGTCCATTTAATATTGTAAATAATCAATGTAATTTATTTTTTTAAATTTTTTTAATGTTTATTTATTGTTGAGAGAGATGGAGACAGAATGCGAGTGGGTTAGGGGCAGAGAGAGAGGGAGACACAGAATCTGAAGCAGGCTCCAGGCTCTGGGCTGTCGGCACAGAGCCCGACACGGGGCTCGAACTAATGAGCTGTGAGTTCATGACCTCTAAGCTGAAGTCAGACACTCAACCGACTGGACCACCCAGCTGTCAATTTAATTTAATACAATTTAAAATACAATTTAAAAATAATATCTATTATTTAAGTAAGTGATGGAAGTCATAAATTATGTGTTTATTATTTCAAAATAAATGCATACCTATCTCATCTTTTACATTTTCTGTCTCCAGTCATAAGGCATACAAATCAGAGTGTGTTTGTGTAAACAAACCACCCTTTGCATCAACTGGACTTCATCAACCCCATTCATGTATTTGTTTATTCAACACACATATTAAAAAAAATTAATGTTTATTTACTTTTGAGAGAGAGAGAGAGAGAGAGAGAGAGAGACAGAGCATAGCAGGGAAGGGGAAGAGAGAGAGGGAGACACAGAATCCGAAGTAGTCTCCAGGTTCCAAGCTGTCAGCACAGAGCCTGATATGGGCCTCGAACTCACGAACCATGAGATCACGACCTGAGTTGAAGTCAGACACTCAAACAACTGAGCCACCCAGGTTCCTCCAACACACATCTATTTTTCAAGCTACATTTGTCAAGCATTCTACCAGGTGATGCAAATCCAAAGATAGACAAGAAATTATGTCTACTACTTATACAGGTTAACTCCAATATTCATAAGGTAAGTAGAAGAATTCAAAAAATTCTTAGTTACTCAATGATCTTGGAAGTTAATCTTAGCTTTTTACTCTGCTTTTTAAATTACTAGGAATTCTATTGCCATAATCTTGTTACCATTTTCTTTTTACGCCTCTGTCATTTTTCTTCACTTTTTACCCCAATATTCTGCCCTCTATTTCCTTCACTGCCCTCCAGCCTTTTGGAGAGTAGTCTCTTCAAGCAACGATACCGTTGAAAGAGCCTCTCCTTTACTTCCAAATCTTCTCCTTTTAATATAATACACATGATATTACACACACACACACACACACACACACACACACACACACTGATAATATAGTTAGCTTCCAAGCAGTCAGTTTGCTGTCATATCCATTTAAATGCGTGCTGGTCTAATTTGTTATTTTTTCTGCAAAATGTCAAACAAATCATGAAAGCATAGGACATATATGAAAGTTTTAGGTTAACCACAGTCTTCAGAATATACCCAAGAAATGCCAGAACCACTGCAGAGAGGAAATGAGTAGCCAGCAGAGGATGAGACTGTGGTTGCCTTCCACAGCTGCTTTTCTTTGATGTACAAAAACAATTTGTAGTTCTGCACACAACTCTCGGCAGATTGAACCAAACGTGTCTAGAATTCAAAGCATAGAATCATCCTTGTTCTAGTCACCAACGGTATATATTTAAAACCTTTATCCTTACCTATTTTCTCCACTGTTCCAGTAGAAATAATATTTTTGCTCCCATAAGAAGCCAACCCAGCTACGTGTACTCTGAAACCCATTTTCTCTTGACCTCTCAAAAAGCTATTGAATTATTCCTCTTCCACTCTTTCTTGCAGTGGCGATTTTTTCCTTTACACTGATCCATTTCTATTATCATAAAATGCACTAGTACTCGCTATATTTTTTAAAAACTCCCTGGGGCGCCAGGGTGGCGCAGTCGGTTAAGCGTCCGACTTCAGCCAGGTCACGATCTCGCGGTCCGTGAGCTCGAACCCCGCATCAGGCTCTGGGCTGATGGCTCAGAGCCTGGAGCCTGTTTCCGATTCTGTGTCTCCCTCTCTCTCTGCCCCTCCCCCGTTCATGCTCTGTCTCTCTCTGTCCCAAAAATAAATTAAAAAAACGTTGAAAAAAAAAAACTCCCTTGACCGGGGGCACCTGGGTGGCTCAGTTGGTTAAGCATCTGACTCTGGATTTCAGCTCAGTTCATGATCTCACAGTTTGTGGGTGTGAGCCCTGTGTCAGGCTCTGCGCTGACGTGTGGAGCCTCCTTGAGATTCTGTCTCCCTCTCTCTCTGCCCCTCCCCTGCTCATGCTCTGTCTCTCTCTCTCTCTCTCTGTCTCAAAATAAATAAATAAACATTAAAAAAAAAAACCACCCTGATCAGACCTATTCCTCTAGCTACTCTCCCATTATTCCTCTCAGAGTATACTTGTCACAGAGTTGGCTAAGTTCACACCCTCAAATTCCTCACCTTCTGTTCTTTTTTCAATACATTCTATTCTCTTCACAAAATCATTTCTGATAAACGTCACTAGGAATTCCACATTGCCAATTCAATGGCCATTTTCCTATTGTTGCGCTTCTTGACCTTTCAGCAGCATATAATACAGCTGACAAAAACTTTTTTCTATGGATTTCTGAACATGCCTTTGTATTTCCTCCTCTATCCTTAGCTGCCCCTTCTCCGTCTTACCTACTGGTTCCCCTCTGTTTTAGCTTTCCAACAGTCAAGGTCATGATCCTCAAAGGACAGGACCCAACCCCGTGTAAGTACTCTTTGTCTAGGTGAGCTCCCTCTGCTTCATGTACGGTTCTATTTCTTGAGTTCCTGGTACAAATATCTAACTGCCTATTTGACATTTCCCTCTGGATATCTAATAGACATCTCACACTTATGTCCAAAATCATATCAGTCTTTTTCAAATTATGTCTCCTAAATCCTTTATTTCCTTATCTTTTTATTTCAGTGAAACACAACAAGCACACCATGGTACCCCACTATGAATTGCAAGAACTGCTAAAAGAATCTGATGTATTGTAGATGTATGAAACAGCCTCACTGAAGGATGTGGGGATAAAGTCTGTAGATCTAAGTAATCTTGAAAATGTGTAGTTTTAACTTGTAAGACTAGTAACAAAAGGAATTGTACATAAGCACTGTCTTTGGTAGTTTCCCACAAGGTACGAGATAACAATTCTAAAGCCACAAAAAATGTATCCTGGAATTGAGCAATTAAGTAAATAAATGGTGATGGTGGCAGCCATGTTTCTCACTGCCGGAGCAGGAGGTAATGGAAATGAAAGGGTGGGGGTTAAGATGATCTGTGCTGTAATTTATTAAAGTTCATCTGCATGAACTCATGGAACCAGCTGAAAGAGTTCCAATGGCCAAACTGGAACAGTGTGAGGAACAAAATAAATAAGGTAGTATTGGGCTAGAACGGAAAAGTATAAAATGAATTTGAATGAGTTTTACTGATACAAATGATTGAATAAATAAGTAAATGGGAGACTACACAAAAATCACCTGCAGATTTCTAAATAATTTATGTAGATACTCTGTCATGGAAGAGGTGGGGCATAACTCTCCACTTCTTAAAGTGTGGGCTGCACATATTGACTTCCTTTCAAAGGGTCCAGTATGGAAATGGAGAAAAAAGAGTAACTTTATAGTAGATAAAACTGACAAACACGACTGTAGTCACGTGATCAAAGATAACAATAGTGATAAGCCATGTTGGTCGTAGGCACTCTGTAAGATGTGATAAAAATGGCAATTTATCCCTATGGTCTTCCTCCAAAAACCTTTAACCCAGGTGTAATGATGAGAAAAACATCGGACTATTCCAATTGGAGAATATTCTACAAGACATATGATCAACAGTTCTCAAAACCGTAAAAAAAATCCCCAAACGATACATCAAAAACAAGAGAAATTGTCAGCCAAGATTATCCTAAGAAGACATAAAGAATATGGGGCGCCTGGGTGGCTCAGTTGGTTGAGCGTCTGACTTTAGTTCAGGTCATGATCTCGTGGTTCATGAATTCGAACTCCACAGCTCAGAAGTTGGAGCCTGCTTCAGATTCTGTGTCTCCCTCTCTGTCTGCCCCTCCCCCGCTCACATTCTGTCTGTCTCTCTCTCAAAAAATAAATAAAAATTAAAAAAAAATTTTAAAGAATAAATAGAAACTGTGGTATCCAAAATGGGGTCCTTCAATAGAAAAGGTAGTAAGTAAAAAGGAAGTAGAGACTTTAATTAGTAATAATGCATCAATATTGATTCATTAATTTTGACAAATGTCCCACACTAATGTAACATGGTAATAATAGAGAAGGTTGGGTGCTGTGTATATGGGGACTTTCTGTACTAATTTCACCATTTTTCTGCCTACCTAAAATGATCCTGAAAGAAATAGTTTATTAAAAAAAAAATGAAGGTCACCTCACTCTTAAATCATATCCTTTGTGGTTTTACAGCTGTTGGGTTTATTTCAATGCCATAGTTCTGAGAAACTGACTCTGCTTTGATCAGGTAATGCCTCTCTTTCCATCTCATTCAAATATGGATTATTCTGTTTATAGGATGTTTGGACAGATGCAAAACACAGAGGGATCAATGATGCAGAAGACAAGAAAGCATCCCTATCATTGTCAACACAAGTGGACATGCAAAGGTAGGAATCCATAACCTCCCATTAGACCACAGATTAGAATATAGCTAGAATTTTCTGTGGGTCTTTTAATCCTAGACTTTTAATGAGAAATTTTAAGAACTTGAACTAGAATCTGTTGTTCAGAAACGTTTTTATCTTATTTTTAAATAACATGTTTACATAGATACCTCTTCACTAGACTGTACCCTTTTCTATATCTGTAGACTCACACCCATTTCAGCCTCTGGTATGTAGTTATATACTTATAAATATTGTTAACTTGAATGTAATCGATCAGGTGTGATTTGACCTGGGTTGAAGATTGTGAAAGTGTTATAATGCTGCTGTATTAGGCAAAGTGCATAATTATAAAAGTTAGCATCTGAGTTTGGTTTCATTAATTGATATAAATATAAGAGTTTTATTTCAAACAACATTCGAGAAGGTGGCTACACTACTCAATCTTATGTTTCTTTTTTGGATGCTCATTTTTATTATTAGTCAGTTATTTCGGTATTACTTATATTTTGCCTTCCCGGACTTCAAACCCACTGAATATTACCTGTGTGATGGAGAAAAGATGTAAATGAAGGTGGATGACAAATTTTAGTGGAAATGTTTTAACTAACCAGTTGATCAGCTAATACCCCACCCATTTGATTGTTTGTGGATTGGAGTTTTCTCCTAGAAGTGTTACATAAAAAGGATAGTTAATAAATAGTAAATAAAAGATATTGACCTCTTAGAGTCAGTAAATCCAATTCTTTCAAGATAATTATGTATGTGATCATATCAAGGTGATTTAAACAGAGGCTGTATATTTCTTTCCCCCCTCCTTAAGACATAGCGTACCCTCAGAATTTTACATTTCTACGACACATTTTCAAGTTCCTTTTTAACGCCTATATGTTTCAGAAAGAAAAATTATTTATTACAGATTACCCTAAATGTCCCAAGTGGCATCAGACTGCTCTGAGATTGTCCAGCATTGCACTGGTTATACTCATTGCCATAGTGATAGGACTCACCATTTTGGGTAAGTAAATTGAAAGCTCTCTGTTCAACTAGAGAAGTTAATATGTTTTCCTTGGCATTTACCTTCATTTCTCTAACTTTCCCAGAACCATTTTTCACATTTACCTGTTACTTCAATTGCATCGATATTAAAGGACACAGTTGATAATTTCATTAATGCAAGTATTTTTTTTCTTATACAGAGGAAACAATAAACTTGTTAATTTGTAAAGTCTATTCTGCTTATAATTGTATTTATTTAAATTTTTTTTAATTTAAAAAAAATTTTGAGAGAGAGAGAGTGTGTGGGGGAGAGGCAGAGAGAGGGGGGCAGAGGAGGATCCGAAGCGCCCTCTGTGCTGACAACAAAGAGCCCCACGCGGGGCTTGAACTCGTGACCATGAGATCATGACTTGAGCCAAAGTCGGATGCTTAACTGACTGAGCCACCTAGGCACCCCATAGTTATTTTTTTTTAAGTTTATATATTTATCTTGAGACAGAGAGGGAGAGAGAGAGAGAGAGAGAGAGAGAGAGAACGAGTGGGGGAGAGGCAGAGGGAGAGGGACAGAGGGAATCTTAAGCAGACTCCTTGCCCAGAGTGGAGCCAGACACGGGGTTCAAACCCACAAACTGTGAGATCATGAGGTGAGCTGAAATCAAGAGTTTGATGCTTAACCAACCGAGCCACCCAAGGCGTCCCCGCTTATAATCAATTGGTAAATAGTGTGGGTATGATTGTCACAATTCTGTGAATTGAAGTTTTGTATTTTGGTAAAAGCACTTCATTTTATGGAAGTTGAGTTGGCACTTTACATAAAACTTTTGGACGTTAGAGGTCACTTTTGATTTTTTGACGTTTTGACAAAATTTTTGAGCTGCTTGAAAATTTAAGGCCCAGTTAAAGTTAAGATCTAGTCCTAAAATGAGGTCTACTTCAAGAAGAGCTATGGGTAATTATATCTGTTATTGTTTCTATTTGTTGTGACTCTTTATGTGTTAGGAATTGTGTTAAGCATTTTACATGCATTATTTTTTAGCCTCAAAACACTCTAGGTTTGTTAAACATTTTCCCCTTTTATATATGAGGGAAGTGAGAAACAGAAAAGGCTAGTAATCTGTTCAAGATCACACAGCAGTCTAACCTATCATACTTAGCAAATACAAATTTCAATATAGTTTCATTTTATTTAGATAATTTGTTATTGTTTGTTTCTACTTACTTGTTCTCAAGTGGAAATCTCCAGAGTCTCTAAGTTTATTCATCCTTTGTCGCATTATAGTATTGAAATGCTATAGACAGATTTCTCAACCAGCAGTGTGAGCATTCACTTGTAGTTCTGCTTTAGTGGATAATTAAAAGGCACAAGGTCGTACTTGTAGAAATCTAACTGGTGTTACTACTTTATTTGTTAGTATGTCGCCTAAGTAGTGAGAAAAGAACCAAAGATTGTGATGGCATGAATATTTCTCCCAGGAAACAACAGGACAATACAAACTTCACAAGTAAGTGGTTATATTTCATTGTATTGTAGGGGAGGAAAAACTTTTCCTCCACCCTCTTAAGTTCCTACCAGGGGGCGTGTGAATTAACTGTCAGAAGACCGATGAACAAGAAGAAAAGTTTTATTTGCATTCATAGGAGAGGTAACAAAAGAAGTAGCTGCCTCTGCCTGGTTACAGTTAAAGGTTTCCATACCTAGCTTAATAGGAGAAAGGAAGGGGGAAGACTTTCTTTGGGAAAAACAAGTACATTTCCACAGGAAAGACGAGCAAGTAGGTGTTTCAGGAGACCGAACTGGAGAAAATGAAGTTAGTAATGATGTCTGCATATACAGGTGGTGAGTAGTCTTTCCCTCTTCATAGTCATAAATTCGTCCAGGAAGGGGATTCATGGTAGAGTTCTTAGTCCTTTTTTTTTTTCCCCTGGGAGTAAACCACTCCAAAGAGGAATTTATGTCAGCCTCATATCTCAGAAGCTTCTATTTTTAGTCAGATAAGGGATGCTCCGAAGAGGCTTCTCTCTGCACCTGTTGATTGCATTAGGCATATACAAAATAATTGGTTTACTGACAAGATAGCAAAGAATTTAAGCAAAAGTCCCTGCCCTTACCCACCTCATGATTAATGCGTGAGATCGTAAAGTCAAATGGCACTGCCATATGCAATTTAAACTGATAAAACTTTCCCGGGAGATTATACCAGGATTATGTACCTTTTTTTACCCATGTGGATGTCACTTCTCCACTATATTGGTTGCCGTTTTTGTAACTATTATTTGTTATACTATGTGATTAAGGTGTTAGGTCCCTCTTTAAAAATCAGAGTGGAAAGATCGAATTGTAAGGCATTTGGAGATCAGTATGGCTCACGAAGAAGGGGATTACTAATTACCAATTTACTCTCATCTAGATTTCTATTCGTTTCCATACTGCAGCCAGTAGGATCTTTCTAAAATGCAAACCAGTGGCCAGGGCACGGTAGGCGAGGAAAGAGAATTTCCCCTCTACCTTGATAGGTTTTTGACTCAGACCCCCCCCCCGTGCAATAAATGACAGATTAATAGGAGAAATACGGAGTTTTATAACACTTATATCTCCGGGACACATGAAGATACCCAGGAAAACTGGGTGACCCCCCAAAATAGCCCAAGCCACCACCTTACGTACCATCTCCAGCTAAGACAAAAGAAAATGGGGGCAGAGGAGTCAGGGTAGGGGCCAAGGGCAGGCTGCCCATAAGTACCACAATAGCATATTAATTATTTTAAATTGGAGCTACTTGGGACATATCTGTCCCCCTGAAAGCGGGAAATAAATCTCCTGTATCAAAGGTACCCTCCTTAAAAAAAAATTAATGTTTATTTATTTTCGAGACACACACACACACACAGTGCGAGCGGGGGAGGGTCAGAGAGAGAAGGAGACACAGAATCCAAAGCAGGCTCCCAGGCTCTGAGCTGTCAGCACAGAGCCCGACAGGGGGCTCAAAGCCATGAACGGTGAGATGAGACCTGAGCCCAAGTCGGAGGCTGAACCCACTGAGCCACCTAGGAGCCCCCAAAGGTACCCCTTTTACTAAGAAGTGGAAAGACATCCTTATCACCAGAGATAGAAACTTTAATGCCAAAAAATCTAAAACAAACCTCGTTCCTTTTTTTCTAATCCACTACCTTAGCCCCACTTCTTAGAATTCCTTGCTAATTAAAGCTCCCAAACACGTTTGCTTTATCCTGTCAATGCTTCACAAATTTATCGTCTCTTAGTCTAAAATGTATAAAAACTGCCTGACTCGGTCATTTGTTTGGGTCTCAAATTCATTATTGGGCCTCCGTGCACGCGCAAACTTTGGTGTTTGCTTGTGTTAAGCTGTCTCATGTAAATTTCGTTGTTTTTTTGTTTAAAGTTTATTTATTTATTTTTGAGAGAGAGAGAGAGAGAGGGAGAGAGATGTGTGAACAGGGGAGGGGCAGAGAGAGGGAGCGAGAGAGTCTCAAGCAGGGATTCCCTACTCGGGGCTCCATTCCACCAGCCGGTGAGATCATGACCTGAGCCAAGGCCAAGAATAGGATGTTCAATTGACTGGGCTACCCAGGTGCCCCAGCGGAGTTCATTGCTTAAAAGTGGGGCAAAATCTTTACTTTTAAGGGAAAAGTTTAGAAATTAGTGCATTTTTTTGATATTCAAACCTTACTCTTCTGTTTCTTCCATTTTTTTCCATTTCAGCAAAGTCCACGCTAAACTTATGCCCTAATAACTGGCTGCAGAAAAAAGGGAAGTGCTATAATTTCTTAAAAACCTTCAAATCATGGACCGATAGCCAGAAATCCTGCTTACTAATGAAATCACATCTCTTGATGATCCAAGACATGGCTGAACTGGTAAGAGCTAATTTGCCAGGGAAATTAGCGCTTCTAAAACCGAGAGAAACAAGTAAATTAAAGAAAAAAAAATAACGTTTGTTTATTTTTGAAGGAGAGAGAGACAATATGAGCAGGGGAGGGGCAGAGAGAGAGGGAGGCACAGAATCCAAAACGGGCTCCAGGCTCTGAGCTGTCAGCCCAGAGCCCGACGCGGGGCTCGAACCCACGGGCAGTGAGATCATGACCTGAGCTGAAGTGGGATGCTTAACTGACTGAGCCACCCAGGCGCCCCCAAAGTACATTTTATGATAAAGGAATTATACTGCTGGTAATTACAGCTATTTATTGAATTCCTAGCATATACCAGGCACCGTGGTAGGCATGCCACAAATTATATAAAACTTAGTGCTCACAATAACTTTACGAAATAGGCAGTATTTTCCATTTTCATAAGAAGAATCCGCTGAACTTGACAGGTTGTGTAACAGTGCTATTTCACATGTCAGTGGCAAAGCTGGGATATCGATGCTGTCTTTCCACATCACTTCTTGGGGAGAAAGATACAAGCTCTTTGAGCATTATCAGTATCTGGCAAAACTTTCTCAAGTCTGGGCGAAGATCAGAAGAGGCTATTTTACTGCATTTAACTCCGTTACCTCTGGGTTCTCTTTCACAGAATTTCATACAGAGTAGTATACCGGATGGAATTTACTTTTGGATGGGTCTGAACATCACGCACCCACAAAAGGCATGGACCTGGCTGGACGGCACCCCATTAAATCTACAGTTGTGAGTATTTGGCATTGGAGTCTCTCACCAGCCAACTCGTGCTGGGGGATGCCCGCCTGAAACTCCAGCTGGTCAAAATGGTTCCCAGAGATCGAAGACTTTGATTTGTTAATGTGTGAGTGATTAAGCCATTTACCTTACAGAAAGGAGACTAATTTATTTGCTTATTTGGGTTCTCTTTTAGTTTATCCATGATGCTAGAGATGTAAATGGAAAATTGTAGTTAACCTGAAATTCTCTAAATTTCATTTCTTTTGAAGTGTTTCTTAAAAGTTTACAAAACAACCCTTATTTTAACTTACAGGAAGATTTCAATTAGTGGGAATATTTCAAATATTAAGGAATATGTTATGTGTAACACAACAAATAGCCATTTGACTTGTTTTTAATACTGTCACCCTAATCAACAATATGTGTAGCTACTTTCTGCTTCCGTTCCATTCATTCTGCTTAATTCATTCTACTCATTCATTTTTGTTTAAACTCCATGGGTAGAGAGTGCTAAAATCTTTGGGGGGCTAGGCACTAACTAATCCCCAGAACACAGGCAGAAGCTCCTGGGGGCCCAGGGTAAAACTTGCTACTTTCAGCATCAAGGTTTTTGGGATCATCAAAAGTTAATTTTACTTCTTGAAAATTTGGAATTTTGTTGTGTCATCTCAAAGAGATGTGAAGGAGGTTTAGGGAGAATATAGATGGTCTGGAGTGATAGAGCAGGCCCACTGGACTGGCTGAGGGGCGGTAAAAAAAAAATGCTCTGAAACAGAAAGTCACCCTACAAATGAATATGCTTACCCAAAGACTATTTATAATATTTCTTTTAAAACTTGCACTCTATACCCACCCATAGCCCACTCTCTGTACAACACGCTAAAATAATTTTAAAACTTGATCTTTATCGCTAAAAGAAATCTATCATCATGTTTTTAAAGCGATGCTCTGTCAACCCACTTGCAAACTGGCTTAGAATTATCTGTTTGTTTTTTTTTTTTAATTGAGGGGTTTTGTCTGATTTTTTATTTTAATTTTTTTTAATTTTTAAAAAATGTTTATTTTTGAAGGAGAGAGAGACAGAGCATGAGCAGGGGAGGGTCAGAGAGAGAAGGAGACAGAATCTGAAGCAGGCTCCAGGCTCAAAGCTGTCAGCACAAAGCCCAACGCGGGGCTTGAACTCACGAACTGTGAGATCAGGACCTGAGCTGAAGTCGGAAGCTTAACTGACCAAAGGTGCCCCTTTGTCTGACTTTTCAGATGCCTTATGGCTTATTTGTCTAAGACAAGAAAGGTTGGCTTAAATATCATGGAAAAAAAGAATTTAGGGGAATTTTCCTTCTTTTGTATAAAGGGTAAAAGGATTTGGGTATGCCCATATATACACAAATGAGCAGAAATTCTCTTGCTGAGGTGTCTGTGTGAGTTTAAAACATTTAAAAATGGGGAGGTCTTCTTCCCGGTTGCTCACCCCAACACTCACTCCTTCCCCCATTCGGTCTGGGGTTACATTTAACATGGAAAGTATAGAGGTACCAGAGTATTCCTCTTTCTTAGGATCTTCTGTAGAAGCCAGATTGCTTATTATAGGCAAACAGTGAAGGAAGATTTTTGAAAGGTGTGATACTTGGGATTTGGGTCTGGAAAGTGAAAAAGGTAACAGTTCAGCTTTCCTCAGAAAGTCAGTTTAGTACTTTTTGAAGAACACGCATGTCTTGCATGTTTTTAGATGTGCTGACATTTCTAAATCTCAGAATGATAAATATGAGATTGTCCGTTCTAAAGGGGGTATCATTCCATTGTTGCACATACTCAGAAAGTTGAATCTGGAATCTTTTGAGTAATAAAATGAATTTTTCTCCTAAAAGGGCAGGATCGTCCTCTGTCTTAGTCCATTTGGGCTACTATTGACAAAACACCACAGACTGAGTAGCTCATAAGCAACAGAAATTTATTTCTCACTGTTCTGGAAAATGGGATTCCAAGATCAAAATATCAGCACGGTCATGTCTGGGTTAGGGCCCTCTTCCTGGTTGGTAGCCACATTCCATCCACCATGACCTCACATGGTGGAAGGAAGTCAGGATCTCTCTGGAGTCTCTTGTATAAGGAACTAATGAGAGTTCCACCTCATGACTTAAGCACCTCCCGAAGGTTCCACTTCCTAATACATCACTTTTATGGGTTAGGATTTTAACATATGAGTTTGGGGGGGGGGGACACAAACATTCAGACCACAACAAGTAACAGCCCTCTAAGATCTTTATGTTTTTGTATGATGGCATGACATTGGGAAAACCAGTGTTTCTTATCCACATTTTTATTTTTATTTTAATTCCATGCAGCATTTCCATTTACCAACGGCCATTTTTGGTTGAGAAACTATTTGGAACAGCTACCTTCATTAAAGATGTCATTTTTTAACGGGTGCTCCTTGTCTGAAAATTTAGAGAGTCTTAGATCTCCAGCTTGGAGAGCACATGCCTCCCAAGGCGGGAGATAAACACACAAAATTTCACGGTTGTGTTTTTAGCAGAATGAGAACAGAACATTGTCTTTTCATCTACAGATTTCAAGTCATGGGCCAAGTTGAAGATAACGCCTGTGCTGTAATAACAAAGAAGGGTGTGTTTTCCGAAAAGTGTTGTAATGAGAGTTACTGGATTTGTCAACATGTGATTTCTTCAGACAATGACTTCTAAACTGATTGCAGTCTATCCTTCCTATGGAAAAAAAAAAAAATTCGGAAGTCTTTTTTTATTTGTGTATTTTTGTAGATGTACATCATTTTTACAACAAATATTATGGTGATGATGATGATAATGGTGTAGATTTGTGTCACTATAACTCTGGGCAATCAGGCTTAACTCATTCCTTGTGGCCTTGTCACTCTTGTCACTGGTGCTATAATTCAGCAGTCATCCCCCATTCATCATAGTGGCTCTTTTAGACAGAAGTTGGCCTTTCATCTCTTCAACAGTTCTCTCCCAACAGCCCCCATTCACCATTAGCAGGGGAGCTTTTTTTTTGAAGAGAAGCCGTCACATGATACATTCATGAATTTTCCACCACTGAGTCTACACAATTGTCTGCATCTTACTTATTTCTTTTCCTTCTCCTCCTGTTTCCAAAGAAGGGGTCTTCCTCTGTCTGGCTAAATCAAATCTCAAAGTCTACAGCCGGGATCGCATCTCCTTTCATTTTTTCAAAGAGATTCCTTCCTTCATCACCTCCACTTCTAACCTCTCTCTTCTTACGCCTCCTTTTCTTTCGACAATGAAAATGCAAGAACGCAAGAAAATTTTCCCTGAACCACTTGTGGCTTCCAGTTTCTATCCAGTGTCTCCCACCTGTTTTAAGTCAAACTTCCGAGAAATTGTTTATACTTGCTTTTTCCTCTTTTCACCTCCCACTCCAGGTTCTTCTGCAATCTGGTTTCTGCTTTTCCCACTATTTCACTAAAGTGTTCTCATCACGTCAAGAATGCCTTTCTTCTGCCTAAATACCATGACAGCTTTTTAGCTTTCCTCTTAACTCTCAGCAGTGTTGTTCATTTGTGGCCTATCCTTTCTTCTAGAAATAGTCTCTGACCTTGGCATCTATGACACAATGCTCTCTTGAACTTGTATCTCCCTTCCTTGCCATTGCTCTTCAGTTTTTTGTTTGTTTGTTTGTTTGTTTGAAGCATTGCTTCTCTCTTCTGATCTCTTAAATACTGACATTCCTTGGAGTTTTGCATGAATTCTCTCATACACAATTCTTGGCTAAACTCATCCACTCTGTAGGTACAGTTACCATCAATTTATTGATACCTCCCAAGCCCATATTTCTAACCCAGACCTTATTACAGCAGATTGCCCACTGGACATCTCTGGTTGGACGTCTCAAAGCCCCTCAATCTTCCCATGCTAAAAATTAAACTCATTAGCTTAGTGAATGGCAGCAATGTGCCCATTAGCCTAAGCCAGAGTGCTTGGAATCAACCATGACTTTTTTTTTTTTCTTTTTACCCTCGATAGTCACTCATTTAAATCCTGTCAATGTGACTACATAATTATTTTTGAATCCATCTATATGTCCTCATAGCCACCCTATTGTCCTCGATTCCTGCAACAGTCTTTTTGTCTGCTTTTAGTTTTGTCTGCCAAAGTCCATTCTGTATCTCGTGATCATAGCAATTGTCTAAACCTCCTATCAGGCCACATTACTCACTACTTGATTTCCTTCAGGGACTTTTCATTGCTTTCCCTTGTTTTTCATTGATCGTCTCTTACCAGAACCTGGGTGTCTTCGCCCGTGTTCATTTCTTTCCCACTGCCATACTTCTAATGATGCAAACACACTAAATTTTGTTCAGTTTCCCAAATGTGTCACGCTTTCTCTTGCCTCTAATCTACTCATGTCTGCCTCAGCTTAACATTCTTCCCTTTCGTACTCCCCTGTTGAACTCCTGCTTATTGTTCAGATGGCCAGTTGAACGCCATTTGGTGGAAAATATTTCCTTAACCATTCTCCGCTCCAGACTACATTACATGCATTTGTGAATATGTTCATAGTTTCCTGTACTTATCGAATCCTAATATTTGATACTGGATTTTTGACCACTGTTTATTTATCTGTATTGTGAGCTCGGGGAGGACAATGATCCCCATTATTGTACGGGAGGGACAAGATGCCTGCGGCGTGATGGATGAAGAGTAAGCTCTTGTTATGTTGTTGAGTATTATTTGTAACATGTCTTAATGTTTCCCCAGAACAACTTTTCCTAGTTGTGGAGAGCTTCCCTTGGTCTAGATAATCACAATCTGCATGGAGACAAATAAACCACTCTGTTTTATTTTGTTTTGTTTTTTTCAGGAAAGGTCAGTGTTACGTTTACATGGGCTAATAGATGATATTTTCCAGGTTTATTGTCTGTTTGTTTCTGTTTCTAACCTAGAGCCTATATGGAGACTTGGAGCAGAGAGATTATTACATTAATGTTTGTTAATTAAATATAAATTCATCAGTGGGAAACCTGCTTTAAGGTCTTAGATCCACTAGGAGTAAAACTGAAAGGTCATACATGAATTTCTAAAAGAAAAATGATTCCAAATTGATATGTGTGAACAGAAGTAATTATAGTTTACAGGGAATGAAATATAAAAACTTCAGCTCATTTTAAAAATTAAACACAGAGAGCACAAATCCGTGTTTATTTAGTATAATGAGTGCAAATATACATATTATTTTATTAATGTGAACATTTGAGAAATGTGGGAAAAAATGATAGGAGAGAAGTTACACTTAAGAGGAAGGGAGAAAAAAAATGCTGAAAGATCAAGAGTCTGTGGATCTTTTTATTTTTTATTATTATTTTTTTTGTTAGGATTGCTTTATTTTTATTTTTATTTCAATATATGAAGTTTATTGTCAAATTGGTTTCCATACAATACCCAGTGCTCATCCCAACAGGTGCCCTCCTCAATACCCATCACCCATCCTCCCCTCCCTCCCACCTCCCATCAACCCTCAGTTTGTTCTCAGTTTTTAAGAGTCTCTTATGCTTTGGCTCTCTCTCCCACTCTAACCTCTTTTTTTTTCTTATTTTTCCTTCCCCTCCCCCATGGGTTTCTGTTAAGTTTCTCAGGATCCACATAAGAGTGAAAACATATGGTATCTGTCTTTCTCTGTATGGCTTATTTCACTTAGCATCACACTCTCCAGTTCCATCCACGTTGCTACAAAGGGCCATATTTCATTCTTTCTCATTGCCACATAGTACTCCATTGTGTATATAAACCACAATTTCTTTATCCATTCATCAGTTGATGGACATTTAGGCTCTTTCCATAATTTGGCTATTGTTGAGAGTGCTGCTATAAACATTGGGGTACAAGTGCCCCTATGCATCAGTACTCCTGTATCCCTTGGGTAAATTCCTAGCAGTGCTATTGCTGGGTCATAGGGTAGGTCTATTTTTAATTTTTTGAGGAACCTCCACTTTGTGGATCTTTTTAAAATTCAAAGTCAAGGGGCGCCTGCGTGGCTGAGTCGGTTAAGTGTCTGACTTCGGCTCAAGTCATGATCTCACAACTCATGAGTTCGAGCCCCTCGTTGGGCTCTGCGCTGACAGCTCGGAGCCTGGAAACTGCTTCGGATTCTGTGTCTCCCCCTCTCTTTGTCCCTCCCCTGTTTGCATTCTGTCTTCCTCTCTCCCAAAAATAAATTAAAAGTAAAAAATAAATAAAATTCAAAGCCAAGTTATCAATGCTCCTTGAAACTCAGATTTTGGTTTAAACATTTAAGCATTAAAATAATAAAATATTAAAACATACAACAATTAGTCTACCTGGATGTTTAAAAAATTCCTATCCAAGGGGTATTCTCAAAATAATATATCTGATTAAGTTGTAAAATGTGTGTTTGCACATAAGGAAATATTAAACTGGTGAAATTTTGATATGAGAATTCTAAAACTACTGTGAATTTAATTAGCCATGTCTAAAAATCCTAATACAAAGCAAACCTTGTCTTATTATTTCTATTATATATCTACATATGTGTATATTTTAAGGGATTAGATCGCCTGAATCACAACTAAAGGTATTTTTAGATTACCCAGTTCTCCAATTTAATATTTTTAATTATATAGTGATTCTAATTGTTGCAAAGGGAGTATATTAAATAATGTAAATTAGAAGATTATCAGTGAGGGGAGCCTGGGTGGCTCAGTCGGTTAAGTGTCTGACTTTGGCTCAGGTCATGATCTCATGGTCCAGGAGTTGGAGACCCACGTCAGGCTCTGTGCTGACAGCTCAGAGCCTGGAACCTACTTCAGATTCTGTGTCTTTCTCTCTCTCTGCCCCTCCCCTGCTCACGCTCTGTTTTTCTCTCTCAAAAATAAATAAATATTAAAACTTTTTTTTTAAAGAAGATTCTGAGTGAAAAATCCTTTAGGAATAAATTCATAATTTATGACACCTTAAAAGTTTTTATCCTTAAGCTTCAGACTTCTTTTGGAATTCATGTATGTTTCTGTGTATGTATGTGGCTTGGAGAAAATTATTGCTTCAGTAGGTAAAGGCTTTGATGAGACCACCTTCAACTTCCCACTTATTTTCCTATTATAGTCGAGTGCTAAATCTGCCTCCCTTTCCCCAGAAAGGAAGAAGGGCTGAGATTCCTTTGCTCCTGAAATTTTACTATGTCATTTCCTGCTCCCGTTGTTCCCCAGCCCTTTCTTCCCTTCTTTGACAAACTTTATATTATATGACAATTTTTCAACTCATCTGGTATGTTACCTCTAATAACAGAAAAAGACCTAACATTAGGGTGGTTAGAAGTGTGAAAAAGAGAAAACCAGTTGTACTGCACCCCGGCCCCTCTCAGCACGTTTCTCTCTAACACTGTGTTCACATAGTAAGGTGTACCTCAGTGCATGGCCCCCTTCGCGTTGATTTGCTGGGTAGCCAGGTCACCAAGGTGAACCTGTTGGAACAGCCTTGGCTAAGGAACTCTTCATACTACTTTTCTTCTTTACTCTTGAGGGTTCCCTTTCTGCCATTATTATTTTCCCACTGAACTTTTTTTAATTCCCAGAAACCAGTTTGATTATCCCCCCCCAAAAAAAGACAAAAAATGGGATTATTTTAATAGTTAAAATGCACATTGGATGATATGGCAACTCCAAAGTGGTAGGTCTGAGATACATATCAGATATGGCATTAGGCCAGATCAAATGCAGAACTCGCAAGAAGAAGAGAATCTTTCAATAAACCCTCAACAGTAAGCTGTTCATGAGTATTAAATTACTACTCTGGGAACATATCTCCGTAGATACTGTATAGCAACTGGATTAGTATTCCCATTTCCAAGTAAGCATTTTTCAAGTCAAATGAAGTATCATATATTCACTCTTACACAATGATAACATTGTATTCCTAAATATCTTTTTTCCTTCATTTATCCTCATTTGTCTTGAACACCCTGGCTTCTCCACTAATCACTGTATAAATGGCCATGTTACATTAATACTTGTATGTGTATAAAAAATATATACACTATCGATTATATATATACTATAAATATATACATACTAAAAATAAAAATATATACTTCGTGTGTGTGCATGTATATAACATATACATATATACTCCTACTTAAGTGCATATAGATAGTATACTGAAAAGTATAACAAAAATTTTCATCAAGTATAAACATATTTTAACTTTTACAAGTTGTCTTTCTGATGAACATAAGAGAAGAGAAGCAAAAATCATATAAAAACAGGGAGGGGGACAAAACATAAGAGACTCTTAAATATGGAGAACAAACAGAGGGTTACTGGGGGGGTGGCGGGAGAGGGAGGGGCTAAATGGCCAGGGGGCATTAAGAAATATACTTCTGAAATCATTGTTGCGCTATATGCTAACTTGGATGTAAATTTAAAAAATAAATAAGATGGTAAAAAGAAAAAAAAGAACTTGTCTTTCTAGAATCTCAGGGATATGCACTTCGAAGCATAATTATTCATTATTGTCTTGGAAGAAAGATGTATGAATATTTTTATTTTATTTACAAAACACCAAAACTTGAGGGGCCTGGGTGGCTAGTCACTTAAGTCTCCGAGTCTTGATTTCGGCTCAGGTTGTGATCTCACGGTTTGTGAGTTCGAGCCCCATGCCAGGCTCCGCGCTGACAGTGCAGCACCTGCTTTGGATCCTCCGTCTCCCACCCCCTCCCTCACTTGCCCCCATTTACTCTCTCTCCAAGTAAATAAATAAACAAACTTAAAAAAACAAAACCACCAAAACTCTCAATTTGTTTTCACAGGAACAGCTTTATTTCAGTATTAATTAGTCAACTTGAGGCAGACAACTTTAAAATCTGTATGCAATAGCATTGGGTGTCATAAAAGCCATGAGTCATACAAAGGGATTCTTGACATTTTTGCTTTATTATATAGATGCAATGATCGCCTCATTTTTAAAACTGTAACTTGAAAGGGCAAAGAAACATGTTACATTTTCCTGTGTGATCTTGGACACTATCCAGTATTGGAAGTTTTGCAAGTCCAACCATCTCCAAATGTTTCGGCATCTCATCTTCTGAAAACTGTGCACTTCTCTCATTTAATAGTTCTGTAAATACATATGAACTAATTTATTTGTCTGAAATTATACTATTGTTCTATTAGTGCTCGTATGGGCACAGATTCAGCTTTGTGACTAAGACTAAGCAATCTAGCTTTACAGCCTACCTAAAAAATAAAACAAAAATCAGGTAACAAGCATTTGTAAAAGAAAATTATTTTCTCATTAGGCGAGCAATGACTCTTTGCTACCAAGGGCTTTTCTACTTTCGTCAGGTCAACATATTCCCTCGGACCTCTGGGGGCTCTACTCGTGTCCATGTCATGTATCCAGCCCAGACTTGCTCATGAGTTCCAGAACTGTGCATTCAATGGCTTGCTCAGAGCCTGGAGCCTGCTTCAGATTCTGTGTCTCCTTCTCTCTCTGCCCCTCCCCTGCTCATGCTTTGTCTCACTCTGTTTCTCAAAAATAAACAAATATTAAAAAAAAATTTAAAAACAAACAATATTTCCCCCGTAATGATTTCACTGGGAGCCTCCTTCTCGGCTTTGGGCACACACTTCCTTCCGTTGCCGCTGAACATTTCCATACAAGACATACATTTGTTTGTGCACTTCTTCTACTGTTTGATAATTAAACGTGAAAGGTTCATCTGTCCCATCTCTGATTTTCTGAAGAATAGGAGAGGGGGAAGTACAGGGAGGAAAAGGAAGTGAAAATGAGGGTGCGGAGAGGGGATGAAAACATGGAAACTTTGGCCTGGCTTGGAAAAGATACAAGAATGAGACCCCACTGCTCTTTTCCTGAGTTCTTACTTGTCCCGTTCTCCAGTCTGTGTTCTATTACAACTGTTTTCATTTCTAGCAGTGAGCATACATTACGCACCCATAAGATGCAGATCACGGATTTCACTTTAATGCAAGGATCATTTTTAACAAACAGATCTGGTTAACCTCGAGTAACTGGGAAGATCATATTCTCTGAAAAGTTACACATTCTGCCACAGAACCTGATTTGTCGTTTTCTCAACTAGAGGCTTGTTGAGCAGCAGAGTTCAAATACCTCCTTCACCCATTTGTTCCCCAAATTTATACTATTTATATTGTCCATTGTACAATAGGTTCCTGGCATTAGGTACTAGACAGGTGCTAGTTCAGACTGTTTACTCAATCCTGATGGTCTGAACATGATGGCCTGTGGGGTTGGCGCATGAAAGCGATTCGTTTAGCTAGTAACTCAACGCATTTCAACACAATGCTCGTGTTTCCATAACGCTACATTCACGAGTGACTCTCATACATATTGCAAAACCGAAAGAACATCAACAACTAGTATCGATAATAAAAGTAAGGAGGCAGGGCAAAAATATTACAGTTCTTAGAAAAACAAGCCACTTTAAATGACATTACTCTGAATCCATAGGCGTAAATACCGTAAAATGTCATTTAAGTTTTTCATTCGTATTTAATGTATTACGTATCAGAAGTTTTATTCTGTGAGATTTGGGAACAGACTTTGGGGCATGTATTTCTTGAATCCTAAGACTCTAGAAGATTTATAAACATGGGTTTAGAGACGCGGAGTAAAACACCAATGGAAATTTCTAAACATGAATCTCACGTACTTTCATATTAATATAATATGTTTCCTTCAAGAGGAATAAAAATTATTCCCTTTACACTATTTTACGTAAACTATCTTAGATCCATGATGTCTTAACTTCTGGGGATGCATAGGTCTGATTTGCTACAAATCCATTTTCTAACCAAGCGGGTACTGGAGCCTCTGATCCCTGTTTTGTGTAGATAGGCACATTCTCCAATTCCAATGATTTGAAACCTAAAACGAAACACAGAAGGGGGAAAAAAACAAAGGCGACAGGATGAGTGAGTCCTGACTGGCGTGACTGCAGAAAAATTTTCCTCTGCTGGGAGCGTTTACTCTTACCCAACACGGTAGTGTTTGAATATAACACAAAGTGAACTCATATGCGTTGGCCTTAAATGCGGCTTCAGAAACTCAAAAAAACCTGTAACCTATATGGTGAAGAAGTGCAGGATTTACTGCTAAGCACGTGTTAAACATGTGTTGTGAAATTCTAGAAGTAGTCACATCTCTGAACATTGATGTCTCGCCCCCGTAAAGCGGAGATAAATATGTCTATTTCCCACGGCTGTTGTGGAAGTCAAATGATATGAAACATTGTTTGGAATATCACAAGTATTAAATGCTTTGTACAATCGTTTTTTTAATGTTTATTTATTTTTGAGAGAGAGAGAGAGCACAAGCAGGGTAGGGGCAGAGAGAGAGAGGGAGACGGACTCTGAAGCAGGCTCCGCACTGCCAGCTCAAAGCCCGGTGTGGGTCTCGAACCCACAAACTGTCAGATCATGACCTGAGCCAAAGTCAGACGCTCAAGCAACTGAGCCACCCAGGCGCCCCTTTACTTTATACAATAATTTACATTACCACTTTTTCTCTGGGCTCATTTTACTCTCCACCACAAAGGAAACTTCCAGGAGAATGGTGTGTATGGATTTTAGCTCAGATCTCTCTGTGGTGGTAAAGGGCTTAGAGCCCCAGCTTTCAGTGGATAAATTACAGACCCAGGACTTACCAACCACTGTATATGGTTCCATCTATCCACTTCCAGCTCTGTCCTGCTTCTCGACTCAGTCCAATCCAATATTGAGAGTGGTCAGAATATCGCTTCAGGAAATCCTTTAAGAAAGTATATTAGGATGAATAGCAAATGCTTCGTTCGGTTGGATTTTCTTTTGTCTCGTTATACTTTTTGGAGAAATACAGACTTTCATATTTGGAAGGCGGCAGTGTCCTTATCTGGTTCACAGGTTAGTTCATGGGTTCAGTTACTTCTGTAACAACTACCCTAGTAAATTGCATTGGGTAGCTTTCTTCCTATTCTATTTCCTTTTTTAAAAAGTGTTTGCTTATTTTGAGAGAGAGAGAGAGAGAAAGAGAGCAGGGGAGGGGCAGAGAGAGAGGGAGATAGAGAATCCCAAGCAGGCTCCGCATTGCCATCACAGAGCCTGACGCAGGGCTCAAACTCATGAACCATGAGATCATGACCTGAGCCGAAATTAAGAGTCGGATGCTTAACCAACTGAGCCACCCAGGTGCCCCTCTTTTTCACTTCTAAAAGAACTGTTAGAAGACAGACATGATCTGTTCTGTGATGGCTTGGTCAAATTTGCCAGTAAATCTTAAGTTTGGTGCCTTTTGGAACAGGACAATCTTAGCAGTAAGTAACCTGGTTCATTCAGGTTTTATATACCTTCGTAATTCATTCTGATACATTATATTTTCTGATATTATTACCAATAGCCTAGCTTTTACGTTTTGTTTGGATTTGGTTAGTAATTGTTTTGCATATATTTCCTTTCATTTTTCTGTCTAACTTTTATGTGTGTGTTCACACGTGTGTGTATGCGTATGTGCTTAAGTATGTCTCCGTAAGTAGCACGTTACTGGACTTTATTGCTTTTTTTTTTTAAACCATCTGATAATTTTTTTTCATTTAAGAAACAAATTAAAAGCATTTAAAAATCATTTTATCACGATTGCTGTCGTATTTGGATTTGTCAGTGTCGTGTTTTTTGACTACTAGGTTTTTTTTCCCTTATTTTAGCTTTTTGTGAATTCTGTTGGGTTGATACTTTCTCTATGTCTTTAGTTTATTTGAACGCTTTAGTTTGTTTGAACACTTTTTACCCTTTGATGCTCACAATTTAATTTTTTAAAAATATGTCTGTTCATACATATCCAAATTTCGGTTGTCTACACAATTGTTTAAATAATTAGACAATTATCCATTTCTTCAAAGTTTTCAAATTCGTTGGCATAAAATTATTTGTAAGATTTTATGCTTTTAAATCTCTACTGTTTAGGGGCACCTGGGTGGTTCAGTCGGTTAAGTGTCCGACTTCGGCTCAGGTCACGATCTCGCGGTCCGAGTTCGAGCCCCGCGTGGGGCTCTGTGCTGACCGCTCAGAGCCTGGAGCCTGCTTCGGATTCTGTGTCTCCCTCTCTCTCTGACCCTCCCCCGTTCATGCTCTGTCTCTGTCTGTCTCAAAAATAAAAATAAACATTTAAAATTTTTAAAAAAAATCTCTACTGTTTATAATTTTTAAAATTAAAATTTTTAAAATTAAAAAGTTTAAAATTTTTAAAATAAAAAAAAATCTCTACTGTTTATAATCTCTACTGTTTATAATCAGGTGCATATATCTGTTTTCTTTTTCTGTGATCAATTCTTTCTATGTACAGAACCAGCATTGCTTTTGTATATCCTCATTATTTTGTTGAACTCGTTTGTTTATTCCAAAAATTATTTCAGTGACTGTGCTTTTCAGTCAAAGTATTTCCTTTGTTTTGTTTCCGTATTCATCTGATACTTCCCGTTTTTTCACTGCTCTAGTTTCTTGATTTATTATTCTATAGAATGGAATGTATGACTTCATTTCTACTTTTTAGCCATCTGAATGTACTTATCCAAAACTCCTTGTCAGAACGAGCTACAAAATTAGTTCAAATTTAGGACAATCCCTCTTCTGTCCTTTCCTGGCAGAGTAAGGGTTCAATAAATGTTAAATACATCCCTGTGCTCCTTGAGGTCTTAGCTGTTTTGTCTCTTGCCACCTCTATTGTTCTCTATCTCTATTATTTCTGGTCGGGGGAAGTTTGTACTGTGTGCTTTTAAGTTTTTCCATTAACCCTTTTCTATGCCTTGAACCTACCAGACCCTCTTGGTTATGCTTGACTCCTTTATTAATCCTTTCCAGTATCTCTGACACCTGGTTTGCCATGAATTTCTGCTTATTATTATTTTTTGAATATAGTTCCACAAAAAGCAACTTTAATTTGGTGTAAAACAGGTAGGCAATAACAGTTCATTACTGAGGGCTTTATTATGGCTTCATGGGTCTGAGCTTCGTGGGAAGTGGTTTTGGACTTTCCTTGGATTTTGCTGCTGTATTTCACTCAAAAATATAGAGCTAGCTAATTATGCAGTTGAATTTTTTTGAAGAATAGTCGGATCTTTCTGGTGGGAGATATATCACTCTAACCCTGCTTTTAGAGTCTAGGCAGGAATATATAAGCTGCTCTATATTAGGCATAGGGAAAAATGCCTAGTATGTAACTTATTTCTAAATCCTTCTACTCCCAGTTGGAAAAGTCAGGTGGGGGAAGTCATGTCCTAAATGTTGTCTAATAATTTTTACTCTAAGGGTTGATCTGACCTGACCTGGGAGGTGAGTGTGGCCTGATGTGAGCTCTTTCTTTGATTAAGCTGATGTGGAAAAAAAAAGGGGAAGGGGTTCTTCTATGATGGATGAGAGGGTCTTTTTTGGACCATTTCCATTTCCAGTGTGCAGCCTCCGTATCAGCTATAACCCCCAAGAACATAATCATAATTTAAGAGAATTGCCTTACCAGTTCTTTTGTGGTGTTGAAGACAGCAAGAGTGGCTGCGTGAGAGGCACAGAAGTTCTGGCTTGCTCTCCAGGTTCTTGTACTTTCGGAGAAATAGAAGCACTTTCCTAGGTAACCAATCCAGCCATCCAAGCATGACATGCGTTCAGCGGAAGATTTGTGTTTTTCAACTGAAAACAATTTCCTGATATATTAACTACCGAGGCGGTGGCACGCCCTGAATGTTCTGCTCTGAGACGCATTAGAATTTGATGTAAAACGATTATCTTATCCCTAGATATGAAATTCACCAGATTAGCTTTTGGCCCTTCAGTCTGAAGTTTTGGGATTTCCTTAGTCATTCTTCGTTTTTCTCCAAATGAGGACAGATCGTACATTCTCGTATTGATTTTCTTGCTAAGTTGAAAGAAATCCATGGCAGACGCCACTCGTGTAGATGCTGGCATTGCTCGGATTCAAGACTCCCTGCTCTTCTCTGGTGACACACTCCTCCTAGGTGAACACACTCATTCTCATGACGCTGTCATGCTTATACTGATAATTATTGAATTGATGTGCCCAACCCAGGCCTCTGGTCAGAGATCTCCTATGTACAATTGCCTAATGGACACTCATCCAGTCAATAAAAAAAAATATTTGTGAGTGTACCCTATGTTAAGCATCGTCGTGTGTATTTATTACAGACATGGTCCCTGCCATCATTGTGCTGAGAGCCTAGTGGGGCAGATAGAGAGTGAACAAGTAATTAACAAATTTCAAGGAGTGATGCAAAAGGGATAGCCACGGGTACTAAGAGAACAAGAGTTGAGGGGAGTTGGTCCCGCTCAGGGGTGGGGGTTGGAGTCGACATTTCAGGTGACACTTGAAGGGTGCAGAGAGCTAGCTCACTAGACGAAGGATGAGGAGAGCACGTTCTCAGCAAAGAGGAAGTGAGCGTGTAAAGGTCCTGGAGGGTAAAGGTCCTTTTCACTTGAGAAAGGAAAATCAGCGTGACTGGACCATAACCGAGGCCAGAAAATCGAACAGGAGCTAGGTGTTGCTTATACACGTGGTTAAGGTTTTACACCTTACACTGAAAGGATTGTCTCAAAATTAGAGATAGGTGATGATGTATGGACGGGATTGATGGCCTGTTGATTCATTAAAATTCTTGTTAGAAGAAAAATAGATTTGGGGAAAAAACAAGTGTTCAAGAGACTTAAATACAGAGAAAAAACTGAGGGCTGATGGTGGGGGGAAGGTGCGGGGGAGAGGGGAAAATGGGTGATGGGCATTGAGGAGGGCACTTGTGGGGATGAGCACTGGGTGTTGTATGTAAGCAATGAATCATGGGAATCCACTCCCAAAGTCAAGAGCACACTGTATACACCGTATGTTAGCTAACTTGACAATAAATTATATATTAAAAAATAATAAAAAAATAAAGTGCACAAAATAACTAGGTGGGAGATACTTGTTCCGGTTCTGCATATGCTTCTATGATGCTTAAGTTATGTTTAAAGTCTAACTTTTTCTTTGAACTTTAATGAAAAGTGCATCAGAATTTGATTTCTGTTTACATCTGCAGCTTTATCTCATCTGATTTTTCTGTAGGCCCTTTGTTTCTGTCTCCATTTTCTTGTTTACCAAACTTCTCCTAGTCCCTTACACATGTCATGTTACTTTAGGTAATATCTGGGCCTTTGCTCACGCTGCTCTGTGTTCCTCAATGCCATACCCCCACCTTAACTTGCAATAAAACAATTTCATCCTGTCCAACTGGCAAGTATCTCCTTGTATTTAAATGATCTATTATGTTACAGCACAATTTCCTCTATGAATTTCCTCCACTCCATCCCATTGGAATTGATCATACTCTACTTTCCATGCTCTTGGCTTCTAATAGACTATCAGATTTAATACATTATAGCTATGACATTATATATATAGCTATAGCTATATACATATATACATTATTATATATTATATATATTATATATATTTATTATGTATATATAATTTTTGCCTCTTCTCTCTCTATCTCATCTATCTATCTCTATCTCTCTATTCCTCTCTATAGGTAAATAGTTATACCTGGTGATTATGTCATGTCTGATTGCTGCATAAATCAACAAAATATATAGCAGTCATACCCATCCAAGAAAAATCTATGTAACTGTTCTCAAGTATACCTAAGTGAAGGAACAATTTTTATTCTAGACCTGATTAGACCTTTGCCTATTTTAACCTAAGTATTCATATCTATTAAGTAAGAAAAGCTCGTTTTTACATCAACGCACAAACTGCCATCATCTGATCTGGGTCACAGGAATTTAGCATCCTAGGTTGTGTTAAATAACCCTTACTTTTGCTTGATAACTTTAGGAAATCAGTGAGTTTTAGCATCACAAGCAGCACTAAAAACTATTGAGTCCAGTCCTCTGCTGTATAAATAGGGAAACTGAGATGCTAGACGCTGGATGACCTATAACCAAAGATAAAACTGGGAGATGGAATTCTGGTCCCACAGTTCAATATCACTACAAGATAAAGCATATTAACCTTTATAAACTGTCTATAGCGTTGTGTGACCCAGTTTATAAAATATTCTCTTGAACATGGCTTGAATCAGAGAACACAAATGAGGATCCTTAGGAAGTCCACTGAATAAATTCCACTGAGAGAAAACTAGGAGCATCTGTGAGCATGGCCTGCATTGACTGCAGTAGGCAGCCTGGAAGAAACCCTACGTTTCTAAGAACAGGTTGCACATATTTCAGCTCCTTTAACAAATAAGTGGGTATTTTTTTATATAAACCATAGGAAATAAGCTCACTTAGAAAGAGACAACATTGGGGGCGCCTGGGTGGCTCAGGCAGTTAAGCGTCTGACTTCGGCTCAGGTCATGATCTCACGGTCCACGAGTTCGAGCCCCGCGTCGGGCTCTGTGCTGACAGCTCAGAGCCTGGAGCCTGCTTTGGATTCTGTGTCTCCCTCTCTCTCTCTGCCCCCTCCCCTGCTCGCCCTCTGTGTCTCTCTCCCTCTCAAAAGTAAAAATAAAGATTAAAAAAAAATTAACGAAAAAGAGAGAGACAGCATTGTAGATATTGTAAGAATGATGAATAAAATGCAGAGGACTTGGATTCAGGTTGTAACTTGGGTCTACTCAACGGTCTTTAGACAGCTGCTATCTCTGACGTTCAAAGTCCTTGTGCATAGCAAAAGAAAATAAGAACACTAATACTTTACTATTGCTCTGGGTCACTAAAAAATGCAAATAAAATGTGTATTAAAATATTTTATAAAGCATAAAACGCTTTACAAATATATATTTTGTTTTATCAAAAACCTTTCTCCTTCTCCTCCTCTCCCTCCAACTTCTCTCCTCCTCCTCCTTCTTCTTCCTCTTAATTATTTTTATTATTTTGTCCAGAGAAGTTATATGACTGTAATTACAGTGTAATTTAAGCTGAGTAAAAATATCAATAATGTTTATTTCCTTAACTTGACCAGTAGATATCATTTATGCTTTTACTTGAGCAACAGTCTCTTTAGTTTGTAGTTAGGTATAAATTATAACTTTAGACCATGACTCAAAGAGGAGTAGTTTGGTGCTAAAATTTTTACTGTAAATATTTAAGCCCATTCACCTAATATGATGTCATAGTCTTTTTGGCAAAGTTGTTTACTCACCTGGACTTCATTACCTATGTCCTTCTCATGGAACTCATCATTCTTATTATTTGACTCATGACTTTGCTTTGTTGAGTAAGTTCCATGAAGGCAGGAATCGTATCTGTCTTTGTTGTCAACACACAGCCTAATGCCGAGTTTATATAATGATTTCTTTATCCATCTCCTTATCTAATTATTTATATACATACAGGGTATTCACATGTATATATATTTCTATACATGTATAGATGTACATATATATACATATGTACATATATATACATATATACATATATATACATATGTATATATGTGACCCATATATATACATATGTACATCTATACATGTATAATACATACATTCATGTGTAAATCATATACATGTGTATACATATACATATACATGTGTATAGAAATATATACACGTATATATGCACATATATACACGTATAATACATATATTCATGTGTAAATCATATACATGTGTATATGTGTATATACATATACATGTGTATAGAAATAGAAACACGTATATATGTACATATATACATGTATAATACATATATTCATGTGTAAATCATATACACATGAATATATGCTCACCAAATGCATATATACTTATGCATATATTTTGAAACATCTCATTAAAATTGTTTCAAGTTACTTTCAGAAAATATGTACATAGTTTGCTATCATTAGAGGGTGATATACCATTCTAAACTTCCTTTTAGAATATAAGAGTAATTGATATTTTGTGTACAAAATATGGTCATTAGGATATTAACAATTTCTTCTTGTCCAATTCTCTGTAGCCCATATGTATAGTTGTGAATTATAATTGGAGCTTGGTAATCTGACCCCGTCATTGGAAGCTGCACAACCAGACACAGATCGAATGTTTTGCACCTTAAACTCAATTTCCATTCTTATCAACATAGTCATTGACTAGAAGCAGTTTAGAAAAAAAAATACTAATATATATGTAAAAGTATATGGTTTAGGGCAAGGTAGTCCCCAACTAGATAATATTCCGTAAATTGCTACCAGTCCACAGGGAGATAAGGACCTGGTGATTCATTGTTAACTATGCTACAAATATACTGTGCAGTTCTTTTTATATTTCTTCATAATGAGACTTTTTTGATGAAGGGTGCAGTATGGAGATGTACTATTTTACCATGAGCCCCTTACCTTGTAAGGACTATAAGTCACACTGGTTTAGAAGAAAGTTTCATATGCATTACTGTTATCCTCACAGTATGAAATACAGCTATTATCCTCATTTTATAGAAGAAGAAACATATGTCCATTCCATGCACAAAGATGTTCAAGAATTACCCTTAAAGCACACATACGGTGAAATATTTTACAGTAGAGTTAACATGAGCGTATTTGGGAAGTGGGCAACTCACCTGCTAAAATTGTGGCCAGGGTAGTTATCAAAATCATCAGAAAGAACATGACAATGGTGATAACTTTACAGATACAAAGTCTCTCTTTATTCCTTTTTGAGGGTCCTTGTGGTTTGTTGGTAAGGTTGAAAGTGATAATGTCTCCTATTAAAAAAAATCAATCAGTTTTTCATTACTAACTCGAGTTCGGAATGGTAGAAGAACAAGATCCGTATATGCAAACTGACCATATTTATCTGCTCTCAGTGATCAATGGAAAATTAAAATATACCATTTACAGTACTGCATAAAATATTGAATCCTTATGGATAAATCTGACAAGAGACATGCAAAACTTGTACACTGAAGATGACAAAACATTGCTGAAATAAATTACAGACATGAATAAATGGAGAAAGATACTGTTTTCGTGAGTCAGAGGACTTCACTTTTGTGAAGTTGTCAGTTTCACTCAAATGAATGTATAGTTTCATCACAATCCCAAACAAAATTCTCAGCCGGCATTTTGTTTTTTTTTTTGGAGGGGGGTGGAAATTGGCAAGCTGTTTCTAAGCATTTCAATGTATGTCAATTTTATCTAATGATGCTGTTAAAAATAGTACAGAAATTCGTTATCTTTTATCCACACAGTGTGGATCTGGTTATAAGATACTTTGGATTGATAGCTGAAAATAATATGCCACGGCTAGAAGAAATGAGCATGGAGATACCGACTCTCTGAGGAGAGTTAGATCTCAGAATCGATAGCAGGTGCCCACCAAATGTAAATTTGTTTACTGCACACATAGCACCTAGAGCCTGTCACGCATGCGTTTCTCACCCTTAGACTGGAAATCTGAATTCCCCAGCGATAGTCCATCATCCATGTCTCTTTTTCAGCAAAGCAACGATACAGATTGGTCGTAGGGAATGCACAGGAATCCAGATCTCCGCCCGCCGGTTGGATTTAGTGTCAGCAATACAAAGACAAGCTAAAATGAGAACGTAAAGTTAAGGCAAACTAAAACGAGAATTCCACATCAATATCAAAATTATGACAAACCGCCTCGGAAGTCTGAGCAATCATGTGACTCCCGTCCTTTTGCTACATTGCCATCCGGAAATCATTCCACTTCCCTGTGGTTTGAGGAGCCACTGGAGGTGGTGGGGGCCTCCGAAATGATTCTTTTGACTGTGGGGTTCAGTGGAAAGGAAGTGACGTCCAGTAGTTTATGAGGCCGACAGATAGAGTTTTCACACCGTCCCCTTGACCTACCAAAATTTTTAGTTAATTCTGACCATGATGGATCCAAGCCACAGAGCAATCCTAAAGAAGTCCAGCGTGAAATACCAATTTACACTGCAGTGAAAAGAACATCACATCACTTTAATAATAATAATAGAAACAATCATACCTCACGTGTATTGTGTGTTCACTCTATGGTAGCCCTGGTTCTGAGCTTTTCAGTTTTAGGACTTAATTTATACTCACAATGAAATGAAACGGGAGCTTATTATTATCATTACTTTACAGAGGAAATAACCTCCTGAAAGTAACAGAGAGGTAAAAAGGGTTCTTAAAGTCATATAGTCAGTATGTGGCCAAACTTATATATTCGTTGGCTCTGATCACTGGACGACTCTGCTCTACTGTCTGTTCTGGTTCTTTCTGTGAGCATTCTCATATGCTGAACTTCTATTTCCAGATGTAGAAAGCAGACCTCCTGTTCAGCAGCAGCATTTCATTTTTTTTTAAGTTTATTTATTTTTGAGAGAGACAGAGACAGAATGCAAGTGGGTTAGGGGCCGAGAGAGAGGGAGACCCAGAATCCGAAACAGCCTCCAGGCTCTGAGCGGTCAGCACAGAGCCCGACACGGGGCTCGAACCCAACCCACGAGCTGTGAGATCATGACCTGAGCCGAAGTCAGACGCTCAACTGACTGAGCCACCCAGGGGCCCCAACAACAGCATTTTGAAGTCCCCTCCTTGGGAGACAAATGGAAAGTAATGGGTTGACAGTTTTTAAAGCTGGATTATAAGCTATAGAGTTCTCTCTAATTTTGCATATTGATGTTTTTAATATATGATTATTAATTCATATCCCCAAATAAAACGTTTATTTCAGGAGCCATGGCTATGTGTTAGAGAGAGAGAGACAGAGAGAGAGAGTGAGGGAATAGGGAAATCTATGGCTAGGTTATTTTTTCAAGCCTTTATCCGAAGCAAAGATTATCCCAATACTCTATGTGCTACTTAAAAAGCATACATTTTCCCTGCGTACCGGTTAGCTATTGCCGTATTCAGGCTATTTTACAAAGCACGCCCCAAACCCTGGCTCACTCACTAGTCTGTGCTGCGTTGGCCGAGTTGTCTGGGTTGTCCGGTCAAGGCTGATTGCGGCTGTGACCCTGCCTCGAGCTGTGAGTCTGGTGTGCTGGTCTCTTGGCTACCCCGGGGTCCCGGCGGAAAAGTCAGCCGCTACTCCAGAAGCTCTTCGCACAGAGATGTCAGAGGTACAAGAGGGTAAGCTCATCAATTCCGCATATTTCAAGTCACTATTAACATCTCATTGGCTGAAGGTTATCTCCTGGTTGACCTCAAAGGCAAAGAATGGGGAAGTGCACTTCACTACCCTTAAGAGGAATTGCAAAGCTGTATGGGTACAAGGAGTGAACTAGGGCCACAACCTAACTTGCTAGAGCACTTCTGGAACCCTCCTGGTCACATTTTGCCATTGATTTTTCTTTTTTCTTTTCTTTTTTTTTTGGAATCAGTCTCTTAGGTCTTTTTTGTTTTGTTTTTAATGTTTGGTTATTTTTGAGGGAGAAAGAGAGAGACAGAGCCCGAGTCGGGGAGGGGCAGAGAGAGAGAGGGAGACACAGAATCTGAAGCAGGCTCCAGGCTCCGAGCTGTCAGCACAGAGCCCGATGCGGGGCTCGAACTCACCAACCGTGTGAACCTGAGCCAAACGCTGATGCTTAACTGACGAAGCCATCCAGGTGCCCTGATTTTGTTTTGGTTTTCAGTGAAGAACTTTACCTATGAGTGCTGCTTTCTGCCTCTGATTTTCCCTTATGGGAGATAGCATCTTTATACTAAGTAGTAGGATTAACCTTTTTTTTCAAAATTAGTTCCATGTAAACTTTTCATATTTTTTCTGTTTATTATCACGTTCCTTTTTCCTTCACTCCTCTATATGTCCATTTCCTGCTGGCTCTGTTATGTTTTCAAAAATAAATGTTGCAGATCCAGTAATCTAACTCTGCAAGGACAAAGTTGTATAGCAATGCAAAATTAATCCGTACAAGTAGAGTCATGATTTTAGAGACAAAAGACCCTATTTCAACCACTGAATTTTATAGATAAGGGAAATGAATCCAGGCATAAATGCATAAATTATTCAAGGTACTCAGCTGATTGGTAAAGGCTTCTGACTCTCTGTTTGCCAATTCATTTTCTCTCCAGCCTCTATGTCCAACTTTGTAGATAAATTTGCTTGGGATTTGAAAGCCTGTTCTCAACTCTCATATGACGTTCAAACCAGAGACTGAGGACTAATATTCAACTTAAATATTCTCCCACAAATAAGATTGGTCACAATTATACATAGATATCTCTCTAATGTGTGTATTTCTTTCCCACTCCAATTCTACTAAATATTTTAGCGTTTTACTGTCTCTCAACCACACATCTATGACAGCCTCTAACTAATTACTTTGCCTCCAGCCCAATCTTTTCCTTCTCTTTCAGTCCAACTTTCACATTACTCTCATTTTTTCTCCTACATCATAAATCTCTTCAGAAGTCTCGTTGCTTAATTGTTTTCAATTCTTCTCTGTCATCTCCAGAATAAAAAGTAGGCTCCTTGGAATGACTCCAAGCAATTCAAATGTGAAATTACATCATCCAGGTCATTTCTTTTCCTTCTTTTCCATAGTGGACTTTGCATCATTTTCCAAACATGCACATTTTTTTCTTCCAATGTTTTATTTATTTACTTTGAGAGAAAGAGAGAGAGAGAGTGTGTGAGCAGGAGAGGGGCAGAGAGAGAGGGAGAGAGAGAATCCCAAGCAGGCTCCACACCCTGATCTGGTGCTCGATCCCACGAACTGCAAGACCATGACCTGAGCAGAAATCAAGAGTCAGATGCTCAAGACTGAGCCACCCTGGTGCCCCTAATCTGCCTTCAAAATAGTCGTACCCTCTCATAGTGTCGATAGAACTTATTTGGAACTCTTCATAGATACATGTATTAGTAATGATATTTTTATATGAGTGACCTCCCTTCTTTTACTATATAAATATTGTTTGAGAGAACCACTGTGTAAAGTCTTTCAGGATAGAGAGTTTTAGTACATGTCCAAGGGAAGGAAAGACCAGGGTTTCTCAAATTCTTGTTCATTGCCCTCTTCCTCTTACAGCTAACCATAAATGCTGTTGCATTTAGGCATAAAATGCATAACATGCACAAAAGCTGTTGAAGATGAGAAGTCTATTATAAAATATTAGAGCAGGTGGTTTTTCCACCTCCATTACATCACTTTTCATATTTTCAGGAAAAAAACCATGCTTTTGCTCACTGTGCCCAAGCAATCACTACTATTTGAGATTTCTTTTTGTTTGGGGAAAAAATGCCATTGATTTTTCAATCAAATGCCATGATTCTGCATGGGAATTCAATTCATTAATACTGAATATAGAAACTCTAGTCAAGACCAGAAATTTTTTGAGGCCATGCAACTTAAACTGTGCTGCATGCCGTCATTTTAAAAACATTTTTCTTATAACGTTTAAGAATGCTTATTTATTTTTATTTTGAGAAAGAGAGAGACAAAGAGAGTGTAAGCGGGGGAAGGGCAGAGAGAGAGGGAGAGAGAGAGAAGCCCAAGCAAGCTCTGTGCTGTTTAAAATTAAAAAAAAAAATTTTTTTTTTAAAGTGTATTTATTTATTTTGAGAAAGAGACGGGGGGAAAAGAGAGAATCCCAAGCAGGCTGTGCACTGACAGCACAGAGCCTGACACGGGGCTTCATGCCATGAACCGTGAAATCATGACCTGATCTGAAATCAAGAGTTGGGCACTCAACCAACTGAGCCACCGAGGTGCCCCTGTCCTTTTTTTTTTTTTTAAAGGGCCAAAGGAAGTATAGTGAAATATACATTATAAAATAAGGTCTTGACTTTCAAGAAATATATGAACAATTACAGACATCTGGAAGTGTGAGTGTGTTTACGTGTCTGTTTTTACACGTTTCCGTGCCATTTCTTTCACCGGACCCCTAGAGACCTTCCTGTAAGAGCTCTTTGTCGGTTGTTGGTAGCTTTAAGACATAGACCTATCGTGTCACGTATCCCTTAATTTTAAAATGTATTTACTTAGTTTGCCTTTATTTTAAAGTTTGTCTTTCTGGGGCGCCTGGGTGGCTCGGTCGGTTAAGCGTCCGACTTCGGCTCAGGTCATGATCTCGCGGTCCGTGAGTTTGAGCCCCGCATCGGGCTTTGTGCTGACAGCTCAGAGCCTGGAGCCCATTTCAGATTCTGTGTCTCCCTCTGTCTCTGACCCTCCCCTGTTCATGCTCTGTCTCTCTCTCTCTGTCTCAAAAATAAATAAACGTTAAAAAAAAATTAAAAATAAATAAATAAAATTTGTCTTTCTGTCGACCCTCTTTAATGTCATACGAAGGCCCTCTGCTCCACTTTTCTTTGTCTCCATCAAGATCCATGCCATCGAGGGGCACCCAGGTGGCCCAGCCAGTTGAGTGTCTCACTCTTGATCTTGGCTCAGGCCATGATCTCACAGTTCGTGAGAGCGAGCCCCGTGTCAGGATCCGTGCTGACAGCGTGCAGCCTGCTGGGGGATTCTCTCTTTTTCTCCCTCTCTTTCTCAAAATAAATAAATGAACTTAAAAAAGTTTAACAAAAAAAGATACATCCCATCAAAGATTTATGCGTGGAGACAGATAATTGTAGGATAACTTGCAGGCATTTGATTTGGATGACTGGGAAGAATATGGCGTAGTGGATATTTATTTGTCATCATTTCAGATGTGCAGCAACTGAGTCACTCTCCTTTGCTGAGGCAGTCTTTGCCACATGAATCCAGATGGTAGGCAAGCCCTTCCCCACCATAGAAGCTAAAAAAGCTGTTCACTTTCCCAACCTCCCCTGGAACTTAGGATGCTGAGGGGCATAAGGGCTATGTCCATTTAGATGTGCCCTAGTCAAACCTTGAGTAGGGAGCTATTTATGCACAGAAGCATTGGAAGTGGGGAAGTCAGTCTCGGGTAGGAGTGGCATAATAACATGAGCAATATTTAAATTTCAGTGTGTTCATGGGGCCAAAAACGTTTTCCATTGGTGCTAGCGGATTTTGTTTGCTAGAGCTATGATCAGAAACACAGGCACGCCTGGGTGGCTCAGTGGGTTAAGCGGTTGACTTGGCTCAGGTCATGATCTCGAGGTTTGCGAGTTCAGGCCCCGCGTCGGGCTCTGGGCTGACAGCTCAGAGCCTGGAGCCTGCATCAGGTTCTGTGTCTCCTTCTCTCTCTGCTCCTCCCCTGCTCGTAAATAAATAATCTCTCAAATATAAATAAACATCGCAAAATAAATGTGAAAAAAATTAAAAAAAAAAAGAAAAAGAAAGAAGGAAATACAGAACAAAAGGGGCACCTGGGTGTGTCAGTCAGTTAAGCCTTCGATTTCAGCTCAGCCCACATTGGCCTCTGTGCTCACAGTGAGGAGCCTGCTTGGGATTCTGTCTCCCTCTCTCTCTCTCAAAAAAAAGAAAAGAAAAAAGAAAAGAAAAGAAGAGAAAAGAAAAGAAAGAAAGAAAAGAAAAGAAAAGGGGAGGGGAGGGAAGGGAAGGGAAAGGAAGAGAAGAGAAGAGAAGAGAAGAGAAGAGAAGAGAAGGGAAAAGAAATACAGAACAAACATAGTTAGTGATAAATAGTTCATGTGGGGGCACAACGATATTAAAGTTCCTCTGAACATCTAAGTAAAGTTGTCTAGTAGGCATTGGTATACAAGATTCCAGATTTTAGGGAAGAGATATAATTAAAGCTAAAGGCTTAAAATTGTCCATATGTAGGAGTCGGCAGAAGCTTTGGGTATGGAAAAAAGCCTAGTCGACTTTTGAACAACGCGTGTTGCAACTGCGTGGGTATACTTATATGCAGAATTTTTTTGATAAATGTAGTACAGTCATGATCTTTCATGATCTTTCATGATCTTCTAAATAACATTTTCTTTTCTCTAGCTTCCTTAATTTGAGAATAAAGTATATATTACATATATAAAATGTATATTAATCAACTATTTACGTTATCAGTAGGCTTCTGATCAGCAGTTGACTATTAGTAGTCGGGTTTGCCGGGGTCAAAAGTTAACTGGATTTTTGACTGTGTGGTAGGTAGGTCCATGCCCCTGACCCTGCCATTTGTTCAAGGGTCAAGTGTACATATAAATAGTGTATGGAGTAAGCATAAAATTTTTATATAGGAGTATCATATTATTCACATTATTTTATAATTAACATTTTTTTTTCCCAAAAACTTTGCTTCACTTTTAAAAGGAAATTCTTTATACTTTTTCCCTAATATGTTGCCCAGTCTTATTCTTTGGTCCGCTTCCCCTTTGTTCTCCCCGATTTATTAGGCAACATGGCTTCCTTCTTTTGTGTGAAACCTGGGTCCCAGGCCAAAGCTAACCGCCAGTCAACAATTCAATTTAGTTCCATTTTTTTGCAGAAACTGAGCTCCTATCTATAAATAGATTGAACCAATGGATAGGAAGAACAAATGTTTCATTATTACGTTTGTATTCGTGGGTTCTGTGGATTGTTTCAGAGCAATAGCAAATAATGAAAGTCGAATCCTCACTGACAAAATTCGAGCAATTTTCTTTGCAACAAATATGGTACCTTCATTTTCATAGACTATTCATAACTTTGTTTCTATAACACAAGGTATTTGTTAATTTGCTTATTAATGCAGAATTAATTATTTGTACATATGAAAATTTTCTATGTCACGTTAACTTTTACCTTTAAGAATCAACACATACCCGTTTTCCCTACCATGAGTGATGATGGGCATCGAGGAGGGCACTTGTTGGGATGAGCACTGGGTATTATATGTAAGTGATGAATCATGGGAATCTACTCCTGAAGCCAAGAACAGACTGTGTACTCTGTATGTTAGCTAACTTGGCAATAAACTATATTTAAAAAATAAAAAAAATAAAAATAAAAACCTCCATTCCTAGGGAAAAAAAGAATCAACATGTATATAAATAAATATCTCACATGCAATTTTGTAAAGTTAAGATCTACTGCACTGCGTTTCAAACCTCGTATATGGGATGTGAAATAATTTATTTTTTCTTTTAGCCTCAAATTTGTTTTTTGATTACCAGTTATTTAACTTTTCATTAACTCAGCATTCTTTAAAGCATTTGATGTTTGGAGGGCTATCTACTAATTCACTACCCGCCACTAGATTGTTTGATTGACATATTTTTAAACAGACAAAAACTAGCTTAATGTTTATTTTTAATGTGTTTAGTTTCTCATTACAAAAGGACAATGGGGGCGCCTGGGTGGCTCAGTCAGTTAAGCGTCCGACTTCAGCTCAGGTCATGATCTCCTGGTTCGTGGGTTCGAGCCCTGCGTCGGGCTCTGTGCTGACAGCTCAGAGTCTGGAGCCTGCTTTGGATTCTGTGTCTCCCTCTGTCTCTGTTCCTCCCCCACTTGCACTCTGTTTCTCTCTCCAAAATTAATAAAGATAAAAAAAAAAAAGGACAGTGGAAGTAGATGTTACCTCTTTAGTACAGGTGTTGTGCATTCCTTACTTGATAGCATTGACCTCGGGGTAATCCAGGATCTGATCTTCTGTTTTTAAGATTGGAGATGGGAGACGGGGGCATATGAATTCTGGATCATTGTCAGAAGCTATCTATACAAGGGAGTTTGTATCAGCTGGCATTATTCTACCAGATAATTTACACTGATGGCAAAGAAGATACAGACCTGCGAGGCCTTCATGAAAAAGTAACCAGCATTTTTTTCATTCTTGCTATTTCCATCACCCTAAACTTCTTCATACCTTGGCCCTAGGCTAGTACTATAACAGATGAATTTTTTTTTTCCTTTCCCAGAAGCTGTTTCCATTGCTACCTTAGCGTTCCCAAATTCAGGCAGTAATATGCCTCTTGGAGGGACAAGATAGGGTTAATGTTCTGCTGCAGTGGGGCCTTCATTTAGTGTTTCAGTTTTACTTTGCTACCTCATTTCTACTTTCCCTACAGGGAGCAGATGCTTGGCCACCTGTTCATGGATCACAATTCTCACCTTCTCTGGAACAATTGCCCTTCTTCTTCTTCTTCTTCTTCTTCTTCTTCTCCATCTTCTTCTCCCTCTTCTTCTTCATATTTTGTTTTATTTTATTTTATTTTATTTCATTTATTATTATTAATTTTTAAAATTTTCATCCAAATTAGTTAGCATATACTGCCACAATGATTTCAGGAGTAGATTCCTTAATGCACCTTACCCATTTAGCCCATCTCCCCTCCCACAATCCCTCCAGTAACCCTCTGTTTGTTCTCCATATTTAAGAGTCTCTTATGTTTTGTCCCTCTCCCTATTTTTATATTATTTTTGCTTCCCTTCCCTTATTGGAACAATTGCTCTTCTAATCCAGACCTAGGCAAATACCAGAGGTCCTTACTTTTGGAATAATTATGGCTATGTCTTTTTTAATTAACAGAGAAGTGACTGGCCCAGCTGGAGTGTAGGTTTACATTGAGAAGTGGTAAGTAACATTAGAGGGAAAAGATGGTCCAGATGATGGTAGGGCTTGCATAACAGTGAGAAATTGAGAAGATTCTTGCATCTGTGTTTTTTCTTTTCTTTTCTTTTCTTTTCTTTTCTTTTCTTTTCTTTTTTCTTTTCTTTTCTTTTCTTTCTTTTCTTTTCTTTTCTCTCCTTTCCTTTCCTTTCCTTTCCTTTCCTTTCCTTTCTCTTTTTTTTTTGCCTTTTTTTGGTTTTATTTTATTTTTTACATCTTCTTGTTTTCCAAAAAGGAAGAAAGTTTGAGGTTAAAAGTGTGGCATGAAACCCCAAACCTAAAAAAAAATTGTCAACGTTTCAGAAAAATACAATATTGTTTCCCGTGCAAAGCTGATCCTCATGAAAATTCTGTTTTCTAGGTAGCAAATATTTTACTATGTGCATTTTAGAGAACAGGAACCAAAAGATTAAGCAACTCGGTTTGACACACCTAAAAATAGGTTGTCTGATTCCCAAATTCATGTTTTTTTCCATTGCGTTTCTCTTCCAAAGTCAAATTCCCTTTTGAATATTTTAGATCGCCTTGGGGAAGTCTCCGATTCAAAAGTTACAACCAGGTGACTTATCGATGGGATTCAATCTTTATACTTCCTTTGTATTTTATAGTTTTTGGTGCAATTGTAAATGGGATCTATTACTTGATTTCTCTTTCTGCTGCTTCATTATTGGTGTGTAGAAATGCAACCGATTTCTGTACATTGATTTTATATCCTGTGACTTTGCAGAATTCGTGGATCAGTTCTAGTAGTTTTTGGGGGGAGTCTTTTGGGTTTTCTACATAGAATATCATGTTGTCTGTGAAAAGGGTGAAAGTTTGACTTCCTCCTTGCCAGTCTGGATGCCTTTTATTTCTTTTTGTTGTCTGATTGCTGAGACTAGGATTTCCAACACTATGTTGAATAACAGTGGTGAGAGTGGACATCCTTGTGTTTCTGACCTTAGGGGGAAAGCTCTCAGTTTTTCCCCATTGAGGATGATATTAGTGGTGGGTCTTCTGTATATGGCCTTTATGATCTTGAGATATGATCATTCTATCCCTACTTTCTTGAGGGGTTTTAGCAAGAAAGGATGCTGTATTTTGTCAGATACTTTTTCTGCATCTATTGAGAGGGTCATGTGGTTCTTATCCTTTCTTTTATTAATGTGATGTATCACATTGATTGATTTGCAGATATTGAACCAGCCCTGCATCTCAGGAATAAATCCCACCTGATTGTGGTGAATAATTTTTTCAAAGTATTTTTGGATCCAGTTGGCTAGTATCTTGTTGAGAATTTTTGCATTAATGTTCATCAGGTAAATTGATCTGTAGTTGTCCTTTTTAGTGGGGTCTTTGTCTGCTTTTGGAATCAAGGTAATGCTGAACTCTTAGAATGAGTTTGGAAGTCTTCCTTCCATTTCTATTTTTTGGAATAGTTTCAAAAGAGTAAGTGTTAACTCTTCTTTAAATGTTTGGTAGAATTTCCTTAGAAAGCCACCCAGCCCTGGACTCTCATTTGCTTGGAGATTTTTGATTACTGATTCAATTTCTTTACTGGTTATGGGTCTGTTCCAATTTTCTATTACTTCCTGATTCAGTTTTGGTAGTTTATATATTTCTAGGAATTTTTCCATTTCTTCCAAATTGTCCAATTTGTTGGCGTTATCATTGTATAATATTCTTTTATTATTGTTTGTATTTCTGCAGTGTTGGTTGTCATTTCTCCTCTTTCTTTCATGATTTTATTTATTTGGGTCCTTTCCTTTTTTTTTTTATCAATCTGGCTAGGGGGTTATCAATTTTGTTAATTCTTTCCAAGACCCGTTTCTGGTTTCATTGATCTGTTCTATTGTTTTTTTTTTTTATTTCGATATCATTGATTTCTACTCTAGTCTTTATTATTTCCCTTCTTCTGCTGATTTGGGCTTTATTTGCTGTTCTTTTTCCAGCTTTTTTAGGTGTAAGGTTAGGTTGTGTATCTGAGACCTTTCTTCCATCTTTAGGAAGTCCTGGATTGCTACATATTTCCCTTTTATGAATGCCTTTGTGGCATCCCAAAGGTTGGGGACGGTTGTGTTTTCATTTTCATTGGCTTCCATGTACTTTTAAATTTCCTTTTTAATTTCTTGGTTTACCTATTCATTCTTTAGTAGGGTTTTCTTTAATCTCGAAGTATTCCTGGTCTTTCCAAATTTTTTCTTGTGGTTGATTTTGAGTTTCATAGTGTTGTGGTCTGAAAATATGCAAGGGATGATCTTGATCTTTTTTGTACTTGTGGAGGGTTGATTTGTGACTCAGTATGTGATCTATTCTGGAGAACATTCCATGTGCAGTTGAGAAGAATGTGTATTCTGCTGTTTTAGGATGAAAATATTCTGAATATATCTGTTAAGTCCATCTGGTCTGGTGTGTCATTCAAAGCCATTGTTTCCTTGTTGATTCTCTGCTTACACGATCTGTCTATTGTTGTAAGTGGGGTGCTGAAGTCCCCTTCTATTATTTTATTATTATCAATGAGTTTTTTTTATGTTTGTGATTGATTTATATATTTGGGTGTTCCACATCGGGGGCATAAATATTTACAATTATTTGATCTTTGTGGATAGACCCCTTAATTATGATATAATGCCCTTCTTCATCTCTTGTTACAGTCTTTATTTGAAAATATAGTTTGTGTGGCTGCTATGTGGCTACTCCAGCTTTCTTTTGATGACCATTAGCATGATAGATGGTTCTCTATTCCCTTACTTTCAACATGCAGGTGTCTTTAGTTCTAAAATGAGTCTCTTGTAAGTAGCATATAGATGGTTCTTGATTTCTAATCCATTCTGATCACTTATGTCTTCTGATTGAAGCATTTAGTCCATTTACATTTAGAGTGAATCCTGAAAGATATGAATTTAGTGCCATTGTATTGCTTGTAGAATTGGTGTTTCTACTGATGTTCTCTGGTCCTTTCTAGTCCTTGTTGCTTTTGGTCTTTTTTTGTTTTGTTTTGTCTTTTCTCCATTCAGAGTCCCCCTCTTAAAATTTCTTGCATGGCTGTTTCAGTGGTCACAAACTTCTCTAGTTTTTGTCTGGGAAACTCTTTATCTCTTCTTCTATTTTGAATGACAGCCTTGTTGGATAAGGAATTCTTTGCTACAGAAGCACTTTGATTTTAAAACATACATGCCTAGGTCCCACTTGTGACCAACTTCATGGTAATCTTTGAATGGAGGCTCAGCCATACTTAACTCTATGTGCAGACACTAATGTGGCGTATGTGTTCTTTGATTTTCCATGGTCTTCACTAAACTTCCACACTCACATGACTTCCTGACTTTTGTAGAAGTTTGAGTTGTCAATTCTGTTCTGTCACATTCTCCACTCCTAACTCAATTGGCAATTTGAACTTCTGTATTCAATAACTTAAATTTCATTGGTTTTCATTTTCCTTACACTCAAAATATTATGTCATCCTGTTTCAAATGTGTGGAATCAAATTGGAAATAATCAATGCACAGTCTAGGAATTAGAGTTCATGAGCCTTTCTATTATAGTTCTTTTTATAAGAGGAGCTGGGGACAAGTGTTTTCTCTGTGTCTTTTTGCTTTTGTGAATGATTGCAAACATGAAACCTGGTGATCTGTTGTTTCCAGAATGTACCAATTACATGGAAAACTTAAGAGAATGCAATCTTATTTTTTTTCTTTTATAATTTTTTTTTCAACGTTTTTTATTTTTGGGACAGAGAGAGACAGAGCATGAACGGGGGAGGGGCAGAGAGAGAGGGAGACACAGAATCAGAAATAGGCTCCAGGCTCTGAGCCATCAGCCCAGAGCCCGACGCGGGGCTCAAACTCACGGACCGCGAGATCGTGACCTGGCTGAAGTCGGACGCTTAACCGACTGCGCCACCCAGGCGCCCCGAATGCAATCTTATTTTTAGGACATTCTTAATTTATTTTGTGCTTCCCTCCTTCCATGAAATTCTTCCAGAACACCAAAATCTGTACCGTATGGTCACTACACCACAGTTCTCTCCATACTGTTTTGAAAACCAAAGATATTTTATGTTGATGTCAGGAAAGCCAGTAATTGCAAAAATGAATAATTTTATTCCACTTTATTTCAAAATATTGATGGGCTGTGCTGGGTCCAGTCCACAGATGCTAATTCTATAGAATGAGACCTCTGCAGTGTTGCTCATATTTACTCATTCTCTGAATTTAAGGGGATAAAGTTAAGTTAAGGTGCAGATTTGAGGTGAGGACTTTTCAGACTGAGGACTTCTGAGAAGGTAGGTCTACTATAGGCTGAACATGCCTCTATGAAAGGAGAAGCTGTTTCCCCCCCAGTGTTTTCTTTTTTGCCCCAGTAAGAATAGGGACTTTCCAGAAAAGCTGGCAGTTTCTGAGTCTTCCACTCAAGAAGTGAAAGCAGAAGTTTATGTTCTTAAATATTCAGCACTGAGGTTAGAAATCTATTTCCTTTAAATATTCCATCCTGCCCTATCGCTGTCTCTCATTTTGAGTCAACTCTGGTTTAATAGAAATAAGGACATTTCCTCCCGAGATCCTTAAGTTCTGGCTATTATATCCTATTGCTCCAGGATTAGATAGTTGGATCAATCTAAAAGGACATTATTTTATTTCTTGAATGAAACAGAAACAGGATATCCATCCAGTGCCTACTGGTTACAGTGAATATGCCAATATAATCTGTCAAATTTAGAGGAAGGGTTATTTTATTGCCCGCAAGATGGAGTCAGAGCTGTTTCTCAAGTTGTGTGCAGTGGTCTGAATGTTTGTAGCCCCCCCAAACTCGTATGTTGAAATCCTAACGCCCAATACAATTGTATCAAGAGGTGGGGGCTTTGGGAGGTGATTAGTTCTTGAAGGTGGAGCCCTCATGAATGGAATGAGCGCCTTGTAAAAGAGACCCCACAGAGCTCCTGGTTCTTTTCACCATGTGAGGATACAACTGGAAGTCTGAAGCCTGGATGAGGAGGCCCCTCCCTTGATTATGTTGGCACTCTGGTCTGCACTTCCAGTCTCTAGAACTATGTGAACTAAATTTCTGTTGTTTCTAAGTTACTCGGTCTGTGGTGTTTTGTTACAGCAACCCTAACTGACTAAGACAACGTCCTGAGAATCTTTTGTGCTCCAGAGAGATGTTTCAAGACCATCATGGACAGAGAGTGAGGAGAAGGAGAAGTCATACCTGGGCCATCTTGTGAGCCAACCCCACTGAAATCAAAACTCCTTTATTTTTTTTTTTTTTTAATCCATGTTGGTATTTTATCCATGTTGGTATTCCACATGGGATTTTGTCTCTAAACAGGATTCCATTACTTAAAGAATTTGAATACCACTGAATCAGAGGGAAGTTTCAAGAGGTTCTGGAGGCGAAAAAAATGGCTCACGTAAAATTTCTGTTGAATGAACTACATTCTTATATCAATCAATCATTCTTCCATCAATCAAATTCTAATCAAGGGACTAGAACCCACGGTAATTGGAACTGGGAAAATTTAATATATAAAGTTATTAGTAGGGGATTAAAGTTACAGGGCCTTGGTTAAAAGGACGTAAAGAAAACTCTAAAGAATACAAAATCAGACACAGGGAGCAGCCATCAGCGCTTGGGCTGAGACAGTACATTGAAGGAAGAGGCTTTTCCCATACCACACCACAGACTGAAATCCTGACCTCGGCAGAGGACACCAGTGTGGCTCAGCAGATGACTGAGATGTTAGCTGAAGTGCCACGTCAGCAGGAACCTGAAAATTTGGCCTTTAGGGCGTCCACAGGAAGGTGTTACAATTGCGCATTCATTCCAGAGCCACCGGATCCTATATGAGGAGAAGCCCACCATCAGAGCTGCCCTGCTGAGACCACTCAGTTTTGAAGGCACCTGACAAGGTGTGATTCAAAGTTCCCCAGGGGGCAGGTGCTACATGCAGCTGGCCATCGGGTACTGAAGGAAACCCAACTGTGCAACAGCCTGGTGAACAAAGGACACTGGAACCAGGAAGAGAAACTCCTTCCCCTGACTGCCTTCCTTCTTCAGTTCCTTCAACTGACAAACGTTAGTGCTGTGCCAGCTGGCATGGCAGAAAAACGTACAGGCCATGTCCATTATAATAGAGGAGAGGGTGAATGATAGATCTGGAGCAAAGAGGCGATAAACTGGTAATTGACTCAATTCCTAAACCAGTTATTCATATGAGCTCCTTAGGACTCTTCTGATAGAAACTTGAGATACAGCTGAATCCTTTGAATTCATAGAATTGCTGCTTAGACAAAGAAAGGAGAGTTAGAAGCTTAACTGGTGTTTCCAAGCATCTTGAGAATGAAGGCATTTACTTCATTCACTCATTTATTAATTAATTCATTCAAATCCCTACTGTGTTCATAGCATTGGAGTTAGTGGTACAGGAGAGGCAAAATATATAGTTCCTCAGGGGACAGGAAGCAATGCATGTAAAATAAGGCTCTTGGTACTCAGTAACCTACTCTCAAATTATTCTGGAGGGTGCTTTGGTATGAATCCAAATCTAGGCATCTACAAATAGAAGAACTATCCTGGAGGTGCCTCAAACACAATAAACAATACAAACAAAACACACTTATTGCTACAAAAATTTATTTTAAACGTTTCTGAGCTGATTTGCAGGAATATATACACTTAGAGGCAATATTCTATTCACTATCAGGACCAAAGAGTGGGAAGGCAACTTAATATATTGCCATAAAACTAGACAAAACTTGTGATTATTAAATACTGAATCTAACTTCGAGCTTTCTGGTAGCTAAAAGTGGGAGGAAAGCATGATATACATATAAATATAATATACATATAATTATACATATGTATACATATACATATACATATACATATAAACATATGTTTCTCACTATTAAAATTATAGAACATATCCATTCCTCAGGGGTTGTGAAATTAATTTTTCTAATACTCACAAGTGTATCTCTCACATGAAATTTTCTGTATTGAGGTATATTATATCATAGACAAACTCTTATTTGGTTGACGCTCCGTCACCAAAATACAGGTATTTCCTACAGAACTAAAAGAATTGTTAATGACTGATACTATTAATGTTTCTGGGCTAAGACGTAGGTGTGATGTTCATCATCAATCTTATACAATGCTGGTCTAAGGTGAAATGCATACCAAAGACAGCCAGGGTATTTTGGCTTGCGATTGAGGAGGTTTAAATAGAAAATATCAATACTAATTTTGAATGTCTACCGAAGTTCACCACCGTCCCCCAAACGCTCATCTTTACTCAACCACCTTTACTCTCTGGAAGTTAGATGCAATATAACAGTAGCTAAGCGTGGGTTCTGAAACCAGATTACCAGAGGTAATTACATTTCTGCCCTGCCACTTACTAAATGTGAGACTTCGTAAAATGTACTCAGATTTCCCAGAAGGATAAGTTTCTTCATCTTTAAAATGAGAATCAAGGGCACCTGGGTGGTTTGGTCGGGCTGAATTTCTGACTCTTGATTTTGGCTCAGGTCATGATCTCACGGTCATGAGATGTAGCCCCTGTGTCGGCCTCCACGTTAGGCATGGAGCCTGCTTGATATCTCTTTCCATATCTCTCTGCCTCTCTCTCTCTCTCAATAAATAAATAAATCAATAAATCAATAAAAATAAAATGAGAATCATAACAGTATCCACTTAGCAACTTTTTGATATGGTTCAAACCTATTTAATATTCTTAAAGCACTTAAAACTATGCTAAACAAGCAGTATGTGCTGTTTAAGTGGTGACTTTTTTAGTGTTGGAGTTTGGGACCCAAGAGAGTCAGCTGTTTAGATATTTTTTTTAACATTTATTTATTTTTGAGACAGAGAGAGAGACAGCATGAACAGGGGAGGGTCAGAGAAAGAGGGAGACACAGAATCTGAAACAGGCTCCAGGCTCTGAGCTGTCAGCACAGAGCCTGATGCGGGGCTTGAACCCACAGACCCCGAGATCATGACCTGAGCCGAAGTCGGACGCTTAACCGACTGAGCCACCCAGGCGCCCCGAGAGTCAACTGTTTAAAGCCAATCTGTGATGATTTTTCACGGTTACCTTCTATTTGTTCAATTTACATCAGAGACCCTGTTCATTTCAACTCTTTTAAGCATCGTGATGAAAGTAATTTCTAATTCATATCTCTGTGGCCAATTTTTCTCCACGAAAGTATCCAATTTTTAGTATTCATGTTGATCTTGGAGCGCCCTAATCTCCCCCCCTCCCCCAACTGGTATAGTTCAGAGTTACTGTCCTGGTTCAATTGCCACTGTTCTTATTATAACAACTTAATTCTCACAGTCTGTGTGTCAGTTTTATAGTATTTTATTTTATTTTATTTGTTTACTTATTTTGGAGAGAGACAGAATGCAAGTGGGAGAGGGGCAGAGAGAGAGGGAGACAGAGGATACGAAACAGGCTTCAGGCTCCAAGTTGTCAGCACAGACCCCACTCGAACCCACAAACCGTGAGAACATGACCTGAGCCGAAGTTGGAAGCTTAACCAACTGAGCCACCCAGGCTCAGCCACCCAATATTGGCTGAGAAGCCAATATTGTTCACTTCTATATGAGAGTGGAGTGGAAGGATTCACTGGTTAACGGAAACTGCAAAAAATGAGATGTGGTAATACTGATTTACTTAGGTTTTCCATGCTCACCTTTTTTCAAACAAAAATCTGTTTAATGTAAATTTTAGTTTGTTAACCTAACAGTGCAATTTAGTTGGTTCCAAGAGTAGAATTTAGGGATTCATCACTCACCTACGACACCCAGTGCTCATCACAGCACGTGTCCTCCTTCATACCCATCACCATTTAACGCGTCCTCCACTCACCTCCCTCCATCGACCCTCAGTTTTTTTCTCTATTGTTAAGAATCTCCTGTGGTTCGTCTCCCTCTCTTTCCCTTTTTCTTCCCTTCCTTCCCAAATTTAAGGCTAATTTAACTTATTTCATTGCCTTGTACAAGGAATCCGATGAATTGTGGACATGAACACCAGGGGATCTAACAAGCATCTCACTAGCCCGGGATCACCTCTCTCCAAATCTCACTACGTCCTCAGTTTGAATTTTTAAACTATTATAAATTGGCGTTAACAAAGAATTGATATATTTGGATGTTTCTTAAATTGATCACATGCACGAGGGCTTCTGATTAGTGCCACAAACTGAGAAAAAGACTTTACTATGATCCAATCGAATGAAAATTCCTTTAGGACCTTAAATTTTGTTATTTATCATTTCTCCCGCTTGATATTTGATATGGTCGCTCACTAGTTTTCCAACATAAAAATCACATTGCCACTGGCTAGTTATCACTTAACAGGGTTTTGTAAAAGCCAGATTCGTTCCTTGCTTTCATTTACTCTTCTATTCATTCAACTAACAGGCATTTAGTATATACACTACCTAGAATGAATTCATAAAATTTGATTAAAGAGATCACATTCTAATGCTCATCTTAAGACCTCTTTTAACTAACAGACTCATAGTCACTCTAGTCCATAAAGTCAAATCAGTTTTCTTCTCGGAGATATTTGAGAGAAAGGGTTTATATTAGCAGAAAACACGCAGCAGTTAAATTATTAAACTCATTATTGTTAATAATAGGTGGACTTTTAAAAATGTCAACTCTCTTTCTATAATATAATAGAAAAAAAATAGTAACAATGTGTCCCCCAAATAGATGAATAGTAATATAAAGTGTTGGTCGTCATTCAAATTGATGTACTATAGCTCTGAAATGGCAAACCCTGACATTGTATAGCAACATACAATGGGTCTATTAAACACTGAATTAAGGGACAAGGAGAACACAAAATTGTGTTAGAACACTGGCGAATGTCCACTGCACTGTCGGGGCTTCATTGTGAACCTTCACATATCCCAGTTTTCAGTTATTAGGTACAAGTTTTGTCACAGAAATGTCAGTGGATGGCTTACCTGGCTGTAGGGACCTTAAATAAACCCCCTTCCCAGGCCCCTCCCACCCTCATTCCCTAGGAAGTGCACACACACCTCCCTCCTGTTATTTCCTGGGAATCACCAGAGACAACAAGGTGTTACTAAGCTCTCAAGACAGGTCAACTCATGCCTTTATGCTCTTGCCTCCATATCCATTTGCCTCTGCAGTTTGTTTCTGGGTTGTTGTTTGTTTTTTTTTTTTTAAACAGATAAAAGTTGAATTATTTTCTCTCATTCCCTAAGCTTTTGTATGGTGTCTACTAGTTAATTTTTTTTTTCTTTTTCCTTTCTTATTACTAAGCTGTAGTAAGTCCGTTATTGATGTTAATAGTTGCTCTCAATGTCGCAGAGAAAACGGGAAGTTTTCTACCGTCTCCCTAAGAACACGTTTGTTTAATGGCTCCCTCTGCTGGAGAGAGTCTGCACTGCTTGTTTTTGTTATCTGATACAATGACGGGGACAAGCTAGGAAAGTTCCTAGACATAGCTGGAAATTTTCCAAGGAAATTGGCCTAAAGATGAAACCACTGCTAACAGCATTGTGAGAGACTGAAGAGATGGATGTTCTGGATTTTCAGCATTGCAAGATGTCTTCTGTTAAAGTGAGGGCACCGGTCGAGAAGGACTGAGATCTTGAAAACTGGAATGGGGACATACGGGAAGATTCCACTCAAGCTAGGGACATGGAACCCGAAATTCTATTGAGTCTTTTTTGCCAGTAAATGTAGCCCTTTCTTAGGAGGCTAACCTAATTCTAAAAATAGGAGATCATGCTCCCTCCATCAATTCCCAGACCTGAGCCATTTTACAGACCCAGAATCTCTGTAATTTAGAGTGGGGAGAAAGCCTTTGAGAAAGAACTCTACTAAACAAACAAAAAGAAATGATATAGTTCATCTTTTTCCCCCACTCTTCCCCGAAGAGATCTATGACCATTTACCTGGGTGACTATACATTGAGGAAAGAGAAATAATCGAACTTTTGAGGAGTTGCTGGGCAGTGGCTCAGAATGGACACTGATTTCAGGAGACCCAAGCCATCAGTGTTTTATACTGATCAGAGTAACAGCATAAGTAGGTCAAATGATGAGTGAGATTATGGATTCTGTCTGCCGCACAGTGACTTTACCCATCCGTTCATATACAGTGTCCAACTCAACATACAGACGTAGGATTCTTACGTTATGATATGACTTACAAGAAAGCTTCTAAGGATGTAACCGCCATAAAGAGGTGAACATAAACGTCACGAGAAAGTTTGTTTCTGAAGCATTTAAGCCTCCACGTACACTCATTTGACATTCATAGAATTCTCTGTCAATATCATCGCCCACGCAGAAAAATTCTTCAGTTTTCCCTTGGCACTCGATGACTTACCAATGAGGCCTCTGTTGTCTGAGCCTCTGGTCTTTTTTGCAGCCTATCTTTCCAGCCTCATATCAGCATTTTACTTTTGTGATCATTTAGGGAAAACAACACCGTAAGTAGTTTTTTGAGCATTTATGTGCGAGACATTTCAAAAGACACTGGAAATATAAAACCAGTTATTATGTAGTTTATAGTCAAGTGAGGGTGGAGAACATTAATCAAATATTCACTCAAATACTGATATAGGTAAGACCAAAAATGTGATAAGTTCTGGGAAGGGGTATATAATGTTGGGATATTTGACCTCGTCATGGAGCTCAGAGAAGATCCTTAAGAATTCAGCTTTGTATGGAGAGTGGTTGAGAGTTCACTTGATAGAGAATAGAGAAAAGAGAATTCCAGATATAGGGAAAATGTCTGTCAGACAGTGTGGTGAAATTGTGGATGAGTTCCTGAAATTAGTCTAATATGGTCGTGGTACTGGGAGTTTGGATAAGTTTTGTGTAGAAAGACACTAAGTAAGCGAGGATTGGAGCTGACTGGGATTTCTAGGCTATGTTATGGAGTTTGGTGTTATTCTAAATTTATTACTTTTTTGACATACGTTTTTAAGTTTATTTATTCTGAGAGGGAGACAGAGAGTGTCTGAGCAGGGGGAGGGCAGAGAGGAGGAGAGACAGAATCCCAAGCAAGCTCCCTAATGTCAGTACAGAGCCCAACACGGGACTGTATCTCACAAAGTGTGAGATCATGACCTGAGCTGAAATCAAGAGTCCGGCGCTTAACCGACCGAGCCACCCAGGCATCCCTGGTGTTAGTCTAAGAACGATGTTTAAGTGTTTTTCAAAAGAAGGGTTGTATTGTCAGTATGTGTATTTTTAAAATATCACTTAGATTACGTGGTAGAGAATAACTGAAACGGATTAGGAGTAGAACAAGGAAGGCCTTGTTAGGTCAGTCACTTAATATTTTGGTACTTTTGTATTAAGGTTGTGAAAGCAATGAAGGGAAGCGGTGAGATTTGAGAGATATTTAGTAAAAACACTAACAATACTTGGTTTTGTGGGAGGGAGAGTGGATAGCAATACAGAAAGGTAGGCCAGATAGAGGGTGATGATGACACAGCTGGACTCTAAGTTGTGACATTTCTTGTCTTGTGTGGTGTGCCATTGACTGAGACACTGAGTGCTGGAGGATGGTTCCTTTCATGAGGAAAGTGATTGAACTATTTTTTTTAAAGATTTTTTTTTAACGTTTATTTATTTTTGAGACAGAGAGAGACAGAGCATGAACGGGGCAGGGTCAGAGAGAGAGGGAGACACAGAATCCGAAGCAGGCTCCAGGCTCTGAGCCGTCAGCCCAGAGCCCGACACAGGGCTTGAACTCACGGACCGTGAGATCGTGACCTGAGCTGAAGTTGGACGCTTAACTGACTGAGCCACCCAGGCGCCCCATGATTGAACTATTTTTATATATTGAGTTTGAGATGCCTTTGAGATTTCAGATTTCATATGTTAAATGTCATTTATGAATTAACTTTCTTTGATATAGTAGAGAGAGTGTATGCACACTTGCTCGTAAGCAGGGGAGGGGCAGGAGAAGGAGAGAAAGAATCTTAAGCAGACCCCACACCTAGTGCAGAGCCTGATTTCAGGCTCAATCTCATGAGCATGAGGTAATGACCTGAACTTAAATCAACAGTCAGATGGTCAACCAACTGACACCCAGGTGCCCCAATTTGATATGTTATATAAGCACTACCGTATATGGGTCTGGTGATCCGGGAAAAGTCTGGGCTAGAGATGCAAATTTGATTTTGATATGAATTTCTTCGTAAAAATGTAATTAGGTAAGGATATTATAGAGGGGAGCTGTGGAGAAAATAAAGACTGAATTTTCAAAACCACATGCAAAATGAGAATGGGGATTGAATAACTGATAATTCATACAAAAAAATACGTTCATTCTATCTTCTCAGTTTCTACAACATTTCATTTTCTCTATTAGCCTTCCTAAATCTCTGAGAAATAGTACTATACCCACCCGAATGAACACACACACACACACATACACACACACACACACACACACACACACACCCCTCTGGGACACACGTGGCCCTCTGGACTTTGATATATTCTGAGTTCAAACTTCATGTGGTGTCTTTCCGTCAGAGAAATGGAGACTGATTTCCTGCAGTGTGGGTTACAGTTGACAAATCCACGGATTAATTTTCCCACATTTTTGTTCAGCTATCTTAATTTGAGACACCTGGGCACATTTCATGCTCCGGGTCCGCCATTTTTCTTCTATTGAAAACCTATGAAGGAAGAAAATGGTTATCTTTACAACAGCATATGTCCAGAGACTAAAGAGGGCCTCAGAAAATATTTTCTAATTTTTAAAATAAAAACATGAGTATTTAAACAATTTAAACAATATACAATATGGTGGGTAAGGTAATTCTTCCCACCCTCAGTTTTATGTTGCAAGGGAAGTTAATAGCTAAGGAGTAGTAGTCAAGGTTATATGGATAATGCTAAAATGGCACTTCTGGTTTTGTTCATTTAAAAACTGTTGAAAAGAGCAGAAATTTACATTTTGTAAACTATACTTGTGGTCTTTTTTTTTTTTTTTAAGAGAGGGAGAGAGAGCATGAGTAGGGGAGGGGGCAGAAGGAGAGAAAAAGAGAATGTTAAGCAGTCTCCATGCTCAGTGAGGAGCCCCAAATGAGGTTCAACACCATGATCCTGGGATCATGACCTGAGCTAAATCAAGAGTTGGATGTTCAACCAACTGAGCCAGCCAGGTGCCCCTAAACTTGTGCTCTTACAAGAGATTTCACACTGGTTAATTTGCCTCTTTAATAAAATAAAAGGACGCTATTGGCAAATCCTGCTTCCCATCCCTAAATCTTCTGAGTGCGTGGAGTGAGATGTCTTTTTTTCCTCGACTTTCCGAGTAGACCATTTTATATGAATATTTGTCAGATCATATGATTCGGTAGGGAAATTTATACCTGTTTCCTCAGTTCAAGCCCAACAGCATCAGACGACTCTTTCTTGGCATACAGTATGGGATTAAAATCACAAAAAAGCTAAAATACAATAAACTCACAGATGGGAGTCAAAAGGGTTGTTGTCTACCCAGGTCCATGATTCCCCTCCAGGTGGAATAGTCAAGCCAATCCAGTAAAACACTCCAGTATTTAGGTGCTTCCATAGGAAACTCTAAAGAGAATAGGAAATATTATAGGAATATGTATTTGTATTATAGGAAGTATTATAGGAATATATATTTGTATTCTTATAGATACAAAAAATAAATTTCTCAAGAGGACCTTTTGTATGCTGGTCCTACACGAGAAGCAGGGATTGAACTTCACACTTTTCTAACGGATCATACTGGAGGGACAAAGTACCGCACTACAATGTCATAAAGTATGCGTGGTTGCCGGAGATCCTAAGACTGCAAGGATAAGCTTCCAAATTTGAGTCCTGGCTCGACGATCGATTGCTGTGCATCTTGGCACAGTTGTTGAATCTTTTTACTTGTGTTTTCCCCAATCTCTGAGACTCAGATTATAGTAGTATCTATCTCAAAGAGCTTTGTTATTAAATAACATTATTCTACACTGCTTGGAACATAATAAATTCTCATTACATAAATGTTAGTGGTTATAATTAATTACAGGTAAGAAATAATAGATAGAAGCAAGAGAATATACAGGGAAGAAAGGAAGCAATATCTGAGCTGACATGGTACATATTGTTCATAGTTTCTTAACAACTTTTTCTATAGTAATAAAACCCCTGAGCCATATCTATGGCCAGACATAGTAAGGATATGTTTCCCAGGCTCCCTTTTGGCTAAGTGTGACAATGTGACTAATTTCTGGCTAATGGAACACAACTCAAGCGGTACTGAAATTCTAATCAAGCACGTAAAAGGTAGGGCTGTATCTTTCCATTCATTATTTCCTTCTTTTCTGATGGCTAGAATGTCCACATGGTGGTCCATCAACCGGAAATAGGTGGACACAGCACTCTACAGACAAGACTAGGAATCCATAGCGGTACGGACTAAAACGTGAGTGACATAACCAATTGCATAGAGGAATAGGTACATTTTCCCCCTATTTTAACACTTCAACATTGGAAACATCAGACAATCCCTGGCTCGTAGTAGTTTAACTGGGAGTTTTGTTTTTGCTTTCTAATTGTCCTAACGCTTTTAAGTGTACTAAAGGGATATCTTATAAGTGAAACTGTTTTAGAGTCAATAAAGTGAACATCTACCTTGTTTAAGCTACGGTGATTTTGGTTCTCTGTCGCGTGCAGCTGAACTCATAGGCTAAATGTCATAACTGTAAGAAAATAAAGTCGTTATGCACGCATACAAGACAACGTCGTGTTGTTCCATTGAATTATCTTTGCGCTATGGTAAAAAAAATCAGTTGACTAAATTTTTGTAGGTCTGCTTCTAGCATCTCTATTCAGTGTCACTGGTCTATCTGTCTTTTGCCAATTCTACGCCATATTAGCTAATTTTGCTTTATAGTAAGACTTGAGATCGAGTAATGTACATCTTCCATTCTTCTGCTTGCTTTGGGGCTAGTTTGTTCTTTTCTTAGTTTCTTTTTTTTTTTTTAAGTAGTGTAGATGATTGATTTTACATTATTTTCTTTTCAAACATAAGCACTTAAGGCGATAAATTTCCCTCGAAGCTCTGAAGTTGAAACCTGTAAATTCTGACACATTAAGATGTTGTTGTTTTTTTAAATTTTTTTTTCAACGTTTTTTATTTATTTTTGGGACAGAGAGAGACAGAGCATGAACGGGGGAGGGGCAGAGAGAGAGGGAGACACAGAATCGGAAACAGGCTCCAGGCTCCGAGCCATCAGCCCAGAGCCTGACGCCGGGCTCGAACTCCCGGACCGCGAGATCGTGACCTGGCTGAAGTGGGACGCTTAACCGACTGCGTCACCCAGGCGCCCCTAAGATGTTGTTTTTATTCAATTCACAATACAGTTTAAAAATTTTGCTCTGATCACTTCCTTTTTGACCCAGTCATCATTCAGAAGTGTGTTGCCGAATTTTCAAACGTTTGAGAACTTTCCAAACACTATTCCGTTCCTAATTACCAGTTTAATTTTCTGAAGGTCTGAGATGCTTTGTATAAGATCTATTTTTGAAGATTTTAAAAGTTGATTAAGTTCCCACATATGGTCTGTCTTCATCAAAGTTCCATGTGTTTTGAAAAAAAAAAAAAGTGTATTCTGATGCTGTTGGATACAGATTTCTATAAGATCAGTTAGGTTTAATTGGTTTATAGAGTTGGCTACTTATTTATTTATTTGTTTATTTATTTATTTATTGGGTTATTTTTTCAGTTACTCAAAGTGACATGTTGATAACTCCAATAGTATTTGTGGATTCCCCATTTCCTCTTAGTTCTATTAGTGTTTACCTTGCTGATATATATATATATATATATATATACACGTATATATATATATATACGTATATATATATACATATATATATACGTATATATATATATATATATATATATATAAAATTGACTCCTGTTGTGGGATTCAAGGGCCAAAGGGTAGAATACTATGGACCAAATTGTGTCTCTCCAAAATTCCTGTGTTGAAGCCCTGACCCCCAGGACTTGAAAATATGACTGCATTTGAAGTCAGAGCCTTTAAAGCGCTGATTCAGCTAAACTAGGGCTATTAGCGTGGATCTTAATTCAATCTGACTGCTGTCCTTATAAGAAGAAAAATTTGGGCACACGGAGAGACACAGATACACCCACACAGAGGAAAGACTATGTGAGGACGCAGTAAGAGGTGGCCGTCTGAAGCCAAGGAGAGAGGCATTGGCCAATACCTTGATCTTGGGACTCTGCCTTCAGAACTGCAAGAAATTCATTTCTCTTGCTTAAGTCATTAAGTTTGTGGTCCTTTGTCACGGCTGCCCCAGCAACCGCATACAACTCCTTTATCATTTTGCAGTATTACCCCCCCTTTTTTTTTTTGCTTGTTTGTTTGTTTGTTTGTTTGGAGTGTCCTGTTTGTTTGGGTCCTTTTATTTACCTCATACCCAATGATTCGACGCTAACTTGACTTGACAAAACCCACTGGTTTTGTGCGTAGTAATGAAACGAGGTTACTAGTCTGTCCTAGGGTTGAAGTTAATCGTTAGGAGGGTGGGTTTCTCATCTGTTGCTGCTCTGGTAATCCTCGGTGCACCTCGGGTTTCAAATTCCTGCCGTGGCATCTTGTGTTCAGTGGTTTTGGTTTGTCTGTGTGCCAGGGAAATGTCTCCTTGACCTGAGAATTTAAGTCTCCCTTCTCACCATGCCTCATGAAGACCTCTTTGCACATTCTTCTTCCTCCCTTGTCCCTCTCCCTTCTTGACTTCCTATTTGAAACTTGTTAGCTTGATAGTAAAAGGCAGCGGAGGCAATGGTCTTTCTTGTTCTGATTATGCCTCAGTCTTAGGCAGGCCCTCACCCCTGTCTTCTCTGTGCGGCTTTCTCTGTTCCGCTGCCCCTCCTCTGAATGTAGTCATGGTCCCATTGTGTATTTTCGACCCTCCCACGGGAGTATTTTCGGTTCCCAGTCCTCTTTCCCACCTGCAGTGGGTTTCACCAGCGCCCTAAAGGCAGCTGTCCTTGTCACCGGCACGCACATTAAGGCTTTTGTGCCATAGCACAGTTAACAGACAGGGGGACAAGGATCTAGGTGGAATTTCTTGCCACTTCCGCATCACTGCTCTTTTCTTCTCCCAGGTCTGTGCCACAATGGACACTTTCTTATGGTTCTTTCCAATCCTTTCTTTTCTTCTTTTATTGGTGATTTGTTTTTGAGAGTAAGAGAGAGAGACAGGGAGACAGAGCGTGAGCTGGGAAGGGCAGAGAGAGACGGAGACACAGAATCTGAAGCAGGATCCAGGCTCTGAGCTGTCAGCCCAGAGCCCGACGCGGGGCTCGAACTCACGGACCGCGAGATCGTGACCTGAGCTGAAGTCGGACGCTCAACCCGACTGAGCCACCCAGGTGCCCCACAAAACTTCAATTTAAATTAAGCCAGTTAGAGAAATACTCTGCTCAAGGAAGAAGGTCCTTAATGAGGACTATTCTGTATTTCTTTTCTCTCAGCATCATCTTAATTTTAGCTGCCATGATATCTGACTGCAGCCTTTGTGAATATTGCAATAAACATGAGAGATGAGGGAAGATATTTACCTTCTTATATTTTAAAATGGAATCTAGTAAGCTATGGGGATCCCTGGTGGAGAAGTTAGGTGTAGAGTAGCAAATGAATTCCTCCAATCCATAGCCACTCCCTCCCAAAAAGCTTAAAAATAAACATGTAGTTCAACAATTCATTCAACCAACATTTATGTAGTTAATAGGAATGAGGCTTCAAATTATTTTCATAGAAATTTCCAAGTATGTAGCACAATAACTGTAATGAAAAGTGTGAAGGATGCTATAATCTCCAAGTTTGATATCTCACCATATCGATGAAGTCTCGAATCACCATGAGATGTGAATTTTTCATGGCACAGTCATTTTTACTTTCATGCCAAGATTTATTAGCTTCAGCAACCCAGTAACATTTCCCCCCGTGTAGCCTCCAGTCTTTCGAAGGGCATGATTTATGAGCAGTAGAAGAGTTGAAAGAAACTGGAAGGAAAAAGGATAAGTAATTAAAAGAGACTTAGAACTATATCCCTAATACCACATACAAGCTTCTCAAATTTTGTTAAATTATGGTCTAAAGCTTTCTTTGACAAAAGTATATGCTTTTCTCAAGGTGGATTTGGAAAGAATAAAAATTAACAGAATTTCAACCATGTGTATATTCATTCATTCTTCCATTCTTTTTCTGTTTAATTCACTTAAAAATATATCATATTTTCTATCAGCAAGGCAATGTATAAGACACTAGGATCAAGACTGTATAGGGTCAATGCAGACACTGCCTGCACTCACGTCTCAGGCAGATAAAAATTTTAAAGTAAAATACAAATTAGAGATTTTAATTAGTGGTCCACCATTACACCAGACATTTTGGGAGTTATCTATCACACTGGAATATATTTTCTTGGACAAAATTTGCATAATAAGTGGTCCCCAAAGCTTAAGATAGATTGATCCTCCCATATAAAAAGGATCTTGACATCCCCAAATGTGCTTGTAACAGGTAGTTTTGATTTATAATATTTGCCAGTAGGTTTAGATGATGACACATAGCCATCCTGGATATACCAGTAATTTATTGCCCTTGAAATAAATATCCTTTAAAAACACACATACATATACACAGAAAATGACTTGAAGGCACTGAAACATGAACAAAAGCAGGCAGATTTTGGAGGGGAAGTGACACTTGAAATAGGTATGGAAAGGTATATATTTTTTATTTTTACAACTTTTAGCTTAAGACAGCCCAATGTTGGTGCCATGTAGAGTGAGTAAAATTTCAATAGACAATCTGCAGTCTTTTGAGACTAAAAAAACAAAACAAAAACAAAAACAAAACAAAACAAAAAAAAACCAGAGAACAGAGTTTGAAGCAACCACAGGTATTGAAAATGGAGGATGAATCCCATGAAGAAGAAAACATAAAGGATGTGCACCGAGTTCCAAGTATAAAAGTTTTCCAAGTCGCTGCCTGATGCATGTGAAAGCTACATTATAGCTAAGGATAAAATAATTTATTTGGGAAAAAAAAAGAATTTGTTTGAGATTTGAGCTACTGCCCAAAAGATAGATATTTTTGTTTGTTTGTTTGTTTTAGAGAGCAAAAGTGGGGGAGAGCGGCAGTGGGAGACAGAGAGAGACAGAGAGAGAGAGAGAATCTTAAGTAGACTCCACATTCAGTGCAGAGCCCCCATGTGGGGCTCAATTCCACATTCCTGGGATCATGACCTAAACCGAAATCAAGAGTCAGACCCTCAACCGCTCAACCAAATGAGCCACCCAGGAATTTCCCAAAAGACAGTAATTTAAATTTGAGGTCAGCTATACCAAGTCCCTGCTAAAATAGGAAAATCAACACTGTTTGGAGAAATACATCAGCATACAGACTTCTCAGCATAGCCTGCACAATATCCAAGGGCACAATCTCCAAATACTTGACATAGGAAAATCAGGAAAATATGACCGATTAAAAAAAGAAAGGAAATCAATGCAGCACAACAGGAAAATGATGCAGATTGAGAATTATCCCCAAATATTCTAAAGCAGCTGTTCTAATTAGGCACAAGTATGTAAAAGAAAATATGTTTGTAATTAAAAAATGGGATACTTCTAAGAAATAGAGAATTTTTACTTTTGTTAAGAAATGAAATTTATAATTAAGAAATGCATGATATGCAAATTTCATTAGATTGGGCTTAAAAGCAGAGAATTAGCAGGAAAAAAAATGTTTAGGGAACTTGAAATTGTCCAATATAAAAAAACAAGGAAAAACAGTTGGAAAAAATATACAAAGTCTTAACGTTTTGCAGGACAATATAAAAATATTTAACATACATGAAATTGAAATCCTAGAACCATCGGAAAGAGAAAATAAGGGGAAAAATGGTAATAGTTCAATTTCCTCCAAATTATTTAAATATATAAATCTATACTTTCAAGAAGCTAATCAAACCCTAAGCAGGTATTTTTACATACGCAAAAATAAAATAAACTGCTTGCAACAGAGAAAAATCTTGAAAACAGAGAAAAATTGCATGCCATTTATAGGGAAACATTAAAAAAAAAGCCCTTTCACATAATGAATTATGGGGGGCAGAATATAGTGAAAAACATCTTCAAATTGTTGAACAGAACCAAGAAACACTTAACTGTAGAGAACAAACTGATGGTTACCAGAGGGGAGGTGAATGGTGGGATGGGTTAAGTAGGTGATAGGGATTAAGAAGTGCACCTGTGATGAGCACCAGGTGTTGTATGAAAGTGTTGAGTCCCTGTGTTGTACAGCTGAAACTAATCAGATATTGGTCCAGTGGTTTTGCATTTTCTGATTTGATTCTTGGTCAATTCTTATTACATATATATATATAAATAATTTCTGTCTTTCTTTTCTTCCTTTCTCTATTCTGGTTGTTGTTTTGCCTAAGCAGACATTTTTAATCTATTCTTTTTACACCCCTTCTGTATCTCCTTCTTTATTTTCCTTTCTCTTTCTCTGGATTAAGTGGTAGAGTTTCTCTGATTATCTGCTCGGTCAATTTTTCTCTCTCTCTCTCTCTTTTTTTGTTTTCTTTTTCTCTGCCCCTGTCATTTCTCTCTTTGTATGGGATAAGGCTTCTTCCACTACCACCCCATTTTTAAATGTTTTCCAGGGTTACTTCAAAGACCAAATCAAAGCACACCTGGTGGAAGGTCCAAACCACCACTACAAGTAGGGAAATAAAGCAAACAGAGTCACAACAAGAAAGAGGGCACAATACACTCCAAAAAGATCTTCTGAAGGGCCAGGCCCTGGACAGTGTATGACCCCCTTTTATAATAGTAGTGCTCACAGGTGCAGGACATATAACAAGCTATTAGGACACATAAAAGACAGAAAACTAGCCAAAATGGTGAAACGGAAGAAATCTCCTCAAAAGAAACTTGAGAAAGAAATGACAGCTAGAGAATTGCTCAAAACAGATGTAAACAATTTATCTGATCAAGAATTTAGAATAATAGTTATAAAATTAATAGCTAGACTTAATAAAAGCATAGAAGACAGCAGAGAATTTATTGCTGCAGAGATTAAGGAACTAAGAAACAGTCATGATGAATTAAGAAATGTTGTAAGTGAGGTGGAAAATAAATTAGGTGCAGTGACAGCAAGAATGGAGGAAGCAGAGGGGAGAATAAGTGAAATAGAACATAAAATTATGGAAAATGATGAAGCTAAGAAAAAGAGAGATAAAAAATACTAGAACAAGAGGGGAGAATTAGAGATAAGTGATTCAGTGAAACATAATAATGGCTGCATCTTAGGAGTTCCAGAAGAAGAAAAGAGAGAGAAAGGGTCAGAAGGTTTACTTGAACAAAATATAGTTGAGAACTTCCCTAATTTGGAGAAGGAAGCAGACATCCAAATCCAGGAGGCACAGAGAACTCCCTTCAGATTCAACAAGAATGGGCCTTCTCCATGGCATATCATAGTGAAACTGGCAAAATACAAAGTTAAAGAGAGAATTCTGAAAGCAGCTAGGGACACATGGGCCTTGACCTACAAGGGTAGACACATAAGCTCAGTAGCAGACCTGTCCACTGAAACGTGGCAGGCCTGTAGGGAGTGTCAGGAAATATTCAATGTGCTGAATAGGAAAAATATGCAGTCAAGAATCCTTTATCATCAAGGGTGTCATTCAGAATAGAAGGAGAGAAAAAGGCTTTCCCAGACAAAAACTGAAGGACAAACCAACCCTGCAAAAGATCCTAGGGGGACTCTGTGAGTGGAACACTGCAAAGACTACAAAGGACCAGAGACATCACCACAAGCATGAAACCTACAGATAACACAGTGACACTAAATCCATATCTTTCAATAATTACTCTGAATTTAAATGGACCAAATGCTCCAATCAAAAGGCATAGAGTATCCGAATGGATAAACAACAACAACAACAACAACAACAACAAAGAAAACAAGATCCATCTATATGCTGTCTACAAGATACTCACTTTAGATCTGAGGACACCCTCAGCTTGAAAATGAGGGAATGGAGAACCATCTATCATGCTACTGGAAGTCAAAAGAAAGCTGGAGTAGCCATACTTATGTCAGACAAAATAGATTTTAAACTAAAAGCTGTAACAAGAGATGAAGAAGGGCATTATATCATAATTATGGAGTCTATCCATCAAGAAGAGTTAACAATTATAAATGTTTATGCTCCCAATTTTGAAGTACCCAAATATATACATCAAGTAATCACAAACATAAGCAATCTTACTGATAAGAATATGGTAATGGCAGAGGGCTTTAATACTCCACTTACAACAATGGACATAGCATCTAGGCAGAACATCAATAAAGAAACAATGGCCTTGAATGATACACTGGACCAGATGGACTTGACAGATATATTCAGAATTTTTCATCCAAAAGCAGCAGAATACACATTTTTTTTCGAGTGTACATGGAACATTCTCCAAGATAGATCACATACTGGGTCACAAAACACCCCTCAATAAATAAAAAAGAATAAAAGAATTGAGATCATACCATGCATATTTTCAGATCGCAACACTATGAAACTTCAAGTCAACCACAAGAAAAATTTTGGAAAGCCTCCAAATGCATGGGGGTTAAAGAATATCCTACTAAAGAATGAATGGGTCAATCAGGCAATTAGAGAGGAAATTTAAAAATATACGGAAGCAAATGGAAATGAAAACATGACAGTCCAAATCCTTTGGGATGAAGCAAAGGCAGTCCTGAGAGGGAAATACATTGCAGTCTAGGCCTATATCAAGAAACAAGAAAAATCCCAAATACAAAACCTAATCACACCTAACCTAATGGAACTTGAAGCAGAATAGCAAAGACTCCAAAACCAGCACAAGAAGAGAAATAATAAAGACTAGAGCAGAAATAAACAACACACAATCCAAAAAAAACAATAGAACAGATCAATAAATCTAAGAGCTGATTTTTTGAACAAATAAACAAAATTGATAAACGCCTAGTCAGACTTCTCGAAAAGAAAAGAGAGGGAACCCAAATAGATAAAATCACGAAAGAAAGAGGAGACATCACAACCAACATGACAGAAATACAAAGAATTATTAGAGAATACTATGAAAAATTATATGCCAACAAACTGGACAACCTGGAAGAAATGGACAAATTCCTAGACACCCACACACTACCAAAACTCAAACGGCAAGAAATAGAAAGTTTGAACAGACCCATAACCAGTGAAGAAACTGGATCAGTTATCAAAAATCCCCAGCAAACAAGAGTTCTGGGCCAGATGGCTTCCCTGGGGAATTCTACCAGACATGAAAGCAGAGTTAATATCTATCCTTCTCAAGCTGTTCCAAAAAATAGAAACAGAAGGGAAGTTTCCTGACTCATTCTATGAAGTCAGTATTACCTTGATTCCCAAATCAGAGACCCCACCAAAAAGGAGAATTACAGGCCAATATCCCTGATGAACATGGATGCAGAAATTCTCAACAAGATACTAGCAAATTGAATCCAACAGTATATGAAAAGAATTATTCACCATGATCAAGTGGGATTCATTCCTGGGCTGCAGGGCTGGATCAATATTCACAAATCAATCAATGTGATACATTACATTAATAGAAGAAAGGGTAAGAAAGCAATGATTCTGTCAATAGATGCAGAAAAAGCATTTGACAAAATACAACATCATTTCTTAATAAAAATCTTCAAAAAAGTCTGGATAGAAGGAACATACCTTGACATCATAAAAGTCATATATGAAAATCCCACAGTTAATATCATCCTCAATGGGGAAAAACTGAGAGCTTTCCCTCTGAGATTAGGAACACGACTGAGGGATGTCCACCCTCACCACTGTTGTTTAACATAGTGTTGGAAGTGCTAGCATCAGCAATCAGACAACAAAAGGAAATAAAAGTCATCCAAATTGGCAAAGAAAAAAACAAGTTTTCGCTTTTCACAGATGACCTGATACTCTGTGTGGAAAACCTGAAAGACTCCACCAAAAAGCTGCTAGGACTGATACATGAATTCAGCAAAGTTGCAGGATACAAAATCAACACACAGAAATCGGTTGCATTTCTAGACACCAATAATGAAGCAACAGAAAGAGAAATGAAGAAATCGATCCCATTTACAGATGCAAAGAAACATAAGATACCAAGGAATAAACCTAACCAAAGATGTAAAAGATCTGTACTCTGAAAACTATAGAAAGCTTATGAAAGAAACTGAAGAAGACACAAAGAAATGGAAAAACATTCCATGCTCATGGATTGGAAGAACAAATATTGTTAAAATGTCAATACTACCCAAAACAATCCACCCATTCAATGGAATCCCAGTCCAAATAACACGGGCATTCTTCTCAAAGCCAGAACAAACAATCCTAAAATTTGTATGGAACCACAAAAGACTCTGAATAGCCAAAGTAATGTTGAAAAAGAAAACCAAAGTGGAAGGTATCACAATCCCGGACTTTAGCCTCTACTACAAAGCTGTAATCGTCAAGACAGTATGGTATTGGCACAAAAACAGACACACAGACCAATGGAATAGAATAAAGAACCCAGAAATGGACCCACAAATGTATGGCCAACTAATCTTTGACAAAGCAGGAAAGAGTATCCAATGGAAAAAAGTCTTTTTAGCAAATGGTGCTGGGAGAACTGGACAGCAACATGCAGAAGAATGAAACTGGACCACTTTCTTACACCATACACAAAAATAAGTCAAAATGGATGAAAGACCTAAATATGAGACAGGAAACCATCACAACCCTAGAGGAGAAAACAAGCAACAACCTCTTTGACCTCAGCCACAGCAACGTCTTACTTGACATGTCTCCAAAGGCAAGGGAAGTAAAAACAAAAATGAACTATTGGGACCTCATCAAGATAAAAAGCTTCCGCAGTGCGAAGGAAACAACCAGCACACCTAAAAGGCAGTGGACAGAATGGGAGAAGATATTTGCAAATGACATACTGGATAGAAGGTTAGTATCCAAAATCTATAAAGAACTTACCAAACTCAACACCCCGAAAATAAATAGCAGAAGACATGATTAGACACTTTTCCCAAGAAAATATCCAGATGACCAACAGACACATGAAAAGATGCTCAATATCATTCATCATCAGGGGAATACAAATGAAAACCACATTGGGATACCACCTCACACCGGTCAGAGCAGCTAAAACTAACAATTCAGGAAACAACAGATGTTGGCGAGGATGTGGAGAAACAGTAACCCTTCTGCACTGTTGGTGGGAATGCAAACTGATGCAGCTTCTCTGCAAAACAGTGTGGAAGTTCCTCAAAAAATTAAAAATAGAATTAGCCTATGACCCAGCAGTAGCACTACTAGGAATTTATCCAAAGGATACAGGAATGTTGATGCATAGGGGCATGTGTACCCCAATGTTTATAGCAGTGCTTTCAACAATAGCCAAATTATGGAAAGACCCCGAATGTCCATCTACTGATGAATGGATAAAGACGTTGTGGTATATCTACAGAATGGAATACTACTTGGCAATGAGAAAGACTGAAATCTTGCCATTTGCAACAACGTGGATGGAACTGGAGGGTATTATGCTAAGTGAAATAAGTCAGTCAGAGAAAGACAGATATCGTATATTTTCACTCATATGTGGGATTTGAGAAACTTAACAGAAGACCATGGGGGAAGGAAAGGAGAAAAAATAGTTCCTAACAGAGAGAGAGGCAAACCATAAGACACTCTTAAATACAGAGAACAAACTGAGGGTTGATGGGCATTGAGGAGGGCACTTGTTGGGACGAGCACTGGATGTTGTATGTAAACGATGAATCATGGGAATCTTCTCCCAAAGCCAAGAGCATGCTGTATACAGTGTATTTTAGCTGACCATAAATTATATTTTTAAAAAAAGACACCAGCAACAATGCAACTAGGACTTTTAAGGGTACATTTAATAAGAAATTACTATATTTGTACTTCTATATTTCTAATAGTAGATACTTTGACCAGATAGTATGAACCAGTGCTTCTTAACCATTTCTATATTATGGAATATAAAAAAATTTCTGAAGTGTAGCAAGACAAAAAAATAAAAGTCTATGGTTTACCAATTAGTCACCTAGATCTTTTTTTTTTTTTTTTTAATTTTTTTTTTCAACGTTTATTTATTTTTGGGACAGAGAGAAACAGAGCATGAACGGGGGAGGGGCAGAGAGAGAGGGAGACACAGAATCGGAAACAGGCTCCAGGCTCCGAGCCATCAGCCCAGAGCCTGACGCGGGGCTCGAACTCACGGACCGCGAGATCGTGACCTGGCTGAAGTCGGACGCTTAACCGACTGCGCCACCCAGGCGCCCTGTTTCTTGACTTTTAAAAGCATGCAGGGGCGCCTGGGTGGCTCAGTTGGTTAAGTGTCTAACTTCGGCTCAGGTCATGATCTCACGGTTGGTGGGTTCGAGTCCCACGTGGGGCTCTGGGCTGACAGTGCGCAGCCTGCTTGGGATTCTGTCTCTCCCTCTCTGTCTGCTCCTCTCCCCCTCTCTCTTTCTCTCTCTCAAAAATAAATAAACTTTAAAGAAATAAAAGAATGCAAATACATTCATATGAGACGGCAAGAGAAAAAACAACGTAAGATTACCATTGATAATTATTTTGCATTTAATAACATCACCTGGTAAGAAAAAAAACTACCTTGGATAATCATGGACTTTAAAAAGGAAACTATTTTGATAACATTCTACATCCGCACATGCCCCAATAGAAATAAAAAGAATAAAATGCAAATATTTCAATGAAATACCTTTACATTTAGTTAGAACTCTATATAAGCTCATTTTTCTCCTTTGCCTTGTAACTCTGAGTATTTTTGTCATGGAATGTAATGGGTCTATAGAAAGTAGTGATCTCAACCATACCTCTGCAGGTGCAGAGGAACCTTTCTATTCAGATATATTCAGAAAAAACCAAAGCTACTGTCAATGTCTGGCTACTCAGGGATTAGACAATATATAGTAATGTTACCTATTGAGGCGATTTTTCCAGATTTATTTTCCCCGGCACAGAATTTCTCTTTTGATTCATCATCCATTGTATTATGTCTTGCAGAATTGAACTGGGAAACTGATGAAAGAAGAAACATATTTTCCTAACTAAATAAAAAACACAAACCATTGGGTTCTAGTGACTAAAGTTCAATCATGTAGAAACTCTATAGGAACTTAACTAATTAACATTCTAAGGGGAAAAACAACATTATTTTCCCCAAGATTTGGACTTTCCTTTGGACTCTTAATCTTATTAATGTTAACTTTAGTGAAAATGAAAAGATATGATCTGGGACCAGAGGTTGTTCACCTGATTTTTTCCTGGAGGCTTCATACTTATTTTAATAAGCACAAAATAACCAGCCATGGATATAAGCCTCACTTGGAGAGTTTGCGTTTAATGAAACACAATTATATCAAGTGTTAAGGACACTTGTTTCAATCAAGTGTCACCTGATTCAGGGAAAGGATTTTATTTTCTTCTACGAGTTTATTTATTTATTTTGAGAGAGAAAGGGAGTGTGTGCATGCACATGCGAGTAGGGGAGGGGCAGAGTGAGGGAGAGAATTGGGGTTCCATCCCATGAACCATGAGATCATGACCTGAGCTAAAATCAAGAGTCAAAGAATCAGATGCTTGGGGCACCTGGGTGGTGCGGTCAGTTAACTGCCCGACTCTTGATTTCATGATCAAGAAATGATCTCATGGTCATGATCTCAGGTCATGATCTCATGGTTCGTGGGATGGATCCCCGAGTCTGGTTCTGTGCTGACAGCACAGGCTTGCTTGGAATTCTCTCTGTCTCTTTCCCTCTGCCCCTCCCCTACTCATGTTCTTTCTCTCTCTCACAAAATAAATAAATAAACTTAAAAAAAAAAAAGAAAAAAGAGTCAGATCCTTAATCAGCTGAGCCACCCAGGCTCCCCTCAGGGACAAGATTTTATATGTTTTGATTTGGTTCATAATTGTTTCAATACTTTGCATGTAAATGCTATATATAGAAGTATAGGGTGAGCCCAGAGTACTTTTTCTACAACGACAAATATTTCTGTCTTTCTGATGGCCATTGAACTGAAATTACCTTTGGTAATTTATAATTTCATAATAATGTGTATTAGGCAATTAAATATTTAAAATCTATTTTGGTAACAATTCTATTGGTAAAAAATACGTTTTATTGACAAACTGATGTTTTAGTAACAAACAAATCTATTAGCTTAACATAAAAACATATATAGAATAGGTTTTTAATGCTAATTATTTTTGCTTCCCTCCTCCCTAATTTTATAGCTGCAATTAGACAATAGACTAGTTATATTAAACTAATGAAACAACTGATCTTTCTGGGGTTTTGGGTGTTCATCTCAACTAGAGGCTCGACCTGGACTTCTAGGTCTTTCCCATTCTGGAATTCTATCACTGTGCCTATTTCTTCGTAACTTCCAAGGCCATTCATAATTGCTAATACCATTTACAAGGATTCTTGAGGTAGGCAGGTATGCCTTGGCCTGTTCTAGAGTTTGATTTAATCTGGAAACCTGGATTCCTTGCAATATATACACTCTGTGTGTTACCTTAGTTCTATAGACATTTGTGAAGAACTTTTCTCCAAGCATTTATTCAATAATTAAAAATATTTGCCATATGAATAATTGGATTATGCTCAGTTATGTTCAAAGTACATGAGTATAATTTTTAAATGGTTTATTAGGAAATGTTTTCACCTATTTTTTTTTTTAAATTTTTTTTTCAACGTTTATTTATTTTTTGTGGGACAGAGAGAGACACAGCATGAACGGGGAGGGGCAGAGAGAGAGGGAGACACAGAATCGGAAACAGGCTCCAGGCTCTGAGCCATCAGCCCAGAGCCCGACGCGGGGCTCGAACTCACGGACCGAGAGATCGTGACCTGGCTGAAGTCGGACGCTTAACCGACTGCGCCACCCAGGCGCCCCTGTTTTCACCTATTGATTTAAGATTGATAGTGCCCAGGACTAGCTCATGTGAATAAACTTACAAATTTAAACTTATAAATTTAATTTCCTTTCATCGGAAAATAGATTTAGAGCAGCTTGTGTATAGCTCAATATTAAACTGCATTGTGCGGTTCGATCATAAAATATAAATATATTCTTGACATCTGTTTCTTTTATCAATGAAAAGAATCCACAATTATATCACATACTGAAGTTCTAAGGAGAATTCTTCATTTTAATTGTTTCAAATTTCATACTTTTTGTGAAGTTGTACTGCATTGTTTAGGGAACCATTGAACAGCAAACACAATTACAACATGTCACTAGAGAAAAATACTTCAGGATAAATGAATAATACTGATAATTACTTACCCAAAATGCTCAACACAATTACTGTTACAAGAAGGATGATGATAATTGCACATCCAACTTTCAAGAAAATTCCATGATGGTGAGTATCTACAAAATTGGATAGATTGGAGAGATAAAACTGGATAGTAACTCCAGCAGATATTTCCTTATATGGTGAGAGGTAAGAGGGGGCTCAATAAATTTTCTTGGTTATCATGCTTCTAAGTTACTCTTCTTTGAAATATATAGACCCAGCTTCTTTTTTGCGGATGCATGCACACACACATACGCACTCACGCAGAACGTATATACTTTTCTGGTTTGTGAGGAGGGGACTTATAAAACTTTGAATGGGTATGAATTTTTGTTTGTGGGTTCATTGCACTTATTCCACAGCATTACAATGATCTACTGTGTGCAGTCCTAAATTTTTGTATAAGACTGAGACTCTCCAGATTCTCTAATAAGTTTATTGACAGCACCCACTGATGTGGATTGATCCATTCTTTTCTCTCTTATGTAACATGCCTACATACTGTGATACATAACTGTGATTTCATATGTTTCATTCATTTTTATTTTAAAATAAAGTACTCTTAGAGATGACCTCACCCAACATCTGCACATTAATGGGGATATTCAAGTCCACAGCCACATAGTTATTTGATGACAGAGCTGAGATCAGGCCTCAGCTGTCTTGACTGACTACCAAACCAGTAGTTGGTTTGCTGTTCATTGTATCTCATTGTCTTTGGAGTAGTCAAAAGATAATAATAAATCACAAAAAAAGGACTTATTAGCTTTGGCTGATAATTAAACGGGCAATCTCTAATGCAAAATAATTGCAGCATATCAATTCCACTAGATAGATGATATATACACTGAGAAAGTAATAAAATAATTAATGTTGATACATTACCAATTACAAAGTCAAGCATCAAGACCGGTTAACCTGAATGCTTATTTAGTGGTCTATTATTACAGAGTGCTTTGTTCTATGTTCAAATTCTTACTGTTACTGAATAAAACATCTTTAGTGGGACTTTAATTGTCAGAAGAGAAAAAAGGCTGTGTATTTTCATTTATCATGTAAAACAATGAGAATGGTGCCAGTCAAGGTATAATCTCAAGAAGAATGTGATGGTATCCCTACACACGTTTTTAATATAAAATAGACATGTTTTTAATAACATGTTTCAGGTTACAGACCTAAAAACTTACAGAATAAAATTTCAGATTTTGTGAAGGGACTGACATAAGGGATATTAGCTCATTTTTTTGACCCACAAGGTACGATTTACCAAAAGTGTGAATTTCTCAATTTTAGCCTGGGATATTCTCAGTGGCATCATACTTTTTCACTTTTTCACTTCAGCTCAATTTCATCATGACCACCCTCTTTGTTTTATATCTTAAAGAACAAATGAACCTATAATATCTATTGAGTGTCTCATGAGATCCATTTATTTATCCATTTATACATTCATCCACTTACCAAGCATCTACTGATGGCCTGTTAGGTACTTGGTACTATGTGAGGTGTTGGGGATGCAAAGATTAAGAGACTAGGGACAGGGTCTCAGCATTTTTGAGGCTCTGAAGAAGTAAGGAATATGGTAACTTTAAGGAGCAAAGAGAAAGACAATAGCCAGAGCAAATTAAGTAAAACATACGGAGTTAGAAGAAGACTAAGAACCTGACATATCATATGTAGGGCTCTAGAGGACATGACAATTCAGTGTACCAAATAATTTTTTCCCTCTACTGTGATATGACACATGAGAACAGAAGTTGTATTTATCCAACACTAGGGATATGCAGTGAAAGAGTAATAAAGTATTTGATTTCTGGTCATAAGCACCATTGTGGGTAAGTAATTTAATCTTTATATATTTATGTTTTCTCTCTTTAATACTGGAATATTGAACTAGATGGCATTAAAGATGTTATCTCCAAATCTCTAAATCTGGAGGGAAGTAAAGTTCTATCTGTAAACAAAAAGGAAATCAAACCCTGGAATGTAGAATTGAAAACACTGGTTTTGTTGCTTGAAGTGAGTTAAAATAATGCTAGAAAAATGGACTAATAAGCAGCACTCTCAACAATAGCCAAATTGTGGAAGAGCCTAAATGTCTATCAACTGATGAATGGATAAATAAATTGTGGTTTATATACACAATGGAATACTACGTGGCAATGAGAAAGAATGAAATATGGCCTTTTGTAGCAACATGGATGGAACTGGAGAGTGTGGTGCTAAGTGAAACAAGCCATACAGAGACAGACAGATACCATATGGTTTCACTCTTATGTGGATCCTGAGAAACGTACCAGAAATCCATGGGGGAGGGGAAGGAAAAAAAAAAGAGGTTAGAGTGGGAGAGAGCCAAAGCATAAGAGACTCTTAAAAACTGAGAACAAACTGAGGGTTGATGGGGGGTGGGAGGGAGGGGAGGGTGGGTGATGGGTATTGAGGAGGGCACCTTTTGGGATGAGCACTGGGTGTTGTATGGAAACCAATTTGACAATAAATTTCATATATTGAAAAAAAAATAAAAAAAGAAAAAAGAAAAAAAGAAAAATGGACTAATAGTGTGAGAATTTTCACAATGGGAGAATAAGAATGCAATTCTATTACACATTATTTTTCAAATTAAGTTCTATCTTCTCATCGAAAAAGAAAGCACCCAGTGTAGGGAGAAAAGAAAGCAGATAAGCTTCTATTGGGCAAGTTAGAGAGGTGACATTTAAAAGTAGGGAATAATATGCTTTTGCAATCGGAGAAAATCACACATCAGTTTCATTTCATAACAAATTTAAAAATATGAAAGAAGAAATACATTCTGTGGAAATATAGAAAATCATACATTATATTCATTCTACAAGGGCAAACGCAATGAGATTTTAAATTACGTAAATATTTTATATAAACTATTTTTTATTATTATTATTTTTAATTATTTTTTAATATGAAATATATTGTCAAATTGGTTTCCATACAACACCCAGTGCTCATCCCAACAGGTGTCTTCCTCAATGCCCATCACCCACTTTCCCCTCCCTCCCACCCCCCATCAACCTCTATCCTAGAGAAAAGAATGGAAATGCAACGTGAAATTTTCCCTAGTACTTTGGAGGATAAAAGACACATTGAATTTTAAAATCTGTCATTTTTGAGTGGTTTGTGATTAAGGTGCAATGTTATCTTTAGCTATATGCCTATCTCTTCATATTCCAAAAATATTCTATTACTCAGATAGTCACTAATTCTAAACTTCATGAAATAAAATACTAACATTTCATGTCTCCTTAGTTTAGTTTAACATTGTTACCCTATCAATTTGCAAGTTTCAAAAAGATAATTAACAATGTGAATAGTAGCCAGGAATTTTCCCTTCTGTATAAATAAATGTATCATTCTATATTAAAAGGGCAGGTTTAATCAGGGGTATATAAAGTGCAGAGAAAAAAGGGGTCATGAGTACAGATGTCACTGTATGAGTATAAATGTTCACTGCAAGAAATGCAAAGAATAGAAAGTTTACAAAAGCCAAAAGTGAAGTTCTGTGTATTAAGAATAGAATTATATATAACACCCAGTGCTTATCATAAGTGCTCTCTTTAATATCCATCACCCATTCAACCCATACCCCCAACCCCACCTCCCCTCCAGTAACCCTCAATTTATTCTCTATAGTTAAGAGTCTGTTTCCTGGTTTGCCTTTTTTCTCCACTCCCCCCACCATGTTGACCTGTTTTGTTTTTTAAAATTGCACATATGACTGAAATCACAGGGTATTTGTCTTTCTCTGACTGACTTATTTCACTGAGCAAAACACTCTCCAACTCCATCCATGGTGTTATATGTGAGTGATAAATCACTAAATTCTACTCCTGAAACTAATATTATACTGGATGTTAACTAACTGGAATTTATAAAAATTTGAAAAAGAAAAGCATAAATTACAATTAACTTTATGAACATTTGTTTCACTAAAAACATTCACTCTTATCCTTGCATTTTTCTATTTTTTAGTAAGACATATACAAGCACAGGACAGAAATAAAGGAGATTAGAAGTAAAATATTAATTTTAGAAATACCCCTAAATCCAACTTACCAGATTTCTGAAATGAAGATGAATTTCCTAGAGAAAAAGCCCCATCAGTTTTAATATCCGCATAGATTATATCTCCAGCCATTGCACATATTAAAAACAGAGAGACCAAAAATGATGTTCTGCTAAGGGAGTTTCATAGTTCTGCAAATACATTTCCGGTAAGTCAAATAAACTGAGATGAACAATTTTCTTTTGCTCTCCCAAATTTGGTGGATTTCTTCTATGAATAAGTGACAAAGCAATGTGTTCAGTCTTACCAATCAAGACAAGAGATTTCCAAACACTTCACGATAGGGAAGAAAACTACTATTCGTACAGGAGTTTCTTGCTCTACAGTTAGTTTTCTGCCTAAATTTGGAATAGTTTTCACTTTTGATATTACCACGGATGACCTCCTGCCATTTTTTCTTCTATAAACTACTTCCTCTTTTAGTTCAGACATATATTCTCTGGCAGAAATTCTGTGACCATTCAGCATTTTCTCCAAAGTGGAATAGCAATTCGGAAGGGAGGACAAAGAAAAAGAATGATTTAAAAAAATGTTTATTTATTTTGAGAGAGAGGGAAAGCATGAGCAGGGGAGGGGCAGAGAGAGAGGGAGAGAGAGAATCGCAAGAAGGCCCCAACGCAGGGCTTGATCTCATGACTGTGAGGTCATGACTTAAGCTGAAATCAGGAGTCAGACACTTAACCGATTGAGCCACCCCGGTACCTGAAAACGAGGGATTTTATAATGGATGTGATAGAAATAACTGATAGACTTCTCATCTTGAAATGCATCGTATTTACCTAGGTAATACCTTTTTCACCTAGGTAAAAATTCCCTTAGACCTATTCCTTCTTTTCTATGTTTTATAATATGAGCATCAAACTGAGTTAAAACATGGATCAAGCAGAGGATTTCCAAGCTGATAATTATATTTAAGGCACGGAAATAAATTCTATGTCAAAATAATTCAAGGTTATGCCATTAAAGAAAATAAATCTTATGTTTAAACAAGGTTCATAGAAATTTCCTGTTGAATGCAATGTATAAAACGTAAATTTTGATCTCCTGTTTTTTCTAAAGTTACACTACAATTACGTTAAAGGAATAAAAATGTGAAAGTCTCAAACAATAACAAAAAAGAAGTGAGTTCTAACAGATAAGGAAAAAAAAGTCAGTCAATTCGTGGAAGATAGAGATATCATCACTGATGAAACGAAGTAGAAGAAAGTGACGTCTAGAATATTCATAGGGAAATAACTGAGGAGAGAGCCCAACTACCTGTGAAATTCTCATAAGACTCAGAGGTCAGAAATGCCAGATATGAAAAATGACAGAAAGCTTTAGTTCATAAGCAGTAGATTAAGTGGGCTTCTGTACCAGAAGGAATTGGTTTCTTCAATATTCACCCAAATACGTTGCATGGAATTATTTAAACCGTAGTCATCCTTAATCCCTCAGATCCAAGGATTTTACCTATATTAACCAAATAGCTAGAGAACAGATCTTGGTTTTCTGGTATGGAGGGTTCCCTCATGGCTTCTGACTCACAAGGCTTCTGACCCAGGATGGGCTATAAGTTGACCTCATGACCACTGTGACGCTCTCTCTTTCTTGGGATGTTCTAAAACTCTATATGTTGAACTGAATTTTATACATGAAAACCTGACTTTGAGAGGTTATACGAAGATGGTTGCATGACCACAAATTTTTAGAGTGAGGATTTGAACTTACATCAAACAGCCTGAAGTCCATAGTATAATACAATAATGCCTTCTAGATTTTGAGGGTGAGAATGACATTTTATTCTTCTTCTTTGTTATATCCATCACTCAATCTATGCTTGAAACATAACAGACACTTAATAATTATGTATTGGATTACCAAAACAGTTAAGGCTACACTGAATTTTATTAGCGAACTCTTAACATTTTTCCAGAATGAGAGCAATCGGTTTTGACTAAAAAGTAGACTTCTATTCGTATAAAAAATATTATCAGAGATTCAGCCATCTAAAACTAAAAAAAAATCCTAGCAGGTGGAGAATTTATTATATATAAAATCCTAGCATGTGGAGAATTTATGTAATAAATCCTTGGAATTTACAGTTATATATATATATAACATTATATATATAAATAAAATAAATATATATGTAATTAATATATATTGTATATATGATTATATAAATATATATAAATATATATATTTAATGTTTATTTATTTATGAGAGAGAGAGTGCTCAAATGAGCAGGGAAGGGTCAGAGAGAGAGGGAGACAGAAAATCTCAAGCAGGCTCCTTGCTGTCAGAGCAGAGCCCGAGGCAGGGTTCCAACTCACAAACCACGAGATCATGACCTGAACCAAAACCAAGAGTCTGATGCTTAACCAACTGAGCCATGTAGCAACCCCCACATTTGATATTAATAATCTCTGCCTTCTCTCCTTGACCAAAGTAAGTCACCAAGGTATGAGTTATGGAGTAATCTCTAAGTTTGTTGAGATTTAACTTTTGATTGTCATGATTCTTGTAGGTATAGGACTCACTTAGCCAGAAAAACCATTTTATAGGTAGTCAAGTTATGGATTAATTGAAAAATGGGATATTAAAAGTTGTGGTGTCTTGTGGTGTATGTGATTAAATAATAGAAATATGTCTGGAAACAAAATAGAGCTATTCAGTTAGGTACACTAGACTCATGAAATATTCATCAGTAAAGTCGTGAAAGAATAACAGATATTTCATTAGGCTGCTGTATTTTATAAAGAAAATTATATGCTTACAATGACGTTCTCAAACTTGGTGACAACTTCCCTGGGCTATAACTTTTTTGAATGTTGAGTTGTTCCGTTACCATTGTTATTCAAAAACATTTTTTTTTTGATGTTTATTTATCTTTGAAAGAGAGAGACAGAGCATGAACAAGGGAGGAGCAGAGAGATAGGGAGACACAGAATCCGAAGCAGGCTCCAGGCTCTGAACCGTCAGCACACAGCCCAATGCGGGGCTCGAACTCACAAACCACGAGATCATGACCTGAGCCCAAGTTGGATGCTTAACCGACTGAGCCACCCAGGCGCTCCTTTTGTTACCATTATTGATAGATGCCAGTTCTAAGTAATTAAGTAGTATGCATTTGAAATATATTTTATTACTGTCCTAACTTTAATCATAATTTTATTAATCATGGCTCCAGGCCTGGATTCCAAGTGGAATCCTCGATCTTGGCCCACTTCCTGGAGTGCAAGTCCTCATTTCCAACTGCCTTCCAATATCTCAAACTCAAAATAATCCAAAGTAATCCAATGTCACCTCTCCTTCCACCGTGTCACCTCTTTCTTTTGGTGGCCCCACTACTTTTGCATAAACTCAGACTTAATATCTCCCCTTTGTATACCTCCTTCTGTCACGTTCCAGTGTGCATGTGTGGGTGAGTGATGGAGAGTCGTATATAATAATTTATTCATTTAAGATGAAAATGTCCTCTTCACCTCAGACAAGCATGGGATTGAGAACATATTCAGAGAAATATAATGCCGTGGGAGGGCAGGGAGATAAATCTGGAGAGTGATTAAAAGCTTACCAGTCAGATAAGTAACTCTTCCTGTGATGGTAAGAGTGAGAAATAGAAAAATGTACATGTTTTCTCTGAATATTTCTGAGGGGAAAAAGGTTTTATTTTGCAGGTTGGCTGGGGCATGGGGACAGGGAAATAATTGTTTGTTCTATGATATACTTGTATCCATTTATATGTGTGTGTGTGTGTGTGTGCACATACATATTTTTAAGGTCAACTATATATATATATAAAAATATATATATTTATATATATATATACACTTTATAAAGTGTGTGAAAAGATTTCATTTTACATGCAAATGACACTTTTGCCCTTTTCCAGTAATCTATAACAATTATCTAATTATCTAATTATTCCGGGTTAGTGGTTCTTAACCTTGACTGAACATTGAAAACTTTTGGAAAGCCTTAAAAAAATGAGGATGTAGAGAAAAAGGAACGCTTGTGCACTGTTAGTGGGAATACAAATTGGTGCAATCACTGTAGGAACACTATGGAGATTCCTCAAGGAAGTAAAAATAAAAATGCCATATGATTCCGTAATTCTATGCTGGGTATTCACCCAAAGAAAATTGAAAAAAAAATACTTTGCAAATTACATGCACCTCTATGTTTATTGCAGCATTTTTTCAGTAGCCAAGAGATGGAAGCAACCTAAGTGCCCGTTGATAGATGAATGGATATAAAAGAGGCGATATATTATATATGTATATATTTATCTATTTATAATGGAATATTCCTGAGCCATAAAAAGAATGAGATCTTGCCTTTTGCAACGTTTACAACAACATGGGTAGACCTAATGGGATTCATGCTAAGTAAAATAAGTCCGGAAAGGAAAATAAATAGCATATGATTTCAATTATACGTGGAATGTAAAGAATAAAACAAACAAATGAAAAACGGAAACATACCCCAAAGTACAGAGAACAAACCGATGGTTGCCTGAGGGGAGAGGGTGGTAGAGGGGGGAAAATGGGTGGAGGAGTGTGGGAGATACAAGCTTCCGGTTATGGAATGAATAAATCATGGGATGAAAGGTGTGGCAAGGGGAATACAGTCAGTGGTATTGCAATAGTGTTGTGTGGTGACAGATGGTAACTTCACTGGTAATTACACATAGCAGAGGAGTGTCAAATTACTACGTTGTACACCCAAATGTAACCTTGTGTGTTAGCTATACTTCAGTGAAAAATAAATTGAAATAAAAATAAATTTGAAAATGAATGAAAATTATCACCAACAAAGCCTTCAATCTATCTCATTCCTATTAGTAGAACAAGAAATGAAAATAAGACATGAAAAAAAAATATAAATGAGTCACAGGGATGTAATGCACAGCATGGTGACTACAGTGAGAGTACTGTATTGCATATTTGAAAGGTGCTAAGGTAGTCGATCTTGAAAGCTTTCGTCGCAAAGAAAAAGAATTTCTGTAACTATGCATGGCAATAATGCTAACTAGACTTATTGTCATGATTATTTTCCCATAAATACAAATAGTGAATTATTATGTTGCCCACCTGAAAGGAATATAGAATTATATATCAATTATACATTAATAAGAACATATTTATTTATTTATTTATTTATTTTTAATGTTTATATATCTTAGAGAGGGAGAGAGAGAGAGTGCGAATGGGAGAGGGTCAGAGAAAGAGGGAGACGCAGAATCCGAAGCAGGCTCCAGGCTCTGAGCTGTCAGCACAGAGCCAAATGCAAGGCTCGAACTCATGAACCCGTGAGATCCTGACCTGAGCTGACCCTTCCCCTTCCCCTTCCTTCCTTTCTTCATCCCTTCATGGGTCAAGTTACCTGCAGATAAGTTTAACAATTTTGAAACCTGTTTTTCATTGTTGTTAGGTTAGGTACGAACTAATGTCAGGGTTCGTTTATTCCTACCACTAAGGTCTGAGGCTTCTGTAATGATGGCCCTGGTGAATACTAATGACTCTCTAGTTGGGCGAGTAAGAGCTTGAATGTCTCCTCACCCTGTTTGGGCTTTGAGAATTGGTTGCAGATAACCGCTTGGTTGTTTTTTACCCGGATTGGTGCATTTTTATTTTATGTATAAGCGTCGTAGTATTCAGCAGAATCAAGGGAGATTCTTTTTTGAAATTCTGCCTGCAACTTCCAGCTGCCTCAAAGTCCTACTCTGTATCTGTGTGTCCTCAATTTCAGTGACACTGCTAGCTTCCTTTGGATGCTCTTTCCTGTGCCTGCATTATGGAAGATTATTCCCAGTGAAATCCGGAGTCATCTTAGTGCCCACCTTACTTTCTTCCCTTTTCTGACACGATCTGAGCTATCTGTTGTACGATTTCTGAAAGCGTTTTTTGGTATGTTTGCTGAATTTTCTACTTGATTACAATGGGAGGTTAAGAATGATTCTTGTTAATCCATCATGGCCAGTGGTGTTGTACTTTTTAAACATATTTGCATTCACATTATATTCTATAAGCAAATTTTATTTATTTATTTATTTATTTATTTACGTACTTAATTAGGGGAGGGAGGGGCAGAGAAAGAGAGGGAGAGAGAGAATCCCAATCAGGCTCCATGCCATCAGTGCAGAGCCTGATGCAGGGCTCAATCTCACAAACCATGAGATCATGACCTGAGCCAAAATCAAGAGTCAGACGCTTAACCGACTGAGCCACCCAGGTGCCCCAATAAACAAATTTTTTGAAAAGATGACTATCATATTGCTAATCTTTTGGTTTTATTTTCTCTATGATTTGTTTTTGAGTTTCCATCATAATCCATTATAAGACTAGGGAGATCGGAATTCAAAACACCTGAGCTTGAGTCCTGACTTCAAATTGTTTTAGGTAAACAACTTTGGGCAAATTTATCTTTTTAATGCCAATGTTTCTATCTACAACAGATATATAATAATATTAAAGCACTGTTGTAGCATATGCGACATTGTAACCGTTAGTGAACTATACAAATATTGTTGTTTTTCTCTTGCTCACTACTATGAGGAAGGAAAAATTTTCCTCTACCCTTTAAGCATCTTCCAGCTAGTGTAAGAATTACATTGCCATAAGGCAGTTTGATAGGAGAAAAAAACCCAGAGTTTAATTAAATGCACACAGAGACCCAATAACAAAATTGATACCCAAAGACATGACCGAGGCGGGCAGTTTTGATATATTTCAGACAAAGAGGCAATACATTTGTAAAGAATTGGCAGAACAAAGAATGTTATGTTTGGGAACTTCAATTAGTAAGGATCTCTAAACAGAATTTGGGCTAAGGTGGTAAATTAGTAAAGAGTTACAAGGTTTATTTATAAATGATAATGATAGCCCTCTACCTCCCGGTACATGGAGAGTACCTTTCACATGAAATATTTCCTGTTTTCAGCAGGACAAAGGAGGGTCAACATGTCCTTCTTGCACTGGCTATTTCCTAAATAGCTTTAATTCAAAGTAATCAATATGCCATTGTGGCAAATTTTTCTTGCCCTGGGTCCACACAACTGACTTTCGGTGACATTTATTCTAGTAGTTTTTAAAGACCTCCCTCAAGCTCTGGTGCTTTATTTCATTTTCCCTCTCTCATTAATCTGAGGTTCTCAAAGAGGCATTTTTGTGTTTAGAAAAAAGAAAAGACTGAGCATAGTGACACTTAAGGAAGAATATTTAATAAAAAATCGTTATTAAAAAAATAGTGTTATTCTAACACATCGTAAGAATTTGTAAAGTTCCCTTTCTCTCCCAGTGTCTTTGAAGTACAAGGCAGAAAAATAAGATACAGCATCACAATAAAAGATCCAATGTCAATAGTGCTGAAATGTCAAAAACATCAAAAAATAGTGTGTTAAGTAATTAACCACATTTAGGGGGAAGTCTGAGAAAAGAGAAGTTGTGAAATCAGGAGTGTTAAACAGTTACAAAAAGAGGAAATATGTTCTGAAACAGTAAAATTTTACCTTAAGAGAAACCATAGAATTATTAACTTCGAATGCAGATAAAGAAGTTAGGTTTAATCATCAGTGGAGGGAGCGATATTGTCTAACGTGATGTTGAAAGTAACTCAAAGACGTTTACTTACCAGCACAGAAATTTGTTCACATTAGGGTTAAGAGATGTTTGTCAAGCATGAGATATATATGAGAGAGAGGAGACAGAGAGAGAGAGAGAGAGAGATTACAGCTTTCAGTAATTTGTTTGAAATGGATTTTTGTTATACGTGTGAACTTGAAATACAGTTTAGATACAAAGTTAAGATTAGTAATCACATTTCCTCTGAATTTTAGTGGCACTTTCTGTCAGATGGCATATGGTTATTAAAAAATACAATTATTGTTCCAATTTCTGAGTCTGTGTAGCCTAACTTTTCTTTTTTTTAAGTTAATTTCTTTTGACAGAGAGAGAGAGAGAGCGCGCGCGAGCAGGGGAGGGACAGAGAGAAAAGCCCAAGCAAGCGCCACCTGCTGTCAGCACGGAGCTGGACCAGGGACTCAAACCCAGGAACAGTGAGATCGTGACCTGAGCTGAAATTGAGTGGGACACTTAACCAACTGAGCTACCCAGGCACTCCTGTAGCCTAACTTTTCCATATGGAAACTTTAAGAACCTTTATTTTGTCCCTTGAATTCTGAAATTCTGTAATGAGGTGCCCTGTCAGCCTATTTTCCCTCTTTCTGTCGGGCATTCAATGGGACGTTTTAAATGGGAAACATGTCCTTCGTTTCTGAGAAAGTTTCTTTCATATTTCTATTATAATTTTCTTCCAACTTTTCCCTCATGTCTTTTTCTGGAATTCCTATTGGTGAGATATTGGTGCTCTTGGGTTGATTTTCTTTCTGTCTGTCTTTTTTTTTTTTTTTAACATTTATTCATTTTTGAGAGACAGAGAGAGACAGAGCATGAGCGGGGAAGGGGCAGAGAGAGGGAGATCACAGAATCCGAAGCAGGCTCTCCAGGCTCTGAGCTGTCAGCCCAGAGCCCGACGCGGGGCTCGAACTCACGAACTGCGAGATAGTGACCTGAGCCGAAGTAGGACGCTCAACCGACTCAGCCACCTAGGCGCCCTTGATTTTCTAAATTTTTTTTTTTTTCAACGTTTATTTATTTTTGGGACAGAGAGAGACAGAGCATGAACGGGGGAGGGGCAGAGAGAGAGGGAGACACAGAATCGGAAACAGGCTCCAGGCTCTGAGCCATCAGCCCAGAGCCCGACGCGGGGCTCGAACTCCCGGACCGCGAGATCGTGACCTGGCTGAAGTCGGACGCTTAACCGACTGCGCCACCCAGGCGCCCCGATTTTCTAATATCATTAAACTTTTCCCCATTTTTTAAAATCTGTTTCTCTTTAGATTCTACTAGCTAGGCTAGTTCCTCAAGTTTTTCCTCCACTCTCTTCATAGAATCTCTTTCCTGAATTTATTATAACTTTAATTTCCAAGCATTCTTTCTTATTCTTTAAATGTCCTCTTATGTGATGAAGTTTTTTTTCCCCTACTTCCCCCACCAAATATATTAATTATAAGAATATTTAGAATTTTTCTTGTTGTTCGCCATCAACTTTTACATGAATGTTATCTGATATGTGCTTGCTTTGGCCTCTTTATGTTTGTTTGTTTGTTTGTTTTGGAGGGGGGAGGGGCAGAGAGAGAAGCGAGAGAATCCCAATCAGGCTTCATGCCCAGCGTGGACTCCCATGCAGGATTCAATTTCACAACTGTGAGATCACGATCTGAGCTGAAATCAAGAGTCAGGTGCTTACCGTACTGAGCCATCTAGCTGCCCCTGGTCTCTGTTCTTTTAAGGGACTTTCCTAAATATCTAGTGTCCCATAAGTGCCTATTAATATGTGAGGGTGAGATACTAAATAAACAATAGAACATTATGTATCTGGAACCCGCAGACATCCTTACGGATGTTAAGGCAGAGACTGTTCATGTCTTCTTATTCTCAATAGGTCTTTTGTATTCGTCACTTTTCTCAGAGAGCAATTCTCCTTTAGGCTGAATGAAATAACTCAGAAAGAGTAAGACAAATACGATAGGATCTCATTTCTGTGTGGAATCTTTAAAGCAACAACAAGAAGAAGAACTCACGGATATAGAGAAGAGATTGGTGGTTGCTTTAAGTGAAGGGTTAGAATGGGCGTAGTGGGTGAAGGTGGTCAAAAGATACAAACTTCCAGTTATGAAATAAATAAGTCCTGGCAATGTAATTTATATCCTAGTGACTAGAATCAATAATCCTGTATTGTATACTTGAAAGTTGCTAAGATAGTAGAGCTGAAAAATTCTCATCACGAGAAAAAAAGCTTGTCCCTACGTGTGGTAAGAGATGTCAACTAGACATTGCGATGATTTCACAGTATATACACATATCAAGTCATTATCTTGTACACCTAATGCTAATATAATGTTATCTGTCAATTATACCTCAATTAAAAAAACAAAGAAAAGAACAATTCTCTGGTTTTCAGCCTGGTTGTGTTAAGCCTGCATCTTAAGGATCTTGAAACTAATGAAAGAGTCTCTGATCTTATTATTCATAATTGCAGTTAATTTCTCTCTTTTTAATAAAATACCTCCTCCTTTAGCCTTTCCTAAAGACTCCCAACCTGAATTCAGATTTCTTTTTGGTTCAGTCATTCCAGGCAGCAAACTTCCAATCTCCTGCAGAGATATCAGATTGGAGTTTGGTTGTTCAAGGTGGAAAGGAGCTCAAAAGACTGAAACGTTTCTTATGTGTATTTTCAACTAATACTCCAGTTTTCCCCCTACGGTATTTGTTTTCTACTTCTGACCAACAAATTACCATAAATTTAGTGGTTTAAAATAATTTCACTTATTTATTATCTCATTTTGCTTATGCCAGGAGTCTAGACATGGCTTAGGCGGGTCCTGTTCTTCAACCTCTCACAAGGCTGCAATTCAAGTGTTGCTTGGGGCTGTGGTCTTATCTGAGGCTCAACTGTGGATCTACTTCCAACCTCGTGTGTTGGCAACATTCAGTTTCTTGTAGGCTGTCAGACTAGAGCCTCCATTTCTCATTGACCATAGCCTTCAATTTCTCACCACAAAGACTTTTGCAACATGGTATCTTGCTTTCTCAAAGCCAGCAATAAAGAGAGTCTCCTCCAGCAAGACAGGCATTAACAATCTTATGTAACATTATTATATTTCATGTATTTTTCCTTTATTTTATGGGTAGAAGCAAGTCATGGTTCCCACCCACACTTAAGAAGAGGGGATCGCGCAAGGGCACAAAGACCACAACAGAGAGATTGTGGGGCTATCCTACAGTCTGCCCACCACATCCAACTTTAGAGGTGCATAGTCTCTCTAATTTCATAGCATTCAGAGTTCTATGACTTAAGTCACTTGACATATTCTAAAATGTATAAATATTTATCTTTTGTGTTCATTTCCTCCTAATCCTTTCCAGTCCATTATTTGTTTTTGAATGAATGTTGTTTTAATGGAGTTTTTGAACAAAGCAGAAACAAATACAGCTGTTCAATATTATGAATACACCTGAAAGTCCCCTACTGAATTTTTAAGTAACCTTTGTTCAGCAATTAAAAACAAAAATCAGAAAAAAAAAAACAAAAAAAAAAACCCAAAAACAAGAACAACAACAAAAATCCATGATATCTTAAGAATAACATAGACACATTATACTTAATGCTTCATTTAGTTTTATTAAAGGGCAAATAACTTACGATGTTAACTAATTAGGTTTGAATCCTATATGATATCTATATAATATTATAAATTTATATAAGTATAAATACAGACCTTAAATTATATATATATAGGTGGTGTGCATATGCATATATACCAAAACATTTTCTATTCAGGGAAACATTGGGTTTATTTGTATTGATAGATGAATTTTCAAAAAATGGTATATAAAGTTTATAGTATTTGTATGAAATTTGCACAATTTTAAGGTAAACATATTTGAAGAAAGGGAGTAACCTAAATTTACATGAAACCTACAAAATACTCTGATGATTTTATTAGCAAAGAGCTAACATTTATTAAGATTATTATATACTTCAGATATTAACTTACTTAAACCTCCCAGCATCACAAGAAATATAAGAGCTACGTACTTTGACTGTCCCTATTTACTGATGAGGCACACAAGGCAATTTACCCAAAGTACACAGAAATGTGAAACCAGGCTATTTGACATCAAAGCCTATACATTCAATAACTAAACTTAACTGCTTCTCTGAAACTAGAAGCTGCGATTGAATATGGTGTCCTCCCTATAGGAAGTCGATTTTCTAGTGAGTGAGACAAATCATTCGCTAAAACAATTAATATATAAAGCAAAAGAATTCTGCCACAGAGTATGCACAAAGTTCTACTGCCACCTAGAAATACACCAGAAAGGAACTGACACTCACAAGCAGGGGTGAATTTTGAAAGAAAAGAACCTTTCAAAGCTAAAGAAGAAGTGCCCTAGTCACGCTGCAACGCGCCATCAAATATTTTCAGCATATGCAGCCTTTTGTGTTAGGATGGTTTTCTCTGCCACTCCAGACTTTTTAAAACACTTCGTAAAAGCGGAATCACACAATTTGGAGTCTTTTGTGTCCAGCTTCTTTGATCATCGGTTTTTTGGATACATATTTGTGTCGCTGCCACTATAGATGCACCACAATGTATCTATTTTCCAGTCGCGGGACACCTGTGTTGTTTCCAGTTCAGGGCTAGTATGGATAAAACTGCTCTGAAATTTTTGTATCTTTCATTGCATGCACATACACGTTTATTTGTGTCAGCAGATGAATGGAATTAATGGGTCATAAGGTGTCCCATTGGTAGAGACTGCCAACCAAGATAGTAGCTGTCAGTTTAATCTCCCTCCACAAGTGCAGTGGGCGCTTGAACAACACAGGTGTTAGGGGGACAGACAACCCTACAGAGTTGAAAAATCTGTGTACAACTTTTGAACGCCCAGAAACGTAACTCCCAATACTTTACTCTTGACAGAAAGCCTTACCAATAACATAGACGATCAATTAACATATATTTTACGTGTTATATGTATTATATACTGTATTCTTTTTTTTTGTCTATTTGGGAGAGAGAGAGAGAGTGTGTGTGTGTGTGTGCGTACGCGAGTGGAGGCAGAGTAGGAGAGAGGGCATCTCAAACACCCAAGTTCAGCATAGAGGCAGACGTGGGGCTCAATTCCACGACCCTGGGATCATACGATGAGCCGAAATCAAGAGTGGGTCACTCAACTGACTGAGCTGCGCTGGCGCCTCTGTACTGTATTCTTACAGTAAAGCAACACAGATCAGAAAATATTATTAAGAAAACCAAAAGGAAGGAAATACATTTATAATATTGTACTATACTTATTGAAAAAAAAAATCTGTGTGTAAGTGGACCCACACAGTTGACACCCATGTTGTTTAGAGGTCAACTGTACAGGAGTTCCAACTGATACAAATTCTCACTAATGCTTGGTAGTCTCTGTTTTTGATTCTTTTTCTAAAAAAAAAAATAGACATTGTAGTTGGTCTTACAATAACTCCTTTTAGTTTTAATTTCTATTCGATGACGATTTTGATAAGCGTATTTGCCATTTCAGTTTGTGTGTGTGTGTGCGCGCGCGCGCGCGCGCTCGCGCAATGACCTTTCAAGTCTTTTTGCCCATTCAAAAATGTGCGTGTTTTTCCTTCTTGCTGATTTCTTGACTCTTCATCTACAAATCTTTCAGTCTTCGCTGAGGGAGTCTGTGTGCCTGTCGAGACACATCTGCGACACTCGGGCAGGCAGGTTACAACTTTTCTCAGCCTTCCCTTCCTGTTTGTGCAGACTCTCAAGGTCAATCAGAGGTGAAAACTTAGCCCCCCACCCCCGCCCCTCCAGGCCATTCCTGGGCATGCGTCCGATCCTGGCCTCATGTGTATCACCTTTTAGGGTCCCAGGAATATGTTCAAAGCCCACTTCTCAAAGTCCGCTACAGGTGTTCAAAGCCCACATGCAGCAAAACAAGTATCAAAACTCTACTAATGAACAAAATTTTCGCTTGGATGTTTTGGTCAGCTTTTCATGCCCATTGTGATTATTGTTGCCACTGGAAGCAAAACAATTGCCACTGAAGTTCTGAACAAACACCTGCAGGAAATGGGGAAGGACTAGCCGGTTTTGACGAACTCTCGTTTGAAGATGACTAGGCAAGCTTTCGCAGCAGGTGTAACCTTGAGGAAAAGGAGCTGTTTTGTCGGTAGGGGGCCCTAAGTGATTGTGGTTGCCATAAACTTTAACAGCAGTGACCCGTGACGTTCAGCGTGACACATTCTCAATGGCTATGTCCCAAAGTGTCAGACTGCCTGGGTATGAATCCTCGATCTAAAATTTTAAGGCCTTGGGCAAAGTACTTACTCTCTATGTAACTCGGTTTCCTTATATACAAAATAAGACATTAATAACACCTAAGGCACGGGGCTGTTGGGAAGATTAAATGAATTAATTGTATGGTAAGCGTTTAGTCTCTGGCTGATAGAAGCACGATGTAATGTTGGTTATAATTATTGCTATGTTTTTATTATCCTTATTAATCACCATATCATCATTCAATACAAATGTTCCTTACTTTTATATTTTTGGGTGCTTTGCATAATGCAGGGAGCGAGTATCGGCACATTTAGCAAAGTAGTAGGGTTTGAAGGCTGTACCACGTGGATGCAGCAAAATGTGACTCTTGGAGAAGCCGGCAACAGCAATTAAGGGTGAGAGGTATTAAGCAACAAGTAACTTTTTGAGCACTGAGTCTGAGAATTTCTCAGAAGATTTCTTAAAAGCAGGAGGAGACTTCCACTACTTTCATTTGGTTATTCAAAAGAAACATGGTGATTTCCTCCCTAGGTAATACCGATCCTCACTCCACAAAGGAAAACGGGTCGAGCCAGCAAAATATTCTAAACATATTAACGGCACCAGTGAGATAGCAAATTAGTAAGTAACCCCAGGCAAGTCCAAAAGAAAGTTAAAACCCAGAAAGAAGAGCTGCCTGTCCTGTACAAGATTCTCAAAGACAGAATCAGAGCAGCAGAAGAGGGTTTGGGGCAGTCTAAGAGCTTGGGCAGGGGTAGGGAGATTGAAAAATCAGTATATCTGGTTGGTTCATCAGAAAGCTACACCCCAGGACAAGATTGTCTCGCCTGGATACCACGGACATTTTGAATCAGATTATTCTTTGTTGTCAGGAGCTGTTCAGTGCCTTGTGTAGTTTGGAAGGGTCTCTTACTTCTCCCTTCTAGAGGCCAGTATCAAGCTTTCCCCGGCATTGACTGCCCGCCATGTTGGACAACCAAAAATACCTCTAAACACTGCGCTAGGAGTAAGGCTGAGGAAGAGTGGCTGGTCTTTGAAGGAGATGAAGGTCAACTTCAAACTTTTCAGTCACTAAAATTGAAGGGAAATGATGCCAGATTGCCAGTGTTGAGGAAGGAGAAATTTCCTTTTCTTCCCCACCCCCAGGGTTCTTCTAGCTAGCGAGGAATTAAATTGATATGAGATAGATTAATAGGAGGAAAAAAAAAGACACAAGTTTTATTACATGTCATACTCAATTATGACATTGAGATGCAAAGAAATGACCAAGGCAGACAATGTTTACACATTTTAGAAAAGAGACAATAGGAATTGACCGGATAAAGAAAACATAGGGACACCTGGATAACTGGGTCAGTTAAGTGTCTGACTTTTGATTTCAGCTCGAGTCATGATCTCACAGTCATGGGATCCAGCCCCCTGATGGGCTCCATCCACACTGGGCATGGAGCCTGCTTGGGATTCTCTCTCTCTCCCTCTCTCTCTCTCTCTGCCTCTCTCCTGCTCACGTGCTCTCTCTCAAAAGAAGAAGAAGAAGAAGAAGAAGAAGAAGAAGAAGAAGAAGGAAACAGGTGTTTGGGAGCTTTTTTTTTTTTTAATATGAAATGTATTGTCAAATTGGTTTCCATACAACACCCAGTGTTCATCCCAACAGGTGCCCTCCTCAATACCCATCACCCACCCTCCCCTACCTCCCACCCCCCATCATCCCTCAGTTTATTTTCAGTTTTTAAGAGTCTCTTATGGCTTGGCTCCCTCCCTCTCTTTTTTTTTCTTTCCCCTCCCCCATGGCCTTCTCTTAAGTTTCTCAGGATCCACATAAGAGTGAAAACATATGGTGTCTCTCTTTCTCTGTATGACTTATTTCACTTAGCGTAACACTCTCCAGTTCCATCCACGTTGCTACAAAAGGCCAGATTTCATTCTTTCTCATTGCCAAGTAGTATTCCATTGAGCTTTAATTAGTAGCTTTAATTTTATGTGGAATTTGGGCTGAGGTCATAGATTACAGTAAAAGAGTAATGAGAGGTTTTTTTCTACAAATTTCTCAACTTCAAAGTCTCTGTCTTTGGTGATAAGGAGGTCTTTTTCCTTCCTATTATGGGGAGGGCATTTTTTTCACATGGGGGATTTATTTCCTGCTTTCAGGGGGACAAGGGAGAGTCTGAGTGTCCTCGCGTTGGTTGTTTTCCAAATAGCTTCAATTCAAAACAATCAATATGCCATTGTGGCACATTTGGGATGGCCTGCCCTGGGCCTCTACAGTTCCAGTTCCTGCCCTGGGCCCCTCCAGTTTCCAGCTTCCCTGGAAACTTCCACACTACAAGCTGATCTGGTGACTGTGGAGAGAGAAATGGAATTAGTAAATGCGTGGTAAGAGATCTGCAGAGAGTAGAAAGAACATAGATTAGAATGAAGTTGACAGGGGCGCCTGTCAGGAGCACCCACAGGAGCCTGGGTGACTCAGTCAATTAAGCATCACTCTTGATTTTGGCTCAGGTCATGATCCCAGGGTCATGGGAGGGAGTCCCATGTCTGGTGCTCTCTCTCTCTTTCTCTCTGTCTCTCTCTGAAAAAAAAAAAAAAAAAAAAAGACTGAGGATGAATAAACAGAAAAGAACAAATCAGAGCCCATTTCCCACATCTCATTAAGCCAGTCCAAGCTCCAGAAAAAGATCAGGTCTATAGAATACCTGTACTTCTTTTGTCTGACAAAAAAAGTTTAATTCTTTCTTTTAACAGATTTAAATTAGATATTATTTGTCCTGCTTTGTTTACAGAGAAGCAACATTTTTCACTGATGATGGCATAAGCTCCTCTTTGCACGACGGTGTTGGAGTACCATAAAGGCTGAGCTGTTAACTTCTGAGTATTTATTTTTTTTTAATATGAAATTTCTTGTCAAATTGGTTTCCATACAACACCCAGTGCTCATCCCAACAGGTGCCCTCCTCAATGCCCATCACCCACTTTCCCCTAACTTCTGAGTATTTGTAAAGTTCACTTTGTGGTATTGAACTCCGGTTCCATGACCATGGAGAGACTTAGGATTGCTTTTCTGACTGATTATCTCCCAAATTTGACTAATGGGACCTTTAGTGCTGAATAGAATTTGGAATTGTGACATACTAATGGATTTTCTATGATTTCTTGAGGGACGCATTTATGTGGCACAATTTTAGGAACAAAGGAGCACAGGTTTGTAATTTGGCAGGCAGTTAGCTGGAGTGCTTACTCACAGAAAGGAACCAGGTATCCAAGATCACATTGTCCTGACCACGTAGTTAGGAACCCCATTTATGCTTTGTTGCCGCATAACATAAGGAGATTTTTATGGACAAGATTAAGTTGAAATTTTGAAAGTCTGGGACATCTCATGACCTCTGCCACCGATAATGTTCACATCCACATGTCTCCATTTCTCCTGTGAGAGCAGAACAGGTTGAGAAACAGCCGACATAAGAAGCCTGTAGTTACCAATCACAACATTATTTAAATAGGAGTAAAGGGGTTCAGAACAAGTCTCTCCAAAATGTGCCACGTGGGCAAGCAGACTGTTGCAAGCTGAAGTCAATCAAGACCCAGCGGACTCAAGAATACCTTTACCTCTCCCTTAAACTATCTAAAAAATATTTAGATACGGGACCTGGCTCAGAAAGAGAGCCATTAACAAGAGATAACATTTTTACGTGAATGACTTATTTGCATGGCAGGTCAAATGTCTGTTTATCAAACATCTCTGTTCTTCTCATTGGTCTGTGAATTATTCTTCTTCCCTTTGAAGCCCCAGGCCTTAGCTTAAGATGACACAGAAGTCTCCATTGCCCGGCTTGCCCTTGGGTCTTACATTTTTATGGGGTCCCTGCACATTTGCAATTAAATTAGTTTTTCTCCTGTTACTCTGTCTAACGTTAATTTGATTGCCAAGGAGGTTAGAAAGGTAGAAAGAAATTCTTTTTCCTCGTCCACAGTAAAAAACAGAAAACAACCCAAATATCAATCAATACCGCCTATTCATACAGGAAACAACATATAAGAATGAAAAGTAATTAACAACAGGTACGCCTAACAGCGTGGATGAAACTCACCCATGTGATGTTGGCTATGAGTTTGAGCTTGAGATATACCGAGGGAAACTAGACACAGCGGAACACTTACTATTTCATTCCATTCATACAAAGGTCAAAAAGAAACTGCAAACATCAATTTTATGATGTTATGAAAACAGGTATCTCTGTATTTCTGGGGGAGATGAAAGGAGTAGAGATGAAAAAAGGGCAAGAAGGTGTCATTTGGTGCTAGCAATGTTCTGCTTTTTGATTTGGGTAGAGTTTTCATGGATATTTGTTCTGTAAAAAATTGTGAAACCTACATTTACGTGTTGTACCCTTGTCTGTATGTTGGTTACAAGTTATTAAATATATTTCATTAATATTAATTAATACAGTATTGTGTTCATTGCAAGCTATTAAACACATATAACATGTATAAAATAAGACATTAATATTCACTATAGTATATACTATATTATTAATATCACATTTATATAATATTCATTATTATATTAATATTGATAATTAGTCACATTATATACTAAGAAAAATGTGACTTTCAGGTCTCAAAAACAAGACATTTTGAAGTATGTTTTGGTAATATAGACTTTGGTAATAGAGGCTTTAGCATATACAAAGTACTTTAGCATATTTGCACATATTACATAATAAATAAACATTAAAAAGCTTTTGAAAAGTGAGTTCTTTGGAGAAGTGTCTATTTAAGTCTTTTGCCCCTTTTTAAATCAGGTTATCACTATTATTATTTTTTTGCTATGAATTAAAAAAAATTCTTTTATATTTTGCATATAACACTTTATCCAGATGTATGTTTTCCAAAGATTTTTTTCTCATTCAATAGGTTAACTTTTCAAATTTTTTTTTAAGTTTATTTATTTTTGAGACACAGACAGCATGAGTGGGGAAGGGGCAGAGAGAGAGGGAGAGGGAGAGAATCCCAAGCAGGCTCTGCACCGTCCACACGGAGCCGACGTGGGGCTTGAACCCACAAACTGTGAGATCACGATCTGAGCCAAAACCGAGTCAGATGCTGAACCAACTGAGCCGCCCAGATTCCCCAGTTACGTTTTTATTCTGCCATTCCCTCTGCTCTGCAGAAGCTTTTAGTTTGATGTAATCCTACTTATCTAGTTTTGCTTTTGCTGCCTGTGCTTTTGGTGTCATTCAAGAAATCATTGTGGAGACCCATGTCAAGAAGACTTTCCCTTATTTTTTTTTTTTTCTGGGATTTATTTTCAGGCCTTCAATCCATTTTGACTCAATTTTTATGTATGGTGACATCAGGTAAGGATCCAATTTCATTCTTGTAGATGTGGAAATCCAGGTTTTTCAACACCATTTATTCAAAAGGCTATTCTTTCTCTACTGTGTTTTCTTGATACCCTTGTCAAAGATCAAATGACTCTATATGCATGCTTCCCCCCACCCCCCGGGCTCTCTAGTTCCACTGATCTCTATGTCAGTGTTTATGCCAGTACCATACTGTTTTGATTACTGTAGCTTTGTAATATATTTTATTATTTAAAAAAATTTTTTTCTTAATGTTTTTATTTATTTTTGAGACAGAGAGAGACAGAGCATGAGCAGGGAAGGGGCAGAGAGAGGGGGAGACACAGAATCGGAAGCAGGCTCCAGGCTCTGAGCCATCAGCACAGAGCTCAATGCGGGGCTGGAACTCATAGACTGCGAGATCATGACCTGAGCCAAAGTTGGACGCTCAACTGACTGAGCCACCCAGGCGCCCCTGTAATATATTTTAAAATGAGGATGTATGAAGCCTCTAGCTTTGTTCTTGCTCATGATTGCTTTGCCCATTTGGGGGTCTTTTGTGGTTCCATCTGAATTTTAGGATTGTTTTTTCTTCTATTTCTATACGCTATATCTTTGGGATTTTGATAGGGGTTGCACTGAATTTGTATATTGCTCTGAGTGATATGGCCTTTTAATAGTATAGACTCTTCTAATCCGTGGACACAGAATGTCTTTCCAGTTGTTTGTATCTGCACTAATTTCTTTTATTAATGCGTTCACCATGTAAGTCATTCACTTTTTTGGTTAGGCTTATTTCTAAGGTTTTTTTAATTCTTTTTGGAGCTATTGAAATGGGATTGTTAATTTCCTAGTGTTTGTTGTTGGCATATAGAAATGCAAGTGATATTGTATTTTGATTTTGTAACCTGCAACTCTACTGACTTTGTTAAGAGGTTAGATTTCATGCTGTGATTTTTTAAATGTTTATTTATTTATTTTGAAAGAGAGAGGGGGGGGGAAATGAGTGGGGGGAAGGGCAGAGAGGGAGCAAGGAAGAATCCCAAGCAGTCTCTGTGCTCTCAGCGCAGAGCCTGATGCGGAGCTCAAACTCATGAACAGGGAGATCATGACCTGAGCTGAAACTAAGAGTCAGAGGCTTAACCAACTGAGCCATCCAGATCCCCCCTCATGTTGTGAGTTTGAAACACAAACAAGCAAACAAAATCCAAAAGAACAACTTTGGGAGGTGATGGATATGTTTATCACCTGGATTGTGGTGATGGTAACATGAGCATATATATACATGTCACCAAAGTCACTAAATTGTACATATTAATTACGTGCCATTTTCTGGCATACGAATCATACCTCAAATAAATCTAGAAAACAAAACAAACTAAAACAAAGCTACACATTAGGTAGTGTTATTTGTGGTGTAGATCATCTCCTTGGTCTGCACTGTGGGGCAGAAACTAGATGCAATGTCTTTATAATGAAATACGTAAAGCTGATTATACTACCCACGACACTTAAACTGTGTTTAAACTGCGTTTAAAAAGAAAAACAAACCTGCAGTTTCTCTCCCGTTAAATACATCTTCTGAGCCAAGAAACAACCCAACAAAACAAAAGTGCAGTGACTTTGCCCCGCCACTAGGTGACACTGCACCATGCCGTGCCCATAAGAGTGGGGAACTTGAGTTAAATTAGGATAGAGGAGATTCTTGAAGCAACCTTATTATTATTTTTTTTTTCTTTATTGAGGTATAGTTGAGGGATGCCTGGGTGGTTCAGCCAGTTGAGCGTCCAACTTAAGCTCAGGTCATGATCTCCCGGTTCGTGGTTTCGAGCCCCACGTCGGGCTCTGCACTGACAGCACAGAGTCTGCTTGGGAGTTTCTGTTTCCCTCTCTCTCTCTGCCCCTCCCCGACTTGTTCTCTCTCTCTCTCTCTCCCTCTTTCTCTCTCTCAAAAATTAATACTAAAAAAAGTATAGTTGACACAGTGTTGCATTAGTTTCAGGTGTACAACAGGGTTATTTCACAAGTCGATCCATTATGCTAGGGTCGTCACAAGTGTAGCTACCATCTGTCACCATACAGGGCTATTGTAGTATCATTGACTATAGTCCCTGTGCTTTCTTTGCCTTTCATGCCCAGACTTATCCATTCCATAACTGGAAGCCTGTATCTCCCACGCTCCTTCACCCATTTTCCTCATCCCCTCATTCCCATCCCCTCTGGCAACTATTAGTTTATTCTCTGTATTTATGGGACTGTTTCAAAGCAAACTCATTTTTTAAAAATATTTATTTTTGAGAGAGAGAGAGAGAGGAGGAGGAGGGACAGAGACGGGGTGGGGGGAGAGGACCCAAAGGGAGCTCTGCGCTGACAACAGGAGCCTGATGCAAGGCTCAAACTCAGGAACCACGAAATTATGACCTGAGCCGGATGCTCAGCCAACGAAGCCATCCAGGCACCGCAAACAAACTCATTATTACATTTTTTTTAATGTTTATGTATTTTTGACAGAGAGAGAGAGAGAAGGAGAGAAAGGCAGAGCCCAAGGGGGGAAAGGGCAGAGAGCGAGGGAGGCACAGAATACGAAGCAGGCTCCAGGCTCCAAGCACAGAGTTCAACATGGGGCTTGAACTCGTGAACGGTGAGATCATGACTTGAGCCAAAGTTGGATGCTTAACCGACTGAGCCACTCAGGTGCCCCCAAATTCATTTTTAATATTGGTAATTGGTCACATAAATTTCTCATAGAATATCTTGAAACTATGAAGAAACATAAAGAGAAAACAAATGTTATCTGTACTCCTATCACTCAGGGAAAACCATTGTCTTCACCTTTGTAGTTTTCTCTAAGATATAGAAACACAAAATGTGTGTATTTCTATTTAATATTTAACAGGATAAAATCTTACTGGATATATATTTTACCTGGCTTAACAATAATACTTTGCACATTCCCCCATATACCTAAACATTTTTTTATTATTATTTTTCATTGTTGTCATATTATTTCATCATGTAGTAGAATCATATTTACTTAACTAAATCTTTAATTCTGGACCATTAAGTGGTTTCTAATTTATCATTATTAAAAATAGCTTTTTGATAAACATTTTGTGGTTATACCTTGAACATCAGAGATTATTCCTTTAAAGTCTTCTCTCTTCCCCCCCAAAATGGTCACATCAAAAGAAACATGGAATCTTTTTAGGGTTTTTGATAAGTGTTTTAAAAACTGCATTCCAAAGGTTAAACTATACCAATGTGTATGATCATCAGCAATCTTTCCAATCATATATATTCCAACATTTTCTCTAGAATTTTATTAGCATAAATTTTCATGTGTTAAAATCTAGTCAAATTTATGAAAACTGAGAGCAAGCTTAGAAAGATCATTTCTATATTAGAATTATAAAAATGTTGAATCAGTTCAATACTGACTATAGGATCCAGCATTTCAATGGCATTCTATCATTTTAAAAGTAGTTGTCATTTTATTGAGTCCCTATATTTATGTGAAATAAGCAGGTGAACTGTTATTCCTTTGTCCAGAGGAGGGAATTGAAATTGTGTTGCAAACGCCAAATAAAACACAGATAATTGGTAGGTACCTTCAGCAGGCATTAACATAATTATCCAAGGTGAATATAGCCTGCAAATTCAACATTTTAAAAATTACGTAAAAGCTTGAACACGGGAGCAAATCGAGTATATATATCAGCTCAGGTCATGACCTGGCGGTCCTTGAGTTCAAGCCCCAAGTTGGGGTCTGTGTTGACAGCTCGGAGCCTGGAGCCCGCTTCAGATTCTGTGTCTCCCTCTCTCTCTGCCCCTCCCCTGCTCGTGCTCTGTCTCTCTCCGTCTCAAAAATAAATAAATAAATAAATAAATAAACAAACAAACAAACATTAAAAATTAAAAAAAAACATGCTATAGAAATAAACATATTATGTAGAAATGCTGCTCTATGTCAATACTGGACCTTTCATGACATAGGGTTCCCGTTTATAACAATCATCATTCAAAGTTAATACATCCTGGGGGTTCACTTTGAGGCAGGGACTCTTCTAAGTTCGTTTCCATGTATTAACTAATTTAATTTCTACCCAATTGTAAGTAAGTTTCTAACTAGTGCTAACTAAAACAGCTGGACAACTGGTGACGGTGACGGTGCGGGGCGGAGGCGAAACAGTCAATACTTGTCCTGTGCTTTGACCTTTAGCTACACTTTCCTCCTACACATTTCATAACAGGTAAATCACAGGACATTGTTTTCTAACGTGACTCAAGAGTGCTTTGTTATTATTAACGATAGGATATTAGAGTTTGAAAGCCATTTGTTTTATTTTGCAGCTGTGGGAACTGAAGGACACTGAAATTAAGAAACCTCTTTTTTTTTATCACTATAGGCAGTGTCTGGAACCCACATTTCTTTTCAATATGGCGTTCTAGTGATAACAGTTTAGAGATATCAGAATGGCATTCAGAGAAGTCTTCAGAGAAGAATATGATGAAATACATTGCAGCTTTTGGAGAAGCATATTGTGAAACGCATTCTTCAAACAATTTTGAAGGTAACAGAATTTTTCCTGACTCGAGTATCTCGTAGAGATTAACATAGCGCCTTGTTTCTACTTTATGGATTATTTTGTGTAAATGACTAAAATACAGAGCATCAGTTATGAGGGCCAATTATACTTTTATTGGAGAGATGAGCTTTATTTATTTTTAAAAAAATTTTTAATGTTTATTTTTGAGAGAGAGAGAGACAGAGCATGAGTAGAGAAGGGGCAGAGAGAGAGAGGGAGACACAGAATCAGAAGCAGGCTCCAGGCTCTGAGCTGTCAGCACGGGGCCTGAGAGAAGATGAGCTTTATAAATAGGCCCTTGCAAAATAACTCTAGATGTCTCCTAATTTCTCTATGTCTCTTTAGTATGAGGGTGATGAATAATAACAGAAAGGAAGAAAATAACAGAGTCAAAAATTTAAATGACCTACATTCCTCTCAAGTCAATTTGAATGTTCACTGCACATCTGCTCTACAGAAAAATAAATAGAGCCCTTTTGGAAGCACGTATGAAAACAATTCAAAAAGTACAAACTGGGGGCGCGTGGGTGGCTTAGTCGGTTGAGCATCTGACTCCGGCTCAGGTCATGATCTCGCGGTCCGTGAGTTTGAGCCCCGTGTCGGGCTCTGGGCTGATGGCTCAGAGCCTGGAGCCTGCTTCCGATTCTGTGTCTCCCTCTCTCTCTACCCCTCCCCGGCTCATGCTCTGTCTCTCTCTGTCTTAAAAATAAATGTTAAAAAAAATTCCAAAAACCAAAAGTAGAAACTGTGCTATAAAGCTAAGTTTTTACTGTAGATAAGTTTAAAAAATGTTCTAGTGTTCTGTTTTCTGATACTATGACATATTATTAGTGCATTTTGAAGGAATGAACACTTCTTAGAAACCGTTTTGTGGATTCTACCTTTATTTTAACTTACACAAAATCAGCTTATAATGGCAGTGAATACAAAAGACAAAGAAACACTATTGCACTCAGAAAATACTTCATATGAAGCATTGCACATGGGAAAATTGATTAGGAAAGGTACAAATTTATAGTCAGATAAGACTTGACTATTCCAGGTTTGAAGAATACAGACTTTTTCCCCGATAGAAATTTACCACATCACATATTGCACATTTTCCAACACTTTCATCTGCTTCACAAATATCCGTTATAGTCTTTGCGTTTGTCTGTGTCTCTGTAAAATGCTACATGTAAGATTTTTAAGACAATGAAGTAGGTACCATTGGAAAAGATGAGTTACGTAGAACTAAAAAAAAAAAAACAAGAACAAAACCCAACAAACCATATAAATACATGATTATCCCACTCTTTAGGCAGGAAAATGACAAAGTAACTTGGCAAACTTCTCTATAAAGAGAAAAATATTATGAAGCTTAGTTTCATAAGCATTTGTCCACTTAGAAATGTTGTCTGATTTTTTTTTTCAAAAAAATGCATTTAGACTAAATGTCTGCACTACCGGTTAAAATTTCTTATGTTGACAGGGCGCCTGGGTGGCGCAGTCGGTTAAGCGTCCGACTTCAGCTCAGGTCACGATCTCGTGGTCCGTGAGTTCGAGCCCCGCGTCGGGCTCTGGGCTGATGGCTCAGAGCCTGGAGCCTGTTTCCGATTCTGTGTCTCCCTCTCTCTCTGCCCCTCCCCCGTTCATGCTCTGTCTCTCTCTGTCCCAAAAATAAATAAACGTTGAAAAAAAAATTAAAAAAAAATTTCTTATGTTGACATTTGGTTTTTAATACCACCAGTTAACATCTTCAAATAGTGCAAATATGAGGAGCACACTCAGTTTCGGCAGTCATTCAACAATAAATAATAACTCTAAGCCTAGTTATTTTACTATTTCTGAATTTTAAAATATAAAGTGCATCCATAAGGCTTAAAGTCATTCTCATTTTTGCGCGTAATGAATGATCAGGCAACCTGTGCCTTTTTCAGCTCATGTCTGGGTAACCTGGAATTTCTTTTCCTTTTTTCCATAGTCTCATTTGGAAGAAAGTTTCCAAAATAATACGAAGGTTTTTTTTTTTTCCCCCAAAGTCTTTATGGAAAATTTCTGACCATAAAGCAGCATCCATCAACACAAATTTCCTCGAGTTCCAAGTCACCATAGTCAAGAAGCAAATATGTTTCCTCATTATTTGAAGGGCTTACTACATATCCAGTATAAATTCTTTTCACATTCTGTGCTGATGACCCCTGTGCTATTCAGAAATGCACAGTTCTCAGATCCTGTAAGGTTGAACCTGGCAAACAATAAAGAAAGTCAGCATTATTTTCAGTTCATTATTTCCATTCAGTTACAGGAGAATGAACTTTGTGAGGGTAGTCTGTGATTTTTTTTTTTTTTTTTTTCGCTTGGTAGGACCTCATGAAGCATGTCAGCTGGTCAAGTTGACCATAAACTAACTTGTAAAGACAGTAGATAGGGACTGGAAGGAAGACGATGTGGAGGGTAGAAACAGAGCAGAGAGTAAGAGTTCCATTCCTTCGGTTGGCATACCGCCAGAGGAGTGATTCTTGGTTGTTTCTGAGTTAGGTTTATGGCCCCTAAAGCCCATCTGCATGTATAGTCCCATAGGACACATATTAAGAATTCCTTTTCTAGAGATTTAAATTTATTCTCCATATCAGTAATTATCATAAAACTATTTAGATAGCTAGAGATTTATTCAATTCTGAGTTTTCAGATGAAAAGATTAACACTAAACATATAAAATGTCCTTTAAACTTTAAAATGTACATTAATTACAGGTAGTAAAATTAGGCAATATCTTTCATTCTGAGGCAAGTTTTCTCTTAGGTTCACAGAGGCTTCTAATTCGTGATTAGAAATATTGTTCTTTATCTCTGTGGTGATGAGAATTGGGAGAGGGTAAAAGGGAATTATTTTCTAAAAAAAAAAAAAGAAAAAAGAAAAACTCCAGCTTATCAGGAAAATATTTATACGAGATTGGAAATGTTGGATTTTTTTCTTTCTGCAGCATTGTAATTATTTCTGGAAAATTTCTGAGTCTGTTACACTGACATTTGCTGAGATAAACATACTAGAAGCATTTATTGTATGATTTCCAAGTAGATAAAAAGAGAAAAATGGCAATATTAAAACCTTTCTTTGAAGAATTTGAAAGAGTGTAAGCGTACAAAACAGACTGGTAAAACTCTGCTCATAAAGGGCCCAACCTTTGTATACAACAGTGATTTGAAAGGAAAATGGCTTCCCTGAGCTGCCATTCTGGGGAGGATGAAGAGACATCTTAAAACTTACCTGTTATTGAATACTTTGCCATTTGACCATTTCCATGTCCGACCATCTTCATTTTTCAGCCCAATCCAATGTTCGGCTCTACCCACATATCGTTTTAAAAAGATCTTGAAGAAAGCACAAAGAAGGCATATGTTAAACAACCCCTCTGGTAAGTATGTAATAAATTCCATTTCTCAAAAGCTGCAATTCAAGGCATGATGGCTAAGCTGCTCACTTATTAGCTCTGTTTGGGACCAGCTCGTTTGAACTTTTGGCCATTGAAGCTAAATAATCGAATCAAATTTACAAGGTTAAACGGAACCCTGATTATGACCTCAGACTGATTTCATGCTTTTCTGTAACTAAATTTCCCTACAAGGGAGATAGGTACAGTGTCTTCAAAGAAATCACAGATTATCTCTATCGAAAAATAGCAAATATTTAGGAAATTGTTTTTGAATCTTACCATGTCCTCTTCAGAATCAACGAAGGCAAGAGTAGCCCTGTGTTCAGAGCAAAAGTTTTGTGCTGACTTCCAGTCCTTTGTTACAGTGGAAATAAAGTAGCATTTCCTCCGGTATGCAAGCCAATCATCTGAGCATGAAGAAACAGGGCTATTTGATGGCACTGGGTGTGAACATTGTCCTGGACAGTTGTATTGGCCAACTGTGAACAGGAAAATGGTTTGTTTTAGTAATAAAAGAAACTAGCTGACAATGACAAGGATGAGAGGCAAGAAGTGAATTCTGAGAAGAGCAAGAAGGCAGGTTCTCACTTTATCTAATTTCCTGTTGTGCCTAACTACCACTGTCAGGATGCAAGAAATAAGAGGGTGTCCCTTGGGCCATAATCTCTGAAAGGGGTAGGAAAATAGAAAAATCCTGCCAGTAGTCTTTGGACTAAAAAGGGTAAAAAGGGCATTATAAATTCCAATGCAGCCAACGAAACACTGAATTGGGAGATGGAGAGAATAATTTGTAGGGAAATAATTCAGAATACAGAAAGAACTATGGCTGGGGACGTTTCATAAAATTGTAAGATTTCATGTTTGTAAAAGGCAAATATGTCTTGGTATTGCTATGTTTTGAATACCGTATCCCAATTAATTCTTTGGGAGCTTCTAGATATATATATATATTTTTAATTATGCATAAGCACCCTTCTGTGGCCCTTGAGATAAAAAACAAAAGACTGGTCAATTCCTGATTAATCTATGGCTTAGATATTATTTTTTTCTATCAAAAATGAATGTGAAGCCCACATTTTCCCCCTAATTAAATGTCTATTTAGTTAGACTCTAAATCAGTCCCTTTCACTTCAGATTTAAAAATCTGCTCAAGTGTAATCTTCTCCCACAATAATTTTTAACTTCTTTTTTTTCCTTCCCTTCCCCCATCCCACAATAATTTTTAAGTCATAGACACCTTTAATACTTCTAAAGACGTTCTAGGCAACTGAGAAAGCGTTGCATTGATTATCTAAAGAATATGGAATTATATTTGGGATGTTCAAAGAAATCAGCCATGTATAAAAAATGGGGGTGATTCTAAAAAAGAGAGAGAGAGAGAGAGAGAGAGACCATTTCTAGATTCCAAAGTATGAGAGTCCCCCCCTCTTTTTTTCCTTCATGGAGACCATATCCTCCTCTGTGAGGGTTCTGGGGCTAGAGTTGGGCATGTTACACATTTCACTTTCTGTACAATGGCAGCTAACAATTCCTGACCCTCCCCTTGCCTAAAGGCTTTACTGTTAAGATTAAACCAAAGGCTTTTAGATTAAGTTCCATGCAAAAGCAAACAAATAAAACAAAAATGATGCTTTAAAAAAAAAATGGGGGTGATTCTAAATTAATCAGAATTTCAGATTAATTAGTGCCAGTAATCCCTGTTGATTTCAGCTGGACAGGAATGCTAACAGCAGAATGAATTCATGAAGTACAGACCCACCTGATAAAGCGATGAGAGCAATGATTAAACAAGTGATAAAGACCACATTCAATACAGCACATGGGATAGGAACTTGAAGGGACCCTTCATGCTGTGTTGCAAACTGAGGGCTGACGGTGGTACCTGCAGGGAGAAAGTTCATGATGAATTCAGGTCAACTGTAGAAGTAAGAAAGGGACATTTGATATTCTCCTGAGGCATTTGCATTTCAATACCTCCTTATCTTCTTAGATGAAATTTATAAGTTAATTTCCCCCCAATTTTGAGTGACTTTGGACAGTTTATTTTTGGCTAGAAATGAACCGATCCAGGGATAATGATGAGATCATAAAATATCTGCCTAATATGTGCACTTAGTAGCTACAAAAATTCTAAGTTTATGATAATTTTATTGTTTGAATCACAAGAACATTTATTAAATATCTGATTACCCTAGGAGACATATAAAAAGGACATCCTAAGCATAATCCCTTAACCTCTCTGTAGTTCCTGTTTAAGAAAGTTGACTTAAATGCAATAAATATGGATGCTGAATAAAAAATATTGAATTGATATATAAATATCTATAACCACCATGGCTGAAAATTAAAAAAAAAAAAAGACAGGTGATACTTTTTGGTGAAGTCAGTACATATGTGAAGCAATGGAAATTTTCATATATTTTGATGGGGGAGTAAAATGAAAAGATAATTTCATTATCAAAACTGTTTTTCATACAATGAAATATATACCTATCCTCTGATTCAGAATTTGACTTGTACAAAACAAGAATGCTCATAGCAGCTTTATCCTTAACAGCCAAATCTTAGAAAGAATCCACATATCCATCAATAGGAATATGGATAAACAAGGTATGGCATATCTGAATTCTACTCAGCAGAAAAAAAACACAAAAACAAAAAAAACCCCACAAAAACAAACAAACAAAAAACCTCATCAATGCAACAAAATGCATTGGTCTCAAAAAATGTCGAGTGAAAAAAATGCAGCTACAACTATATACTATAGATTTCCATTTATATGACATTCAAGGCTATAAACTATAGATTTCCGTTTATATGACACTCAAGGATAGCTGAACGAAGTCAGACCAAGAAAGACAAATACCATATGATTTCATTTATAGGTGGAGTCTAAAAAACAAAGCAAGTGAAGGAACAAACAGAAAGCAGAATCGGACCCATAAATACAGAGAACCAAATGAAGATTGCCAGAGGGGAGGAGAATGGGGGTATGGGCAAAATGGGTGAAGGAGAGTGGGAGATACAGGCTTCCAGCGATGGAATGGAGAATTCACAGGAATGAAAGGCACAGCATAGGAAATATAATCCGTGGTAGTGTAAGAAAGAGCATGGTGTGACAGAGAGTCCTACATTATGGTGAGCATAGCAGAACATAAAGGGGTGTAGAATTACTATGCTGTACACCTGAAAATAATGTAACATTATGTGTTACCTATACTCAAAAAAAAAAAAAGTTGAATTAAACTATGGTAACAGAAATCAGAAAAGTAATTGCTTTTATGTGTGTAGGAAAAGTAATTTGGCTGGAAAGAAACACAGGGGAACTTTCTAGGGTGAAATTTCAAATCTTTTTTTTTTTTTATTTAAAAAAAAATTTTTTTTCAACGTTTATTTATTTTTGGGACAGAGAGAGACAGAGCATGAATGGGGGAGGGGCAGAGAGAGAGGGAGACACAGAATCGGAAACAGGCTCCAGGCTCTGAGCGGTCAGCCCAGAACCCGACACGGGGCTCGAACTCCCGGACCGCGAGATCGTGACCTGGCTGAAGTCGGACGCTTAACCGACTGCGCCACCCAGGCGCCCCTGAAATTTCAAATCTTGATTGGAGTTGTTATGGAACTCATTAAATGGCATACTTTTGATTTGTGCGTCTGTGGCATGTAAATTATGCCTCAATTAAAATGATATTTGAGTGAAGAGCAAAATATTTGAATTTTTCAAGAGAAGTTAGTAAAGGAAACATAACAATATTATACAGCAAATGTTAGGTAGAAGTTGATTTTTTTCATGTACCTTCTGTATAAGGCTGAAACGAAGCAAAAATTTGATTTGATTTCACCAATAAGAAATAATTTTGTGGAATATGAACATGATGTGAATGATGATTCTTAGTTTAAAAAAAACTATAAGAATATCTGCTTTAGAATATAAATAAGTAATCAAGAACGGAGAGAAGAAGATTTTGTGACCAGTGATTGAATTTGATTTTTGCTAGGATGACCCCTCAGGGTTTCTAAAATTTGGCCTCACAAGAGATACATAGCTCCCCATTAGGTTCTCAAAAACTGAAATGTAAAATGGCCACTTGAATGATACTAGAAATTACCATACAAAATAGCATCGAATGCAAACATATCATGTTTTTCTATATGCTATGATTTCCATAATTAAAAGCATACTAAAAGAGGACATATCTTGAGATTCTTGTATTTCTTTTCCTGAAAAACATTTCTCCGAAGTGAAACTGAGCACCGAGGTGTGTTTTCTTTCATTGTTCACTGGTTATCAACATCAGCTTTTGCTTCTGGGGATTGTTCTTTCCCAGCATAGGTCTGCATTGGGGTTTTGCAAGAGAAGCTTTTACTTCACTCCTCTCTAGCTCTATTTCTCTCAGCTTCTCAAAGCAAATCTTCCTTTTTTTTTTTTTTTTTTTTTACCAGCATACAACTATCACCGGAAGCAGCCCTTGGTAGATAGGGTAGCAAGTTCAGAACTGTCTGTCTAGTTTCACTTCTCCCCATGTGAGAGTCAATCATGCTGTTTAGACTCAATGCAGCAAGAGTTGTGGTTCCTCAGCAAACACTAACTCATCCATGTAGCTCCCGGACTCAGAGCCAGCCTAGCTCAGTCTATTGGCTTATCCACAGGCAAACGGTGGAGGTGATTCTCAGACTGTATGTTTCTCCATTAGTGAGGACTATTGTTGCTCACTGTTTGATTTATCACCTAGGCAACAAAACACTCCCCTTACAGGATACTTCCGCTCTGATTATGGGCCCTGTTCATTAATGAAGAAATTGAAGCTAAATCCACAATTAAATACCAAGTCATCCAAAGGTGATGCCCAATGATGGCTTATAGTAATAAAGCAACTACAAGGGCAGCATAAACTAAACACTCAATAGAAAATTGGAGAACTCGGGAAAAGTTGCAGATTCCTGAATTAGGTCCTTTGTTGTTCAACTATGATCTCTACTTACTGGGTGATTTTATTATTATATACGTTATTTCTTTTCAGCAGCTCAACTGGGCCATAACATTATGGTTACCTAGCTCCCAGGAATCTTTGCGGCTTGCACTTCTTATGCACACTTGATTGTGTGTACTTAGTAAAAGATGGGTTTATCAGAAGCGATTGGTGTCTTCCTAACATAAACCAGTCTAGCAGACACAGGCTCAGAAAACAATCCCACTCTCCAGACTGTTCAGCTCTGCTGTTCATGTTATAACGCACCCCTTTATTACCAGGTAACTTTGCTTAAAAGTAAGTTTGGGGGGCACCTCATTAATTGGAGAGGAAGAAGGCTAAATTAAAAAAAAAAAACAAACAAGCCTCACAGAAACACATTATAAGAAAAAAAATGGGAGCATTCTGGTAACAGGAAAGAGAAGAAAAGTCTGTGGACAGAATAGGCAAAGAGAAGAGGGGAAAAAGTAAATAGCTAAGATAATCACATTTTGATGTATTTAGATGCAAAACAGAAGAAAGGAAGAACCATGTGTGACTCATGTCGAATCTGAAGCCAGTGATTAGAGGGTGAAGCAGAATGATGAAATAGAGGAAGAGTTCTATGAAGGGTGCAGAAGCAGAAGATTGCCCTTTCAAGAACTTTTCGTGACCTTCTCCTAAGAAACTACCACTGGGCCCGGTAAATGTTCAGATATGCGTCCGTCTATCCTCTCAAAGGTTGGAAACCTTCATTGCCAGCAACTGGAGGATGCTGTCACGAGAACACAACGAAGCAAACAGAAAGCCTACAAAGACACAGGTGAAGACAACAAAGAATGTAATTGTTCATGTGGAAGGCCAAGAAAAGTTTTGTAAAGAGAGGCTGTGCTTCCTGAAGTGTCTACAGATGGATATGGAAAAAGGATGGGGAATGCACTGGGCCAGTGAGCTTTCCACGTAAATCTGAAGAACTGATACGGCGTACATTGAAACAAAGGAACAGGTCTTTAAAGGCCTTCTGAAATCCAACGTTGTGGTCTCCTCTCATGTTTCAGGTAGATAGAGAAATAATTACTTGTTCCCATATTTTCCTTTTCCTGGACTGAAGCAAAATGTAACCAAGTTTTTCTAAAGACAAAGGCTCATTTTTTAAAGTACTGTAATATATAAGCTAGCTAGATAGATGATAGATGATAGATAGATAGATAGATAGATAGATGATAGATAGATGATAGATAGACAGATAGATGTATGTGTGTGTGAGGGACAGAGAGGGAAAATGAGTTTTGTTACAAGGATATAACAAATAAGGTCTGACTTACTTTGTTGTCCTCTCTCCGGATGCAAGGAGCTGTTCTCTGTTATGGAACAATCTTCAGAATTCATCTTTGCTCTAGTCAAGATTCCCTGGCTGATCCCAGGCCAAGCCAACTACAGCAAAAGTCTTTGCTAGACCTCTTGTCCTGTCTCTGAGTCTGTGAGGTATCTCAGCGTTTATATTCAGTTATATTGTCTCCACCCCCTTCCTCTTGCCACCTATAACCGCTCGACTACATCAGTTCTCTTTAATTTATGCTCCAGCGGCCCAGACAATTCACACCGTGTTGTGGTGGTGAGCTGCGGGTTTTCCCTGCTGTCTGAAATGTGCTTTCTCACAACTGTAGGTGTAGCATGAAGAGACAAGCGGGATTTTTCCAGCATCTGAGACATCCTTCTTCAAGTTTGTAAAAAACACAGATAGTTTAGGAGACGGTGTATTTAAGTAAAGAGCGAACGGTTAAGGCTTCTTATCTTTGAGGTGGAAATAATTTGGAGAGTAATATTTCCCCTAGATTCTGATTCATTTAGTTAATGAACGACTAATATTTATTGAGCGTGCACTCTGACCCTGACACTGATTGGGGCTAGAGGGGTCATTGTTAAGTAAGAATTTTAAGATCTCTGTCCTCATGAATCTCTCTCCACTCTGGAAGAATTTTACTTAGGAAGCTGTAAATCGGCTGTCAGAAGGGTATCATTCACGTCTTCCCCAGGGACGAGTTCTTCTACGTTACCATTTCGTACACGCTTGCTTTTAATTCAAGAAATAGAAACCTTGTGGTCTGGAACTTCCGATAGTCTAAAATTGTTTGTCTTAAATTACCTGTTTCATTTACCTCCTGTTAATTTTTTGCCACATTTTACTGTCATCTAGATTGCCCTTATTCCCCCTAGTATCTTATTCTTCTCTAATTTTCTCCTCTTTTACATGATTATTTTTCATGTATTTCTGAGGTGTCAGACATCTGGAGTATGATTGTCATAAATTTTATGTATTTTATTTTTGAGAAGGAGAGAGAAAGCACGAGTGAGGGAGGGGCAGAGAGAGAGAGAGAGGGAAAGAGAGAGAATCTCAAGCAGGCTCTGTGCTGTCATCATGGACCCCCGTGGTCCCCGAGATTATGACCTGAGCTGAAATCAAGAGTCAGAGGCTTAACCGATTGAGCCGCCCAGGCTCCCCGAGGAGCATGATTATTATAAAAAATATATTGCCATGGCATCTAATACCATCTAAGCTATTAAGATTGACACAAAATGAAGCCAGAATGTCTGTGCGTGGTGACTTAAAGAGGGGATCAGAATATCACTCTTGTTACCAATCTTGCTGCCACAATTTTTGTCATTAGTACCTCTTCTTTAAAGACAATCTGGTTTCAAAAGAAAGGCTGCGTGAAAGTATTATGCTTAGATGGGTTGGCAATTCTCATCGACTCTGGCGAAGTTAGGCCTTTGTATTTATTTGTTAACCTAAGACATTAAGAGTTACGCGTTGGTCTTAAGGGTTCTCTTTGCTTCCACTCTCGGCCCGTTTCCTGGTATGTTTTCCACACGACAGCAAGAAGCATTGTTTAAAATTAAGTCCTATCACTTTGTTGAGATGTTCATCTCCTCCCCACTCCTACCCGCAAAGCCTTCTTATCAAAATCACCATAAAAATCCAAAGACCTTCTTAGAGTTGAGAAGGTCTCTGATCTAGCCCTTGGCTACCTCTCCTGCCATTTTCCCTATTAGTCACTGTCCTCTCCAACTGTAACCTCTGCTATACCACAAAAATGTCAAGCATACTCCCACTTCAGAATTTGTGCATTTTCTCTGAAAGGTTCTTCTTCCATCTGCTTGCATGTGTCTCTCTTCCTTTAACTCATTTCATTTATTATTCAACTGTGATCTGCCCAGAAAGGTCTTCAATGTGCTTTCTATATGTAAAATAGAACCTCACGCTCTATGCCGCCGTATACCTTTATCTTTCTTTATATCACGTGGTGACAGCTGACATTATATCGTTGTTTATCATCTACTTTCCTTTCTAGACTAAGCTACTTGGGGGCAATAACTTTTTCTGGCTTACCCCCTCTGTGGCTCTAACACCTGACATGACAACTGGAACCTAGTATGTGCTTAGTACACAGAGTTGTTGAGTGCCTGAATAAATAAATATGAACTAATGAAAGAATATGTATAAAAGCCATAAAAGTTCCACGGGCGCCTGAGTGGCTCGGTCGATTGAGCATCCGACGCCAGCTCAGGTCACGATCCCACGGTTTGTGAGTTCCAGCCCCATATCGGGCTCGCTTGAGCTCTCTTTCTCTCAAAAGTAGAATACACATTAAAGAACTGTAAAAGTTCCAGAATACAGAGTGCCACTCAGGGAGGTGTGGGGGATTGCAGACCGCCACTGGGTAGCAAGGACACCCTTGAATATTACAGATGAGGGATGGAGGAGGCAAGTTGGGTATTTAAGGGAAACATCTGCTGCGTTCACTAATTTCTTTGTGTTAAAACAATTTAGATCCTCTGTTTATTCTCCTAAAGTTGGGAGACCTGGGTTGATGTCCACACCTTGGCACTGACTATACACATTGTATCATGAAGAATGTATGGGGTCGAGACAGTATAGAGAAAGCAAGAGGGACTTAATTCCTGTGAAACTCCTGGTCTGGGCCAAGGGTTGAAAGTTTCCATACTCTTAGAGACAAATACCTACTTCTGGGAAAGCAGACAAACGAGAGATAACAGCTGTTAGGGAGTAATGGTAGTCTGGGCAAAATTAGAAATAATTTAAAACCTGCTTGCACAAGGATTTCTATTTTTCAGGAGCCCTGAAAGGAGGTGGACCATGGAGAAAGTCAGCCTGTGATTGTCTCATGTCCGTTGAAAAGCAAAGACCACAAGATAATGACGGTAGGACTGAAGAATGCTTCCCCACTCCCAGCGCCTCACTCTTTGGAAGAGTACCTCTCTCTATAAGCCTTGCACGCTGCCCCTTTGGGGAGCAGCATTCCTCTTTCTTGTTGAACTCCAGCTGTTTCTTTTCTTGTTAAACTCCAGCTGTTTTCTTTCTCTTAAGTTCAGTGTTCATATCTATGACGTTCTTACTCAAGAACCTGGTCTTGGGGCTCGGGTGACGGGATAATATAACAGTTATAAATCTACAACAGTATTTGAACACTTCCAAGTCTGTGGGGTATGATGGGGGGGAGAAAGCAAATATTCTTACACACACTAATAATCCTTGCCATGTGTGTTTCCCACCTACAAAGCGATTTCTAGCAGTTCGTTGGGCAACCACAGAAATCCTGGTCCACTTTTACCACTTACTAACGTGCCTTTTCCCCTCTGATGACTCCCACGTAAGTGTGAAAATCAATTTTCTTAGTGGAACACCGTTTTTGAAATTTGAATATTCCAGAAAAGTTAGGTTGGTTAGCATTATTTTTAAAAAGTACAGATTTTACAGTCAAATAATCATCTCCCGCGATTTTCTCTCCTACTCCCTATAGGTCAGTTATGGTGACCTTCTTTGTGTTCCTTGAGAAGAGCTAAACTTATTTTGGTTTTATGGAGTGTGTTCTTGCCCTTGTTCTCTCAGATTTTCCATGGTTAACACTTTCTTCTTGTTTATGTTACCTCACATGTCACCTTCTCAACAAGACCTTCCCCAACCCCTTGTAGAATTTACCTTCCAGTGGCCACAATATTACCTCACTCTCTTCTTTTATAAAATCTTTTCTCAGGGGTGCCTGGGTGGCTCAGTCAGTTAAGTATAAGACTTCAGTTCAGGTCATGATCTCACAGTTCATGAGTTTGAGAGCCCCGCATCAGGCTCTGTGTTGACAGCTCGGAGTCTGGAGCCTGCTTGGGATTCTGTGTCTCTCTCTGTCTTTCTGTCCCTCCCCCACTCAAGCTCTGGCTCTCTCAAAAATAACTAAAAACAGTTAAAAAGAAGAAGAATGGTATAAAATATATTCTCATCTGAAATTTTGTAGTTCATTATATATATATATATATATATATAACGAATACGCATATAAATGAATAGATAAATAATGTAAATGTATATATATCTAGTTTTGAAAATTCACTGTTATTATTCATTTCCCTTTTTAGAAAATAGCGTCTTTAAGAGCAGGGGCATGGCTGACTTTTTCAACAATGAATCTCTAGTATAAAACAGCACCTAGAACATAGAAAGAGTTCAAAATACTTACTGGGCAGACGCACAACGGAATGTATAAATAATAATGTATATAATAATGTATATATAAATATACATATATTTTATATATATAATTTATATATATATAAATATAAATAATGTATAATAATAATGTATATATAAATATAGATGTTATATTTATGTAATGCATCTATAAATAGGCCATTGGACAGAGAAAAGAAATGATAACCAGAGATCTTATTTTCAGAAAAGAAATATCTGGGGGCACCTGGGTGGCTCAGTTGGTAACAAATAAATAAATAACTAAACTTAAGAAGGAAGAAAAAGATCATCTGTAAACCTTATAACCATGATCAAGACCTGTGTTATTTCTTTTCTGGAGTCATTTTGCCTCTGTCTTTATGGGAGCAGCCCAAGTATTCTGTTGAATTCAGCACTTAGTATATAGGTGACAGCAGACGGCCTCTGCAAACATGAAAACCAGTCAGATTACTGAGAACGGATGTCATCAGTGGGCCTTCTAGGTATTTACTGGACCTCCTGCTAGGCAAGTCCTTTATTTATTTATTTATTTTTTAATGTTTATTTATTTTTGAGACAGAGAGAGACAGAGCATGAGCAGGGGAGGGGCAGAGAGAGAGGGAGACACAGAATCTGAAACAGGCTCCAGGTTCTGAGTTGTCAGCACAGAGCCTGATGCGGGGCTCGAACTCATGAACCATGAGATCATGACCTGAGCTGAAGTCAGACGCTTAACCGACTGAGCCACCCAGGTGCCCCTAGGCAAGTCCTTTATAATAACCTGAACTTCGCTACAAAAATTAATATTGTCCCATTAATCCTCCTCTGCTTCCACAGTCCTCGTTTTTTGAGTGTAAGAAATCTCCCTTAGATTTGAGGAAGCAATCAACCTAAATGTATGCAAAAGAGTGAAAGAACAGTGAATAGGGTTTGCCCTGAAGGTCTGGTTGACACTTGTCCTGATGTAATTATTAAAAGTGTGCCATCTCAGGGTGCCTGGGTGGCACAGCTGGTTGAGTGTTCACTCTTTTTTTTTTTTAATTTTTTTTTAACGTGTATTTATTTTGAGACAGAGAGAGACAGAGCATGAGCAGGGAGGGGCAGAGAGAGAGGGAGACACAGAATCTGAAACAGGCTCCAGGCTCTGAGCTGTCAGCACAGAGCCCGACGCGGGGCTCGAACTCAAGGACCGTGAGATCATGACCTGAGCCGAAGTCGGACGCTTAACCGACAAAGCCACCCAGGCGCCCCGAGTGTTCACTCTTGATTGCAGCTCAGGTCATGACCTCATGGTTCATGGGATCGAGTCCCCCACCAGGCTCTGTGCTGCCAGCGCGAAGCCTTCTTGGGATTCTCTCTCTCCCTCTGTCTCTGCCCCTACTCTGCTCTCTCTCTCTCTCTCTCTCTGTGTCTCAAAATAAATAAATAAACATTTAAAAAGGCATGCCATTTCACTTGCAAGAGGGTCTTGGTAGACATAATAGATTACATGCTCATATTGCTAATCAGTATTTGGTAAATCCAAGAAAGGCACCTCTGTATGTGGCATTGCAGGAAAGAAGACAAAGCAAAGTGTAGAGGGTCAGGATGAAGTGTGGGAGAGATTCTGGGGTCAGGTTTTTCAGTTACCCCTTACTCATCTAAATATGGAAGCCAGCTTCCTGTGTGGTCAGCCCCGAGGGATTCAACTCTCTAAAGCAAAGCATCGCATAGGAAACTAAAGCAACCAAACTAGCACAACTAAACGTTGTTCAACCTCTTCGTAAAATACTCATAACGGTGTATACAAAGCTTTCAACTCGCTCAGAGATGCTGTATGTCTTATTTCATACATAACACGCCGAAGGCAGAGATGGTCATTAATATTTCATAGACTGGGGCTTAGAGAAAGGAGTGCCTGGGCAAAGTTGGAAGAAGCCACTCAGGACACCAGGAGTCAGAGCAGCAGAGCCTCTGTCGTGTTTGACCTTATATGAAGAATCCGGGGCAAGGTCCCCAACAGGAAATGAAGTAATGTGAGCTAGATGCAAAGTGATGCAGAGAAGACAGGATATACAGTCCTTATCAGACAGCAGCTCAGCAGGATGCTTTTGGTAGCACATGGTCACAGAGACCGCAAACTTCCGACCTAAGACAATTTCCGGAGACAGAGTGTTCATCCTTTTTCTTCCTCGTCTTCTTCTTCTTCTTTTTTTTTTTTGTCTGAAACATTTTTTTTTTCTTTCAATGGATGAATTAGGTTTCTGAATGGCTTTTAATCTTCTCAGGAATCAAAAACTTCAGTTTTTACTGTTTGGTCTCAAATTCGTATAAATTATGCAAATTGGTAACATTTATTTTTCAGTCACAGATGTGTGTGTGCCTTCTGATTGCTTACTCTACGGTCAACACAGGTAACCATGAGTAAGTGGGGGAATTTCCCATTCTAAACACTTTCCAACCTTCTGCTCTTCTCTTTGAATTTACTCTTTGAACTTTCTACCTCTCTTCTCTGGTGGAATAACTCCTAAAAACCAGAAATGAGTTGGTTTGGAAAGTATGAGCTGTTGTGTTTCTTCTCCCTGACTTGAGAGAGTGAAGGTAAAATACGGAGTTCATGTATACATAAACCTGGACTAGGAAAAATCTGACACTTTTTGAAAGGAAAAGATGTAAAAGAACTATAACAAAGATGAGATCTAGTGCTTCACCATTCCTCGGTACTTTACAGAAATTAATCCCAGGCTTCTGACATGTAGCAAACATTTGGGGGGAATATTCTCAAAGACGATGGTGTGGAAATACCAAATGTAACGTATAGAAATTTTAGGCAGCCCAGAGCCTGAGTCACTGAGTGATTTAAAATGTATCCATTTGCCTTTGAATCTTGATAGATGCGTAAGGAATTTGAACAGAACTGCTTATCCTTCCTCCTATGGCTCTATTTGCACGTACTTATGTACTGAGAGAAGAGCCTCCAGGTAGAAGACGCTCAGGGATTATTACATTCTTCTGCCCAATCAATTTGAAGTTTAAATGCATTAAAATATTTCTGAGGCATGTGGATGACTCAGTCCATCGAGCGTCCAACTCTTGATTTCTGCTCCAGGCAAGATCCCAGGGTTGTGGGATCGAGCCCTGTGTTGGGCTCTAGGCTGAACATGAATCCTGCTTAAGATTCTCTCTCTCTTTCTCTCCTACTCTCTCTTCTTCTGCTCCTCTCCTCCACTTGTGCTCTCTCTCTCTATATATATATAAAGTAATTTTGTTTAAAGTTGAAATATTTATGATGAATTGGATTGGTCTTTACTGAGGCAAGATCTTAGGAAAGGAAAATGGAGCCCCTAAAAGGGAATTTGCCAAGGGTAGGAGAAGTCAAGGCAGACGCGAAAAATCATAATAGTGTATTACGAATAATTTAAGGCCAGCATAGTTGACAATTTAAGTAAAATGGACACCTCCCAGACAAACACCTCTTCCAAACTTGGAGCAAGAAGATATTTTTACCTTGGCATACTTCTGTAACTATTAAATAAATTCAATCCATAACTAAATACATCCTTTTGGGAAATAAATAAATCATGAAAACAAAACCAACAAAAACTCCGTGCCCAGATAATTCTGTGTTCCAATTTACCAAACACATATGAAAGAAAGAAGTTACAAATTCTTCCAAAGAAGATAAAAAGATCAAATCAGGAAAACACTAATCAAAACCTGGCCAGTCAATCTTACTCATGAAAAGAGATGAATAATTTTAAAAAATAAGCTTAGAGGGGCGCCTGGGTGGCGCAGTCGGTTAAGCGTCCGACTTCAGCCAGGTCACGATCTCGCGGTCCGTGAGTTCGAGCCCCGCGTCGGGCTCTGGGCTGATGGCTCAGAGCCTGGAGCCTGTTTCCGATTCTGTGTCTCCCTCTCTCTCTGCCCCTCCCCCGTTCATGCTCTGTCTCTCTCTGTCCCAAAAATAAATAAACGTTGAAAAAAAAAATTAAAAAAAAAAAATAAGCTTAGAAAACTGAACTCAAGATACGTAAAAAATAATATACCACAAGAATATTGGTTTTATCCCAGGAAAACAATGCTAGTTTTTCATTCAAAAATCAATCAACTGAATTTACCACATTAACAAATCAAAAGGAAAAAAACTAACTCAAAAAGTATAAAATCAAGTATTTGAAAAATTGAACCACGGGACGCCTGGGTGGCTCCAGTCAGTTAAGCGTCCGACTTTGGCTCAGGTCATGATCTTGCAGTTTGCGAGTTCAAGCCCCACATCAGGGTCTGTGCTGACAGCTCAGAGCCTGGAGCCTGCTTCAGATTCTGTGCCTTTCTCTCTCTCTCTCTCTCTCTCTCTGCCCTTTCCCCTGTTTACACTGTCTCTCTCTCTTAAAAATAAACATTAAAAATATATTTAAAAAAGGAAATTTTAACCATAAATTTCTGATTGATGCCTATAATATACTAAGAATTATATGAGCTTCTTTAATGTATAGATTAGAGAGGAATGATATGTATAAATATCATACTAAAGGATAAATAATTAGAAGCTTTCCTGTGAAATCAGAAATGAGACATGATATAATAATGCAGTAATAATAAATAAATATATATAATAAACGTAAAAATTGAAGAGTCAAACATTTTTAATTAGTTTTCTAAAATGTTGAGATAACTTTAGATTTAAATGCTGTTGTAAGCTTTAACCAATTCATACCAATAGCAACATTTTGAAAAACTATAATATAATATCACAACCAAGATGTTGACACCAAATGTAGTTAAGATACAGAACAAATCCATTACCTTATGATTTTTTTGTTTGTTTTTGGTTGTCCTTTTAGAGGCAAATGCATTTCCTTCCTGCCTCTCTCTTATTTCTATCTGCCCTTGCCCTTGTCCATAAGCCCTGGCAACCATTAACCTATTCTTTATCTCTATGTTTTTGTCATTCTAAGAATGTGATAGGAATGAAATCATATGGTACGTAACATTTAGGGGCCGGCCTTTTTTTTTTTTTTTTGCTCCGCATAATTCTCTGTGAATTGATCCAAGTAGTTGCAAGCATCAATAGTTTCTTCTTTATTGCTAAATAGTATTTCATGGTATGGATGTACCACAGACTAACCATTCACTCTTTGAAAGACATTTGGCGTGTTTTCAGTTTGGGGGCTGTTATGAATAAAATTGTTGCTATGAACATTTGTGTATACAGCCTTGTATGAAGTTAAGATTTCATTACTCTGGAATAAATGTCCAGAAATGCAATTAATGGATGGTTTGGTAGTTGCGTGTTGGCTTATTAAGAAATTCTCCAACTCTTTTACTGTGGCTGCACCATTTTATGTTCCCATTAGCGCTGCGTTTTACATTTCCATTAGCCATACTGATCGGTATGCGATGACATCTCATTGTGACTTTAATTTGTATTTCCCTAATGGCTAAGGATGTTGAACATCTTTTCAAGTGCTTAGTTGTCACCTGTATGTCTTCTGCAATGAAATGTCTGTGTCTTTTGCCCAAACTTATTAGATTGTTCGAAACGTGTTTACAAATAGAGTAAAACCTAGGATTGCGAGTAGCTTGTTCTGCGAGTGTTCTGCAAGATGAACAAACATTTCTAATAAATTTTAACTCGATTAGCAAGCCATGTCTTGCAATATGAGTAGCACGGGATGCCGAATGTCACATGCTCACAACCGAGCCACTGATTCTTCTCTCTCTCTCTCTCTCTCTCTCTCTTCAGGATTGTGGGTGATCCTCTCCCAGTCTTGGATGCTCAGTCAGGCTATGGTGTTTGCCAGAAATCAGTGATATTTCAGAACGTTGGAAGGTGACCCCAAGCGGAACTCGTGTATTTTTTGTCACTTCAAAGCACCTATGGACAGTCCTTTGCTTTTCCATACAAGACTAAGCTTAGGAATGTTTTGTTTCATTCGAGGTCAGGCTGCCTGCCTTTCCTCTGAGATATAGACCCTTTCCTCTGCTGCCTTATTGCCAGGTACATTAAATACAGTATATGACAAGAGTTTATTAATACTGTACTGGGGTCAACATCCGTACAAGTTCATACAATGGCCCCCATACAGAAAAAGGTTGAAAAGAAAGGCAGTAAGAAAAAGGATGATTACGGTGGAGGTTAAAAGGATATCAGCAAGAAGTATGAATGAAGTACGCAAGTGGCCGAAATTGCAAGATTTCATAAGGAGTCTGCGTCTGCATCTCGTCTGCACATGAGGAGGAGAAAAAGGCAGAAGACACCCTCACTTCAACTGACATTAGGGAGATGTGTCAAATGTGGGAAACAGTGCAAAATTTTGTAGACAAGCACCACCCGAATAAAGATGTAGCAGTGCAAGTGATGAATCGGTTTAACGACAATGCAGCGTCACAGTTCCGCGAAATCCTCAAAAGGAGGCAAAAGCAAGTGTCGTTGAATAGGTTCTTGTTAAAGTTGCATGACAAGAAAAAAATTCCCTTGAGCCAATAGATAGCAGTGATTCTACGAGTGATAATGAAAATTGTCCCACACGATAACCCTCCTCCCTTGTCACGAAGGCTCACACCAGCCACGAAGGTTTTCAAAGGTAAGTGCAGTTAACTTGTTTATTTGTCTTTATATTTTGTATTTCCTTTATTATTTTGTATTCTATTCCAGTCTCACAATCATTTTTACATAAATATTTTTGGGTTGTGGAATGGATCATCTGAGTTTCTACTATTTCTTACGGGGAAATCTGCTTTGATATACAAGCGCTTCAGGTTACAAGCACGTTTCTGGAACCAATTATGCTCACAAACCAGTTTTAACACCCTTACTTCCACTCTGCAGTTTGCCTTTTCATATTCTTCATGGAGTCTTTTACAGAGCAAAAGTTTTAATTGCCATTTTTATTGAATGTGTATTATTTTTCTGATTTCAGTTTCATTAATTTTTAAATATTTTTAAATTATTTTTTTTAGAAAGAGAGAGAAGAGTGCAAGCGGGGGAGAGAGGAAGAATAAGACAGAGTGGGGGGGGAGAGAGAGAGAGAGAGAGAAAGAGAGAGAGAGATCGAGAGAGAGAGAGAGAGAGAGAGAGAGAGAGAGAGAGAATCCCAAGCAGGCTCCATGCTCAATGTGGAGTCCTATGTGGAGCTTGATTCTACAACCCTGGGACCATGACCTGAGCTGAAATAAAGAGTCAAATGGTCAACTGAATGAGCCACCCTGGCACCCCTCAATGTCATTACATTTTAATCTTACATTTATTATGTCCTTCCTTCTGTTTGCTGTGGGTTTATGTTGCTCTTCTTTTTCTATTTCTTGAGATAGTTTAGGTCATTGATTTCACTCTCTCTGTTTTATAATAAAAGCATTTAGCACTATAAATCCCCCTCTTACCACTGCCTTAGCTGCATCCCACGGAGACGGATAGATTGTATTTATTCAGTCCAATATCTTTTCCCATTTTCTTTTTCTATTTGATCCAGGGATGATTTGGAAATATGTTGTTTCATTTGTAAGTACCTGGAGGTTTTCTTATCTTCCCATTATCAGCTTCTAGTTTGATTCCATTGAGGTCAGAGCAAATTCTGTGCTGGTTCCATACTTTTCAATTTATTGAAGTTTGTTTACTTGCCCAGGATATAGCGTACCTTGATATATGTTTATCAGGCTTTTGAAAAGGAAGTATATTCTGGTCTTGTTAGGTTGAGTATTATATAAGTGTCTATTAGGTCTTGTTGGTTGATGTGTGGTGTTGAGTGTTTCTATATTATCATTCACTATATGTTTAGTCATTCTACCAATTATTGAAAGAGAAGTGTTAATATCTTCGACTATGATTGCAGATATGCTATTGTCTCCTTTCATGCATGCAAATTTTGCTTAATGTATTTCACAGCTCTGTTTTTGTAACATTTATATTTAAGATTGCTATGTCTTCTTGGTAAATTACTTTTATCTCTAACTTATTTCTGGCAATAATTTTTTCAACTCAGAAGGCTATTTTACCTGTTATTAAATAGCTGCCCTTGCTTTCTTTTTATTAACACTTTTCTTTTTCTCTTAACCGAGGTGTAACATTATAACTAAAAATAATTAACTTTTTACAGCATATTTGGGTCACAGTTTAAAAAAAAATTTTTTAACATTTATTCATTTTTGAGAGTGAGAGAGACAGAGCATGAGTGGGAGAGGGGCAGAGAGAGAGGGAGACACAGAATCTGAAACAGGTTCCAGGCTCTGAACTGTCAGCACAGGGCCCAACACGGGGCTTGAACTCACAGAGTGAGTCATGGAGTGCGAGATCATGACCTGAGCTGAAGATCAAGACCTGAGCTAGGTGACTGAGCCACCCAGGTGCCCCATTTGTGTCATAGTTTTTAATCCACTCTGTCAATCTCTATTTTCTAAGTGTTTAGACCATATACATTTAGTGTAGTTGCTGATATGTTAGGGCTTTGTCACTTTATTTTTTTTTTTTTCAACGTTTATTTACTTTTGGGACAGAGAGAGACAGAGCATGAACGGGGGAGGGGCAGAGAGAGAGGGAGACACAGAATCGGAAACAGGCTCCAGGCTCTGAGCCATCAGCCCAGAGCCTGACGCGGGGCTCGAATTCACAGACCGCGAGATCGTGACCTGGCTGAAGTCGGACGCTTAACCGACTGCGCCACCCAGGCGCCCCTGTCACTTTATTTTTTGATATGTGTTTGTTCTCTGTTTTATGTTTCTCTGTTTTCTTTTTCTTGTCTTTTTGTAGATGACTTGAACATTCTTTTTAGAATTGCCTTTTGGTTTCTCTATAATATTTTTGAATGCATGTGTTTTTTAGTGATTTCTCGAAGTATTATATGCACAACTTACCACAATCTACTGGTGTTGATATACCAGTTTGAGTAAAGTGTAGAAAACGTACCTCCCTTTATTTCTCTTTGTCCTCCCCTAATTAAATATAATTTAAAAATATTTCCTCTAAATATATTTAGTACCACATCAACCATTAAGTGATTTGGAAAACACAAGATGGGAAGTCAAGTCTATTGCATTTATCCATATTTTTTTCTTATTGTGTTCTTTCTTCCTGCCTTATGATCAAATGTTCCTTCTTGAAGTGTTACCTTTCTATTTAGAGAACTTCCTTACCCTCTTGCACTGTTGGTGGGAATGCAAATTGGTGCAGCCGCTCTGGAAAGCAGTGTGGAGGTTCCTCAGAAAATTAAAAATAGACCTACCCTATGACCCAGCAATAGCACTGATAGGAATCTACCCAAGGGATACAGGAGTACTGATGCATAGGGGCACTTGTACCCCAATGTTCATAGCAGCACTCTCAACAATAGCCAAATTATGGAAAGAGCCTAAATGTCCATCAACTGATGAATGGATAAAGAAATTGGGGTTTATATACACAATGGAATACTACGTGGCAATGAGAAAAAATGAAATATGGCCTTTTGTAGCAACGTGGATGGAACTGGAGAGTGTGATGCTAAGTGAACTAAGCCATACAGAGAAAGACAGATACCATATGGTTTCACTCTTATGTGGATCCTGAGAAACTTAACAGGAACCCATGGGGGAGGGGAAGGAAAAAAAAAAAAAAAAAAAAGGACGTTAGACTGGGAGAGAGCCAAAGCATAAGAGACTGTTAAAAACTGAGAACAAACTGAGGGTTGATGGGGAGTGGGAGGGAGGGGAGGGTGGGTGATGGGTATTGAGGAGGGCACCTTTTGGGATGAGCACCGGGTGTTGTATGGAAACCAATTTGTCAATAAATTTCATATATAAAAAAAAAATAGAGAACTTCCTTTAACTATTATTCCTTTAATTAGACATTATTCTACTTATTTAGACATATTGGTGACATATTCAAAGTTTACCTTTAACAGAGAATGTCTAGATTTCCCTTTCTTTCCTGAGGGATATTTTCATTAGGTATAGGATTCTGAATTTTCTGTCCTTTATTTCAGCACTTGGAAAATATAATGGTAGTCCTATTCCTGTCATTCAAGTTTTCTTCCTTATGGGTAGGGTTTTGTTTCTGTTTCATTGCTTTCAAAATTTGTTTTTGTATTAATTTTTAGAAATTTGACTGTGATATGTCTTGCTGTGAATTTCTTTGTATTTGCACTTTTTTAGGGTCTGCCCAGTTTCCTGGATATGAAAGTTTCTATTTTTTGCTAAATTTGAGATTTCAACCTTTAATTTTTAGAATACATTTTTAGCTCTACCCGTTTTCCTTTCCTTCTGGAACTCTAGTGATATGGATGCTACACCATTTGTTATGGCCCAACAGATCTCTAAAGCTTTCCCCCCTGCCCCTGGTCTATTTTCTCTCTGTTGTTCAGTTTAATTTCTTTTTCTGTCTTTAAGTTCACTGATTTTTTTCCTCTGTCCTTTGCATTCTGCTGTTGATCCTATTTATTCATTTAAACAAAGCTTTTTTTTTTTTTTTGGTTATTGTAATATTGAGTTCTAAAATTGTCATTTACTTCTTCTTTGTATCTTATTTACTGAGACATTCCATTTATTCATTTGTTTCAAATGTGTCCATAATCACTGGATGAAGATTTTGTATGGTGGTTACCTTAAACTTCTTGTCAGATAATTCTAGTATCTAACAACTTCAAGATTATTCTCTCTTATCATAGTGATTGTAGCTATTGTCTTTTCTCATGCAAAAATCAATAGGCAAAAATCTATTGCATTTCTCTACACTGATAATGAATTATCAGAAAGAGAAATTAAGAAAACAATCCTATGTACAATGGTATCAAAAATAATGAAATACTTAAAGAATAAATTTAACCACGGAGGTAAAAAGCCTATATATTGAAAACTACAAGAAAAAACCTGTACATTGAAAACTACTAGGCATTAATGAAAGAAATTAAAGAAATCATGAATAAACGGAAAGATATTTTATAGCCATGGATCAGAAGAATTAATAACGTGAAAATGTCTTTACCACGTAAAGCAATCTACAGATTCAATGCAATTCCTATCAAGTTACAGACGTTTTTCCCAGGAATAGAACAAACTATCCTAAAATATGTGTGAAACCACAAAAAACCTTGAATAGCCAAAGCAATCTTTAGAAAAACAAAAAACAAGTTTTTGGCCACTTCATTTAAGTTGTTGACTTTGTTGGTTTATTATATGATTATATGCTTTTATTATCCTTTTAATGTTGACATAATAGGTAGTAATAGTTGTTTCAGGATACTGATGATTTCTGTTCTCTCTTCATTTCTCTCTCTCTCCGTTTTTTTTATTACTCTTATTAGTCTAACTAATTGCCCATCTTTAAAAAAATAAATAGGTTTTTATATTGTCAATTTTCTGTTTTCTGTTTTGCTGATTTCTACTTTTTATTATTTCTTTATTTCTACACACTTAGAGTTAAATTTGCTTTTATTTTTCTAGCTCATTATGGTAGTACTTTTGGTCATTGATTATAGAATTATTTTCTTCCTTTATAATCATACACAAAGTAGAGACTGGCAAGCTGTGGCCTGTGGGCCAAATTCCATCTCATACCTCATTTAATAAATGATGTTTTATTGAAGTACTGTTATGCCCTCTTTTTACATATTATCTATGGCTGCTTTTGAGCTAGAAAGGCAAATCTGAATTTTTGTGACAAAGATTATATGTCCTTCAAAATTTAAAATATTTACTATCTGGCTTTTTATACCAAAAAGTTTGTGGATGTTTGATTTAAAATTAGAAATTTGCCTCTGGGGCGCCTGGGTGGCGCAGTCGGTTAAGCGTCCGACTTCAGCCAGGTCACGATCTCGCGGTCAGTGAGTTCGAGCCCCACGTCGGGCTCTGGGCTGATGGCTCAGAGCCTGGAGCCTGTTTCCGATTCTGTGTCTCCCTCTCTCTCTGCCCCTCCCCCGTTCGTGCTCTCTCTCTGTCCCAAAGATAAATAAACGTTGAAAAAAAAATTAAAAAAAAATAAAATTAGAAATTTGCCTCTAAAAATTGATTTTTATTTATTTTTATTTTTTAAAGTTTATTTTGAGAGAAAGAGAGAATATGAGCAGGGGAGGGGCAGAGAGAGAGGAAGAGGAGAGAATTACAAACAAGTTCTGTAATTCCAGCACAGAGCCTAACATGGGCTCGAACTCATGAACTGTGAGATCATGATCTGAGCTGAAATCCAGAGCCAGAAGTTTAACCAACTGAGCCACCCAGCTGCCCCACCTCTAAAAATTGCTTTAAATCCATCTCCCCAATTTTAATGAAAACTATTTTTTAACTGCTTTATGACGATCTGTTATCCAGAAGAAAGTTGTTAAATTTGCAAATATGGGTTTTTCACTTTGCAGGGGAGATACTGAGACTTGTTTATTGCCCAACATACGACATATCTTGGTGAATGTGCCATGTGCATTAAAAAATAATGAGTGTTCTGGGGTGCCTGGGTGTCTCAGTAGGTTGAACGCCCAGCTTCAGCTCAGGTCATGATCTCACCCCTGGAGAGTTCAAGCCCCGCGGAGAGTTCTGTGCTGACAGCTCAGAGCCTGGAGCCTGCTTCAGAGTCTATGTCTCCCTGTCGCTCTGCTTCTCCCCCACTAGCACCCTGTGTGTGTGTGTCTCTCTCTCTCAAAAATAAATAAACATTAAAAGAAAGAAAGAAAGAAAGAAAGAAGAAAGAAGGAAAGAAAGAAAGAAGAAAGAAGGAAAGAAAGAAAGAAAGAAAGAAAGAAAGAAAGAAAGAAAGAAAAAGAGTGTTCTGAAATTGTTAGATGCATGGTTCCATAATTATCAGATCGAGGTCGCTGATAGTTTTATTCAAATCTCCAATGTTTTATTGATGTTTTGACTAGCTGTTCTATCAATTATTGATAGAAGGAAAGTTGAAATTATTTGTGAAGATTATTGAATTGTCTATGTTATTAAGCTCATTCATATTTAAAGTATGTAAACATGTCCTGCACATGCCAATTTCAGGGACCAGCCTGGGTATTTTATGATGCTTATACATAGATTATGAAAAAGCATTTTCTGGCTTTCTCCTTTCTGGGATTCTCTTCTCCTTCTCCTTCTCCTTCTCTTTCTTCTCCTCCTCCTCCTCCTTCTTCTTCTTCTTTCTTCTTCTTCTTCCTTCTCTCTCTCTCTCTCTCTCTCTCTCTCTCTCTCATAGCCACAGTTGTTTTGATTCCTTTCTGTGGCAATCATAAAAGTGGGCCTTTCAAATCTTCATCTTTAGTCATTTGATGACATCATATTTTCCCCTCTGAAATCTATCATCACATTTATACCAAAGCCACACTTCTCACAGGCTTCTCTCAGGCAATGAATGAGTTTAGAGAGATACTGAAAGAAGTGTATTCCCAGGAGATGTGGAATTTCTCTGAGAGACAACTTTGCTTCGAAGAATTCTGGTCAGGGTTGACTTGCTGTTTCATTTTTGTTTTTGTTTTTTTGTGTTTTATTTTTTTGAACTATACTACAGTCTTTAGCTTTTTTCCACTCAACTTTCCTTCCTTCTTTTCTTTACATGGTAGAATATAATGACCCTACTGTCTTTCCCTGGATCTTTCCTGTTTGTCTTTACCTGCATTTTCCCTAACAAACCTATTACGTGTCTAGTATTTCCTTAGAATTTGCTTCTAAGAATTTGTTAGCCAAACTAACATAGTTTCCCTGGATCTTCTAATCAGAAAAATTCTACAATTTCTATTAGGATTATCACCCATACCGGACAATCTGCTGCATGCCCAGAGACAAAACCATAATAACATTGAGAAGCTCATCTTCATGTTAGTATCTTCTCCAAGCTGCGATTTATTTCCACAGTATGATCGCCACTAATTACTCTAATAGATACTTAGCCTTTTTTTTTTTTAATTTAATGAGCAAAAGTATGGGTCTGTATGTGTGGGAGGTGGATTGGGTAACACTAACATAATGGAAGCAGAAATGTCTAAATATTCAACCTATCACTTCTTAGACATTGAAATTCCTCTTTAATATCTCTAAACTTACATTCCAAGAAAAACAAAAGTGACTTTAGTTGCAAGAAACAACAAAAACTATGTGTCCATTGACTAAAACAATTAAGAATCAGTGTCTCCTGAAACAAGATAGTCAGAGGTAAGGTTTTGGTATTAAATACAATCATCTGGATGTATATAACAGGGAATTTGACCCAAGATGTCTTAAACATTATCTGGAGGTAGATTCAGAGAGGGTAATTTCAGTAGTTCAAGTATTAAGAGCAGTCTACCTGTTTTGGTATTTTTGTGGATTAGGTTGAATTATTTTCACTAATGGTCACAAGATGGCTGTATCTGTTCCAAGGATCACATACACACATAAAGGCAACCAGTGGAGACGAGGAGTGTATATTCTATAATATGTGATCTTTTGCGTATGCTGTTGGATAAAGTGTGAGTGGCCTGTCAATGAGAGAGTTACAAGGATTTATAAGCATTTCTGTTTTCCTGTCTGATCAAATTCTCATACCACTCAGGTTGTTGTTAATACCATAGCCTTTGAAATAACCTTCTTTTCCACGTCTTCCTGTTTCACACTCTTCTTCCTGATTGGAGACACCTCACATTCTAGTTCTTAGCATATTTCCCCTTGAGGTATTTACACAGGTACCAGAACCTTTAGTGATCTCAAAGTTCTAGACTAGATGCTATATGTGTCTGAGAAAGTTTACTTAGATAATCTGCCCAATTCCTCTTTATTAAGGGTTGTCACATCTGAATAATTATCAAGGTATTCTAGCTGTCCCTCAATTATATTACTTACAATGGAAATAATTGTAACTATAATATAAGGTAGTTGCAAAAGTTTAATGAGTCACTACGTGTGAAACACTTAAAATAGTGCATGACTGAAAGTTGGTACTTAACAAATGTTAGCTTTTACAACTCACTGGTTTTCATAACCCACTTGCTGGCAAAGAATTGATGTTACCACGACTATTGAGACCAATTGGGATTCATCTCCTCAGTTAAATGATTGTATTTACTGATCCTTGAAATGCCTTGGCCACATGGAAGAGAGTGAATGCCTGAACAGACTCTTAATTCATATTAGAAAAGTAACAGGAAGCAATTGCCTTCTGGGTAGAAAATCATTATGACCTGCAACAATTATCAAAAAAGATTTGCTAAAAAGAAATCTTTGTTAGTGATCTTCAGATTCAAGCTCTGGAACTTTATGTCCCTAGCTTACATTGATCTTAGTCTCCTAACAGGAAATTGAAAACCACAGCAGGTAACTTGAAAAAAAAAAAAAAGAATTAAGTGCTATTGTCCAACACCATAGAGGTTTTCTACGATATAGAATTTAAAGAAGTGCGTGGGGAGTAGCAAGATCAGATAAAAAGGAAACAAAATAGATCCGGTGCACATCAGTGGCAAAAACTTGAAATGAAGAGGCTTAACATATCTTGTGATGCGTGTGGTAAAATCCTGGGTTGGAAATCAAAAATAGATGCGATGTGAAGATTGACTGCTCATGATATGTAAACTTTGGGAAATAGTTCTATTCCAATAATTCATTTATTCATTCACTTATTTAACAAATATTTAATGGACAGCCACTCTATGCCCAACACCGACATAGGTACTGGAGCCACAGAACTGGACAAAACAACCATGATATCTGTGCTTTTAAGGAATATGCAGTCTAGCAAGGACACCAGACCGTTAGCAATTTAGTCTTTTTTCTTTTCTCTTGGTCATTCTAGCTAAAGGTTTAACATTTTGTTGATTACAAAACAAAAACAAAAACAAAAAAGAAAAAACACAAAAAAAGCGACCAAATCTGTGGTATTACTGATTTTCTATACTGATTGTCTATTCTCTATTTTTCTCTCAAATTTTTTATTCCCTTGCCTCTTCTTATTTTAGGTTTAGTTTGCTCCTTTATTTCTAGTTTGTTAAGGTAGAAAGCTAGGTTGTTGATTGGATTTCCTATTTTATTTTTAATTTTTTTTTAACGTTTATTTATTTTTGAGACAGAGAGAGACAGAGCATGAACGGGGGAGGGTCAGAGAGAGAGGGAGACACAGAATCGGAAACAGGCTCCAGGCTCTGAGCCATCAGCACAGAGCCTGATGTGGGGCTTGAACTCACGAACCGCGAGATCATGACCTGAGCCGAAGTCGGACACTTAACCGACTGAGCCACCCAGGCGCCCCTGGATTTCCTATTTTAAATTATAGGCTATATGGCAATACATTTTCCTCTAGGAAATTCTTTCATTGCACCCTATAAGGGCTTTTTTTTCCTTTTGATGTTGTATGTTTATTTTTGTACATATTACGGTATTTTCTAACTCATCACGTGGTTTCTTCTTTGACCCATTGTTATTTAGGAATGTGTTGTTTAGTTTATACATATTTATGAGTTTTCCAAATTTCCTTCTGTTATTAATTGCTAATTTCATCCCATTATGGTCAGACAACATACTTTATATGACTCTAGTCATTTTAAACCAATTAAGACTTTTCTTAATGTGTTTTGACCTAACATATGGTCAATATGGAGAATATGTCCCCTTGAAAATAATTCTTGTCATTAAGTGAAACGTTCTATGGATGTTTGTTAAATCTAACTGGCTTATAGTGTTGTTTAAATCTTCCACCGTCTGGTTGTTATTCTGTTTAGTCTTATTTATTACAGAAATTGAGACACTGAAATCTCCAATTTTTGTCACTGAATTAATATTTTACTGAAACATAATTGACATACAATATGTTATTAGTTTAAGGAATATATCATGATTTGATATTTGTAAATATTGCAAAATGATCACCACTATACATCTAGTTAACATTTATCACCACCACACAATTATTAGTTTTCTTATGATGAGAACATTTAAGATTCACTCTCTTAGCAACTTTCAAATATACAATATAGTACTATTAATTAATCCAGCTACATTTAACGTAATAACTGGTTTGTTAGGGTTTAGGTCTCCTATTTTGCTATTTGTTTTCTATGTCTCAGATCTTATCGTACCTCTGCTTTCCATCACTGTCTTCTTTTGCGTTAAACAGATATTTTCTAGTGTGCAATTTAATTATTTTGATTCACTTTACTGTGCATTTTCCAAGTAATTCTCTTAGTGGTTGCCCTGGGGCTTATTATTCACATCCTGACTAATGACAATCCAGTTCCAGTTAATAAAAACTTACTTTCAATAGGATCCATAAAGTTTGCTCTTACATAGCTCTGTTCCCTGACCTTCCCTTTGTACTATTGTCATACAAGTTACATCGCTATGCACAAATTTGCAAGTTATACGTATATACAAATCTTTTGTTTCATGCAGTTGTCCTTTAAATAAGATAGGAGAAAATAGAATTATAATAAAAATATATTTATGCCCTGCCTTTTATATTTATCTATATAGTTACCTTTACCAATGGTCTTAATTTTTTTCATGTGAATTCAAATTGCTATCTAGTGTTTTTCATTTTAGCCTGAAGGACTCTCTTCAGCATCCTTGTGTGGCAAGTCTGATAGTAACCAATTCTCTTACTTTCTATTTATCCGGCAATGTCTTCCTCCTCTCCTTTATTTTTGAATGATAGTTTTTATGGATATCGAATTCTTGGTTGAAATTTCTTTTAGCACTTTGGATTTTGAATATGTCACGCACTGTTTTTCTGGCCACATGTTTTCTCTTCCTTTTTTATTTCTTTTTTAATTTTTTTAATGTTTATTCATTTTTGAGAGACAAAGAGAGACAGAGCGTGAGCAGGGGAGAGGCAGAGAGAGAGGGAAACAAAGAATCTGAAGCAAGCTCCAGGTTCTGAGCTGTCAGCACAGAGCCCGACATGGGGCTAGAACCCACGAACTGCAAGATCATGACCTGAGCCGAAGTCGGACACTTAACCGACTGAAGCACCCAGGCACCCCTGGCCTCCATGTTTTCTAGTGAGAAACCAGCTAATCAACATTCTTTTATTTCTTTAAATATGTTTGCTTTTGTCCTTTGAAAATATTTAAAACATCTGATCTAAAGTGTTTGCCCTTAATCTCTGCTTTCACAGAGCCTTAAGTTTAGTCAGATGGAAGAATTTAGGGTCTTCTCGGGTCTTTCTTGGGTGTCTTCACAACCCTACACATGTGTACAGAATTCTATGTTTTTAGCAATATGTTTGACTTTTCCAAGACCCTCTATACCCCAAATTTCACTCATAACTTTTTGTCAATCTTTCCTTTGCCCTAACTCTTACTGCCACCTCAGTCAGCAACAATGTTCAGCAACTGGGTTCAATGGTTTTTGACAAATGCCCCTGGAGAATATCTGCTTTCACTAAGCAAGCTCTGTTTGATGATTGCAAGTCAAATAAAGACATGCCCTATAGGCAGGAATTTCCAGAAAAATGCCTGATAGTTCAAAGAATGACTACTCTGAAAGTTTTCTTTTGAGGACTTCCAAATTCTTCCTGTCCCCTCTGGTTCCTGTTAGGCTACTATTTTCCCCAGCTATTGTAGTTGAAAGACTGTTGGTTTTCAAGATTACTCTGAGGCTGAGAAGAAAGAGATGGGAAAAGAACAAATCAAAACACCCCAAATATCGCTGTTCTTTATGAGATTCATCTATTTCCTTGAGTAAATTATTTTAGATTTTTGTCACTCTTTGGTCAATTCCCAGCATCTTGAAAAAATTGGTATTGGTAACAAATTTTGTTATTGGTCTTGTTGATTTTGTGAGGGGATAGCTTTCTGTAGGTCTCAATGCCACCCTCCCTGCTGATATCTGGCCAGACAAATTAAACAAATAATTATGATAAAATATGCTTAGTATTTTGATAGGAAAAAATTTTAAAAAGCTATAGAAGCATATATTGGGGAATGTGCTTTAGTATCAATGTAGCTCTATGAAAAAATTAACATTAATATGAAAAGTAAAAAAATGAGCAGAAAGCTTCCAGGTGAATAAGGCAGGAGAAAGCCTTTTTATTATCATTATTTAAAAAAAATTATTTATTTATTTTTGAGAGAGAAAAAGTGTAAGTGGGGAGGAGCAGGGAGAGAGAGAGAGAGGGAGAGAGAATCGCAAGTATGCTCCACACTGTTAGTGCAGACCCCAATGTGGGACTCAAACCCACAAACCGTGAGATCATGACCTGAGCTGAAGTTGGACACTTAACTGACCAAGCCACCCAGGCATCCTAAAAACTTTTTAGATAGGGGCAGCTGGTACAAGTCTCATAGATGAGAGGAAGGATGGTCCAGTCAAGGAACTGACAAAAATTCAGGAAGCTGGATGAGAGCAGGACTCAAGAGTGAAGCAAGAAACAAAGAACCAAATAAATACTGCTAAATAATCTAGAATCATTCTAACCGTAGTGGGAAGTCTCTAACATGCTATAAACCGGTGACTGAGATCAGATGTTCATTTTTAGAAGTATCATTCGGGCAGGCTAACTAATACAGTGTGGTTGGAGTGAGCTGTTACCATAGAGAGATTATTATATTCAAGACTAGTGCAGTGGCAGTAGAAATGAAGGAATGTCATGGAATTAAAGACCTGTTGATAAAAGTAGTCTGATAGATTGGATGAGAGAATTTAAGGAGAGAAGGTACAGAGTCAGAGTCAGGAGCCATCCCCATGTTTTGATTCACAGGGCAGTATTCCTTAAATAGAGTCGAGAATGAAGGTTCAACAAGGACTTTAATAGATATTTGGAAATAGACATCTTACTAAAGTCATACCTTTCTGTACTCACTCTAAATGTACATGGACTAAATGCTCCAATCAAAAATGATAATACGGTAGCAGAATTGATAAGCAAACAGGACTCATCTGTACACTACTTACAAGAGAGTCATTTTCGACCTGAAGACACCTGAAGATTGAAAGTAAGGGGATGGAGAAACACCTGTCATGCTAGTGGTCATCCAAAGAAAGCTGGAGTAACCATACGTATATCAGACTAACTAGATTTTCAAACAAAGACTGTAACAAGAGATGAAGAAGGGCATTGTATCATCATTAAGAGGTCTATCCACCAAGAAGATCTAACAGTTGTAAATATTTATGCCCCCTAGGTGGAATACCCAAATATATAAATCAATTAATCACAAACATAAAGAAACTCACTGATAATAATATCATTATAGTAGGGGACTTCAACACCCCCCCTTGCAGCAAAGGACAGATCATCTAAGCAGAAAATCAACAAGGAAACAAGGGCTTTGAAGGACACACTGGGCCAGATGGACTTAACAGATATATTCAGAACATTTCATCTAAAGCAGCAGAATACACATTCTTCTCAAGTGCACATGGAATGTTCTCCATAACAGATCACATACTGGGTCAAAAATCAGCCCTCAATAAGTATAAAAAGACTGAGATAATATCTTGCACACTTTCAGACCACAACACTATGAAACTCAAAATCAACCATGAGAAAAAATGTCGAAAGACCAGGAATACTTGGATATTAAAGAACATCCTACTAAAGAATGAATGGGTTAAGCAAGAAGTTAGGAAATTTAAGAGTACATAGAAAGCCAATGAAAATGAAAACACGACAGCCCAAAACCTCTGGGATATCACAAAGGTGGCCATAAGAGGGAAGTATATAGCAATCCAGGCCTTTCTAAAGAAAGAAGTAAGGTCTCAAATACACAACCTAATTTTACACCTAAAAGAGCTGGAAAAAGAACAGCAAAAAAAACTCAAAACTGGCAAAAGAAGGCAAATAATGAAGATTAGAGAAGAAATCAGTGATAGAGAAATTTAAAAAAAACCAGTAGAACAGATCAATGAAACTAGGATCTGGTTCTTTGAAAGAATTAATAAAATTGATAAACTGCTAGCCAGACTGATCAAAAAGTAGAAGGAAAGGACCCAGATAAATAAAACCGTAAATGAAAGAGGAGATCACAACCAACACTGCAGAAGTACATACAAAAATAATAATATGAACAATGATATGCCAACAAATTGGGCAATCTGGAAGAAATGTACAAAATCCTAGAAACATATAAACTATCAAAATGGAAACAGGAAGTAATCGAAAATTTGAACAGACCCGTAACCAGTAAAGAAATTGAATCAGTAGTCACAAATCTCCCTAGAAACAAGAGTCCAGGGCCGGATGGCTTTCCAGGGGAATTCTACCAAACATTTATAGAAGAGTTAACACCTATTCTTTTGAGGCTGTTCCAAAAAATAGAAATGGAAGGAAAACTTCCAAACTCATTCTAAGAGTCCAGCATTACCTTGATTCCAAAACCAGACAAAAAAGGAGAAACCACTAAACCACTAAAAAGGAGAACTACAGACAGATTTCCCTGATGAACAAGGACACAAAATTTCTCTACAAGATACCAGCCAAGTGGATCCAACAATACATTAAAAGAATTATTCACCATGATCAAATGGGATTTATTCATGGGATGCAGAACTGGTTCAATATCTGCAAATCAAACAATGTGATACATCACATCAATAAAAGAAAGGATAAGAATAGCATGATCCTCTCAATAGATGCAGAAAAAGCATTTGACAAAATACAGCATTCGTTCCTGATAAAAACCCTCAAGAAAGTAGGGATAGAAGGACCATAACTTAACATCATAAAGGCTATATACAAAAGACCCACAGCTAATATCATCAATGGCGAAAACCTGAGAGCTTTCCCCCTAAAGTCAGGAACATGACAGGGATGTCCACTGTTATTCAACATAGTGTTGGAAGTCCTAGCCTCAGCAATCAGACAACAAAAAGAAGTAAAAGTCATCCAAATTGGCAAGGAGGAAGTCAAACTTTCACTATTTGCGGACATGATACTCTACATGGAAAACCCAAAAGACTCCACCAAAACACCGCTAGAATTGTTACATGACTTCAGCAAAGTTGCAGGGTACAAAATCAATGTACAGAAGTTGGTTGCATTTCTATACATCGGTAATGAAGCAGCAGAAAGAGAAATCAAGGAATCGGTCCCATTTACAGTTGCACCAAAAACTATAAAATACTAGGAATAAACCTAACCAAAGAGGTGAAAAATCTATACACTGAAATCTACAGAAAGCTTATGAAAGAAATTGAAGAAGACACAAAGAAATGGAAAAACATTCCATGCTCATGGATTGGAAAAAAAAATATTGTTAAAATGTTGATACTACCCAAAGCAATCTACATATTCAATGCAATCCCTATCAAAATAACACCAGAATTTTTCACAGAGCTAGAACAAACAATCCAAAAATTTGTATGGAACCACAAAACCCCCAAATAGCCAAATAATGTTGAAAAAGAAAACGAAAGCTGGAGGCATCACAATTCTGGACTTCAGGACATATTACAAAGTTGTAATCATCAAGACAGTATGGTACTGACACAGAAACAGACGCATAGAATAGATCAAGGGAACAGAAGAGAAAACCCAGAAACGGACCCACATACATATGGCTAACTAATCTTTGACAAAGCAGGAAAAAATATCCAGTTGAAAAAAGACATTGTCTTCAGCAAATGGTGTTGGGAGAAACTGGACAGCAACATGCAGAAGAATGAACTTGGGCTACTTTCTTACACCATACACAAAAATAAACTCAAAATGGGTGAAAGACCTAAACATAATACAGGAAGCCATCAAAATCCTAGAGGAGTAAAGAGGCAACAACCTCTTTGACCTCAGCCATAGAAACTTCTTAGACATGTCTCCTGCGGCAATGGAAACAAAAACAAAAATGAACTACCGGGACCTCATCAAGATAAAATCTTCTGCACAGCAAAGGAAATGATCAGCAGAACTAAAAGGCAACAGAATGGGAGAAGATATTCACAAATGACATAAGTGATAAAGGGTTAGTATCAAAAATCTATAAATAACTTAATCGAGCTGGTGTAATCACTCTGGAAAACAGTATGGAGGTTCCTGAGAAAATTGAAAATACAACTATCCTATGACCCAGCAATTGTGCTACTAGGTATTTATCCAAAGGATATAAAAATGCTAATTGAAAGGGGCACAGGCTCCCCAATGTTTATAGCAGCCCTATTGACAATAGTCAAAGTATGGAAAGAGCCCAAATGTCCATCAACAGGTGAATGGATGAAGAAGAAGTCACACACACACACACACACACACACACACACACACACAGAGGAATATTGCTCAGCCATGAAAAAGAATGAAATCTTGCCATTTGTAACAACATGGATGGAACTAGAGTGTATTACGCTAAGCGAAATAAGAGAAAGACACATGTGATTTAACTCATATATAGAATTTAAGAAACAAAACAAGAATGTATGGGAAAGGAAGCAAAAATAATATAAAAACAGAGAGGGAGACAAAAGGTAACAGACTCTTAAATACAGAAAACAAACTGAGGGTTGCTCGCGGGGTGTTGGTGGGTGGGTGAGCTAAATGGTTGATGGGCGTGAAGGAGGACCCTTGTTGGGTTGAGCACTGAATATTATATGCAAGTGATGAATCACTGAATTGTACTCTTGACAATTATTATGACACTATATATGAAGTCATTATTACACTATGTATGCTAACTAACTTGGATTTTAATTAAAAAAACAAAAGAAAAGAAAAGGAAAGGGCAAGGGCCTGTCTTCTCTAACTTCTGGTTTAGAAAGTGACTTCTCATCCGCAGTGAATGCAGTGGTGTATTTTCATTCTGGACTGAGGCACTCATTCCCTCCGCTGTCCAGGAGTTGGCAACTGAAGGCTTTAGCTGAACCTCTGTGGTATGACTTTCAGTCGAAGGGCCCCACCTTCTCAAAGTCATACCCTCTGTCAGGACCGACTGAAGCGAATGACCGGTTCATGTGAGACTACAGACGCTTGGACCTCCCGCCTTATGCCGGGACAAATTGAAAGGGGCCTCTCGGCTCCAGAGTTCCCTGTGGTGCCCGCTAAAGCTTTTGTTGGGACTGAATCACAGTTCAAAGGTTTCCTCTGCCCAGACAGAGGTTTTGATTTTGAAACACCTCCCTAATTAACACCCTGCATGCACACCCCTATCTGAGAGTCTGGCTCTTGAGGAACATTACCTACAACACAATCAGAAGAAATAGCAGGAACATATCCTCGGAAAAAAGTAGAGCTCCATCCTTGATCTATTAATTTTTTGAATGATGCATGCAATCTTTACTCCTTAGGAGCTAGTACTACAAAGGAATGAGCAAATGTAGAATTTTTCTGCAGCCCCTATCTTGACAACAGCCGCTTTTCCAACTCCCTCCTTGACTGTGACATTTTGGAGGGATAATTACAACGAATATTTTGGCTCTTCAGTAAACACATGGAAATGAATCTTTTGCATGAAATCTATCATATTTGCAGAAGCCACAAAAATTACTCCTACGAAAGGAAAGCGAAAATGGGTCTGTTTACTGAGATCAGAGTGTGTAGGTTCATATTTCATCTTATCAGCAGTTGCATTTGCCCATTTTTAAGTAGTCACTTTAAACAGGGGAACGGTATACTCTGGCTGACAACCTCCTAAGACCATATTATGTGAGCCAAATATTTTTACAAAGACACAGAAAGGAAGAGGATATGAAGACATAATTTATCAGTATGACTATCATAGCTGAGACTATTTTCATTGACCACATGAGTGATTGATTAAAATGGTAGGTGTACCGAATTGAATGTGATTGAATGGTAACGTCAATGAGTACCCAGTATCCACAAGTACAACAAAGCAGATCCAATATTAATTTAATGAATAAAATAGGAAGCATCTTTATTTGTCCAGGCTTTCAACTCCGAAGCACTAGTGTCCTAAGCTTCTCAATAAAAAACAGACAAGTAAGCACCGTAAGCGGAAAAGACGAGTGCCATGATTCCTGCCCTGGAGGTCTACAGTCTAATTTTAGATTATAAGCCTCATATAGAAATCATTTTACCTGTAAAAACGTAATTGTAAAATGATATAATTACACAATATGGTAAAAGGGAGAGATCTAATAATAAGCCTTGCTAGGGGACCGCAGGATAAACTAGTACATAATGAATTTAACAATCTTAGTTTCAGTGTTGAAACAGTTTTTCAACCGGCCAGATTTTAGGAAAGCCTACCTTTCTCTTTTCATTAAAGTCTTAGAATTCATTTGCAGCTAAGTAAGGATGTAACGCCCCACATCTGTTTCCTTTACACGTTTCTTTTGATTTGACCACAAAAACTACGTAATTTATGGGAAGTCAATTTAACTTACTTACTTAGAAACAAGAAGTTACAAAATTTCAGGGGTATTTTTTAGGGGTACTGGAAGTTTATAACTTTATTTTGGGTTTAAGAAAAATAATTATTTAATTAAGGTCATGGTTTATGGCTTTTTTTTTTTTTTGGAGGGAGAGAGAGAGGGTGTGAAAATAATTATTTAATTAAGGTCATAGTTTATAACTTATTTTTTGGGGGAGGGAGAGAGAGAGGGTGCGAGTGAATGAGGGGCAGAGAGAGAGAGAGAAGAGAGAAGTGGGGATCACCCAAAGCAGGGCTCATGCTCACCCAAGCTCACCCAATGTGGGACTCACACTTAACAACTGAGCCACCCAGGCACCCTGTTCTTATTAGTATAAGAGAACCCTGATACAAAATGTATGTCAAACTAGCAAATAACTGAATTAATTTTAAAGAAGATAAAAAATGAGAACATTACCAAAGAGTATACATATAGAACCCCATGTACCTTAAAATTCAGCGGAGCAAAAAATTTCAAGTGGACTGGGATTGCAAAATTCTTTTTATGACAGCAGGATCGCCTGTGCATCATGTCAGTAGTGAAATCAGTGTCTCCTGTCATAGCTATGTGACTTGACTAATATCATGTGGCTACTCCTTTGCAATTAAATCCACTTTTCTGTTATACTATAGCCAAATAGCACCTGAATAGATCCATTTAGTTGAGGCATAGCATAAAAGCATGTTGAAATGTTTCATTGTGAAGATATATACAATTCTGAACAAGTTTTTATCGCATTCCAACTTACACTGTATCTGTCAGCAAATGACCCTCATGTTGCCAAACCAATGACTGATTCTCTGTTCTTATCTGCTTAACCCATCGGCAGGTGATGACCTTGTAGATTTTCTCTTTCTCTTCCTTCCTCCCTTACCCCTCTCTCTCTAGCCTCTCCTTCTCTTCCCAACCCCATCTCTTTCTTTCTTCCTCTCCCTCATTTTCCTCTATTTGGCTTGCATAAAACTTTCCAAGTCACTGACAATCCCTTCTATTTCTTCTTCAGAACTCTTTCTACCTTCTTTCATTTCCTTACATCCACTCTCCACATCGACTTCTTAGGTGACCCCATCTAGCCCTTTGGCATTAATATTATCCATATTCTTATAACCTATATATTTTTAGCCATGATCTCTTTGCTACATTCCATACTTATCTATCAACTGTATATTCACTCTCTCTGCTTCAATGTCAGATAGACACCATGAACTTAAAATGTTCAAAACTAATATTGAAATTTTGCCTTTCGTACCAAATTATTCTCTAGTTTTTCATATCTCAATGGTATTTTCATCCTAGTAACTGAACCTAAAAAATACTCAGTCATTTCTGTCTCTTTTCCTTTTCTTTTTTTAAAAACTAATTATTTATTTTGAGAGAGAGAGAGAGAGAGAGTGAACAAGAGGGAACAAGTGAGGGGCAAGAAAGAGGGAGAGAGAGAATCCCAAGCAAGCTCCACACTGCCAGTACAGAGCCTGATACAGGGCTCGACCTCACGGACCATGAGATCATGACCTGAGCCTAAATCAGAAGCCGGATGCTTAACTGACTGAGCCATCGAGGCTCTCTGCTCCTCTTTTCTTTTTCGTGAACTCTACATTGAACCTATCTATGAGTTTTTGGGTCCTTCCATACATACAGAATCCATCTGCAGTTCTGTCACTGCACTGTCACTCTGGCCTGTCACTGTAATAAGGTTTTAATTGGGATCTTTCTGTTTCTGCCCTTGCAGAAATTGCAAAGCAATTCCTTATTTTTATACCTTTTTTTTTATGCTCTATTTTTCTTCAGGGCACTTGCTCACCATCCGAATTGCTTTGCATTTTTTTTTTTTACTTTATTTCATTCTTATTGCCACCTCCTGCCATTTGAATGTAAGCAGCATGACATTAACAGTTTTGTTATATCCACTGGAACGTTGACGGGCAGACAATTGGCGTTCAAACAGTATTTGTTGAGTTAATGAATAAATCAATGTGTGTGTAGGGTAGGAAGCGACGAAGCGAGTCTCTCGCAGTGGTCCTACTAGAAAAACCGTTCATAAAGGACTTCCTTGAATCGTGCGGGAGATTTCTTCCAGGCTTTGCATTTGGACTACAGGAGTGCCCAGGAAAGAATCAGGCACTTCTGAGGTAGTGTGCAGGTACCAACGCCAAGAAATAATACGCAGAGCCTTATAACTTTGGGGCACCAAGAATTCTTTGGGTTGTACCCTGCTTTGAAAGGTACATGACATGGTAGTTCTCAAGAGCTTCATTTCCAATGGTTCATTTATATACCCAGCTTGAGCTTGCTGAAAAGTCTCCTGCTCTTCCCCTCCCCCCCGGCCCAGACAGATGGAATTGGTAGTATCTTGGGAGGGAGTCTAGCCTGAACAATCAAAATGTTTCCTAGAGTTTGTATCATATTGATTCCTCTGGCATCGGTTAACCACCAAACATTTATCATGATTTAAATTTGCATTCTCAAGACTTTCCATGTCTTGTCCAAAAGAGAATAATGGAGAGTCACGGAACAGTGGTATATAGACCACCGAGACACTGTGAAGATGAATCCATTGGACTTTACATGGCTTTTAGGCAGATCTACCTGACCAAAAATGTTGTCTTCACATCCCGTCTGATCATTCAAAAATTTAAAATTCAGCTGAAACCCAGATGGTGATTGTTTTTTAGTTTATGAAAACCTGACTCTACCGCTGTTAATCTTCCCATGTGAAATTTGTGTAAAAGTTCTTGGTTTCATATTGACTTTCTTGGTTTTTTTTTTTAATTAGTCATATTTGTAACTATAATAAGTGGTTTTCTATGTGATCTGATTTGACAGTGGAGGATTTATGCAGATTGCTCTTTTCCTAAGCCTGCATCGAAATTTCACACTCACTGGTGAGATTTCTTTTGTTAATTTCCTCCAATAAGTATTTCCATATATATATAAGTAGTCCAGAATTATATCTCAATTCACTGGGTTAGTCCTAATTTTTATATCTTTTTAAACAAACAAACAAGCAAAGAATAGACTAATCCCAGGATACTGAATAAATTAAAACTAGACATAGGTTTGTTTTATTTTTTCACTGCTCCTTTGATCTCAGTTCAAAACAATATAAAACATTCAAATAGTATCTGGACTGGCTGGTTTCAGACCTCGGCTAATAAATTTTCTTTCTTCTTTTGCAAAAATGTTCCACCACACTTTTTGGGTTCGTGGAACTAAATGTTTCAGTTTACAATTAGGCCACTGTTTCAAAAAGCAGGGGGTGGGGAGTGGGTGGGGCAAGTAATCAGTCTTTTGACTATTCTTATATCATGAGCAAAAGTCATCGACTGTAATGAGATGAGCTCTCATGCTAACTTCATTATTTAACTTGAGCTGTGTTAAAAGTTCATGTTCCACTGTTTTCTCGGTAGAATATGACACAGGAAGTCAACATCAGTTAGGACAATGACTTCTCAGAAAAATTTTTAAAATTATATATTTTTATTTATTGCAATTTTTGACATGTTACTTTTTAACAAAAGTTTACACAGATCTTAGTGTGTCTTACTTTGAACACATAATTCAGTAGTTCCACTTTTTAATCCTTATGGAAAGAAAGAATATTAATTAGTTTTACAGGATTGTTAGAGCCTCAGGGCCTGTTGAAGGGTATTTGACATAGAGTGTCCAAAGCAGGTTGGCATTGAGAGTATTTCATCTTGAACTTTTGTAAGTTGTTTCTACTCAGTATTCTCAAGAGGAAATACCTTTAGAAAGCAATAAAATTTGTTTATTTGTGGCATATATATTTCTCATGTAATAAATCTGAAAAAAAGAAACACTAATTTCATTACTGGTTACAGAGAAGTTGTCTTCATTAATGAAATTACCAATCAATAGCATAGATGTTTACTATTTTTAGATGTTACTATTCTCATAACTTGAAATGCATATTCAGATATCTCATGCAGTATTTACTAATACAGAAAACTCCTAAACTTAAATTACTTTATTTTATTTTAATAATTTATGTTTTTGGTTGGGGAAGTTATTCCTAAAAAACTAAATTTTATTTATTTATTTTTTAAAATTTATTTATTTATTTATTTATTTATTTATTTATTTATTTATTTTCAGAGAGACAAAGAGAGAGCATGAAGGAGAGGGAAAGAGAGAGAGGGAAAGAGAGAATCCCAAGCAGGCTCCGCACTGTCAGTGCAGAGCCCGTGGGGGGCTCAAACCCACAAACCATGATATCACGATCTGAGCCAAAATTAGGAGTTGGAGGCTGGACCCCCGGAGCTACCCAGGTGCCTCCTAAAAACTGCATTTTAAAAGAATGATTGATGATCCAACAGTGCCGACTTGGTGGACCATGTGGCGGTCCTGAGAGCAACGACCAACAGATCAGTAGAGGTAATTATTAACTACTAAGCAAGCATTACTTGACTGATTGTTTTTTGTATGCCTTAAAAGTTAATTGGATGAATTCGGAAGCCACGAGGCAGTGAGTGAGCACACACTCATGATTCTGTGTTCTGAATGGTTGCCTAGGCGTTGAGATCCGCAGAGGAATGGCTCTCTAAGAGGCTGCTCTCAGGCTTTCTTTTTCTGTATCCCGCAGGGATTCTCACTGGTCGCCCCCGTTCTGCTTGCCAACTGGTGCCCCCTAGTGGTTGTGTGAGGCCTTAAACAAGATCGGCTACTCTGGGAGTGTGAGATCTGTGTGGAGAGCAGGTGCAAGCCTCTGGCGCCGGTCTTCTTGCAAAAAGCCTCCTTCCCTCACCCCCTCCCCCCCCGGAACACCGTCACCAAATCCCACTTTCCCATCCAGTCATTCGCCAGTTATTAGGCACAAGCGAGTAGGCCCGTGACTGATGGCTGCTGGAAATACAAACATAAAAATTACGGACTTCTTCCTGTTTCACGTGTTTTATAAATTATTATGTCTGCAAAAAAAAAAAAGAGATTAGCTCAGCATAAATTCTGTTACTGACCTTTGGTATTTACTTTCTCAATTATTGGTTATTACTTTTAATTATTGTACTTTTGAGACCTGGAACATTCTAGATATTAAATTGACGCCGAGCAAATGAATGAATGCATGTATGGTAGAAACTGTTTTAGAGAAAACAGCCTTTAATATTCAGAATTCAGCTACCTGCTCCGTCTATTCAGAGTTTATTGACCAAGAGGAAAGACTTGGATATGCAAGCAAAAACAAGGAAAAGAGAACTTCACAATTTCTTTTCTTTTCTTTAAAATTTTTAATGTTTATTTTTGAAGGAGAGAGGGACAGACAGTGAGGGGGTGGGGGCAGAGACAGAAGGGGACACAGAATCTGAAGGAGGCTCCAGGCTCTCAGCCATCAGCACAGAGCCCGACGCGGACCTGGAACTCACAGACAGCGAGATCATGACCCCAACTGAAGCTGGGCCCTCAACCGACTGAGCCACCCAGGCGCATCTCATTTTCTAAAATATGTCTTCTTTTGACTTTATGTGAGTGCTCAATCAGATGGTTTCAATATATTTTTAAAAATAATTTGCACTTTTGTATGATGTAAAGTGTTTCAAAGATGATATCATCCATTGCATTTGACTGCATAATATCTACTGTTTCTGGACACATACAAGTACTATAGGGTCTTTCTTCATTTTGGAAGTCACTGTTTACATTTAAAAAAAAGGCCTGATTTAAGCAAGTATCTGGTTTGTAGAGCAGTGTGTTTGTGGCTGTGGAGGTCTCTGATGAAGGTTTAAGAGGGCATAATATCAGTTGTATTACCTGTTACTGTAGGGAAAGCTAGTGTGGAGGGAAAGACCAAATCTGAGGCCTCTGAGTTCAAGCCTCAAATTATCACCATCCGTGGGCTATCTTGGGAAAATAACACAATCTCTCTTATATCCCTTTTCTTCATTTTCAAAATGAGGCAACAATCTAAGCTGACCCAAAAGTGTGATTGTAAATTCGAATGATATCATGCATGTGGAACACATTTAAAAATCACTTCACATTAGGGGTGCCTGTGTGGTGCCATCAGGGTAAGCGTCCAACTCTCCATTTGGGCTCAGGTCACGATCTCACGGTTCCTGAGTTTGAGCCCCACGTCGGGCTCTGCACTGACGGTGCAGAGCCTGCTTGGGATTCTCTCTCTCTGTCTCTCTCTCCCTCTAGTTCTACCCCTCCCCCCCCCACTGTCTCTGTCTCCCTCAAAAATAAGCAAATGTAAAAGATCAGAAAATCTTTTTAAGTTTATTTATTTTGAGAAAGAGAGAGCACAAGTAGGGGAGGGGCAGAGAGAGAAGAAGAGAGAGAATCCCAAGCAGGCTCAATGCTGTCAGCACAGAGCCTGACAAGGGACTTGATCCCACAAACTGAGATCATGACCTCAGCTGAAATCAAGAGTCAGATACTCAACCAACTCTTGAGCCCTTAAGACACTTTTGCCGTTGATGTCCTTAGATAAATGCTATCGAGACAGTAAAACAATAACGGAATTACTTGGGTTTGTGTTGGCAAGGAAGATCTGGAGGAAATGATGCTTAAGGTGACACCTTGCTTATATTAATACAAATTAAATAGGCACATAGAATAAATATGGGTGCGTCCATCAGTGGATACATGGACATTTACAGTACAGTTAATGGATGTCTTTGAGTTCGATGGTAACAAAATCTTGGATTTGATTCCTGTAAAAGAAAAGGTCAGTAGGAAACTTTATGGCATAATGTGGTTCTTTGCATGAGTCACTTCCTTACGGAAGTATACATCAGGGTTTTGGAAATAAAGAAATAAAAGCTACAGGAAATCAGGAAGTAGCTTCTTCCTGCATATTTTAGCTGTGAAATACCGTACTAAAGTATTTAAGGAATTTTATAAATCAAAATGTTGTTTTATTATAGATTCTTTTGAATATTTAATGAAATAGTTCAATTGAAAATAGTTCAATATTTTGCATTTGCATAGACTTTCTCATTCAACTATCGTTAACATACAGGGTGTATTCATTTCAGGTGTACAATATAATGATGCAACCATCGGATTCATTTTTCAGTGTTCGTCAAGATAAATGCACTCTTTTTTAAACATTTTTTAAAAACATTTATTCATTTTTGAAAGACAGAGAGAGAGACACAGAGCATGAGTGGGGAGAGAGGGAGACACAGAATCTGAAACAGGCTCCGGGCTCTGAGCTGTCAGCACAGAGCCCAACACGGGGCTTGAACTCACAGACTATGAGATCATGACCCGAGGTGAAGTTGGACACTTACCCAACTGAGCCACCCAGGCGCCCCACGATAAATGCACTCTTACTCTTATTTATTTATTCCACCCGTTACCTCCCCTATCTCCCCTCCTTTTTTCACATATAGATACCCAGATGTACTCTACCATCATTTGTTAAAGTGTCAGTCCTTCCTCCACTGATCTGCAGAGCCACCTTTGTTGTATGTCGTCTGTGTATCCGTGCACCTGTTTCTGGGATCTTTTTCTCTTTTGTTGGTCTGTCATCCTCACACAAATACTACATGGCTTTAATTCATATAGCTTTCCAGTAAATTTGATATCTGGTATGAAAATAGATTGTTATAACTGTAAAACATTTTATGTAAACCTCAAGCCACAACCAAAACCAAATATGTATAGAACTTAAACACACACAAAGAGAAAGAAATCAGAGCATACCAGTGCAAAAAATCAAAAAAAACACAAAGGCAGACATCAGAGAAAAATACGGAGAAAAGAGTAAGACTAACAGAAAAGAACAAAATGGTCACAGTAAATCCTTCTTTATCAATAAGTACTTTAAATGTAAATAATTAAACTCGCCAATAAAAAGTCATAGAGTACTTGAGTGGATAAACGTACAAAGCACAAGACCCATCTGTGTGCTTTCTAAAATAAACTCACTTTAGATTTAAGGACACACATAAACTGAAAGTAAAGAGTTAGAAAAAGATATTTCATGCAAGTGGTAAATAAAAGAGAGAAGGAGAGGGTATATATATATCCGATAAAATCGACTTTCAGTCAAAAACTCTCACAAGGTAGGGGCGCCTGGGTGGCTCCGTTGGTTGAGTGCCCAACTCTTGATTTCAGCTCAAGTCTTGATCCCAGGGTTGTGATATCAAGCCCTACATCAGGCTCTGTGCTGAGTGTGGAGCCTGCTTGAGATTCTCTTTGTCTCTCTCTCTGGGGTGTCTGGGTGGCTCAGTTGGTTTAGTGTCTGACTCTTGCTTTCGGCTCAGGTCATAATCCCAGGGTCATGGAATTGAGCCTTGGGTTGGGCTCCATGCTGGGCATAGACACTGCTTCAGTTTCTTGCTCTTGCTCTCGCTCTCGCTCTGTCTCTCTGTCCCTCTGCCCCCCTCCTCTAAAAACAACGAAAAATAAGACAAGAAACAACAAAAAACCTCTCACAAGAGACAAAGAAGGACATTATCTAGAGATAAAAGGATCAATTAAGTGAGAATATATAACAATTATAAATATATATGCATTCGACATCAGAGCACCTAAATATATAAAACAAACACTGGCAAACAGAAGGCAGAAACAGAACAACAAGGAAACAATAATAGAGGACTTCACTACCCCACCTTCAGCAACAGATTGAAACATTTAGACAGAGTATCAATAAAGAAAACAACTAACTTGATTAGACCAAATGGACCTAACAGACACACATAGAGCAGAACACACATTCTTCTCAAGCACACATGGAACATTCTCTGGGACGGAGTACATGTTAGGTGACAAACAAGTCTTAAAACATTTACATGTTAGGTAACAAACAAGTCTTAAAACATTTAAGACTGACATCACGCTGTCTTTTCTGACCACAAAGGAATGAAATTACAAATCAATAGCAGAAGGGAAACCAGGAAATTCACAAATATGTAGGCATCAAACAAGGTCTCTGTAGGAGATAAGGCAAAATGTATCAGATAGTTTGGGAGCTGAGAACTTTAGGGCAACAGTGGGCAGAGTGAATTATTACAAATGTAGTTTGCTAAGTCTTAATAAACAGTCATGGGTGTTATACGCATATGGAGACAAGTCATACCATAATGAGATCAGATTCTTGGTATATTTACACTAGTGGGTTTGAAAACTACTCACGATAAAGTATATGTGGTTTCCTTTGAGATATTTGACAAAATCTATCATAATACTAGTCTACATGAAAGCGGTTTTACTCAGATTAGTTGTCATTACTTGAGAGAGAGATCATTTGCTCTATGCCACAGGCATTGTCTTTGGTCCCATCCTCTGTCACATTTATGAATGCTTCAAGTCACATAAATAAATTTGTAGAGGGCACGCAACTTGGATAGCTAATGCACTCAGTGACAGATTCATACACGCCAAGCATTCTTAAATTCAGCAAATGAAGAATCTGACACGATGAACGAAGCTTGTGTTAAAATCTAAACTGAAAAAGTAACACGGTGGGGAGAATTACCTTGATTTATAGAGGCTTACAAAAGCACTAGGGGAAGTTGAGGGACCTTATCAAAATAAGATAAGATAGTGTTCAAGTCACGGAGAAATATTAGATAAAATCAATACACATTGTTATAGCTCAGACTGCTCGGTGAGAACCAGGAATGGGGTGGCTGGGAAGAAATTTGGTGTTTTCAATTGTTCAAGTAAGTATCATATGAAAAGGATGTTGCAATTGATTTACTGGCCCCAAAAGGTGGAATGGGTGCAAATGCTTTAAAAAAAGGATACTTCAGCAACAGATGATCTTCTTATCACTGGGGGCCTTGCCCAACCTGAATGTACATCCATTTATGGAGAATTTAGCTTGATTTAAAGTATCGAGGGGCGCCTGGGTGGCGCAGTCGGTTAAGCGTCCGACTTCAGCCAGGTCACGATCTCGCGGTCCGTGAGTTTGAGCCCCGCATCGGGCTCTGGGCTGATGGCTCAGAGCCTGGAGCCTGTTTCCGATTCTGTGTCTCCCTCTCTCTCTGCCCCTCCCCCGTTCATGCTCTGTCTCTCTCTGTCCCAAAAATAAATAAACGTTGAAAAAAAAAAAAGTATCTAATTAGTAGGGCCAGTAGGTAAAATCTCCTAGTGTCCCTTGGTCGTTATCAGTGTTTTTGTAGTATTCTAAGATGGCTTTTTATTGCTGTTAGAACTCTTTGCGGTTACTTGGATTTAAAGTTAATTTTGAAAAGCTAGATTCAAAAAAAATTGTTAAAGGCTGTATTTTTAGAGCTGTTTTAGGTTCACAGCAAAATCGAGAGACAATTGCGCAGATTTCCTATATCCTCCCACCCCCACTCATGTACAGCATCTGTCACTATCAATACCTGCCCCGATTGATTTGTTAAAACTGATGAACCTATGCGGTCACATCATTAGCACCCAAGATGGGAGTTTACATGAAGGTTCACTCTTGCTTCTGTACATTCTATGGGTCTGGATAAATATATATGACCTGGGTGCAGTGGTATAGTGTTCGTTATACAGAGTAGTTTCACTGCCCTAAAAATCCTCTGTGTTCTGCCTATTAATCCTTCCCTCTACTCCTGCAATTGCTGATCTCATAGCGTGTCAATAGTTTCGCCTTTTCTAGAATGTCCTGGTGGAATCATATAGTGTACCAGTAGGCAGTCTTTTCAGATTGGCTTCTGTTATATAGTAATATGCATTTAGAGTTTCTCCATGCCCTTTCCTGGTTTGATACTTATTTCCTTATTTTACTGGATACTATTTCACAAGCTGCCCATACCACAGCTTATGCAGCCATTCATCTACTAAAGGACATCCTGGTTGCCTCCAAGCACTAACGATTATAAACAAAGCTGCTATAGACATCTGCCTGCAGGCTTTTGTGTAGATACATGTTTTTCCGTTCCTTTGAGTAAATGCCAAGGAACATTATTGCGGGGTTGTATGGTAAGAGCATGATTAGTTTTGTAAGGAACTTTCAAACTATTCCCCAACGTGGCTGCACCATTTTGCAATCCTATTAGCCATGTAGGAGAGTTTCTGTGGCTCCACAATTTGGCCAACATTTGGCGTTTCCAGTGTTCCGGATTTGAGCCATTCTAACAGGTGCGAACTGGCATCCCATTGTTTAATGACATTGTCTCCAGGACATATGATGTGGAGCTTTTCATATGCTTGCTAGCCATCTGTATATTATCTTTAGTTAAGGTCTTTGGCTCACTTTTTAATCAGGTTTTTGTTTCTTATTGTTGACCTTTAAGAGTTCTTTGTATCTTTTGGATAACAGCCCTTTATCAAATGTGAAGTGCAAATATTTTCTCCTACTCAATGGCTTGCCTTGTCATTCTTTTGACAAGGTGTCTTTGGTAGAGCCATTTTTAGTTGTAATGAATTCCAGTTTACCAATTATTTCTAAGACCTTTGTGGCAGCTTTAATAAATATTATAGTCATCCTATAATGTGACACTTTAGATTCCGTTACATATTTCCATAATACCAAAAAAAAACCCTACATTTAAATATAAGCTTTGAATGTAAATAACAGAAATTACAGAAATTGTACATTCAGGTTAGCTTGGCGCAGCAAATCCTGAATCGTACAAATTTTCTAATATGCTAGATTCTAATTTAAGTTTAGAAAGCCAGTTATTACAGTAAATCAAAAACCCTTTGTGGAAGCAACAGAAACTTCTCAACTTGCGGTGGATTTGATTTATTTTATCATTACTACCCTAACTCTGAGAGAGGATTTGACAACAGGATTCTGGAACCTAGGAGCAACCTACATCCCGGATGATTTTATTTAAGCCACAAATGGAATTCTCTGGTCCTTTTATATCATTGAGGTCTGTTTCTCAGTCAGCAGACATCCACCACTCTGGGCACTGGAGACAATGTTTAGATTGTTATCCATTTCAGGTTTCTTTTCCTTTATTCTCTGTCAACCTAATTGTACAAAGTGTGCAGCTCATATAATGACCCAGGTTATCATTATTGTAGGATCTAAGTTCTTGGTGGTATTTCTATTGTGTTGGCCCAGTATTTCATTTACCAGAACCGTCAGGGGAAATTGTAATAAAACTTGCTTTTATAAATCTCCTGGGTTCAAGGCATAGTTCTGCTAACCACCTTGTATAACAGTAACCTAACTGCAGTGATGCTGTTCTCCGCTTTTTGTTTCAAGGGTTGAGAAGGCACAAATGCAAAAAAGGAAGTCTTAGCTTCTAATTCTTCAGGGCCTTGATCATGTTCCTTATTAGAACAGTCTTCCTGTGGGCATTAGAAGCTCTACACCCAACAAAAACAAGGTCTTGGGCTAAATAGGAGATAAGGATTAAGGAGCGCACTTGAGATGAGCACCGGGTAGGAAAGTTTTCGATCACGGTATTGTACACGTGAAACTAATATTACGCTATATGTTAACTAAGTGGAATTTAAGTAAAAACTTTTAAAAATGTAAAAAAACACCCCCAAGATCTGGGGAAAAGGAAGGAATTTTCTTCATATGGGAGAAATAAGGTGTAATAATGGGAGGGGGGGCACTTTGTGAACCCTAACTGCATGCTTTGATTCACAGACCTGTCTATTCTGTCTAGGGCACCAGCTGGTGTCACTAGTGTGCATTCAGGAAGTCATGTCAGCGTCCTGCCCAGCAGGTCACTTATAGATAAGTAACTTCTTCAGGCATGAATGGATTAGCAGACGTTATTTTCTGCAAAATGCCAAATGCAAAATTGTGTGGAAAATCGTAACAACAAATCAGACATTCTGTTACCTTGTGAATGGCGATCCTTGCGGACATTACAGGTGCAGAGGTCAAATCTGCTCCTAAAATCCGTAATCATTCCTACAAACACAAAGCACTATCCAGTCCATGATGGAAGACGCTTAAGTAGAAGATCTGCCATCAGGTCATTAGCTGGTTTCCTTTGAACTTTGTGCTCTTTGGTCTTTGCCCTTGATAGACTGGGCATTCAGCAGAGGTATTAAAAAAAATCGGCCATGAGAAGGGAAGAGGTTATTATCTGAGCATCTATAGCTTCCATCCCTGCTGTCCAGCTAATGTTACAGGTGTCCCTGTAGTAAGTTCCAGCATGTGTGAGGAAAGACGCTGATGGACATGCACTTTTTCCACCCAATTATTGATAAATAAACCAAAAGTTGAAGCCTCTAGGTAGAATACGTATAGCAGGACTATAACATGAATTTTTAGACAAAATAGTCCTACGGTAACTGTGAAAATATCAAGTAAAATAATCATTGAGTCACTAGTAAATTCAAAAGTACAATTGTACGGGTAGCATTAGCTCACCCCTCTCCACCTTCTGCATCTCATTCTTTGCCCCGGGAGAGTGACCTGTGCAGACAACTTTGCCCCGTGGCTTCCACTTGCCTTTAGCCAATTGATTTGGGGGGCAGGAAGGCAGAGGAATGAGATAGGAGTCAGGGTTAATGGCCCTGGGCCTCCTCTAGGAGACTAGGACTGACTGTACTCCAGCCAGGGGTGCCTGGTCTACCCAGCTCACCTTCCTCTATCTTCTGCCTCACCAGTGAAGCCTTCCTGTGGAAAGTTCTAGGTTTCTGTTCTCGACTTGCTACAATTGCCAAAGATTTAGGAGTTATGTACCAAAATTTTAAACTTCATCTCAACTTACAAAATGAATGTTTCCACAACTGTATTACTCTTTTTAGATTGGGCTTGAGGGGACTTTTTAGAGGGATAAGAAAGTTCCAAAAGTGCATTTGGGTGATGTTGCACACATCTATTTATTTTCTAAAAGTCATCCAATCATGTAATTACATACCATGTTATGGTATGTAAATTAGACCTCACTAAAGCTAAGAGAAAAAAAAATCTGAAATCTCTGTCCTGCCTCATGAATATTGGGCATTCTGCTCAAATACCAGAAAAGGCCATTGAAAAATATGGTTTCTTTCCTAAATTCTCCCCACATTTTTTTTTTTTTGGTATTTAAGATGTCTTTAGAATGTCAAAAGTTGCCAGTATTTTTTTTCTTCAAATTATATTATTAAATTATTAGCATGATTTATAATCAATCTTGTTTTAGGGTCAGGAAATTTAACTGTTAGGTAATTGCAAGCTATTATGTTAAATCAAATATCACTATATCAGGAAGTGTAATTGAAAATTCATGTATTGTAACTAAACCGAAAGGCACCTATGTATCATTTAACTCGACTCTGAAAGGGGTACAATTTCCATTTCCCTGACTTTATGGGATTATCAGGAAACATTTTTCAAAGAACCATATATGATATTAAATTCAATATGTGGTGGACAGTTTAGAAATTATGTGTTATGTAGGTCATGAGAAATAAACTTAAGAAAAAAAAAAGAAAACATTTCCTTTGAGGTTTTCACCGATAGATGAAACTGTGTACCCTTGTCTGTACCCTGAGTGAACAATTTGAGGACTAGCTCTGAATAGCAGCAGATTTATTATTTTCTTATTATATATCATACTTAGGAAAACAAAACGTACACATATACACAGATATATTCACCCACATTGAAGATGCAAGATGAAGAAAGATATATGACATTGAATTTACAATGGAAAAAAAGGAGCTCTATCGAAACATCCCAACTTAAATTTAAAGGTATGGTATTCCTTTTTTTTCCCCAATTGGTATGGGTTAATATGAATAAGAATTCAATGTGGGTTAATCTGAATATGAATATGGACGGTAATTTCCAACATTGCAGTCTTTACTGTTCTTGGACTATTTTATTTTTTGGTGCTTTCCTCTGTCTGTCTGCCCCCATCTTGTCTTTCTGTCTCTCGCTCTCATTTATCAAGGTGAGGGCAACAATTGTTTTTAAAGTAAAATTTTGTGTCATATAGTTTCCTAAGGACATTCTCAGGACAAAATACACCCTTACTTGTTATTAAGAAAAATTTTGGGTCATATAATTTCCTAAGGACATTCTCAGGAAAAAAAATACACAAAATTAGTAAAATTGAGATGGATGTTTAGCCCCAATCATCCACCTCCTTCTCACTCATAAAAATGGCATCTTTAGTACTAGTTTTTAATTCAGCTTGTCAAAAACTTTGAGTGTATTTTTCACCAGGTGGATAATTTCAGTTTGGAAAATAGAGATACTGACTTGAAAGACCACAAAATGTAACGGCTCTTCTGTGCAAATTTTTTTTCACAGTTTGTAGATATCACTCTGAAACCAAAATGGGTTTTGGTGCAGAAAAGGAGCTCAGGTGGCTGCAAATAATGAATGTGCAACTCCTAGCTATTTAAGTGGCATCTGCTAATATTCATCCTTTACCAATAAATGCATCGTTCGCTAATAGTAAAGTTTGCTAATATTTAGTAAAGCTTGGGGTGTGACATACGTTTGAGTCTAATTGACAGGTTAAGTCCTGTCATTATACACAGGGCTTTTACTTAACTTTGTGATTATATATTTGTGTATTTTTTTCCTCGTATCTTGGTGGTAATGAAAATAAGACATTACATTTTTGCCACTATCTAAAGTTTCAGAATCACTGTAGAAATAGAGTTACTAATAATATAGTTACTTAATATAGATTGAGATGTTTTTGCAGGTTTTTCTTTTCTTGCCCTTAGTGTATATTCCATGCACAGTCCCATTATGTTTTAAAATTGCTTGGGGGCGGCTGGGTGGCTCAGTCAGTTAAGCGTCCGGCTTCGGCTCAGGTCATGATCTCACTGCTCGAGCCCCTGAGTTCGAGCCCCGTGTCGGGCTCTGTGCGGACGGCTCAGAGCCTGGAGCCTGCTTCAGATCCTGTGTCTTCCTCTCTCTCTGCCCCACCCTCTGCTTGCACTCTGTCTCTCAAAAATGAATAAATGTTAAAAAAAAATTTCTTGAAATAATTCCTCTCCATGGTTAAGCCACTAACTTAATATCCAGTTAGGGCCCTTTACTTCATCTTCCATTTTATTTTTAGGGATCACCTTTTTTTCATCTTGACTTAGTTCATTTTATAATTATGTATAAGTATACACACTGTGCAATTGTAATAATATATACAATGCCTATTATACGATATAATTATAATTATTTTATAATTATTTAAAACATTTATGTATTTTCAAAGTCAAACCTAGATAACAAGGTACTTCCAGAGATCTCCAACTCCCCAAAATCCAGATTCCATCTTTTGCTTTCACCCTGCTCTCTCCTCCCACACATTTCAATCCTACATACAGCCTAACATTTCTCTATTAAGTGGATGTGCCATAGTTTATTCCACTAGTTCCATTATTGGCCATGTAAGATGTTTGCATTGCTTTTCTATTGTATTCCTATTATAAATAGCACTGCAATGCCTTGCACATATGTCTTTTCATGTTTTGCCAACATGTCACTGGGATGTATTCCTAGAAGAGAGATTGCTGGATACCAATGCAAATGCTCATGTAATTTTGCTCGTTTTCCCCCAAATATCGCTCCACACGATGGTACCATTTTATGCCATGATGAATCTAATAGTGGCAAATATCTTTTTAAAATACTGACTTCAATGGGGCACCTGGGTGGCTCAGTCGGTGAAGCGTCTGACTCTTGCTTTCGGCTCAGGTCACGATCTCATGGTTTGTGAGTTTCGGGCCCCACATTGGATTCTGTGCTGACAGTGCAAAGCTTGTTTGGGATTCTCTCTCTCCCCCGCCCCTTCCTTGCTTGCTCTCTCTCTCTCTCTCTCAAAATAAACAAATAAACAAAAAAATAAAATGAAATAAAATACTAATTTCAATTTTTTTGGTATACCCAGAAGTGGGATTGCTGAAAGGTTTGGTAGCTCTATTTTTCTTGTTTTGAAGGACTGTCATACTGTTTCCAATAGTGACTGCATCATTTTATATTCTCACCAACAGTGTGCAAGGGTTCAAAGTTCTCCACACCCTCACCAACACCTGTTATCTCTTTTTGATAGCCATTCTCACAGACGTGAAGTGGTATCTCATTATGGTATTGTTTGCATTTACCCGATGATTAGTGATGTTGAAAGACTTTTCAGGTCCTCGGCCATTTGTATGCCTTCTTTGGAAAACAGTCTATTCAGATCCTCTGCCCCTTTAAAAATAAGATTTTTTTTTTTGCAATTGATTTGCATAAGTTGTATGAGTTCCTTATATATTTTGAATGTTGGCCCTTTATCAGATAAGATATAGATTTGCAAATGTTTTCTCTCTCTAATTTTTTTTTTTCTCTCGTTCCTTGTGTCTTCAATTTAGGTGGTTTATTTGAGATCTTCCTTTAAAAAAATTGTTTTTACTGTTTCTTTATTTTTGAAAGAGAGAGAGAGAGAGAGAGTGTAAGCGGGGTAGGGTCAGAGAAAGAGGGAGAGACAGAATCCGAAGCAGGTTCCAGGCTCTGAGCTGTCAGCACAGAGCCCGATGTGGGGCTTGAACCCATGAGCCGCGAGATCATGACCTGAGCCAAAGTCAGGACGAAGTCAGATGCTCAACCTCCTGAGCCAACCAGGCACCCCAGATCTTTCTTTTTATCTCAATGTAGGTATTTATGGCTACAAACATCTCTCTTAGAAGTGCTTTTGCTGCATCCCGTAAGTTTTGTTGTGCTGTATTTTCATGTTTATTTGTCATAAGTTTTGTGCTGTATTTTCAAGTTTGTTTTTTAAAGATTTTTAAAAATTTCCCTTTTGATTTCTTCTTTGACTCATTATTTGTTCAAGAGTGTGTTACTTAATTTGACATATTTGTAAATTTTCCAGTTATCCTGCTGTCTTGATTTCTAGCTTCATACCATTGTCACTGGAAAAAAAATCCTTCATATGATTTCAATCTTCTTAAATTTGCCATGACTTGTTTCATAAACTATCATATGATCTATCCTGGAGAACGTTCTGTGTGCATTTGAGAAGAATGTGTATTCTTCTGTTATTGGATGGAATGTTCTGGGTATGTCTGTTAAGTGCATTTGGTCTAAAGTAATAATTCAAGTTCCACATTCTTATAGTGATTTTTTGTTTGGATGGTCTATCCATTGTTGACTATGAGGTATTGAAGCCCTCTATTATTATTGCACTGTTGTCTATTTCTCCCTCTCACATCTGTTAATATTTGCTTAATGTATTTATCCGCTTTGATGTTGGGTACATATATATTTCTGATTATTATATCCTCTTGATAAATTGACTCCTTTATCATTACATGATGATGACCTTCTTTGTCTCTTGGTACAGTTTTTGACTTAATGTCTATCTTGTAGCTACCTCTGCTTTCTTTTAGTCTCCATTTGCATAGAATATCTTTTTCTCTCCCTTCTTTTTGAGCCTATGTGCATCCTTAAGGAAGAAGTGAGTCTTTTGTACATAGCATGCAGTTGTATCCTGTTTTGTTTTTTTTTAATCTATCCAGCCACTCCATGTCTTTTGATTGGAGGAGTTAATCCATTTATAATTAGAATAATTCTTTTTTTTTATTTTTTTTATTTTTGAGACACTATTTATTTATTTATTTTATTTTTATTTTATTATTTTCTAATATGAAATTTATTGTCAAATTGGTTTCCATACCACATGAGAAAGAATGAAATATGGCCTTTTGTAGCAATGTGGATGGAACTGGAGACTGTTATGCTAAGAATAATTCTTGATATGACAAGACTTACTAATGCCATCTTATTACCTGCTATTTAGCTGTTTTGTAATTCCTTTATTCTTTTCTCTTTTTCTTGCTGCCTTCCTTTGTGAGCTGGTTTTTCATAGGGGTATGCTTTGATTCCCTCTGCTTTTAGTGCATGCATCTAATAATGTGTAGGCTTTGCTTTGTGGTTACCATCCACTTCTGTAAAACATCTTATAGATATAACCAGTCTATTTTACACTGATAACAACTTCAATCTCATACAAAAACTCTTCCTTTTTAATGCTTGCCTTTTATGTTTTCGATGTCACAATTTGCCTTTTTGTAGTGTGTATTCAATAACAAATTATTGTGACTTTTTTCCCCTTTAACTTTTATATGAGAGTTAATTAATTTTTTCCAACCTTCTGTGGAAAACTTCCAGTGTTTCTCAATTAACTTCATTAGACAAACAAACAAACAAACAAAAACACCTGTTACTGTGTGCATATTGAACAAGTATCCATCAATTCCTGCTTTATTTTCTAGCATAAAGTTGTTGGGTTTTATCAACTGCATTTTTTTACAACTATTGAGATGATCATACATTTCTTTCTAGCTCTATTAATAAGACAAAATGAATTTCTTACTATTGAATAGCATTGGATTCCTAGTATAAATCTGCCATGGTCATTTTATGTTTGGGCTACAATAATATATTTAAGATGTTTGTATGGACACTTAGGAGTGATTGATTTTGGATTTTTAAAATTATTTTTATTTTTATTTTCTGATGTTAAAGTCTTGTAAGTTAAATTCTGTGCAGGAGAATTCTCTACAATTTCTGTACAGGAGAAAACACAAGATAGTGAAAATGTTATTTCCTCCAAAATCGTAAACCTTAATATGGCTCAAATTCATACTGTGGAACTCTTTTCATGATGCTTAAGAGAAATAATTGAGCCTAAGTTTGAAAAGGCTTCTGCACCCTTTCTCCTAATGTTTTCTGATAATCATGTGTTTGATTTTTTTAAATGAATAAATGACATTTTATTACAATTACTTTGAATTTTTTGATGATAACTTTTAACATATCAAAATATTAAAAAACAATCTGGGAAATACAGGGAATCCATTAATTGAATGAATATAACATATTTTACTGTCTTGTGAATATTATAAGATAAAAGCTATGTACTATTTTTCTGACATACTGTTTTATATGGTTTATGATGCTCTTTCTCGACCAAGTTCAGCATCTTCAAATGTGGTTTTTTTACTCCCACAGATTTAAAGGGTATTTGGAATATGAATTTCAGCATTTATAATTCAATTTATTGACTGAACAATAAGGATGATCATAGTTATGGGGAGTGGCTTCTTATCAATTATTGTGATACATTTTCAAAAATTATCTTTGATGACATAAAATGTGCAAATATAGGTGTTCATTTATTCAACATAAAATAATTGCTCATATAATTCCACAAGCTAATGTCCACCAACCTAAGTCCTTTTTAATGAGGTTGAGAAAAATAACAATGTATATAGTTGAGGCACTGGATGAGACTATTTACTTTCTGTGTTATGACACCAGTTTGTTGATAACAGCCATCACTGAATGCACATCTTATCTTGAACCTAGCAGTATATGGAAAATAAAATGAGTATTTTCATACATATGAAAAAGAAAATAGTCGTCACTCTTAAAGAATTTACCGTCTAAAGAGAAGCTGAAGCATCATTATTACACGAGTTAGAAAAGATCTTAGGATTTTTTTTTTTTTAGATTAGAATAGCTGGTACCAGGAGTCGTATTTAGCTTTGATTTGTATTGCTTTCTTAGTAAATGAGATGGGTTGAATGACTTGTGAATATTATTACATTAAAGCAAATTTATTAATTAGAAAGTATCTATTTGTGTGAATATAGATGTGTGTATTTGTAAGTGCACATGCACAAATGAGCGTGTGTATGCATGCGTGCTTGGGGAATTATTAGGTGTATACATTAAAATTCTTTATCCCTCTGGTCAGTTATGTCTAATATTAGCAATTTCTTAAGATCTGATATAACATGCATCATAGCTCTAACCATGTAGTGTTACTATTACTGAATAAAATACATATTTATTTTTCTGTTTATTTAGGTTTTAAGCTTTTGATTGCCTGATATCATTTGAAATTCAAAACCAATATTATTTGCAATCCTCGTCTTACAGTTGCTTTCACTTCTTAGAAATTACTTTTCTAAGCTAATTCATTTGATTAATCCCTCAGATTCTTCTGTGATGTTGCCTTGGTCTAAAATCTTACTGGGGATATCTGGAACCATAAATGGTATTCTGGTTTTGACTTTGATTTCCCTGTGTTTACTGGGTAAGTTGAAAGATTTTAAATACAAGTATGGAAATGTTTACGTTCTTCTTACTACTCTTTTCATATTCATTCATTCACTTATTCATTTTCTGTCATGTTAACAAAGGCTTAATTAGAAGCTACTGTGTATAAAGCCATATAGCATTCTCCATTGTAATGTATTTAATCTGTAGTCAAATCAGGTGAGTATCTTGTTCTCAAGTGGCATACATTCTAGCAGGAAGAAAACGTGTGTGTGTGTGTGTGTGTGTGTGTGAGAGAGAGAGAGAGAGAGAGATGTATTTGGAAACCGTGTTTTGGATTTCTTAGAAAACTGTGAATAAAGAGAATTCCATTATTTTTCTTAAAAATATTTATATGTTTTATCTAAGATTACATTTAGTTTATTTTTTTGTCCAACAAATATTTACTGAACAGCTACTATACCCCAAGCATTACCACAAATTTTCACCACCCCCCCCAAAAAAAGGAATAATCAGGGTCAAGAATCTCTAATGAGAGACATAGATTTTAAATAAATAATTATGGTAGAATAGGCTAAACACAGTATCATAGGTTTCAGTAGGGCATTAAGAAAGCATGGAAAGAGGGGCGCCTGGGTGGCGCAGTCGGTTAAGTGTCCGACTTCAGCCAGGTCACGATCTCGCGGTCCGTGAGTTCGAGCCCCGCGTCAGGCTCTGGGCTGATGGCTCGGAGCCTGGAGCCTGTTTCTGATTCTGTGTCTCCCTCTCTCTCTGCCCCTCCCCCGTTCATGCTCTGTCTCTCTCTGTCCCAAAAATAAATAAACGTTGAAAAAAAAAATTTAAAAAAAAAAGAAAGCATGGAAAGAGGATGTAGGCTCTCTAGAGGAGGAATTTTGCTTTATTTCCTACTGTATCACCAGTTCTTAGGACAATGCCTGGCACAGAATAGATCCGCAGCAAATATGTATTCTAAAAACTAATTAATCGTGTCACCCTTAAAGTTATTTTTCATTAAATGAACATGAAAATAAGAAACTTCCCAGTTACCCCTTCAGATGTTTCTTGTTCGAATCATCAGAATCATTCCAAAGAATTTGTCTCTGAAACATTGCACAGAAAAGATATTTACCCTATGTTAAAATAATCCTGTTGTTAAGTTTCTCAGGGAGTATTGCAAAAATGCCAAAAAGGAAATAATTCAAATCTCACCCAACACGATGACATTGGAAACCCAAAAATGAATAATGGCACAAGAGGAAATATAAGTAATAAGGACACAAGCCACTGTGGCTCACAAGCTACGGACCATACAGGTATCTCTCAAAGCTTTGGCTTATATTGAGTTTAATTGTTTGGCTTTCAAAATTTGAAAAATCCTATTTAACAGGTATGCATACATATGCATATACATACATATATATATATGTATATATCTTTATGTACATATATATATTGATTATTCTTTTTCCAGTGGGAGGAAAGCTGTAAAAAAAAGAACAAAACAGTCTGTTCCCTTCAGGAACTTAAAATCAAATTGAAACACATTAATATGGAAAGTTAACTGCGATTATAAGGCAGTGTATAAATAAGCTGCCAATAACTATTTTTGTCTTTTATTTATTCTGTTTTGAAATTCAAAATGAATAAAAGTGATTATACACAACAAATTATCCATTATGATTTTATTTATTTTTTTTTTAATTTTTTTTTCAACGTTTATTTATTTTTGGGACAGAGAGAGACAGAGCATGAACGGGGGAGGGGCAGAGAGAGAGGGAGACACAGAATCGGAAACAGGCTCCAGGCTCCGAGCCATCAGCCCAGAGCCTGACGCGGGGCTCGAACTCACGGACCGCGAGATCGTGACCTGGCTGAAGTCGGACGCTTAACCGACTGCGCCACCCAGGCGCCCCGCCATTATGATTTTATGCTTAGAACTTGCAATCATGCAAAATTTTGGAAAACTGTCCCTTCTGCTTCCAATTATTTTCAGTTTAACTTTAGAACACTTACCTTTTTGAGCCTTCAACATTTACTTTATGGTTTATGTGAAAAATGTGTTGATTGGGGCGCCTGGGTGGCGCAGTCGGTTAAGCGTCCGACTTCAGCCAGGTCACGATCTCGTGGTCCGGGAGTTCGAGCCCCGCGTCGGGCTCTGAGCTGATGGCTCGGAGCCTGGAGCCTGTTTCCGATTCTGTGTCTCCCTCTCTCTCTGCCCCTCTCCCGTTCATGCTCTGTCTCTCTCTGTCCCAAAAATAAATAAACGTTGAAAAAAAAAATGTGTTGATTAATTTATTTTATAATTACTTGCCAAAGGGTTTTCTCTACTCCATTAGTTTGTGTTATTCTCTTGATCACATATGAAAATGTCATATATATTATGGTTTACTTATTGGTACTCTTTGCTTTTGGATTATGTATCTGTTTTACACGTATAAGTCTCAAAGTAGTTAAGAGACTGTAATTTTAACACATATTTTACACTCTGATTAGATGTTAAGAAAGCTTTGATAGGTAAACATGGAATCATATAGACACCATTAAACTTTTATTAAAGTCAGTCTAACTGCTGTATATCCAATTCTGAGATATTAATTTCCTATTACTTTTTTTTTTAATTGAAGAAATACAAACATGAAGTTAACCATTTAAAATAATGCAATTCAATGGCATGAGGACATTTGAATGTGCAACGGCAAATCTATCTAGTTCCCAAACATTCTCATCACCCAGAAGAGAAATTCCTACTCCCGATAAAAAAATCCCCTACTCCTTCACCGCGGCCTTTAGCAACCACTAATCTGTCTTCTGTCTCCGTGGATTTACCTATTCTGCATTTTCATATATGGAATCATACAATATTTGACTTTTTGTGTCTTGCTTCTTTCACTTAGCATAATGTTTTCAAGGTTCATTCGTGTGACATCATGTATCAGCATTTTATTTCCTTTTATGACTAATATTCCACTCTTTGTATATATCTAAAATTTGTTTAAGATGGCAATACCAATCAAAGTGATCTATCAAAATTCCAATGCCCCTTTTTTTTTTTTTTTTGCGGAAATGGACAAAGTGATCCTGAAATTCATATAAAGTTGCAAGAAATCCTGAATAGTAAAAACAGTCTTGAAAAAGAAGAATAAATTTGGCAGATTCACATTTTCCAATGTCAAAACTTAATGGGGATGGAAAGATGAATCCTAGCTGCTTAATATTTACGGGGTTTCTTTTCACGGTGATGAAAATATTTTGGAATTAGATAGTAGCTGTATTTGCACATTGTGGACATGCTAAAAATTCATGCACGTTAAAGTGGTTAAAATGGTGGCTTTTATGTTACATGAATTTTACTTCAATAAAAAAAGGAGATTTTAGGGGCGCCTGGGTGGCTCAGTCGGTTGAGCGTCCGACTTCGGCTCAGGTCACGGTCTCGTGGTCCGTGAGTTCGAGCCCCGCGTCAGGCTCTGGGCTGATGGCTCGGAGCCTGGAGCCTGCTTCTGATTCTGTGTCTCCCTCTCTCTCTGACCCTCCCCCCTTCATGCTCTGTCTCTCTCTGTCTCAAAAATAAATAAACGTTAAAAAAAAAAAAAGGAGATTTTAATGGCCATAAGTTTGAATAGATATACTGACCTGCCGTCATATTTACACATACAATTTACTTTCGTTCATTATTATGCCAAAGTCTTAGGTATTTACAATTTAAGACCTCAGTTTAATTTTAAGAAAATCGAGGAATATAAACTTGTAATTATATAGAGGTTGAAAAAACTAAATTCTCAATATTAGTTAATATCAAAAGGGAATCATTAAGGATTTATGCACATAAAGGAAGTAGAGAAGTCTTAAAGCTTTATTTGGTTAAATTATAAGAAAATGGTATAAATAATATTTAATCTCTCAAGTAACATTAATGCAATATACAGCTTAAATGGTTCATGTTATTTTAGAAATTACATTAGATCCGGGCATGAAAAACATTCCCCTTTGTCTAAGTTTTGCTTCATCTTACTAAATTGATTTCTTAATTCCCAAGAATTATCATTTGTGTTTTGGACACCTTGTAAATCTGAACCCCTTGTTGTGAGTGATTTTATCATACAGCTCCACTCTTATACAACACGTAAGTATTCAGTGTCCAGAGATACATATGTAATTTAATTTTCTTTGTTTCCTTTGTGTCACTACAGGATTGTGCCCATCAGAATGGCTCAAATATCATAAAAAGTGTTATTGGTTCTCTAATGAGATGAAAAGTTGGAGTGACAGTTATAGGTATTGTTTGGGAAGAAAATCTCATCTACCAATCATTCAGGACCACATTGAAATGGTTAGTGGTTTAGGGCCAGGGTTATGGCGTTAGTTTCTGTGGAGTTAAAAACAGCCTACCTCAGGGCGCCGGGGTGACTCAGTCTTTTAAACATCGGACTCTTGGTTTTAGCTTAGGTCATAACTTCACGGTTTTGTGGGTTCGAGGCCCACGCCCAGCTCTGCACTGTTAGTGCGGAGCCTGCGTGGGATTCTCTGTCTCCCTCTCTCTCTGCCTCTACCCCACTCATGCTGTTTCTGTTCCTCTCTAAATAAATAAAAAAGTAAATAAATAACTTAAAAAAATGACTTACGTCCTATTTCTTCCCACCCTTCCAGTCAGTTATCATTTACCTTGATTACTGAGTTTTTGGCACCTTCCTAAATTTTGTGCTCAAAGCCAGTGCCTTACTTGACTCATGCTAGCCCTGGACTGAATACTTGTATTCGATGTACAGGTAGCGTATACGTATATGTATGTTTACAATAAATGTGCAATGTGTGTAAATAAGTTATGAATTGATTACTATCAGAATGCTCATGCAGGATACTAATTGTCCAATAAGATCCTAAATCGTTTTAATATGTCTGAAAACTATTAAAATATTCTGTTCACTTACTCATTCCTCACTTCTTAGGCTTTTATACAGAAAAACCTAAAACAATCAAACTACGTGTGGATTGGGCTCAACTTTACATCCCTGGAAAAGGCATGGACCTGGGTGGATGGTTCTCCATTAGATTCAAAGACGTGAGTCTTTTCAAAAAGACTATCTGATTTACTGTCTATCGTAGAACTTATCTTCATAAAGCACCTCTCGGTCCACCAAAATCAACTCTGAAATAGTTCTCGGTACTAAAACATTTGAAAGGATGAAAATCAGGTTAATGTTCCCTGGAGTAATGATGGATACTTTGGTTTTGTTTTCAAAGCAAAAGACTAGAAAAGAATAAAGGTTGTGCATTTATTGTTTAAAAACTACACCATATGCAACAATGGAAAGAAGACTAGACCAAGGACGTGGGCACAAATGTACTCTCAGTTCTGTCACTTCTAAACAGACTCTCTGGGAACTTTCTGCGAAATCACAGACAGCAATATTAACAGACATACTGTAACTTTTAGTGAATCAAAGGATTTGAAAATGCCCTGAAATCTGAGTTACGTTTTGATTAAGGGAGGGAATTAGCCGAAAATGTAAATGGATGTCGTTAGCAGCGATGATTAACAATGTATTTATCATTTCTTCTACAGATTTGTCATAAAAGGACCAGCTAAAGAAAATAGCTGTGCTGCTACCAAAGAAAACAAAATTTACTCTGAAACTTGCAGCAGTGTTTTCAAATGGATTTGCCAATATTAGAATTAAAAAAAAATTTAGTAGTGAACTAATCAATGATGAAAGCTTTTGCCTATTAGGTTCTAATATTAACCTTAAGGAGTGAGAATTTAAAACTGAAAACAACAAAATGTCTTCTCCATTTTCTCTCCATCGTCTACATTGGTCCTAATCTCAGAGTAACCCATGTAAATAATCCAAAATATGCCCTTCCCATTTTTTATGTGATTATATAATCCAATGTGAGTCCATGGATTTATACTCAGGACTTTTATTCATTTTTCATGCTATAACAAATGTGACCAAATTTATCTGCTTTTCTGTATTTTGCTTGTTTATGTGTAACAATATTCTGTGTTAATTTCATATCATTCTGTGTTGCATTGTAGTATGGATTTATATATGTTTTACTGCTTTGTTGAGCATTAACTTCATTCTCAGGTTTTTGCTACTGTAAGCTATGTTGCAATAAATATTCTGAATATCTTTTTATTTTATTTTAAAGTTTATTTATTTATTTTGAGAGGGCGGGGGGCAGAGAGAGAGGGGAAAGAGAATTCCAAGCAGGCTCCACACTGTCAGCGCAGAGCCCAATGCAGGGCTTGAACTCAAAACCCTGAGATCATGACCTGAACAGAAATCAAGAGTCAGAGGCTTAACCGACTGAGCCACTCAGATGCCTGTGAATAATTTTTTAAATGGTAGCCCTTTCATTTCTTTTTCTTTGATATAAACCTTAAAAGTGGAAATTCTGACTAAAACATTAAATATGTTTTTTTGCGTTAGATTTTATACAATTCTAATCTAAATTACAAACTGATAAGATTACAGGTACAGAGCAAAAACACTTTCCTGTTTCGTGAACCTCTTAAGAATTACTTGCCGGAATGATACATTTTATTATATTAAGAAGAATTTTTTAATGTTTTATTTATTTTTGAGAGAGACAGAGAGACAGTGTGAACAGGGGAGGGGCAAAGAGTGAGAAGGAGACACAGAATCCCAAGCAGGCTCCAGGCTCCGAGCTGTCAGCACAGAACCAGATGCGAGGCTCCAACCCAGGAACAGTGAGATAGTGGCCTGAGCCAAAGTCCCACCCCCAGCTGACTGAACCACCCACGTGAATTTCAAGTACATTGGATACTTTCACGTATATTTTCTACACAAAAAAATTTCCTACTTAATCACAAATTAAATGATCAAAATTCACACACCTCTAACATTGACCCAGCGCTACCATCTAATTCTTGGACTCGCTTTAAGGTTTGCCAATTGTTTAAAAAAAAAATGTCCTTTAGAGTAAAATATCTAGCTCAGAATCATTTTCTGCATATAGTTTGTACGTCTCTTTAGTCTCCTTCCATCTAGAAGAGTTCTTTGGACATCCTTATTATTCACAACCTTGATGTTTCTGGATACTATAGCAGGTTCTTCTCTTTTTAAAAAATTTTTTAATGTTTATTTATTTTTTAGAGACAGAGAGAGACAGAGCGCAAGTGGGGGAGGGGCAGAGAGAGAGACACACACAGAATCCGAAGCAGGCTCCAGGCTCTGAGCTGTCAGCACAGAGCTTTGGCGCAGGGCTCGACCCACGAACTGTGAGATCATGACCTGAGCCGAAGTCGAAGGCTTAACCCACTGAGCCACCCAGGCGCCCCTCTAGCTAGTCTGCAAAATGCTATTTAATTTGAATTTGTCTGATTATTCCTCGTGGTAGATTCAAATTCTGACTCGTTGGCAGAAACAGTGAGAAGTTCTCACTGCATCCTTTCAGAGTTATTTGTTCTCTTGTTGATGCTATTCACTTTGTGCACCCAGTTAATGTGATGTCTACTGGACTTCATGTAAAGTGACTCTTCTCCCTTTGTAATTAGTTAATATTTTGTGGAGAGTGACAAAGATGGCCTTAACATTCCCTTCAGCTTCACTAAACTTGACTTTGAGACAAGTTTGGTTCTTCCTATCTATGAGCCCCTGACCACCCCATTTTTAGACCATTTACTTCAAAAAAAACTTGTAGTTGGAAATATTTCTCGGCTCTTTTGAAATGTAAATCTTTAAAAAAGCTTTTTAAGGTTTCACAACCCAGAAATGTCTTTCTTAGGGAAGCGAGAGTCATTCCTCTGAAGTGTAATCATCAAGAAAGAAATCTTGTCAAGAAAGAAATGTGGGTGGGACCGGAGGTAATTATGCTAAGCAAAATAAGCCAGTCAGAGAAGGACAGATATCAAATGATTTGACTCATATGTGGAATTTGAGAAAGTTGACAGATGAACATAGGGGAAGGGAAGGAAAAATAAGGTAAACACAGAAAGGGAGGAAAACCGTAAGACACAAACACAGAGAACACACTGAGGGTTGATGGGGTGGGGTGGGGGGTGGGTTAAATGGGTGATGCGTATTAAGGAGGGTACTTGTGGGGATGAGCACTGAGTATCCTATGTAAGTGATGAATCACTAGGTTCTGATGTGGAAAACAAAGGCAGAAGGCAATGGCAGATAAAATTAAATTTCCTTATAGCCTGCAGCCCACTGATGATAACTTGAGGCTGGCAGAGTAAAACATTTCTCCAGGAACTCCCTACTGTCTTAATGTGAATGCTTTGCTGGAGAGGAAAACAACCTTAGCTTGACAATAGCTAGGCCTCTAAGGATCCTGGGAGTCTTCTTTAACATATGAAAATCTCCCTGGAAACTTCCCCTGGACTTTACCTCCCCCAGCCCCATAGTATATAACCAGTCTCTCCTCATGGTCCAGGGGCTGCTCTTCCTGCCCATGGGCTCTGTGCTTTAATAAAATCATCTTTTGTGTGTGTGTGTGTGTGTGTGTGTGCCAGAAATGTCTCAAGAATTCTTTCTTGGAGTTGGCTCTGGATTCCCCCCCATCATTCCAAAACCCCATCAGGTTCTACTCCTGGAGCCAAGACTACACTGAATGTTAACTAACTGGAGAATCAAATAAGTAAGTCAATCAATCAATCAATCAATAAAATAGAAAATAAAATACAACAAAAACAAAAAAAGAAAAGTAGCACCTCTATTTCTTAGATTCTGTGGGAAGGTAGGAGGCTGACTTCAGGGGGCACCTACCTCCAAGTTTTAAAACTATCGCCCATCACGAAGACCTGAAAAGATTTAGTTTCCATCTGGGTACAGCTGTTTAGCAGACGCACATGGTGTAGGACCCCTCCTTCACCCCAGCTCTGCAAAACCCTGTGCGAAATAAGCCCGCTGACCCAATCAAAGGCAAGACGCAGAAACTCCAACACAAAGAAACAAGGTTTTAACCGACGTTTTCGCAAGAGCGTGTGTGATGGAAAGGCACACTAGGGGGCAGGCACAGCGGACAATTTATCTCCTAGGGAGAAGTCCCGCCCCCGGTTCCTCATTGGCTGAGTACTACAGAGGTTACAGCCTTACTGGAAGTTGCCCGTGCCCATGTAAGGCAAAAGTAGTCCGATTGGAACAGATGTACATTCTTTGAGGCGATACAGAGACTTCAGTTCTTTAGCACCTGCTGGTTGCAAAGCCTGGGAAAATAGGTTGTAAACTTACTAACTGAGCAGCACAGGTTTTATTTCGTCTTTCTGAAATGAATCATCTCCCTTATTCCTCACAATCCTACTCTTTTTCTCAGTAGATTTTAGCTCAGGTTGAGTTCTGGCCTATCTCCCTGATGGCAATAACCCTGAATAAAGTCTTTTCCAGTGTTGATATTGTTGAGTGCAATCGTTGCTTTGGCGGGAAGGAGGTGCTTTTAGATTTTGTAAGTGTCCCATTCTTCATAAGAACTTCAATCTGTTCATTTTTGTATTTGTTTCTTGGTGGACTCTCATTTTCATGTTTTGTTCAATTTGTATTCTCTATCTTGGGGGTATTTCTTTGTCCAGACCTAGTCATAAAAGTTAGCTTTGAGGTGACATTTGTATCCTTGATCACCATGATCCTTTTCTGGTTTGCAGTGTTGTTTGTTTTATGGTAATAACATCAACAGAATACCAGTAACCGTTTTTTTTTCCCCATGTTTGAACTGACCCTTATGTTCTAGTCTGATTCATAAACACTAATAAAATAATTAACCAAATAAAACGATATATTTTTTCTTTGTTCAAACAATTTGCTTTTCTTTGTACCTTCTAAAATGTTACTTTATTTTCTGAGCCCTCATCTACAACTTGAGCTCTATGTGCAAGAGTTTTTCCCTATTTGGATTCCTATCATATCTCTATTATTTAAAGCAATGTCTGATACACAGTAGATGCTCAATAAATATTGGTTGAATAACAATTGATAGGTACTGTGGAGAAAAGTTGCATGTCACTTATGAGGATATAACTTAGGGGGATCTGATGTTGTCCCTTAATTTAGCTAAAACATCTTTAAATGTGTGACAAATGAACTGAGATCTAAGTGAGTAGAAATGGGTAGAAGAAGAGGGAAGCTTCCAGGAAGTCCCAGATAAAACACCAATAGGAAAAAAAAAATTTTGGATTTATAAGCATGTTATGCTTTTTAAAAATGCAAAGGTAGTGTTACTGGACCCAGGAAAGGATAAACGGGATGTGAAATATGCTGGAAAATAAGAGGTGTCTTATATGTCACACATTTTCACTTTCATTTCAACAGCAATTGGAAGCCAATAAAAAGCTTGAGTTAGCAGTGTAACCAGGTCAGTTTCGAGATTTAGTACCATTACCCCGGCTACCATATGGGAAAAGGAAAATGAAGAAGTGTTCCAGTTATGAATTAATTTAGGTGACTGTTGGGCAACAGATGATGGGCTGGTATTAAAGCTTTGGAGATGCAGTGAATTGAAATATAAACATTAATAGGATTTATTATTAACAGTAAAAATGTAACTTTCTTGAAAGAGAGGTGTACTATTTTAAATTGTGCTTAGGTTTCGAGAATGTACTTCTTTCATTTACTCCTTCAACCATCACTTTACTTCAAGAATTTTCATCTCAGATTCACACCTTCCTCCCCCAGCAATACACACCCAGCAAACAGTTCTGCTCGTGGGTTACCTGCCGAGTATTTCTATTTATTCCTACTAAATTGACTACAAATGGTAGATGAGGAACAAAGCCAATGTTAAGGGTAAAGCCAGGTTTCTGTTTTTATACACTTAGTTGGATGGTGTTTACATTTAGAGGACGGAGGAGAGCTATATTTTGAGGGAAAGATGATAAATTATAGACATATTCAGAGGCAAACCATAAGAGACTCTTAATGGAGAACAAACTGAGGGCTAATGGAGGGAGGTGTGTGTGGAATGGGCTACGTGATGGGTATTAAGGAGGGCACTTGTTGTGATGAGCACTGGGTGTTGTATGTAAGTGACGAATCACTAAATTCTGCTCCTGAAACCAATACTATACTAAATGTTAACTAACTAGAATTTAAATTTTTTTTTCAACGTTTATTTATTTTTGGGACAGAGAGAGACAGAGCATGAACGGGGGAGGGGCAGAGAGAGAGGGAGACACAGAATCGGAAACAGGCTCCAGGCTCTGAGCCATCAGCCCAGAGCCCAACACGGGGCTTGAACTCACGGACTGCGAGATCGTGAACTGGCTGAAGTCGTACGCTTAACCGACTGTGCTACCCAGGCGCCCCATTAACTAACTAGAATTTAAATAAAAGGTTGAGCAAAAGAGATACAATTCAGATGTTAAAATGGAGTCCACAGTTAGATAATATGGAACTCAAAGAAAGTATCACTGTTGAATATGTAAATTTAGGATCCCTTAGAGTAGATGTTGATCCCTAATGTATAAAGGATTCCTCCTCCCAGGGAGGAGTAGGAAGAGAGAAGATGAAAGGCCTAAAACTATAGGAAGACTAACAAATCTGGCAGAGACAGAAATTGAAAAGAGCAGAGAAATCAGGGGAACATGATGTCACAAAAATTCTTGGAAGACAGTATTTAAAGAAGGAATGAATAGAAAAGAAAAGTTACATTCTGCTTGAGGTGACTTGTGAGATGTTAACTGAAGCAGTTTCACTGGGTATGGAAATACAGATTGGCATGATTTGATGAGAACCGCTTTTGCAGAATGGTAGATAAAACCAAATGTGACCAGGCTGAGATGCTGGGAGGACATATTTTCTTTAATTTAAAGAAGTCTCCTGAAACAAGGAAGAGACACCCTAGCTTAGGTGTATATCTGAGAAAGATGGAACATAGAAATGGAGATAAGCTGATCTTGACAATACAAAGTATCAGATTGCTGGGCTGCCGTAACAAAGTGCCACAAATTGCAGGGCTTAAAACAAGAGAATTTTATTGTCTCACAGATGGGGAGACTAAAAGTCCAAGATCAAGGTGTCTACAGGGTCCATGCTCTCCCAGACTGCTCTAGAGGAGAATCCTCTCTTGCCACTTCTGGCTTCTCTTGGTAGCTGGTAATCCTTGGCATTCCTTGTGTTATAGATATATCACTTCAGTCACATGGCCACTTTTTCTCCATGTGTCTTCACATAATCTTCCTTTTGTGAGTGTTCATCACTAAATCCAAATTTTCACTTCTTATAAGGACACCAGTCTTAGAGAGATCTGGGCCCATCCTAATGATTTCATTTTGTATTACATTTTTCATGACTCTATTTATAAATGAGGTCACATTCTGAGATGCTGAAGGTTAGGACTTCCACTTGGCGGTGTAATTAAAGCCATAACAGAGAGGAAGTAAAATTTTATTAAAACTGCACATGACTAAAGTTTATAAATATTACTACTACCATATGGAATAGAATTCACTGTTTTTCATATTAAATATGTATAAATAACTATTAAATAACCGAACAAAATTATGATCTACAGCTGAAAAGAACTTGTGTGATTATTGACTGATAAATATTTGATCTTGTAAAGTCTGACGGATTCTGGGAATTTTGGGGTGGGTGGGGGAGAGCTTCCATTTAAGCCAACAATTTGATTAAAATGTGTTACAGAATTCACGAGCCTACGAAAGGTATTATGACTTATCTATAAATCTTCAAAACAGGGGATAGAGGAGATTGATTATGCATTTGCTTATTGTCCAGTGAGTGTGGAAGCAGGTTTGTAATAGTGTCCACACATCACTTCTTCCCGTCCAGGTCCAAGGACCATCTCTGCCTTCTTTATTGCCAAGTGTGTCTTTCCTGGCTAGTTTCACTCCTCATGAGAAAAAGTTAGCAATGCTGTTATTATTCACACTATCATGGCTCTTAAAAATGTGCTTTCAAACACATTTTTTTTTTAATTTTTTTTTTCTTTCAACGTTTATTTATTTTTGGGACAGAGAGAGACAGAGCATGAACGGGGGAGGGGCAGAGAGAGAGGGAGACACAGAATCGGAAACAGGCTCCAGGCTCTGAGCCATCAGCCCAGAGCCTGACGCGGGGCTCGAACTCACGGACTGCGAGATCGTGACCTGGCTGAAGTCGGACGCTTAACCGACTGTGCCACCCAGGCGCCCCTCAAACACATTTTTAAACAAACAAAAAAAAATTGAAACAACGTGCATCTGCTTGAGTTTGCACATGTCTAGCACCGTCTACTTCATTCTGATTACATCATCATGCCATATTCTTCATAAATATTCTTTTCCAGTGATTCTCTCAAAGGTTGGCACTGTGGTGCATTGACGATCACAAATGTGAATCTAATCTAAGATATGCATAAAATCTAGTCAATAATTTTTTAGATATATTAAATTTGTCATTTGCAATTTTATACCGTAAAGGTAAAGCAACAATCTTCCAATCATGTCTTTGTTGATTTGTTGAAACCTTGATCCCTGCTTATCCAGAGAAAATTTTAGGGCAATCGCATTCATGAATTTAGATATGAGATATTAAAAAATAAATATCAGAATAAGTCAATTTAGAATAAATACCATATAGCATTATGACCGATTTAAATTTTATCTAGGAATACAGAGTAGTTATTTAATATTAGAGAACTAGTGTCATTAACCACGTTGCAAGATTAAGGAAGAACATCAAAATAAATGCAGGAAACAAAAAAAAACAAGAGAAAATTCAAAGTCCCTTTCTATAAAAACTTTTTTTTTTTTTAGGAAACAGGAAGAGAAAAAATCTGCCTTCACTTAAAAAAGTGCATTAAAAAAACACTGAGCTAAAACACTGGTAATGTTGAAATGTTAGAAGCATTTTCTTTAACATGTGAAACACATCAAAAATGTTCACTGTCAATATTTTCCTGGAAGTCCTACACATTTTAATTAGACAAGAATTAAGTAGCAGTTATAAGATAAGAAAAAATAAAAGTGCTGTCTTACAATATTTAAAAGAATCCACCAATTGTTAGAAATTGGACGTTTTCAGAATGTATGTTGAACAGAATAGCCAAAACAGTTACATTTCCATATATAAAGTAACTATTTTAAAAAGTAATAAAATCATACAATTGCAATAACATAAACATCAGATACATTCAATATGGGCACATATAATAAATAACATTCACGACTCATTAGAAAAATTACAGATCACTCAAGAAGACCAACACAATACAAAACATATAAATAAGTAGAAAAATAATACCATAAATACACACAACACTTCTCAAATTGACCTAGAGATCCTGTGAAATTACAAGATTCTTCTAAAATGTTACAGAAAAGCAAAGGTACAGGCCATGTGAAGAGTAGAAAAATAAGTTGGAGGAAATTATTTTAACAACTATCAAGACGTATTATCAGGCTAAAGCAGTAGAGTGTTGAAAATTAACTTACACAGGAGGAGAGAAAACCAGCTACAAAGATCATTGCACCTGTATTGTAATTCCACTATAGAAACCTGAATTTAGTGCATTTGCATCCTGCAAATCCATTTTCTGTCTGTGTAGCATCTAGCTGTTGCCGCACCATCGTTATCGAGGTAAGCACACTTTTCATTTCCTCTCACCGGAAACCTACGATAAAGGGGTTAAACACTATGTGTTAAAAATTCCTGTGACTTGGGGGCCCTTGGGTGGCTCAGTCTGCTGAGTGTCCAACTCTTGCTTTCGGCTCAGGTCATGATCCCAGGGTCGTGGGATCAAGCCCTGCATCTGGCTCTGCACTGAGCATAGAGTCTGCTTAAGATTCTCTCTCTCGGGGCACCTGGGTGGCTCAGTTGGTTAAGCATCCGACTTCCATTCAGGTCATGATCTTGCAGTTCATGGATTCGAGCCCATGTTGGGCCCTGTGCTGACAGCTTGGAGCCTGGAGCCTGCTTTGGATTCTGTGTCCCCGCCCCCCCCGCCTCCAACCTCTTGCCCCACCCCCCCACTCCCTGCTTCTCCCCCACCTGCACTCTCTCTCTCTCTCTCTCTCCTTCAAAATAAATAAACATTGGGAAAAAAAAGATTCTCTCTCTTCCCCCCCCCTCATCTTCTCCCCCACTTGTGCTCTCTCTAAAATATAAATAAAAACAGTTTTTCTAAAAACTCCTATGATTTCTTCTTGCCCAATGACCCCTTTTTAAAAAATATCTGTCCAGAGTCCTAAAAAAATGTGGTGTGGCACAGACTTCTCTTGCTAAGGGGAAGATATCTGTACCAAATTGGACCGTAACAGTCTCTCTTCCAAGAGTTTATACCTGTTAAACTGCCATTAACACAGTTCTATGTAATCAGTGGAACTATCGGTTTATATAAGCCAATAGTCCTTAAGCCAGGGGGATCTTGCCTTCTGTTCCCCAAACACACAGATACAAGTGACACTTGGCAGCATCTGGAGACACTTTGGGTTGTCACAATAGAGGTCGGGGAGGAATTGCCTAATAAGTAGAAGCCAGAGACACTGCTCATATCCTCAAATGCACAGGACAGTACCCCCTCCCTGCAACAAAGAATTATTCAGTCCAAAATGTCCGTTGTGTTGCTGTTGGGGAATTCAAACATAAACTAAGTGGCTAAGTAGCTGGCAGTCACCATGTGAGTTGTTACGCTAAGGTCACGTGTGCAGTAAATTTAGGTCTTTAGATCCAGCTTTCTATATTGCAAAATGGAAGATGTGAAGCCCAAATAAATTCAAGTTAAAATGAACAGTAAGTTGACCTTGAATTGTAAGAGATATCAGCAAACAGGGAGCATGAAGTTTGAAGAATAGATACAATTTGGAGAAGATAGGTTAAAATCAGGCAAAAGATTTTTGGCTTTTTCTTGGTCTGTGTTTATGAATCTTGAAATTCATATTTTCAAAATAACCAGCTAAGACCTTTCCTCTTAGGTCCTGATTTCCAACCTCCCTTATTGACTCTTTGAACTGATCTCAATACATGATACAATTTTCCCGATCCCATTTTCCAACACACACCGAACTCTTGGGTTTTAGAGAAATATAGCTAATGCTGAGGCTCTACAGAGGGTTGTGCTATCTAAATTTAAATAATTCCCCAAAGAAAGAAACTCACCATATTTTAGACATGGTTCCATTTACCCATTGTAGTGTTTGATTTTCTGTTATCTCCAGCCCAATCCAGTGATCAGCAGTGCATTTGTATCGCTTAAGAAAATCCTTTAGAGACAAAATAAATTGTATATATTTTTTTAGTTTTTAGTACAAACTATTGTGCTCCTCTTGCTTTGCAGTTTATGGGGAGCAAGACAATAGATGTCGCCAAAAAATAGCTATGGGATTTTGAAAAATGTATTTTACCCTCTGACCCTTAGGTTTCTTATCTGTAAACAAAGATATGAGATAAATTTTCTTAAGATCCTTTTTTGATTCCAAATTTATAAATATTCAATATGGAAAACTATTCCTCCAGGATTTAAAAATTTTAAACTTCTGGAAAGCCAGAGTTTGCATGTGATTTCTCACACAGCCTTTCTTTAAAAAAAAAAAAAAATATATATATATATATAAACAGTTTATATATATATATATATATATACTTCTGATGAGATCATTCAGTAAAAAAATATATTTTTACCCTATTTCTCCTTTTCTCCTTATTCAATGTTGAAATTTCTTGCTACCTTGGAGCATTTTTACCATAGAATTATATATAGAAGGTTATTGAATCTATCGTGCCACTAAATATCTGGGAAACCATAACCTTGACATTGTATCACTCCGTGTTTCAATTCTATGATAAATATAAGGGATACGGTTCACAACACTGTGGTCCATTCCCATCTATAACAGTGACACTAATAATCTTTGCATTTTAATATACCATTTTCTGCAGCATTTCATAAATTTATTTGAAAAAAAATTTCTCATTGAGCTAAGCTTTGGGTTTATAAAAGAACCAGATTAATCAAACACTGCCCCTGGATTCACAGGGTTTCATTTATGTTGAAGAAATTTATGTAAATATAGAGTTAGAAAATATTTTCCTGGCTAAAGAGAAGATTATGGCTATAACAAAAACAAAGTGAAATTTTATTTTACAAGAAAGAAGTATTTGAATCCTTATGGGGCACTTGCATATAGGATGTGATCTAAGAGGTGTATCTGGAAGAGAAGAATAGAATATTCCATAATAAGTACAGAAGACAAGGAAGAAGAGGACAGTTCATATTTCAGGCTTTGGGAAAAGGTTGTTTAAAGTCAGAAAAAACGTGAGAAAGGATAACTGTATTGACCACCAACAGGATATATGTCATCACCTAATTGGGAAAATTGAGCGGCACCTGGGTTAAACTTCTAACTCTTGATTTTGGCTCAGGTCATGATCCTAGAGTTGTAGGATCGAGCCCAGTGATGAGCCCACGCTCAGCGTGGAGCCTGCTTGAGATTCTCTCTCTCCCTGTCCCTCTGCCTCTCCTCCAATGTGCACAAGTTGTCTCTCAACAAAAAAAAAAAAAAAGAAAAAAAAAGAAAAAGAAAAAGAAAAAGAAAAGAAAAGAAAAGAGAACAACAAAAGAAGAAAATAGGATGAGTTTCGGTAGTTGTGGTCTTAGTGACAGGGAACAGGGAGGTGAGTGTCCTAAAACCTATCCATGAAAAATGTTAATTGTTATTTGCTCACTAAAGGCATACCAATGTGGCCTCTTGTTAAAGATGCAAGACAACTCTACATTAGTGGGAATAAATATGAGCAATATTTCATGAAACAAGCTTCATCTCATTTTAACTAAAGAAAACATTTTGTAATTTAAGTAAGCATATATAATATTCTAATTAAGCTGTTTTAAATAAAAAGTCCTTTAAAATTCTTCCATAGATTATTTTTATCACTCCTTTGCAGATTGCTTTACCTCATTTTGTTTGTCACTTAAATTTTGCCCAGATCGTGTGGTACATGGTAGGCATCTATGACCTTCAAAATGTACCAGGAAATTGTAGGATCAAAGTCTCTTTTCTTGATCCAAAAAGTGCAATGATTCTTCAAAGATATGTTTAATGACTTCTCTTAGGTTCAAACCTAGTATTTTTGGTATGCTTTTGACCCATGATATTCACTATTTTTTTTAGTCTGTGCTGACAAGATTCCTGTGAGTGAAGATTCTAAAAATATTTTGCCTGATACTTCTTTGTCCCTCAAAACTTTTACGAGCACTCGTTATTTTTCCACCTTGCTGCTGATTTAGACATTTTTTCCCCAGGAGGAACTGTAAAGGGAAATTTAAGAATTTCCCAGAACATTCATTGCAAAAGTCTTGCAAAATTCGTCAGTGAAACTACTGACCAAGGATGTTCTTCCTATTAATTTAAGTCGGCATCTAACTTGTTGATTTGCTGTGTCTGCTCTTACCGTACCTAGTTTTTTTTTTTTATTATTCAGATTTCTCTACCTTTTGTTGCAAACAAAAGTTGAGTGTCTTCGCATTGATCTGTAAATTGCCCCAGTCTGGTTTGCACCCGTTTGAATTTGAACCAATCTCAGGTAGAGGGCAGAAATATATTTTGTTCCCCACAGAAGTAAGAAAATTCTCTTTTTAACAATTTTAAATGCTGTGCTGTGCTGCTTTACATTGTAAACCCTTTTTAACTGTGTATTATTCAAGTTATATTTCTTCTTATATTGACCCTTATTTTTTTTTTATTTGAGGATAGTTGGTATCCATTGTTACATAGTTTCAGGTGTACAACGTAGTGAGTCAATAAGTTTATACATTATGCGATACTCATGACAAGTGTAGCTATCGTCTGTCACCATACAAGGTTATTACAATATCATTGGCTATATTTCCTATGCTGTGCCTCCTATTCCCGTGACTTATTCATGCCGTAGCTGGAAGTCTGTGTCTCCCAGTCTCCTTCACCCATTTTGCCCAGCCCCCCCCCATCCTCCTCCCCTCTGGCAACCATCAGTTTGTTCTCATATTTCTAGGTCTGCTTCTGCTTTTTGTTTATTCATTTATTTATTTTTTTAAATGTTTATTTATTTATTTTGAGAGAGAGTCAGCATGAACATGGGAGAGGCAGAGAGACAGGGAGAGAGAGAATCCCAAACAGGCTCCATGCCATTAGTGCAGAGCCTCATGGGGGGGCTCGATCCCACGAACTGTGAGATCATGACCTGAGTTGAGATCAAGAGTCAGATGCTTAACTGACTGAACCACCCAGGCGCCCCCCCCCATTTTTTTTTTTTAGATTCCACACATGAGTGAAATCATATCTTGACCATTCACTTTTTTTTTAAGTTTATTCATTTATTTTGAGAGAGAGTGAGGAAGAACAGGGGAGGGGCAGAGAGAGAGGGAGAGAGAGAAGCTCAAGCAGGCTCCACACTGACAGTGCAGACAGAGTCCTTGGGGCTCGAACTCACCAACTGTGAGATCATGACCTGAGCCAAAATCAAGAGTCTGATACTTGACCCACTGAGCCACCCAGGCGCCCCTTGACCCCCTTGGCTTTTAAAAAGACTAAACAGGAGTAAAAGCATTTGCTTATTGCATACATGATTCAGGGAAAGAGTAGATTTCACAAGTGCAGAAGTATGTAGTTTTGCAATCCTTTATTAAAATTCTTGGAGATTTCTTTCCCTCCTGGGATTTTTGCCATGTAAATCAGTATTTATTAAACAAAGATCCATAAAACTTTTAATTTGTACCTGCCTTTGTGGTATAGCAAATGCAACAATTTCAGATAAAACACAGTGTGTGTTCACTGGAAGCCCGTGCTTCAATCTAAGAAAACTTTCCATCACATCTGCTGGTTGTGAGTGCTCCAACAAAAGCTGCTAAGGGATCTCAGAGACAGACAGCAAAGCAAGACTGAGAAGTCAGAGGAAGGTTCCTCAAAGGGGGTAGCCTGGAGAATCCCATCCTTCGTGAAACAATTATGTGTTTGTGGAGTGTTGGCTTTTAAAAGGATCCCAGGGGCATCTGGGTGGGTCAGTTGGTGAAGTGTCGACTCTTGGTTTCGGCTCAGGTCATCATCTCGCGGTTCATGGGTTTGAGCCCCATGTCGGGCTCTGAGGTTGAAGCCTGCTTGGGATTCTCTCTCTCTCTCCCTCTCTTTCTGTCCTTACCCCGCTCATGCACACTCTCTCTCTCTTTTTCTCAATAAATAAATAACTTAAAAACAATAAAAGGATTCCAAATTTTGTGAAGTTATTCTATTTATACTCCTTAAAATATAAACATAGCTGTCAACTCTATTGCTTGATGTTAAGTCTTAACCCTATTCAAACCGAACATCAGCAGGTTTTCCAACTTTATCTCACATGGCATGTTCTAAACATCTTCTTCATAGACAGGCATGTGTGAAAAAATTTTACATTATCATATCATTTGAATGCCCCTTCTTAAGAAATTTTGTAAGAATGGTGCGTTAAATTACCATTTCTTTTGTCGTGTCAATGATAGTTAGGTCTGCACCTCGAGTGATACAGTCATGTCTACTTGAATTCCAATCACCTTCTTCTTTAGAGAAATAATAGCATTTTTTTTGGAAGCCAATCCAATCATCTGGGCAGAAATGATGAGTACGCGGACATTGTGTAGCTGGAAATGAGACAGACACATATATCAAAGACCAGATGAAACACTATGCCACCGTATTTTGAGATCAATTGGGGAAGACAAGGTCATGAGGTAAAAGATCATGATCACGACCAGAATTGCACATCTATCGCACAACAAGGTGAAAAACAAATGTCACGTTAGTTGAAAAGAGAGCAGTTCAGGATTTGACAGGATGCTGATATTCCTTTCAACTCCTACCCCAGTAATGCATCAGCCTTCATGGGGCTACTAGAGTGAGTTTATCTGTGTTAAGTCACCTTTACCGTCTTGGGACAAGTGAAATATAACGAAATCCTGGCATTATCTGGGGTAATAAAAATACTAATTTATATTAGACTGTTATAATGGAGGACACATGTTTTAACCTCTAAGGAAGCAATGAAAATAATAGAACAGAATACAAAATTAACACTATGTGTGTTGACTGCTTATTGTCAACTAGGTATCGCCATCACTCTATGGCTCTGCGTTAACCATTGAAAAGACTCTACGTGAGATTTTGAAGGTGGAAGTAGGGCAGAGCCATTATTCTCAGAGACATAGGGCATAGGAACGTCCCAAGCCTTTTTTATTTTTTTGTAGTACTTTTTGCTTTATTTTATTATTTTTTTAAATATGAAATTTATTGTCAAGTTGGTTTCCATTCAACACCCAGTGCTCATCCCAACGGGTCATCCCAAGCTTTTTAATGAGTTTGCCTTTGGTACTCTTGACAGCTAGATGTATTTTTAGACTTTCCCCAAATCTCTAGGTTCTCCAAACACATTAATGCTTTAAGCCAAAGTCATCAGTAATTATTCCTCCTCCAGCTACACAGCTTTCCAGATCATCCCTCCCCGGCTCCTTCCACAGCCATGTTATCCCTAATTCTCATATTAAAGTCCTGTTCTAACATTTTCCGAGACTATTTTCTTGAAAGCACCCAGACTGAATCAGTTTTCGGTGCCAAAAATGGGTCTAAAGGAACAAAACCTTAAGGATGAGTATTAATTGTCCATGTGATTCTCTTTAGAGGTATGGATTCAAACACCAGTTGTAAATGGGATGCTGGTGATATATGAAGGTAAAACAATTAAATTATCACCTACAGTCACCTGATGCCAAGCACCTATAGAAGGTGAAAGCTTTAACACCTTTTTCTTTTTTTCTAAAATTTTAATTCCAGTTAGTTAACATACATTCGCTTCAGGTGTACAATATAGTAATTGAATACTTCCATACATCCCCCTGTGCTCATCATGATACGGGCACTCCTTAATCCTTACCACCTATTTAACCCATCCCCCACCTCCCTCCCCTCTGATCACCATCAGTTTATTCTCTATAATTGTCTATTGCTTGGTTTCTCTCTCTCTCTGTCTCTCTCTCTCACCCCCATTTCTTTCCCTTTTTTTGTTTTGTTTCTTAAACACAAGATCATGACCTGAGGTGAAGTCAGACGCTTAACTGACTGAGCTAACCAGGCGTCCAAAGAAAATAAATTTTTAGATTAAAATTGTCTAAAAATTAAGAACTTCCATTCATTGGAAGACATCATACAGAAACTAAACTTAAGCTTCATAGTTAAAGAATATTTTTACTATACTTATATTTACATAGTAGAAGACATTTACAAAATATTTTTATCTACTATACTAAATAACACTATGAATCAAACAAAAACCAAGGAGGTAACTCAACAAAAATATGGACCAAGTATCTGAATATACCCATCACAAAATACTGTGGCTAAGTGAGCAATAAATATGACAAGGAGTTTAACAGTATTGGTCATCAGGAAAATGTCGATTAAAGTCACAATAAAGTATCAACACACACTTATCAGAATGCCAAAAATGGGTAAAATTGGGAACAAAGTGTTGACCAGTATGTTAAAAAAAACTGGCATTCTCTTGGGCTTTGGGCTGGACTATCTACTATCTATGGAAATATTTGCTAAAACTGACCTACGCATATTCCATGGCTTAATAATTCTTCTCATAAGTATATCTCACACAATATCCACTAGTCACTAAAAGGCTAAAAGTGTAAAGATGTTCAAAGCAGCATCATTTGCAGTAGTCAAAATGTGGCCCAACCTGAATGTCCGTCAAAATAGAGTGATTGATATAGAGCATGAAATACTCTATAGCAAGGATCTGAAAAGTACAACCTGAAGCCAAAATCAGAGATGAAAAGGTTTTTACATTTTAAAATAGTCAACAGTAAAAAATAATAGAATAATATTTTGTGACATGTGAAAATTAAAAGAGGAATAATATTTTGTGACATGTGAAAATTATACGCTATTCAAATTTCCATGTCTAATTTCAGTGAAACACAGACAAGCTCAATTGTTTGTGCGTCATGGGCAATGTTTTCATACCACAAATGCAGAATGGAGACCTTGCAATACCGATTGTACGGCTAACAAAACCAAATTTATTTACTCTCTGGTTCTTTGCATGAACACTTTTCCAACCCCATTCAATGAGTCAATGAACTTTTGCTACATGTTATATCACGAAAAAATCCTACAAACATGATGTGGAACAAAGGAAACAAGATGCAGAGAATACATAAAAATTGCATGATCTTATTCATAGAAAAATGCTTACATGGGCAAAACCAACTTATGCAACAGAAATCAAGATAGTGATTGCCATTGGTATGAGAATGTTGGATGGAATGCGAGATTATTCGGGTGAACGATTTCGTCTTCATCATTTTTGTGTCTCCCAATGCTTTATGTAGGTCATGTAATTCATAACAATCCATTCATTGATACTCCTTACGGATCATGAATAATGGGAAAAGAGTGAGAATAATGAGAAAAGATCATGAATGAGGCAGAAAAGAAAATGATGGTTCAGTAGGAAGCCCTAAGAGAGAAAAAAATAAGTAAAGACATAAAAAAAATGTAATTTACTCACCCATTAAACTAATTAGAAGAAGAAGAAGAAGGATGATGCTGGATAATATTGTCAATAAAATGCACATTAAACGAGTCATCTTATACTTGTCCTTAATACCTGAAAAAAGTTGTATTTAGACAGGTAAAAGAAATACGAAATTTGTATTCATAATCATAACTAACAAACTTCTTTAGGCAATTTATTCTGATATTTCACAAGATGACACAAACATACTCTTTCTGCGTGTTATGTAGAAAACAACAACAACCTTGTTTTTTTTTGAAATGTCTTAGGATCATTACATTCAATCCACGTGTTACCATGCCGTGGATTTTACTGCTATAGTCCAAGGAATCAAATAGGTAGAATTGTTTAGGGTAGAATTTCTTTAGGCCTGGAGCCACCCCCAGGGCCTTCAGTATCTTTCTTCTATGGTGCAATATCAGCACATCCTAACAGTCCTTAAATATTTCTAAGAAATTCTACTTTCTAACTAATGACAACTTTGCTTTAAAGGATAGATAGTATGTCATACATGAAAGTTCATGAAGATTTGGAATTGAGCTTTCTGCTACAGACAAGCAAAGGGAACTTTGACAAGGCAGGTTGTTTTGTTTTGTTTTGTTTTGGTCTGATAGTTCCTCCTCTGCAAAGTCAGGAGAACAGAATAAATATTCAGTGAAGAATTGTTTTTCTTTTATGAGTGCCCATTTGGGGAAAAATGGCATATAGGTTTTTTGAAATAAAACACTTGTATCTTGTATTATTTTGTATGATTAGAAAGTATCCGCCCTTATTGTAAAGTTTTATTAAATTCTAAAAATTACAGGAGTTACTTTAATAGATGGGCATACTTATGGAGGGCGTTTATCGTTCTTATCTTTTCCACCTAGTGAAGAACTGTTCTGTTGTTGAATGAACTGTTTTTCCTTTGTGGATGAGTGAAAGATATTACATTTAAAGCACATATCAATTTATACTACGTAGAGATAACCAGCATCATCTTTTGGGTTAACATCCTTCTCTCCATAGTTTCACATGTACAACATCTCCCACAAACACACAATTTTAAATGAGTGCCATCGTCATGTACCCACTGTTTTATATTCTAATGTTTTCGGTTAACAATTGGTTCTTCTCATGTGTGGTTGACCATTAAGAATGGCCCCCCAGTGAATCCTGTCCCCCTGTGCCCACCATCACTTTGCCACATTTTGCTGCTCCTGTCATCAAAAGATATACAGTGTTTCCCAACCCTTGAATATGAATTGCCTAATGTTTTGTTTTAACCAAGACGGTGGTAGAAGAGAACTGAAACTTCAGAGCCCAGGGCTTACGGGACTTTAGAATTTCTACTTTCACTGTTCTGGAGTCCAGCATAACAGAGGGGACAGGAGACATTCCTACTGAATGTACCCATATTCCTAAACCATAGAACCACAGGCAATACAAGGATTGTCTTAAACCACGAAAATTTGGGGGTGGTTGTTCATTCAGAGCAATGGCTAAATTTATACGTAAGTAAAAGAATAATTTGACATTATAATTTTATTTATTTATTTTATGGGATTTTTTAAAGGTTTATTTGTTTTTGAGAGTGGGAGACAGCACAGGCAGGGGAGGGGCAGAGAGAGAGGGAGACAGAATCTCAAGCAGGCTCCAGGCTCTGAGCTGTCAGCACAGAGCCCAACACGGGGCTCGAACTCGCAAACCAGAGATCGAGATCTGGGCTGAAGTTAGACACTTAACTGAGCCACCCAGGCGCCCCTTTTAACAGCATAATTTTAATGGCTGATAATACTTTCATGTAGTTATGCTGTTGAAAAAATAAAAGTCTTCTCATGGGTATTTAGGCTGCCCCACCCTTTTCAGTTTTATCCAGAACTAGCATGAGCATAGTTTAAATATCTCACATACTTGTCTAATTACCTTAAGAAAAAAAAATCAACAATAAGCAAACTGGCGTATATCAATTAGATGTTCTTCCACAAGTACTGCAGTAATCTACACCATCATGAGTAACATATGAAGATATTGGTACTCATAGAAATTCATAATAAAGTATTTTTTTAAAGTACCGTAAGGAGGGAGAGGGACTGCAACAAAGAGAAAACTAGCATTGTTTCTGAGCCACCAAAGTGTTATTATTTCAACTCTGTGAGAAAGATAATGGGGAATTATGTCTAACTTCGTGGATTTCTGCCAAATTTCTGAAAAGTCTGTTCGTTAGCTGTGCATTTCTTCTGAGCATCCGCAATTTCAAAAGCTCTGCAGTCAGCAAGGACTGTAGTATCTGCAATGCATCACTTTTGAACCAGCATTGTGTTTGTTTTTTTGTTCATTCTTTGCCAAATATTTAGTAATCGCCTACGATGTGCTAGTTTCCATAAAGTTAATAGTCCACACGAGGCATGCATAATCTCTGCCCTCCTAGAACTTATATTTGGTGAAACAGACCCAGGAAACTGATGAAACCGAATTTAAAAGTTGCAAGTTGCAACAAGTGTGGGAAGGCAATAAACGGGATGCTCTGATTGATAAAAGGGAAAATGACAGGGAAAGGTAGCCAGGAGCGCCATTCTGTGGAAATGACATTAACACCTGGACGGAGAACATGAGCAGCGGCCATTTATGTGAAATAAACCAGAAATCGCCTTTTAAGCAAAGAGACCAGCAAATGCGAGGGCCTTGAATCAGGAGAACTTGAAAAGAATGTGGCAAAGTAACACGTGTGATAGAGCCGGAAGTAGCAGAGGATCGCAACTAGGTAGAAGGAAAATGATGCTCAGCTTTGAAACCCTTGCGAAAGAGCTTGAGTTTCTGCAAAGTATAACAGGAAGCCACTGAATTGTTTTAGGTAGGTGTTTGGCGTTGGCCACCTTTATGTTTTTAAAGTTCCCTATGACCCGTGAGCGGAGAGACTATTTAGGGAGCTATAACTCCGACAAATCAAGTTACGATGATCTCTTAAACAGGGGTGGCAGCTGTGGAGATAGAAGCAAAAATAGAACCCTTGGAGGCCACTGGTATCCTTGATAGAGTGGTTTCAGAGTCATACAGAAGAATGTTAGACTGCTGGAAGTAACGAAGTGAAATCAGCAGGTGGATTCCAAAAACTTGTGCTGTGGGAATTAGAGGAAGCGAAGAGGTAGGTAGTCAGAATGAGATGAGTGGTTATTGTAGGATTTAAAAAAAAAAAAAAAGATGCACCACTTAAAGTTTCCATGCATTTGGGGATGGTTAACATGGAAGGGATAGGTTGTCAACGCAGGCAGGAGGGAGAGGGAATAATTAAATTAAAAAGAAGAATTCTCAGGGTAGCTCGGCCGGTTAAGCGTCCGACTTCGGCTCAGGTCATGATCCCACCATTCGTGGGTCGGGGGTCTCGGCTGACAGCTCAGAGCCTGAAGCCTGCTTCAGGGTCTGTGTCTCCCTCTCTCTCCGCCTCTCCCCCACTCACACTGTCTCTCTGTCTCTCAAAAATAAACAAATAAACATTAAAAAAAAAATTCTCGCAGAGGGCAGAGGGGTTGTGGTCTGAAGTACAAATGGAGAGATTTCTAGGTACGAGAAATGACCCTACATCCAGTGCGGTAAAGGTCCAAAAGAGAAGAAGCAAAACGCACATCTGTCTTTTCAACCTTTTGTTTCTGCATATGCCGTAGTTCAGAACTTGAGTCCACATTCTTTCTAATGGGGTTGTGATCGCCTTGCAAGTGCCACCTCATGCATTTCCCTGTTTCCTTATTAGTTTTTTTTAAGTGTCAGGTGTCAAGAAAAGAAGTCGTTTTCTCCTTTTTCTCTGTTATCAACTAAGTCAACATGTCACCATGCCATTCTGTTTGTCTGGGAATTGGCAGAGTGGACGAAAGAGCCTCAGGTTCAAAATCTTGATCAAAGGTTTCTGGCGTATAAATTTTATTTTCTTACCTATTGTGGGCCTATTATCTCCTCATCCATTAAGTGACACTATCTTTCTTTCTGGCTTTAATTAAAGAATCTATATGTTGATATGTTTTCAGAAGGTCAGGCTTATCGTAGTAAGTAACTAAAAGAAAGCTTGTGGTATTTTTTTTTCTCATGTTATAGCTCTCCCATCTTTCCATATTTTATTTATCTTGTGTGTGTGAAGACTATTTACCTCAATATTAAGTGGAATTTTTATTTTTAAAAAAAATTTTTTTAACGTTTATTTATTTTTGAGACAGAGAGAGACAGAGCATGAACACGGGAGGGGCAGAGAGAGAGGGAGACACAGAATCTGAAACAGGCTCCAGGCTCTGAGCCGTCAGCACAGAGCCCAACGCGGGGCTTGAACTCATGGACCGTGAGATTGTGACCTGAAGTCGGACGCTTAACCAACCAAGCCACCCAGGCGCCCCTAAGTGGAATTTTTAAAACGTAATTTATTATTTTAAGTGGGTAGCCAGGCTCTTTGGAATCCTTACCTCCAGAAAACGCGAAGCTGCTTGAAATCAATGACCCTTCGTAAAAAAAAAAAAAAAAAAAAAATCTAGCTTTTTAAGTGGCTGAATCCAAGAATCATGGAGGAGTTTTAAAAAGAGGAAATGCCTCTGAAGCCAACACAAAGAAAGAAGGGCACGTACCTCCTGATACTATTAGAAATGCTAATTTGCATTATGACACAAGAGTCCTTTCCAGGGCAGAGTTGGTAGACGATGTAACTTTGTGGTGCATGTGACAACGTCAGATCCCGTGGGCAGACCATATCAGCGTCAATAAAGATGTCGGCGCCATGAATGTGGCAAAGAAACAGTGTGGCTTTTGTTATAGGCGCAGCACAGAATTAGCAGGGCTAAAATCAAAAGGCTAATCACTGTTGGGATCTATCTGGTCACAAATAATCAGAGAAAAGGAGTGACTCAAGACTCTTGATGCTTCTATGTTGCCTAAAAGCTGGGAAACTTCACATAACCCTGGAAGTACCTCCCTCCCCCCTCCCCCCTCCCCCCCCCCAACTTGCTCAATACCACCAATTGGCAAAGATTAAATGCCCTGCCAGCTCATCGGATTGGAGACTTGGAGTGGCATTTCGTTTGATGTAAGGCACTAATGAATTGGACATTTATTACACTTCTGAATATGCAGGTACATATTTAAACATGCTACCTGTTTATTCTCTAATTAATCTATCCATTTCCTGAGCCCTAAAAACTAATTTTCTACGTTCAATTTAAATAGCTTTCATTTTATAAGTTCCTTCTCTCTCAAATTATCCAAAAAACAAACAAACAAAAAAAACCTGAAAATGTTTCCTTCCTGCTATGAATTTAGTATTGAGAGATGAATTTCAAAGAAATTGCTCAGCCCTCATAATCTGTTCAACAAAGGAATGTAAGAAACAGATAACATCCCAGGGTAACTAGGCAAAAACCTATTTAATTAATAAATGTAACTAAAATAGTTTTACACTCATCCCTATTGTAATCTAAACAGCTAAGGATTCCAATTACTTTCCCCATAGAAAAGTTTCACGGACTCAAGTAATTAGTTTCAGTTTCTGAGCCTGATCTTCGAGCTGTCTTCCGCAGCACATATACTAAAATCATCTCTAATTTTCTCCAAGGAGAGATAAGAGGAAAGATCTAGGGTGACCAATAAATGTAAAACCAAATAAAATTCCCTTTTCGCTAGTTGACAGCTATAGAAAAAAATCATAAATTACCAACAAGCGGAACAAATAAAATAAAAGAAAAATGAAAAAATAAAATATTCAAAAATCAATTGTCTCACGCACTAAATTTAACAGGGGTGTTTTGAAGTTCAAATTATGCATCTATATAGGTTAAATATAATATATATAATATTATTTAGTCAATTACAGAATATACATAATATTTTGTACATATACATAATATATAAAATATACGTAATATATAATATACATAATGTATAAATTATACATATTTATATACATATACATAATATACATAATATATAAAATTTATTTATACATAAAATGTGTGAATTCACACTGTTTGAGATGTAAGATAGAAATTAACACTGATTGGATGAGTGGCTAGAAAGCTTTCTGTAAAACTTTTGGTTCCGATATTTTCATGTGATCAGCTAATATTTGATCCCATTGTCCTCAACCCTCTTTGATCTAACCTTAGACAAAATGATTACATTGTCAAAAAAAGAGGAATAAAGTATTTACGCATTCTACTATGAACTGCAGCACTTTAGATTTCTGCATAAACTAGTAGGTTGGAAGAAATTAAATGGCAAGTGTTCAAAACCCACCATCATCTCAAAACCATCCATTGTTGTATTTACTGCATTTTCGTTTCATTGCCTCTCTTCTTCACCTTTTTTATGACCCCTGTTGAAATAACTTTGAAAGCTTTTTCTGCTAGATTTAGACTTCAGATCTTACATATTCCAAACTTGCTATTTAGTGCATCCAAAGCTCCCAAGTGGTTTCTAGTTCTCGTTTTTTTACGGTACATTTTCTTTTCTTATCTTGTGTAAGGTTGCCAGAGACATCTTCAAGGATGTCCGAGCACTAGCAATTGTTTCAATGAGAGCGGGAGAGGCTACTTTCTGCTCTGAAGCACCCCCAGAGTCCAATTTATCTTGACTCCACTCACTGTTAAAACACGAGAAAAATTGGCCAGACTTTTCCTATTGTGTCTGCATTCTGCATGTTGAATGTGGACATGGATCAAATTTAACATTTTCTCCAGTAGTGGTTTTATTAAATACTTAGTAAAAATGAAATGAAATCTTGAACAGGTTTAAGCTGTGGTTAATCCCTCGCCACTATCAGTTCAGATAAGATAAGTCGATCTCCCTTTAAGAAGTCAAAACAGTCCATGGCAAATCTGTATTTTGTCATCACAATTTTCATTTTATGGAGACGTTAGCCCAAAAAAGGATTTTTCTGCCTTGATGGGGAAAAAAAGCAACAAAATCCACTTCATGCCTTTGAAGGCTTTGTTTAACACTGCATGTCAGAATTTTCATAAATAACCTTCGTTCTGAACAATTGTGAATGTCCTTACCTTGTTTCTTTTCGTCAGTTCCTTGATTGCTGCCAGCAGTCTGGGTAACTACAGGGGAGCTTTGTGTCATCCCATCCAAAACCTGTCTTCAAAGTTTTAAATTTAGTGTAAAAATGTTATTATTTGTCTATTTATTTTCTTTTTATAGCAGCTTCACACTACGGTTACTCTACTTTGGAAAAACAAAATGAAAGTTAACAGCGCATCTATGATTGAGTCAAACTGCTGTCTTCTCACCACAATATCTTCCTGTAAAATGAAAAAAAAAAATTACTAGAGAAGGAGGAAGTTAACTAAACGGTAAAGAAGTAACAAACTCATAGATTCTGACTTTCTCAACAGGGAGTCCCATTGAAACATTCGAAAAAAAATATTCCAGAGGCTATTTTTCAATTGTTTCAAGAGCAGCACCTAACTAGCATCCTTCCAGGGCCACGGGAGATAAGAATATTAATTGATTAAAAGGCATGATTTAAGTCATTCTGTCTCGATGATCCTGTGTTTAGAAAGACTGTCTTAAAGGTGATGAAATTAAAGATAAGAAAGTTGTGTTTTATTTTTTTTTTAATTTATTTTTTTTTCAACGTTTATTTATTTTTGGGACAGAGAGAGACAGAGCATGAACGGGGGAGGGGCAGAGAGAGAGGGAGACACAGAATCGGAAACAGGCTCCAGGCCCTGAGCCATCAGCCCAGAGCCCGACGCGGGGCTCGAACTCCCGGACCGCGAGATCGTGACCTGGCTGAAGTCGGACGCTTAACCGACTGCGCCACCCAGGCACCCCAAGAAAGCTGTGTTTTAAATGGGTTACTGAAACGAGAACAAAAACTGTTTTCTCTCTCAGTGGCAATCATAGTCACAGGCACACCTACACCACCACCCCCCCACACACACACATACACACACTGAACAAAAGAAAAAGAGGAAAGTAAAGTTAAAAGGCACTCAGAACGTTATCATCAAAATTGAAGATGGTAATGCTATTATGTTAGTATTAGGGTAGCAGGAAACAGTTTCCTTCTCAAAACTGTCCTCAGCAGAAAATTTTCAAATGATTTCATATTCTCTTTCAGTAAATACGTTAACAAACTACAGAGAAATAGCTGACTTCCTACAAGCTGTTTCAGGATTAACACCACATTCGTTCTGACAGGTACACTGTGAAGGGAAAAGGGATTGAGAACAGAGTGGAAGTAGAGTACAAAGAAATGAAAAGGGGAAAAAAATGTGAAGAGAATAATCCTGTTTAACACAGGATTAAACTCTTCTGGATGGGCTTAAATATATAGCTCTGGTCCTGTCTATCAGCCCTCAAAACAAAATTATGCAAGATGAAATGCAGGTAACAAAAGGGTTCCTTCCATTTTGGGACAGAAAGAAGACTGAAAGTTTGGGGAGAATTGAACATATTCTATCTATCTCGTCACCAAAATATTCTACCCTTAGGACTATTAGAAATACATACAGAAGAGAATATAGGGACTGCACTATGATGGCTGGTGAAATTTAGGTTTTGCTCCTGAAGAGCGACAGTCAAGATATAAAATTTGACTCAAAATATAAAATATTTCCAACACCATAAAATGTTTGCTGATGTACCTTTGCGGTTCATCCCAAGAACGAGGCAGCCACTAACCTGCTATCAACAGAGATGAGTTTTGCTGGTTTTAGAATATTCTGTAAACAGAATCACACAGTGTGCACTTTTGTGAGTCTCGTAACTTTTGCACAGTATAATGTTTTTGAGTTTTATCAATATTATGGCAGACCAGCCGTTCATTCCTTTTCATTGTTGAGGAGAATTTCATTGTGTGAATATATAATAATATATATATATATAATTATTATATATAATTATATATTATATATTATATAATATATAATATATGATATTATATAATATATAATATATAATATATAATATATAATATATAATATTGTATAATATATAATATAATATATAATATTGTATAATATATAATATATATAATAATTTGCTTATCCATTACTCCATATGGCTATTTCCACATTTTGACTATCATAAATAAAAGCAGCATAAATATTTCTGTTAGTCTTTTTGTGGACATTTATTTTCTAATCTTTCAAGGAAATACCTTAAAAAATTTTGTTAATGTTAATTTATTTATTTTGAGAGAGAGGGGGTGGAGGGGCAAAGAGAGAGGGAGAGACAGAGAGGGAGAGAGAGAATCCCAAGCAGGTTCTGTGCTGTCAGGCCAGAGCCCGATGTGGGGCTTGAACTCACAAAACCGTGAGATCATGATCCCAGGCAAGATCAGGAGTCAGATGCTTAACTGACTGAGCCACCCAGGTGCCCCTCAAGGAAATACCTTGTAGTGGAATTCCTAGGTCGTATAGAAAATTTATTTGTATCTCTCCCTCTTTTTTTGTGATAAGAACACTCAACATGTCATCTGGGAGATGATGGATATGTCTATTTCCTTGATTGTGGTAATGGTATCATGGGTGTTTCCATAGGTCCAAACGCATCAAATTGTACACATTAAATATGTATAGTTTTTTTGTATATAAATTATGCCTCAATAGAGCTGTTCTTAAAAATAAAATATGTGGTTAATTTTATAAACGTATAATATCTTCCAAGGAGTTTGTACTATTCCCTCGATTAACAGACAACAGTTGCAGTTGCTCTATATCAACAGCAAAAGTTGAGGTGGTTGGTCCGTCTTTTTCATTTTCATCATTCCAGTAGGTATGTGGTGATATCTAAATATAGTTTTAGTTTGCATATCTCTGAAGACCTGTTGAGTATTTTCCCATATGCTTAAGGCAAGTAATATATATATTTTTTGGTGAATTCTCTATTCAAATATTTCGCCAGTTTTACAGGATTATTTGCCTTCTTTTTAGTGAGGTGTAAGATATATATCTTATATCCATTATATCTTACAGCTCACTAAAAAGAAGGCAAATAATCCCATAAAATAGATATAATGAGTTTTAAAATAGATATAATGAGTTTTAAAATAGTATTTAAACAATATGGAAATAATTCCTTTGCCACACACACACACACACACACACACACACACACTTTCCACCATTTGTAGTGTCTTTTCACAAAATCTTTCTCAAAAACCTTAAAAAAAACTAGAACCCTGTAAATGTCGAGTTCTGTAGACCTTTGAAAGTGGCATATTCTCCATTGTTAAAGTCTAGAGTTTATCCTTGCTTAAATATGATTCTGGATCCTCTGTCATCAAAGAAAATACACACCCTCCTTATGAAGATCCCTTCCTTCCCCTACCGACCGTAAGGCCGATAACTAAGATTAACTGTTACCCTTGATACTCACGAGAAATTCAGACCTAACAATATGTAATGGCAACCTAGAGAGTACACAATGGGGTTGGATTCCAAGGGTGCTAGACCAAGAGAGAAACACAAAGCTGGATGAGGGAGATTTTATCAACAATGGGGTCCTCTCTCAGTCATAAAATTTAATAAGTTGACAACATATTGTGAGACAGTGTTGAGAAACTGCTGAAATAACTCAAAGAAGATTGAAGAAAGTAACAGCTCATGCTAAGCAGAGTAAAATGCCAGAATTGCTATGGGAGTTAGTTGAAGAGAAGATAAAAATACAACAGTACTTAGAGCAGTTGGCATTCCATAGTTGATATGCTCTGGATGGACAGAAAATCCACCAAATGCTCTATGGGATGGTATTATGGGCACCCTATTAAAGCGATAAGAATGTAAGAAGAACATAAGCATCAGGAAGAGGCTTACTGAAGCTTTCCTTCCCAGGCCAAGGATTACAATAGTAGATGTCTTCACAGAATTGGATTTATGGACAGCATCGAGACTGATAGGATCTTGGAGTCTTAAAGGTCAGATGGCATAGCTCAACTCTAAAACAAGGTTGTCACAATATTGTAATGAGGGTTGAGTGTGGAGTAGCATCTAGACTACTGACCAAGAGAAAGTTATAGATGCGATAAATGTTCCTGAGGCAAGACAGATTGATAGCTAAAAAGGATATTTTTACTTATGTGCTGGTCTTTAACCCGGTGCTACAGAGAAGAAAAAAAAAGATTGTATAATTCTGATTTCTGTGATGTAACACCAAAGTTGAAAAGAGATATGTAGTAGTTTATAGGTATATAGTATTTTTTTTAACGTTTATTTATTATTTTTGAGACAGAGAGAGAGCATGAACAGAGGAGGGCAGAGAGAGGGAGACACAGAATCTGAAACAGGCTCCAGGCTCTGAGCTGTCAGCACAAAGCCCGATGCGGGGCTCGAACTCACGGACCGTGAGATCATGACCTGAGCCGAAGTCGGACGCTTAACCGATCAAGCCACCCAGGCGCCCCGGTATATAGTATTTCTATTATATAGACATAGGAGACGTAAAAAACTTCGTGTGTAGATAATGGTAAAATACAGTAAAAAAAAAAAAAAAACCAAAAATTGATTTATGCTAAGTATCTATTACCTTTTTTAAAATATAATTTATTTAATTTTAGGGTTAGATACTGTAACTTATTATTTTATTTTATCTTATTTTATTTTCTTTTATTGAGAGAGTATGAGTGGGAGAAAGAGGAAGCGAGAGAGAGGATCTTTTAAAAGTTTTTTTAACTTAAAAAAATTTTTATGTTTATTTAATGTTTATTTTTGAGAGAGAGAGAGAGAGAGAGAGAGAGTGTGTGAGCAGGGGAGGAGCATAGAGAGATGGAAACACAAAATCCAAAGCAGGCTCCAGGCTCTGAGCTGTCAGCACAGAGCCCAATGCGGGACTGGAACCCACGAGCTGCAAGATCATGACCTGAGCCGAAATTGGATGCTTAACCGACTGAGCCACCCAGGCACCCTAAAAGACCTAGTGCAAATCCCGATTTGGGGCTCAATACTATGACCCTGGGATCATGACTTAAGCCAGAATCGGGAGTCAGAAGCTCAGCCAACTGAGCCACCTAGACACCTGATAATGTAAGTTTTAATGACAACTATATTTAATGATTGGCTCACAAGATCCTGAAAATTTAGCAATCAGATCTTGCAAGCATACCACTGGGTTTTGCTCAACACCTACAATAAAAATAAATCAAAACTGGGTGATCACTAGGTTAAGGGAAACCATTCCCCCAAAGTTATAAACTATTACCTCGTCCTACTTCTGCTGAGTCAGTTTTCTGACTCAGGACCCAGTTTTTAGAGAAAAAGGCAAGTTCTCAGAGAGAAGACCCCTTCAATACCATGGCTAGCATAAACCATATTGCTTCCCTCAAGCCAATCCCAAAGGGATTTATTTATATTAGTCTTCTCAGGCTGCCATTGCAAAATACCACCAGCTCAGTGGTATTTCTAAATAATAGAAATGAATTTTCTCACAGTTGTGGGGTCTGGTAATCCAAGGTCAAACTACCAGAGAATTGATGTCTGGTGAAACTTTACTTCCTAGCTTTCTGATGGCTGTATTTTCGCTGTTTCCTCATATTACCTTTTGTCTGCATGCATGCGTTGACAAACAGATCTCATTGGTGTCTCATCCCTTCTTATGAAAACACCAGTCATGGGGCACCTGTGTGACTTTCACTCAGGTCTTGATCTCACGGTTTGTGGGTTTGAGCCCCTCATCGGGCTCTGTGCTGACAGCTCAGAGCCTGGAGCCGGCTTCTGATTTTGTGTCTCCCTCTCTCTTGTCCTTCCCCTGCTCACACTCTGTCTCTCTGTGTCTAAAAAATGAATAAACATTAAAATATTTAAATAAATAAAAAATGAAAACACCGGTCATGTCAGATTAGGTCCCAACTCTTATGTCCTCATTTACCCCTGATTATCTCCTTAAAGGCCGTGTCTCCAAATATAGCACCTTGGGGATTCAATATATGAATCTGTGGAGACAAAATTTAGTTCATAATATTCCATCCTCTGACCCTTCAAACTGTGTATCTTTCTTGCATGTTAAATACTTTTATCTCATCCCAGTAGCTTCAAGTATCAACCTATCCTGCATCAATTCCAAGTCTAAAGTCTTATCTAAATTATGTCTGGTGAACCTCCAAGTGTGATTCATGCTGAGACACAACAACCCTCTAGCTGTGAAACTGAAACAGGTACGTTGTATACTCACAAGATACAATGGTAGAAAAAGCTTAGGACAGACATTCTTACTCCAAAAGAGAGAAATCAGAAAGCATAAAGGGGTGACAGGTCCCCAGCCAGTCTAAAACTTAGGAAAATTCCACTACTCTTAGGGCTCAAGGGTAATTCTCTTTGGCTGAATGCTCTGCCCTGTGGGCCCCCTGGGACAGCAGTGTCATCCCCAGCCCTAGGTGGTGGCCCTGCTTTCTCAGCTCTGGGGGGCAGTCTTGTCCCTGAGGCCCTGAGTAGGGGCCTCTGAAACTCAGGAGGTGGAGTCACACTCTGAAGTTGAGAAGGAAACAGCTTTGCCCCGCTGCCCCCCTTCCTCCTTTTGCTGTATCTTCTGGGCTTGCAGTCAGAGTGGTGGCCCTGATGATCCCTTATAGTCTTTAGGATTACCCCTCTCTTTTCTTGAAAGATAAAGTGTGTTCATCGTTGAATAGCTCTCCAGAACCCCAGCAGACTGTGAACTTTCTCTTATTTCATCCTGCCTCTTCGCTTAATAATGTCTTCATTAGTGACCAAACATGTTTCCTCCAAAGTGCTCATCGTATTTTAGTTTTATATTCATGGACTCACTGAGCCAACAATTCTACCCTTTACTCCGTCCACACCAGCCACGGTGACTTCACGGTCTCATGAACTTTGAGTTTCCTGTTCCTTCTGCCTAGAGATTTATGTCCTCAAACAGCAATGAGGTTCATTACATCACTTTTTCAAGCATTTGCTTAATGTCACCTTCTCAGTGAAGTTGTTCATGATAATTCTATTTAAATTGCAAACTCAAGCTAACCCCACTTGCTACTCACAGAGGTAAGTCTTAATTCCAGCCAGGAACATGTACATATATATGGTGTGATTACATATTTACTTATTCATTTTGCTGATTGTGTGTCTCCTACATTAACATGGAAGTTCCAAATCAAAAGTTTTTACCTGTTTCATTTATTGGTCTATCTCAGTGCCTAGGACAGCGCCTGGAACTCTATGTGTGTGTGTGCACGTGTGTGTGTGTGTATGTGTGTGTGTATGTGTATGTGTATTCAAAAAGTCTTATTGATGGGGCACCTGGGTGGCGCAGTCGGTTAAGCGTCCGACTTCAGCCAGGTCACGATCTCGCGGTCCGTGAGTTCGAGCCCCGCGTCAGGCTCTGGGCTGATGGCTCAGAGCCTGGAGCCTGTTTCCGATTCTGTGTCTCCCTCTCTCTCTGCCCCTCCCCCGTTCATGCTCTGTCTCTCTCTGTCCCAAAAATAAATAAACGTTGAAAAAAAATTTAAAAAAAAGTCTTATTGAATGAATTAATATATGATGAGTGCACACACACACACACACACATATAAATGATGATTAAGAAGTTAGTAACAAACAAGGGTAAAGGAATGAATAGTTTACCCAAATAATGAAAGAAATACAGTCAATAAATGTATCCAAAGGTGTTTCAACACAAGAGATATCCGAGAAATGTAAAGTGGAATAATAAAACAGCTTATCAGACTAAAAAATGTGCCTTTAAGATTAAAGTGATGATTTGGTATGGGTGTGGGGAAACCCTCAATTTCAGTGGGATGCTAGAAATAGTGGCCAGAATCTAAACTTAAATTTTCAGAGAGAGGACTCCCTGTCCTTTATCCAGTCCCCCACTTACATAGTTACTAGCAGAAGCTCTTTCCAGATCAGGAATCCCTCACTTGGGAAAAAGACAGACTGAGTCCCTTTGTTGGAGGACACTGTAACATGGCCACAGGTATCGTTATGACACTTCTTCCCCCAAACCTAACCCAGCCTGAAAGAAAACCTCCAGCCATTATCTTGGATGATTACATTCTGCAAAAGTGGATTGCTCCCTTTAATTTACAAGCATAAACAACACAAGCACTTCTTTACTGTCTAACCTAAGTATATATTAGCTGTCCTGATCTCTGCCATAAGATATTCCAGAAGGAACTAGATTGTCTTGATATATCTCGACATGATATAGCTCAGAAATTATTGCCAAAATAGATTTGTTTCTTTGATGACGACATTATGCTAATTGTATCCGGTGAACAATAAGCAGCAAACATCCTATAACTTTAATACAGTATATGTTCACCAGCAAGAATCTGATCTAATTTGACCAATTTGACCCAGGGGACCCTACATTTAGAAATGCACAGCCGTGTTCTATCATAAACTCAACAGAGCTATATCGGAGTCTAGGTCTGAGCAGTTCTAAAAAGGCTCAGTAAACTGCATGAAGAGATGCTTCAGACTCCCATGGTACGTCTTGTATTAATTTTCTCTCTTCACTCCAACCATGTATCGGGCTTTGGGGTAGGGTCGGATGTGGTTTTGGAAAAGGTTCCATATGCTCGTATGTGGAGAAGTAAAAAGAAAATCTTTGTCAGTGGAAATGAAAAATATGCCAGCTAGAAATAGATGCCGCACCACAGTCCATTCGGGGGGTGACTTTGAAAGACAAAAGTGAAGTTAAATCTTCACATTCAGTAGAGATTTGGGTGTTATATCTGGTTGCCCATCTGGTGGGAAAGATGAATACCTAGAGATATAAATCTAAACTGGCCCACTGTCAGAGATTGACAGGTTAGATGGCTGGTTGAGAACTCAAAAAGAACAAAATTGGGGCGCCTGGGTGGCGCAGTCGGTTAAGCCTCCGACTTCAGCCAGGTCACGATCTCGCGGTCCGGGAGTTCGAGCCCCGCGTCGGGCTCTGGGCTGATGGCTCAGAGCCTGGAGCCTGCTTCCGATTCTGTGTCTTCCTCTCTCTCTCTGCCCCTCCCCCGCTCATGCTCTGTCTCTCTCTGTCCCAAAAATAAATAAACGTTGAAAAAAAAAAATTAAAAAAAAAAAGAACAAAATTGGAAAATTAGGGACGAAAAAATTTGGGAGAGAAGAATATATAAGGATGATTCGAATGGGCACAAATTGTGAAGATACTCATTCCCATGTAACTTCCAACAAGTGATATCCACAATCGAGGAGGACACTCTCAATAATCAGGAAGATAAAATGATATGTGCTGTGGGCATCTAGCAGTTTCTTTCTCCAGACACACTGACAGTTGATCAATGGACGAATATGGAGTGGCCACGCAGCCAAATAGCAGACAATTCATGAAATCAACATGGTCTTCTACTACCCAAGGATGGCCTGCAATTGATGAATGCCTAAGCTACGAAAGACAGAGGCTGAATCTGAGTCTCAGAGAAAATACCAATTCAGGGTGGGACAGCTGGCTAGCCTGGTGGCAGACTGATTACACTGACGCTTTATGATATTGAATGGGGCAACACTATGTTTGGTAAGGTAGACTCATACTCTCCTAACGAATTTGCCTTGGGACCCACAGATCTTCTTCAGGGTTATCATCGACAGATGATAACCATCTCCCTTATAGTCACTCTACCATCATTTCTGCACTGACCATCCCTTGAGAACCTCAGATCATTGTGGCCATACCTCGTTCAGGGATTCTGGACAATTATTTAGACTAATTGTTAGGACAACTGATTCAAAGCATGCCTGAAGTTACCTTTCCTCGTGGCCTCATTATGTACTCCTCACCTCCCAGCCTGTGACTTACCAGTTGCCACGGAAGAGTGACAGTTTCCTCCGTGTGCATGCATGCACAGAACACAAATGTGGTAAAGGTAGTACCATGCATGTAAACTTTGTACCAATGTAAGACTACAGCTATGGATAAGTTATCCTCCCTTGTTCTGCTTTCCGCTCCTGAGACAAAGTCGTCTAAATGGCTTTTCTAAAGATGATCCTGAGATAAAAAAATCACCCTTGATATCCATTAATGTGCCACTTCTATTTACTCCTTTTGTCCTATCTCATTTCCCTTGCACTCATTCCTGTTGTCCTGTGTTGCACTTCTGCAAAACGCATTACATGCCTTTGACTCAGCATTTTTTTTTTCTAGGTACCACACTTCTTAGAAAAACTGGTAACTGAGTGGTTTCAAGAAGTGGATTTTCTAAATGGGATTTTGAAATTAAACTGTCAGGGTGAGGACAAGGAAGACTCCATTGAGGAGTCAAAACAATAAGATATTTACTTGTCAGTTTCTGTGAGTGGCGTGGAAGATGAAGAGTTGGGGTATATGAAAGTGTGGCCCGTGGTTGGTATGGAGGTAATGATAGGCATTGTGCTGAGGGCTGGCTAGTAGAAAACTTAGAAAAAGGAAATGAAAGCTTCTAGTCGCTAGCTGAAAATTGGATGAATTATACAAAATCTGCGGTGTCTCTAAGGCAGCTCTGATGAAAATTTTCCTGTTCTGGATCTTCAGGGTAGACTGTGATAAGAATTTGGCTCAAAATCCCATTGGAAAAGTCATGCATGCCTGTCAGTAAAAATTAGCCTTGAGTAGAAAAAAATGAATATCGTGTTCCAGAGACCTGACATGGGACTATTAGGCCAGATGAGTCTGTGAATCTTGGATTCCAAAATTCCTCTGTGCCCTCAGAAACTATAACTTTTTAAAAAATCTGCTGCCAGAGAATAGTAGTCTTTCTACGACTGGAAACCATTTAATAATCTTATCTTTAGCAGGTACCTCGTAGGATGAGTCTTCTCCTTACTGCCAATGCCTCTAGATGATAACTTCCAGATGACAAAGAACATAATCTGAATAGGGAAGAATAGTATATGTTTTGAGAGGTAATAATTTACATGATGAAAAAAATTATGGGGCCTGGCAGTAACTGGGATATTATGTATGGAGTCGTGTGGTGTAAGGAGGGAAGAAACATAGGGCTGTACAAGAGACGCTTAAATCATATTGATATGGGGGCCCTCATTCATAACTTGAAACTTTACATGCTCATTAGGGACATTTTTATCTGGTCCTAATAATCTGCTGGGTTGGCTATATGAAACTGGAACATATGGGGATCTGCCCTCAATGAGGTAGAAATGCCAGAATTTGCGAAGCACACTTTTAAGAAAGCACTCTCGGGTACTAAATACAAAATTCTTAAACTTTCCTAGTTACGGCATTAATCTTCTGGGAAGAAGAAAATTCAAGCCAACTTCATAAATAAATGAGAAAGAGAGAGAGATTGTAAGGGACTGGCCTACATGGTTAGGGAGGCTGAGAAGTCCCACGATCTGTAGTCCGCAAGCTAGATACTGAGAAGAGTCACTGGTGTAAATTACAATCTCAGGGCACATGCCTGAGAATCAGGAAAGCTAGGGATGTAAGTTTCAGTCCAAGGACAGGAAACTTGATGTTACAGCTCAAAGATGAGAGAGAGTGAATTCTCATTCCCTTAGCCCTTTTTATCAGCCCCTCAAGGCTCAGCCACCTTGGTGAAAGCAATCTGCTTCAGTCATCTACCCACTCAAATGCTAATCTTATCCAGAAACACCGTCACAGATGCATCCAGAAATCATGCTGATTATTTGGGCAATGCATGGCCTGGTCAAGCTGACACAAAATTAACTTATCACAAGCCCATTTCTTGTCAACTTGGCTGGCACCCATACACATCTTCTTAAACCCTATATTTTTTTTAAAGAATATTTTGACATTGATTTATTTTTGAGAGAGAGACAGAGTGAGAGCAGAGGAGGGGCAGAGAGAGGGAGACAAAGAATCTGAAGCAGGATCCAGGCTCTGAGCGGTCAGCACTGAGCCCGACACGGGTCTCAAACCCATGAACTGTGAGATCATGACTTGAGCTGAAACCAATAGTCGGAGGTTAAGTGACTGAGCCACCCAGGGCCCCCTCCTTATACCCCGATTAATCTCCAAATAAAGACATTCACAAGGTCATAATTCTGTTTAACAGTACATAATTATCCTGTATACAACTGAAAATGTACTAACCCCTTTCTCAGAAAAAGAAGTAAAGAGCTTGAGTAAAGTTTACTCTTCTTTTTTTTTTTTTTAATGTTTCCTTTAATTTTTATTATGTTTGAGGGAGAGAGAAAGACAGAACATGAGCCGGGGAGGAGCAGAGAGAGAGGGAAACACAGAATTCGAAATAGGCTCCAGGCTCTAAGCTGTCAGCACAGAGCCTGATGCAGGGCTCGAACCCACAAACTGTGAGATCATGACCTGAGCTGAAGTTGGACGCTTAACCGACCGAGCCACCCAGGTGCCCTGTAAAGTTTACTCTTCTAATTGATACATCATAACTTAAATATCATGGTGTGAAATTAATGGTACTTAAATACTATAATATAAAGTCAATACATCTTATGTTACATGATAAATAAGAGAAGAAAGAAAATATATTTTTAAGGTATTTAAGATATTTAAGGTATCTTAAAGTATTTAAGATATATTTAAGATATTTTTAAAGGTATTTCAATCTATTATCTATCTATCTTTCTATCTATCTATCATCTGTCTATAAATGCATTTACACAAAATAAAAAGAAAGTATGACAATCACAAACTTCATTTCTGTAAATGGTCATCTGGCCATAACTGGTGTTTCCTTCTATCCTTCTACTACCCATTTTGTATTCCCTTCTCATTTAGCAAGCACCTCAGCTGGTCATAAACTCTTTGCCTGGTGGAAAAATTCAAGCCTTCATTCCTGAAGGGTCAGGACCATTAATAGGCCTACCTGGATTAGGTTATTATAGTTTTTCTTTGACCTTTCTCACAGGGCATGATAATACTCCTATCTTCCAAATATAATTTCCTTTACTTCCACTGTGGAGTAATAGCACAATTGCCTCCTGGTAGTCAGGATCAATCCTTCTAGCCAGTTCAGTAACTTTCTTCCCTGTTGATTCAGAGGCATGAGAAGTCCAAAGTGTCCAGGTGGCAGTCTTAAATTTCAAGTCAATGAAATCATTGTGTCTCCTGATGGAATCATTCCTCCCTCTGGCACTAACACCTCGAGGCCAGCAGAGCATAATGTCATGGGAACCAGAAACAAAAATTTTGCTAATGGATTACGAGGTATAAAAGTGAGTGGTGCCACTCTGATTTCTACATCTTGATTCGTGAACCCATGATTACTGGTTATAGGAGAAACAACCCCTTATACTGAATGCTGATTCAGAGCATATCCAGCCTTCTGGAGAACGTTGTCCCAGCCCTGCAAGGTATTGTCCCTTATTAGTACTGTAACTAAATTTTCAAAAGGTCACCCACCATTCTATCAAGCCAGCTACTTCAGGATGTTCGGGAACATGGTAAGACCAGTGAACTTCCTAAACATGGGCTCACTGCTGCACTTCTTGGGCTCTGAGATAAGTTCCTTGATCAGGAGTCATACCATGATGGTGGATAAGGCATTCTGTAGGTCTGTGGATGGTAGTTTTGGCAGAAGCACTGCATACAGGAAGGTAAGTCTGAGACCAGACTGTGTATTCCAGTAGGAACAAAATACTGCCTCTTCCGTGATGGAAGCGGTCGAATATAACCAGTCAGCTGATCACATGGGGAATGGTGTTCTTTTGGGATTCAGTGTTGGTTTTTGCTGTCAGCAGATTGGGCATGCCCAGTGGTCGTGGCCAGGTTGGCCTCAGTGAGTGGAAGTTCATGTTCTAAGCCCATGCGTTGCCTCCAAATTTGCTAGCATGACACTTTACTCATGAGACTGTTAGAAAACGACAGGAATTGTTAAGGAAAGAAGCCCACTGATACCCACAGAACAGGACTTTCTCCCTACCTGATTATTAAACACCTTTTCTGCTGAGGTCACCCTTTGGTGAACATTCATTTCAGATGCATTTCAAATACCTTCACTTTTTTTTTTTTTTTTTGCCCGTTTAGAAATATCTATCCTCACAGCTCTTCCCCAAATTGCTCTATCACTGGTTTTGTAATTATGTTCCTTGCGTGCCCTTGATTATCCAGCTAAACCACTGGATGCAGCCCATGTTTTGGCATACAATTGCACATCCGGTCATTTCTCTTTCCGAACAAAACAAGTCACCAGATGCACTGCTTCACATTCTGCCCCCTTGGGCGATTTCCCTTTACTGCTGTCTTTGAGGGTAAAGAAAAAGGCTGTAGGGTGACATCTGTCCACTCTCAAGTGCCCTCCTGCATTTCACGAAGAACCATCTGTAAACCAGGCCCACGTCTTCTTTTGCTCTGTCAACCGACGTCAAGGAATTCCCCCCAGCAGGTCGTAGGCACCGGGTGGGAGAAATAATTAGAAATAACAGAATTGGGGACCATGAGCACTGGGGCTCCTTCTTCACGTAACTTATTTGTGCTTTCGGGGTTTGCTCAGCTCCAATCCAGTAGATACCACTTCCACCTGATGATAGAGCGCGGTCGTGCTTGCCCAAGTTTATGGGTTGGTGGCCCAGTATGCCAAGCGCTGTTTCTCAAAAGGAGAATTACTATGTGCTGAGGGTGGCGGTGGTTTTCTCTAAAATACTAAGGTCTGTGCTGTGAGTCACCTATATGGGCCTGCCAAACACTCCCAATGGCAGCCCCATCTGCCACTGCCACTTTAAGTGACAGAGGATCTGCTGAACCATAAGGCCCAAGTGAGAAAGTGGCCTGTTGCAGAACCTTCCATTGTCCCCCGCCCCCCCCCCCCACCCCCGCCCAAAACTACAGTAAATAGGATAGAGTAACAATCCAAATGAAGAATATGTTGACTCCAAAATCCAAAGAGGTTGGCTAGGAGCTGTGCTTCTCTCTAGATTGCGGGAAAAGTCACGTGGGACTACTTATCTTTCACCTTATGAGAGATGTCTCAACACGTTCCACATCACTGGAACTCTAGAAATTTTAGCCTGGATTTTAGTCAAATTTATTTCCCACCCTCTGGCATGCAAATATCTCACCAGTAAGTCGAGAGTAGCCGCTATTTCTTGCTCGCTGGGCCCATTTAACACAGTAGCATCAGTGTAATGGACCAGTGTGATATCCTGTGGAAGGTAAAGGTGATTAAAATCTCTGCAGACTGATACATGATATAATAAATACAGCGCTGAGCTAGGCCAGGAAAGATGCCTTGCTGGCATTGCCGGCTGAAAACAAACTGCTTTTGATGGGTCTGTGGACAAATATGGAGAAAAAGACATTTGATTGCTCAAGCGATGGACCCCTATCTGGTGCGTCAGTTGCAGGAGCCCTAGTGGTTGAGATTAGCATGAACCATTGTCATTCTCCAAGGTCTGTCTATCTTCAGCACAGACCAAATAGGGTAGTTGAATGGGGATGTAGTGAGAATCATCACCCCTACATCTTTAAGTCCTTGGTGATGGCACTAATCTCTGCACTCCCTTGTCCTTGTCCTTTATTATTTTCCAAGGTAGAGGCAGTACTAGTGGCTTCCCATTTGGCATTTCTCACCACAGTAACACCCATTACACAAATCATGGAACGAATGTGCCAGCAGTTGAGTGCATCTATTTCAGTAATGCTTTCCGGAGCTGGAGAAACAGCCACAGCCAAGGGTTCCAGGATCCACTGGGCCCACTGCGAGATGAACCTGAGCTAAAATTTCATGGATCGCCTGACCTCTGTAGGCTCCTGCTCTGACTGGTGGGCCACAATTACGCGTTAGGTGGCCTGAAATTAACGTCAGTTTAGAGGCAGAGTCCACTACTCTCTGAAAGTTCAGACTTTTTTACTGTCCCCCCATTTATAGTTACCCTGGCAAAAGACCATAAGTCTTTTTGGAGAAGGCTGGGAGAATAACTTAACACTGTCAATTTTGGGTGGTGGGGTTTTTGGTCCTGGGGTTCTTTCTCAAGTGAACCTGACCTCCTCTTTATTCAAGGGGTCTGGGTCTGTACATTGGTTCATGTCTGGGAATGGATTGAAAGACTGTGACTCTGTTTTTATGATTGAGGTTGGGCTTGTGTTCGCTTGACCTAGAGCTTTTCTACCTATATAGAGCAAACAGGAATTTAATAAACTTCCTATATATTTCATTCTAGGAACGCCGTAATCAACTAGATACCACCATAGGTCTATTAGGGTCAGACTGTTCTGGCTGCTGTCTGGACTCTGCTGTCCATTGCAGTAACCACACCCACCTTGCCTTTTGTGATTGCTGCCCCGGGGCCCCTGTCACTCAGGGATCAAAGTAGTCCCATTGCATTTACATTTCTCAATTCAGTGATATCACTTCTCACTGTAAAGTCTTGCCTACAGAAAAGATCAATTACAGAGCTCTTCAAGAGTGCTGGAGCTTACTTCACCAATTTCATTTGGTGAAGTTTTTCGCAGATTCGTGAGAGATATTTTTCTGGACCTTCCCAGGGTAGGTGAATAGGTCTTAAAAGGGCAAGGAGAGCTGACATTCCAATCTCTCTAGTACTTTGGGTTCCTTCTTGTACATTAATACAAGGCAGGTCCATCATTTCCAATGCTCACCTTTCGGTCCATGTTTCAGCCAACCAACCAACCTGTTAGAGTCTTTTCTAACTCCTCAAGCTGAAGCATTTGATGCGTGATTTCTGCCTAATGAGCCCATGTCAGTGAATTTGGCCTGATCTAACTTTCTGTTTCTTCCACCATTATCCCATATCCTTAGTTTCCACACATGTTCCCCAGATTTCTGCTTGTGTAAATCAGAAAACGCAAGTAGTTCTTTTGGAGTGTAATGCATCTCCCTCCTCATGGGCCACACTTTGTACCTCACCTTTAGGAGCCTATTGGGACTTGAGTCTAGTTATAGGTGTAGAAGCAAAAAACATGGTGGTGGTGGGTTTTGAAGAGAACCAATATTGTCTCTCATGCCAACTTCCTCATAAAAGGCTATTACCACTTCCTCAAGCAATGCAAGTTTAATCCCCTCAGACAGATGTGGAAAAGCCTATACCTTCGTTAGTGGCAAGGCTGATACCATTGTGGGTAGAGAAACCACTTCCATTGGTATTGTAGAGGCCACTCCAGTGGGGGTAGGGAAACTTTTTTAACTGGTAAGGAAGACTCATCAGAATTTAGAGGCTCAGTGTGAACCATTGTCATTCTCCAAGATCTGTCTATCTTCAGCACAGACCAAATAGGTTACCAGATTTACCAAGGTCTTCTCATATGTTCCCATTTCAACTAAGAAGATCTCATTCTCTCCCAGTCAATGCCCTCATTTTAGCAGTAGACACTCTGCAAGGCTGCGTGGTCAACTTGTGTTGTCCCTCATCCAGTCCCAACCAATAGATTTTGTATTTGGTTTTCAGTAATTTCAACTCTGCAGCTCCAGAAGCCAAGGATGTTCTTTAAGACACACATAGATGCTTTCAGGTCATTCATGTGGAGCTTGAGCTGGGAATCTGAATCCCTGAGCTCATCCTTTCCTTTCATCACATTGAGTGACAACATTAGTAGCAGCCAGCCAATCTCATTATATTTGTTAGTTTTCCAAGAATATCTGTATCATATCATCAATGAAAGTATCATATATGCAAACACCTAGCTCCTGGTTTCTTATAAATAGTTGATTAGGAGTATCCATGGAGATATTGTGCATATCTCTATTGCCATGGATTATCAGTACTCTACTCTCTTTACTACTAAAAATAGAGTCATTAGTGTCTCATTCTAATCATGTAAAAGAACCAATCCCAGAAACTCCATTGGCTCATGCAATTATAGAATGTGAAAAGCCCTACAATCTGCAATTGGTGAATTGAAGACCTCTACGGAGGATGACGGTGTATCTCCAGTCCAAATCTGAAAGCCCAGGAACCAGGAGAGCTGTTGATGTAAGTTCTAGCTCAAGGGGAGGAGAAGACTGATGCACAAAGCACAGCACAAAGACAAACTGGATATGGAGAGAGAAAATTCCTAACTTCCTCAGCTTTTTTAAACTAATCCTTGAACAGATTTGATCAGGCTCATCCGTATTGGGGTGGGGGGGGGGCAATCTGCTTTACTCGTTCTACCAATTCAAATGCCAATTTATTGCAAAAATACCCTCACAGACACACCCAGAAAAAAATTTCACCAAATATCTGGGCGTCCCATGTCCCAGTGAAGATGACACACATAATTTATAATTATAGCTATTGAGAAACTTAGATCCAAGATCTTATCTTAGAAATAAGATCTGTTTACTCTATAACTCACTAGGCAAAGTTTCCTCAGGTGCAATTTTGCAAATTTTAAGCTAATTTTTCTGTTATTGTGGGTGTGTTCACGGAAAATGAGCACGAAGGATCTGGATAATCTCAGACTCCATCAAATGGCCATTGGAAGACAAAGCCGATGCCATGCATGACACAGTCCTGAGATAGCTAACATCTGTTCCGACTCAGAGAGGTGGTAATGGGAACAAGGAAGGCTTAGATCTACATCTTAGTTCTATAATGTAGAATTTGCGTGTGGGTGTATGTAAAATTACTTAAGTTGTCTGAACAACAGTTGATTTGCGTGCAAAATAGAGTCGATGAAATCTTTGTAATATATAAAGGCCTTATTCTTGGGTTTCACCATCCCTTAAATGAGTCATCAAAGCACAGATAACTGATTTCGCAAAGGATAGTTCCATAACTTTTATAAGTGACAACATTTGATTTGTTGCTAGGAATAGCACTGTCAAAAATTACTTATTTTGGAGGGAAAAGGAAAATAAGACACAGTAAGAAAAGGCAGATATTTGGGACTAAAGGGAAATACTTCTAATTTTATAATATTTGGGAAGAATAGTAGCTAAACATCATGCCAAATAGGTGGAATTTTCATAGGAGAAAAAGAGTTGGAAAAATTGCTAGTGAAAGCGAAACTAGGTCGCAACATAACAGAACTGTAAAAATATAGTAGTGAATAAAGGCTAAGTTTTGTCTGCATTTTCCAGACTTTCACGAATGTAATGCAAAGTCTGATAGAGAAAAATCTGAAAATGATGGACACAGTAATTAATGTGTTTAGTGTTAAATGTCTTGAAATGGCTGTGCCTGGATCTGGTCAAGGGCAGCTACTCTTGGAGAGAAGGTGAATCCATGAATAGTATAGATGATGGTCCTTATGTGGGGTTGGGGGAAGAAAGAAGGGTCTTGAAATGAAAACACTGCTGAACACTACAGCGCTTATAGTTCACGCCAAGCAATTTGTATTCACTAAAAGAGCTAATAAGAGATGATAGGAAGCTGAATAAGTTTATCAAAGATTTGGCTGGCTGAAGAAAGGAAAACAGACGCTGGGTCCCCGAGGGGACGACACTGAATGCCTGAAGACTCATATGGAGGTCATTGAAATATTGGAGGCCTGGGATGAGGGTACCTTGTACTATGATAAGACTATCGAGATGGAGAGAAGTAAATAGATTAGAGAAATATTTCAGGAGCAAAATCTGTGGGACTTGGTGCTTACTTGAATTAGGGCTGAAGGATGGAGTAACAACTTTTTTCACAGCTGGTTAGATAGCAGTGAAATATCGTGGGATATCGTAGGAAACCCTGAATGAGTACCAGTTTGGGGAGCGAATCATCATTCAATTTTAGAAATACTTGTTTTGAGCCATCGAGACTAAGAAATCAGTTGGATGTATTATATGTAGCTCAAAGGAAGTTTCAGTGGTAAGCTGAAAAATGGGTACTCATTTAGGCCATGGTTACGAATAAGAGTTTCTTGAGGAGGAAGTGGAATGAGGAGAGGAAATTATTTAGGATGGTGGGGAATTTAACAGTATATTGTCAATGAAAGAAAGAGAAATCTGCCTCAAAAAAGAAGCTGTCAGAGAAGATAAAAGAAATACCAGAAGAATGTAGTATCACAAAATTGAGAAGACTGTTTCAAACAGAAGGGATTTTCTCTTTCAAAAGTTTCATAATTCTGAGTTTCTGATAAGATAAGGGCTGAGGGGCGCCTGCGTGGCTCAGTCCGTTGAGAGTCCAACTCCTGATTTCAGCTCAGGTCATGATCCTAGGGTCGTGGGATAGAGCCCTGCCTTGGACTCAACGCTGAGCATGGAGACTGCTTAAGATTCTCTCTCCCTCTCTCTCTCTCTCTGCCCCTCTCTGCTTGCTCCTATGCTCAATCTCTGTCTCTCTCTCTTTCTTTCTCAAATTAAAAAAAGGATAATATATGAGATATATGTAGTGCAATTATCATCTGGGAAGTCATAGATGATTTAAATGAGTTGATTTTCTTTAAACTGGCACCAGAAGGTTAGTGTGGGCTGATGTTGGAGGAGGATGAAATTTGCTTTATAATAAGGCCCCCGAAACAAGAGAAACTACATGTCAGGCTCATATAGGGAAGAGCAGGAGGGGTAAATCGGCAGATCAGATGATCTTCGACAAGACCGGAGGATTCCAAAATGTAAACTGCTGTGGTCATCTGCTGTAGAACCTAGGAAAAGCCAATGTTGCAGATGAAGCAGGAACACACAATGGACTGCTGGAGAATATCTTGCTCAGAGGAGGCCAGTCTTTTGGTTCTAGTCAGGCCTTCAAATGATTGGATGAGTTCCACCTTCCTCATAGAAGGCGATCTGCTTTCCTCAGAGTCTGTTGCTCTAAGCGCGGGTCTCATCCAAAACCACCTTCACAAAAACACTCAGAATGTTCGACCAAATACTTGGCCGCTCCGTAGCCCAGGCACACAGACACATAAAATTGACTACCACACTCACTGAGGGAAAAATCCGTTTGCGAGGAATTTTTCTGGAAATCATTTCTGACATTATTGTATTCATAGTAATTCGTGTTCCCAACAATTTGAGGCTGATTGATCTATTATTTTCCTGTTTTGCCTCACGCAAGCCCTCTTGTCTCCTCTACCTGCTTCTATTAGCATTTTATACGCTTCCAAATAGCAAAATGACCATTTAAAAAAATTTTTTATTTAAATTTTTTTATTCTTAACTAGCTAGACGCTGTTCTTTTGTTTATTTGGTATGTACTTGGTTTATTTCATTTTTTTTTTCTTTTACTAGAATATAAAGGACCTGAGGGTAGGAAGCATATCTGTCTTGTTCACTGTTATGTTCCTACTACTTTGCAGACAAGTGACTGGTACATGGTAAATGTAGGATAAATATCTGTTGAAAAAAATGAAATAAAATAGCCACGCTTACCTGGAGGACACAGAACTTCAGCCAGAAATTGACGTGGCTATCCATTTGTATTTTACCAACACATCCTGTGTGGTTTTCAACAGCCATGCCTGAGTAAAGTTTGAGTATTTTTGGACTTCCTTTCAGTTGTGTCTAGGAGAAATACCTAAGGCTAAGGCTATTCTCCATTGTCCTTATATTATTTTCTGAGTATTATCACATGAAAATATTTTAGGAGATGGAGAATGAAGATGGCTATATGGTCCTGGATTCCAAGAATCGTTTCAAATCCAGCTCTAAAGGTAGGAAGATTGCCTCCCCCCATTCAGACTGCAGCTTAAAATTGAATTATTCTCTTAGGAAGAGTCTTATTTTTGAATATTTTAAAGAGTTAAAATTAACTATGTTCTTGGACTTAAAATCTGTCTAAGATAGGTTATTTAGACTCATGAAAGCCTGAAAAATAAAAAGGCAGTGTTTTTTTTTTTTGTTTTTTTTTTTTTAACATTTATTTATTTTTGGGACAGAGAGAGACAGAGCATGAACGGGGGAGGGGCAGAGAGAGAGGGAGACACAGAATCGGAAACAGGCTCCAGGCTCTGAGCCATCAGCCCAGAGCCCGACGCGGGGCTCGAACTCACGGACCGCGAGATCGTGACCTGGTTGAAGTCGGACGCTTAACCGACTGCGCCACCCAGGCGCCCCAAGGCAGTGTTTTTGTAACCGTGGGGCCTAAATGCTAATAGAATAATGTATAATCCCCCCAATGTTATAGCATAAGAAAAAGAAAGTGTAACTTTCAGGTAAAAGGTCAAAAATAGTATTTTTACAGAAATTATACGTCTTACAAAATATAAGGTATTTGGAAGCTATTTGGGTATGGTATCTATATGAAGATACATGATATATTGGCAAGGTAAAGATCCAGTGCTAATGATGGGGACGGTTCTATAGTGTTCTACAGCATAAAAAGCATTTTTATGTATACGTATTGTATTTTTTAATCTTCACAAAAGATCCATAAGATTGGCAGGATAGTCCATTGGAAATGAGAGAAGGGCAAAATAAAACTAACCCTCACTACTTAGGGCTGCTATATTTGGGTCAAGGTTTGCTTTTGCATCCTTGTTTTCAGATCTGTCTCAGGTTCTCTAGGTAAGTTTAAGAAATAACATATTGACATCTAAGTGCAGTGTGTCTACAATGAATTTGTATAATGATCGTGTTGTAATAGCCATGATCCAAGCAGGGATGACATGGGCCAGGGATTTGGAATTACTGGTCACAACCACAGCTCTGCCATGTGGACTTCTATTGAACATCTTTATGTACTATTCCAGTTTCCATCTTGCAAATTTAAGTTTTTTTTTTTTCAAAAACATGATACTTTTCTCATCATCTGAAGGCTTAGCGTCTTTCTCGTAGTTTCAATTTTGATGCAAATACTTCCTTTTTCACCAGTAACTCACTTTGATGTAGTAAAAAATAGGACCATTGGAGTCAAATTGACTAAATTGGACCCCAAAGCCCAAAGACTAAGTGGACCACCTTGCGGAAAATCTTTTGTCTTCTTAAATCCATAATTTTCACTTATAATAAAGCAGATCTATCTTGTGATTGCTTATGTGGGTGTTAAACCAAACTACTAGGTTTTTTTGAATTTCTAGTTCAATGGAATAAATAATTCTTGGAATAAAATGAGTAAAAATATATGAAATCTGAGTATAAGTACATAAAATATGAAATAAACATACATTTAAATTATGAGTGAAAGAAGGATAGGGCTGGAAACATAAATGAGACCCGCAATCAAGTAAAAACTATGTCATATAAGCATGTTTATGCTTGTCGTAAGTTTGTTTCTAAGCTTCTTTGTTTTGATAAGAAAAACCTTGCTAATTATTCAGCTTGCATCAGAGTTACACCTATACTTAAGACATATGATTAATCTTGGTACTAAAAACAAAAAGAAAAGTTCCCCATCATAAAGCAGATACAAATAATACAACAGTGCTCTTGCAGGAGCAAAAACAGGTTTCAGAGTGATTTCTTAGTATTACCCCACGTAGGCCAATGGCACCCAGTTGAGTGATTCCAGAATGGGCCAGGGCAATCCATGCTATGCACTCAGCTCTCTGTTCACCTGGCTTTATATAACATCTATATTTTGGCTTATATATAAAAAAAATCATGTTTTAATTTATAGCTATAGTATTTGGGAATGAGTTTAAAATTTCCCTTTCTAGCAAATATGGAACCAGTTAACTGCAGATCTGTATGCCTAGGATGGGTGTCTCTTATAAAATTGCAGAAATGTATTTTGAGTACTTTCAGCTCAGTAGAGGTCTTTTCACTTTTGCTTAAGTAGAATAAATACCCATAGGCTAAGGGAAAAAAAAGAAACGTATTCTGGATTTATTCTGTAATACCGACAATTGTTTCATAAATTTCAGAAGTTTTACTGCATACAGGACATTCTGTGTGTATTGTACATATAATCAGATGCACTAAGTCCATAAAAATGAAAGTAAAACGTACACGTATTACCCAGATCTGAGAAATAGCACTTTTCATTACGACTTAGAGGACAGATTATTTGTGAAATGTACAACCAAGGTTATGAAACTAAGTGCTTGTTTATTTATAAGCTGATGAAACTGGGAATAATTATCTGAATATCAGATTATTCGACTTTCTCTTTGGCCATCCGGATGCCAAATGGGCTAGAATGGCCAGTTTGAGATACTGTTCCAATGATATCTGCATGTAAAAGGATTTCGTTTGTGGAAAGGGTGTATATATCTAACTTACTCAAAAGGGCTCAGACGTGGAAGACAATAGATAATACTGAAGGACAATAATAACAAATATCCCTGTTTAATGTCTTTGGTTGCTCCCTGTTATCTCCTGTGTAAAGAGACCACTCCTCCCAACTCTGATCCAGCGGAGTACTATGGCATAATTTCTATACGAGTACCTTTAATTAAAGATCTACGATGCTTTAGGTTGACACAGATTCTTGTCTGAAAAGTCAAGCCAGGAAAATACTACATAGCATATGTAAGAGTGAAATAGCATGAATATCACCAGTACCGTGATTGGTTCATAATAGAACTTCAGTATATGGTTTTTTTTTTCCTTCTCTTATTTCTAACAGTGCATCATTAAAATAAATACTACATAAAAATAAACTTAAAAAAATTAAAAAAATAAAATAGGGCAGAAATAGACAAAAATCATGTTGTGATAAAAATTAAATAATACTGGGGCGCCTGGGTGGCGCAGTCGGTTAAGCGTCCGACTTCAGCCAGGTCACGATCTCACGGTCCGTGAGTTCGAGCCCCGTGTCAGGCTCTGGGCTGATGGCTCGGAGCCTGGAGCCTGTTTCCGATTCTGTGTCTCCCTCTTTCTCTGCCCCTCCCCTGTTCATGCTCTGTCTCTGTCTGTCCCAAAAATAAATAAAAACGTTGAAGAAAAAAAAAAATTAAAAAAAAAATTAAATAATACATATAACATATATACACTTGACAATAAAAAATCCAACAATAAAATTAATAAAAACAATTCCATTTATAACATTATAACATTATATATATTATATCTAGAATTATTTTATATAGAATTATTCTATATGTAATATATTGATATTATATAATATATAATATTATATATAGGCAAAATAAATATATATATAACACTCCACCTATGAATTGTGTATGATATTAATACATAATATATACAATTTAATAAATCATTTTTAAGTCATCAAAAACATCGCCAAATAATTAACAAAGCAAGACAATGACAATACAATCCAACACATTAAATAACGGTAACATCTGTTTGTGTCTGGACTATAAATATTTTTTAATTTCAAATTTTCAATTAATCATAATTTTAGTGCCATATCTGAAATGAACATAGATTATTTTTGTAATCAAAATAAACAGGAAAATATTTATAAAGTGAATAATCAAATGAACTCTAAAATTCACCAAAAAAACTCAATATTTCAGAATGTTCCCTGTATCCACCGAATTATTGTCTTATGCTAGTATGGGGCTGCATTGGGATCCTTAGTATCATGATCACACTGATTTGCCTGAACTTTTGGGGTGAGTATGGAGTTTTTATTAACTTTTACACTTTGAGAACATAAATGTTGATTTTTAATTCTTCTATTTTTTTATTTTTTAAGTTTATTTATTTTGAGAGAGAGAGAGAGAGCACGTGTGCAAGCCAGGGAGGGGCAAAGAGAGAGAGAGAATCCCAAGCAGGCTCCCTGCACTCCTGCCGTGGGGCTCAGTCTCAAGAACCCTGAGATCATGACCAGAGCCAAAGTCAAGAGTGGGACGCTTAACTGACTGAGCCACCCAAGTGCCCCGATTTTTAATTCTTCTTACTATCAAGATCAACACCACATTGTAGCCCCAAATTGGTAAATTAAACTGACCAGCCATATATGTCATATTCGAAATTATTTCAAATTAAAAAATTAAGAAAGTTAAATATAAAATTAGCATTTGTTCGGCATCTTTTCTTATGAAGAGCAGTTACTAAAAAGTTAACTTATTTTATAAAAAAATTAGTGATGTATTTTTATAAAATGCTCATTGGTATTATTTTCAGAGATAATGATTGAATGTACTAATGTGATTAATGTGATGGTTGAACAAGACGAAGGACCTGTTTGAAAACCATTTTAGATGTACCTCTGTACTGTTTTTTTTTCTTTTTCCTGAAGTGATATTGAATGTGCATAATCTATAGTTGTTCTTTTTGAAGCAACTAGACCGATGCATGGATTTCGACAATTTTCTGTTTTTCTTGGAAACGTTCTTAAAAATGTAGGGCTAAAAGGGGCTCTGTTTTATGTGTGATGCTGACATGGAGGCATAAACTGGTGGTTTTTGAGAGGAGAGGGCTAAATATGGATGAGCTCCAAGGCGACTTCCCTGAGGGAGACAAAAAATAAATAAAGAGTCTATTTTTGTATCAGGCGATTAAATTAGTTTTTTTTTTCCTGATAGAGCAAGAGGAAAATACCAGCTATTTCTAAGACCAAATGAATATTCTAATTAATTTAGTTTTTCTGTACTTTGCACAACATTTTGGCCGCGAAGTTGCCAACCAATCATATCCTTCAAATGTGTTCAAATTTATATTGAAATCAAACTAATAAAATGAGATTCTCTGCCTATTTGAGAGTCAATATTAGGTTATTAATATTGGTTTTCATACATCCATAAGTATTATTGTCCGTAATTATAAGTCCGTAAGTATTATTGTCTTTTAACCAGCAATTCTAAGAAATTGTGCATACTGTAATAATTATCAGTTTTTTTAAGTCCTTAAAATTCAGGAACAAATGGTCTTTTGTTAGACACTAAATACGGTATATATAGGCTACCACTGACCTCTTGTAACTCAGTTATCTTTTCTGTAGAATATAAATGATAATATAATTGGTGCAATAATTATTGCTTTAGAAAACGATGCTATTGAGAAGAGATGAATAGAATTTGACTCAATGATGAAATATTAGTAGGGACAATATATTTTTCTAGTAATATTGTTTTAGTGATATTTAGTGATATTAAATTTGTGCTTACGCTTTACAAAAATTGTTTTAAATGCTTATTTATTTTTGAGAGAGAGAGAGAGCGCGCGCGCGCGCGCGCAAGCATGAGTGGGGGAGGGGCAGAGAGAGGGAGACACAGAATCCGAAGCAGGCTCCAGGCTCCCAGCTGTCGGCACAGAGCCCGACGTGGGGCTCGAACTCACGGACCGTGAGATCATAACCTGAGCCAAAGTTGGACGCTCAACCAGTCGAGCCACCCAGGCGTCCCTTGTGCTTCCAATTTACCAGTTTAAAAATCTTTTCCATGGCCTCCAGTTCAAAACAAACTATTGACCATACATACATACATCTGCCCTCTCCTGAGATTCTGGATTAGAACAGTAAAAGACATCAAAATAGAATAAATTAATAAAGGCACAAAGAATGGAAAGGGTAGAAAATTGGAAGGGAAATGAGAAGCAGAGAGGATAATGCTATTGGATTAATCAACGGAGAGAATCAGTGTAGAGAAGGCACAGCACACAGCTCAGTGTAGATGAAATTATTCCTCACGGCAAAACCCAGGCAGCACTCTTTTCAGAAAGGACAGTACAGAGTGTAAAGAGAAGTCTAAAGGGAAATAAGTAGGTAGAAGACTTTCTAGGGAATGCTCGTTCAGACTGTTGTCTCGACAACCTTATTCCACTCACACGGTAGCATTTGCTACTATATCATGCCAAAATAAACAAAAACAAAAACAAAAACAAATCCTTGTAAAACAATGAGATACAGGGGCGCCTGGGTGGCTCAGTCAGTTAAGCCTCTGACTCTCGATTTTGGCTCAGGTCATGATCTCACGGTTCGTGAGTTTGAGCCCCACATCGGGTTCTGTGCTGGCACCGTGGAGCCTGCTTAGGACTCTCTCTCCCTCCCTCTCTGCCCTTCCTGCTGGCATGCTCTCTCTCTCTCTCTCTCTCTCTCTCTGTGTCTCTCTCTCTCTTTCTCTCTCTCTCTCTCAAAATAAATAAAGTTTTAAAAAAAAGAAACAATGAGATACATCACCAGAACAATTTAGGGCTCGTCACTTCGAGAGTGGTGGTTGGTGCAATAAGCATGTGTCCCCTTATTTTGGTTCTGGAATGGGAGAGGGGCACAGTGTGTTGATTTCCACATAGCTTGGCTATTTCCTGTCTTCTTTCTATCTAAAAATTCATGATAGCGAACAAAATACCCTGGAGTGTACAGAAAAGCATCAAGAAGAAAAATCGATAAATATAAACACCTGTAAGTTATCTGAGACAAAAACACAAAATATTGTCCATCTAGAAAAGATAATGTCTCTCTAACAAATTCCCAGAAGAAGAGAATAGGGGGGAAAGTAGATGTGAAATAATAAAAGAATACATTTAAAAAAATTTCAGGGGAGCAAAAGCAAAACCCCAAACTATGAGTTTCCAGCTTATGCAAGCCTACCAAATTCAGAATAGGATATGCAAATAGATATAGATAGATAGATGATAGATGGATGGGTAGAGATAGATGATAGATAGATGATAGATAGATAGAAGATGAAAGATGGATGGATAGATAGAAATAAGTAGATGATAGATAGATAGATAGATAGATAGATAGATAGATAGATATAGATATCTGATAGATAGATATAGATATCTGATAGATAGATAGATAGATAGATAGATAGATATAGATGATAGATAGATAGATAGATAGAAGATGAAAGATGGATGGATAGATAGAAATAGGTAGATGATAGATAGATAGGTAGATAGGCATAGATGATAGATAGATAGATATAGATAGATGATAGATAGATAGATAGATAGAAGATATAGATATAGATAGATGATAGAAGATGAAAGATGGATGATGGATAGATAGAAATAGGTAAATGATAGATAGATAGATAGATAGATAGATAGATATAGATAGATAGGTAGATAGATAGATCCTCATCATATTTTAGGGCACCATGGGCAAAGACATGACCCTAAAGTTTTACATAAAGAATTGCTTTTCTCCCTAAACAAAGAGAAACATATTGGCACCAGGAGTTGTTTTTTTTTTTTTTTTAATTTTTTTTTTCAACGTTTATTTATTTTTGGGACAGAGAGAGACAGAGCACGAACGGGGGAGGGGCAGAGAGAGAGGGAGACACAGAATCGGAAACAGGCTCCAGGCTCTGAGCCATCAGCCCAGAGCCTGACGCGGGGCTCGAACTCCCGGACCGCGAGATCGTGACCTGGCTGAAGTCGGACGCTTAACCGACTGCGCCACCCAGGCGCCCCGGCACCAGGAGTTTTAAATGTACATAAAAGGACACTGTTGTAGCAATGCCTTCAAAGTTATGAGCTAAATTGATTTTAACCTAACTTTAAAAAAAGAGTAATCAAGCAATATAATTTTTCCATGCATATTTTTAAACAAATAAAGAGGGTGTGTGTGTGTGTGTGTGTGTGTGCATGCTGGTTTTAGACAGACTGAAGCCAGCCCAAGAATGTGGTAAAAAGCCATTTCAGGCTATCAGGTGTTCTACGTTCCTGGAAAGCAATGATTTCAGTCTATACAAAAACAATCTACAAATGATGCTACAAGATACTGAAGGGACTTGATATAGTAAAAGGGAGATGGGGAGGGGGGAGGGTGGTCCGGACCGAGAAGAAATAGCATTAATTAAAAAATTCAATGATAAGAAGAAAATAATTTAGAAAAGAGTAATAGATACGAGGTTTAAGAATGCACACAATATTTAGAATTGTGATTGGCATCTAACGATATGGTTAAAAGCGGGCAAAGACAGGAATGGAGGCAGATTAGAAGAGAGAGTGAATTTTTATTTGCGTGTCTTCGTTTTGTGCTACTGTTTTTATTCTCACATACCTAGATGGCTATTCATTTTCGCATGTTTCTCATTGTATTTTTTTTCTTTGCACTGAGTACAGAGGAAAAAAAGGATTTCTCCCAGAGAGTAAATATCAGCCGTCTAGCAGGTAATGCTCTCTTTTTTTGTTTGCTCTATGCTTGAATGAAGAGATTCCAACTGGTCACGTGAATTCCGGCAAATTAAACCACGAGTCTTCTCAACTTTCAAGTGGGGATATAATACACCATAGAATATGTAGCGTCGGTTAAACCCACTGTGATGGTTGAGGGTCATCTCGGCCACATACTGGTACCCGATGTTTGATCAAAAACTAGCGTAGGTGTTGCCGTGAAATTACTTTTTAGATGAGATTAGCATATAAATCAGTAGAGTTTGGGCAAAGCAGATTACCATCCACAATGTGCGTGGGCCTTATCGGATCCACTGAAGGCCCTAAGAGGAAAAAATACGAAGGTTCCCCAAAGGAAGAGGGAATTTGACCTCCGGGCTGCTCTTGGACACAAACAGCAATATCGTCTCTTCCCTGGGGCTCCAGCTTGCCAGCCTGTTCTGCACATTAGATGACAAAATCGATTTCATACGATTTTCTGTTATCATATTCTTAGATTCGTTTATGATGGAAAATAAAAGTGGAAGTAGAAACTTGTTATAATGAAGCTCCATGTTCCTTTCAAACAGCATCAACATTTACTGGCACATAATCAATATTATTTACGTCTCCTCCTGTCATCACTTCTCCCGACCAGATTCCGTTAAAAGCGATTGTCAGATATCATGCCGCTTAATGCTTAAATATATCAGTACGTGATTTTTACCGTTCCCAGCTCCTTTTGCAAAACGCAAACGCGGTATCGCCACACAGCCTGTGCTAGTTTTCTCTGGATGCGTAACAAATTAACACTCGCTTAACAGTTTAAGGCAATAGCTACTAATTACCTCACACTTTCCAGGGGAGCCTGGGCACGGCTCTACTCAGTCTACTGTTCCGAGTCTCACGGGATACAGTTTAGGTGCTGATGAGATCACACACCTTTCCGGAGCTGAGGTTCCTCTTGTGGACTCACGTGGTTGTTGCGACAATTCAGTTACTTGGAATTGTAGGACTGAGATCACGGCTCCCTCGCTGCCTGTCACCCAGGGCTGCTCTAGTCTCCAAAAGGGCCCCTGCGTTTCCATGCATCGTATCACTGTTGCACCTGCCCTCAAGACGTGAAAGCATAATGCTTCGAAGAAAATCGAAATTACCTTTCTCTTTAGAAAAGGCCCAGTCTCCTTCTTGAGCTCTGGTACCTGGGTGAAATCAGGTCCATCTAGGGTGGGGGGTGCCTGGGTGGCCCAGCTGGTTGAGCACTCAACTCTGGATTTCCACTCCGGTCATGATCTCAGCATTGTGAGATCAAGCCCCACGTTGGGCTCTGTTGCTGAGCCTGCTTGAGATGGTCTCTCCCTCTCTCTAAAAAAAATAAACACACACACACACACACACAACAAAAAAAGCAGGCCCACATGGGATAATCTCTTCATTTACTCAAAATCAACTGATTGGGGATCCTCCTCTAGTCTTCAAGACTCTTTCATCTTATCCTACGATATAACTTAATCATGGGACTGATATCCGATCATATTCAGAGAGTTGACTCACACCCAAAGAAAGCAAATTTCATACAGCAGGTATGCCAGGAATTTGAGGAGATTTTAAAATTTCCCTAAGAACGTTTGACTTCTGTCTGCCATTAATTCCTAAGACAAAATCATCGATATCTTCTTAAGATCATCTACGATCCAATCATCATTAAATTGTCTTTTTTTTTTTTTTCTTGGGGCGCCTGGGTGGCTCAGTTGGTTAAGCATCAGACTCTTGATTTCGGCTCAGGTCATGGTCTCGTGGTTCATGAGACCGAGTCTCACATCTGGCTCTGCGCTGACAGTGTGGAGTCTGCTTCAGATTCTCTTTCCCTTTCTCTCTGCCCCTCCCCACTCATGCTCTCTCACTCGGAAAAAATAAATAAGCATTTAAAAAATTAAATGCCGGAGCGCCTGGGTGGCTCAGTCGGTTGAGCGTCCGACTTCACCTCAGGTCACGATCTCGCGGTTCGTGAGTTCGAGCCCGGCGTCAGGCTCTGGGCTGATGGCTCAGAGCCTGGAGCCTGCTTCCGATTCTGTGTCTCCCTCTCTCTCTGCCCCTCCCCCTGTTCATGCTCTGTCTCTCTCTGTCTCAAAAATAAATAAACATTAAAGAAAAATAAATTTTTTTTAATTAAATGTCTTTTTTTCTTTCATGTGATTAGTTAGAATCAGACTCAGAACAAAGACCATAATTGGCATTTGATTAAAATGTCTCTTCAGCCACTTAATCTGTAGGTCCTCTTTACCTCCCTTTTATAGTTTCTTTGTCATTTATTTGTTAGAAAAAAAAACGGATTGTGGTTATGTATCATTTCTCATATTCTGGATTTTTCTGTTCATATGGCCATGGTATTTATTCATATGTTCGTGTCCACTTAACATGTTCCTCTGTCTTATCAAGTAGTTTTAAAAACTAAGTATGTTAGTGCTTAGAAACCTGCCTGGTCCACTATAGTGCCTCTATGTGTCTGTTATTATTATGTAAAGCATCTGATACAGGAATTGATACAAAGTGTCGCTCACTAAATGTTTTACTCCATCTTGATCCCTAGGATATTTCTTCTTGTTTTATTTTTTTTATTATTATCATTTTTAAATGTTTATTTATTTTTGAGACAGAAAGAGACAGAGCATGAATGGGGGAGGGTCAGAGAGAGGGAGACACAGAATCGGAAACAGGCTCCAGGCTCTGAGCTGTCAGCACAGAGCCTGATGCGGGGCTCCAGCTCACGGACCGCGAGATCATGACCTGAGCCCAAGTCGGCCGCTTAACCGACTGAGCCACCCAGGCGCCCCTCTTCTTGTTTTAAAAGATGGCACTTGAATCTGAATTAATTGTAAGAACTCTTTTCGACAATTAATATCCACATTTTGCATCATTTTTTTTTGATATTTCAACATTGACACTGATCATTTGGAGCATTTTTAGAGGGTCTTTGTAGTTCTACAGCTGTAGAACTTTACTGTACTTTATTGACCACTTTGTCAATCGCCACGTAATGCAATTACTTAGTCCTAATGCCTTTTTCTCAATAATAATAATGAATAGATAGCCCCTTTCAAATCATAAATTGGAAAGGATACTTGAGGTCATTTTATACTTTTTAAACACACAACTATGTACTGGTAGAACTGAGTGAGACTCCAGTTATCCTGAGTCTTCAAATATTCTGGCAAAACTGTAATTATTCAGGATTGGCAATACTTGCCCTGGTACAGAATTTATTAATGAGTTAAGAATATATGTAAAGTTGTATATATAGAAAACTATTCCTGGATAGTTTTCTTTTTTTTTTTTTTTTTAAATTTTTTTTTTCAACGTTTATTTATTTTTGGGACAGAGAGAGACAGAGCATGAACAGGGGAGGGGCAGAGAGAGAGGGAGACACAGAATCTGAAACAGGCTCCAGGCTCTGAGCTGTCAGCCCAGAGCCCGACGCGGAGCTCGAACTCACGGACCGCAAGATCGTGACCTTGCTGAAGTCGGACGCTTAACCGACTGCGCCACCCAGGCGCCCCCTGGATAGTTTTCTTTAAGTCGTATTTCCTGATGTTATTTTTATTTTCCATTTTAGCTGGACAATATACATTCAATTTCCTACAATAATTTTTTTACAAAGATTTAGGCTTATCTATCACAGACTAAAATATTAGCAATGAAAAATATGACATGCTTTAATGTATGGGCATTTAATTCAGTCATCACCAATCAACAATTAAATCAGCCATTAAATCAAAAGGGTTATACGAGGGTGACTCAGTTGGTTAAGTGGCCAATTTCAGCTCAAGTCATGATCTCGATGTCTGTGAGTTTGAGCCCTGTGTCAGTTTCTGTGCTGACAGTTCAGAGCCTGGAGCCTGCTTCTGATTCTTTGTCTCCCTCTCTGGCCCCTCCCCCACTGGTGCTCTGTCTCTATCTATCTCTCGAAAATAAATATTAAGAAAAATTTTAAGAAGGGTTAGATGATAGGAAAGTCAAAGACAGTCACTTCAACAACCTTCCAGGCAGGTAAAAGACAAGGAAGGAGATGTTCACAAATGACTAGGCCATAGGAAACAGAAATTATGACTGGTTAAAGGCTTTACTTTTGAGGTGGAAATGCAATTGAACAGTAAAATATAAGTATAATTTGGATGAAGAAGAAGGAACAGAAAGCTATTCAAGACTAGGGAGACCATGTCCATGAAAAGTGCAGGAGGATCAAACTATCCAATGCAATCATGTAAGTAATGTCAATAGTAAGTAATCTCATAGAAATGAAATCCAGGTTGTAAGGACGACCTCAAGAAAAAGGAAATAGATCAGACAGTAGAGAGATTTAAACAACAGGCTCTTATTTCTGTTAGTTATAAATAATCAAAATGTTACATATTGGTGTCCTCTAATTGTGGGGGTCAGAATTCGCATGCTTTTTTCTCCCCAACTCCTCACCCAGTATCCTGCCCCCATTCCAGAAATAGACATATTAATGAATCAATCTCATTCTCGTTCTGTTAATAGAGCTGCCTTTGAATCATACAGGATACTATTCACACTTTATTCAGGGTGGAGTCTAATTTTTTCTCTACATTTTCCTTCAGGAAATAATCATGTGTGCCCAAAAGACTGGCTACTGAACCAAGGGAAATGCTACAGGTTTTCAATGCCTTCCAAAACTTGGAATGAGAGTCAACATGATTGTGCATACCTACAAGCACACTTACCGGTGATCCAAAGTTTGAAAGAGCTGGTGAGGAATCAAAAACAGGATCTAAGTACCCAAGGAAGACTTTCTAGGTGCAGTTATAAGAAGTGTCGGTGGTTTAGAATCATTGCTTTTGAATGTTCGGTAGCCATGATATAATTACTATTGTTTATTTTTAAAAAACCCTATCATTTATGAAATAAATTATTATTTACCATTCCATCAATGCCTGGCACAGCGCCTTAGTCTATAGAGGGCATTGAAATTTTTTTGAATAAATTTATAAATGAATACACCATGTCCTTGATAGGAGTTCATACAGAAGAGTTTAAAACCTGGAAATCCTGCTTGGATTGGACTATATATTGCATCCCCAGGAAAACAATGGATGTGGATAAATAAACACCTTTTTGTGGAAGAAAACAAGTAAGTAATTATTTGGGGGGAAAGAATGGTGGCAGTCATGTTGCCTTATTTATAGACAGGTTTTTTTATGTTTTTGTTTTTGTTTTTGAGAGAGCATGTGGGAGCATGGGGTGGGGGTGGGGGGTGGTTGGGAAGGAAAAAGGGAAAGAATTTTAAGCAGGCTCCACTCAGCAAGGACCCCAACATGGGGCTCCATCCAATGAACGTGGGATCATGACCTGAACCAAAATCAAGAGTCAAACACTCAACCAACTGAGCCACACAGACTCCCCTATAGGATAGTATTTTTCAAAGTATTTTTTAAAAATGTTTACTTATTTATTTCGAGGGGGGAGGGGCAGAGAGAGGGGGAGAGAAATAATCCCAAGCAGGCTCTGAGCTCAGTGCAGAGCCTGACCCGGGCTCGATCCCACGAACCCTGAGATCATGATCTGAGCCGAAATCAATAGTTGGAGGCTCAATAGACTGAGTCACCCAGGGGCCCCTACAAAGGTGTTTTTTTTTTAATTTTTTAAAATGTTTATTTATTTTTGAGAGAAAGAGAGAGACACAGAGCACAAGCAGGGAAGGAGCAGAGAGAGGGAGACACAGAATCCCAAGCAGGTTTCAGGCACGGAGCTGTCAGCACAGAGCCTGACGCAGGACTTGAACCCATGGGCTGTGAGATCTTGACCTGAGCCAAAGTCAGGTGCTCAACAAACTGAGCCACCCAGGTGCCCCAAAGTATTTTTAATAAGCTTCCATACTTTCCAGTCTTTTTATATTTCTTCCTCCTTTCCTCTCTTCTTCCCCCCTCCCCTTTTCCTTTCCTATCTCTCTTTTTCAGGCCTTTTTCTCTTTCTTTTTGCTTCCCCTTTTTTTTCTTTTAACATGCACTAATGAGAAACAGGGCTAGCAAGTGCTCACGATGACGTCTGGAAATTTTCATGGTCAGGAAATAATAACGACTTTATAATTTTTAAGCCAAGTTAAATCTCATTTAAAATAATTTTTATTGTATATAGTAAATGCGCAGATCAAATGCCCCTATAAATAAAAGCAACCAGAATGTATACAAATGTCTCAGAAGTGAGAAAGTGTGAATTTGAAAGCTTGCTCCCTGCATGTTCTCCCAATTGGTTGACGTCAATTTCTTCATCTGTATGAAAAGAATAGCAAAGCTTCCCTCACAATGTTCTTGTGTGACCAATATAAGGTAATGCATGTAAGGGTGCTTTAAAACCCTCACACATATTTATGCTTTCTCTTGTGCGCCCCTGTTTTCTTTACACATCACTAGAGCGCCCGGCTAGTGGCAAGTTTGAAGCAAAGGCCATGGAGCGATAGGCCATTTTGGTCTGGCTATTTATGTACTCCTAGACACTTCCATTCTCCATAGAGTATCATCTTTCCTGAACATAAAACTAAAGTATGAAGCAGTATTTATTCTTGGGCCCTGCTTTGCTAGCGATCTTAAGACGAAAATTGGTAAGGAATACCTAGACTTTTTTTTTTTTTTTGGAAACCAACATATTATTGGAGCATGATATAAAGCTTTCATTTAGAGGTGCCTGGGTGGCTCCGTTGGACACTGGTGAAGTGTCCAACTTGATTTCGGCTCAGGTCCTAATCTCAAAGTTGTGAGATCGAGCCGGGGGAAAGGCTCCACGCTCAGTGTGGAGTCTACTTAAGATTCTCTCTCTCTCTCTCTCTCTCTCTCTCTCTCTCTCTCTCCCTCTGTTCCTCTCACCCTCTCACACACACGCTCTCCTTCTCTCTAAAATAATTTTAAAAGCTTTCATTTAATTATATAAGGAAAAACTATATGTAGATGGTTATAATAGTGTTTGCTTCTCATTTTTAAACACTAACCAGCAACTAGAAAGTATAGGTAAGGAAATAGTTTTCTCCAAAAATATTGTCTTCACATATGTTCCTCATCATACTATTGAAGGTAAGGAAGAATTTAAGTCATCTAAACAGGTTTTACTTTATTTTTTTTATTTTTTTTTTAATTTTTTTTCAACGTTTATTTATTTTTGGGACAGAGAGAGACAGAGCATGAACGGGGGAGGGGCAGAGAGAGAGGGAGACACAGAATCGGAAACAGGTTCCAGGCTCCGAGCCATCAGCCCAGAGCCTGAAGCGGGGCTCGAACTCACGGACCGCGAGATCGTGACCTGGCTGAAGTCGGACGCTTAACCGACTGCGCCACCCAGGCGCCCCTAAACAGGTTTTACTTTAACTTAAAAGCCATTTCCCCCGTGGGTTACTGTTTGTAACTCCCATTGGTATAAGATATCTATCACTTTGCAGTCATTACCCAAAACTTCAACGTCTAATTACCTTTTATAGAAAATTATTTTGCTGTGTGGAGAAGGAATAGATGGGAAGCAAAACTGAAACTGAAGTTCAGTCGGAAGGCTGTGATCAGAGACAAGGGAGAGGCAATCGCAGCCTAGGCTGGGAGTGAATGGGTATAAGGACCAATCTCGATGTAGAATACCAGAATTTGCTGGTACATGCAATTTGAAAAGGTGAGAGGGTAGGAAGAGACAGGGATGCTTCTAATCTTTGGGCTTGAGGTTCTGTGGTAATGTTCCTCTGGTAAGAGAGACATCCCAAAAGACAGGGTGTGGAGGGCATGCAAATCAAGAGTGCCCAAATGCAACCATTGACCACAAAAGAAGGGTCCATTCTAAAACCTCTGGAACATTCCATCTCGGCTGCCTATACAAGTTGGGCTGGAGGAAATGTTAAGAAATAGGACCACAGGGGCCCCTGGGTGGCTCAGCCCGCTAGGCGTCCGACTTCAGCTCAGGTCACGATCTCGCAGTTCGTGGGTTCCAGCCCCGCGTCGGGCTCTGTGTTGACAGATTCTGTGTCTCCCTCTCTCTCTGACCCTTCCTCGTACATGTTCTATCTCTCTCTGTCTCAAAAATAAATAAACGTTAAAAAAAATTTAAAAATAAAAAATTAAAAAAAAAGAAAAGAAAAATAAATGAGACCATTATTTTAAAAGAAATGCTCTACCTGTTTCCGATTCTGTGTCTCCCTCTCTCTCTGCCCCTCCCCCGTTCATGCTCTGTCTCTCTCTGTCCCAAAAATAGATAAATGTTGAAAAAAAATTAAAAAAAAATAGTTAAAAGAAATGCTCTAATGTCTATGCTTTATCTCCTAGTTTTCTCATGATTGGACCAACGGATCACACAAGCTGTGCTGTCGCAACAAGAAATCAGGTGTATTCTGAAGACTGTAACTCCAACTTTAATGGCATTTGCCAAAGAGACGCTGTCTGAACAACAAAAACAAATCTGTTGCATTTAAACAAAGATTTGAAGAAAATGCATATGGATAATAGTGCCTATCTTTTTTTTTTTTTAGCGGAATGCAAATTTGTTTCCTTTCTATACTATTAAAAAACAAAATTCGACTGAGGAAATTTAAAGATATAATTGGCATTATTCAACGATTGGTGAACTGGGTAGCATCCCACCAAGCAAGTAAAAAAAGAGCTCCAATGAGCTACAGAGAAGGAAAGGCTTTTTAAAGGCAGACAGGGGTGACAGAAGGAAATCAGAAACAATAAAAAGATTATTTGGGGCAAGGTCACCTTTCTTTGGGGGCATGAAAATGGGCCATCAGGTGGATTGCCTTATTAGGGTTGACCAGAACATTCTTGACTGGCCAGTTAAGATTGTATTCTTGGGGAGATCCAAACTGCAGTTAGATTAGGTATTAAGTTTTGGTTTCATGACAGGTGCTTAGCATGAATGACTCCATTTTGGGCCTGTTGTCTCTATTTTCACAGTACAAACGTAAAATTTTCAAATATTACGTATAGAATAATACTTCAAAATAAGGAAATATGACTTATTTTTATACAAGAAAACACTCTTTCCTATTGTCTCAATGTCTAAAAAGATAATTAAATTTCAACTTGTAATCCTGCCTTATTCGTTGTCTATGTCCTATTGGGTTTGAAATCCTGAGCATTTGGTGAAGAAATAGCCTAAGCAGACAGATATACTGTTTTTTTTCTTCATGGTGGGCCTTTTCCCCAAGGTTGTTTTTCAATTTTTATCAAAAAGAAATCAAACTTTCAACTGGTGATAAAGGACTCAGATGTTGTAAGCATGAGATGTCTATTTGAGGTAATACACAATATTGTTTTCAACGTGATTCCACAATTTATTTTCCTTTAATCAAATTTATATTAAAATTATTATGCTATGAATGATCCCATTCCGTTTCTTTTCTAACTGAAGTTCTGTGCAAACTGAAGTTTCTTATTTTCCTCTCATTATTTATTTATTTATTTATTAACGTTTATTTATTTTTGAGACAGAGAGAGACAGCATGAACGGGGGAGGGTCAGAGAGAGGGAGACACAGAATCCGAAACAAGCTCCAGGCTCTGAGCTGTCAGCACAGAGCCCGACTCGGGGCTCGAACTCACAACCGGGAGATCATGATCTGAGCCGAAGTCAGATGCTCAACTAGCTGAACCACCGAGGCGCCCTTCCTCTCGTTTATTTAAAACACATTTGTACGCGCACCTGGGTGTCTCAGTCTTGATTTCATCTCAGGTCATGATCTCACAGTTCCCGAGTTCGAGCCCCACCCTGCATGGGGCTCCACCCTGACATCAGGGAACCTGCTTAAGATTCTCTCTCTCTCTCTCCCTCTCCCTCTGTCCCTCTCCCCTGCTTGTGCTCTCTTTCTCTCGCTCAAAAAAAATAAATAAATAAAAAATAAAAATAAAAACAAATAAAAAGTGAAAAATAAAACACATTTGTATTTCAAAATAAATGCAACAGTTTGTGTCCACCAGGTAAGTGAGGTAGTTAGTTACTTAACTCCTCCAAGATGCCTATAGTAAATTATAAGCCATGGAGAATTTATACCCTAATAACTGTGAATCAAAATTAAAAAAAGGAGATGGCTTAGGCTAATTTGCTAAGCAATTTACAAAATTAATTTGTAACCAAGAACCAACACTAAAAATAAAACCTGTATTATGAATCAAGGAAAACTGGAACTTAGACTGAGCCAGAATTTAATACATCCAATTTTAATACACAATGGCATCCCAAAATTCATTATTTCCCACTTTTCTTGGTGACAACATACTTGAAAACATGCTGATATTTGCCAAATCATTTGTATTCCCATGGTACTGGGGTCAACATTGACTAGTAGACTCACACTTAAATCTCCCTTTAAATGTTTATTTATTTATTTTTGCGAGAAAGAGAGGGAGAGCAGGGAGGGGGAGAGAGAGAGAGGGAGACAGAGGATACCAAGCTGACTATGCACTGTCAGCACAGAGCCTGATGCTGGGCTTAAATCCAGGAACCGTGAGATCATGACCTGAGCTGAAACCAAGAATCGGACTCTTAACCAGCTGAGCCACCCAGGCGCCCCTCCTTTTAATTTATCAGAAAGTTCCAACTGTATCTAACTGAAGAAGTATTCCTCAGTTAAAGATGTGGGAGGAGAACTTGTTTGTAGGCTTGTAATGTGTTTGTAATGTAGATACTCTTTTTCTCCCAGCCTCTCTAACAGTTTATCTTTTGCCTACATTCACATTCTTTCTTGCACTCATAGATTATGAGTCATTTATAGTTTCCTAGTTACTCATAGTAGTTCCTAGTTACGTAGGCAAGAATTTAAACTCAAGCTAATGTAACATAGGTGGTCCTTATATAGTTTTTCAAATGCCCTGCAGAATTTGAATTTTATGACCTCACTCAGGAATATGTCCTAAGCCCATCCCGTTTCCTTGCCTTACTTGGGAAACTGATTCTTTTTTTTTAATAACTTATTGTTTGGTCACTTTTTAAAATTTTTTTATTTTATTTATTTACTTTTTAAAATTTACATCCAAATTAGTTAGCATGTAGTGCAACAATCATTTCAGGAATAGATTCCTTAGTGCCCCTTACCCATTTAGCCCATCACCCCCTCCCACAACCCCTCCCGTAACCCTGTTTATTCTCCATATTTATGAGTCTCTTCTGTTTTGTCCCCCTCCTTGTTTTTATATTATTTTTGCTTCCCTTCTCTTATGTTCATCTGTTCTGTGTCTTAAAGTCCTCATATAAGTGAAGTCATATGATATTTGTCTTTCTCTGACTGACTAATTTCACTTAGCATAATACCCTCCAGTTCCATCCACGTAGTTGCAAATGGCAAGATGCCATTCTTTTTGACGGCGGAGTAATCCTCCATTGTATATATATCCCACATTCTCTTTATCCATTCATCCATCGATGGACATTTGGGCTCTTTCCACACTTTGGCTATTGTTGATAGTGCTGCTATAAACATGGGGGTGCATGTGTCCCTTTGAAACAGCACACCTGTATCCCTTGGATTGTTTGGTCACTTTTGATGTCATTTTTCTAGTTTATATTCTATTGTCTAAGCTTTGTAATTTTTAAATTGAAATATAATTGCCATGCAATATCATATTAGTTTCAGGTGTATATCATAGTGACTTAATATTTTTGAACATTACAAAGTGATCCCCATGAGTCTAGTTACTATCTGTCACCATGCAGAGTTCTTGCAATATTATTGACTCTATTTCCTATGTTGTACACTACATCCCCATAACTTATTTATTTTATAACTGAAAGTTTGTACCTCTTAATCTCCTTCGCCTATCTCACCTGGGCCCCCCCATATCTCCCCCATCTAGCAGCCAACAGTTTGTTTCCTGTATCTATAAGTCTGTTTCTGTTTTGCAGACACAACAAAAAAAATGTTTTTTGTTCCATATATAAGTGAACTCGTTGTGGTATATGTCTTTCTCTGTCATGTTATTTCACTGAGCATAATACCCTCCTGGTCTACTCATGTCACAAACGGCAGGATTTCATTCTTTTATGTGGTGAGTAATATTCCATATATATATACATATATATGTATATATATATTCCATATATATATACATATATATGTATATATATTCCATATATATACACATATATATGTATATATATTCCATATATATACATATATATGTATATATATTCCATATATATACACATATATATGTATATATATTCCATATATATATATATATATATATATCTCACACCTTTATTCATTCATCTATCAATGGACACTTAAGTTCCTTCCATATCTTGGCTACAGTAAATACTGCAATGAATATAGGGGTACGTATATCTCTTTGAATTGTGGGTTTTTTTTCCAGAAAATACCCCAAAGTGGAATTGAAGAGTCATACCGTAGTTGTATTTTTAATATGGGGGGGGATCTCCATGTTGTCTTCCATAGTGCTGCACCAATTTACCTTCCCACCAACAGTGTACAAGGATTCTCTTTTCTCTACATCCTTGCCAACATAATTCTTACGTTGTTAGTTTTTCTTTTTGATCATAGCCAATCTGACAGGTGTGAGATGCTATCTCATTGTGGTTTTGATTTGCATTTTCCTGATGATGAGTGATATTGAGCACCTTTTCATGTGCCAGCTGGCCATCTGAGTGTCTTTGGAAAATGTCTATTTGGTCCATTTTTTAATCATTTTTATATTACGTTGTAGAAGTTCTTTATGTTTTTTGGATATTAACCCTACAAGATGTATGGTTTCCAAAGGTCTCTCATTCAGTAATTTGTCTTTGCATTTCATTGATGGTTTTCTTCACTGTGCAAAAGCTATTTAGTTTGAGTAATGTCATTTGTTTATTTTGGCTTTTTCTTGCCTCTCTTTGAGGAGACTGGTCCCCCCCCCAAAAAAATTCCAATGTCAAAGAGCTTTCTGCTTATGTTTTCTTCTAAGAGTTCTATGGTTTGAGGTATTATAGGTAAGTCTTTTTTTTTAAATTATTTTTAATGTTTATTTATTTTTGAGACAGAGAGAGACAGAGCATGAACAAGGGAGGGGCAGAGAGAGAGGGAGATACAGAATCTGAAGCAGGCTCCAGGCTCTGAGCTGTCAGCACAGAGCCCGATGCGGGGCTCAAACTCACGGACCGTGAGATCATGACCTGAGCCGAAGTCAGACGCTTAACCGACTGAGCCACCCAGGCACCCCTGTAAGTCTTTAATTCATTTTGAATTTATTTTTGTATATAGTGTAAGCTAGTTGTCCAGTTTCATTCTTTGGCATGTAGCTGTCCAGCCGTTCCAACATCATCTGTTGAAAGACTTGTCTTTTCCCCATTGTACATTCTTATCTCCTTGGTCCTAGATTAATTGGCCATAGAAGCATGGCTTTTGTTTTGGGGCTGTCTATTCGATTCCACTCATCCATGTGTTTTTGTGCCAGAACTTCTCTGTTCGGATTACTGCAGGTTGGCAGTGTAGTTCGAAGTCTGGGAGTATGCCTCCTCCAGCTTTGTTCTTCTTTCTCAAGATTGCTTTGGCTATTTGGGGTCTCTTATGATTCCATACAAATAAGATTCTTTGTTCTGGTTCTATGAAAAATGCCACTGTATTCTGATGGAGATTGCATTCAATCTGTAGATTACTCTGAGAAAGCTTTATAATTTAATGCATAATTCTGATCATTTATCAGTGATTCATATTGATAGAACTAGGCTCCTTCTTGGTGGGTCTTTCCTTATTTTCAGGATATTATTGAAGTAAGTGTCTTTTCATGGGTGTTTCTCTTGTAACATTTCTTTAAACCAGAGTTACCATTGTCAATATTTTGTAATATTTACACAGATAGAGCACATGTATTTGTCTATCTTTTAAGCTGTGTAAATACTGGCTGGCCTACTGATATCAATCTTTTTAAAGTTGCTTATAACCATCATTTTAGGTACAGGTTATCGCTTTGTTTGTGATTATTATATTTGGTTCTCTTTAGTAGAAGCTTCCTGGCTTGTCATGGGAAGCTATGCATCTTGAATCGATGAGGTTCATTTATTCAACAGGTTTTAGTGTCTTTGTTTAATATTTTCAAGATTCTGAAATTCTTTTTTTTTAATGTTTATTTATATTTGAGAGAGACAGAGAGAGACAGAGCATGAGCAGCGGAGGGGCAGAGAGAGAGGGAGACACAATCTGAAGCAGGCTCCAGAATCTGATCTGTCAACAGTGCCCAACACGGAACTCAAACTCATGAACACTGAGATCATGACCTGAACCAAAGTCAGATGCTTAACAGACTGAGCCACAAAATTCTGTATTCAATAGCATAACAAGTGAGAAGTAAATGTTGCCTATCTAGGCCTTTCCTTTAACTCTGAAGTGTGATAGTCATTTGTGGGTTTGGGTTTTGGCTTCGTCCAGCAAAACGGAAGATGGCAGAAAGGATTACTCAAGACTCCATGCAAATCAAAAGAGGTGACAGGAAGACTAAGGGAAGTCTCCCGGAGCTGCTCTCAAGCTCCCATATTTATTAAGCATGCATTCAGGGAAACAATGTGTAATACATCAGTGGGCTACGTGCCAGAACGAACATATCAAAAATGTGCAGAAAACAAGCTAAGATAGGATAAAATATTCCGTGTGATACCACGGTCTAAAGAATTTATGAGCATATGCAGGACTTAACCCCTAGATATACATTAACTAGATGAGAAAAGTGTAGTGTCCCCCCTGGGTATACATTAACTATATAAGCTGTTTTCAGCATGGCCAGAAAGCAGTGTTCTGCTTTGCAATGCATTCCCTATAATCTCCTAATCCACGGTATAGCCATTAGATGTACCACAGTCATTTTTCAGTTCTTTGCTCTATTAAAACTTAGGTTTGCTGCAAATCCACTTGATATCAATAAATCCCCTAGAACTACGGACTCCGTCAGCATTCAGAAATGCAAAGGATCCATTCCCACTAATTTCAAACCTGAAAAGGAATAATTGCAATTAGTTTGGGAACCACTGACAGCTGTAATCAAAAATCAAATTAAGATTCAAGTGATCCGGAACATTTTATACAAAACATTCAGCTCTGTACTCACCCATCACTATATGCTATACAAAAATATCTGCTACATTAAAGGAATAGAAGACTGAAGGTAGATACTTAATTATTATGATTATTAGTATAAACTATAACCTTATTTAAGATAATAAGTAGAAAGGCAGATATACATATAGATATAGATAGACATGGATAAGCCATAGATGTAGATATAAGTCTATATCTACCTACATTTATCTATCTGTATCTATATCATCTATATATCTATATCTATATCATATATATCTATATCTATATCCATATCTATATCTATCTGCATTTATCTATCTATGTCTATTTCTATCCATCTATCAGGAGAGACTGTGTTTGCTAAATCCAAAGATCTCTAGAGTCTTTTTCTTAAAGTATTTTCTTGGCATATTTTTAGCTGATGTTCCTTTTTGAAGGTAAGGAATAAGTTTTATATTCATTTGATGCGTTTGACACATACTGAGATAGAACCCAAAGAGACTAATTGCAATCGTTTCTATTAATTTGCTCTGCTGATGATCGATTTTTCCATTTTCTGTAGTAAGTGTAATTTGTCACGTCTCACATATTTTAGTATTTAATTCATTCCATTGTTTATCTAGAACTTAATGAAATGCTAAGGCAGGAGTACATGGCTACAAGAGAAGAGTCACACAGCCCTTGTTTCCAGGGGCAATAGTACATAAGTAAGAAAGCAACATTCACTCAATAATGGTTACCCAACTAAATAATATTGTTTATGATGGGCATATGGAAAGTTAAAGACAACTATGTGATCACTAATTCTTTAAAACAAAGAGATCTTGTATAAATACAATTAGTTCTCAAAAGGTGCAAGTAATACCTGTGGTTTGGTTTAGAATTTGCAAACGAGCTGGGGCGCCTGGGTGGCTCAGTCGGTTGAGCATCCGGCTTCAGCGCAGGTCATGATCTCACGGTTCGTGAGTTCAAGCCCCGTGTCGGGCTCTGCGCTGACAGCTCAGAGCCTGGAGCCTGTTTTAGATTCTGTGTCTCCCTCTTTCTGACCCTCCCCCGTTCATGCTCTGTCTCTCTCTGTCTCAAAAATAAATAAACGTTAAAAAAAAAAATAGAATTTGCAAATGAGTTGAATTTGCATTATCAAGAGAAGTGTTTATTAGCAAGACTCTGGCAATACAAGTAAAATAAAATAAAATAAAATAACAAAAAAATTCACTGTGTCATTTATTTATTTACTTTTTAATGTTTATTTATTTTTCAGATAGAAAGAGATAGAAAATGAGCAGGGGAGGACCAGAGAGAGAAGGAGACACAGAATCCTTAGCAGGCTCCCAGCTCTGACCTGTCAGCACAGAGCCCAACGGGAGGCTTAAACCACAAACCATGAGATCATGACCCGAGCCAAAGTTGGATGTTTAGCTGATGAGCCACCAGGCTCCCCTCACTGTGTGTCATTTAACAAGGCGGAAGAGATATGGATTGCTCTAAGGTATGTTTCAATGTGAAAGGGCACATGTTACAGGGTGGACACTAACGAAGGCAGTTGCACGTAACAGATAGAAAGATTTCTTTGTAATAATACAACTTAAAATGATCTAAATTTGTATACAACACCGCCATAAAACCTTTCCTACTAAATTGGAAACTCACCAAGGATTGAATATGGTGCCATTGGTCCACTTCCAAGACTCTCCTTGTTTTCTGTTCAATCCGATCCAGTGCATAGAAGTTCCTGCATGCTTCCTCAAAAAATCCTTTCACAAAAAGTCAGGGCATTATCTGCTGCTGAATATTTTCGAGCATATTGCTGAACATGCTTCTCACCCCCACTATCCCATCTTTCATGATTGGCCTCCTAATCTACATGCCCTCCTGCTTTTATAGCAACAGGTAGGGATATTGAGGTTAGTTTTATCAGCAAGATTTTCACTTTCCTCTTGTACTTCCTATATGTTTGTAAGCAATAGAGTGACTTCCACAAAGTCATTGAAATCCTCTGATCTACACTCTCTTGGGTCATCTTTAGGGGTGATTTCTATTTCTCATTATTGAGGAGGAAAACATATTTTAATTCCTTTCTTTCAAGTTTGAACGCATAGACCACCAGTACGTTTTAGCTCCAGAGTGAATGACAAAGCCCATAAACTGATATGATGTTATGTCTGTTTGGATAACAAAATTGGGAGGTGAGCACTTTCTGTAGGAACCGGCACAGAATGTTCTGTAAGGGTGACAGAGAACTAATGCTTCTATTTTGTTTTGTCCACAGGTCCTTTCTTAAAAACCAGAGGAGGGATTTCAGGGGGAAAGAGTTTAATGGAGAGTATAAGTACTGTAAAAATGGGAAAACTCAGTCATAAACTACAGTTGATCCTTGAACAACGGCACCATGCACTTGAGAATCCAAGTGTAACTCTTTTTTCAATTTTACATATTTATGTATTTATTTGTTTAATTTTAGAGATAGAGCATGAGCAGGGAAGGGCCAGAGGGAGAGAGAGAAAGAGAGAGAATCTTAAGCAGGCTCTATGTTCAGCACAGAGCCCAATGCATGGCTTGATCTCATGACCCTGGGATCCTGACCTGAGCTGAAATCAAGAGACTGTTGCTCAGCTGACTGAGCCACCTAGGCACCCCCAAGTATAACTCTTGATTCCCCCCAAACTTAACTGCTAATGGCCTACCTTTGACAGAAAGTCTTGCTGCTAATGGAAACAACTGACACATTTCATATGCTATATATATTATGTAATTTTTTTAATAACAAACTAAAGAAAGGAACTGTTTTTTAAAAAATCATAAGGAAGAGAAAATACACTTTAAGTGCCCTACTGTAATGACTGAAAATAATTTGCATGTAAGTGGACCTGTATAGTTCAAACCTGTGTTGTTCAAGGGTCAACTGTCCTTTGAGTAGATACCAGAATAAGAATATTATTGCTATTGTATGCTTTCTCATATAATCAGAAATCAGACTAACTTCTGGATGAATATGATTTATTGCAACAAAATATATTGAGTGATGGATTTAGTTTCTCTTCTCTTGGCTCCTTGGTATTGGACCACAAACCCATTAGTCAACTTTCTTTATAAACAAACCCTTTCCCTCACTCAGTGCTCGTGCAGCCCAAGTTTCCCTTCCTTTGCCCTCTTTCACTTCTATTCATTGTCTCATTTCCTTCAAATTGTGCTATTTCCTTCAGATCCTTATCCTCAATTCCAAGAGCCATATCTTTTTTATTGTTTTAATTTTTCCAGGCTATTCTCGGCAGAATCAAAATGTAAAAGTATTAAAACAATCTATTTAATAATCTAAAAACATTAAATAAAGACATTTAGCTATATAAACAATATGCATTAAGGACCTAGCATGACTAGCTAATTTGTGTGGGTTCAAATCCCAGTTCACCAAGTTATGGCTCTGTGACAAAGGTTATGTTACACAACATCTCTGTGCCTCACTTTCTTCATCTTTAAAATAGGGGCACTTACATATTTACTTCATAGACCAGGATTGAAGATCGCATGAGTTTTTATAGTTATAGTGCTTAGAACACTGTCTGGTATATATCATCATAGAGTATTCACTTTTATCATTTTAATTCTTAGTAACACTTAAGCACTGAAACGATTGAGAAATTTCTCCTTTTCTTACCATATCCTCTCGTGTATCAATATGAGCAAGTTCTGATCCCTGTGAACTGCAGAATCTTTTGCTGGCTGTCCAATTTTTGGTATCACTGGAAAAATAGAAACACTTTTTTCTTAATCCAATCCATTCATCCTCACATGCCATAGTTCGGGAACACTTTGAAAGTTTTGTTGCTACAAGAAAGAAAGAAAGAAAGAAAGAAAGAAAGAATCAAAAAATAAGTTAAAGAGAGTTTCTATTCATTCTGATGAATCAGTTTCACTTTTACCCCCACAGTTTGCAGTCTCTAAAATTAAATTCACTCATGGAATGATGGATGAATTCAGTCCTTGCTGTCTGTAAAGAAAACCATTCAAGGATTGAGCAGTCCATAGTTCATCTGATTTCCCTGGCTTCTGCTCTGAAGAACAGAACTACCAGCCTCTCATAGTCTATATTGACGTCCTCCCAAAATAATGCATAAAATTTAGCACTCGACAGAGACCTAGAGACATGAATACCATTTCGGTCTCACGGACCAGGGTAATAAAGGAAGGCTTGTCTTTCCTTACAGAAATGAATGGTCCTAGACATAAAAGGACATCCAAGACAGGGAAGTAAAACTCACCATAAATGACAACAAATCACTGAAATATGAGTTAGTAAAAATTTTTTCTCCTTCACCAATATTCAGTGCCAAAGAAGCTGGAATAATGGTGAATTTATTTCTGTACAGAATGTTTTGAGAATTTTATGTTTCAAGGTTTTAGTTAAGTGATGAGTAATCAGTAAAGGATAAAGTCCCTGCCCTCCAAATGGTTGAATAAGTTAATGTAACTGGCAAAGAACCAAGTAAATGTTTAAATGTCAGGCCAAATCCAAAGCCTTCTCTCCTCACTTTGCCATGAATTTTTTTTTTTTTTTGTAATACTTAGAGGCAGATTCAGGCTACCACAGATAGGTAATGAAATATATTGTGTTTTAATTTTTTTAAATAATTAATGAATGAATGTAAAGACTTCTTATAGAAACACTTCTCTATAAATATATTAACTGTCAGATAAATAAATACCAGTAACGTTGCACTCCCAGGACTCTAATAGTGACAGAAAGCTATACAAAAAAAGAATATCAGTACTCTTGTGAATGACAAAGAAAACAAGAATAAAGAGTGCTAAGTGTTACTGGTTTTTTTATGTTTTTATTTTAGAGAGAGAGAAAGTGTGAGCAGGGGAGAGGGACAGAGGGAGAGAGAGAGAAAGTTAAGCAGGCCCCACAATCAGCAGAGTCCAATGCAGGGCTTGATCCCATGACCCTGGGATCATGACCTCAGACAAAATCAAGAGTTGAATGCCCAACAAACTGAGCCAACGAGATGCCCCAAGGGTGCTAAGTGTTACTTTAACTTAAGTCCTAAATTAAGTGCTGTATTAAGCAAAGCATACAATGGAAAATCAAGTCCTGAGACTATTAAGTCACTGCTCAGGAATTTAAAAGTCTACCTTTGACTTATTTTCACAAAACGAACCAACAGTGTCCAGAAGAAAATTGTGAAAATCTTCATTTTCACAAAGCTGCTCCAACAGAGAAAATCTTGCAACAAATCACTTGTGCCATTATGACATTTTTTTTTACATCATAAATATTTCCTAAAACAACTGTTAGTAACATAACTTAATCTTGATCCAAAAGAAATCAGAGCAAAGAAATACTGAAGTTATAAAGACAATATTGCCTGGTGGTTAAAATATCAGGAATTAGAACCAGACAGACAAGAGTCTCCATTCTGGCTCTGGAATTTGTCATTTGTGAGAGGCAGCTTATTCACTCTGGCTTCTATTTCTGTGCCTGTAAACGGATTTCATAATTATACTTATGTCATGGCTTTGTGAGAATTAAATAAAAATAATAAGCATAGTGTATGTAATATTGGTTCTTTTTTAAACAAAAAATTTTGAGAGAGAGAAAGAATGAGTGGGGAAGGGGCAGAGAGAGAGGAAGAGAGAGGATCCCAAGCAGGGTCCGCAATGTCAGTGCAGAACCCAATGCGGAGCTCAAACTCATGAAACCGTGAGATCATGACCTGAGCAGAAACCACAAAGTCAGACGTTCATCTGACTGAGCCACCCAGGTGTCACTAAAATTGGTTCTTTAACTTGCACAAAGTACTCTCAATTAAAACAAACAGGACTATTATGAGGACTTTAAGAGACAAATCAGGGAACATAAGGGAAGGGAAACGAAAGTAATATAAAAACAGGGAGGGGGACAAAACAGAAGAGACTCATAAATCTGGAGAACAAACTGAGGGCTGCTGGAGGGGTTGTGGGAGGGGGGATGGGCTAAATGGGTAAGGGGCACTGAGGAATCTACTCCTGAAATCACGGTTGCACTATATGCTAACTAATTTGGATGTAAATTTTAAAAAATAAAAAACAAACAAACATGGGGAAAAGAACATGACTATTGGTGTTGTTATCTGGTGGTCATTTGAGAATTTATAATTATCTTACTCAAAGACTAAGAACTAGGGGCGCCTGGGTGGCTCAGTCGGTTGGGCGTCCGACTTCGGCTCAGGTCAGGATCTCGTGGTCCGTGAGTTCGAGCCCCGCTGGGGCTCTGGGCTGATGGCTCAGAGCCTGGAGCCTGCTTCCAATTTTGTGTCTCCCTCTCTCTCTGCCCCTCCCCCGTTCATGCTCTGTCTCTCTCTGTCTCAAAAATAAATAAAACGTTAAAAAAAAAAGACTAAGAACTATAATTCAAGACGATGACTGTATTTTGAGATTAAGATGACTGTATTGTGACATTTAGAATATTTAGTTTTTTTTGTTTTTTCTTAAGTGATCTCTACACCCAACATGGAGCTCAAATTCATAACCTTGAGATTAAAAGTCCCATGCTCTATTGACTGAGCCAGCCAGGTGACCCTATTTAATTTTTTTTAATTCACTTTTTTAGCTAAGGTATAGTCATATATTAGTTTCAGGTGTACAACATAGTGATCTGACAGTTTTATACATTAGAAAATGCTCAGTGTGAAAAATGCAGTTATCATTGGTCACCTTCCAAGTTATTATGATATTCTTCACTATATTCCCTATGCTGTACTTTTAATCTGCATGATTATTTATTTTATAACTAAGAAGTCTGTACCTCTTAATACCCTTCACGTATTTGCTCATTCCTCGAACTCCCTCCATCTGGCAAGCAACCACTAGGCTGTTCTCGGTATTTTTTGAGTTTGTGTCTGTTTTTGTTTGCTTATTTTATTTTTTAGATTCTGCATATAAGTGAAATAATACGGTATTTGTCTTTCTCTGGCCTCCTTCACTTCTCATAATACCCTCTAAGTCCATCCTTGTCATCATCATGGGGAGATTTCATTCTTTTTATGGCTGAATAATATCCCATTATGTATATACGCCACGTCTTCTTTATTTATTCACTTACAAATGATATATCCAATAAGGAGTTAATATCCAAAATATAGGAATAACTCATAACACCAAAAAAAGCCAAATAATCCAATTTAAAAATAAACAGGGGACCTAAATAGACATTTTTTCCAGGGAAGATGTGCAGATGGCTAACTGACATGTGACAAAATGCTCAACATCACTAATCATCAGAGAAATGTAAATCAAAACCACAATGGAATATCACCTCTCCTAATCAGAATGGATAGCACGAAGAAAAGACTCAACAGTATTTTTTTTAAGTTTCTTTATTTTGAGAGGAGGGGAGGGGGAGAGAGAGAGAGATGGAAAGAGAGAATCCCAAACAGGCTCCAGGCTGTCAAAGCCGAGCCTGGTGTGGGGCTCAGTCTCATGACCATGAGATCATGACCCGAGCCCAAACCAAGAGTCGGATGCTTAGCTAACTGAACCACCCAGGTGCCCCAGGAGCATTTTTGAGAAAGGCAAGGAATGTGGTAAAACCTGCCAAACCGGTAGGAATCTGAGGACTTGTCTCTACAAGACTTTTTATTACTCCAGGACTGAGAAATCCAAGATTAAGTCTGAGATATGTTTGGCCCTACCGTGCATGGAGAAGCATAGACAATTTATGAGCTAAGCTACTCACCTAGTATGGCAATGGTCAGTATGAGCGAGAGATACATACAAAGGTGTAACATCCAGCCTTTTTTCAATTTGTGAACTGCAAAACAAATAAATGTCTATTGTAAAATGTCCAGAGAAACCTAGCCTGAATATTTATTTATTTATCCCTCTTTATGATAATCAATTTTAAAACTCTCATTAAAAGCATCTACATCTTAAAGTAATAAAGGATACAATGACCTTATAAAGTGCAAAGAAGAGAAGTGCCAATGACCGCTGTAGCTGTTCAGATGGGGCATCAGCAGTGGAGAGATCACTTAGACTTGGTGGAAGGAGGGAGGAAATGCAAGGTTATTTCAAAAGGTAGAAATAGTGTGAATGGTGGATGGTAATCAAGAAAGTCCAAGGTTCAACAAAAGGGCTATGATCAGACAAGTGACTATAAAAGACAACATAAATCAACAAAATCAAAGATAGGAGAGAAAGGACAGTCATAGGATCATATGACAGTAGAAAAATTAAGATAAATGTTTTTATTTATTCTGTAAGCAGTAGGGAGAAATTTAATGCATTTAAGCAAGGAAATGTCAAGATAAAAGCAGTAATTTGTGGTGAGCAGAATGAATTAGAGAGGCGATTTGGCATTCATGGAAATGTTAAGAGATTAAAACAAACAGTAATACTTTTAGTAGTGATCTTCTCTGACACTTACTTAGCAAATGTAGAAACAATCTGGAAAGAATGTTTTTCACTCACATGCATTTAAATATCAGGAAAAAGGATTTGGGGAGTCAGGAAGACGGTGGCAGAAGTGGGAGAGCCACAGGCTCCTCTCATTTCACAAGCACAACTAGAAAACTGTCAAATTAGGGGCGCCTGGGTGGCTCAGTCGGTTAAGTGGCCGACTTTGGCTCAGGTCATGATCTCACGGTCCGGGAGTTCAAGCCCCGCGTCAGGCTCTGTGCTGACAGCTCAGAGTCTGGAGCCTGTTTCAGATTCTGTGTCTCCCTCTCTCTGACCCTCCCCCGTTCATGCTCTGTCTGTCTCTGTCTCAAAAATAAATAAACGTTAAAAAAAAAAAGTTCAAAAAAGAAAACTGTCAAATTGTCCTAAATACCTTAGAAGTTGACCTGAAGAATGACAAAACAAACCCCACGAGTAAAGGGAGAGAAGAGGCCACATTGAAGAAGGTGGGAAGACATGTTTTAAGGGAGAAATAGATGGAGGGTGCTATGGAGGGGAGGGAGTACTGGTCGCAGGAAAGGGAGGGAGAGAGAGGGGAACACACAGGAGAATGCACAAGGAGAACATCTCCCCAAAGACACTGGCTTGGAAAATGAGAGGGGCTGAATTTCATCAGTTCTTGCAACCATTGGGGCTTAAAGCCTGGGTTTTTAAAGGTCGAGAGGCTTGGCGGGAATAGAGCCTTGAGGGCACTGCGCTGCTCCTGGAGACAAGGCAGGCAGACAATCTGGAGGAAGACAATGTTGAAACTGTGATTGCAAGAATGCGGGGGCACACAAAGGGGAGATTATTTACACTTCTCAGAACTCATTACTGAGAGTCAACATTCATAGGAACAAAGATGCAGGTGTGTGCTCCTCCCCATGCCCCCAGCCCCTCAGCATAAAGACAGAGCCATCTGCAAGAAACAATCCAATGCCAACGTTGTCCACCTGACTTATTTACATCAAGTCCCACACCCCTGAACTCTGGCAGGACTGCCCTTCCTAGTCATGCTTACATCAGTCCCAGGGCACTGGTCCCCTCCTATAGAAGATCAGCACAAATGCCTGCCCAGACCACATCTCCTGACCAGAGAGTTCTGCAGGGCCTCCGTTCTGGTGCGGGTGGTGACAGGTCTCATTTCACAGCAGACTAGAGCACACATAGTTAAAACTCACCACATTCAGGCCAGCGACCAAACACTGCCCACAGTAGGCAAGGAGAGCCGCTGCAAAACACAACAGCAGAGCACATGCGGCACAAACCAGGGATCCTCCCTGAAGCATCAGGCCCTGAACATTACATGACTCCTTCTTCATAAAGCCACTACTTTGAGGAGCAGGAGACATGACTGGCTTTTCGAACACAAAGAAGAAAGCAGAGACTTAGACAAAATGCCAAATGAAAGAACAAGGTAAGGCCACTGCCAGACATCTAAGTGAAACAGATATAAGTAACATGCTTGTTACAGAATTAAAAGCAACAACTATAACAATATTCAACTGGATTTGAGAAGAAAAAAAAAAGGAAGACATCAGTGGGACCCTTGCCACAGAAATCAAAGAGTCAAAAAAGTATCAGAGATGAAGAGTGCAATACGCAAGATTGGACACAGGCTTGATTCAATGAACAGCAGGCTGGAAGAAGCAGAGGACTGAATTAGTGACCTAGAAGACAAAATAATGGAAAATAATGAAGTTGAACAATAGCGAGAAAGAGAATTATGGAAAATGAGAATAGGCTTAGAGAACTCAGTGACTCCATCAAAAGTAATATCATTTGTATTATAGGAGTCCCAGAGAAGAAAGAACAGATGGCATAAAACTTATTTGAAGAGATAACAGCTAAAAACTTCCTTAATCTGGGGAAGGAAACAGACATCCAGATCTAGGAGGCACAGAGAAATCCCATCAAAATTAACAAAAGCAGGCCAACAACAAAGCCCATTGTAATTAAACTTGCAAAATACAGTGCAAAGAAAAAAATCTTAAAAGCACCAAGACAAAAGAAGTCCTTAACTTACAAGGGAAGAACCTTAAGGCTAGATTCAGATCTCTCCAGGAGAAACTTGGAAGCCAGAAAGGAAGGGCATGATACGTTCCACATGCTGACTAGGAAAAATCTGCAGCCAAGAATACTCTATCCAGCAAGGCTATCATTTGGAATAGGAGAGATAAGGATTTCCCAGATACACAAAAACTAAAGGAGTTCATGACCACAAGCCAGCCCTGCAAGAAATACTAAAGTGGACTCTTTAAATGCAAAGGAGAGACCAAAAGTGACAAAGACAAGAAAGGATCAGAAAAAATCTCTAGAAACAATTACAAAACAAGTAATAAAATGGCAATAAATACATATCTATCAACAATTATTTTGAATGTAAGTAGACTAAATGCTTCCAAAATATATAAAGAACTTATATAACTCAACCTCCCCCCCAAAAAAAACCCTAATAATCCATTTTAAAAATGGGCAGAAGACATGAATAGACATTTTCCCAAAGAAGACGTCCAGATGGCAAACGGACACATGAAAAGATGCTCAACATCAATGATCCCCAGGGGAATGCAAATCAAAACTGCAATGAGATATCACCTCACTCTGTCAGAACGTGCTAAAATGAATCACACAGGAAACCGCAGGTGTTGGCGAGGATGCAGAGGAAGGGGACCCCTCTCACGGGGTTGGCGGGAATGCAAGCTGGCACAGCCACTCTGGAAAACAGTGGCATAAAAAGAATGAAAGCTATTTATTTATTTTTTTTATTTTTATTAAAAAAATTTTTTTTACATTTATTTATTTTTGAGAGCCAGAGAGAGCCAGAGCACACGTGGGGGCGGGGCGGAGAGAGAAGGGGACACAGAATCGGAAGCAGGCTCCAGGCTCGGAGGTTTCACCCACTGAGCCACCCAGGCACCCCTCGGCTGGGCTTTTCAACAAAAAGATTAATACGGGAAAAACAAGGTACTGACCCATCACATGGGAGAAGCCAAAACGAAGAGGAAATCCAAGGGGATTTTAGAAAGCCAGCCTACTTAGCATCTTCCACAAAGAACAATACTTTTGGAGAGAAGTAACAGCAGAAGGAAAAGCAGGTTTAGTCTTCTTCCAAAGGTGGCGCTCTGTGGGAAGCTAATGGAGTACGGTTTGCTTTCCAGGGGCTAATAAGAATTGGTGTAGTGAAAGGAGAATTTATATCTTTAGGTGGAAAAGGTGGAGTAGGGTGAGTTTCTTCCGTGTTCATTGCTTCCTGATTGCTTTCGGTGCAGAATATTTTTTATGTCAAAGAGACATATTTGGGGATACGCATTCTGGTTTCCTTCAGTTTCATGATCACAGTAAAAGGGGAAAGGTGTCTTTTTAAAAAACTGCTTATTTATTTATTTCTGAGAGAAAGAGAGAGAAAGAGCACAAGTGGAGGATGAGCAGAGACAGAGAGAGAAAATCCCAAGCAGGCTCCGTGCTGCCAGCGAGGGCCGGAAGCGGGGCTCATCTCACGCACCGTGAGACCACGACCTGAGCCGAATTTAAGAGTTGGTTGCTCAACCCAGGTACACAGGTGCCCTTTCCACATTTACTTTAATTATTTCTTTTTTCACGTTTCGTTTTGGCATTTTATCTCTCCCCCAAATCTATTGATTCTCTGTTATCTAAGTTGATAAATGCATGGGTATTTCACTTTGTTAGGACTGCCCTAATGAGGCACCACAGACTGGGTGGCTTAAACAACAGATATTTATTGTGTCTCATTTCTGGAGGCTGGAAGTCTGAAACTAAGGTGTTGGTGGGGTTGGTTCTTTGTGGGGGCTGTAAGGAAAGGATCTGTTCTAGGCTTTTTTTTTTTTTTTTTTTTTGGCTTATAGTTATCACTATGTTGATAGGGCATTATCCCTGTATGTGAGTCTATCTCCAAATTTCCCCTTTGAATAAGGACATCAGTCATAATGGGTTGGGGTCCACCCCCACTGACTTCATTTTAATTTAATAAAGACTCGATCTCCAAATGAGATCACAGTCTGAGATACTGGGGGTTTGGACGCCAACCTATGAGTTTGTGGGGGGCAGAATTCAACCTGTAACAACTGATGAATCATTTTCAAAATATTTCATTAAATTTTCATATTTATGGTTTTTAAATGTTTATTTATTTGTGAGAGAGAGATAGAGAGAGCAGGGGATGGGGTAGAGAGGGAGGGAGAGAGAGAATCCCAGGCAGCTCGGTGCTGTCTGTGTAGAGTCTGACTCTGGGCTTGAACCCACGAACTGTAAGATCATGACCTGAGCTGAAATCAAGAGTCAGATGCTTAACTGCCTGAGCCATCCAGGCACCCCCTAATGCCAATTTTAATTTTGTGTTTGGCTCTCTCTTTTTTGTTATTTTTTAACCTTTATTCATGTTTTTTTTTTTATTTTTTTTTAATTTTGTTTTTTTTCAACGTTTTTTATTTATTTTTGGGACAGAGAGAGACAGAGCATGAACGGGGGAGGGTCAGAGAGAGAGGGAGACACAGAATCGGAAACAGGCTCCAGGCTCCGAGCCATCAGCCCAGAGCCTGACGGGGGGCTCGAACTCAAGGACCGCGAGATCGTGACCTGGCTGAAGTCGGACGCTTAACGGACTGCGCCACCCAGGCGCCCCTACCTTTATTCATGTTTTTGAGAGACAGAGGCAGTGAAAGTAGGGGAAGAACAGAGAGAGAGGGAGACACAGAATCTGAAGGAGGCTCTAGGCTCTGAGTTGTCAGCACAGAGCCCGACGTGGGGCTCAAACCTACAAACAGTGAGATCATGACCTGAGCCGAATGGATGCTTAACCAACTGAGCCATCCAGGCACCCCATAATTCTGTGTTTGGCTTTCTTTAATTTATCCTCCATTTCATCTCTCTCTCTCTCTCTATGTGTGTGTGTCTCTCTCTCCATCTCTCTCTCCTTCTCAGATCCTCCTTCTCTTACTCTCTTGAGTTGGCATTTCTACTTGCATTTCATATCGCTCAGCTTTTCTTTTGTATTTTCCATTTCGTTTTCTTTTCTACTGTGTTTTAGACTAATTCATTCTTAATGGCATCAATTCTACTGATCAACTCTACAAAATGTCCTTTATTTCAAATATATTTCCATGCTTAATATTTCCACTTGGTTTTTCTAATCTTGTTGAGTGTTTTTATTATGTTTTAATTCTCATAATAACTCTTCGATTTTTCTTCTTGGAATATTCTAGGAGTTATTGCGTTTTAGAGGGGTTACCTTTTTCAGGTCCCCAGCTATTTTACATGTTCTCCAGGCATCAGTGACCTCATATAGTATCATGACTGAAGGCCAATTTTTTTTTTAATTTTTTTTTACATTATTTATTTTTGAGACAGAGAGAGACAGAGCATGAAAAGGGGAGGAGCAGAGAGAGAGAGGGAGACACAGAATCCAAAACAGGCTCCAGGCTCTGAGCTGTCAGCACAGAGCCCGACACGGGGCTCGAACTCACGGACTGTGAGATCATGACCTGAGCCGAAGTCGGATGCTCAACCGACCGAGCCACCCAGGCGCCCCTGAAGGCCAATGTTTTAATTTGAGGAGACATCATGACCTTGGAGTGCAAAACTGTGAGTTATAAACACAACAGACTACTGTCGGCAGCCCCTTTCTGTTTCTACCTCACAGAAAATCTTCTCTGGTCCAGAATTCAACCTTAAAGGCTATGAAAAAAGCAGTACTTGGAGAAGGCCATCTTTTTACATTATAATCCCAATCCATGGGGTTTGTGAGGAAAGGAAATAGAGGAATTAATATAATAAGGTTCCTGGCTAGCCTGCAAGGGTACCATTTTAAAACGCAATCTAACCAAATTATAAACATATACATTCCAGACACCAGATATCCAAAATATAGGAAGCAAACACTGACAGAATTTTCAAAATGATTCTGAATTTTAGATCGCTGGACATCAGTGTTACAAAAAAATAAATAAATAAAATGTAATACATTTGGCCAAATAAATCAGTCAGCTTTGTATGGTCACAGATCTGTTTAACGAGGGTAAAGAGGAGAAGGATTCCTATTGCTGCACGATGGAAAGAGTTAAGATATGAAGGATTCTGGTGAGGTTACTGGAAGAAGATGAGGACAGCAAACTGCAGAAATCTCGTCCAGGTACGGACATGCAAGAATGAGGGAAAACAAAACTTCGGCTGTTAATTCATGTTAACAATGAATTATGTTTCAATGTATGTTTTCTCTGAATTCAGAGTCTAGCCAATTACATATTAACAGTCTTTTTGTTAGCTTCACATGGCCATTGGGAGAGCATCCCTTCTACATGTGCCATATCTATGTTAAAGATCACTAACTAGAAGATAATCAGGGATATGAAGGTAGCATGGGAGAGTGCTTAAGATTTCAGTGTCTTGCTTCATCCATCTGTGTGTAAGGCCAGATATGCATAAGTGTGTATATATACGCAGAGTTACCTTTTCCTAAGCACTGAACACTTATCGGGCAATGAACTAGATACTCTTCACGGAAAACCTGACTCATTCCTCATAACAACGTCCGTGAGACAAGATGAATTATCCTTATTTTATAAATGCAGACACTGATGCTCAGAGAGATTAATGATTTCATCCGAGGTCATTGCAGTACTATAAAAAAAATCACTTATTTGTACTTAGTATTTTCGGTCCTCTGGCTTTTTAATTGTTCTTGTGCCCTACTTCTTTTTTATTTTTTTTGTTTGATTTTGTTTCCTGTGAATTCATTTCGGGAGACGCGTCGCGATCATTTTAAAATTTTTACATCTGCAAATTTGCTCAGACATCTGCTAGACTGGGTGAAAAACCTGAATGAAAACCCCTTTATGCACGTGAAGAAGTTGCACTATTCTCTTTACGCAGCTGCTGTCGCTGATGAGAAACTTACCATCCAGAGGAGGATTTTCGGTTTCTTGGGGTTCATCCGGTTTGTGTGTTTTCCTTCTCTTTGAAGGCTTCCAAGATTTCCTCTTTGTACTTGATGTTTTGCAATTCAGCAGCAGTTGTCAGATTACCAAAAACATCCTTTTAATCTTTCTGCTCATCACTGTGCATGCTTTTTCCAATTTGAGGAGCATAGGTTTCTTCTGTTATGATACTTTTTCTTCTGCTACTACTAAAAATAACCCCGTCCCTTTATACTTCACTCTTTCTGGGACTCCTCTGTATACCACGCCCCTAAACTTTCTACTTATCACTTACATTTATTGTTGTGCTATTTTTCTTTTTTAATGCTTATTTTTGAGAGAGAGAGAGAGAGAGACAAAGTGTGAGCGGGGGAGGGGCAGAGAGAGAGGGAGACGCAGAATCTGAAGCAAGTTCTAGGCTCTGGGTTGTCAGCACAGTGACCTGAAACTCACTAACCTTGAGATCATGACCTGAGCCGAAGTCGGACGCTTGACCAGCTAAGCCATCCACGTGTCCCACTATTTTTCTTTCTCTCTTTTTTATTAAATTTATTTTGAGAGAGAGGGCGGGTGGGGAATCCCAAGCAGACTCCACAGGGTCAGTGCAGAGCCCAACGCGGAGCTCCAACTCAGGAACCGTGAGACATGACCTGAGCCGAAATCAAGTTAATCTGACGATTAACTGGCTGAGCCACCCAGGCGCCCCAGTTGTGTTAGTTTTCAACGATATCAAAGAGAATTATTCAGTGTCACAAGGACACAAATTCTATCTGATAAGAAAAATCAGTCCTTCTATTAGCAATCCGTTCTTGAACAAATTCCTTAGTGGAGAGACAATGGCAATCCGCAGGTATCTGCTTTCACCCTCAAAAAAATAACTGAGGAAAGTTCGGAGGTAGGGGAAAGACAGAGATTTGGGAAATCAACATAAGGGACTGCTAGAAAGCCCTTTGGAGGTCTAAGGCTAGTTTATACATGTGAGCGTTGTGTGTGTGCATGAGTGTGCACGAATGCTAAGAGTGATAAGGCTCAGGGCTTGCATTTGGGAGATACAGCAGCGTGTACAGAGGCTACAAAAAAGAAAATATGTTCAAGGCAAGTTTTGGATTTCTGCTTTTGCTTCCTTCCTTCTGGCCTTCGGACAATTATTACATTTTCTGGTGCTCAAGAAATCACCCAGGACTCCCGAGTGTGCGTGATGAGTGCTCAAAAGCCATGCTGAAAAGAAAAGACTGAATTTATTTTATTGTGGTAAAAAACAAAATAAAACTTAGCCTTTGACCTGCCTTTAAGTGAATAACACATTGCATTTGCTAAAGACACTTCTAATTAAAATTGCTCAGAATTGAAACAGACCGCTTTGCAAGATAGAGATGTTATCACTACAAGTATTCTGGCGTAGAAATTTCTGCTAGAAATGTTGTAGCTAGAAATGTCACACGAAGTGAGAAGTTTTATTAAGTGACTACTGAAGTCTCCTCCACTTTTAAGATTACTAGATTTGTTTATTAAGAGACTCGCTGGATAGCTGCTATCGGAATTCATACCGGTAAACTGCAGAAATGATTTGTTTCTCTTCATTGTCTTTTTCATGAAGTTTTGAAAGGTTTCCTATTCCGATCATGTAATTTGGCAAAAACGGTTCACTCATGTTGTCTAACAGAAACCCTATCAATTGTCGTGAATGGTGGCGTTTTGTTTCGTTTCATTGTGGCTCATTGTCATTTGTTAGTTTGCCTGTTTGCATTTCAATCCAGTTAAAATTAGCATAATTTTTAGGCTTAGTCAATCCTTACACTTCAAAAGCCCTTTTCAGCCCTAATAAGTATCTTCAAGCCATCTTCCAGATTTTCTCAACTTTTATCAAGATGATGTTGGGGAAACAATAAAGACACTGGACACTGAACGATTCTGAAAATCCACCTGACCCAAGCAGAAACATTTAGAAATATCTTCACTCACTTTAGCAAGACATCAGCTACTTCAATCCATCTGTGGTCTGTGCTAGTTGAGAGAGTGAATGCAATCTCCATTACAGGATTGGGCAAATAACTTTTCTCTGTTGTAAGAGTACATTTGAAAAAAACCTTTTTTATTGGCATATAATGCACACACCATAAAATTCACCCCAAATATTTTCATTCTCACAAGCTTATGCTCACTCTCTTACAGATACAAAACTCCACACATTCTCCCCAATCTTGCATTACTTTACAGAGCTGCTTCCTCTACCTCATAAACTTGAGTAGTTTTCCTCCCTTAGGAAAGAGTTCGGCATTTTTAGACTGTCCTATATTTTGTTTTTTATTGATTTTCCCTTCATTCTCCGTCACCCAAGGAAACTTACTTTTCCTGCATATCCGGTTACCATGCCTCGCATCACGCAGCTCTGGGGTGATCATGGCGTCTGTGATTGATCCAGATCAACAGGAGAGAACTAGAAGGCTACCTCCATACATCGCTAACAAAGAAAAAGAATCAGCAGGCTTTTACGTCCAACTGTAGTGGAAAAATTGGCAATGCTCATTTGAACCAAGGAGAAGTGGTATGAGTAAACTGTCAAACCAGTTCAGACCAGAGATAAAAATAGATTCATTGGGATAAGTGGGTAGTTGACTCATCCATAATAAGCAAAGGAGTGTCATGAAATTGGCAAAATATTTTTGTCCTTAAAGAATAAAAATATCCTATGTGGCATATTGAGTGGAACACATGGAAAATAATATGGAAAATAATATGGAAAGATGGAAAATAATATCCATCGCCTTATAGCACTCTATATTTCTTTCTTGGAATTATCTCATTTCTCATCTTTATAGAAAGCCAAATCATTAATAGTAATTACCTACACACACACATTATTCAGTCTATATGGGTTCAAATGCAGTTATTACTTGTGTGACATTTAGAAAGCTATTTAAACTCCGATGCTCAGCTCTCCCTTCTGTAAAATTGAGAGCAAAATTCTACTTACCTGTAGGAATGTTACAGTGATCAAATGAGGTTATACATGGAGAATGCTTACAATAATCATTGCCTGGCATTATGCCTGGCATCTTTCTTTCTTTCTTTCTTTCTTTTTCTTTCTTTCTTTTTTTCTTTCTTTTCTTTCTTTCTTTCTTTCTCTTTATCATTTATCATCTATTTCTATCTATCTATCCATTATCTATCCATCTATTATCTATCTATCCATTATCTATCTATCTATCTATCTATCTATCTATCATCTATTTCTATCTACCCATCCATCCATCCATAGACACACACACACACACACACACACACACACATATTCTGGTACGTGTATCACTTTAAAACCTACTTATGAATTATAGCATATGTATGAACTAAAATAGAACTATATATTCCTCGAAGATTTTGCGTATGAAGCTGTATTATGTTTTTAAAAATTTATACCTTGAAGTCATTCACTGGTTGGAGCACTGATCCACTTACTGGTTAGAGTCAGTATGTTTCTCTGGATTTGTTATATAAATTTGCCCAATTATGACAACCAAAATGTGTGCCTGTCTCAGCTCTCTGTGCAGAGCCATTCCTGTGTTCATTCCTGTAAGACTGAGAAGCTTATCTACAGACCCTAGCAGACATCCCCTCAGTTTTATTTAATCACGCTGGAGGCTTGAATACCTTCAGCATGGTTGGTCCATGCCTTCTGGACTTTTGGAAAGAGCCATTTTTGGCATCATGAAGACCTGATTCTAATCTTGGGTACAGAATTTGCTAGTTGTTTTGACTACTGGAAAGTTACATGAACTCCCTTCATTGGCTTCCTTTATAGGTCTTGTGGAAACACATACTTTCCTCATTTTGCTTGGAAGGCTATTAAATGAGATGGCATAAAGTATACTGGACACAGAAAGGACATGGTAGACATTCAGTGAACTTGAACAACTTTTCTCCCCGTACATGCTCCCTTTCAGCCTTGCACACACATATATTAAAGCACCTCACATTTTGCTTTGCAATTACTGTTTCTTTTTCTCCTCTGAGCCTGACAGAGGCAATTGAGTAGTTTAACAGAACCTACAAATAATCTAAGCTTTCATTTGCTCATTTGTTTAAGAAAAATTTGAGAAAATTTCTTCTGAGAATATTTCATCACTCATTGCGTTTGTAAATGTAAAAGGAAAGAAAACATAGACTAAAATAGTAAGATGTGCACAGATTTATAATCAAAACTAGAATGTTGACCCTCTCCCTCTGCCCCTCAGATTCCTATTTAAATATGATCTGGGATCTAGGGGCACCTGGGTGGCTCAGTGAGTTAAGCATCTCTCAGTTTGAGCTCAGGTCACAATCTCATGGTTTCATGGGTTCAAGCCCCATGGTGGGCTCTGTGTTCACAGTTAGGAGTCTGCTTGGGATTCTCTCTCCCTCTCTCCTGCCCCTCCCCCCAACCTTGCACTGTCTTTCAAAAATAAACTTTAAAAAATACATATGATCTGGGCTCTAAATCCCATAGATTTGTGAAAGATAGATTTCCATGATTTCTTCAAGTCACAAGGGCATCTTCCCTCACATTCTGCTCTCTAAATATTCATGTTTTGCTCACCACGACCCACATCCCAAAGCCCGATTTCTTCCGTGGTTTCAGCGACAGCAAATCCGTGTGATACAATTCTTCAGCTCAGTAATCTGAATAAAGATCTAGGAAACCGTGAAAAATTGTACATGGCTCAGTATAAATTCATTTTCAGGGGATTTGGTCTTTGATGGTGATGCAAAGTCAGAAACCCTAATTAATCTCTGAACACCTCTCCCGTGGCCTTCTCTCCAAATTCTAAATGCGTTAACATACCACTGGAGGCTGAGTGGAACACCCAATGCTCACTCCATGCTTCATGTTTTATCTCTTATAGGCAGATGTAGTTGAAGTTCAGAGGCGTAGAGGAATCTTTCACTGCCTTTTCTTTACCCTCCAATCTGTTCCCGAGGCGTGCTGTTGAATCAGTTATGAACACGACCACCATCGTACCCATAGGCTTAGACACACCAGCTTATGTGGCTTAGCAACGTCATGTAAAAACTCAGCGTAGTTTCTTGACTTCTTAGATTACCATTTAAATGAAGAGAAGTCATTGAAAACTTCACCAAGCAACTTAAAACATATGTCTGATAAGAAGAAAAACGTATATACATGAATGTACAATGAATAAAAAAGTTTGTCTTTCATTACTTTATTCGCTGTATTCTGGGGAACCCTTTGTCTAAGGACAACGGGGTTCTCTGCCACATATATATTTCATTGTGTTATCACAATTGGTACTGCTTATTCTCTTGTGAAGCATGAAGGCACACGTTCCACTTCCTTCAATATTGAACCTGGAACAAAATAAGGAGATTAATTATTTACCGAACCTCATGAAAACTAACTGGGCACAGCCTAAAATATGTAACTTTGCTCATTATGTTTCAAAATGTGCAATGTAGAGGTGCCTGGGTGGCTCAGTTGGTTAAGCGTCCAACCTCAGCTCAGGTCACGATCTCACGGTTCATGGGTTTGAGCCCCATGTCGGGCTCTGTGCTGACAGTCTGGAGCCTGGAGCCTGCTTCCGATTCTGTGTCTCCCTTTCTCTCTGCCCCTCCCCTGCTTGCCCTCTGTATCTCTCTGTTTTCTCGAACAGATTTCCATTCTCAGAAATGAATAAACACTAGAAAGAAAGAAAGAAAGAAAGAAAGAAAGAAAGAAAGACAGACAAAACCAAACCAAAATGCACAATGCAAAAGGAATAGAGGGATGAAACGAGCTGCTTCTCTCTATTTCAACCTCCAAAGTTCTCCCCAGGATGGGAGGGTGGGAAGAAATGAACACCAGGCAACTTTACTGCAATAACAACAAAGAATCCTGGAACTTTATGCTGTTTTATAATGTAGTAAACATGGAAAATCACTTTGTGAAGGGTTAGATTCTTCTTTTTATACACTGAAATAAGAATAAGTAAATAAATATATTCAGCCTTTTAAAGATCACATACAGGGAGAGTGTGACTGATATTTTATTGAATCCCCCTGCACACATTTAAAACACTGATATATCTTAAGGCCGAAATAAATGTTCCCTGATCCATTTTTTGAAGGCGTGACCATAGTAATAGTGAAATAAGGATTCTTCACTTGATGGACTATGAGAGATGTAAATAATCATAAATAAAATATCTAGAAAGGGTTTTCTAAGTTCTTATCTTAGGTCACATAAAACACACAAAATTGAAAACTCAGAATGAGAAAAAAGAAAAAGAGAATGTTGTTAGGATAAATACCTGGGTATATGGCAACTGAAATGCTCTTAGCCCTTCATTTTTGAGGAACTTTGTAAGACTGGTGTAAACTCTCCTAATTTCTTTTTTTTTTTTAATTTTTTTTAACGTTTATTCATTTTTGAGAGACAGAGAGAGACAGAGCAGGGAAGGGGCAGAGAGAGGGAGACACAGAATCTGAAGCGGGCTCCAGGCTCTGAGCTGTCAGCACAGAGCCCAACGCGGGGCTCGAACTCACGGACCATGAGATCATGACCTGAGCTGAAGTCGGTCGCTTAACCGACTGAGCCACCCAGGCGCCCTGAGAAGTTCAAGAATTTCAAACAAAGGTCTATTATTTAAAAATAGAGCATACATTGGGGCACCTGCATGGCTCAGTCGGTTAAGCGTCTGACTTCGGCTCTGGTCATGATCTCGAGGTTCGTGAGTTCAAGCCCCGCATCAGGTTCTGTGCTGACAGCTCAGAGCCTGGAGCCTGCTTCGGATTCTGTGTCTCCCTCTCTCTCTGCCCCTCCCTGGCTCGTACTCCGTCTCCCTCTGTCTCTCTCTCTCTCAAAAATAAACATTAAAAATATTTTTTTAAATAAAAAAAAATTAGAGCATACATTTTCTCTTTCTCACTCATTCCCTTCCATTTCAGGCCACGAGTGTGTGTGGTAAGTGTAAGCTTGAGTATACTTTCTCAGACTCCCCTATCAATGACAGACCCCCAACAAACAAAGGCAAAACTCCAAGAGGAAATAGTCAAGGATCAAACTAGTTTGACTTTTCTCTAGTCTAGGATAAAAACAATACTTGGGGTACACATGTCGTATATATAGTCCAACTTACCTTATAGAAGTAGATGTTGATATTTAATGCCAAACCCCGACTAAAGACTGTATATTTGTCTGAATATGGCATCCATATATTGACAGTCTTTGGGGACATAATGTGGAGGCAACTATAGGGGTAGCTGATTATAGACTCAGAATCCTTACTATACTTAACACATTCAATAATAAATGCCATGAAGGCTTACCAATTGCCGAATGCATCTCCATTTACCCACATCCAGGGTGTGCTTGCATTGAGTTTTTTCAGTCCAATCCAATAGGAAGAAGTTCCCAGATGGGGCATCAACATTTCCTTTTATGAAATACAGGGTGTTATAATGGATCTCTCCTAGTTTTCTCATTCTCATTACCTCTAACGCTATGGTCCTTCTTCGGACCCATTATCCTCTTGCTAGGGTTATCCCAATAGCCTTGTAGCATGGCACTCTGCTTTTGTATTTGCCACTCATTAGCTCATCAGAGCAAAGCAAACGATTCTTTTAAAACTCAAGTCAGATCATGTCTCACTTTTGTTCATAGTTCTGCAATATCTCCCTAATTTTACTTGGAGGAAGATCAAAGTATTTACAATAGCCTCCAAGACCCTAATCATCCACATTCCTCACTCACTCCCTCATGCTAAGCACATTGGCTGTTTTGTTTTCTTTTGTTTTTTCTGGTCCTTGAATATTCCAGGCATACACCTACCTTAAGATCCATGCTCCAGATGTTTCTTCTTCTTGGGAAGCTTATCCCCCAGATATTCCTCTAACCAACTCTCTTAACTACAGTTTTGCTCAGTGCCATCATCTCAATGAAATAAGACTATCTTACTTGCAGCCTATCCACCTAGGACACCCATAATATTGCTTATGTATCTATCTATATATCTATATCTATATCTATATCATATCATATATCATATCATATCATATTCATATATATCATATCCATAAATCATGTATATGTATATAAAAATTTACTACCTTCTAAAATACTATGTAATTTAATATATTTATTACGATTATGTTTTATTCCCTGTCGCTTCCTTTGGAATCTAAGCTCCGTAAAGGCAAAAGTCTTTGTTTTGTTGACTGATCTATCACACCCTTGAAGTATACTTGTCATATAATAGCTAGTCAATAAATTAAATGAGATTTATATTGTGAAAGAGAAATCTAACCACTTCATTCTTGGAGTTGAATATGGCCAGAGATCCACGATAGGCTATGCAGTTTTCTTGACCCTCTATCCAAGTTTTTGCACGTTCAGATTGAAAGAAGCAATTATTACTGATTTGGTTCCAGTCTTGTGGACATATAGTTTCATCCTCAGAGCATGTATTGTCATTAAGTATCTTTGGCTTTTTAACTAAAATTAACACAATGGTAGAAAAAAAAAATGAAGAAAGTATAGGACAAAGGAAGAGTCTCACATTTAGGGTAAAAGATATATTTCAGATTGAGAAAATGTATTTTACTTTCATATTCAATTCAAATGATTTAACTTCAAACCTCAGCTCAAAAAAAGAAAAGATCAAGAACATAGAATGAAAGAAATCGGCATTGAAGAATGAAGGTGTATGTATAATTTAAGATTAGCAATAATAGACACATAAACATCCAGAAACTAATCTTTAGCCAGTTTCCTCCCATTTTTTATACTACTGGCATTTTCTCTATTCATCCATTTCTTTCCTATTCATCCACTTCCTTTCCACTGTAAATAAACCAATTGTCTATATCCGTAGCATCAGAGGGGTGGTTTCCTATTGCTGACTTAGTTGAAACTTGACTGTCTTTCAAGAACAACATTCCCACAGGAGTTGGAGGTGTTCCTTTGTTCTTAAGCACAAAAGAATGCAGGGAAATAAAGATCAGGATTTTAAGAGCTTTCTACCATACACTTTTTACTCTCCAACTTACTGCAACTAGATAGATGAAGTTACTTGTTAAGGTATAGCCCTGAGAAACAGAAGGCTCACCAAAAGGACACCTCTTGGCATCTGAAATATATGACGGGTTTATAGTCAGGCCTATGAATGAGAGAATCTTCAAATGGGAAAGAAAACAGCAGTGTAGGACTATTCATATGAGCCCCGGTATAAAAACCAAGTGGAAAAATCAGGTCACCAAAATTATCTGAAAGTATCAAGCTCAAAATGATGTTAAAGTTTGGTGTTGAAATAAAAAGCTTGTGCAAAACTCAAGTGTTTGGTTCAGAACCTGGGTCACCAGAAAACCAAGTTTTGTCGTTCATTCACTCATTCATTCATTCATTCGACAACTATCAGTTGAGTTTCTATCATGTGGCAGATATTTTTGTAGCTCTAGGAATACAACAGTGTACATGCAAAAAAGAAAATCCTTGCTTTATGGGACTTGCATGTCTACTGTATTATATAGTTTGTCATAAAATATATCAGAGTGAAGGCGATTAGGATTATTGGTGGAAAGACTTGCAATTTTAACGCAGTAGTCAGGATAGGATTCAACCAAAGGTTAATATTTACTAAAAGTTTGAACCAACGCATGAGCGGGGGAGGAGCAGAGAGAGGGAGACACAGAATCCAAAGCAGGCTCCAGGCTCTGAGCCGTCAGCACAGAGCCCGATGTGGGGCTCGAACCCACAAACTGCGAGATCGTGACCTGAGCCGAAGCCGGACGCTCAACCGACTGAGCCCCCCAGGCGCCCCGAGAGCATATATTGCTTACGAAGAATTTTAATTGGTGCTGGTAGCTAAAAATTAATCTTGGCTAAGCACAGGTGGTTTGTCACTGAACAAAAGTCCATTACTATAGCACATCGCAGGTGTTCTGGTGGAGTCCTTGGACTATTTGGGGTTTGGCCCAGTTCAGCTGTTCAGGAGGACGTGCATAAGGCCCACCTCCTTAATGACCTCCTGGATGCCTTTTAAAACACCTTGACATAAATGACCCCATATTATTTCAGTTTTCACACTGGGTTAAATACAAAATACAATTAAACCAATTTTCCTTTGTTTTCGACTTAGTGGGGCTTCTAAAATATAAATGTCGTCTGTGGTCCCTATCACATTTTCAGTGGATAACTTTGCTCTCAGAGGGAAAGGGTGGGAGAGGGAAGAACATTTAGAAAAGAGGATGCTGGCAAGGTACGAGGTAGTAACAGTAGAAGTGGGGAAAAGGACTCAGATACTAGTTATATTTTGAAAGACCAGGAAGACTTTGCCGATTATTTTGGAGGCTTAGTGGATTGGAAAAAAGAGTCAAACATGGCTATAAGATTTTTGGTTTGACTCTTAAAAACTGAGAACAAACTGAGGGTTGATGGGGGGGTGGGAGGGAGGGGAGGGTGGGTGATGGGTATTGAGGAGGGCATCTTTTGGGATGAGCACTGGGTGTTGCATGGAAACCAATTTGACAATAAATTTCATATATTAAAAAATAAAATAAAATAAAAATAAATAAATAAACAAATAAATAATAAAAAATTTTACTGGGAAAAAAAAGATTTTTGGTTTGAAAATTGGAAAGACCAAGTTGCTATTTCCTGAGGTAAGGAAGACCCAGATAGAAGAGGTTATGGGAGAGACACAGACTGAGACTTCGACTTGGGTAATGTATTAGACAGTCAAGTTGGTGGATTGAAATATTTGAAATTCAGTGAAGAAGCCCAGATTGGAGAAGTGTATTTGGAGGCGATCAGAATGATATGACATTTAGAGTTGCAAGCGTGGTTCAGATTGCCCAGGGTGCAAGGGTAGATACAGAGGGGACCTGCTCAGGGACTGAGCCCCAAGGCACCCCAAGTTAAGAGGTCAGGGAGAGAAGAAAGAATAAGCAAAGTAAAGCTGGAAGAAGCCAGTAAATTAGGTAGAAAGCATACCGTGCGGCAACACAGAAGTTGCCAATGAACTTGAAAGACAAATTCAGTAGACAATTCAGTAGACAGAAAAGGAAGTGGAACCTGACCAGAGTACGTTTAACAGAAAATGGGAAGATAGAATTTAGAAAAAAAATTAGCAAAAAATTCAAGGTGGTTGCTGTAACAGAAGAAAAAAAAGAAGGAAATTGGTAGCTAAAGAAGGAGTAAGGGCTAATGAATTTTATTTTCTATTTTTTTATTTATTTTTATTTTTATTTAAAAAAATTTTATTTTTTAATATTTATTTATTTTTGAGACAGACAGAGACAGAGCATGAACGGGGGAGGGTCAGAGAGAGAGGGAGACACAGAATCTGAAGCAGGCTCCAGGCTCCAAGCGGTCAGCACAGAGCCCGATGCAGGGCCTGAACTCACGGACCGGACCATGAGATCATGACCTGAGCTGAAGTCGGACGCTTAACCGACTGAGCCACCCAGGCGCCCCTGAATTTTATTTTCCAGGTAAGAGAGATATCACCATCATGTATTGCTGATGGAGATGTTTCAGTTGAGTGTGAAAAAACTATAATGTAGGAGAGAGGGGAATATTACCCGAGTAATATAACTGATCGGTGAGAGGCTATAGAATCTAGTGTGGGGCATGAATACTCCATCTACAGTACCAGGAATCTAGGGTATATGGGTAGGGATAGAGGTAAAAAAGTAGATGTGGTCATGGGAGTCTTTGGGAGTTTTCTAGTAATTGTTATAACTGATGAGGTAAAACGAAAAGCAAAACATAGACTCGAGAGTGAAGATGAAGAAAAAGGCATGAAAGGTCTGGAGAGAAAAGAGAAAGTATAAATAATCATGTATGGGAGAGGGGCACCTGGGTGGCTCAGTCGGTTGGGCGGCTGACTTCGGCTCAGGTCATGATCTCACCGTCCGTGAGGGCTGTGAGTTCAAGCCCCGCGTCGGGCTCTGTGCTGACAGCTCGGAGCCTCGAGCCTGTTTCAGATTCTGTGTCTCCCTCTCTCTGACCCTCCCCCGCTCATGCTCTGTCTCTCTCTGTCTCAAAAATAAATAAATGTTATAAAAAAAAATAATCATGTATGGGAGAGAGTTAACGCAGTAGCAAAAACGTGATACGACTGTCAGTCCTCACTCCAATTTTTTGAACTCTTATCACAGTTATTCCTGGTGTGATTCTCTAACACTCGTGTTCTTTCTCTCATCGAAGGCACTCTCTCCTAAATACCTACTTGACCTTAAGTTTCAGCGCAAATACCCCTACCTTCATAACGTCTTACCTACCAAGCGCAGATTCATAATCTCCTTTTCTTCCTCTTCACATTGAACATACTTGTATTTAACAATTATTTTACAGTTACTATTGGCATAGATGCTTGTTTCTTCCATCAAGTATTAATTCCTTTCAGGCCAAAATCCACCCCCCCGACCTTTTCTTTTCTTTATTTCTTCTTTCTTTCTTTCTTTCTTTCTCTCTCTCTTTTTTTTTTTTTTTTCATCTTGGTAACATCATCACTTAGCACCTTGCCTGAAGTTCAATAGATATTAAGACAATGAACATTCTAGAAGGCAAAGCAGATGACTGGGTTTGAAAAACAATCAGATGCTCTGGCAAGGAGAATGCTTTCTGATTCCAACTGTTCAAAGCCAGGGAAGAAGAACAGGCTAGTAGTCACTGGTATCAGACTGAATCAATGAGAATACAATGAACATAGTTTTAGCAGAAATTGTTTACTTACATTTTCTAGGAAATTCTAACATTACCCACAGAAGTAAAGCGATGCCTCCACATATACTTGATATGACTAGCATTTTCTTTGTTACTATACCTAAGGAAGATGCATATCATTGTTTATCTTCTAGAGAAAAATAAACAACAAGCAAACAAACAGAAAACTCGAGTGAGATTTGTCTTTTTCTCTACCTGCTCTAGGTGCTTTACAACCCAGCAACTGGAAAATGGGAGAATGAGAAAGGGTACTAAGAGCTGGACCTTTTCAGCAGCAAAAGTCTCAGCAGTGCCTGGCTTCCACTTTTTGGCGCCATTTCTGACCATTATTTTACTGACTCAGTGCTCTTGCCCCGGTTCCAGAATAGAAAACCAAACTTCATCCTGGGACTTTTTAATGAATTTCTGCCTCTTCTAAGAAGGAAAAAAATCGGGTGCAGAGGGGTGGATCCACCGTTTCTTTGAATCCTTTGTTTTATTAATGATGCCTGCTTTTATTTCAGGGCCAGGTTATGGACAATTAAACACTGCTCGGACTGCAAGCTGGGATCCAGAAGGGAGGGTAGGCTAATCATGGGAGAGCTCAGTTCCTGTACCCAAGGTCAAGCTCCGTGGCGCCCCTTACCTGGCCTCGTGACCTTCTGCTCCATGGCCTGCATCCCATCAGTACCATCGCTATGCTCAGCCCTACTGCCCTCCATCTCCGAGGCTCACGGACAAGGCTCTTCTGTTACGAGGCTGGGGAAGTAACGGCCTGGGGGCAGGCATCAACCGCTACCTTTACCCCAGGGGCGAGGGCTCAACAGCCTGGGATTGGCTGGACCACAGGGACGACTCTGGGAACTCAGTCTCTGATTGGCTCCTTCCCTCCCACCTGCTAACCCCCCAGCTGGGCAGGGGGAGGGCGATTCCCCTCATTTTGGACGGCTTTGTATAGTCACCCTAAAATCTCAAATCTGAGACAGTTTTACAACATGTGGACCGACAGCCTGAACCTAGCCACGAGGTGGCTTTGCTATCCCTCCTACTTTTTGCAAATACTACCCCCCCCCCCCGTTCTTTTCAGTTTTTGAGTTCCAGCTCCCCCTATGGACTGCTTAGGAACAATTGGATAAATTTTAGTGCTTGAATGAAAATTAGTTTCATGTATAGGCAGTCTTCCCTTTCCACAGTGGAATGGGATGATAAAAAATGACACACAGGCAAAAACCAAGCCATATTACTCTAATAATCAAAGGGGGAAATTATGATCGTTCCTCAATTAAAAAAATTTTTTTGAAATATTGAAAACTCTGTTACTCTCCCTCAAAAACATACAGGGAGTAAAAAAAACCAATAAAGCTATTTTTTTTTTTTTTTACAACACTGTATTTAAAACGTCAGAAACACTGAGGGGCGCCTGGGTGGTTCAGTCAGTTAAGCATCCGACTTTGGCTCAGGTCATGATCTTGTGGTTCGTGGGTTCTAGTCCGGCGTCAGGCTCTGTGCTGACAGCTGGAGCCTGGAGCCTGCTTCAGAATCTGTGTCTCCCCCTCTCTCTGCCCCTCCCCCGCTCAAACTCTGTCTCTCTCTCCTCTCAAAAATAAATAAATATTAACAAAAAATTTTAAGGGGCACCTGGGTGGCTCAGTCAGTTGAGCATCCGACATTGGCTCAGGTCACGATCTCACAGCTCTGTGAGTTTGAACCCCACATCGGGCTCTGTGCTGACGGCTGGGAGCCTGGAGCCTGCTTCAGATTCGGTGTCTCCCTCTTTCTCTGCCCCTAACCCACTCGCATTCTGCCTCTGTCTCTCTCGAAAATAAATAAACATTAAAAAAAATTTTTTAATAACATCAAAAAATTTAAAAAAAACATCAGAAACATTGAGAATTCAAGTCTTTTGTTTTATTTTGTTTTTTAAAAAAGCCTAAAAACTTATGAAGAGTACTTTGAAAATAAAACCAGACCACTTTCTTACACTATACACAAAAATAAACTCAAAATGGATTGAGGACATAGTGTAAAACCTAAAATCATAAAACTCCTAAAAGAAAATGTAAACAGTAATCTCTTGGACGTTAGACTTACCAACATGTTTCTGGATATGCCTACTCAGTCAAGCGAGACAAAAGCACATATAAACTACTGGGACTACATCAAACTAAAAAGCTTTTGCACAGCCCAGGAAACCTTCAACAAAATGCTAAGACAACCTACTGAATGGGAGAAGATAGTTGCAAGTGATATATCTGATAAGGGGCTAATACCCAAAACTTATGAAGAACTCATACAACTTAACACCAAAACCCCCCAAATAATCATATTTTTAAAAGCGGGTAGAGGGTCTGAATAGACATTTTCCCGAAGAAGACATCCGGATGGCCAACAGACACATGAAAAGATGCCCGGTGTCACTAATCACCAAGAAAATGCAAATCGAAACCACAATAAGATATCAGCGTACACCTGTCAGAATGGCTAGTATAAAAAAAGCAAGAAATAGCAAGTATTGATAAGGACATAGAGAAAAAGGAACTGTTGTGAACTGCTGGTAGGAATGTAAATTGGTGTTGCTACTGTGGAAAACAGTGTGGAAGGAAGATCCTCAAAATATTAAAAATAGAAATATCATACAGTCCAGTAGTTCCACTGTTGGGCATTTAAATTTTTTTTTAATATTTATTTATTTATTTATTTAGAGACAGAGCGTGAGCCAGGGAGGGGCAGAGAGAGAGGGAGACAGAATCCGAAGCAGGCTCTAGGCTCTGAGCTGTCAGCACGGAGCCCGACACAGGGCTTGAACCCACAAGTCGTGAGATCATGACCTGAGCCGAAGTCAGGGGCTTAACTGACTGAGCCACCCAGGTGCCCCTCCACTGTTGGGTATTTATGCAAAGAAAATGCAAATACTAATTTGAAAAGATATGTGCAGTGCTATGTTCACTGTAGTTTTATTTACAATAGCCAAGATATGGGATCAACCGAAGGGTCCATAGATAGATGAATGGATAAAGAAGATATAGCATATACACAATAGAATATTCCTCAGCCATAAAATAGAATGAAATTTTGCCATTTGTGACAACATGGATGGACCTAGAGAGTATTATGCTGAGTGACAGAAGTCAGACGGAGAGAAGTGGCTGGGTGGCTCAGCCCGTTAGATGCCCAACTTTGGCCCAGGTCATGACCTCATGGTTCATGGGTTCCAGCCCCGTGTCGGGCTCTGTGCTGACAGCTCGGAGCCTGGAGCCTACTTCAGATTCTGTGTCTCCCTCTCTCTCTGACCCTCCCCTGCTCATACTCTGTTGCTCTCTCTCAAAAATAAATAAATAAATAAACATTTAAAGAAGTCAGATGGAGAAAGACAAATACCATATCGTTTTACTTATATGTGGAATCTAAAAAAAAAAAACCCAAAAAACAAACCACATAAACAAACAAAAAAAGCAGGAATGGACTCATAAATATAGATAATAAAGTGGGGATACCAGAGGGGAGGGGAAGGGGGTTGCTGTTGGTAAGGTACAAACTTCTAGTTATAAAATAAATAAGTCACAGGGATGAAAAGTACAGCATAAGGAATATGGTCAATAATATTATAATGATATGGTGACAGATGATAATTACACGTGTCGTGGTGAGCACTGGATAATTTATAGAATTGTCAAATCCATCTATTGTATACGTGAAACTAATATAATATTGTATGCCCACTATACCTCAATACACTTTTTTAAATTAAAAAACAAAATTAAAAAAAAAAGTTTTGCATTAAAACAAAAGTTGAACATTCTTGCCTTCTTGCTTTGTAACCGATAACATGGTCCAAGCATCTTTTGTATGCTTTCTTAAACTTTCATACTTCTAAGTATGGGCTTTCCACATTTTTTTTTTTTTTTTTTTTGCATCTGGAACAAAATTCCTCTGGCTGCATGTCTAGAGTCTCTCCAAAAGTGGAAGTATTAATATGCTCATGATCAACTATTTCTTTCTGTTTTCAGAAAGATCAACTATTCGACTTTCTGTTTTCGACTTGACTTTGGCTTTCATTCAGCACTATCACTTTTTGTTTCTTGGCTACATTTTAATGATTTTTGACCAGTTCCCTCTTTTGCTTATTTATTTTTGTAAGATATCACATGAGTTTATCATTATGAGATGAAGAGGTAACGTAACATGACACTTAATTGTCTAGGTGCTAACTAAAGACAGATGCACATTAATTAGTCATTGACAGACTTACAAGGACATTACATGATTGGTCATTGATCACCATGCATATCTACTTTATACATTGTGATTCGCAGGCTGAAAGACTAGCAGTGAAGTTTGTACTTTATACAATTAGACTAAATATACCATGCATATATTATAAATATGCATAACTATACTGGAAAACTAAAATTTGAAACATGTAGCTAGAACATGGTGTTATTTAACTCAACCATGATAGATGAATTTTGTGCCTATAAGACCGTAAAAAGTAATGTACAATCACCCCTAACACATACATACATTCTCTTGTAAAGGTACATATAAAAATAAAAATATATACACATACACACCCACATTATATATATATATATATATGTATATATATGCATATATACATATATATATATATATATAATGTGGGTGTGTATGTGTATATATTACACATATATATATATATATATAATGTGGGTGTGTATGTGTATATATATAATATATATATTATGTGTATATATATATATACACACACACATTATGTACATATACACTTTATACCTATGTTATGGACTAAATGTGTACTTACAAAATTCATATGGTGAAACCCTACCCCCTCAATGTGATGGTATTAGGAGATGAGGCTTCTGAGAGGTAATTGGGTTTAGACGAGATAATGGGGGTAGAGTTCCCACAATGGAGTGTGTGTGTGTGTGTGTGTGTGCACGCGTGCACGTGTGTATTTCCTATCTATGCTTATTTTTGTCTACTTATCTGATGATTAGGGCACATTAAAGATGCATTACAACAATGTACGCACTATGGTAAGTATTGGTGGGGGTATAAAATGGTGCAGCTACTAGGGAAAACAATAGGGTGGTGCCTCAAAACATTAAACATTGAATTATTATCTGAATCAGCAATTCTATTTCTGGCTATATACTCTCAAAGAATTAAAAGCAGGATTTTGAAGAGATATTTGTAAACCCCATGTTCATAATAGCACTATTCCCAATGGCCACGATGTGAAAGCATCCCAAGGATCCATCGATGGATGAATGAATGAAATGTGATATATACCTACCGTGGGATATTCCCCAGCTTCCAAAAAGCAGAAGATTCTGACAACGTAGATGAAACTTGGGGAGGTAATGCTAAGTGAAATAAGCCAGCCACAGAAAAACAAACACTGTGTGATTCCACTTGTATATGGTGTGTAGAGTAGTTTAATTCATAGAGACCAAAGTAGAATGATCGTTGCCAGGGACTGAGGGGGCGGGGAGGAGGAAGTGCAAAGTTGTTATTTAAGGCGTTTAAGGTTTCTGTTTTGCAACATGAAAAAGGTTCTGCAGACTGGTTGCACAATGGTGTGAATGCTCTTACCAGTACTAAACTACATATTTCAAAACAGTTAAGATGGGAAATTTTCTATTATGTGTATTTGGCCACAAATATGTTTAGAATGGTACCGAAGAGGACTGTAGGCAGTGAAACCCTCATAAATGAGAATCCATAAAACTCCAAAAGGTGAGGCAGAAAAATCTCTGACAGGAAGTAAGCAGCAGGTGGATACGGTGATTTCTGGAAAACCCACGGAATCACTCAGTAAGGTAGCTCTGAGCAGCACACATCTGTGCTTCTTCAGTTTTCTCTTCCACCATGTGAGGTTGGAAACACACAGCCCATCCCATCTCCTGTGGACTACCAGGTCTGAAGTGGTATAGGCTGGAGGAAGACTGCGCTTAAAAAAAATTAATGTTTATTTATTTTTGAGAGACAGAATGTGAGCGGGAGAGGGGTAGAGAGAGATGGAGACAGAAAATCCAAAGGATCTGTCAGCACAGAGCCCGCTGTGGGGCTCGAACCCATGAACTGTGAGATCACGACCTGAACTGAAGTTGGATGCTTGGTCGACGGAGCCACCCAGGCAGAGGAGAATAGTGTTTTTAACATGAGGTTTACATTTAAGTTTGAATAGAAGAGTTTGGAGTTGGGAGATTCTGCTGGACATAATAATTTCTCAAATGAGACTCTTAACGATTTCTGAAAAGAACCACAAAAGCTACGAGACTGACCCCAAACTGTTCAGGTGCGGGGGTAGAAAAGTCTCCGAGAGTTTTATGCAATGAAAGACTGAAGTTCATTTCTGTGCACACACGCAGAGCTACAGTTCTTACAAAACACCAGATTCATCTGTTTTCCTAGCCTCTGATCCCTGTCTGTACATTCTTCCCATTTTCATGAACGTAGCTGAAGGTTGCAGGTTTACGGTTCCTCCTTGATGATAAACTTGGCGATCAGTTCCTGGTAGGCGGGAGGGAAGGCCGACAGAACCGTAAGAAAATATCCCAGCCGTACAAATTACGTTTGAAATACACACAGTGTTTTCCTGGAATCTCATGGCTGAGTTTTTCTTCTGTTTAGTTCATTAACTCTCCCTTAAGGAAGTTGTTTTCAGGTTTTTCAGAACGTACCATATCCTCTAAACCTTTTTTCCTCATTTCGCTCATGTTTACAGTCCTGGGTGTTGAGCGGAGCTACTTTCCAATGAGCATTTCAACGTTTCGGATACCAAGTAGAAAGGAGAAAGCAATTATATTACTGACGGCAACATTTTGCGAAATGTGGAATCCACCTGCTTTGGGGTGCGGGAACCAAGAAGACGGTGTTGCAACAGGTGCTAGGGTGAAATTGGCAAAGAGAGTGTTTCCAGGCAACGAGCTTGACCAGTGTCTCCTGAGTAATGATCCGAATACGGTCTAGGCTTCAGCCTGTTGCCTGGCAAGATTCCCTTGGCCAGTCTCCTCTCCAGCAAATTCTGCGCTGCAGTTGTGGAGTGCTTGTCCCCCACCAGGTCCCCAGTTGTCTTGAGACGTAAGCGAAGGTAGAGATGTTCGCTACCGGATAAAGCTCTCTGGTACAGAAGTATTCAAGGTTCGATTTTGCGCTATTTTATTCCACTTGTTGTGACAGGCTGGGTTTAGAGGTTCATGCTACATAGTTTCTTTTCCTGGAAAACTGACTGGGCAGACACCTCAGTGGCTGTGGGGCTCCCTCATTCAGTAAGCTTTCTGTGACTTGTGAAGGGCAGAGCCTCAAAGTAGCAAGAAGCCATTCATTAAAACAAAACAAACCAAAACAAAACAAAGCACAGTAATTTCTGGATGCCTTTCAGTGACTCGGAAAATATTAATTGGACACCTAGGCATTTGGTAAATACCATGAAAAAACATGGGCTCAGGTATTGGATAGATCGACTGATAAGTGTGTGCAGGGGTGTAAGGAGAACATACCGTAGGGCGAGTGGTCAGGATAAACCTTCCTTCTCACTGAAAGAATGTTTACAACCTCTACGTGTCTGTCTCCATTTTTCTAGCCAACCCGCTTACAGAGGGGTGCCCAGACGTAGCAAATTAAAATATAGAATTCCCGATCAAATTTGAATTTCAGATCAACAACAAATATGACAAACACAACAAATGAAAACACTGCATGCGACATAAATAAACCATTTCGGGGCTGAATTTCAGATTGCACTAGAGGTCTTGCCTTTTTTCGGGCATCCCTATTCAGGGCACAATGATTTTTCTTATCTTTGAAATGGGTCGGTGCTCCAGGGCTTGGTGTGGGGTTTTTCTTGATTCCCTTCTTACAGCTCTCTGGGAACCCTCACATAGGGACACAACCCAGCGACTGAGGATAGGCGAGGACTATGCAAGAAAGATGCGCTGCTGCCCCTTCAAAGGTGGAAAGGGCCCCAGAAAGGGACAACGGAAAAAGGCAACAGGAGACCCGAAGAAGCTGGCGCAGGCTGTGTTTTCTGGAAGGTGAGAGAAACACTGAAGAAACGGGAAGTGAGACAGATTGGGTGTCAAACAAGCAGCCACTGTGAGTAACTAGAGCCTAGAGCGTCATTTAGCAGAGTAAGTCTAGAAGCGGGTGTGAATACTATCAGGATTCTTTCCAGTTCCCGCCCCCTCCCGGGAGTATAGACACATTTGTCTCAGTTTGAGCTGCACCTAGTCCACTTGTGGCCTGAGAGGGACGCTTTTGTTCCTCAGGGGAGACATTTCCAGATGGGACTTCACGTCTTTTGTACGGTGACTGGCTGTTCACCTCCCCCCAACCTTTCACCATAAAGGAAACTGTCTAATGTTGCCCGAACGGTCCTCAAAGTTCCAGCATCTGGTGAGGTCTGCAAAGTGCCTGCATGTGGGTATGACATACCCTGGTGTCTTGAGGCAATCATAGAAACCCACACTCTTAAGCAACTTGTTAAAAACTTTAGCTTCATTCTTTACATCAGCTTAGACGAGTTGAGTGTTTGCCCCAAGTAAGTAAGCCCTGCCTCTTAGAAGTTTAGCTTAGCTGTCCGCCTTTGACCTCAGGTCTCCGAGGGGTTTCAGGGAAGTTATGCATTTTGCAGATCATCCAGACGGACGCTGTTGTAACAGCAGGAGTGACGCCCTTTCCAGCTTTCTACACACTAAGTGAAACTGAGTCTTCCCCTCCAGGGGCTGGCTGCCAGTCCCAGTGATCCAGCCTCGCAGCCTTTCCAGGTTGAAATGTTTGCTCAGCTGCGGTGGAATAAACGTCAGCCACCCTTTAGAGTCAGGACAAGAAGGAGAGGAAAGCATTCCCTCCTCCAATACGGATTTGCTTCCGTTTTGGCTCCCGCGAATCTGCAGTTAACTGGCTAAGGTCGAGTGATTAAGACAGTCCGTGTGGGTGGCGGGAGGAATCACACAACACCTCTTCCAGTTACAGACGTAAGGAGTGAGCTGGCGGTTTCTGTGGTGAACATACTGAGGCACAGCGTCAGAGACGTCTTGACCACGATGTCATAACGTCGTGACCAAATTTCTTAGCTAATTTCATTGGCTCCCGCAGCGGGGCTGAGGATTCCCCAGCCTTGCACCTGTAACAACCGTGCACAGCGTCAGAAATCTCCCACCTGGAGTCTGACACGTCCAGACCTGCCGGATTCCTGTGTATGACCCTATAGTGTAACAGGTGACAGGGAAGTACGGTCACCGCTAATGCTTCTGCATCTGTGATACTGTCCCTAGTATGGGTCGTTTCGGAAAAAAAACAGAGTAGATGTATTGCTTGACCACTACCTCTTATACATGTGTTCAGTAGGTTTTACACAGTGAGCAACCAGGAGATCTCAGGTTCTGGCCATAGAACCATGGCCGGTATCACATGATCACTATAAAGGTTGAACAAAATTTATAAAAAGAACCAACAAGATAGAACCTGAGGGACTCGAACTGATCAAGGCTTACTGCTTGTATTGTACCTGCTTGCCAGGAAAACAGGAAACAAAACCCACCTTTTAATAAAAAAAAATTCATAATCTCTGCTGGTTTTGCATACGATATCTGGCATTTAATAAAAAAAAATATGAGGCATCCTAAAAAAAAAAAAAAAAAAGAAAAAGCTAACTGGCAAAACACCAACTGACAAGCCAAATTAAGAAAAAATGACCTTCTCGTTGGGATGAGCACTGGGTGTTGTATGTAAACCAATCTGACAATAAATTATATTAATAAAAAGAAAAATGAGTTGCAAATGCTTTCAGATAGTGATGATATTGGACAGGAAATTTAAAACAAAAATGGTTAGTGTGTTTAAGTGAAGAGAAAAAAAATATAAAGAACGTCAACGCATGGAAATAATTCAAGAGTCGAATGAAAACCCTAGAATAGAAATAAATAATAACTGAAATTACGAATAATTTGATTAAGGATTAAGTGAGGGCAAGATGGAATCCAAAAAAGAAAAGTGTTTAAAGAGAAAGGAGCAGCCATTGGCTTCAAATACTTCTAAGAAAGGAAAGTTAAGGAACTGCGATGGCTTCTTATCTGTGATACTCTTTCCTAGGAAATGTTGTGCCAGATAAACTTCTTACCTGTAAGTTAAGATGATGTATGAGAAATACTCGATGGATGTAGTGAAAGTACAATCTTAACTATGAGCTTAATGAGATCCATTTTGCTGTTTTGTTAAATGAAAGAGAAGAATTCAGATTGGACTGGATTGATGAGTCTCTAGCTAAAGGGAGGGTGTGTGTGTGTGCGCGCGTGCATGCGTGTGTGGGATATTTGAGAAACGAGAGAAAATTGAGTTTAAAAAAAAAACTGGAACACTGATGCAGACCCAGATTTGTCTTTCTTCTAGTCAATGCATCAGACAGCCCCATTAGTCATGGCTTTACAGATCAATTTCTTAATCTCCATGGCATTTCTTACAACATGCCTCCTGACCAAGAAATTAATTTCAAGACAAAGGAAGGGAGCCATGAATAACAACTCGCTGGACTTAATGGATGGCCCACTTCTTCAGAACAGGTAGCTTGGTAGAACAGAGAAATGACTGGAACGCTTTTGAAGACTTAAGAACCTGGGAGATGGTCGTGTGGGGGTTTGGAGCGCCCCCTTATAACCTATTGTACATGCTTGAAAACACCTGTCGGAATATGGTCAACGCCCTATATTCACAGCGTGTTGTCTGGGAACTGATTTGGAAGCAGAAGTAGCTGTTCTATGTATTATACGTGAGAGCTCACGAGACGAATTCTTGCTGCTGGTTCGCCAGACTAGGGTTTGGAGTGTTTGGTGTGTGTAGAAGGAGCACAATCACGGTTCTGTTCAGTTGGAAATTGAGGCAGGTCACTATTGGCGACAGTGTTTCCCACGCCCCTAAAGCAACAGTTAATATTGTTCACAGTGACAGATTCAAATATTAAATACAAGTAAAGGGACCATTTGCGAGATGTGGATAGGCTCAAGGGAAAATAATAATAATAATAATTTTATATATTCCATAATAATAATAAATATATTTATATATTATATAATACATAAATATTATTGTTGTTATTATTATTATATTCTTTTGAGCCTACCCACATCTTACAAATTGTCCTTTCATTTTCTTCCCTTCAAACTCCCCTTTTAATGCACATACTTGCGTTTTGTCTTTGGATCCTGACTGTGGGTCTCCTTTTTGAACCTGAGTATGTCACTCTCACTATGGTCTCTCAACTCCTCAATTATGCAACTGAAAACATCAGATTCATTAATAAGAATGAGGAAAGAACTTACTCAGAAACAATCATGCCCTGACTTCCACCTTCACTTTCTACACTTGATCAGTAAATGAATGGACCCCTGCCTCCTAGGAAGACTGCATCAACCTTATGAGATCCTGACCTGCATGACCCCGGAGACTCATTTACATCTCCTTTTTAGTAGGCTTTAGCGGAGAGCTGGCTCACAAAAGAATGAACCAGTCTGTGGAGAGACAGCAAGACGGACGTCGGTTTTCCCGGACTACAAAGCAATTTCTGGGGCCTCTGATATACCCACCTTGGCTGTTAGCATGTGTACCCCGTGGTGTGGTTCCTGGGCCCCAGATCCCTTAATTTGTTTCCTGCTACTAGAGAAACTAGATGTCCCCTCGCTCCTCTTAGGCTAACCTATTCCTATGTAACAGAGTTACAGAGTGGGGCTTGTCCTCTGTGTCTCCCTGGGGGTGCTCTGGGTTTGTGCGGTCTCCCAAAAAGGCAAATCCTATCAGGACCTAGGCCCGGACCCAGAGAGAACGTCCGTGCCAGGCCATTGTTGTAGAACAACGAGTGTTGGAGGACTGTGTCCTTTTGTTATTTCTTTGCTGGAAGGTTGTTCTCCAATAAACTCTGTATATCTGCACCTGTGTTGCTGGTGATCCGTGCCCCCTTGCATGACACTGATCATATCCAAAACAATTTTGAAAGCCACTTTTGGTAGTTGGTAGATATTGAGAAATGAGAAAAAGGAAGAGATAAGAAAAAAAAAATACTTTCAGTCTTGCAACTGTGTCTGTATCTATCTAAGGCCTCTCATAGGCTGCAGCTCATCTGTAGACTCCCAGGATTGGTACAGCAAAAAGAGAAGTGTAAGCTTTTAAGTGTAAGTTTTGGTTTACACACAGAAGTTCAAAGCCACAATTCCTGTGTAACATTCAACTCCGTTAGTTCACTTTCATCTTTTTAAAAGAGTAATAATTTGGGGGGGGGGATTCCTTTTCATAGCCTCGATGTCTGAAGAGGTTACTTACGCAGACCTCAATTTTCAGGACTCCAGTAGAAAGAAAAGTATCCAGGAGTTTGACACAGTTGGAATCAAAGGTAAGACGCTGAGCTTGGGAGGTGTTGCAGGTTGATAGGAGTGGAAGGGTAGAAGGCCTTAGGTATTAGTGAATTGACCATGATCCTTCAGTGTGAATTTATTTATTTTTTTAATGTTTATTTATTTATTTTGCGAGAGAGAGAGAGAGAGAGAGAGAGAGTGAAAGAGAGAGAGAGAGAGCATAAACGGGGCAGGGGCAGGGAGAGAGAAGGAGAGATTAATCCCAAGCAAGCTCTGCTCTGTCAGCACAGAGCCCACGTTGGGCCTCGAAACTACAAACTGTGAGATCATGACCTGAGCAGAGATCAAGAGTCAGACGCTTGACCGACTGAGCCGCCCAGGTGCCCCTCCATGAAATTTTAAATTAAGCCTCTCATTTTGACCAAAGCTACTAATGTACAAAATGATTATAAAGGGTTTTTCTTAAAGGTGCTAATTAGTGCATCGAACCCTCCATCTTCTGCGAATTTTCTGTGTTTTAACATCACACTCAAGATGATTGGGATAGACTCATATTTTGATTTTACTGGATGGTGAAACATTTTTTTTTTCCTCAGTGAAATGAAGTCTTAGAACAAGAAGCACATGTTGCCCGGGAGAGTCATGGTCGTGCATATTCTTCTTTTTGCTAAGAAAATGCTAGTCACAAATACAATAAGAAAACTGGCTCTCATTCCCCCCCGGCCCATGTGACAAGCACTATCCTATTTGTCTTATGACATAATCCTGGGCATCGCCGTTTTTCAGCAGAGAAACAAGGGTTCAGTGAGAACAGGGTGTGCTTGAGTGTCACATGTATGTCTGGGGATTGGGGAAGCCTCTCTACTTTATTGACCTGCCGGAATTATGGAGGAGAGGGTTCGGAACCGATCAGAGGGGAATAACTCATTTGACCCTTTGAAGCTCTGTGCTCTCATCTATAAAATAGGATAACAATACCTGCTTAATTATGAGCTTGCAGCCATCATTTAGTGTATGCTAATTGTGCCCTTTTGAAAAAGGCTAACATGTTTAATGATTATTTTGTGAGGTTTCAATGAAAGATAGATAAAGATGGGAAATACACCAATAAAAGGTTTTCTTTTTTTAATGTTCATTTCTTTTTGAGAGAGAGAAGCGGGGGAGGGACAGAGAGGGAGAGAGAGAGAAAGAATCCCAAGCAGGCTCCACACTGCCAGCACAGAGCCTGACAAGGGGCTTGAACCCACAAACTGCGAGTTCATGACCTGAGCCCCAACCAAGAGTCAGAAGCTTAGTCAACTGAGCCGCCCAAGTGCCCGTAAAATGTTTTCTTCTTGGCCACGATTTCATTCATCATTTTTTGCTTATTCATTTAACCTAGTACATATTTCTTTAATATTTAAAGTTGACCACACTTGTTTTTTTTTTAATGTTTTTTCATGTTTACTTATTTCTGAGAGAGAGAGAGAGGCAGACTGCAAGCAGGAGAGGGGCAGAGAGAGAGGGAGACACAGAATCCGAAGCAGGCTCCAGGCTCCGAGCTGTCAGCACAGAGACAGACGTGGGGCTCAAACCCACAAACTGTGAGATCGTGACCTGAGCCAAAGTCGATCGCTTAACGGACTGAGCCACCCAGGTGCCCCAAGTTAACCATATTTTCAGTTCCAGGTGCCAAAAATGAAAATGAGAGGCTCTCAAAAAGAATGACAATAATAAATAAGGTCAAGAAGATTTTTCAGAAAGACGTATTAAAAGGAATTTAACTTCTGTTACTTTTAACTGCTCCAATTTGACCATTTCCATCTGAGAAATCAAATTTTGTTCAGAGAAGGATGTTAAACAGTCCTCTGTAGCAATATGTAATTACATAGGAGTGCATGAACTTCAGACTGAAAGGTGAAGAAGTTTTCTTTAACATTAAACTATAATGGTAGATAAAGAGTGAGATAATAGTGTTTAGATCTACAAATTCAAATTTTGTGAATGAACGTGTTACCACACTGTTAGACATATTATTTGTAAAATCAGATTGTATCACATCTCATTAGCTTACTGTTAGGTCTATTCATTCTTTGAATGATGAGATAATAGCTCAGGGAATATTATGGTTGAATGGGAATAGAGCTCTTTTTCATAAATCTTTACTTAATTTAGTTTCCCTAGTATGGGTTACATTTTGGATTAAAGTTTCTCATTTTATATATGGCATTTAAGAAGTGACTGCTTTGGGGGCGCCTGAGTGGCTCAGTTGGTTAAGCGTCTGACTTCGACTCAGGTTATTATCTCACCCTTCGTGTGTTCCAGCCCCACGTCGGGCTCTGTGCTGACAGCTCAGAGCCTGGAGCCTGCTTCGGATTCTGTGTCTCCCTCTCTGTCTGCCCAATCCTCGCTCATGCTCTGTCTCTTTCTCTCTCTCTCAAAAATAAATAAACATGAAAAAAAATTTTTTTTAATTTAAAAAGAAGTGACTGCTTTGGTTGAACTGTTCAGCAGAACTTAATAGTTTGATACTTGATTTCAATGTGATTTTATAGCCATATGATGCAGTTAATGTTTCCAGAATCTAACTCATCATTTAGAAAAGGAAAAAACAATGTTTACTGGAGGCTACAAAATACTCATATACATACACACACCACAATTCTGGTATGTTAAGCCTAATTATTAGAGAAAAGAAAAAAAAGAAAAGAAAAGAAAAGAAAAGAAAAGAGAAAGAAAAGAAAAGAGAAAGAAAAGAAAGAAAGGGAGAGTGAGGGAGGAAGAAGGGAAAGGGAGGAAGAAAGGAAGGGAAAGGAAAGGAAAGGGGAGGAACAGTGTGTGTGTGTGTGTGTGTGTGTGTGTGTGTCTGAAAGAAACAGAAAAAAGAGAGACAGAGAAAACTTTAAAAAATGTCATTTGGGGGGCGCCTGGGTGACTTGGTTGGTTAAGTGTCCGACTTCGGCTCAGGTCATGATCTCACCATCTGTGCTGACAGCTCAGAGCCTGGAGCCTGTTTCAGATTCTGTGTCTCCCACTCTCTCTGACCCTCCCGCATTCATGCTCTGTCTCTCTCTGTCTCAAAAATAAATAAACGTTAAAAAAGAAATTAAAAAAAAAAACAACAAACCCAGGCACCCTAGCCCTAGGAATGTGCTGCGCATTTTTTTTTTTTTTTGTTACTTCACTATACTGCCTCTAAGCGTGTATGTTTCTTACCTACCACCTCTGTCAAGGAAAAAACGTCTTGGAAACATTTCATAAATTCGTCCTATAGATTCTAACTTCAAAATGTATTCTTAATGGATTCGTGGGTCATCACATTCTCTATTCCTAGTAAAGCAAACTACTATCCTCTCTCAAATGGCATGCTACAATAGTTTTCTTGCTGTTCTCCCTGCTTGCAACACTGAGCCCTATGATGAATTTGTTGTCCAGAGGCAGTAACAGTGATCTTTCCAAAAAAACAAAACAAACAAACAAGCAAAACACAACTCAATTATTTTCCTGTCTTCATTAAACCTTTCCTGTTGAACAGAACTTTTGACTAATTCAATACATAAATAGACGAGAACATAATTCTTACGAAAGATAGCACTTGAAGTCATATTTTTCACCTTAGATAAGATCTTGGCTATATAGTTCTTTCACTGTTAACTATTGTTCAAAGTCTAAAAATTTGTTTTACATTATACTTTCAATTCTCTCTAAACTTCACAATGTTACAGCAGCAACTAAGAGATGTGGGACATAACACAGATCAGAAATATAATGAGCTTATCATGTTATTCCTGGATTATATTTTTGGAAACATCTAGTATCCATGTATATACCAATGATGATAATTTAAATCAGGTAGTGATTTAATAATGAATAATTTATAATATAAAGTTTGCAATTCTTGTTTTTTTTTTAAATAGGGAAATGATCTATTTGAGGGTTTCTGTGTTTAGCAAAAGAGAAACATCCAACAGAAGTTTGTTGCTAATAATATGAAGAAATTCGGATGTAGAAATGATACCGATCTGGCCTACGGTTTGGCTGAAGGGAGGACACACGGAGACATTACAAGAGACAGTCTATCAATTATGTTCCACAGCCAAATTCTCAGGATCTGGGGAGGAAGAACCTAAATAACAAATGATTTTCTTTGACAATCACAATCATCTACTCAAGACAGGATTGCTCTGATTGACCTCTCTATTAGTCACCAGCTCCCCCTTTCCCCCAAATTTGTACAGAAAAGATACATTATATATTATACATTGGTTTTCTCAAGTCTCCTTTTTAAATCCCATCTTTGCCTCCTTGTGTCTTGGATCAGCCTACCAATTAACGGCCTCTCCTGTGAGAACGAGTTTGCGTGCAAATCAATTAGCAACATGTTTTTTACTTATTCTTTGAAAAGCTATTTTTAAATGGCCTGGAGTTTTTACTCACTCCAGAGGCAGAAAGAAATAAAGGCAAAATGAATGAATGAATGAATGAATGATTCAAATGAAGATACATACCATTTCCGGCCTGTTTCCTCATTTTGCTTTCCACAGCACCTGCTGCTACTTCCCATGTGTGGCATCAGAGAGCCTTGGCTCTGATTCTCCTATGCCTTCTGCTGCTGATTGGACTAGGAATCTTAGGAAGCGTATGTACGTATTACCTATGTTTTGACGGAAAGGGAAAGACACTTAGAATTCTATGAGTTTCACAAGACAGTATACTCTTGATTTGAGGCTTTGGGATGGTTGTAGGTGAGATACCCACAAAAGGTATTGACAGCTAGGTACTTAAATACGGTAGTCTGTTTCCCTCACTCCTGTGAAGTGACTCCTTCCCTCCATCGCCCACGGGCATAATACTAGTTCAGCAAAAAGAAGGTGATGGGTGGGTTGAGGGATTAAAATATTTTGTCATTTCTTTTCTTTTTTTTTTTTTACCTCAAGTTTACATAACTTTGAAGAAAGAAATGAGAAAATTGAATAAACTACAAAATATCAAAGAAGAACTTCAGAGAAATGTTTCTGTACAATTGATGCATAGCATGAATAGTTCCCAGATGATCAGGAACCTATCTCTCACACTGCAAGAAATAGCCACCAAATTATGTCATGAGCTTTACCAAAGAGAACCAGGTAATCCTATATTCCTCTGTGAGCTATTTATTAGACAATGAACAAAACCTTGGAGTCACTGAGAATTATTTCATCAAAAGCTAGCAGCCTTTCCCTGGGATGCCATTATTTGGAGAGAGGAATTAAACGTACTTGACAAAGGACTCACTGTGCAAAGAAAAATAAGAAAGTAACAACGGTAGGCCCCAAATTGTCAGAGGATAACAACTAATAAAATATTAGACCACATACAGTTTCTCTAATCTGAAATTTACTATTATTCTCGGCACTGAGGTCAATAGAAAATAAGGAGGAGAGGATAAGTCACCTCTTTATATCCTTCTTAAAGGTTAGAAGAGAAGGTCTTTATAGGTGACCTTGTTCCTAAACGTCAGTCAATGTTTGATGAGAATCAATAGCAAAGAAATAGTTAAGTCTTGCCATTCGAATTGGGAGTAATTGGTCTTTCAATATCTCTAAAGTTCCTATAGTTATTATAACTAAAATATGTTCTTTGTGCTTTTGAAAACTCCCCCAAGTATTCAGTGTCAGACAGCCAGAAACGCCCTAGTTGGAGATGGGTTGATGCAGGCTGCGGGGTTGATTCTTACCACACAATGTTTTTGTGATTAGATTTCATTGCCATGTAGTAATTTAAAAAATGGCAAAGAGAGAAAAGTAAATTAATTCATCATTATTCTGGACTCCGGAGTTAAGAAAATAATCTGGAATACCCTGGACATTTAATTTGAAATGTATTGTTCAGATTATGTTTTGGACGCACTGCGGTGGTATACAGGGACCTGGAACACAAGATTCAGGTTCTTCACCTTTCATGTAAAAGCAAGAAAGACAAGTAAATTTGGTAAATTCAACACAGAGGACAATGGGAATAATGAGAGTAATGAAGATCGTCAACCCAAACCAAATGAAACTACGTTCTTCTTTCAGAGCACAAATGTAAACCTTGCCCAAAGAAGTGGATATGGCACAAGGACAACTGTTACCTAGTAACTAAGAATTATGTCACATGGCAAAAGAATGCCATGTTCTGTTCTGCTCAAAATGCCAGCCTATTGATGATTAAGAACAAAAGTGTATTGGTAAGATCCCCTGTATCTCTGCCTGGGAAGAAGGAAGTCACTTTTCCCATCATAGAATAGAGAGGATTGAGGCGTGTAGGAGAAAATTTGTACTAATCCAGACATGATTCTCACTTATTTTAATTAGGGTATGAGGTGACTGACACTTAGGACGTTTATTGCGAGGTAGTATATCCGAGGTGTGATCCAAAACCGTAGCTTAGGACCTTAACATCCATGGACTCTCAGAGGTTGGGCAGATGGGTAGGTTTGGGGTACCCAGAATCTTTTGGGCTGTGAGCCTTTCCAAACCACAACTTCAGAATCAACTCTCAGAACACAATTTCTGAGAATTTACCTAAAAAAATAGAAGACCTGGAAATCATTCTTAAGGGTTACCAATTCCATAAAATTTACATCGAGAAGATTCTTTGTTTCTACCATTTTGTATTTTTTTAACTAAGAGAAAAAGTCAACGCCACAACCTACAATAAGAAGATAGGTTGGATAACATATGTATAAAAAAGTAGGGATTAAGATGGGATGTCAAAGGCAAGTGCCAAGCGGATATGTTATACTGATTCCCTGGGTTCCAGGAAAAGTGAGCTCTGTAGAAGATGTATGTGTGTATTTATGTATTTATATTTATTCATTTTCTTTTTCTCTAATATCTAAGTGGTATCTCCATACCATTATGTATTCCTCGGCATTTCTGTTCTCTTGGATAATATTCATAATATTATTATGAATAATAATTGGATAATATTGGATAATATTATTTAAGGAAAAAAACTCATGTTCCCAAAAGTCTCGGCTTCCCTACTGTGAGAATCTTTGTCCGCCTTTATAGCAGCAGGGGAAAGGAAACTATGGTCGCTTCTACACCCCGTCCTTCTCAAAGGATCCACTCATAGTTATTTACTCAAAAAAAAAAAAAAATGTCTGGATATGAGTGAGAAAACCTTACTTTGGCTACAAAAGTCTGGACTGGATCTAAATTCTAGTCTGTAACCACTTCTCGTCTGACTTTGCTATGTTTTTCTCCTGCTTTTCCTGTTTCTCTTAACTTGTGTTTTAGTGGTTAACCACCTACTTTGCCCCTAGACTACTGCTCTATATTTGAATCTTGAAGTTGGTGAACTTCACAGAGCCTAAGTTAAAGTAATGCATGGACCGGTAGATACTTTCCCAAGTGAAGCAGTAAATGACATATAAGTGTTGCAGGGAATCTTATAGTAAGGGGCACTTTCTTTCCTTTTTTTTCTAATGACCTCAAAAAGTAGTAGTATAATGTCAAAAGATGTTACCTTAAAACAGTAATTTGTCACAAATTATGTTGTGAAGTAATACACAGAAATGGGAGACAATTGTTTTTGTTTTTGTTTTCAACCTCTATTTCTTGTAGGAATTTGTAAAATCCAGGAATTTACGTAAATACTGGCTGGGGTTATCTCCCAGAAAATATTACGCAGATTACAAGATAGTGGATGAGACAATTTTCTCCTCTGACTGGTAAGTCTTTATTCTTATTGAACTTTTGTAGTTGGTTGGAGTAAAGGTGTGCTCTCCATTAGCATTATAGATTACAATTTAAACGAGCTGTTGTTGAAATTGCACCCTCAACATCTTTAATGCGCTTAATGATGCAAAAACGTTGCCACAAACGTCTTCTCATTATCTTGACAGGTCACTAGTGAACGTATTTGTAGTAGTACAGTAAAAGGGAATTCCCGTAGACTTTTAACTCAGCAAATTATAGAGGCCAACAAAATTCACTGGGCTCTACCCTTGTGCTTAAAATTTGACTAAGTGCTGAGATTCAAAGGTGAAAGACTGATTCTTCCCTTCATTACTTAACCATTGATTATATGCACAGACTAAACAATTCTATATATAAAAAGGATATAATGTGATAAATCCTTCAGTAAGAATACATAGAACAACCAAAGATAAATTTTAGCTCTGAAATTTGTGTTGTAAACGACATTTAAAATGGCCGTTTTGAGCGAAAAATTTAGAGATAGACTAGAACACTTCCAGCAAAGAGGATAAAATGAGCATGGGCATGGTATATTACATATATGGCATACCTAAAATATTTTGTCATGTAATATATTAAGAAAGTGCTTATAACTATACCGTTATAAATTGATTCACATGTTATATTTGTTCTACCTGTAATGAGGGGAGGAGAGACAGACAGAGCACGTATAAAAACAATGTCACAATTCCCATTTGTATTTTATAATGCCTGAAAATTGGGAAAGAGACAGGATTAGACTAAAGAAAGAATCCAGAACGTCAACCTGCAGTGTACTGCCACAAGCCCACACGTTTATACATATTTGTCGGCTGAGGACACGTCAAGCAGGTATGACTACAGGGCAGTTATGTTGGGGTCCAGCCACACTAAATACCCTGAGATTCCTGCGCACTCCTCACAGTGGGCCAGAAGCAAATGCAAGTATTGATGAATTTGTTTTTTTTTTTTTTTCCCTTCAGATAGGAATACTAGATGTAAGAATATGGGTCAGGAAGACTAAGCAGCTGTGTCTTTGGGAGTTTGCAATGACAGGATAAAGGGGGGATACTATGTGTACAAACGGAGGACGGAAGGATATATATTTTTAAAATCTCATGTGGGGTAAAGGACTAGCGGTAACGGTAATGTGTATATCAGGAGAGAGTACAGATGAAATCTTGTTTTGAAAAAGAAGAATTTCCATGAGTTTATTTGTTATTATTGCTAATGAGAAGATAATCTATGGTGGAATGGAAAGCATAGTATATATTTTTAATTATTAAGAAATAATACCAAAATAAAAAAGTATATAATAACATATATACGTTATATACTTATATACGTATATAATATATGAATGTATATATGTGTATATATGGATGTATATGAATATATATGAATATGTACGTATATGAATATATATGAATATACATATATGTATGTATATATGAATGTATATACATGTGTATATATGAATGTATATTTCATTTTGTTTTTTATTAATAATGTTATTTTTGGGATTTATTTCTGGAAAGGGGTTGTGATCAATGACATCTGTATTATGTCACTTCCAATAAGGAAATTTCACTTTTGAAAATTTAACTGATGAACTTATTTATTTGTTATGAACTGATGAGCTTACTTATTAATCATTAATAATGATTACTGGTGATCATTATTTGTTGACCCAAGCATTGATACTACATTTTTTTCCCAAAAGATAATATTTTCAATTTATAAGTTTGTCTTGGATGCATAGTCCTTGCTCAGTAATCTTATATTAGGAGCTGGTAATTATTCAGAACTTCGGAATAAAATCTCTGAAAAAATGGCTTGGGGGGAAATGTCACTTGGAGACGATGTTGAACTGAAGGTGTCACATATTAGGTTAATTCTTGATTTGAGTGATTATGAAAAATATTTGAAGAGACATTGTCGAAGATTTACTACTGCGGCCAGACTGGAGAATCTAATAGAATTGTATTACTCTAAATCATATTAAGTATTGGAGAAAGGAGGCGGTACCATCTGGAAGTAAAAGACAGCAAATATTCCAGGTGTAAAAAACCGGAAGAGGCAGGCTGAAATAAGATAGCATTAGCTATTGCATATCTGCTGATACATATGAGTAGCCGGGATACTCTTCATGCTCCAAATAATAATTAAAATGTATTTTTTTTAATTTTTTTTTCAACGTTTATTTTTGGGACAGAGAGAGACAGAGCATGAACGGGGGAGGGGCAGAGAGAGAGGGAGACACAGAATCGGAAACAGGCTCCAGGCTCTGAGCCATCAGCCCAGAGCCTGACGTGGGGCTCGAACTCACGGACTGCGAGATCGTGACCTGGCTGAAGTCGGACGCTTAACCGACTGCGCCATCCAGGCGCCCCTAAAATGTATTTTAGACAAGGGAGACCCAGGAGCAATGATGTGGTGGAAAAGTAATTTTGTTTCCTGTGAATCCATTCCAAACTTTCTACTTGCTGACCGCATTCTTTCTTTTCTCTTTTAGGTTTGTACGAAATACAAAGGACGTTGATGACACCATGTTTTGTGGCTATATAGACACAATATATGTTTCCTATACACTCTGCTCTGACTCAAAGAATATTATATGTGAGAAGCTGGCTAACCCAGTGAAGATTGAGAACACACTAATGAGTGAAATACCAGATGAAAAATATGATTAGTGCAAGTAATTTGCTATTATGCTGCCATTTAAGCAACTGCACGGAGCATACATCTTGTGACCCGCACAAATGGAGTACAGATGCTATGAGACTAAATCTCTGCTTCTCTCCTAACCATGTACATTTGTAAACTTTCTTTCTCCTCATTGGCTATGGAACAGGAGCCTAAAGTCATACCTTATCATCTAGATACAGGCTCAATTTATGTTGAGCATGAATTCAGTGGGTTGGGTGAATATACAGAAAACTGAAGCTAACTTTTCCCGCTTTTCCAGAAATAACAAGGCAAATACCCACCTTATAGAACATCAGGGAAAATGAAAACTAGGAATTAATTATATCGAAAGGATAATACATCACGAGCAACTGGAATTTATGCTGGTAATACTGTGGTAGGGTCCCCTCCCTAAGGAGAGAGAAAAAAAGTAACCTGGCTATGCGCCTACGTGACAATATCCCTCATGACCTTGTAAACTGAGACTACTTAATCGACTATATGTTTGTGTGTGTTGCCATATATGGGAAACAAAGAAATAGAAAACGTATAGAAAACTATGCCACGTGACGTTCGGTGCTCAGTTCTTCGGGTACGAACCCAACTGAGCAGTGCTGGCACGAATAAAGTTGCTTCCTGGAAATTCAAAAGCCTCAGTGTTACAACTCTCTGTGCGAGAATCCTGCTACAATACAGGTTGACTTACATGTTAGGAAAAAAAACATAAGAAAGAGAAAGAAAAAATTTATTTTAATAGATGTGGAAAAGCATTTGAGAAAACGTAATACCTAAACTCTCAGGAAACTTGAAGCAGAAGATTTCCTTAATCTGCTAAAGGAAGGTGACATCAAAAGAGTGAAAAGAAAAACAAACCAAACAAAGGACTAATAACCACTTGTAAACCTAACACCATGCTTGTGGTAAAAAAAGTGAATGTTTTGTTTTGAGCTCCGGACCCAGATCAGAATGGCCTTTAGCATTTTGTTCAGTAACCTGGAGGCCCTGGCAGTAAAATAAGGCAAGGAAAATAAATTTAAATATGTAAAACATGAGGAAGGAAGAAATAAAACATTTTTATTTGTAGCTAATATATTTGTGTATGTGTGTGCGTAAAAACGATATAACTTATAAACCATTAGAATACATAATTTATCAGAGTTGTTGGATAAAGCCTCAAAATACAATGTCAGGGTGTAACATCAATCATATTTCTGTAGGTTAGCAGTAAGCCATGGAAAAACATTTAAAAAGCAATATCATTTATAACAGTATCCCAAAATAAAATAGTCATAAATGTAATAAAATGCGGAAAACGTTCTGCCCAATCCTGGTTCCTTCCCCTCTCTTGCACTGAGGGTGCTCCCTAATAATTCCACCCCCCCCGCCCCAGTTCGCTAACCTTGATTTCAGAATCTGCTTCCTGGGAAACCAAGCGTGCAAGTGTTGCTGACAAAATAAAAGAAAACCTTAATAAGTGGAGAGGTAACCATGCACTTGGATTGGAACACTATATATTCTTGGGATGTAAAGTCTCCCAAATTTACCTCTATAGTCAATACAGTCCCTGAACATTTCATATAATTTTTTTTTTTAGAATGTGACATGCCAATTGTAAAACTAGCATAGAAATGCATGATTTAGAATAGCCAAGACAACATTGGAAAGAAGAATGTTTGCAGAAATTACAGTATCGAATACCAATACTTACTTTAATGCCATGGTAAAAAAAAAAAAACAAAAAACAGAATGATTTAATACCAGGATAGATATACATCCACAGGACTAGACGAAGAATCCAAAAGAAAGAAAAAAAAAAGGCTCATGTGCATACAATTGGCTTATTTGTATATAAAAATAGTTATCGCTGCCATTAGAGGTAGAAAATGATCGTCTTTTCGATAAATGGAGTTGAATCAATTGGATGTCAGTATGGAAAGAAATGACACATCCTATCTACCTTATACGATACATAAATATTAATTCAAAATGGATCATAGAACTAAATCTGAAAGCTCAAACTATAAAGCTTCTAGTTAAAACATAAGAGAATATCTTTATGGCTTTACAACAGACAAAGAGTTCTCAGCATGAAATAAACACTAACAATAAAAAGAAAGGAAAATTAGGCTTCACTAAAAATAAGAACAGTGTTAAGAAAGGGAAGATGCGGGGCGCCTGGGTGGCGCAGTCGGTTAAGCGTCCGACTTCAGCCAGGTCACGATCTTGCAGTCTGTGAGTTCGAGCCCCGCGTCAGGCTCTGGGCTGATGGCTCAGAGCCTGGAGCCTGTTTCCGATTCTGTGTCTCCCTCTCTCTCTGCCCCTCCCCCGTTCATGCTCTGTCTCTCTCTGTCCCAAAAATAAATAAAAAACGTTGAAAAAAAAAATTAAAAAAAAAAAGAAAGGGAAGATGCAAGTGACCCTTGGAAAGACACGTATGTGCTGGGTTGAATGAATATAATACACTACACACATATCCAAATTTATATAGGACTTATAGTCAGGGTAGAATTACAAGTTAGTAATTAAAAAAAAACCTCTAATTAAAAAGTGGGCATGGGTGTCGGGGTGGCTCAGTCTGTCAAGCGTCTGACTTCTGTTCAGGTCATGATCTCATGGCTCATGAGTTCGAGCCCCCACTCCTGGCTCTGTGCTGATAGCTCAGAGCCTGGAGCCTGCTTTAGATTTGTGTCCATCTCTCTCTGACCCTTCCTCACACACTCTCTCTCTCTCTCTCTTTCAAAAATAAATTAACATTAAAAAAAATTTAACGGACAGAAATGGGGCACCTTAGTAAGTTAAGCTCAGTAGGTTAAGCTCAGGTCCTGATCTCATGTTTCATGGGATTGAGCCCCACTTGGGCTCTGCACTGACAGTGTGGAGCCTGCTTGGAATTCTCTCTCTCCTTGTCTCTCTGCCTCTCCCCTGCTCAGGCTCTGTCTCTCAAAATAAATGAACATTTTACTTTTTTATTTTATTTTATTTTATTTTATTTTATTTTATTTTATTATTTAAAAAAAAATTTTTTAATGTTTATTCACTTTTGAGAGACAGAGCACGAGCAGGGGAAGGGCAGAGAGAGAGGGAGACACAGAATCTGAAGCGGGCTCCAGGCTCTGAACTGTCAGCACAGAGCCGGACACGGGGCTCAAACCCATGAACTGTGAGCTCATGACCTGAGGTGAAGTCAGACGCTTAACCAACTGAGCCACCCAGGCGCCCCTCAATGAACATTTTTTAAAAATGGGCAGAAAGACTTCAAGAGTCACTTCCTGAAAGAAGACATTCAAATGGCCATGAAAACATAGGGGAAAAAATGTGCTCAACATCATTATTCGCCATATAAAAAATTGAAAATAAAAATACAGTGAGGTACTGGTACTCCTACCAAAATGGCTGAAACTGAAGGCCGGCAACACTAAATATCAACAGAAATGTGTTACATGTTGGATTTTCTGTGGTCAAATTAACATCAAAATTCCTGTCTGGGAAATACATGTCCCAGAATCCCTTTCCCTGTTTAGGTCATTGTCAGAGATGGGCCATGAGAGGAACTCAAGGGATAACTGGGAGATAAAACTGAGGCAGAGATCATTAATCTCGAAAGGATGTTGGAGTCAAACAGAATGGAAGGTGGATGCTGAAGGGTCTGGTAGGCCCCAGACCATCATCTATCTCCTCCTTCTCCACACCCAGTTACTCCATCTTTATCAATTCTTACTCTGCCAACCAAGAGTACCTAAAGGTCTATTAATAGGTATGTGACTTCAGTCCCACAAAGCAGCTTCCTCAGACACAGTGATTCCTGACAGACAGTGACTTTTGTGGAGAAACCATTTTCCACAGAGACAATCACTTCCTCAGAGGTAGCATCTCCCTCAAAGGTGGCTTCCACAAAGGAGTAGATTCCATAGTCTTCTCCTAAAGCTCCTGTTTTACAGTCCCAATCTGGAATCCAGATGAACTTGACCACTTGGAATTTTACCCCGTCCAGATTGTGGTAGACTGAAAAATGACAAACTCAGGATAATAGGACTTAATCCCTAGAACCTGCAAATGTTAATTTGTAAGGGAAAAAAAAAAAAAAAAAGGATCAATGGAGATGTGATTCAGTTAAAAATCTTGGCATGTGGAGATTATCCTGGATTATCGAGGTAGGCCCTAAATCTAATCACATCATTTGAGAGCTTCCATCATTTGAGATTATATGGTTCCCAACTCTCTGCTCTTTCCTCTTGTGAATATCATATATCCCCACCTTTGCTGTGTTTATTTAGTAGGAGTACACTTTCCCAGCTAATTGTCACTTTTGGCCATGTGACGATTTGCTCAAACAATTGCGAACAGATGTAGTAATATGCCACTTCCTTCAGAAATTGTATATGTCCTTGCGTATTTTGCTTCACTTTATTCCTTCCACCTTTGCCATGTAGAAGGGACAATGTCTTCGAATGACACATTGACAAATATGGACACAATAAATAGACACAGGATATTCCATCCCAAAATAATAGAATACACATTCTTCTCGAGTGCACACGGAACATTCTCCAGAATAGATCACATATTAGGCCATAAAACACACCTCAGTAAATTTAAGAAGATTGAAATCATACCATGCATCTTTTCTGACCACAACAATATGCAACTGGAAACAAATCACAAGAACAAAACTGGAAAAAAGCACAAACACACAGCGACTAAACATCATGCTATTAAACAGCCAATGGGTCATTGGAGCAATCAAAGAAGAAATGAAAAAATATATGGAGACAAGTGAAAATGACTACACAATGGTGCACAGTTTCTGGAACACAGTGAAAGCAGTTCTAAGAAAGAAGTATATACAGGCCTACCTCAATAAACAAGAAAAAATCAAATATACCATCTAACCTCACTCCTAAAAGGACCATCAGAAGAACAAACAAAGCCCCAGGTGAGTAGAAGAAAAGAAATCATAAAGATCCAAGCAGAAATAAATACAGACTAAAAAATAAATCAATGAAACCATGAGCTGATTCTTTGAAAAGATAAACTGTCACAGACTTTGAGTCTGGAGGTCTCTCTTGTCCAGCAAGAGAGCAGACACAGAAATGAAAATGAGAGAGGCTAATGTCTGGGGCGGGAAGGGGGGGGGAGACAAGAGCCCTGAGCAAGTGTCCTTTCTCCGTATTTATTAGAATCTTGAGAGTTTACATACACGGTGAACGTGCAGAAGAAAACAATCAGATAGTAACCATTAACTTGTGTGTGTAAGAAGCAAAGGGTTTGGGGGGCAAGTGGAGTACGAAGTTGTGATCAAAGCAACTTACAGTTGCACCAAAAAGAATAAAATGATATACTGACACCAGTTGGAAAGCGTTTTCCTGTAGGAGGTACAACTAATTGGCCGTTATGTCTCAAGTTTAAGATGGATGGAGCATGCAGCTTTAAGGATAACAAGTTACTCGGCTCACTAGCTAACCTTGGGAGCTTTCCCCCTGCAGCGGTTTTACACCCTAAGCCTTGTTAACCCATTGGTGTAAGTGTAGAGAATTCTTAAATTTATTTCCCACAGTAAACAAAATTCACAAACCCTTAATCAGAGTCATCAAGAAGAAAAGAGAAAGAACCCAAATAAATAAAATCAGAAACAAGAGGGTAGTAACAACTGACACCACAGAAATACAAAGGATGATAAGAAATACTATGGGGGCGCCTGGGTGACTCAGTCATTTGAGCGTCTGACGTCGGCCCAGGTCATGATCCCGTGCTTTGTGGGTTCGAGCTCTGCGTCGGGCTCTGTGCTGACAGCTCGGAGCCTGGAGCCTGCTTCGGATTCTGTGTCTCCCTCTCTCTCTGTCCCTCCTCTGCTTGTGCTCTATCTCTCTCTCTCAAAAATAAATAAACATAAAAAAAATTAAAAAAAATACTATGAAAAATTATATGCCAACAAAGTGAACAATCTGGAAGAAATGGACACTTCCCTAAAAAAAACATACAATCTTCTAAAACTGAACTAGAAAGAAATAGAAAATCTGAACAGACTGATTATAAATAACAAAATGGAATTGGTAATCAAAAAACTACCAAAAAATAAAAGTCCAGGGCCAGATGGATCCACAAGTGAATTCTACCAGACATTTAAAGAAGAATTAATACCTATTTTCCCTAAGCTAGTCCAAAAATAGAAGCAGCAGGAAAGCTTCCAAATATATTCTACAAGGCCAGCATTATTCTGATACCAAAACCAGACAGACACTGAAAAACAAAGAAACAACAATGACAACAAAACACCACAGGCCAATATCCCTGGTAAACATAGATGCAAAAACCTTCAACAAAATATTAGCAAACCACTTACAACAGTACATTAAGAAGATCACTCGCCTTAATCAGGTGAGATTTATTCCCAGGAGGCAGGGATAGATCAATACTCACAAATCAATCAATGTCATACACCGCATCGATAAAACAAAGGATAAAAATCATATGATCATCTCAATGAATGTGGGAAAAACATTTGACAGGATTCAACATCCATTCTTGATAAAAAAAAAAAAAACTCCCAGCAAACTAGATTAAAAAAAAAAAAAAAAAAAGAGGTTAGAGTGGAAGAGAGCCAAAGCATAAGAGACTCTTAAAAACTGAGAACAACCTGAGGGTTGATGGGGGGTGGGAGGGAGGGGAGGGTGGGTGATGGGTATTGAGGAGGGCACCTTTTGGGATGAGCACTGGGTGTTGTATGGAAACCAATTTGACAATAAACTTCATATATTGAAAAAAAAAAGGAAATGTACCTCAACATAATAAAGGCCATATATGAAAAACCCACAGCTAATATCCTCAAAGGCGAAAAACTGAGAGCTTTCTCTCTAAGGCCAGTAACAGACAAAGATGTATACTCTCAACACCTTTATTCCACATAGTACTGACATCCTAGCATCACCAATCAGCCGAGAAAAAGAATTAAGAGGCATCCATATTGGTAAAAAAGTTAAACTATCATTATTGGTACTCAACCTGATACTATACATGGAAAATCCTAAAGATCCACCAAAAAACTACAAGAAATAATAAATGAATTCAGTAAAGTGGTAGGATACAAAGTTAATATCCTGCATTCCTACACATTGACAACAAAGTCCCAGAAAGAGAAATTAAAGACACACAAAACCTCCCTTTACAAGTGCCTTTCTTCTTACCTAACATTCCAACTTGCAAAAAAAATATGTATATTATATCCTCCAGATTTTTAGATTCTCTGCCATGTTGTATTTTCTGCGGTACATCCCTTTCTCTCAGAGCCCTCCTTCCCAGTCTCCAGCCTAGCATTATACAAGAGCTGTTATGATGTTCATCCCGGGACGTTTTGTCATTACTCCCCTGAGTATTGTCTACCGTTAGCCAGATCCTACATATGTCAGTGTTTCGTTTTCTGACTACTTTTGCTCGACTGTTGTCATCGTTTTCCTCTGGGGTTTGTTTATGAATTGGGCACTTTGGGTATAAGTGGTGATGAAGGGGCTCTGATTCGGGGTTTCAGGACAGAGCATTATTGGTAGTGAAACACACCCAAGAAGTCAATGTGTATCAAGGTCCTGGGACTAGACCAGTGGGTCCAGAGATGGAGAACTGAATTAATTCCCATTTAGAGCAGATGACGACACAGTATAGACATATTTCCTGCCTTGGTCAGATTTGGCAAGGGTTTGTGTTTGGCCCAGAAATTGAAAAGAGGGAACATATTATGATGAAACTACAAAGAAAGAGGAAATGTAAAAATACTGAAATCTAGGGGTGCCCGGGTGGCTCGGTCAGTCGAGCGCCCTACTCTTGATTTTGGCTCAGCTCATGATCTCATGGTTTGTGGGATCCAGCCCCATGTCAAGCTTTGTGCCTCCTTGGGATTCTCTCTCTCTCTCTCTCTCTCTGTCCTTCACCTGCTCGCAATCTCTCTCTCTCTCTCAAAAATTAACAAACATTAGAAAAAATACTGAAAACTTGGAAGCTGAAAGAGCAGACAAGTTACTTTAAAAAATTATGCCGACTCATGATTTCAATACCTAAAACAGTAAATACTATAGTATTCAATTAGCATATTTTGGAGAGTAATGTTTTTGCTGTTATTATTCTCTGTCCTCTGTGCCAAATGAGACCTCCGCAGGGAGGGCTTCCCTGTTTAACACAAACCTTCTCTCCTTCCTCTGCCACCCTTTCCCCCAGCTTTATTCCTGTCCTGAACACTGTCACTACTTTACGTCACACTACTCATCCATGAATAAATATGTAAAAACATCAACATAAAAGCATATTACAAAAAATGAGTTGTAGAATATAAGCCACATTAAGGACGAAAATGTGTCCATCATTCGCTCCGCAATAATGCATAGCACACAGTAAATACTCAATTAATTAGCTGAATAAAGAAGTGAATACATAAGTAAGTTAACATTTCTGAACTCCCAGAGTTTTATTTTATTTTTCAGAGTGAAAGAGGCAGAACCTACCTATTTTTTCAGAGTGAAAAGGCAGAGTGAAAGAGGCAGAACCTACCTATGAAATTTTTCAGAGTGAAAGAGGCAGAACCTATCTATGAAATCAACTGCATTGCATTTCTATTTCTGGAGACCAAGTACAATGTGCCCAGGTTGGGGTGGGGATGAGAGTCTGTACCTGTGAGAAGAGATCTGAGCCTCGAAGATGTAGGGGATATATTACCACTTAAGGTTTCAGCAAGACGATTGGAAGAGTGGATGATTTTTTTCCTCAGGTAATTCCTTATGAATACAAGCACATTTGTGAGGATGGGAGAAACATCTGTTTGCTCCAGAGCAAATTAAAGCCCTTGAGAATTCTGAGCATCTCGGCGGGAGTCTTGGAGCTTTCTAACGTTATCAAAGTTTACACATTGGAATGTGGTTTTCCTCCAAAAAAAAAAATATCTTCTCCTTCTCAACACCGTGTGAAATAGTCCTTAATTTCTACCTTTGTAGTATTTTTATTTTATCCCATTTTTATCCAGACACTGTGCAACGTCTTCTGTTGAGAGGCACAAAACATCTACTGGGCGTCTGATTTCATTACCTGAATAATCAAGGATTTCAATTTTTCCCTTGGCTTAGTATTTAACTCTTTTATCATTTCTCACGCACAAATAACAGTGTGATCAACGTGCCAAGTGCATGGATCTTTGTTTATCTCTGTGTCGGGGTCCAGACAGTGGGATCACTGGTTCGAAGCGAATGTACGTATATTTTAAGACTTCAAAAGAAGGATCAAATACATTCGTTCTTGGAAAGAGAATCGTCAAAGTTTGGACAAATTGGTCAAAAGCTTTAGGTCGATGCGTTTAGTCTTTGATAAATGAGGCCTGGAGACTCCCCTGATTTGCTTCATCTTAGAGAAAGCACTAAAGCTCGTGTTACCCACAGATTTCCTGCCCCATCCCCGCCCCCACCCTCAACCTCCAGTCGGGATTCCAAGCCTCTGACTCTTGATCTCAGCTCAGGCCATGACCTCATGGTTTCGTGATTTCGAGCCCCACAACGGGCTCTGTGCTGGCAGCTCAGAGCCTGCTTGAGATTCGCTCTCTCTCTCTCTCTCTCTTTCTCTCTCTCTCTCTGCCCCTTCCCCACCCCCCATCTCTCAATAAATAAATAAACATTAAAAAATATGTTTCAAACTCTGTGGTATAAGGCAGTGTCTTTTTCCTAGTACCAATTTGCCCAACACTCTCTTTCCTAAATGTACTTCTTACATAGTTAAAAAACAAACAAACAAACAAACAAACAAACAAACAGAAACTCTGTGGGAGGTGGTTATGTCAGCCTACTGCGCAATGTCCCGATCTTTCTTACGACTCAATAAAGGTGTTCTTATTAATGCCAGTATGTAACTGCTGCCTTTTACTGAGCAATGCTGTGATTTTTTCTGAACAAGTTAATAACTTATCCACTAAAGGCACTGACAACATCTGTTATGGTTTGCTGCTACGCTAGATATTCAGGATACAGAGTATGCTGGCCACTGACTAATCTCTGCTGGACTGTGACCAAGGCATGACTCCCCAATCTATAAACTAGATTAATATACCTATATACCCTACCTTCCTCCCCAAACTCAAGTTATTAGAATTCAGGTCCTAACCCGATGGGTACAGTCTGAAGAAAGAACTGTCGCTTCTAAAATACATCTCCCTTCTTTTCAACGGCTGTTCTGTGTGCAGGGCGGGGACGTGGGGGACAATAATTAGCGTAGCTCAAATTAGCTTTTTCTGCTCTTAGTACCACTTTTTTGATTTTGTGTTACTCCGTCACTGTTCTGCTCTTAACTTCCAAGAGCCCTTTCCAATCCACAAAAATAGGAAGGAAAAAGGCAGGAGACAAAGTTTTGGTGAGGAAAAGAGGGGCGCCTGGGTGGCCCAGTCGGTTGAGCGTCTGACTTCGGCTCAGGTCAGGATCTCTCAGTCCGTGAGTTCGAGCCCCAGGTCGGGCTCTGTGCTGACAGCTCAGAGCCTGGAGCCTGTTTCAGATTCTGTGTCTCCTTCTCTCTCTCTGCCCCTCCCCCGCTCATGCTCTGTCTCTCTCTGTGTCAAAAATAAAAATAAACATTAAAAAAAATTAAAAAAAAAAGAATGTTTATATTTAAGACCCACATTTTTCTCTCCAGACCATTGCTTCAACTGTGTGTTTTACTAGAGGAAGTGAAGAAAAGAAAGAGATGTGCGTGCAGGTGAGAACAAAGCAATTCCGAAATTCTCAGTGACACAGTCTGTTTTCTGACACTATATTTTTGCTTGGTGTTTATTACGAAGGTAGATCGCTGAACTTGGCCTCTGCATGCGTAGATCACGCCCTGAGAGTCGCTTCTGTGAAGTTCCGTGTGAGATGCACCGCACACGGTGATTGTGCTTTATTTGTTCAGTAGTGCCTGAAGAAGTGACTAATGCTAGTCTCCACTTTCCAGATCCTTCCAAGAAGAAGAAATTCCAAGAGAGCTACAGTCTCAAGAGAACCGGTAAGAGCCTCTATGCAGGATCAGACACACTGGAGAACTATTTACCTACACTGGTGAGTTCTTGCCTTCGACTCAAGGCCGCCAGACTCCAGGGATTCCCGTTACGGAGTGCCAGTCCACAGTGAAGTTACAATGTCAGAGCTTAGTTTTGTACACAGTGTGTGTGTGGGGGGGGGGAAGGATGGTGGTCTAGGCCTCTGGAAATCCAGGTCTCTGCTGTCACCAAAAGAGCATTTCTTGTTTTTTAGGCATTTTAGGATGATCTCACATACAGACTCTTATGGGAAGGAAAATCAGTATTAGCATGAACGTTAACTATCCAGGATTTTTATTTAACTGCTAGAAGACATAAAATAGACACATACTATGAGATTTATAGGACCCCGGGGATCCTAGTCAGTGATGATGTGATAAACATTTGCTTCTTGCGGAGAAGGAACAAGGCTGAAGATTCCTCATCTCTGCATGGTATCATTCCAGGCTGCTTAATTCCAGTCTGTTTCCTCCAGCAACTCAATTCCTAGAAAGTTAGGTGACAATGGAACAGTAGAAAGATCGTTTGATCATAGGTACTGAAATTTTTTTATTGCTATAGGATACGTGGTTTCTTATGCTTTCCCTGGGGTTGCTTTTTGTCATTAATAATTTGTTATTTACATTATTTTTATTCTTTTGTGTTTGTTTTTAAGACTTTTTGATCTTAATATAAAATTATACTTTCTATGTGTATGTGGAAGTGTTAATTTTTGAATTTACCCCGAAGTATGTTATATTCAAATGAGGAAGAAAAAATCACATCTGTGAACAAATCTCTGGTTATATAATTTGAGGCATCAGGTTTGCGGATAATGTTTTAAGGACCAGGTGCCCCAAATACAGTCCTCTTCTCTGTGTCTATGATGTTGACAAACCTACTGTAAGTACTGAGGAGAAGTATAACATCCTTGCCATCCAATAAATATAATAGGCAACTGACTTGAGCTGCTTATAAAGCTGGAGATGCAATTTATGTTCTGTCGTATATTCTCTAATGCGTTTTGGTATAAAATAATTTTTTCCCTTTGTATGCAGCTGTGTATGTTACTTTCATTTTATTTTTATAAAAGATATTTGTATACAATATCTGTTGTCTGATTGATTTCTTTCACTTAGCATAATGCACTCTAGTTCCATCCACATCATTACAAATGGCAAGGTTTCATTTTTGATGGCTGAGTTATATTCCATTGTGTACATATATCGCATCTGCCTCATCCGTATGATTTCACTCGTATGTGGAATTTAAGAAACAAAACAGAATAACAGAAGTAGGGGAGAAGGATAGAGGGAAACAAACCTCAAGAGATTCTTGATAGAGAACAAACTGAGGGTTAATGGAGGGGAGCAGGTGGGGAGATGGGGGAGATGGGTGATGGGCATGAAGGAGGGCACTTGCTGGGATGAGCACTGGGTGTTGCATGTAAGTGATGAAATCACTGAATTCTACTCCTGAAACCAATATTGCCCTTTTAAAATTATTTTTAATTAATTAATTAATTAATTTCACTGATTATTTTCTTTAATTTAAAATATTTTAATGTTTAAATTAAAAAAAATATACATATCTGTCATCAGAATCAGAATCAGACCAAGGACCCTGGGAATGTCTGGAGAGTTAGAGAGTAAAAAAAGAAGACTAGAGAATTGACCTCCCTTCCCCCCCCTTTTTTTTTTTCCTGAAAAGATAACCATGAATTGCCAGCAATGGCGATAGATGGTGAAACTGAAAATAAAGCAGAGGGACTTGAGAGCGGAGCTGGGCTGGCAGAGAGCAGAGCTGAGGCCCTCAGGGAATAAAGGCAGCCACTGTGTCAAGGAGAAAGTTAATTTGGGCATTGTTTGTGGGAGACAGTAGGGCATAAAAATTCAAGATTATTTTTAAAGATACAAGATGGGAAGCATCTGAGAAAGGAACTAAGGAGGATAAGCAAGAGGTGATAAAACTCATATCCCTTATTTACAGGAAATCATCTCTTTTTTATTATTTTCTCCATCCACCCCCAGCATTTTCATCTGTTTCCGGATTTCTCCTATTTTATAATATTATTTCCTCCTGTTTTGCCTCATTTTATCCTTCTGTCCTGTTTCATGGATGTTTTTTTTTTCAACGTTTATTTATTTTTGGGACAGAGAGAGACAGAGCATGAACGGGGGAGGGGCAGAGAGAGAGGGAGACACAGAATCGGAAACAGGCTCCAGGCTCTGAGCCATCAGCCCAGAGCCTGACGCGGGGCTCGAACTCAAGGACCGCGAGATCGTGACCTGGCTGAAGTCGGACGCTTAACCGACTGCGCCACCCAGGCGCCCCTCATTCATTTTCAATAAACGTTTGTCGTTTTCTAATGTCTTCTTGTATCACATCCTACTCTTGGGCATAGGTACAAAATCATATCTTACTTCTCTGAGGTTTTAAAAATTGTCTTTTCAATTCAACATTATTGAAGTATAATTAAAATACAAAATAATACACCCACCCACTTTAAGTGTATAGTTCATTGTATTTAACAAACATAAACCTGTGTAACCATCAAAATGAAGATATACAATATTTTTGCCAATTCAAAAAGATACCTGGTGTGCTTTTTTTTAAAAGTTATTTATTTTGAGAGAGAGAGTGTGTGTGTGAGTGGGGGAGGGGCACAGAGAGAGAGAGAGAGAGAGAGAGAGAGAGAGAGAGAAAGAATCCCAAGCAGGATTTGCACTGTCAGCGCAGTGCCTGATGTGGGGCTGAAACTCATGAGCCATGAGATCTCGACCTGAGTCGAGATCAAGAGTCATATGCTTCACCGGCTGAGCCACCGAGGCTCCCTACTTTGTATGACTTTTAATCAAAAGGCTGGTACCTACTTCCTCTAACCACCTCTCTCCCTTTCAGCCCCCTCGCCCCATTTTTGAGTGACGTTTTATCCTTTGGGAGGAACAAGGCTATGATATAGCAACTACTGTCTCTGTCTCCTGTGTGTCTATTGTTACAAATTTATTTGGAGACATCAGATGCATTAATTTTCTATAATAAAATTTCTTTTTTTTTAATTTTTTTTAATGTTTATTTATTTTTGAGACAGAGAGAGACAGAGCATGAACGGGGGAGGGTCAGAGAGAGGGAGACACAGAATCGGAAACAGGCTCCAGGCTCTGAGCTGTCAGCACAGAGCCTGACGCGGGGCTTGAACTCACGGACCGCGAGATCATGACCTGAGCCAAAGTTGGCCGCTTAACCGACTGAGCCACCCAGGCGCCCCTATAATAAAATTTCTTAATCAGGGTTCCCCAAAAGTAAACAAAAGATGAAACACACACACACACACAAAACCTTCCCTTTCAAAGTTACCCCCACCGCCATCACCACCAACTTTAGCCCCTGGTAATCACTAATCTACTTTCTGTCGTCCTGCACTATTCTGCCTGCTCTTGAACCTTATATAAATGGGTTTTTATGACTGGTTCCTTTCATTAAGCATGTTTTTGAGATTAATTCGCATTATGTGTTATTAGTAGCTAATTCCTTATCGTTGCTGAGTAGTATTCCGTAGTATGAATACACAAAATATTTTTCCATTCACCTGTAGGTGGACATTTCGGTGGCTTCCAGATTGGGGCTAATATAAATAAAGCTACTATGATGTTCAAGTCTTTATGTAGACATATTTTTTTAAAACTCTTATCAGGGGACACCTGGATGGCTCAGTTGGTTAAGCATCTGACTTTGGCTCAGGTCCTGATCTCAGAGTTTGTGGGTTTGAGCCCTGCATCAGGTTCTGTGCTGAAAATTCAGAGCCTAGAGCCTCCTTCAGATTCTGTGTTTCCCTCGCCTTCCTCTTTCTCTCTCTCTGCCCCTCCCTTGCTCTCTCTCTCTCTCAAAAATAAATAAACATTAAAAAAAATGTTGTCAAGTAGGGGCACCTGGGTGGCTCAGTTGGCTAAGTTTCTGACTCTTGGTTTCTGCTCAGTCATGATCTCTTGGTCTATGACTTCGAGCCCCCCCCCCCCCTCAGGTTCTGTGCTGACAGCATGGAGACTGCTTGGGATTCTCTCTCTCCCTCTCTCTCTGCTCCTCCCCTGCTTGTGTTCTCTCTCTAAAAATAAATAAACATTTTAAAAAAGTAAAAAAATAAAATAAAAATCTTATCAGATAAATACATAAGAGTACAATTCTGGGTTGGATAGGGTACGTTTAACTATAAGAAACTTTCAACTTTGTTTTTTATTTTCATACTTCCATCAGAAATCTAAGAGCTTAAAATTAAAAAAATAATAATGTTTATTATTTATTTTTGAGAGGGAGAGAGAGAGTGCAAACAGGGGAGGGGCAGACAGAGAGGGAGATAGAATTAGAAGCAGGCTCCAGGCTCTGAGCTGTCAGCACAGAGCCTGACACGGGGTTAGAACCCACACACTGAGAGACCATGACCTGAGCCAAAGTCAGGAGCTCAACCAACCGAGCCACCCTGGTGCCCCCAGAAATCTAAGAGAGTTTTAGTTTATTTACAGAATTTGTTGAGTATTCTCATTGCGTTCTCTCTGCTTCTTCTTCGTCCGTTTTGTGTGTGTTATATTTTTTTCTCAGTCTTTCACGGTAGCAGCTTTTTTCAAATATCTGGTGATCTTGGGTTGCCCGTACTCGTTTAAGAGTGTGATACCCGATCAACTGAGTGGGACGCCGGTGCATACGTAGAGTTCGTGGACTTGTGCATTTCACTGAGGAACCCAATTGTCAATATCTGCATTGGTTTGTTTGTTTTCATTTCCCCTCTTGGGCCAGTTAGTTCCTTGGAAGAGGAATCCTCCAATACTCTTCCCCAGACAGTTTTTCATTGGAATGGGTAAGAGAGGGTATTGAGAGAAAACTCCATTTCCACCTGTTGTAGGAAAAAACAAACAGTTCTTCTTTACCGTGAGTTTCTTTCCCTGTGAGTCTCCTTTACACTCACAAAAAAACACTTCACTTCTGACCCTTCTGGCATCAAAGTGTTGTAGGTTATTCCCTCATCAAGCAATTCTCTGTGACGTCACCCGCATGCCCTATAATTCAACTTCATTCCAATACTGTCTACCTGGAGACGGTGGTCCAGTTCCACAGTGTAAGGGCTCAGTCTCACAAGACTGCTCCCACCCTACTTCAGATGCCAATGGCAAGTAGTAGGTGGCCAGATTACTCACAACTTCTGTCAGATTTGGCGACAAAACAGAGTTTCTCATAACTACCCCTTCAGGGGCAATTGATTTGCTAGAGTAGGTCATAGAACTCCAAGAAACACTTAGGTTTACCATTTTATCAGAGGATATGATAAAGGATACAGAGGCAACAGCCAGATAAAGAGATAATAAGGTGAAGCGTGCGAGGGCCCAGGAGCTTCTATTCCCATGGAGCTGGGGTTATGTCACCTTATAGGTGTTATGTTCACCAGCGTGGAAGCTCTCTGAACCCCATACTTCTGGGATTTTTATGGAGGTTTCATCCCATGGGCATGATGGATGGAGTTAATGACTCCCTTTTCAGTCCATCTCCCTTCTCAAGAGGGTGGGAGGGTGCTGAAACTTCCAAGCTTCTTATCGTGGCTTGGTCTTTCCAGTGACCAGCTCCCATGAGCCTGCTCAGAGTCACTTCATTAGAACAAAAGATGTTCCTAGGGCTTTTATCACTTGGGAATTTATAAGGACTTAAGATCCTTATGTCAGAGGCAGGGTCAAAGATCAAATGTCAGAATAAGAGATGGTTCTAGTGTTCTTCTTACTTCGGAAAATATCAGGGCTTTAGAAGCTCTGTGACAGAAAATAGGGCAGATAGAGGGATACAGGTATAGATACAGATACAGACTTAGATATATATCCTATTATCTCACAGAGGGTAACTCGGTTGTATGAAATAGGGGAGAAAATATGGGGCAAAAGGAGTATCTGAATCATCTATAGATACTCAGGTACTTTTCCAGTTTTCAGGCTTCCCCACACCTCCACTTGGAATAATAAAGTATGACTTGGTCACCAATTCATAGGGCTTTTGGGATTCTTAAATGAGGATCAGCATTTTTTTTTTTTTCTGTTTTCTCACTGCTGACTTTGGTTCACTTTCCCAAAGCCCATGAAGTTACCAGTAGCTTTTGCTATCCATCTTCCAAAATGCCATTTATATGGTTTCCTTTCTCCTCATTATTGTGAATCTATGCCTTCTTTATCCTCCTTTTATTTTATTAGAATTTTTAGAACAACAACAACAAAAAAAAACAAGGTAAAAGAATGAGATCTATCTGTAATGATCAATTTCAGTGATTTTTCATTAACATTTCAGATAGCCCAAATTCACTTTTATTCTGCCTTTCCTTCCCATTTCTTAGTATCAAGTCCCTCCCCTAACTGGAGCTAGAAATAGAAAAGACATTGAAAGTATGTCAGTTGCCCCATGTCAGGCTCCACATTGGGCACGGAGTCTGCTTAAGATGCTCTCTTTCCCTCTCCCTCTGCCTCTCCTCCACGCACACACACACTCTCTCTCTAAAAAACAAAACAAAACACAAACAAACAAACAAACAAACAAAAACACTTAAAAAAATATGTCTATGTCCAAAACTCTTGTAAGGTTCCAGTAAAAAGGAGGTGATGTACTTGTTTACTTCTGTGATAGTTAAGAGCCTTTCACAGAAGAAAAAAAAAAAAGGCTTAGGGGAAGAGATAGAGCGCTCTTCACTCTTGTTCCTTTCTTGTCCCTAGTCTCTTGAGATTATTGAATTCTATGGCAGAAAGTTTGTACCAACCTTCTTGTGTTGTCTTCAAGGACTCGCTTGTCTCTCTGATCTCAAAGGTTTTGTATATAAGCTGAATTGGCATGCACAAAAGGTCCTGTAATTCTAAATCATATAGAGTACTAGACCTTGTGTCTGAGAAGGCATTGGACCAGGTGTCTCCCTTTATATGGGACATAGAATTAAAACTTGTCATCTGGCCTGCCATTGACATATAGCAGACGGAACAAGTGTGACTTCCATTACACGTAGGTTTGACACTTCTCAAAGTATTCCAAAGCTTGATCTCAAACTCCAGAGTAAATAAAACTAAGGGAAAATAAAAATAGCTATTGATTTTAAAGGACCCAGAGGCCAAAGGAGGAAAAATCCAAAGGCCCCAAACAGATAGCTACTAGTAAAATAGAATGCCTGGAAGAGAAAGATAACAAAATTAAACAACCAGCATAACAGGATTATGTAAGACATTAAATTATGGAATCAAAAAATTTTAAATTGAAACAACGTGACTTTGACCATAATGACTTCAGTAGATGAGTTAAAAGAGAGAGTGGAGCTCATTATGGCCCAACTGGATGTTTTGGAAGATTATACAGAAGAAATTAAAATTGAATAAGAAATTAAAATTTAATTATTCAAAATTAAAGAGATATGAAAATCATAATGGACTTGGATAATTTATCCAAGTGATTTATTATGTAAGTAATAAGAGTTCATAAAGAGAAAAAAAGAACAGATTTAAACAAAGATATAATTAAAGAATAATTAGACATCCTCTAGTACTGAATACGTATGGAGAGAAAATAACTACCATTCATCTATCTTGAATTTCAGAAAAGATATAATTCATCCATCCTAACAAAATAAAAAGTCATATACTTCATCTGAGAAAAACCTGGAAGACAATTTCCAGATATACAAGCAATTAATTAGACCTCAAAGTAAAGGGAATTTTAGGGCCAAGTCCAAAAGTGATAGCTGATGATGGAATGATTATGTTTACCTTTAATTTCCAGGGTCAGAGAACCCTAAGTACTTTTCCAGTTCTGTGTAGTCTGGAAGTGACCAGGAGGGAATATTTGATCATCTGTCTATCATTTGATTTTACACTGTATGGTTTTAATGTCCCTTTACCTTTCCTCGGTGTTTCTGTTCTTTGCTACATTGATCGTGTTTTCTTCTATTCTTTGACTAAACTCCCAAACCCTATGATAATTTGTTTCTTTAAACATCTATTAATTACTTATTTGATAACTAAAGGTTCTCTTTTTTTAATGTCTATTTATTTTTGAGAGAGACTGAGACAGAATGCGAGCGGGTTAGGGGCAGAGAGAGAGGGAGATGCAGAATCCGAAGCAGGCTCCAGGCTCTGAGCCGTCAGCACAGAGCCCGACGTGGGGCTCGAACTCTCGAGCTGTGAGATCATGACCTGAGCCAAAGTCAGACGCTCAACCAACTGAGCCACCCAGGCGCCCCTAAAAGGTTCTTTTAAGCACTCCATATGTGGGGAGCATCTCTTCCCAAGCCTGGATGCTAGTAGGAGATGCTTTTCCCTCCTACAATAGTGAGCACAAAGGCATCTTGAGGAAATGAGAGAATGATTATAATAATAGCTAACATTTCTTGAACATCCATTCTTTGTGATTTTATCTAATTTAATCCTCATAAAACTCAAATTAAAAATTAAAGATTCTATTAAGTTGCAGGGTTCCCAGGTAAACTAACATTGGTCTACATAGAAAAGCCAAAATATGCCAAACAGTCCTACAAAACGAAGAAGTTATAAAGTTTTCTGACTCTCCTGATGTTCTTAGAGACATGATCCCTGGGTTCTGAACTTTTTTTTAATCCTGAGACCGCTGTTTACCAATTCTCCACCCTTAAATTATGGTTATATCTGTCCAAGAAACCCAAACTACAACAGAGACTCACCAATATATTATGGTGCCTCCTCATTTCCAAAGTGTGATGTCCATTTCTATAAACTAACTACAGAATTGCATCATCTCTTATTTTGAAATCTCTGCTTCACAGAAATCTTTGTTTTTTTTTTTCTTTTTAAGCTTATTCAGGCATTTCCTTAAACAAGGAACTAGTTCTCCATTGAGGAACATAAAACATTTTTTATCTCAAATGAGTTTTAATCTTAAAAGTACATATGGTAAGTATTTTACACATATATAGGTATCATTTTAATAGGAGTATTCCATTAAACTTTAAATTGTTATGGTGACATTAATATAATTTATTAGAAAAGTTTGACTATGTTAAAGTTATTAATCTCCTGATACAAATTATAGATTACCAAGAACTCATCTTTGGCAACAGAACAGTGGATTACATTCAACAAAGCATAATACAACAATGGGAGAAAAATGTAACACTATACATGAATATATGTAATAATATCTCAAATGAGCATATCAGTTTCAAAAATATGACAGAAGACACATTACACGAGCTGAACAACTTCACTGCAAAATACTGTGAAGACTTAAAGCAGGAGGAAAATTGTGAGTGAAATGGTTTCATATAGTCTCCTCAGTAACCGGGTTCTCCATCTTCCCCTCGAATCTTTACTGGGTTCAAAATCTTGGAATATATCTGAAATAAAGAAACATGAAAATACTGTAATCATTTACACATTCTTCTATTAAAAAAGCATTTCTTTGTCTTTTATGACTTAGTTTCTTTATGTGTTTAATTATCATTTTTATCAAACTAATCCTTCTCCTTCTTCCTCACTCTTTCTTGGGTTAGATTCCGTTTGTTTGTTTTTGCAATTCCTTCTTCCTTTTTTTACACTCACATTTTACACTCACATTTTAATGGAGTTTAGCTCTAATGGAATTTAGCTGAGTGTATGGAAAATAAATGTTCTGTCTTCATGCATGTCTGAAAAGGTCTTTATTTTGGCTAGGTATAAATTCAAAGGTTAAAGATTAGTTTCTTAGAGAGTGTGACAAGAGTTGCCTCACTGTTTTTAGCAAACAATGTTGTTGATGAGAAGTCTGCTCCCAGTGTAATTTCATGCCGTAAAAATGACCTAATTTTAGCTTTTAAAGATATTTTATTCATTTGGGGAGCTGCAACTTTAGGATATTCTGGGTATGAGTGCTTTTTAATCATTTATTTGCTGTGCACTCTCTGGCCTTCTCAACCTGAAAGTTTGTCTTTCAAATTTAGGAAAAATATACTCTGTGACTTATAGGTTTATTTTTCCTCCACTCTATTTCCTGTTCTTTCCATGACTTCTCTTTTTCAAATATTAAGATTTGCAGATTAGCATCTTTTCTCTGTATTTTCTGTCTTTTTTAGGTTTTAAATTCTTTTTTAAAATCTTTCTACTGATTATTATTTCAAAAATCATATTTTTAATCTGATAAACCGTTATATGATTCTTGAGAGTTCTAGTTTTTGTAGCATCCTGTTTGTACCTTACATAGATAATATCTTTTGGAGTCCTCCAAGTATATTAATTAGAGGAGTATTTTAAAATACCACTCTCCTCTTTCCTAAATTCTTTTTTGGAAGAAAGGAGGTGGTTTTTCCTTTCCTTTCCTTTTTTCCTTTCCTTTCCTTTCTTTTCCTTTCTTTCTTTTTCATTTTTTTTCATAAAATTATATTTCATGTGTTGGGGCTCTTATATACCTTATGATCCTTGCTAAGAAGAAATAAGGCAGTTGGGGCGGGTTGACTCTACTGTTATTTAAGAGGATAGTGTTGGGGCGCCTGGGTGGCGCAGTCGGTTAAGCGTCCGTCTTCAGCCAGGTCACGATCTCGCGGTCCGGGAGTTCGAGCCCCGCGTCAGGCTCTGGGCTGATGGCTCAGAGCCTGGAGCCTGTTTCCGATTCTGTGTCTCCCTCTCTCTCTGCCCCTCCCCCGTTCATGCTCTGTCTCTCTCTGTCCCAAAAATAAATAAACGTTGAAAAAAAAATAAAAAAAAAAAAAAAGAGAATAGTGTTTCCATTAGATCTCTGTGAAAGTGAGAAATCTGTCAGGATATTTTAAGGGTGGAAGACAAAGATGGAGTGTATGAACTTTCCTTTTCAAATGAGGCTGGATATAAAGGGTGATACAAGTAATCACAGTGGAAACTCTGAGAGGACCCATATCCTTTCTTCTCCTGAAAATTCTATAACCTCTGACTAATTTTTCTTCCCTCTCTTCTTCACTGTTTCCTTTCTTACCTTCTTTCATGAAAAGAAAAAAAAGGAATAAAGGAAATCACTTCACTCTATGTGTCAACACACCTTTGAGAATATAAAGTTTTATGCGTAACCTTTATAACTATCCCTTGTCTTGAGTAACACATGATATAAGAAGAAGACAAGTAAACAAAAAATTATAATTCAGTGTAATGAGTGCCTGTAAGCATAAATATAGTGTAAGAAACAATATAGTTGGAGAAAACAGTCCAGACTGGATGGGTGTATAATATTCAATGCCGGGAGAGGAGGCATATTGCAATAAAATTAGTGAGGGATAGCAGGGGGTGCTCGGAAAATTCAAGGTATTCAAAGTGAATGGCTGACAGGGAGCTAAATGAACTAATGGATAAAATTAGAATGTCATGAGTGTTCCCATAGATAACGGGGAGAGTTTGAATTTTAATCTGAAAGCTACAGAAAAATATTGGACCACTTAAAACAGAGTTTTATAGAAAGATCATTGGAAACAGTGAGGTGATAGGGTTTCCGCAACAAAAATAATAATAAATACAATACAATACAATACAATACAATACAATACAATGGACCAGGGTCTTGTTGCAGCCTTCCAAACATACTTAAGTTTTCTCTGAGTGTTTTTAATAATCCCTTCATCATTTTTCATCTATAACTATGATTTTCCTTCTGTCTTCAGATTATTCCAGATCCAAATCCCGTTCCATTTCAGATTGCTGCCTCTTCCTTCTCTCATATTGTAAGCAATCATCTCACTCAATATATAACTTCTGTTAGTCATTTCAATATGTAATGCAAATGATTGTAAATTCTGATATATATATACTAATCTATAGTATATCAGTGCATACTTACTTATGCATATGTGTGTGTCAATATCACATCTTTAATAGACTTTCCTCATTTGTTTTTCAGATGTTGTATTTCATTTATGCTTGGATTCGTGGATGTGACATGAAGATAGCAGAAGCAAATTGGTGCAGCCGCTCTGGAAACAGTGTGGAGGTTCCTCAAAAAATTAAAAATAGATCTACACTATGACCCAGCAATAACACTGCTAGGAATTTACCCAAGGGGTACAGGAGTGCTGATGCATAGGGGCACTTGTACCCCAATGTTTATAGCAGCACTTTCAACAATAGCCAAATTATGGAAAGAGCCTAAATGTCCATCAACTGATGCATGGATAAAGAAGTTGTGGTTTATATACACAATGGAACACTACTTGGCAATGAGATAGAATGAATGAATATGGCCTTTTGTAGCAACGTGGATGGGACTGGAGAGTGTTATGCTAAGTGAAATAAGCCATACAGGGGCGCCTGGGTGGCGCAGTCGGTTAAGCGTCCGACTTCAGCCAGGTCACGATCTCGCGGTCCGGGAGTTCGAGCCCCGCGTCGGGCTCTGGGCTGATGGCTCGGAGCCTGGAGCCTGTTTCCGATTTTGTGTCTCCCTCTCTCTCTGCCCCTCCCCCGTTCATGCTCTGTCTCTCTCTGTCCCAAAAATAAATAAACGTTAAAAAAAAAAATTAAAAAAAAAAAATAAAAAAAATAAAAAAGAAATAAGCCATACAGAGAAAGACAGATACCATATGTTTTCACTCTTATGTGGATCCTGAGAAACTTAACAGAAGACCATGGGGGAGGGGAAGAAAAAAATTGGTTAGAGAGGGAGGGAGCCAAAACATAAGACTCCCAAAAACTGAGAACAAACCGAGGGTTTATGGGGGGTGGGAGGGAGGGGTGGGTGGGTGATGGGTATTGAGGAGGGCACCTGTTGGGATGAGCACTGGGTGTTGTATGGAAAACAATTTGAGAATAAATTTCATAATAAAAAAAATTAATAAAAAAATAAAAGAATAAAATTGTTGTCAAAAATGAAACAAAATGATGATTCTATGTATTTTGTACTCACTAAAATGTGCTTATCACCATTCTTATTTAACATTGCCCCAGTATTCTAGCAAGTGAAGAGGAGAAAAGTTAAAAGATTAGTGACAATTGATTATAAATGACAAAATATTAATTGTGGATTTGTAGAAAAAGTGACATTAAAAAAATGACTGAAAGTTATGTTGGCCAATCTCATGACAAATATCCAAGACATATACCTTATTATACACAAATGAAAAACTGTTAGAAAAGCAAATCATTCCAATGAGAGAAAAGGTATTGCCCAACATAACAAATATATAAAACTCAGATGAAAAATTTAATACGGGATATGAAATGATGAAGATTTAAAATTGTAGTAAAAGATGGCAAGATGAACAAAAGGAGTAACGTAATTTATTCTTAGATAGAAATCTCAGTGTCTAAATGTATTACTCCTCTCATATTCATCAATAAATTAAATGTAATCAAAATAAGAATTAAATAAATAAATAAACAATAAATAAATAAATAAATCAAAATAAAAATTCTGGAAAACATCCATTAGAATTTTCAATTTTTATGTGTAAGAAAATTGAATTCTTTTTGGATGTAGTCCGATGTTGATTCTGGCTAAGTGGACTAGTTTCATTAACATCACATGTATTTCCTACCATTTTCTACAGTAAACATGTGTTATTTCTGATATTTAAAAATAAGTTCAATTAATAAATAAAAGTGAACATCTGAGGTGTGCTATGTTTTATAATCATGTAATCAACCTTTTTCCCCAGACCGCTACATATTTCCATCGATGAGAAATCTATGAGAGCTTTCTCAAGATAATAAAGCTGATACTTCAGGAATTTATGGTCTAGCCCTTATCTTCTTTCTTACTCTTTTGGTGAAAATATCCTTACTGATTCATGACAATTAAGTTTTACATATGAAAAAAGTTAATTGCACACTTAATAAGAAAATTGTGTGTAACAAATCTTCTGAGTGTTACAAATACTCTGCTGGTGAGATTATGGAGGAACAGGCAACTCATACGTGACTGGTAGAACTGAAAGGTGATGAGATCCCCAGTGAGGAGCCTTTTGCAAAATGACATATGCATTTACTCTTTGACCCTGAAATTCTACTTTTAAGAATCTATACCCAAAATAGAGTGACGAGCCAAAAATCTCATACTCAAAGTAGAGTGACAAACAAAAAGATACGCATAAGGCTATTCCTAACAGCATTGTTGGTTCTTTGCCATAAGAAAAGTATCAGCAACCCAAATGTGCACCCATAGGTGACTGATCGAATAAACTCTGTACATTCATAAAGTAAGGTAATATGCCACTTAAAAGTGATATATAAGAGCCCATTTCTTACATTGTCTTAGATCGTCTTCAAGAGATATTGTTAAATGAAAACAGCAAGGAGGAGAACAATATTTATAGTAGATAGCCTTTTGCTTAGGAAATTGTGGGGAGGGCTACAATTTAAATACATACTTGCATACACACATACTTATGGGTAATTTTCTTACAATTTTTAAAAGAAAAAAATTATAGGGGCACCTGGGTGGCTCAGTCGGTTGAGTGTTTGACTTTAGCTAGGGTCACAATCTCAAGATCTGTGGGTTCGAGCCCTGTATTAGGCTCTGTGTTGATAGCTGGGAGCCTAGAGCCTGCTTCAGATTCTGTGTCTCCTTCTCTCTCTCTCTCTCTCTCTCTCTCTCCCCCTCTCCCACTCGCGCTCTGTCTCTGTCTCTCAAAAATGAATATATGGAGAACAAACTGAAGGTTACGGGAGGGTTGTGGGAAGGGGGATGGGCTAAATGGGTAAGGGGCACTAAGGAATCTACTCCTGAAATCATTGTTGCACTATATGCTAATTTGGATGTAAATTAAAAAAAAAATAAAAAATTAAATTGAAAAAATGAATAAACATTAAAAAATTGTTTTTTAATAAAAAAAAATTTAGGGTAAACCACAACTAATGAAGGAAGGGGATAGGAGAAATAATAAAAGCTAGATTTGCATGATAGTTTTGGTTTTTTTAGACCTACAGATATTTTATATAAGCAATAAAAAGGCAATTCCTGTGTGCCTGCGTGGCTCAGGTGGTTAAGCATCTGACTCTTGATTTCAGCCCAGGTCATGATTTCACAGTTCGTGAGTTTGAGCCCCACATCAGGCTCTGCACTGACAGCAGGAGCCTGTTTGGGATTCTGTCTCTCTCTGTCTCTTTGCCCCTCTCCCACTTGCTCTCTATGTCTCTCTCAAAATAAATAAAAATAAACAAAAAATAAATAAAAAGCCAATTCCTAAAGAAAAAAAAGCACCAAACTCAAGTAAATAATCTTAAATATATACCAATTTTGCAGCATAAACACCAAGATAAGAATTGTTTTAAGTGATATTAAAATATAGTATTTGACTATACCTGCCTGGTGAGATATGTCATAAGGAAAAAATGAGAGAATTGTGAATTTACTGAATATTTGCCAATGAGAGGTAAGATACTGACAACAGGCCAGATATAATCTGATTTGTCTGGCAAATTGGCATAGTTGAATTTTCTGGGTATTTTAGGGGAATAAGGACTTGAAAGGTAGGTTAAATTATAGGTAAATGACAGATGTATTTTCACACATACACATTTGACTTTTGTTCCAGTGAAAATTTGATTCTGCTGCATTTGCAAATGCAACCCTTCAGAATCATAGAAGACTAAGATATTATCACATGTGCTTTATTCTAGTCATGCTAGGACAATTTATTAGAAAATATATTCATAGAAATGATTCTACTACAAGACCTGTGATGGAACAAAACACTTTTCTTATCTTCAGGGCTACTGAAGTGTCCTTCACAATAGTAATAATAATAACCACAAAAATATAACATACTTACTACGATTTTGCTCACCAATTACAATGTGGTGGAATTTTTTTCCCCATATCACCAAGCAATTGGACACCAGCTGGGTGTCCTACAGTTGAACTCAATTCTTTTCTTTTGTTTCTTTTCTTTTCTTTTTTTTTTTTTTAACTCAATTCTGACACTGTCCTGAGGTATCATCAGATCCCACAGGTTAGGGGCTCAGTCCCACAAGACTGCCTCTACTCCAGATGCTAATTGCAAGCCTGGACTGTTACCTGTGGTTCTGATTGATTTGCTATAAATCAAAGGGTGCCTCAATCCCCTTATTGGCTTCCAATAAACTTGTTGGAGGGGTTCACAGAACTCAGGAAATCAGTTTATTTGCTAGATTACTGGTGTATTACAAAGAATATTAAAGAATACAAATCAACAGCCAGATGGAGACATGCATACGGCCAGGTCCCGACCAAATGAGCTTCTGTTCCTGTGGCATTTGGGGTTGGGGCCAGGCATAATGGCAGGTAGAAACTTTCTGATTTACCAACCCAGAAGCTCTCAAACTCCTTCCTTTTGGGTTTTTACAGAGACTTCACTGCATTGGCAGGCTTAATTAAATCATTGGCCATTGGTAGATTCAATCTCCTCTGCGGAAGTCCAGGGTTGGGGCTGAAAGTTCCAACCCTCATTTCGTGGTTGGTTTCCCTGGCAACCACCCCCTCCCCCCCAGGCCTGGGGATTTCCTCAAGACAACTCATTAACATAAACTCTCTCAAGCCTTCCTGGTTGAAAGGAACTTGTTACAAATACCAAAATACCCCTTTTACCTTTAGGGCTCTGAAGTGGCTTGATTTCAGGAATTGAGGACCAGAGACCAAATGTTATAATAAAAGATGTTCCCATTGTATTTATCACTTAGGAAATTCCAAGGAGTTTAGGAGCTGTAAGCCAGAAACTGTAGATGGAAGACCAAAATACATATTTATTATAAACCACAGTATCACACTTAAAAATATTCATGAAAAATGTGCATTAACAAACTGAAGGTCTCTAAAGACACTTTCAGTTTTTAGTAATGACAGGCTATGTTAGCATAAAAATCTGAAAAATACTAAAAAGCTAACTAAAAATTGTAAAATTCTTAAAAGTAACAGTAAAGGGACTTCAGTCACACTTAAGGTCACCATTGATCATAAACTGCCAATTAACTAGGCAATTTATAGTCCTGGAGCATTTTACAGTATAGATATCTAATGCCTCTTGGAAATGCTCTCATCTTTAACCTCCCCCATTGTGGTCATATTGCTTCTTGACTACTTTTCTATCTCTTTGGACTCTCTCTCTCTCTCTCTTTCTTTCTCTCTCTCTCTCTCTCTGTCTCCAATGTTTTTCTTTGAAGTTCTATTTTAGACCTTCGTCTTTTTACATATGCCCTTTTCTTCATATGCCAAATATATTAACATTTATTTAAATGTGGATGAAGGCCACATCGTTATCTCAAGTAGACCTCACTCCTAACCTCTAGAGCAAGCTTTTTATCTACCCAATTGAACAGTTTTCTCTGATTAATAAAAAAATAAAAACAGACAAAATAAAGATAAATGTGTTATACCAACTCCTATATATCAGTGTAGAAATATGAGAAACATTGTGCTTCCTACCTCAATACCCCCTCCTCTAGTAAAACCAAATAATTTCTATTTTAGGAACTTTATTCTATTCTAACTCTATTCTATTCTGTTCTCCATGTTAGCTCATTCTAGGTCCTAATCCTCTTACCACCAATAATGCGGTTTTCCATATCTCTGCCATCCTAACTCCTATTTATTAGATTAATCTTTCTTTAGAACATGAGAAAATTTCAAATCCCTAGTCAATGAGCTTTTTAGCATGTTTTATAAGGACTTTAATTATATACCATGACATCAATACATAGAACTATGCCTAAGCATATTAAGTTATATAAATGTCCACGATCTGGACACATGACCCTCTTACTCTTTAATGTCTTTATACTATTTGCATAGCAAACCATTCGTCTGAGATAACTCACACCTCCTTAATTTTTTCAGTTATTCCCTATTTTCCCATGTACACTTCTCGAGAAAAAATAGTTTTGATGTTGAGGCATCTGGTGCAGTTGGAAGAACATGTGACTCTCGGTCTTGGTGTTGTGAGTTTGAACCCTATGTTAGGTGTAGAGATTACTAAAAAAAATAAACTTAAAAACATTAGTGTTTATGTCTTCCATCCCTTTGTCTCCTCTCCCAGAATATTCTGCATATCTTGCATATAAAGCACTCAATCATATGGGAAAGAAACAAATCCCCAATGCTATTATGTACCATACGGCTTCATAATGTAAGTTCCTATCATGCTTGCTTTTCTAAAACCCACCAAATAGATATCTTACCTCCAAGCCTTTGTCTGTGTTGCTCCTTGCAACATATTATATTTAATATTATATTGATATTTTCCTGATTAATTCCTAATCATCCTTCCATACCTAGCGAAGGTGATTTAATGTTATTGGAACATCTCGAAATCCTGTAGCCAATCAAAATAAACTTAAGTCACATTGTTACTGCTTAAGAGAAGAAACAGAGTGATGACCCTTGCAACAGCAACAGAAAGAAAAAAAAATGCTATATTTCACTTTTGGTTTCTAAATAAAGAAGATTTTTACATATTTTAATTTTACATATCTATCTTCCCTCCATCCACTTCAGGCAAGCTGCTTGCTGATTATAAACAAATACCTAGATACAATTTTGGTTGCTAATACTTGAACTCTTAAGAAAGAGAAACATAGAACATGCATTTAAGTTCAGTCCAGGAAATGTCTGGTATATGTTTGCCTCACTCAGTCTAGCAGAATCCTTTAGAAATACTTGTGGTTTCTCAAAGGATGGTTAAGACACTTACTCAAGCTAGTATGAAATTTGGGGGAATTAGCACAGAGGAGGACGCCTTTGATGACTCAGTCGTTTTCTCATAACAACTATCTTAATTTTGTCTGTATATGGTTTAGAATAAGTAGAGAGGAGAACAAATACTTAAGGCTAGATTAAAAGGGAATATGTACACAATTTTTTGGAAATGAATTTGTATTGCTTTCGAATACAGTAAGTGAACAAAATAATTTTCTTTGGGGTATTAAAACTACAAAGTTTTAATATAAGAGATTGGAAAGAACAATTTCTTTTCTTTTCTTTTCTTTTCTTTTCTTTTCTTTTCTTTTCTTTACTTTCTTTTCTTTTTTACAGATTAGAAATGTTTATACTTAATGATGTAATGTGATTAATGTAATGGATCGGTGTGATATCTGTGGAAAGGAAAGGTAATCATTGTTTCTGCACATTAAATTATGACATGGACCTTGAGAGTTGATATGCCCCTGAGGTAGAACAGTGAAAGTGTATTACTGGCTTTGCCAACTGAAATCAGACTGCTTGTGATTGGTCTTATTGACAGGAAGAGCGAAAATGGCATTTGCCAGGTCAGTAGCTGCATTCCAAACACCAGGGGTGTATTGAATTCGCTGAAGCAATGACACCACATCGGGTACAGCAACTCCAATTGGAATAATCATCTCCAGATGGTTACAAAACCCTCTGGTCATTCTCTAAGATCCATCTATTTCTTCACGGGCCAAATAGGAAAAATGAGATGGGCATTACCACCCCTGCATTTTTTAAGTCCCTCATGGTGGGTAGTACTAATCTGTGCAATTCTTCCAGGAATGTGGTATTACTTTTGGTTTACTATTTCCTAGGTGCAGGCAGTTCTAGTAGCTTCCACCATAATAGCCCTCATTCCACAAGTCCGGGAACCTATCTATGTGGGGAGTTTGCCAGCTGCTGAGTATATCTATTCCAGTCGTACATTCCAGAAAAGGAAAATAATCACAGGATGGGTTTGGAGACCCACCCAGTCCCCTGTGAGAGGGATCTGAGCTAAAACTCCATTGATCATCTGATCTGCATAAGCCCCTACTCTGACTGGTGGGTTATAGTGAGGTCTTGGGTCTCCTGGAATTAGTTCCGAGCCAGTGTCCAACAGACAGTCTTTGAAAGTTCTGATTATTTCCTTTTGCACAGTGCACAGTTACCCTAGTAAAAGGCTGTAGGTCTCATTGAGGAAGGTTGGGGAAAAGATTAACAGTATAAATTTTAGACAATATACCGAAACCCTTCCTCATGGGGACCGGTCCTCCTCTTCATTCTGGGTCTGTAAACTGGTGTAAGTCTGGAAATTGATTGAAGAACCATGACTATATTTTAATGATCCAGGTAGACTTTGGTTTACTTGACCTAGAACTTTTCTGCTTATACTGATCGAGTGACGACTTAGTAGCCTTCCCATCTGTTTCACTTCTAGGAACACCTTAGTTAATTGTGCAAGTCCACAGGTCTATGTGAGTCAGAGTATTCTGATGGCTGCTTTGGCTGTGCTGTCCATCATGGTAACAACACTCAGCTTTCCTTTGCAGTTGAATGTTGCCATTCGGCCACTGCCACTTTGGATCCAATTAGCCTCCTTGCTTTTATTCCCAATTCAGTGACTGCAATTCCTACAGTAAGTCTAGTTTACAGAGAAGAGCGATCTCAGCGTTCTTCAAGGATGCTAGGGACTCCCCTCACAAATTTATCTCTCATGGTGAAGGCTATGTATGTCTTCCAGACCCTCCCAGTGTGGGTGAGTAGGTTTTAAATAACAAATCCACTCTAACATTCCAACCTCCTTCAGCTTTTCCTACATTAAACTAAAACAGCTCTAGTATTTCCAATGTTCTCACGACAGGCCACCTTTTGGTCCATATTTTAGTCAACCAACTAAACAAATTGTTAGAGTCTTTTCTAACTCTCCAAACTGCGATATTAAATGCAGAATCTCTGCTTAGTGAGCTCATATTAATAAATTTGACCCAATCCAACTTCATGTTTCTTTCGTCTAGTGGGAAAATCCCACAGCCTTAGTATTCATTCCCACACATGCTTCCCAGATTTTCATCTGCATAAATTAGAAAACTCCAGTTGTTCTTTTGAGGTAGAGCTCACCTTCTCATGGATCATACTTTGTACCGTTAGGCACCTTCTGGGACTTGAGTCTTGTTGTAAGTTTAGAAGTAAGGAAGAGTGAAAGGGAGGTCCTGAGGATATTCAGAATTGTCTTGCTGAGCAGCTGTCTCAGGGAGTCTGTACAGTTTCCTCAGCATCGTAGGGTTAATCCTCTCAGAAGGGGATAGAGAGGCTACTCCCACTGGGGGTGAAAGGCTGCTCCCTCTGGGGATGGGGAGATCTCTTCCAGTGGTAAATAAGATCCATCAGAATTTAGAGGCTCAATATCCCCAGCTTCACCAGGATATTCCCACATGTCCCCATTCCAACTTTCAGGACTCCATTCATCCTCACTCAACACTCTCTCTTTAACAGTAGATACTCTTTGAAGCTGGGACTTCAATATCTATAGTAATTCAATAATCATAGGATGAGATTCTAGGTTGGATTTTCAACAATCTCGACCCTGTGTCTGGAGAATATAAGGGTGTCCTTCACGGCATACATTAAGTTTTGAGATCATTTATGCGCCAGTTGAGTTGGAAGTTCAAATCCCTGAGCTCATCCTTTTCTTTCTCCACTTTGTCCAGTACAAACAACCAACCAGTTTTGTTATATTTGTTAGTTTGATTAGAAAAAACAAAACAAAACAAAACATGAAAGTCTCATAGTCACCCAGCTTCCTCTTTTTTTTTTTTTTTAAGTGGTTGATGATGAGTATCCCATGGTGATGTTTTTGTATATCCATTGCCACATCACACCGTGGACTATCAATGCCCCCTTTACAACTGGAAATAGTCATTCGTGTCTTTAAATCTAATCAAATCAAGAGCCAATTCCAGAAACTCCACAACTAATTCAGAAACTTTATCCTCAACATTCTGTTTCTCTTAACCAGTTTTAGTACCAAGACCTATATTATTCAGGGTTCTCTAGAAGAACAGAACCAATAGGATATAGGTACAAGAAATTGATTCATATGACTATGGAGGCTAAAAAAGTGTCAAGATATGCAGTTGGCAAGCTAGAGACCCAGGACAGCCAATGTTGTAAGTTTCGGTCCAAAGGTGGAAAATGGCTGGTGTTCCAGCTCGGCAATCAAGCAGGAGAAGTTCCCTTTTACTCAGTCTTTACAAAAAAAAAAAAAAAAAAAAAAAAAAATTCTAGTCTTCAACTGATTGGATGAGGTCCACTCACATTAGGGCAGGCGATCTATTTTACTCAGGCTACCAATTAAATTATTAACCTTATCCAGAAACACCCTCACAGACACACCCAGAATAATGTTTAACTAAATGTCTGGGTGCCCCCATGGTCCTCAAGTTAACACATAAAATTAGCTATCACAACTCAGTATGGAAAATATCATTATTGCTGTTACAATTGTTAATGTGGGTTATTTACTTAGAAGGTCACCTCCTTTCTCAAAAGTTTTAGAGTCTTTAAAGACTCATGAGTCACATGAAGAATATTGGATTAACAGAAAACACTCTCAATCAACAATTATCACATGTTTCTATGTCTCAGTAGGTAGAATCCACAGATCTGGGAACCAATGGTGGAAATAGGATTGACCCTGTTTACCACTGCTACCATCGGTTTGGGGAATTTGTGTTTACATAATCTCAACTTTAAGATATGCAGGTCTGAAAGCACTGGTTTCCACAGCGGGAGCATTTTCATCAGGCAAACAATCAGAATCTCATTAAAGCATAAACTATGGCTAGTCTGGGGTTTTTATGCCAAGAGCCCAGCAGGAAAAGCAATGAGTCACAATCCTGACAAAGTTAATTAAGTCTGATCACCAGGAGAATGTAGGGCTGTTGTTGCATAAGAGGGAAGGTGAAGCATATGTTTGTCATCAAGGTGACCCACTAGGATATCTCTTGCAAGTTCCCTGCTAAACTTTGACAGTTAATAGGTAAGTTCAGTAGAAGTGATCTGAGAAGAACTTGGCAGCCAGAGTCTTAGATACCTTAGCAATGAGTATCATGGTCACCCCACTAGGTAAAACACCTAGACTAGTTGAGAGCACGGTCAAGGGTGAGCAGCGTCTAGAATGGGTAGTGAGGTACGAAGGTAGTAAATGTTAGTTGCAATGACAGGGTGAAGAGTTTGTCTCACTAGTAAGTTTCACCAAGAAAAGAGACTGACGAGAATGCTGGAGGAGCTAGTCATGGAACACTTTTATACTAGCCAAGCAGATCCAAACAGTGCAAGAGTAGGTTGCAGTAGATGTTCTAGTGTGTTGCCCGAATACCCCCTTCAGGACTGAGGTATTTACTTCCCAGGCTCCTGGGAGTGTTGGCAAATGAATTCTCTCAATTGAGTCTCTTACTGGGAATTGCTCTCTGCCAAAGAAAGTCACCCTCTCAGGACAGCCCAAATCAAATGACTGGTTAAGCTGGGGGAGGGGGGGTATGCAGACCCAGCCCTTTTATTTCAAGAAGTGCAACTTGGAAGGACCAGCCAAGTCCCAGAATTCCCCCATGGGATCAGCTGGGACCTCTGTTGCAACTACATTGTGTGGATGCACAATTTCTTCCTTTACCCAGCGTGGCTCCCCTTACCTTCAGTGTTCTCATTCTCAAAAGCATTTAGCATTAAAGCTTCTACCCAGAAATCTCAGAATTTCAGAGTCTATTTCCTAACGAATCCTACTTATTAAAAAAAAAAAAAAAACAAATGAACTGAAGTGATTGTTTTATGGATCCATTGAATGCTGTTTTTAGGGGAATAAAAACATTCTGTCACGTCATGACTCTAGCTGTTTCCACTTTACTTAATTCTTACTATACTCACTCTTTTAGTTATTCAGTGTCCATCCATTCAATAAATGAGCCTGTTCTAACTGCAGAAATGATTATGCCTGAGATTACACAATTAGCAATGGACTTCTGGGTGTTGGTCTGGCAAATATGGAGCTTAGAAATGATCACTGCCATCCACACAACAAGAAAAAAAGCCAAATAAATTAAAAATTAACAGCTCTTCTTTAATCCATGAGGGAACTGAGGTCACAGGTCACTACACAGTACATTGAAGAGATAGAAAAATGGATACAGAGAATCTAAGTTTCTGGGAGCACAGGCCCAGGAATGGAAAATCCACGAGAACTGGTCCAGGGTAGGAAACCCCAAATGTAATCGACAAATTTCTGGGAAGAGGATTAAGGGAAGGCTCCTCAAACAGAATGACAGTTCATCTGAACAACATTAGGGAATTGAGTAGCTTCCACCAATCAAACATTTCTCAAAAACCAGTTTCTCCGTTAGGTAGTTTTTTCACCAAATGCACGATGTTTAAAAACATTTCCCATCCCTTCTAAATTCTTCGCCAGGCAGTTTGGATGTCTCTATTTCTTTAGAGGTGATTACCAGTATTTTACCAGGTGGAGGGGGTCTCTCTTATACTGCACTTCCTGGGCACAGGGAAGGCTGATGTGTACAAAGTGAGGCTGTCCTCCTTACTCCCATCAATGCATCTTTTCTTATTTCCATGCTCCTTCCTATAATCTCTCACCCCGGAATCTACAGCACTCGTGAAGACGTTTTTATGTGCGGATGGTCGTCAAATTAGTGTTGCTGTTAAGGGACAAAGAACCTCCTATTCTGCCATCCTGCTGATGTCTCTTCATCAGTTAAATTATTTTTTTAACGTTTATTTATTTTTGAGACAGAGAGAGACAGAGCATGAATGGGGGAGGGTCAGAGAGAGAGGGAGACACAATCTGAAACAGGCTCCAGGCTCTGAGCTGTCAGCACAGAGCCCGATGCGGGGCTCGAACTCACGGACCGCGAGCTCATGACCTGAGCCGAAGTCGGACGCTCAACCGACTGAGCCACCCAGGCGCCCCCATCAGTTAAATTATTAAGGAAAGATTTTTTCCTAAAATATTTTAAGTTCACAGGTCTTGTGGTTTAAGCACCGGTCATAGATTAACCAGAACTGACGTGAAGCTGAAACTAAACATTACTTGCTGTTTTGTTTCTCTTTCTTTGGTTCCTTATCTCAAAAGCAATATGTTTTGGTTATGTGTTATGTCTGCTAAGTGCCAAAGGGGTTTAAAATGAAATATCCATGAGTTCTGAGACTATCTTCTTTTTTTTTTCTTTTTTTAAAAATACAAGTATATAATGAAATTAGTGATTGAATCACAAACTATCACGGTGCTATTTTATAAATGTACTAGTAGCTCTGGTGAGGGATACATTTTTGAAGGCTCACTTTTCAGCTGGTGAACATTGATCCTATTCCCTAAATAGGATCTAAATGCTAACCCTTCTTCTGGATGAATCAGGATATAATGAAAATATACATGACGATATTTTTGTAGCTTATGGATACTTCAGAGTTTTCATAGGTCTGAGGGTTTGTTCAGGAGGCCTTCGTGGCCATTTCTTGCTCCCCTGTTCATTTCCTGTCACCTCTGCAATGTCCTCCACCTTGCAGCGTGTGACTGCCCTTCTCTGCTAATTCTGCCCGGTGCTTCTCACTGGCTTGAGTGCTCCGTGGGTCCCAGGGAAGTGTGAGACACCATTTAGGGCAGGATCAACCTCTATAGCTAAAACTTCCCTAAGAAATAAAGTGTTGCGATTTATTTTTAAAGTTTATTATTGCTGGCTGCTAATACCCCTGGCCCGAGAAGACTGAAGACGGGAGATGTGTCTTGTGTTTTGAAAAGCAGATTTCCAACAATCAGAAGTTTACCCAGAAGACAAATTTTGCCCCCAACTTCAATCAACTCTTCAGTGCACGCCCAAGAACTCATGCCAGCAGCTAGAAATGAGTAGATACATTCATCAGAATTGGAAATTTAATATAAAGGAAACCCCAGCCAGGACCCCAGCCCTTCCCTAACCAGGCAGTCCAGCATTCTCCAGCACTGCCTTCCTGGGGAATGGGCACACTTTTTGTGCCTATCTACTTAATTAAGTAGATGCCTTCTTCCCAAGCCTCTTGTGACCAGGCTTCTCCTGACCCTTGCCGTGTTACAGGCTAAGCCAAACTGTGCTGCAACTGCATGTGCATTAGGCACCCCTTTAGTAGCCCTTGGGCAGCCTAGACCTCTTAGACTGTGGAGCTAAGGCCCACCCCCAAACAACTAGATAGCTTCCGGCGTGCTTGAGGCCCCTCCCACTCACCCCACCTGGATATCACTCCAGGCAGCGACTACAAATTGGTGACAGTCCCAATTTGGACTTGCTGCCTGATGGAGTTTCTGGGCTTCTCCAGCAACTAGGGCTCCCAGATGTCTCTCTCTCTCTCTCTCTCTCTCTCTCTCTCTCTGTGTATGTAAGATGAAATAAAATGGAATCACTTATGTCAAGGGGTTTTGAAACTGACCTGGGAGGCCATTAAGGATGTGGGCTTCATACACGTCCTCCCTGTTCTCCTCAAGTGGAACCACGAACTTCTGAACTGGGCCAAACCACAAATATTCCAAGGACTCTGCACAACAATCTGCCACTTGCTACAACTTTTGCTTGGCGAAAGCCCTAGTCACCTTTTAGTCAAGATTAGTTTTCTGCTGCCAGAGTCCATCAAAATTCTTTGTGACCAAAATTCTTTGTGAACAGCGGCGCCTGGACGGCTCAGTCAGTGAAGCGACCGACTCTTGATTTTGGCTCAGCTCATGAAGTCACAGTTGTGAGATCAAGCCCCATGTCGGGCTCTGAGCTGGGCATGGAACCTGCTTAAGATACTATCTCTTGCTCTCCCTCTGCCTCGCCCCCACTCACACTCTTGGGCATGCTCCCTCTCTCTCTCTCTCTTTTTAATAACTTTTTTAATGTTTATGTATTTTTGAGAAGGAGAGAGCATGAGCAGGGGAGGGGCAGAGAGAGAGGGAGACACAGAATTCGAAGCAGGCACAAGACTCCAAGCTGTCAGCACAGAGCCTGACAAGGGGTTCAAATTTACCAACTGCGAGATCATAACCTGAGCCGAAGTCACACATTTAACTGACTGAGCCTCCCAGGTGCCCCTCTCTCTTTCTCTCTCTCTCTCTAAAAAAAAAAAAAAAGAATTATTTGAGCAATGTATATAAGCATTCTTGTTTTGTATTTAAACATCTTTGGCTTTTGGGGCGCCTGGGTGGCTCAGTCAGTTGAGCATCCAACTTCAGCTCAGGTCAATGATCTCACAGTTCCTGGGTTCGAGCCCCGCATCAGGCTCTGTACTGACAGCTCAGAGCCTGGAGCCTGTTTCAGGTTCTGTGTCTCCCTCTCTCTGACCCTCCCTCACTCGTGCTCTATCTCCCTCTGTCTCAAAAATAAATAGACATTAAAAAAAAAATTATAAACATCTTTGACTTTCACCCCCTAGTAGACACTATGTGGGTTGCTACCCAAACTCGTGTACCCTGAATTGCAGCTTATGATCCCAGATAAACACTTTTGCTTAATTATTGCCTTTCTGACCATTTTAGGTTGACAGGTGATTATACCAGCCACTCCACCTGGCCCTTCTTGGGCAAAAGGGTTGGGTAAACTGGAACTCTGTCTTCAGGGGGAACATTCTCCATTGGGTAGATTGGGGCTTGGAGTAGGTATGCACCTCATCCCTCAAGAGCCTTCTCCTGTGACCCAGTCTCTCGTGACCATTGTCTTATTCCAGGTCCCTGGCCACACCAAACTGCACGGCAGAGTAGGCATAGGGGAGAAATGGCACCCCTTCAGTAGGCCTTGGGAAGCAAGGGCCCCTCTAGACCTATGGAGGTAGAGCCCAGTCACAACCATCTGCATAGCCTCCGGGGTGGAGGGGACCTACCCCCTGAAAATCATTCTCAGCGGCAGCTGCAAAGTGGCAATAGTTTGTCCCTATCTGAACTTGCTGCCTGATAGGCTCTTGCGATTCTCTAGCAAGCAGGGCTTTCGGGAGTTCCTTACTGGAGAATACCGCAGCCAACCCCCAACCTCTACTCCGGCAGGCAGTCCGACTTCCTCCAGCTCTGCCTTCAGTGGTGCATGCCCAGCTGTGCATGTAGGACAGGGCTTGGAATAAGGCAGATGCCTTGTTCTCCCAAGATCATGCCTCTCCCGCTCCTTGCCCTCCCCAGGGTCCCTGGCGAAAGAAAAGGAGGCGGAGGAGAGGAAGCACAAAGAGAGAGAGCTAGAGAGAGAAATCAGGCCCTTCTAAAACAGAAATATTTTAAAGGGACATAGGCTTCTTGGGAACTTCCAGCCTCACAAAACATTCTTCTTTAGGGGACAAAAAAACTTATACACAGAACTGGGCGGGGCAGAGGGGGGGGGAAGCGAATTACACAAATTCTATTTTCAACTATTTGTGGGTGTGCGTGTGTGAATGGTATTTTCTGAGCCAATTGTGTCATATGTATGTGCCATATATATATATATATATATATTCTAATTGTGTATGTTCGTGTATGAATATTATATATATCTATGTATGTGTGTATATATATACACATATATACATATACATATATACATATATGTACATATACATATATACACATATATACATATGTATACATATATGTATACATATACATATATACATATATATGTGTACATATATGTATATGTGTATATATACACACACACACACACACAATTAGAATTTAAAATACCTCCTAAAAGGTAGAATTCTTCTAGATTGGTAGACTGGGTAGAAAATACACTGTTCATGAAACTGTTTTGTCAAAGTAGTTCAAATGTATACTCTTGATGCTTTCAAGTATAAACCTTATAAAGATCTATCATACATTTTTGAAGCATTTATCTACAGGCCACACTGTGATACAATTTTACTTCATAAAAACATACAACTGCATTTCAAGAACACTCTATTTCAGGGTGCCTGGGTGACTGTCCGGTAAGCATCTGGTCATAACGGCTCAGGTAGTGAACTCAAGGTCATGAGATCAAGTCCCCCTTCGGGCTCCACACTGAGCGTGGAGCCTGCTTGGGACTTTCTCTCTCTCTCTCTCTCTCTCGTGCTCTCTCTCTGTCTCTCTCTCTCCCCGCCACTCATGCTTTCTCCTTCTCGTTCTCTCAAAATAAATAAATAAACATTAAGAACAGGATATCCTATTCCGTGCTGCTGGGTGAAAATCCGCAATGTTTAAAATCTTTTTGGAGCCCCTGGGTGGCTCAGTCAGTCAAGCCTCTGTCTCTTGATCTCGGCTCAGGTCATGATCTCATGAGCCCCGAGCCCCATGAGACAGAGCCCTGAGCCCGGCTCCGCGCTGACAGAGAGGTGCCTGCTTGGGATTTTCTCTCTCCTTCTCTCTACCCCTCTGCAGCTCGCCCTCTCTCTCTCAAATAAACAGACAGTTTTAAGAAATCTTTTGACAGCTGTTTTAGACAAATAGTGAAAAAATGCCAGAGTTTACATTGATTAGGAAACCCAACTTTATTCATTCAGCAAACTTCTAGTTTGTCCGGAATGTCCGACAACAGTCATAGTACAAATAGTGCCTGGTGTTTGCTGGACGATTTTCTCAAAGCTTAATATTAACTTAATTAGTCTTAACAACAAGCTTGTAAAAGAAAAAAAAAAACTACTATCATGTCTATTTTGAGTATGAAATAAATTAGCAAACAGATGTTAAGTAACTTCCCCAAGGTCACAGGGCTAGTAAGCTGCTGAGCTGTGATTTGAACTGACGTCTGTTCTCTCAACCACTATGGTTTGTTGTCGTAAAATAGATTTGCTATTTAGTCCTCTGAATAAGTAGAAGGTTCTGTGTACAGATTATATTTTATGAAAATAAGGGGAACACTAAGATTATTTTGGCCATGATGATAATCATTGGTACGACACTAGTTTACCTCTCTTCTTACAAAGTGCCCGAGACTGAGTTTCTAAAGTTCTGTTCCATTCGATTTCAAATTCTGGGAAAATGCAGAATGTGAAGTGTGCTTTCCTGGGAACATTTTTGGAGGCGAGGTTGGGGCTGTTAGAATACCTACAATCAAGACATCTACACATACCTCAGAAGACATTTTCTGTGATCTTTCTCGTTCATCTCATGATTAAGCATGTAACGTCTTGGCAATTCTGATGTGTAATTGTCTCCTAAGGCCTGCTTTCTCTTCTGGTACAGAAAACCAGAAGAAAAGCTATATTCATACTTTACTTGCCGTCAGAATTTCTAAAGTTAGAGCACAGATGTAAGATTCACAGTGTGCTGGATTTCTGCCAAATGAATTACAACCCCACTGTCATCTAAACGGGAATAGAAGACAGAAAGCTACGTATATGTTAACACTGTAATATAACTGTGTAATATAACCAAAAGGCTATAGAATGTAGTAAAATATTTGATATTGGTAATAATCCCTACATACCTTTGAAGGATGAGGTAGATTTGGACTAAATGTTGCTCCCATGGAATTTGGGAAAGAGTTTTGTTATTAGAGTTTTGTTATTATTTGTTATTTGTATGTTATTATTTGTTATTTGTATTAGTCAGGGGGCACCTGGGTTTCTCAGTCGGTTAAGCATCCGACTTTGGATCAGGTCATGATCTCACAGTTCTTGAGTTCGAGCCCTGAATCAGACTTTCTGCTGTCAGCACAGAGCCCATTGTAGGTCCTCTTGTCCCCCTCTACCTGACTCTCCCCCACTTGCACAGGCACTCTCTCTCTCTCGCTGTCTCTCAAAAAGAAACACTAAAAAAAAAAATTGTTTATTGGTCAGGTCTCTTTAGTGATGGTTAATAGAAAGTTGAGTCCATTTAAACAGCCTAGACAAACGAAGGCATCTGTTATCTCACAGAGGGGAAGGTGATTAGGGTGGTACAGAAAACTGAAGAAAGCTACCGATTTCAGGTCTCCGCAGATGAAATTGCACGGTGCTATTCTCTGCTTCTGTTTGAATCTGAGTTCTGCTCGCTTACTGTAGTTAACCTTCTCCAGGGAGGATTGTTACGGCAACAAGTAGCAAACCCAACTAAAAACCCCAACTTAAAAAAAAAATCTATTTCTCAACTTCCATTTATCAACTCATGAACTCAGATTTTTTTTTCGATATATGAAATTTATTGTCAAATTGGTTTCCATACAACACCCAGTGCTCATCCCAAAAGGTGCCCTCCTCAATACCCATCAATGAACTCAGATTTATCTCGCTTGGGTCACATGTCCACAACTTGGACCAACCACTTTTTGCCAAAAGATAAAGTTCAGATCTGGATCCGTAGAGTAAAATCAATACTTGTCTGTTAGGTTGAATCTCTATTCAAACACACACTAAACTAAAAGATGAATTAATAATGCAGTAAACCACATTTATATGTAAATTTTAGGGTTTTTTTTAAGGCTGAGGTAATATCCATATTTAAACAGCCAAAATTCTAAGGCACAGATATTAAAATTTGTCTATCACAATTCTTCCTTCAATAAAAAGAATTTTTAAAAATTTCTCTTATTTCTAAAAAAATCTTTTATCTCACAGGCTGCAGTTGTTGCTACAGTTATCACTTAGAAATGAACAAAATAAAACACTATGACATCTGCAAGTTATCAACCAAGTTTTTAAATTGTGTTCATGAATTGAAATATTTTTAAGTTCTATTTTCTGAATTAAAATCACAAAATATCATGGAAGAATTGAGTCAAAGATACGTGCTTATATTTTCAAAGGAATTATTGGCCTCCTCTAAGTACCCACATGTTTTGTATTTATGGAGAATTATCTAATTTTGTGAGGGTAGATAATTTTGATTATTCCACTATGAATTACTTGATTGAATGATGGAGCAAAGCACTTAAGGAATATTACTCCTGTAATAAAAACAATTATAAAAGACTTGAGAATCAAAGAGATAGACCAGAAATTCATAACTTGTCATCATTACCAAACGAATCCAATAAGAATTCAAATGCTCTATCATGCCAATTATAATTTGCCTTTGCCCAGTACTGTGAGTTTGAGGGCTCGGATTAAAAACAGCGCATAGGGGGCGCCTGGGTGGCGCAGTCGGTTAAGCGTCCGACTTCAGCCAGGTCACGATCTCGCGGTCCGGGAGTTCGAGCCCCGCGTCGGGCTCTGGGCTGATGGCTCAGAGCCTGGAGCCTGTTTCCGATTCTGTGTCTCCCTCTCTCTCTGCCCCTCCCCCGTTCATGCTCTGTCTCTCTCTGTCCCAAAAATAAATAAACGTTAAAAAAAAAAAAATTTTTAAAAAACAGCGCATAGTGTCTGGAAGTTTCCCCCTTGGCTGTTAGTTTAATAGTCCGGAGATGGCTGTTTTTGTTATAATCTTGGTTTATGCTGAAAGAAAATCCCACAACCCCTTCCTCTCTCCGATTATGAGAATCCCTTAAAAGTGGAAGAAACATCCGGAATGTCAGACAACAAAAATTTCAAATTCCTTAGCTGGTGCGTACCTGTCCCTCTCACTGATAGTCTGCTGCCTCCTGCTGGTGTAGCCTAGAAGCCTCTTCTGGTCTTTCATGACTTGAATTTCTCCACCTAAAAAAAAAAAAATATATATATATATATATATATATATATATATGTTTTTATATTTCAAATATATAAAAAATATTTAAAATATATAAATATATTTTAAAAATATAAAAACATATGTTTTTATATTTCAAATATATAAAAAATATTTAAAATATATAAAAAATATATTAAAATATATAAAAATATTTTTAAAAAATATATATTTTTATATTTAAAATATATATATTTAAAATATACATAACATATATATAAAAACATATATATATGTTTTTTAAAGTTTATTTATTTTAAGACAGTGAAAGAGAGAACAAGCAGGGGAGGGGCAGGGAGAGGGAGAGAGAGAAAATCCCAAGCAGCCTCCACACTGTCAGCACAGAGCCTGACATGGGGCTCGAACCCACAAAAACTGCGAGATCATGACCCGAGCTGAAACCAAGAGTCGGGCGCTTAATTGAGCCGCCAGGTGTGCCTTTTTAAAAACAGATGTTTGGCCTCCCAGAAACTACTTATTTTGGCCCTTAAAATGGAGATTTACCTTGTCAGCTCACAGTGCTATTCAGGGACACTTTCCAGGTCCCAGGGGCCGGGCAGAGAGGCTACAAGATTACGTCCACCTGTGCCGTGGACTATTCTACCAACCAACCCTGTGCCCAAACCAGGACGTTAAACTTAATCCTCCCGTCCTCTCTCAGAATGGGTCCCCTGATTTCACAGATGGCCGTTTCCTCAGAGGATTTGAATATTTTTTATCGTTGTTATAATTAATTATTATCGTCGTCATCACAATTGGTTTCAGAGGCACCTACACGATTCTTTTAGGAATTTTAAGAAATTTTTGTCAGTCTAAACAGATCGGGGAAGCATGAAGATCAGCTACAGCGTATTTTATTATTTACACAGATTTGACTTCTGTCCATAAATAAAATTACAATTGAGTATACAAGTAGAACATGCCTCCTAACCCAAAGAAGGTAATTAGAACATGAAGAAAACACAGAGCAGCTTTTGGGTAAATAGACCCAAAGCGACGTTACCACTCCTTCTTCAGTATTTCCACATATAGCACTCATTCGCTATTTCTAGTATTACACTTCTCGCCGTGTCTTACAGCTTGCTGAGCAACTGAGAGGACACACGGCACTCTCACCTCTAACTGTGAACCTGAACGTGAAGAGAACAGTTTCTCTACCTCCATACTCTAGGCAGAGAATGGAAGAAAATCGCCTACAGAAACATCACATTTTTCTGGTCCTCAAGATAGCCAAAAATATCCGTTCATGTCAAATATTTTCCAGAATCGCTGGGGAGCTACATAATAGGCATCGAGGTAGAGGTGTTGCTTCAAGGCCGTTAGACCCCATGACTATGAAAACGGAAAGAGGAACGTAGATTATTCATAGGGAACATTAGAAATGATCTGCGAGATCACTGAAAATGGCTTATTGGGGGTGCCTGGGTTGCACAGTCAGTTAAGCATCTGAAACTTTGATTCCGGTTCAGGTCTGTGCCGACGGTGCAGAGCCTGCTTGAGATTCTCTCTCTCCCTCTCTCTCCGCCCCTCCCCCACTCAGGTGCACGTGCACACACTCTCTCTCTTTCAAAAATAAATAAACTTAAAAAAAAAATGGCTTAATGGGTGAACCAGTACGTTTCAAGCCCAGTATGCTCTACTTTTAATCCTAGTCTTTGTTGATTATTGAAAAACATGCTAAGATATATTTAGAGAAAACTGAGGGGAGATGCACTTTATTATCTTGATAATATTATATACCTTGAAGGAGAGGGGGAAAAAACATGTCAGCTCTTCAAGTTACTTGTTCGGCAAGACTAACATACCTGAGGAACAGAATTCCATTGGCTTCAGGATTGTCTTGTTAAATTTGACCGCCTCTTCAGTCCTCTGCTTCACAATGAATTCTCAGTTTTAAAAGTTAATTCTATCCTCTTCCTGTCCAGTTTTACTACTATCACACCTGCCCTGAGGAAAAGAGTGTTAATAATGTGCCCTTTCATCTTTCTCCACACATAAGCAAACATAACAAGCATGATTCACTTAGGGTAATCAGTATACAGCCTCGAATATACCAACAACCCTAGCTTCCGATCACAGTCACCATGCCCACTGTCCCAAGGCCATGGACTCCTCACCAATGGGACTAGCTCACCTTCTCTCTTCATATATAATGGAGGTCTGGCTATTTTACCAATATGGTAGCCCTACGCCAACAAAATAGTCGCTAGAATGATCTCAGTCCAGTGGTTTTCAACCCTAGCTGAAAATTAGAATCCTAAGAGTAGCTTAAATTCTTTTTTCCATAACCTAATCACACCCCCGATCAACTATATCAGAGTCCTAAGAGGTGGAATAATCTCAGGCATCAGTGTTTCTTCAAAGCTTCTCAGTATAATTGCAGCGCACAGCTAAACTGAGTATGTCCACCAAGCCAGATAAAGCAAATGGCATATTACCTGTCTATCCTGACCACCCCAACCAGTCTTCTCATTAAAGAGTTGTGGGACGAGCTCACAAAAATGAAATAGCTGAGGTTTGTACTTACTTCTGTCCCAATTTTGACCTGTCCTGACCCAATTCGCCCTGCACGAACCAAACTAATTTTGCTAACACTGCAGAAAGAGCCATCCACTGAGGTGATGGATGTGTTAGCTGAACCTACTATGGGGGGCCTGGGTGGCTCAGTTGGTTAAGTGTCCACCTTTGGCTTACGGTTCGTGAGTTTGAGTCCCACATTGGGTTCTCTGCTATCTGCCTTAGATCCTCTGTCGGTCTCTCTCTCTCTGCCTCTCCCTGGATCGCGCACCCTCTCTCTCTCTCTCTCTCAAAAGTAAATACACATTAAAAATAATGTTCCAGCTTCTTGTGGAAATCATTTCACAATACATGTATCAAATCGTTGTTTTATCCACCTGAAACTTATACAATGTTATATGTCAATTATATCACAGTAAAGCCGGCAAAATGAAATTAAAAAAAAATAAATAAGGAAAATGTTTTTAAAGACAGAAAAGAAAGAGTTTTCGCTTTGAGGATGGTTCCGCCACCTTTGCCTTTGAATATGCTTGCTCAGGGAAGCTAGTATTGAGGCCATTTATTCAAACATTGGCGAATATCCAGGCCGAGTTAATAAGTATCTCCAGTGGCGTTTGTGAAACTTGCAGATTCCGCAGTCCCGCCCTCCAGTCATTCTGAGTCTTTAGACCTGAGGTGCAGCCCAGGAATCTGTCCTTTTAAGGGGACTACCTGTATAAATCTTACATGAAGACAGCTTTGGAAACTACATAACTCTTCAATGAGGGAAGGACAGTTATCCAAAACAAATACAAACCATGGCCTTTCCCCAGGACTTTTGACTGTGTGTGTGTGTGTGTGTGTGTGTGTGTGTGTGTTGTGTGATATCTCCCAGAAATTTTCAATAGTGGGGAGAGAGAGAGATTGACTCCTGGCATATGGCATGTCTCATAACATAAGCCAAGGTATCAGAAAGCAGCAAGGAATAAATTATTCCGACATAAGGGGTTGGAGGATCTTCCAGAAGACCTTTGGGTTTACTTATCCACTGCAAAGACTGCCAGGGACGACATCATGATGGCAGGGAAGTGGGGAGACGTCTATGAGCAGTACGATCTGGTGAAATTCCAGAGCCACTTTGAGGTCAGAAACAGAAACGTCCTCTTTCAGTGAGGGGGAAAGTCAGAGTGCACAGGAGATAAGAGTTAAAAGATACAAGACACCAGGGAAGAAACTTGTAACCTCCTGATAGGAACAAAATAACCAACAAAGATATTTTAACACTAATAGTAGATCTTTCGATGGTTAGAAATAGAGGAATAAAAGAAGAAATGATCTTTCCCAGGGGAATTAAGAAAAACTCAAATGTGTGGGAGTCAGGTGCAGAGGTGTTGACCTTTGAGGAATAATTTTGTCTTTGTGCGAATGACAGTGACAGAAAGCTACTAAAGAAATAAAAGAGTAAAGTTGCTTTTTTTAATCTGCATTAGACTTGTGTTTCAGTCCTGTATGATAATTAGTAAAGCCTGCTCACTTGAACTATGATGAAATAATTATGTTTCCAAATTTGTGCTTACGTATATTTTGCTTATAACTTTCACTACATTTTCACATTAGACTTTGATTCCTTTGTTCTAGAGTTTCTGTTAGTGCCTATGTAAAATTTCAATCAGCTCTCAATTTTAAATCTTTAGAGAGTAAAAGGCTACTGGATTTAGCGTGATGTTCTTTCAAAGGATTGTCAAAGTAGTCTGAAATGCACCTAGCTCAGAACTCCGATCATGTCAGTTTTTCCAGTGAATTCTAGATCTCTGGTTTGGCCAGATCAGTATTGTGGGTTAGTTTACCATTCTATCGAGCCTCTACGCAGCTGCGCAATTATATGAGGAGCAAGTAAAAACCATCTCCTTCACCGAATAAGCAATTTTGTCCCAGAAAAACGTTCAAGCTAGATTTACGATGTTCGGCGACTACCGTGCAGGGACGCTGACCAGCTACGCCGCAGGAAAGTTCTGAAAAATAGAACACAATGGTTCTACTATCTTCACACAATTTCTAATACCCAGATTACCCAAGCAATAACCTCAACATTACTGATCTAAAAAAATGATAGTATAAATACTAAATGATGTGCTACTCCACCTATATGACAAAGCTCGTACAAAGGGTACGAGCAAACAATTTGCCAAGATACTAAAATATTTTCAAATCAGTTGGTATAATGCTGCTGCCCTAGCCGCCAGCACCCCTATCCCAGAATCCCCCAGATCTCTGTCACAACGGGGCCTCCTGAATGTTGTTCCAGGGCTGCTGGCTGCTAAATATTCAAACGTCACCCCTGTGCACTTGTGCATGTGTGATGACAGAGCAGGAAAAGAGCCTTTTATTTGAGGGAGGAAATTCAGTGAAATGATGCTGAGATAGAATAACAGGGCCATACAGTGGCTATTCTCCCGAGGTCCCCAGCAGTCACCAGAACATCAGATCAGAAGCCATCAGACGATGAAGCAGAGGATGTTCCGTGAAATTTATTTGCCTGATAGTTTACGTACACCGTCATCTTTTCATGTTTTTGGCTGTGGTCGGGTAGCCTTCTCTTTCTTCCCATGAACGTAATCACAAGTCCCTTACATCTTGGTGAATTCGGAAGATGCGTATTAATCCAGATCTTCGATCTTCACTAATGTAGCTGTCTTCTCACAAATCCAAGAAATTTCAGCGCTGCAGCGGGAAAGATAAATCTTTCCTTTCTGAAAATAGGCACATCCTCTGGATCCGTTGATCTGGGTGTATTCTCTAGGGCTGAATCTGGAAAGTCATCCATTTAAAATTAAAGACAAATTTCATATTTGAAATTTGATCACAATTCAGTGTTCTCAGTTACCGAAAGCCATCTATCTGAACTGTCAGAGACTTCTGGTTCCACAACATCTCAAAGTTCTTTTTTTTTATTTAATTTTTTTAATGTTTATTTATTTTTTTAGAGAGAGAAAGACAGAGTGTGAGTGGGGGAGGAGCAGAGAGAGAGGGAGACACAGAATCCGAAGCAGGCTCCAGACTCTGAGCTGTCAGCACAGAGCCCGATGTGGGGCTCGAACTCACAAACCGTGAGATCATGACCTGAGCCGAAGTCAGAGGCTCAACCGACTGAGCCACCCGGGTGCCCCCACAACATATCAAAATTCTTCAAGCTGGCATATCTGAGTTTTTCATTTCAAGTTAATCATAATCCCAGGTAGAATTACTTAAGCAGGATTCTTAAGTTCTGGGTTGAGAATTTGTAACCTCTCCATTAACGTGGTAGAAACTACCCAGCACATATGATATTAGAAGTACTAGGATTTCTTTACTTTGGAACTTTATGAAGGAAAACAGACAAGTGAAATCACGTTCTGGGTGGACAGTTATTACATTTTGTTATGCACAAATATAATTTTGTGTATATATAATTTTGTGTTATGTATCTATATATACACACACGTGTGGAGGAGGAAGAAAGAACACGATAAGGGTTAAGGGAGAACATAAGTGACTACATCGATGTGGTTCTGATACCGGTCCCTAGTTCCTCCGTAAGGAATTGGTGGTAACCCTTGAATAACGTCATTACAAATCATGCTCAGCCGGCCTCAACCTCCTGTGTGCCTTTTTACTCGCATGATCTGCATAAACTGCAGTGTTCTTTTCTGGCTTCAGGGCCGGGCTTACTAAATCTTCCTCTTGGCTTCTGCGCTTGCTGAGATTAGCCTCACTCAGGAGGAAACGGCTGTGTGATTCAGAAGCTCAGTCCCAGCACCTTGCGTGATAACAGCCACAGTCTCAGGGCATCAGTGACGTCAGACTCCCCACCTCGCTGCAGGGACCATCTCCTCCATATTTTAACCGGGAGTGAGCGGAGGGGCCTGGGATAATGAAAAGTCCTTTGGGAGAAGGGACTCATCTTCGTAAAGCCCAAAATGGAAACAGTGGCACTTCCCAGGGTATGGTGGCGCGTTCTATAAACCCTCAGTCTAGCAGCAACACTCCGGATTAGTGTGTAATCATCTCATGCCCAATATGGCTCCATTTGCAAAGAAGTGACTCTCATCTTTGTGTTTTTATTACTTTGCACATGCTCTTCGCCGTGAGTATTTGGGTGAAACCAGACTGGTTGATTTAATATGACTGGTAGTGGTCATTAGCGAGCGCAAAATTGTCATGGTGTGTCCCACCATGACAAAATGGTGGGAAATGGACAAAGATGACATATATCTGGGGACAAAAGTGCAGACCTGTCATTGTTTGTTATTCAGGGAATGTGGGGAGCCACCGCTGAAGCACAGTACCCTTGGTGGAAAATGAGTGATTATAACTCAGTTTAAGGAAACCTGGACGGGACACCTGGGTGGCTCAGTCGGCTGAGCGTTGGTTGACTTCGGCTCAGGTCATGATCTCACGGTTCGTGGGTTCGAGCCCCGCATCAGTCTCTGTGCTGACCGCTTAGAGCCTGGAGCCTGTTTCGGATTCTGTGTCTGCCTCTCCCTCTGTCCCTCCCATGCCCATTCTCTGTCTCTCTCTGTCTCTCAAAAATAAATAAACATTAAAAGTTTTTTTAAAAAAGGAAATTTGGACAACATGCATTAAGGAGTAAAACAGGAGTGAGGTGAATGGGTGAATAACTTAATGGGAAGGGAGGTGGAGAAAAAACCCACCACACCCAGAAATGTGCCAAATGATCTTACATTTCATGTAATGTACAAATACCATGTATTATATTAAAAGTACAGGGGTGCCTGGGTGGCTCATTGGGGCGCCTGGGTGGCTCAGTGGGTTAAGCAGCTGACTTCAGCTCAGGTCATGATCTCGTGGTCCGTGAGTTCAAGCCCCACGTCGGGCTCTGTGCTGACTGCTCAGAGCCTGGAGCCTGTTTCAGATTCTGTGTCTCCCTCTCTCTGACCCTCCCCCATTCATGCTCTGTCTCTCTCTGTCTCAAAAATAAACAAACGTTAAAAAAATTTTTTTAAAAAGTACAAATACAACTGTATTGTCTTGATATAGTTGTGATGAGCTGTGTTCCTCAAAATATTTGATTTGTAATCACTAAGAGAATTTTGTAAGACTGTGTTCCTTGACATATTTTTGACATCTATTTTTTCACAACTTTAAATAGTTGCAAAAACTGTAATTTTCGAAGTATCATGTATTCTATAGGTACACTAAATATTTCCTCAAAACCTTGAAGGTGTGGATTCAGCTCATTTTAAGTCATGAAAAACATTTGCCATATAATCTAATTGGTAAATTCCATCAAAAAAACTAATTATTAAAGTGATTCGCCAATTTAGACATACTTGCTGTTAGAAAGTGGTTGACAATTGGAATTTAAATAAATGTGTTAATGTATGTCCATGATAAACACCACCCTCTGGACTGTAAGTGTTGGGCAGTCAGGGTAGCAGAGAGCCCAAGGTCATGATCACAAAAGCACTCGGTCCTGATTTTGCCACTTGGGAGCTCAGTGACCTCAGGCAAGTTATTTAATGTCTCTATGGCAATTGTTTCATCCCTAAAATAGGACTATAACAGTGCTTTTATCATAGGGCTAATATTTATAAACTGCTTCAAACAAAGCGTATTATTTGTTTTTTAAATTAAAAAGAAGAAATTTCAAGTAATAGAAAAGCTTCCGTGTTTTGCCATGAGTTTGTCACATACATGAAATTAGGTAGTCTTGCTCTCAATAGTTCTTCCTGAAGCTCTCTTTTCTTCGTACATTGTACTCTTTTATTTTTGTATCTAGATTTATAATTCTTACAGTTAACATTGATTTTCTTAGTGTTCCATTTCTTAGTATTCTTTGCTTGCTTTCCCCCCGCCCCCCATCACCCCGACAGTTGAGACTTACAACGATGGAGACGGAATGGAGCCATCCTCCCATAGCCAGCTCTTTCCAGATGGATCCCATGATAAGCCCAACCAGAAGAAAGAAAACTTGGGTAATGGCTGTGACTTCAGAAAATCCTGAGAGAGACAACGGGGAAAATATCATGGGAGAGCCACATTCTGGTTTGCAGACGTTAAGATATTCATTCTCATTCAAAATGCCCGAATTCCCACTGTGTGAGTCAGAAATTCCATGTATTTATTTTCCATCATATGAATAATGTCTATAACCAGGGAAAGAAATTCAGCCAGACCTTTTCCTCCAAGCTATCTATCTTCACCAAGGTGGAATTCTGGTCCAGGCAGTTATTTCTACTGTTAATCCAGGTATTTTCCTCATTTGTTGCAAAATAATAGCAGCTGTTTTGGTACCATTGCCACATTTTAGGGCAAGGATTGCATTTGTGGTCTGAAAAAGAAATTACACCCATTAGCACAAATTAAATAATCCTGGCGTGACTGGGAAAGGATTTGGGAACTAAGTAATTGAACTTGACGATAGGGTCTGAGACCCAGCATTCTGAAAACATACCGCTTTAGGAGCCTGTGAAAATGAAATCACCCCCAATTATGGGCTGGGGCAACAGTGATCGAAATTCTCCTTCCAGGCCTCAGTCTTCTGGCCTCAGAGTTACCAGCTACACTTTTAACTTCTTATAACATCAGCATCACCTAAAAATGGTTCACACATTAAGAGGCTGAAGAATCCAGGTTGGGATCATTGCAAGATGCTCCCCAAATTCACCTCTGTGTTTTCAGAAATGTTAAATAAATTCCTATCTTCCCTTGTGCCCTGGAAATGTAGGGCGACATCATTAGGAGTCTTTGGATACCATAACTTTCTCATACTGCAAGGTGGCTCATGTGATCAGTGCCCACTGGGGCAACAGATTTGACCTGACGGTAGGTCCTGATTACCTGAAGTGCGAATGATCAGCTCTTGGCAGAGCTTGATGGCCATATGTTCCTGCCGCTTCAATAGACTGGAGATCTGGGATTTGAGATGCTCCTCCTCGGTGGGAAAATTCCTGTAGTCACTCAGCTGCTGGGAGAAGTTATCTTGCTGTTGGTGGATGGTTTTTTGCAGTTGACTTAATCTCTCTGAATCTGAGTTAATTTCATGAGATGTCTGCAAAACTCCAAGACATAATAGGATACATGTTCACATATCCTCTTATTCTCAGCCAGAGGTAATTCTTTTAACACAGCCATATTTCTTACATCACGTCGTATGTATTAGCGGCTCCCAATAATTGAAGCATCGTGGACGAAGCACACACGATTGCCTTGCTATTCCAAATTGTTTGGAGCTCATCCTTTATAATTGTATTGAGATTTTGCATCTGATTATACTTGTATTAAATAAATGAATTAATGATTATATATCTTTGTTATTTCATCTAAGGCAATGCCATTTTGCCATTCGTCTAGTGTGTTTTCTTTTTCCTGTTTGGAGTTGGTTCATGTAATTGGTGTTTTCATGGGAACAGAATCCTTTAAGGCAATAGGTATGGTGTGAAGACCACTTTTATCAGAATCATCCACATATTTGTTTTTTTTTTAAATGCAGATTTTAGAAGCACCTGGGTAGCTCAGTCAGCTGAGTGTCCAACTCTGGATTTCAGCTCAGATCATGATCTCATGGTTCCCGAGATCAGGCCCTGTGCAGGGCTCTGCAGTGACAGTGTGGAGCCTGGGAGGCTGCTTGGGATTCTCTCTCTCCCTCTATCTCTGCCCCTCCCCTACTCTCTCTCTTAAAATAAGTAAATAAACTTTTTTTTTTAATCTTTAATGTTTATTTTTGAGACAGAGAGAGACAGAGCATGAACAGGGGAGGGGCAGAGAGAGAGGGAGACACAGAATCTGAAGCAGGCTCCAGGCTCTGAGCTGTCAGCACAGAGCCCGACGCAGGGCTCGAACTCACGGACCGTGAGATCATGACATGAGCTGAAGTCGGACGCTTAACCGACCAAGCCACCCAGGCGCCCCAGTAAATAAACATTTTTAATGCAGATTTATTGCCACACTAGACTATTTCTGGCCTTGGATCCATAAAAATCGGCCTCTTTAATTATCACCTCAGGTGATTCATCGTCACAATAAATTTAAGAGTCACTGCCCTTCAGGAAAAAAAAAAAAACCCTTCACCCGTCTATAGTGAACCAATGAATATGCATCAGTGCATCTTCATTTTTAAAATATACATCATTGTAGAAGATCAACTGCTAATCCCTAATGATTGTTGTTACTGCTGCTAGAACATCATGCTGCTAATCCCTAATGATTGTTGTTACTGCTGCTAGAACATCATGTTTCTTTCTAAAATAAAGAAAGCTAAAAAGAAAAAAGGCTAAAGCCACATCATTAGCTCCTAGTTAAATGTTCAAACCAGTATATCTAAATTCTAATTACCTATGAAATCTTCCACATGTAAAAATGAAAGAAAGTAGCATGGAAGGTGCTAGCATCCTCCAGAAAATAAACTTTCTTGCCTGCAAGTCCCCTGAAAGGGAATATTGCTCTGTCCATCATATACTTAACGACACCCTACAAAGTGTGTATTCTCGGGATGTTCTTCCACTTAATGTTAGTCCACAACTCCCTATCCTGTCTGACCCTGACGGTTCAAGGATGGGTCAGAACCAAGGGAATACTCTTTTTTGGGGGGCTATTATGATTGGGACTGGAACTTCCATTGTTACGCAGAGGTGGTTCAACTTTCTACATACAGGGTAAGGTCCCCCAGGTAACTTCTCCTCTTTGTTTTTATCTCTTTTTCATTTCTAGCAGGCAGGCTGTTTCTACACTAGAAAGGTCTTGAGTGAGCAGATTAAGCCAGTCTTGTACTAAGTCTTTGGGGTGAATGAAACGGCACGCTTTTCCTTGAGTCCCCCTCCGTTGGCTCCCTGTTGGTCACCAATGGGATAATAGGTGGATGTGCATCTATGCAGAAAAGAAGCTCCCCATTCCAACGAATAAAGAGAAAAACAAAAGCCGTGTTCATAATCCAGTCTAGTTTATTAAAAGGAAATGGATAAAATCCATTTCCAAAATCCTCATAATCATAAAGTCTGTCCCTTGGTTGTTGAGCTTAGAGACTTGGAAGAATGAAAGAGATGTGATCATATAATATTGTCAAACCTGAGTCTGCATAGTTTACAAATGTGTTTCCTAATCACCTTTCTTGGGTTGGATGAAAATATACTTACGCATGATCCCCAAGGTCACCAGCCCAATCAGCAGCATCAGACAAAGAGTTAACAGACTCAGGGCAGCCTGGCGCCAGATGGGGGAAGGAGCTGGACACCCTGAAGAAAGCCAACAGAGAAATTGTAGTTGCACATGAGTTTTTATTTCTCCCACTTAGGAAGCTTCCCCAGCTTCCTAAAATCTCCCTCTTATTTCTCTCTTTACTTTCTCAAAAATACCTAAAATGATGTGCAGTAAGATCTCTACCATCAGTGCTCCCCCACTTCTCTTCCCACCATTCTCTTTCCCTTTAAGAGTGTCTCCTAATTTTTAGGTTTGTGTTTTATATCATTGAACACCCTTCTTTAAGATTACCAAATGCAGGGGCGCCTGGGTGGCTCAGTCGGTTAAGCGTCTGACTTCAGCTGAGGTCATGATCTCACGGTCCGTGAGTTCGAGCCCTGCGTCGCGCTCTGTGCTGACAGCTTACAGCCTGGAGCCTGCTTCAGATTCTGTGTCTCCCTCTCTCTCTGACCCTCCCCTGTTCATGCTCTGTCTCTCTCTGTCTCAAAAATAAATAAACATTAAAAAAAAAAAAGGTTACCAAATGCATGTATGAGATGTGGTGAAAAATGCTTCTCTGGATGATCTGGACAATAGGGGAGACTTCAAGTTTTTGAGGTCACAAAACCTCCCTAAGGCTAGGATTATTACAGATCTTACTTTTATCAATTACATTCTATTTAGCATCTGGTAGGTAATGAATGAATACTGAATGAAAGGCAAAATTAACATGTAGTCTAACCTACAATATTTCTTTATTCAGAATCTAATGGCATCTAGCCCAACATTTTCAGACAGATTAATGCAAATTTTCAGGTGCACTGTCACATACAGCACAACCACAACTCCTTTTATCTCAAGGATTACAGCTATAACTTAAACAAACAAATAAACGAAAATGTATAACCAGTTTTATTAGACTCCATGACAAACCAATTCCCGTCCTCTTTGCATATCGCCCTAATACCACGCACACGCACGCGTGCACACACACACACACACGCACTTAAAAATAAATCCAAAGAGGAGAAAGTAGTTCCTATATATCAGATGATTTGGGCAACAACCTGAACTGTCAACAGATTATTGAAAATTAAGAATATAGTCTGATATACTAACCTGGATTCCTGACCACAGAGATTTATATTTCTTCCAACAAGGGATAAGGGAATGAGCTGAAGACTAGAACTGAGTTTGGACTCCACATACTAGTTGTAAGAACTTGGCTAACCATTTAGTTTTTTTCAGCCTCAGCTTTGCTAATATTATTCCATTTACTTCACAATTATATTTTGAGAAAAATATGATATAATGCATATAAAATACTATACAGATACTGTTATTATTGATTCAACAGTACGAATTATACTGGGAATTTCCACCTTCTAAAAACAGTTTTTTTAAACTTCTAAAACAGAAATGATCTCCTGTCTATTTCTGACTCACTCATCTTCCCATTCCTCTCTTCAGTTATTTGTACTTTTGAAAAGAGAAATTTCCCCCACTTTCTCTATTTTAGAAGCCTCCCATCTGACTTCTAAAAGAATATTTGCCTGGCATCTCTCACAAGGTATCAATATCATGACTTCACTTTTAAAAAGAAATCCATTAATCCCCAAATTCAATTTCTCTCGTATCCAATATGTTTCACTATGGCACAGAGCCTCAAGAAACATAGTGATACCACACGTTTAAAGAGATCTTGGAAGGTACATGTTTTCTCCCCCAAATTGGGAACATCCATTCCACCTAACGCATCCCACAACTTTGTCTCCGTTTCGGAGATTCTGCAGCACACCTCTCCTTAGCATCAACCTCAAAGCATTTAACACCTGTGCATCCCCCAAGGTCAACATCTTGCTGTCTCTGAACTCCTACCTCTTTTCCTTAGGTTATTTCTATCCCGGTTATTTCTTGCTCCAACAGAATCCTGAAATGTGAGTGTCGCGTAAGTCACTTCTTCAGACATTGTAGAAGAAAGCGCTACTGTAAATTACTCAATTAATGTTGCAATGTCTTCAGGCTCAGGAACAGGGTGTTCTTCTCAAGGCTGGGAGCTTTTATAAACACACTCTACTGACCCAAGACACACCCCACCGCCCCTCTGTAAGGACAGAATGACAATCAGTTTTTTGTTTTTTGTTTTCGTTTTTGTTTGGTGTGTGTGTGTGTGTGTGTGTGTGTAGAAAGAGAAGTCAAGTACCTTTCTCTTTAGAAACCAGAATAAAAAAGATCTCAATCCCTCTGTTCTTTCTGCACTGCTTCTTGTGAAGCAATAGGGGTACTTGGAGCAGAGCCCGGATGGCGGTTTCCTGGGGGAATTCCCATGATCCTCAGGTAGAGGATCTGAATGTTTCAGTAAAGGGTCCGACTGTCGTGTTTACATGTGTCAAAGACCAGCTAAGCCTGTATGAAGACATTGGTTCTGGTTTATACTCACTCATATCAGATAGAACGTGCAAGACAGAAAAAGCTGTGTAGGTAAAGACCAACCACATTTAGCTGCTGTTTTAAGAAATACGTGTGTGTGTGAGTGTGTGTGTGTGTGTGTGTGTGTGACAGAGAAAGACAGATTGTGGAGAGGGGAGAGTGGCAGTACTAGCAATGGAACATAAAGAAGAAATTGATAGCTGTTAAAACTGCGTACCCATGGCAGGTCCCTCTGGCATGGCTAAATTCCAAACAGAATAATCCCTCTGGAGATAACAACTAATACTCAGGACAAGATTTAAAAAGCAACTACCAGAAGTTCCGGAGATTCTGGGGACAAAAGGGCTGGCTCATGGTGTGGTGCTTTTGGTTTTGTTTTTAATTTGTTTATTCAGTCGGTTTTTAACCTGCGGGCAGCCAACAGTCGTTGTTGTGGGGCAGCTAAAACTCCTAGAGAATATATGCCATCTTTCAGGTCTGAAAATTTCAAAGACTGGAGTTTGGGGCAACCGGAAGAACAAACAGTGCTGGGTAGTCACGGGGACCACTGCATATGGGGAATCTCTAGAGAATCTTTACGCCTTGAAGCCTCTTTGAGCTACAAGTTATATACATCTCATCTTAAAAATAACTTGATAAAATAACCAAGCTCTATGTTCTCTTTCTTAGGACTCAAAATGCCCTGAAAAGGTGTTTCTAGTAAAACTGAAGTCAACCCACTGCACAAAGATTTCACTGTGATACTTTGTTTCAACAACACCCTATGAGCAAGAAAGTGGACGATTTTTTTTAATTTATTTATTTATTTTGAGATTGAGAGTGGGGGAGGGGCGGAGAGAGAGAGAATCCCAAGCAGACTCCGTGCTGTCAGCCCAGAGACCAACATGGGGTTCCATCTCACCAACTGTGAGATCATGACTTGAGCCGAAGTCAAGAATCAGACGCTTAATCAACCGAGCCACCCAGGGGCCCCAAAGCAGACAATTGATATAGCAAGTGTTCTGGCTATTATCTGGAAGAATATGAGAAAAAAAAACAGCACCTCTCACCTACGGTTGGTCATTTAGTTCATCGGCATCAGACTCCAGGCACGGCATTTACTTCTAATCCCATCATCGCTTCTTATAAAAATTCACTAATTTATATTTGAAAAAATAATTGTTGTGGAGAACCTGTGGAAGGCAGAATGACAGCCCTCCCCCAAAGATGTGCACCTTCCCCTCCCCAGAACCTCTGAATAGAGTAGTTTGCATGGCAACAGGGATCGCAGATGTGACCAAGGTGACAGAGTGTGAGATGAGGAAGTTATCCTGCGTTATCTGCGGGGCCCAATTTAAGCTCACGAGCCCTTCAAAGTGGAGAACCTTTTCTAGATTCGGGCAGAGAGAGACAACATTGCTGGCTGAAGGTGGAGGAGGAGGGCCAGGAACCAAGGAAGAGGCAAAGGAAAGGAAACAGGTGCTCCCACAGAGCACTCAGAAAGGAACACAGCCCCGCTGACAGCCTTGATTTACCCCCGTGAGATCCATGTCAGATTAATAACCCACCGAACTGAGAGACCTTAAAGTTGCGTTGTTTAAGCTGCTCTATTTGTAGAATTTGCTAAAGCAGCAAGAGGGAACTCACACAGGACCCAAAAAAATTTTTTGGGGGGGTCTATATATGAGCAAGGGAACTAAGAAATCTTTTCTAAAGTTTCCTTTGGGGTAAGAAGGAAAAGATTACATAACAGTACTGGTGGGGGGTGTTTTGGTGTAGGTTTTTGTTTTCAAATGGCTGAAGGACTTGATCCAGAACCTTCAAGGTCCACCTCTGTGTGAAGATTATCTTCGTCAAAGTTCTCCAGAATAAACTGCCCGTATTTCATGGGTGTGAATGAATATCCAATAGGTTGCAGAAAGACAATGTGAAGCTAATGATTCTTCAAAAGCTTTTATGTCTGATCTCTAAACACACGAATGCACATGTATTTCTTGTTCCTGTTCTTTGGTTTGTTGTTGTTGTTTTTTCAAAATGATGCAATGCTCAGTCAAAAAAATAATTATCTTGAGGTTCTGAGTCATAATCAGTTAAACTCCCCTGTCAAAAATGTGGAAGTAAATAACAAATTTACGTTTCTGTTTACTATTCTATGTAACAGGCAAAGGCAGAGGCCATCGATACGAAGAAAAGTTAAACAGGTGATTACAAAAACGAAAACTCAGGATGTTTTTCTCTCTCTCCTTTGGTCTGTGTCTTTCACCACATTCTGCAAAGGCTGAGTAATTTTCATTGCCCTGATTCTTTCATACCCTCAAGTTCCCTAAGAAAGCATTTAACCTCTTACAGTATTATATGAAATTATACTTGGGTTTTAAAACCGTGATGCGGAATCCCACTTGGTGGCTAATAATTTCTATAAGAAAAATGATCGGTGTGCCTGGGTGGCTCCATTGGTTAAGCATCTGATTCGGTTTTGGCTCTGTCATGATCTCACAGTTCTTGAGATCCAGCCCCCTGTCAGGCTCCCTGGTGACAGCATAAACCCTGCTTGGGATTCTCTCTTTCCCTCTCTCTCTCTGTACCTCCCCCTCCCCCCGGCTCTACTCTCTCTCTCTCTCTTTCTCATAATAAATAAATAAACTTAAAAAAAAGAAAAAGAAAAAGGGTTGGTTACACGTCTTACACATTTTCTGCTATTATGATGCTAAAAGGCTTTATTATCTATTATTACTTTATAATTGTATTAGTTTAGAAACCACTGTTTATACTTATCTCCCTCAAAACTTCCAGCATCTCTCTAGCTCATTTTGACAGATTACGCTATTATATACCACACCTTACTATAGTCATACGCCAAATTTCTCATTTCCTTACCATTTTTTCAATAGTCTTGAATCTCTCAAATCTTGACTCTTGTCATGATTAGCACTGATTCCAATATCTATGTAGATGATAATTCCAATATACTGGACTCTCAGTTCCCGGAATAACCTCGGTAATCGACTACACCACCTGGCATCCCCCCACTGTGATCATACTTGAAAACTATGCTCTCCAATATTGTATTTACTAGTCTCACGTGACTATTTAAATTTAAATTAATGAAAGCAAAAACTCAGGGGGGCAGCTCGTGGCTCAGTCAGTCGAGCATCTGACTTCAGCTCGGCTCATGATCTCATGGTTTGTGGGTTCGAGCCCCACGTCAGGCTTTGCACTGACAGTGCGGAGCCTGCTATGGATTACCTTATTCCCTCTCTCTCTCTGCCCTTCTCCTGCTCTCCTTCTCACTCTCTGAAAAATAAACATGAAGAAAAAATTTTTTAATGAAAACTCGTTTCCTCAGTCATACTCCTTACATATCAGCAAATATACAACACTTCCATTATGACAGAAAATCCTACTGGGCAGCACTCGGCTACTCTTGACAATTTCATTGCCAATATAAGCACCTCCTCTAATTCTTCTGTTGTAGAAATTCTCTTCTCTAACCTCCACCTCTTATCTTTCCAGCCCTCTCTCTGTGGCGATTCTATAGCCTTCAGTGCTTTGATGCCCATGAGGATATCAAGTTTGGTGACCATACCACCTCTTTTTTGTCATGAATCGCTCATGTCTCTTTTCCCATTTTCTGACTTGGGCCATTTGTGAGGGTCAATTATAATAATCATTTCCTTACGTACAACTACAAATTCATTGCTTACTCCTTCATTGATCACACACATCTGGAAGATGCAGCCTGGTCAAATTCAACTCTACCTACTCTCGCCCTTGCATACAAAGCTGACTGTGACCATATCAACTGGGTTTATTTTATATTTTTAAATTATAACTTCTCAGCGTGGTTGCTAACCAATCTATTCTGTGAATTTCCTAGAAGATTATTCCCAGTTCCTCATTTCTCAGTTCTCAAATTTCTTCTCTCTTTCTTCAAACTTAATTGATGACCTACTTCTTTTTATCCTGAGAAAATATAAACATCACAAGTACATTTCCTCTGTTCCACTGACCAAATATACTGAAAGAAGAAAGAAAGAAAGAAAGAAAGAAAGAAAGAAAGAAAGAAAGAAGACAGAAGAAAGAGAGAAAGAGAGAGAGAGGAAGGAAGGAAGGAAGGAAGGAAGGAAGGAAGGAAGGAAGGAAAGAAGGAAGGAAAGAAAGTCGTATCTGTATGTCAAACAATATCATTTTCAACCACTATCCATTTGTACAACCATTTGTACAAATTGTACAAACTCTTATCCATGGTCAATCTCCATCTATACATACTTGAATCCATTCCATCTTAGTATTCAAAGATTTTTAACTTGTTTCATCTTTCCTGGTTCATTCACCTTAATTTACACATAGGATATACTATCCCCCATTTTAAAAATAAGCAAAAAAGGTTTCATTCACCCTTCCACACACAAATATACACACAATTACCCCCTTTCTCGAATTCTTTTAACAACAAAGGAGTTCAAAAAGCTCTGTATGCCTTCTATCTCTTCCTACTTTTCCCGAATCCACTTTAATCAGGCTTTTCCCCTCACTTTATCTGTAAAAGCATTCCTAAATCACCATCAACCTCCACATTAACCCATCTAGTGACTTTTTCCCCAGTTTCATTTTACTCGGCCTATCAGCAGTGTTTGATATAATTGGTTGTTCCCTTTAACTTAAAATTCTTCTCCAAAATACTCTGTTCTAGGGGCGCCTGGGTGGCTCAGTAGGTTAAGCGTCCAACTTCAACTCAGGTTACCATCTCGTGGTCCGTGAGTTCGAGCCCCACGTTGGGCTCTGGGCTGATGGCTCAGAGCCTGGAGCCTGCTTCCGATTCTGTGTCTCCCTCTCTCTCTGCCCCTCCCCCGTTCATGCTCTGTCTCTCTGTCTCAAAAATAAATAAACGTTAAAAAAAAATTCAAAATACTCTGTTCTACAGGACACCATTATCTTGTTTTTCTTTCTACTTCACTACCTAATACTCCCTCTGATTTGCTGGTTCCTCCTTATCTGACTTCACAAAACTGCTGTGGCCCAAAGTTCAGTTCCTGGCCCTCTGTCCTGTTTGTGCTCATCCAGGGATATTGACAGCCATACATAGGTGATCTCCAAACCTATGTATTCAGGCCAGGGTTTGATCACTAGGTCCGTACATATGACTGACGACTTGGAATATTTATTTAGATATGCTATAGGAGTTTCAAACTTAACACCTCAAAAAAATAAGCAGCGCTTTCCCAGCTGTGTCACTGTATGCTTCTCCATTTCAGTAAATGAAAACTTCACTTAGCCCAAAACTCAGAATCAACTTTGACTTCTCGTGTTGCTGTCACATGAATTAAATCCCCCAGACTGTACTGTTCATTGTGGGAAATAAGGGGAGGCACGTATTAAATATGGAAGTATTGTTGATTTGGGATACATTAAAAGAAATAGAGTTTACACAATCAGATACTCTAACTCCACCCTTCAATGATCATTCCATTCCCACATATTATGTGCCCATTTCAGAGAACACTTTTAAAGAGGGGTCTTAATTGGATAGTATTTAGAGAATGGGCAAAATGGAAATTCATTCAACACTATTTACAAAAAGGGAAGGAGAAAAGTCAAGATTAAATCCGCAGGCATCAAAGACCTAAAGATAAAAGCAGAGAGAAAAAGAAAATGGCCACAAGGAGGAGCTGGAGGATAAATACATGATAGAATTTATTTTGAAATGTATATTCAACCAATCCGGATAATCAAATATCCTGCTTCCAATAAAGGGCTATGCTGACGGACTGATTGCCTTAACTCTCAGAGCAGCATTTACTTGTCCAGTGAAATGAACACAAGGGCCTGTCCCAAGCTCCGCCCCTAAAGATCTATTACACTATTTTTTACATTGCACTTACGATCTGAAATTATCTTGCTTTTTTCTTTCTTTTGCCTCTTTGCTATTTGTGTTCATCGCCCTCCACTAGATTATAAGATCCATAAGAGCACAACTGTTGTATGTTTTGCTCACCACGTTATCCCGGAAAATAGAATACTATACACATACAGAGATCAATAAATATATATTTAAATAATTGATTAGTTACCCCTGCAAGATACGTTTAGTAGTGATTTTAATAGGATACCTTGGGGCGCCTGGGTGGCGCAGTCGGTTAAGCATCCGACTTCAGCCAGGTCACGATCTTGCAGCCCGTGAGTTCGAGCCCCGCGTCGGGCTCTGGGCTGATGGCTCAGAGCCTGGAGCCTGTTTCCGATTCTGTGTCTCCCTCTCTCTCTGCCCCTCCCCTGTTCATGCTCTGTCTCTCTCTGTCCCCCAAAAAATAAATAAACGTTGAAAAAAACTTTAAAAAAAATAGGATACCTTATATCCCAATATATTGTGACACGAACCCTCAGTTCGAATATGCTTGATCACTTTGCTTTCTTGGATCACGCCATACTCACTCATACTTCCATAGCTTTTAGATGTTTGCCCTGCCCAACAAAAGTATTCCTTTCCTTTCTCTTTGCCTTTGCTTCAAATCTTAACTCAAGAGGCTTACGGATTCCATTTGATTCTTCTTTACCTTTACAGATACTTTGTGGGCATGTGCGTGATAAACTTCTCAGGGTGACGGTTGATATTTGACACGTTTCCCTTTATTTTCTCTACTGTCTGACAAAAGGCTTTGCCACGGCTGTTGTCTGATAGCTATGCATTGTGTAGTTCATTAATTTTTAATAAAGCACTGCACTTTTCAGTCCACATATTTAAGCTTGCTGAAAACGAAAGAAAATATTAATAATGTTTTTTTTTTCATGACAGGAAATCCTAGCCTTTTCCAAAGATAAACAGTATTTGGTGTATTTGTAGAAAGCTAGTAAGTCAGAGGTGAACCAACAATCTTCATGCGGAAGACTTAAAGGGAACAGGATATCACCAATAAATGTACTAGGGCTTAGTGAAAAGGTGACGTGCCTTAAGAAGTCTGTAAAAAAGATACCACCAGCTGCAAAATTTTCCCTTCCTTTATTTGTTTTCAGTTTAAAGACATCATTATTGCATTCATAATAGTCAACGTGATTTTCCTTTGGTCTTCCTCTCATACATATCCACTAGCCCTCATTATATATTAAACAATTTTATCCACAATGTGATGAATTTGACTGATTTCCTATCGAATCTATACCTTGTCGTTGTGATTCTAGTGTCTTTTACTCATTCTTCAGCTATAAACTGAAATGGAGTCTGGACAATACTTAAATGTGGAAGACTTTATAACTTGGGAAAGAACTTGGGAACCAGGAAAAGATACTTGAGAACCAGGAAATGATACCGCTTTTTACAAGAAGTGTGAACATAGAAAAGTCCCCACATTCCTCAACTTTCTCTCTCTACACGTGCAGTATCAGGATGAAAATACCCTTTCATTCACTTATCAAATATCTATTGGATGGTAACTCTATGTCAGTCACTATTTTAGAGCCAAAGAATACATTCTTTGGGGATACATGACAAAAATGCCTCCCTGTGTGTGTGAGTGTGTGTGGGGGGGTGGGGGGTGGTCAGAGAAAGATAAGTGTAATGGAAAAAAAGTGAAACAAGAAAGAGGGAAAGGAATGTGGGCTGGTGTATATTGGAGTTAGGAAAGTTGTTCTGCACACTAATGAACAAAGGTTAGATAGCTAAAACCTAAGACTGCTCCACAAAGACTAGGACAATGACTTTCCCTGTGGATATTCACTGCCAATTTCAGTGTCCAAGACAGTTTAGAAATTTGCTTTAAAATAAAAAAAGGTAACCTATGGAAAAGTGCCTCTTAATCTCCAAAATAGTAAACAAATAAAAAAAATTTATTCATAATTCAAACTTATCCCAATATTCGCAGTAGAGGACTTTTTAGTTTTACTTTACTAAGACAAGAAAAGAGGGACAATAAAATATAAAAACAGAAATAACGTGTCAATGACAGGTCTTGTAGGGTGATGAGCAAAGGGGCACCTGGCTGCATCAGTGGGTAGAGCATGCAACTTTTAATCTCAGGGTCCTGAGTTTGAGCCTCACGTTAGGGATAAAATTTACTCAAAAATGAGAGCGCGCACGCGCGATCTTGCAAAGTCTTTGGATTTTGGAAAAAGAAAAAAGAAAAGTGTGTTATCTCTATCTCTTTTTCCTGCAGTTCTCTGTTTAATTTGCTGAGTAACTCAGCTTGTATTTATAGGCTATGTAGAGGAAGAAAATAGAATTAAGACTAATGTTATCAAGGGCTCCTTTGACCCTGAGAAACTCTGTACTTACCCAGCATGTTTACACCCTCCAAGCCACGTTAGGGTAATACAAATAAAGGCAAATATATTTTTATGCAACATAGATCTGGACCTAAGACCCTCAGCTTTTGGCTAGTGTTTTCAACGATCAAAAAAAGAAAAAAGTTGTATTACAATCATTAAAAGGAAAACAAAAACCAAAGAAAGTCCAGAGGCTGAGCTATAGGAAAGGAATGTCACCTGAAGCTTACATTTCAGCTTTCCTATGTCTGGTGTTAAATGTAAAGTTTTAAGCATTCGTGAATCAGGAAGTAAGCCCAACATATTCTTGGCAATTTCCAAGAAGAATAAACGCGATATTTTTATATCTCAACCAATTACCCAAGACCTAGAGAATGTAGAAACCACAAAAAAACAAGCTGATTGTAATGTTTCATACTTCCTGAAAATTTCTGCTAATTGAACAAGAAAACGTTTACAATAATTACAAAGGCTTTTGAATGCCTACGAACATTACTTACATATTTGATTTAATTTAACTGTAAATTTTCAGAAGTTACTTATTGGGCTACTAAGACCAGAGCGAAGATTTGCAAAAAAAGTGTCATTTGAACTCACTCTCCTCCGTTCTTTTCTCTCTGTCACTATGTCACAATTATTTTTCAGTGTCTCTGTATATTTTGGGGGGAGGGAGAAAGCTGATGTAAGGCAGTGACAGAAAGAACACGGAACAGAGGAGTGAAGGTGGAGGAAAAGCCTCAGGAATGTTGTGTGAATAAAGGCAACAGAAGAAGAGAAGGAGGGTCTGAGTAATTCCTGGGCAATGCCTCCCATGTTGTTTTGTTTATTCTTTACCTCACTTTTAAAATTAGGTGAGGTGTGTAAGGAAAGAAATTTTAAAATGAAAGATTATTTTTTTTTAATTTTTTTAATGTTTATTTATTTTTGAGACAGAGAGAGACAGAGCATGAACGGGGGAGGGGCAGAGAGAGAGGGAGACACAGAATCGGAAGCAGGCTCCAGGCTCTGAGCCCTCAGCCCAGAGCCCGACGCGGGGCTCGAACTCACGAACCATGAGATCGTGACCTGAGCTGGTCAGACGCTCAACCGACTGAGCCACCCAGGTGCCCCAAAATGAAAGATTATTTTAAGTGAATTTGACACAGAATTCGGAGGGAAGGAGGTAACAGAAAGGGAAAAAGAAATAGGTACAAGATGTCCCCAAGGGAAAATTAGTAAACAAAATACCTGCCATAAGATCTTATGTAATTACTGTATTGAAAAGTAAAGTCTGACACTCAGCTAACTAGAGAAAAAATAAAAATAAGATTATTTATAAGATTAATGCCTAGAAGTTACTTAGAAGAAGGGAAGCTTTTCTGGCCATGAAGTTTTAACTGTATATATATTATTATTATATATATAAATAATTATTATTTATATTATATTTTTATATAATTATTTATATTATATTTATATATAAGTATTATTTATATTATATGTATGTTTGTATAGTATATTTATATTATTATTATTTATATATATACTTATATATGTCTGCTATAAAACTATATAAAAGCTACCCTAATGACAAAATAGAGTCCTCACTAATATTCTTACATTAGCACAGCAACTAGCTCTCTCTGGCTGTTCTTTTTTTTTTTTAATTTTTTTTTCAATGTTTATTTATTTTTGGGACAGAGAGAGACAGAGCATGAACAGGGGGAGGGGCAGAGAGAGAGGGAGACACAGAATCGGAAGCAGGCTCCAGGCTCCGAGCCATCAGCCCAGAGCCCCACGCGGGGCTCGAACTCACGGACCGCGAGATCGTGACCTGAGCTGAAGTTGGACGCTTAACCGACTGCGCCACCCAGGCGCCCCTCTCTGGCTGTTCTTACAACTCCTTTCAGTGTGAGCCACAATAACAACCTGAAAACCCATTTTATACAGTTAAATGCGTGGAAACACATATCACACTCCGATGTGCAGGGCACTAGGAACCTGTCCCTTTCACAAACAGCTCTTCATCGAAGCACCACCATACCTGTAATTACACAATTTCGCTTCATGATGATTTGCCCCTTGCTGGAAATTCATTTTAAAGTGAAAACCTTTGAAAGGCAGTGCCTACATCCCCGACTCGGCTTTATTTCACTTTATTTGGTGGGTTTTCTCTGATGCCTAAACCCAAGCAGTATGAAGCCTGCTTCCTGCAGAGTCCTCAAAGTTTTGAAAAATATAATTTGTGGAAGATGCACGCATTTGGATGAAGTGTAGGCTATAGTTAGAAATGCTGCCCTCTAACACAAGACCCTGAAACGTCTCATAGAGCTCATATTAGATCAAATTATGTTAGACTTTCTCCTCACCGTGGAAGAGGCTATGTATCTGCTCGTGTTTTGCCCAGGAAATTTTCATCACAAAACGGTTCATTTCAACAACATGATTTAGGCTCCACTAAGGCGAAGATGAGGCATGAACTTTTGTTCTTTGAAAGGATACACGTAAGGAGATGTTCCTTCATTCAGGGCTGAAGATAAAGAAAACAGGAAGCAAATGCCATATCTCCTCCTTCACGGCAAGTTATTATTTGTATGTTTTTACGTTCAAGGTCCTTGTATCTCTGAACAGCTAGGAAGGGGCTTCCTGGAAGAAAAAATATCCAAAAAAAAAAAAAAAAACCCAAACCCAAACCCAACCAAAACAAAACAACCATGTCCCCCAACTCCTATGGCTCCTCCTTACCAGAGAGAGGAGGATCATCGACTCGCCAACACTGAAATCGTTAAGAGTGGACATTACAAGTTTGCAAAGTCATTGGACCCTAAGCTCACTCGTAGTCCAAGGGAAGCCATGCAGGATGAAGACGGATATGTCACTTTAAATATTAAAGGTCGAAAACCGGCTCTCACCTCAGGTAAGAGTGCCCGGAGCCAGCAACTTGGAAATTAATTGTTGAAATCGGTCAGTCAGAGTTTCCCTTCTCTGCTAGGGGTAGCACGTATAGTTTCATTTTCCTGATGACCTTCCTTCTCTTCAGAATTTGACTAATACCTACATAGGCTCAGACAGACTTATTTAGAATATCAGCGATAGAAGATAAAAGCAGGGAACGTTACCCTAAGGTTTACACAGTTTCTTGCTGGGAGGAATCAAAATCAAGCGGATAAGGGGAAAGAATGTTTTCTAACCTTCATTTTCGAAGATGTCAGCCAATGGGTATGATTCTCCAGCTGTGGCTTATAAAAGCCATCATTTAGGGGGGTGGGTACAAAACACAACGAAGACCAAGAAACAAAACCCTTAATCGTCGTTTTTGACTCAGAGTCGAAATCCATTGGAAAAAGTTGGGTGCGTGGCATGGGGAGTGGGTTATGCTCGCTATTGATGATCACCAAAAGAACACTAGCAACATTTGGCAATGAATCTGTTTATATCACTCAGATAACCTTGAGAGAGCAAGGGCAGAGGTGACACTGCCACATAGCCCGCCCCCTAACATCTTTATTGTGTGCCCACAGTTGACTCTGCTTCCTCACCTTTGTGGCGTGTGATGGCTTTGATTCTGCTGACCTTGTGCGTGGGGTTAGTTATTGGGCTGGTGGCTTTGTGGATGATGTGTAAGTATTGACTCATTGGGAAAGAGTTGACCTGGTGAAAGCAACACCTGAGGGTCCGGGTGGATGCCCCTGAACCAAATTGTCACTGTGGGTCTACTTGTTACTATTTCAATCATCTTCTACATGGCTGCCAAGAAATTCTCAATTTCGACTTCAGACTTTTTCCTTCTGTTTACGATCACTTTGCTGATTTATTATTACAATCCTTTTCAAGAATTTTAAACTGGTCTTGGAGATCCTGCTCGGTTTAGATCCCCATGATCTTTTCAAGTTTTTTTTCTCCCTGTCTCACATATCCCACGCCCCGACCAACATGGGGCTTTCTCGGTTTCCCCGCCTGAGAGTTTGCTGTCTCTAGTCCCTCTTCCTAAAAGCCCTCCTTCCCATTGTGTTTAATGAATGTGTTTATTTTCAGTCAGAAACAATTTGTGTCCCGCACAAAAAAAAATTATCATTTTTTTTCTTTTTAGAAGTCTAAAAGCCCTTCTTTTTATAAATCTAAAAGCCCATGATGTAGCTGTTGCTGGTTTGTGTACCTGTTTATTTTTCATAAGATATTGTAGAATCTTTCATTTGTCATCTTTTTTTTTTTTTTGGAAAATGTGAGTAGTAGTGTTAAAAATATTTTGAAATGTTTTATTTATTTTTGAGAAAGAGAGACAATGCGTGGGGGAGGAGCAGAGAGAGAGGGGGACAGAGGATCTGAAGCAGGCTCTCTACTGACAGCAGAGTCCCACGCAAGGGGCTCGAACTCACAGACCATGAGATCATGACCGGAGCCAAAGCCTGAAGCTCAACCCATGGAGCCCCTCAGGCGCCCCTCCTGTGCCATCTTTTATTCACCCGAATATCACAATATTTTGAGCACAACCAGAAATCAATAATGTATTTTTTAAATCAAAAGAGATTTTGGTATGACGTGAAAAACAAAGTAACGTGCCATCCACCTTTGAAATCTGCTTAGCAACCTGCATTAAAGGAAATCTCAAAACCTGCACCTCGTTTGATCAGGAGGGCATTTTCTTACTTTGCGATGGTCTCCTTCATATAACTGAACTTCTTTTGGATGACCACCAGGTGTCAGTTTTGCGCAGTTCTTAATTTGTTCTGGGTCCCCTTCCCCCCTTGTCCCCAGACCCTTTGCAGTCCTCGCTTATTCATGTGTATCCAGTAACCACTCAGTTTGACAATTCTACTGAAAGTAGAGTTCATTGAAAGGTCTCTGCATCACCGTTATTATCCTGATGACAAATTATTACCCAATGTTTACATCCAGCTGCCACAGAGCGAAACTACCTACAAGTGGAGAACAAAAATTTCTCAGGCACTCTGCACCGGTTGGCACAGCAGTTCTGCCAGTATTTAATAAAACAATCCGAACAAAAGAGCGGCGTCAGTAAGTATGGTTTTGTAACCTCTTCCTCTCCCCCCCCCCCCCCGGAGTATTTCTGTGATGTTATCCGTAGGGAATCTGGAGATCTGCAAGCAACATTGAATACACGGAAAAAGGAAAAGTAGAAAGTAAAGATTCCTATGCTGGGTTTCTCCTTAAGGCCATAAATGCAGCCCATGTGACCGAAACTGGAGATACTACGGCGATAGTTGCTATGGATTTTTCAGGCACAACTTGACGTGGGAAGAGAGTAAGCAGTACTGTGTTAACGTGAACGCCACTTTGCTGAAGATTACCAGCCAGAAAGTTCTGGTAAGGAGATTCTTCTGTCAAATATTTTGGAGTCATGCGGAGCAAAATTGTAAGTGAAGCATTTGATTTTATGCACACAACGCGCGCGCACACACAGGCGCGCGCGCGCGCGCACACACACACACACACACGTTTCTCGAGTCTTACAGTTTGTACTAATCTGAGAACCTTATCAAGCCCAGTAGAAATGACCACAGCTGAGAGTAAAAAGTGTGAAAATGAACTAATGAGACTTCGAATTCTGGTCTTACGCCTGTGACAAGTCATTTAAGCTTTCTCAGCTTTCTTAACTCCATTTACTAACTCACAAAAGAATCTGAAAGTATAAAGAAACTCAGCAGCTCAAATCACTGTAAAATATAAATAACAATGTCGTCACAGTACTGCATGGCTCCCCGGGTCCTGCTAAGTTGTTGAACAGTTGAACTTGAACAAACTATGATACAAACTCCACCTTTCCACAGGCTCTTCGGTAGGGTGGGGAACAATCTCATTTGCGAAACACACAGGATTTCAGTTGAAATTTTTCTGCAAAACGCGTTGCCTCTTCCACATTTTCCTCTTTGACAGCTTCTAACAAAGGCTCTATTTTTTTTTAATGGTTATTTATTTTTGACAGAGAGAGACAGGGCATGAGTGGGGGAGGGGCAGAGAGAGGGAGACACAGAATCCGAAGCAGGCTCCAGGGTCTGAGCTGTCAGCACAGAGCCCGAGGCAGGGCTCGAACTCACAGACCGCGAGATCATGACCTGAGCCGAAGTCGGACGCTCAACCGACTGAGCCACCCAGGCTCCCCAAAGGCTCTATTTTCTTTTCTTTCTTTTTTTTTTTAAATTTTTTTTTTTTTTCAACGTTCATCCATCTTCGGGACAGAGAGAGACAGAGCATGAACGGGGGAGGGGCAGAGAGAGAGGGAGACACAGAATCCGAAACAGGCTCCAGGCTCTGAGCCATCAGCCCAGAGCCCGACGCGGGGCTCGAACTCGTGGACCAGATCGTGACCTGGCCGAAGTCGGACGCTCAACCGACTGCGCCACCCAGGCGCCCCGAAAAGGCTCTATTTTCAAGTGAACTATGTTCACATCCACTCATGCACTCTCTCTTTATTATTTAGAATAGCTTTTCTCGTCTTTGTGAATCCTGGAAGCAAACCAGAAACCACACCTTAGAGTCTCCCTTCCACCAAATAATAGGTTAATTTTTTTTATTTTTTTAAGTAGTATGTTTATTAAAACATTTTTTAATTTTTTAAAAATATTTTGAGAGAGAGAGATTGAAAGAGAGAGAGCTAGCAGGGGAGAGGCAGTGAGAGAGGGAGAGAGAGCGTCACCAGCAGGCTCCACTCTGATGCGGGGCTCGAACACATGATCATGATGTGAGTTAAAACCAAGAGTCAGGCGCTTCACTGGCTGAGTCACCCAGGCGCCCCTGAAACGTTTTTTTAAAGGCATAAAGTATGTATGGTATTCATCCTACACCTTCTATTATGGTAAGTATCATATTCTGTATATTAAACATGAACGCAAGTATAAGTTCGAATACAAGATCAGGATTTGGGTTGTGTACAGAGATCAAACCAAATGCAAATGCTCAAGCCAGTCATAGTCTACAAAACTGCCATAGTTGATCAGTAAAACTGACTTCTACTTTCCTGAGCTGGAGTCCACAGAAGTGGGACCAGACATGAGGAGAACATTCCACTGACACGCATGCTCCTTTGTGTGTGCTGCTTCATCTACTAATTCGTGTTGTGGACTGAAACTCAGAGACGGCATTCAGATAAATACATTAATTTTCTTTCCAATCTGGCAAAAGAAGAGAGTGCCCGAAAACCTCGACTTCAACAGCCAGAGATTAATGGGAGACATGGAAACATGGCTTGAATCTTGCTACCCTAAGCTGATGCCAGATTGGAGACTTACGAATGAAAGAGGAAGCAATGTCAGTTTTGAGAAACAAAGAATAGTTGAACGGCAGGTGGACTATACTTTGTAGAGTGAAGTATACAATGTGGGTGTATTTTAGCGAAAAGAACAGGGGGTTAACAGAAAGGTGAGTTATGCCTGAAGCTTTAAAAAATAAGCGGTTAAAGGTGACTTTCAGACACTGTCTCTTATGGAATGCCAGTCTGTGTCTCACATCTGTCAAGAAGCTCAAGTCACTTTTTATTTGTCAAGAATGCATTCTCACCTGTTTTTTCTGAGAGGTATGAGCGTATACGAACATTTGACTCCTTTTAATTTTGTTACCCATAGATTGATTGATTGATTGATTGATCCATCAATTCCACAAATATGCACTGAAACGAGTCCAGAATCTGAACCTACGCAGTTAACAAAACTTCCAGAAGTCCCTAACCTTGGGGAGCTTATATTCTAATTGGGGCAATAGGCAATGACCCATAACGTATAGTGGGTAGTGTTCATTCCTAGGCAGAGAAAGGTAAATTAGAGGGCGCCCGGATGGATCAGTTGGTTAAACATCTGGTTTCGGCTCAGTTCATGGGTTCGAGCCCCGTGTTAGGCTCTGCACTGACAGCTCGAAGCCTGCTTCAGATTCTCTGTCTCCCTCTCTCTGCCCCTCCCCTGCTTGTGCGCTCTCTCAAAATAAATAAATAAACATTAAAAAAAAAAAAGAAAAAGGCAAATGAGATAAAGCAGATGCTGTTTGTAATCCCTTTGAGAAAGACCTCATATAACTCCCTTTTACTCAATCAACTGAAACAAATTAATACTTCCATATGTAAATTTTGTAGGCTACTACAAAACTAAGCTAAGCGATGAAACCAAAGCCAAGTAGAGGTTAAACCTAGGGAATAATAGTTTCGCCAGCAATATATTTCTTTTTTATGTTTTTTCTCCAGTTGTTTGCCATTATCTTATTTAACAGCCATATTTGGTACTCTATTTGAAGTGGTTATAATAGACTCTAGTCTTCTGTCAGTGAAAGATAAACACAGAGGAGGTTAGAATATCTGCTTTTTGTGAACATTTTTTTCCCTGTATTCTACAAGCAATTTTTCATTCTGGAACAAGCGAACTTGGCACAATTCTAAACACCAAATATAATTAATATTCATATTGACGTGTAATCTAATTTATTGTTGTTGTTCAGGGTCTTATCGAGAAGCTTTGTCTTTACGTCATTGCAAGACCTGTGAAAGCGTGCTGACCGTTCTATTTATTTGTGTTTGCAATAGGAATACATGAAGTCTAGGACTGGATTCATTCGTTGGGTTGGACTGTCCCGCAAGAACACTAATGAGGTCTGGAGGTGGGAAGATGGTTCAGTGCCCTCCAAAGATGTGTAAGTCACTGGACTTTTGGAATACAACTACTCTCTTGATGGCAAGTTACTTAAAAGTTGGGAGGTGGCTTGGGGCACCTGGGTGGCTCAATCGCTTGAGCGTCGGACTTGGGCTCAGGTCAGGATCTCGCAGTCTGCGAGTTCGAGCCCCGCATCGGGCTCTGTGCTGACAGCTCAGAGCCTGGAGCCTGCTTCGGATTCCGTGACTCCGTCTCTCTCTTCCCCTGCCCCACTTGTGCCCATTCTCTCTCTCTCTCTCTCAAAAATAAATAAACATTAAAAAAATGAAAAAAGAAAGTTGGGAGGTGGCTCTGTACCCTTCTGTGTGCTACATAAGCAGTAGCTGAGTCACTGACACCTGAGTCCTAATAAGTGACCACGGGTAATAAGACAGTTCTACCTTCCTTACTCTCCCATGCCTCTGCTCTCTATCTGTGTCACAACCAACCTCTACTTCCAATATTTTTCCCCATTCATTTCTACCCTCAAATTTACCGTTGTGATATTTGCATGTGTGTGTGTGCGCGTGTGAGTGCATTTAACGTGATCCGATTCTCTTCGCATATTTTTCGAACAAAATTATCATTCTTGTTGTTTTGTGGTTGGAAGTGATTACTTTGAGGTTTCTTTGGACTTTTCAGCATCATTTTACCCACTCTTTCACGCTAGGGTTCTCCAAGAATCAGGCACATCGTTTACAAGGTGGTTCCAATGTTCATATCATAAGGCTTCATCCTTCTACAGACGAGCCAGGCAAAGGAGCCAATTGCATTAATAGTTAATATGGCTTTCCAGTTTCCAACCTCAAGATTTTTGCTCATTTTGTATGTCAAAATTCTGCCTTTCCGGTTAAAATGTAAACCATATAACTAAAACTTGTACAATCTGATCGTTACTAAAATTTGCAATTAATTGATTCAACAGGTACTAAGTATTTACTATGGGGAGGAGCAAAGTATACCACAGGTACAAGCAAATTTCTTCATAGGTCTTGAGCTTTAGCTTCTGTCATTTTCTGCCTCATTCCCAATACTCTAGGCAAACGGGTGAACCCTCTGTGCTTTCAACAAGCTCAACTTGTTTTGTTGTCTCAGGGCTTTTGGATTTACTGTTTTCTTCTGGAATGTTCCACCTCCGGAACTCCATTGTGGGCTCCCCCTTGTGACTCACATGTCTGTTGAAGCCTCACTTCCTCAATGAGGTCAACTTCAATTACTGAAACTAAATTAGCCCCACATCCACTCGTTTCATTTCTTCGTAACTGTTACCACTCTCTGAAATGTTTTATTGTTGGCTTCTTACCAATATCCTCTTATATTTAATGTAAGTTCCCTGATAGAAGGGACCGTGTCCTTGTTGACTCTATCATCGGCACATAAAACAGCTTTGGCACATGGTAGGTATCCTACAGATGTTTGGCAAACCAATTAGATGTGTACATTCTTTGTTCTCTTGTCACAAGCAGTGTGGCAGGGAATAAAGACAAGGTAAGGCAATCACGGTAGAGTGTGCTTAGCCTTATATCTGCTAGCTTGTAAGACAAATCCTCATTTAAAAAAATGTCTGATCAACTTACTTTTCCTTGAGCTCCTTCCCATTTTGTACAGCTACTTGTCCTACGGGGTTCTTCTAACTCCTCTCTGTTTATCTAAATCCTATCCTCCCTTCAAGACAGAGCTAAAGCGTGCTCTTCTATGAAAAGATGAAAAGATAAAGCCTTCTCCATAGTTTTAGATCCCATCCATATCCGTCTCTTTCTCTGGACTCTAATGGTGCCTACTGCTCACTTACTACTTAATCGATGCTGTTTGAAATCGCTACGGAGCTCCTCAGCTGTGCATACTTTATACTCCCGAGCAGAGTGAAAATTTCTCAATGATCTGAATGTGTGTTTTCATTTTTTTTTCCACTTTGTGCCACAAAATACTTGCCCGCAGGGTTTGATCGTTGATTGTTGACATCGTTTTTCACAGGAACTCATTCTCCCTTTTCCATTCACAGGTTTGAGCTTTCTGGAAATGGAGGAGACAATATGAATTGTGCCTATTTTTATAATGGGAAAATTTACCCCACCTTCTGTAATGACAAACATTACTTAATGTGTGAGAGGAAGGCAGGCATGACAAAGGTGGACACACTCCTGTAATGCAAAGAGATGGGAAGGATGTCACAGACAGGTGCTTGATTGTACAGTGACAGATCTGGATGAAGGACTTCCTGGACATAAAATTGTTTATTTTTTCCCTTCATCCCCCTTGGAGTCATCTTTACATTATCTTTTCTACCAACCCCGCTTCATTCCTCCTTTATCTATCCCTTCATACTAAGGGATAACTTAATCCCGTCTTTATACATCCGGAAGCCAGTCTGTGAGTTGATCATTTGTTCTCAGTTGTTCTGTTTCCATGCGTTTTCTTTCTTCTTGTCTTCTCCTCATAATTATGTCAACGCAGTATGATTCACTGCATCTTCAGACGCAAACAAAAAAACACTTTAAATTGGAATGAGAATGGCTAGGCTTTCATCAACCGAAGCTGTGCAAGATATCTACGTTTGAAAGACAACATAAGGTAGTGGAAAGAAAACTGAACTTGGACTCCGTAGAACAATGTAGATGATGACTTAACTAAAGTACAACCATGGACCAAATAGTAGTGTGGCCCCTTTAACGTTCATTTTCTCATACTTCAAATAGAATAGCACCCATTATCTCACGCTCGCACAACCTAAGAAAAGGTCAGGGTACTAACTATATCGATAACCCCATGAAGAGCAACACCATGACTTTCCTATACGCCCAGCATTAAGCACGGCTCCTTGTGGCTCACGGGAAGCAAAAAAATAGTCACTTGTCATCGCGTGAAAAGCACCACAATCTGTAAAACATCACAGAATTACAATTTGGATTCTGAGTCTGCTTTGGTTAGACTCAACCTCTGTAATTTTCTGTGCAAGGAAAAATAAAAGTTTCTGGGCAAGAAGCCTGATGGGGTTTAGAAATAAGAAAATGCTTCCTTAACAAGGCCCGTAGGCAAGTAGACAAAACGGCAAGTAAAAATGTTTTATCTCTTCCTGACAGTTCTATGCTTGGTTTTTGCCGAATAACTCCTGAAGTATTTATAGATACGTGGGGAGGCACCCTTTCACGGGGTAACAGGCAAACATTGCATTTCTTTCCCACAGCTTCCTTGAAGCCACTCTTTCTTCTCACATTGGTGGTAATAAAATTTGTGAATGGGATTCTCAAACATCTCAACTGAGAGGTTTGGTAAACCATGCAGATGTGCAAACACAAATACTCAAGGTTCTCAGCTGGAAGGCTGAGAAGACGCTGAGTCCTGTGCTTTTAAGAAGCACTCCGGCTCGATTCTGCTACAAGTAGGTTTTAATACATTGTGAGAAAAACTACATTAGAACTTCCTCCCTGTGTGGCTTTTGGTAAGTTACTCTCAGTTTCCTCATGTGTGAAATGGTTTTAATATTATTACTTTACTCACAGGTAATGGGATCATCTGATATGATATATACAACATTGAGCAGAGTACCAAACATGTAATAAATACTCAACAAATAGGTATTATTTTATACCTTCGTGCTCTAATACCCAAAGACCCTTGGATCTTTATCTTGTCTTAGACTATCGATAAACAAGCAGATTTTGGAGAGACAGGAAAAATAACACAAATACCTCAGGTTTCGCTTCTACTTCAAGTATCTTGAAATTATGGTCTTGGGGGCAGAGTATCATTATGTTACTGTTTTATTTGTTGATTTAGAGGAATGGAATAGGAACTAATATTTGAGAAAATCATCCAGAAATCAACCATATCTCTGGACTTTAGTGTTTTATCACCCGCAAATGGAAAAAAAAAAAAAAAAAAAAACATATATTTATACATCACTATGGCACAAGTAAATTTCAAAGAATAATATGATATCTTAGGTCCCGGAAAAAATGCAATTAAAAAATGTAAACCAATCAAACTGTGCCTACAAAGATTCTTTTTTCTGGTCCTCAAATCAAAATAATCTTATACATGAAATCAGAATAGCACAGATTTTAATAGCACAGGCTCTGCGATCAGAGCACCTAATTTCAAATACTGACTTCCACTTACTACCCAAGTGAACTTTGGTAAGTAGTTTGATTTCTCTGCGCTTCAATTTACAACGAAGTTACACTGTGCTAATGACAGTGCCTGTTTCATAGAGCTGTTTTGAGAATCAAAATAATTCACATAAAAGCCTTTTGAAACACTACTTGGAAAGTCATGAATAATCAGCAAAAGGTGGTATGATTAAAAACATCAAAAGCGATACAAGTAACCTATTAATTCTTTATTGGGAGAGCCCAGTGTTTCCCCTAAAGAAATTTATCAGAGCGTATACTGTGTTACAGAAAACTAGATCTTTCTAAGCTTGATATTTAGTCCTGATAAAATGTGAGCGCACCTGGAAATTAATGACAACTCATTGAACTTCCTGTTCCTGTGCTCCTGACATTAGTCTTAATGGACGTTTGGTATGCTTATGGCTTCTTCCTCTTCTTCTCTTCAAGATAGAAATCACTACATTAAAAAGGCTACAGAGTTAAGTGACGTTGTTTTTCAGATCAGAATCTCAAGTCACATGAAAACCATTAGAAGTATTCAGAGGATTTGCTGGATAGTCTCCCTTTACCTCTTGAGATCCTCTCGGCCCCACCCTGTGTCTTGGGGAGGCAGAACTCAAATAACCAGCATTATTTGGGGAAACTTGCCCCTGGCTTCCAGTTAATTTAGCTATTGGGAGGTCCTAGCAGTGATCAAAGGTTGAAATGAGACAGTGGTCAAGGTATTCAGTCCCTGGGTCTTCCCTACCATGACATGGTTTGGCAAAGGAAAGGCTGTAAGTTCGGTATCTTAGGCCATGACCCCTATCAAACAAGTCATAGAGTTCAAACACCCTCCCCTTAACTCCTCAGGCCTAGGGGTGATAACAGTATCCCGATGCATATCTCACCACCTTTTTTGGGTCCATTAATCCTTCCCCCAACAGTGCCCTTATTCAATGCCCTTAGATTACTCTCTGAATATGCCATTTGTTTTCTTCTGTTACAGAGACCAATGATTGATGCAGGGAGACACTGAAACAAAAGGGAGCATTGCAATTTTGCAGATTGTTGAGATTTGCAAACTATGCATTAGTAAGACATGACCTTTGGCCATAAGGACAAATGGCCAATATGTGAATGGTGATTAAAGTCTCAAGTTTCTTAATACCAATGCTATAGTCACAGGATGTGACAGAAATGGCCACCTATCCACTAAATAACTCATGCTTCCCATTTAGAATAACATTGTCATAAAAATTTCCCTGGCCAGGCAAAAATCACATGTATCGGGCCCAGCCTTTTAGATCCAAACACAAGCATTACATTAGTGGATGTGGATGTGCTACGTGTAGGTTATGGCTTTTCGAGCAGATGTGGATTTGCCATCTTCTCTTTCCCTTTCCAAGGGACTCGGGTGTCTCACGAGATAGAAGGAGCCTGGGTCCCCCTTGGAAGAAATTGGCCCACTAACCAGGGTTACTCAAGCTAAATTGTTATGTGAGCAAGAAATAATCTTTAGTGTGCTTTCTGAAACTCACTTGTCACTACATTACCCTAACTACTACAGCAGGTAAATTGATTTTAGAGATGAAATCCCTCCCTAGCTTGTTTGTTTTAAGGATACACAGTGATCCACAGCTCCTTACATCCAGGTGAGCGAACCCTGGCTCTTGGCTCCCTAGGTCATCCAAATGCTTCCTACACCAAATATAAGGGTGCTGTTTGGACTTCTATTCTTTTCATCTTGACAATAACCTAGTGCTGTCACCTTCAACGTCTGCTGTGCTTTGGAAACCAGAGGAATAATCTACTCTACCATCGGCCGTTTCAAGTTCAGGTTCTTTCTCATTTCCTTCTTTAACAAGTTCTACTTTGGCTTCAACTTCACAAACTTCTACTTTCTAGATGAAGATGCATCGATTCTATTCCTTAAACCCAAACGTAGTTTCCCACCGGTGTGAGAAGTAGTCAATTTCAATTCTTTCACCAGCCTGCTCCTGCCACAAGAGGAGATATTTTGCCTCGCCTTCTCCTGGAGACTGCCTTACCTGTCGAAGCATCTCAGACATGCAGGAAGAAGGGACATACAACTCACTCCAGTGGGATAATCCAACACCAAACCCTTACCAGAAACATCTGTCTTCCACCAAATGTTCAGGTAACCAGTTCTGATTATTTAGTCCAAGACTTTGCAGTTTACATTTTGTTTCCTGGCCTACGATGAGCCCAAGGTGATTTTTCTAATGAGATTACTCACGTATGCATCTGATAATGTGCATGATACGCTAATGTTAAAAATGAAGTGATATGGGAGAGTAAATAAAGGTGCGAAAGGAAAAGAGCAATGGCTACGACAAATACGTAACCTATGACAAAAAAGTAACCCTTTTCCCTCTCTCTTGCTGGAAAGACAACGAATTCCCAAATTTGGAAGATACATGAAAGAAATCATATATTTTTTTATTAGTTTGGTTCCTGCATAAAATACCCTGAAAATCACCTGACAAATACTAGGAAATAAAGAGAAAACATGAGTTGAAAACCTGGCAAAATCTTATCAGTCTGGAGGGGTCTGCTCCAGTGATCAGTGCTGGTATTATTATTTAACATTTGTATTAGCTTCTTATTATTTTGATAATAGATTAACACGGACCGAGGGGTTTAATACAAGACAAATTTGTTATCTTATAGTTCTGAAGGTCAGAAGTCCAAAATTGGTTTCATTGGGCAAGGCGTTGGCAAGGGTGCGTTCCTTTAAGGGGCTCTGGGGGAGAATACATCTCATTGTGTCTTCTAGTTTCTAGAGCGGCATTTCTTGCTTTTCTTGGCTCATGGCCTTTTCCTCCATTTTCAAAGCCAGTAGCATTATGTTTTCAAGTGTCTTTCCGCTTCCATTGTCATATAGCACCCTGACTCCCGACCTCCCACTTATAAAGGCCCAGATCAAACAGGATAAAGTCCCCATCCCAAGATCCTTCACTTAATTTAAAGTCTCCTTTACCACAAAAGGTAATATTTACAGGTTCCAGGGAGTAGGACATGGGCATTTGGGGCAGTGGCATTATTCAGCCTACCACATAATCCAAACAAAGATAACTTTTAATTCTTTCTGGCTAGTGTTAAGAATATAGCAAATCATACATTCTTCATTTTTCCTTCCTGAATAGATGCAAAATTACCTGGAAAACAAAATGTCCCTCATCCAAAATTGTATATTTTAAAAGAAATATCTGTGGGGGTGCCTGGGTGTCTCAGTTAGTTAAGTGTCTGACTCTTCATTTCAGCTCAGGTCACGATCTCCCGGTCCATGAGTTTGAGCCCCGTGCCAGGCTCTGTGCTGATGGCCCAGACCCTGGAGCCTGCTTGGGATTCTGTGTCTCCTTCTCTCTCCGCCCCTTCACGATTCATGCTCCATTTCTGTCTCTCTCTCTCAAAAATAAATACACATTAAAAATAATTATTTTTTTATTAAAAAAATTTTTTCACATTTATTTATATTTGAGACAGAGAGAGAGAGAGAGCACAAGCCAGGGAGGGGCAGAGAGAGAGAAGGAGACACAGAGTCTGAACAGGCTCCAGGCTCTGAGCTGTGAGCACAGAGCCCGACGTGGGGCTCGAACTCACAAACCGTGAGATCATGACCTGAGCCGAAGTCAGACGCTTAACCGATTGAGCCACCCAGGCGCCCCCCCCGCCCCAATTTTTTTTAATAAAAGAAGTATCTTTGAACCAATCTTGTTCAAGTGGCACTGGAGAGAGATGAGGATGTTTGCTTTCAAAAATGAAGGCTTACTACCCGGTTTGCTCTAAAAGATTGCTGGAAGAGAAAACTGGAAAACTAGGTAGTAAGATTGTGGCATCATATACTGTTAAGAGAAGTATGTTGTTTAACCTATTGGATTTGACATTTTTCCAAATCTAACTTGCATTTCCAAAAGTTCAGAGTGCTTTTTTCCTGTTACCACAGTCCCCAGGGCTTCAGGGATTCTCTAGTAAGAATGCAAATTCTTTCTTTCACTCGGTCTGCTCTTAGCCCATGTCTTTCGTCTACTTTCTCTAACTCAGTATCATTGGCCCTATTCCTTGCTCAGGAACATGGTGTCTTCTGGTGGTGATTTCATGTATTTTCTGCGTGGGCTCAGTAACAACCTCTGTTTTCCTGGGCATCAAGTGTAAGTACAAAAGGGTATCTTCTAAATAATCTCTCTGTATACATACTACATATACTTTACATATAATTATAAAAATTATATGTAAATTATACATATTATTATAAAAATACATATGTACATATACGCTGCATGTAGCTTTATAGACAATTCTATATATCATTATAAATAAATATCATAATTTATAAATAGATAAACCAATCAATGAGAAACCTGTAAATGCATATAAGTGATGTAAAATAATGGCTTACTAATTTAAGTTATGGGGCATTTATGTAACTCTCTAAGCACTGGGATGCTACTGATAACTTTTAATGCTCATCTTCACGAGTTAATTGTTTAACTCAATTCTAATGCCATCGTCTCTTTGGGGAAAATAATGCAAATAATGACTTATATTATGATTCAATTTGTGACTCTTATTAGTATGCCAAAGGATGCAATTTGAAAGATTTCAGTATAATGCTCTTTCTTTTCTAAATATTCATGTATTCTAAATTTGACTTTATGCAGATTATTTTAGTAAGAGCTTTTCACTTTATATGAGGCAAAGTACAAGATAGTAAGCTTAATGCAATCTGAACACTTTATTTGGGCCATATTTAATCACATTTCTTTAGTCCAAATTTTAAGACATGTTTTCATATCTGGCTAGTGAAATTTTTATAAAATATAATAATTACAGAGCTGCAGATTACAAAAAACAAACAAAAAAACAACCAACAACTTGGATTATCACTCATGCTAGCACTAGGAAATATTTATAGAAAGACAGAGAAAAAGTTTATTGTCCAGATAATTCCTCCTTTTCATATGCTCTGGAAAAACATTTCTCTATCTAGCAGACATTAGCTGGCGAGAATTATGAGTTCTAGAATGAAGAAGAGACGGGTTCAGATTTGCTTCCACAAAGTACAAGAAACTTGATCTTGTTCATGTTAGCCATGAACTTATTTTCCTGATTGTTCTTAGAAAATTGTTTTAAGGGGCGCCTGGGTGGCGCAGTCGGTTAAGCGTCCGACTTCAGCCAGGTCACGATCTTGCGGTCTGTGAGTTCGAGCCCCGCGTCGGGCTCTGGGCTGATGGCTCAGAGCCTGGAGCCTGTTTCCGATTCTGTGTCTCCCTCTCTCTCTGCCCCTTGCCCGTTCATGCTCTGTCTCTCTCTGTCCCAAAAATAAATAAGCGTTGAAAAAAAAAAAATTAAAAAAAAAAAAAAAAAAGAAAATTGTTTTAAGAATTACTAGCAGTTCAATAAGTAATTGTTGCCTTGCCTATCGCCTCAAAAGAAATTTCACAACAAATGTGAGCACTGCGAAAGCCTTCCTTATCTCACCGTCTACTCTCTCTGGGTATCATATAAAAACGTTATTTAAATCAAACGCAAGTCTGTTTTTTTAGGAAACTCACACTTAAATGTATATTTCTCAAACAGACACACTGGAAATAGATTGAGGAGTTGAAAGAGAACTAACAGAGAAGTAAATTAACCTCTAATAATTCAGTTTCTTCTGTAAAACCTGGGCACTTTGAATGGAATATTGTCTAGCTCCATTCTGACGACAGTACAAGAATTCATGCACAGAGTGACACTGGAAGGATACAAAAGTAACTAAAAACAGGGTCAGGAACGTAAGATAGACGGTGACAACATCAGTGATTGCTGTTTGTTGTTTTTTTAATGCCGTAATCCCATGGATGTAGTCTGTATGAAACAATTTTTTTTAACTCCCAAAACAAAAAATATGGGAAGAAAATACTTCCAGGAGGATAAAGGAAAGCTAGTTAGAAAATAAAGTATTTAAAACTTTCAGTAATTTCTGGAAAATGCTTACAAATACAAGTTTTGGCTTTTTTTTGCATTAATAGCTACAAATACCTACTTTTAAAACTTATAAATAGCACTATACAAATGTAAAATATTTTTACTAGTGGCTTTTCTTCATGTATAGTGGCTTTTAGTTTTTTGCTACCAATATGGTCATTGGCCAAGATCATCTTTTACACTCTCAAAACATTCTTAGGGCTTTTATTAAGTAAAAGCCAGTTACAGAAACAAGAGTTGTGCTAAACAAGAAGTGGTTTGTTGACTTCAGACTTTCTTAACTTATCGCTGTCCTTCTAGTTATAGATTATTTTATAGCCAGTATATTTTGAGTTGTAAAAATCATGTTTAATTTCTAACAATTATCTCACCTTAATCATGTTCCACTTGATAAAGAATGTTAAATATTCTCTCCATGAAAATTTTCACTGTAAGAAAAAGGCCAATATTAATATTTAAATTATTATATACTATATAATTTAATATACATATTAGAAACAGGGACATGTTTCTGACAAAGAGTAATGAATGAAATCTATATCCTGTTTAAAATTTTTTTTTTCAACGTTTATTTATTTTTGAGACAGAGAGAGACAGAACGTGAACGGGGGAGGGGCAGAGAGAGAGGGAGACACAGAATCGGAAACAGGCTCCAGGCTCTGAGCCATCAGCCCAGAGCCTGACGCGGGGCTCAAACTCACGGACCGCGAGATCGTGACCTGGCTGAAGTCGGACGCTTAACCGACTGCGCCACCCAGGCGCCCCTATATCCTGTTTAAATATGAAAGTAATGCATGGGTTAATTACAAATTTTTCTTGTATACCATTAAAAATGCATCCATATGTATCTGACAGTAAAATGACTCGTAAAATTAATCATGTACGTTGATATAAAAGGATACACTGCAGTAATTTAAAGAGGTCTTCTAGAACTGTTGCTGTTAATATGGAGATATGGTTACACAATAGTTCCCATGAAATAAGCAGACTTAAAAGTCACTTATGGAAAAATACAGTTTTATAAAAATTATATGTAACATAGATGGGGTTTTACATGCATATGTGGAAAAAAGTTTTAGTAGATATAAACTAAATGCTAACAACTGCTATTTGAATGGTGGGTTTAAATGTAAGGAAAAGCAGTTTCTTGCTTTCTTCCTACTATTTTGTATTTTCTATTTTTTTCTACCAAATGATTTATGCTAATTTCTATTTTGAAAGCTCTGTAGTGCAAAATATTTTCTAAAACATCAAATTTTTTCATTTGTTTTTACTCTTCTTTTTCATTTTCTTAATTCATCCATTAAGTATATCATACAACATCATATAATTACAAGATACTTTTATTTTGGGGGGCTTTAAAAACATTTGTCTTATATTCCCCCAAATAAATATATTGTTTAATCTTTATTCCTCACTTGTTGCAAATTGATTACAAGCCCAACACTGTATTTTGCTTCCCATTTGGGAGGGAACAAAAGAGAAGTCTCATTTCCCTTTCTCCAGTTTTATTACAGTTTTATACAGTACAACCTTTTCAGATGGTAATAAACACAGCAGCAATAACCTCAAGAATATGGTTAATCTAGAAAGAGTTCATCGAAATTTAAACTTCTGGAATAATACTTCAAATTCCTAAAAAAAATATTATTTTCAATCTCTAAACGTGCCAGATTATTGATAGAATAAAATAAATAACGTCACTGTCCTACTCCCCACTCTGGTTATATCTAGCCTTTTGCTAAGAAGGAACATAATCCAAGCCACTAGCAGCCTAGGTTACTTGAACCACCAATGGACAAGGTATAAACCATCCATTGCATATCTCCCTAGCTCTTGAGCAAAATATGGAAAAGAGGGTAAGAGTCCTAGACCATATTGAGAAAGATTAGCATATGTGTAATAATAGACCCCAAAGTAGAAGAGATAGTTCGATAAAAGTGGTATTATTTTAAGACCTATTGGATGGATATTTTCCCAAACTGATCAGAAACACTAAGCCGCGGGTTTCAAGACATTCTATAAAAACCAAACGGCACAAAGAAAAGCAATATCCATGTGAAGAAAACTATTTAATAGACTAGGAATAGATGGGTACTTTATAATATGATTTTTAAAAAGAATCGACCTAAAAAGCGAGTCAGACTTAGAAGGAAAGAACGGCAACAAAAAATAATATAAAAGTAATGTGAAAATGGGAGAAAGGCAGGCCCTGCCGAATATTGAAATAAAATTATAAATCTAAAATAACGAAGGCTGTGTGGTTCATTCCGCCGAGAAGCAGGCAGATCGAATGTAACTAAAATAATAGAAATATATTATTCCTATTATTCTATCCCTTCAGCTACAGATGGCAAGTAAATGAGGATGGGGAGGACAGGCACGTGGGAGGCTCAATCGGTTAAGCATCTGACTTCGGCTAAGATCATTATTTCATGGTTTATGAGTTCGGGAACCCACAAGGAACTCCGTACTGATGGTGCAGAGCCTGCTTGGGATCCTCTCTTTCTCTCTCTCTCTCTCTTAGTCCCTCCCCCACTTATGCATGCGGCACTCTCTCTCTCTCTCTCTCTCAAAATAAATAAACTTAAAAAAAAAAAAAAACAAGACAATGGGGAGGGGTTTCATTCAGTAAAGGATATGAGACCACACACAATGTAGCCATCTAGGGGAGAAAGGCTGAAGTCATACCTTATAAATTCCAACGAAATAAATTCCAGCTACCAAATATGGAAAAATGAACTACACTTATAAAAGTATAATCTCAAGTGTAAATTTTTTACTAAAAATGACTCAAGAAACAAAACACATGAACATAGGGGAATAGAAGGAAAAAATACGATAAAAACAGAGAGGGAGGCAAACCACAAGAGACCCTCAAATACAGGGGACAAAACTGAGAATTGCTGAGGGGGTGTTGGGTGGGAGGATGGGCTAAATGGGTGCTGGGCATTAAGGAGGGCACTTGTTGGGATAGGCACTGACTACCAAAGGTAGATGATGAATCGCCAGATTCAACTCCTGACGCCGTTGTTACCGTATATGTTAACTACCTTGGATTTAAACAAAATCAAAAATTTTAAAAAGCATCTGACGTACGTGGGGCAAACTACCACACGCAAAGTCAGACACACTGGGACAGTGTAACTGCAGCTCGTATCAGGGAAAAGCTCAGTTTACCAAAGTACAAATGCACTAACAGAACCCGTTACACGAGATTGATTTGCCGAAGAAGAGTCACACGACCCAAAATGCCAGGGCTGACAAATGTACAGTTTACCATAAGAAAAGGGTACAATTTAACGACCACATTAAAGTAAGGATATGTATTACAATGAAGGATCCGGACAGGCCAGGTACGAACAGGTGTCTCGTCCTCCCTCTGTGACTATCCTTTCGGAACACAGTTCTTCTCTTCAGTCAGGAACCACCAATGTATACACAGAATACTTTGGTACCAGGGCACCCCAAATAGAGTCTTGCTTGGGAATTTTTATATTTTGCTGACTGCATAGGCATACTTCTGTAAGGTACCCGGCTTCAACAGCAGACCCTGCTCAGGACCTCCTTGTAACCAGGGGCAAATCATCGGTCATATGGCATCAGTAAAGAATGCCGACAAGCTAGTATAATCTGGCCCCAACATCCTCAGACTGATGATTGCAAAGCGACACTATTAATCGGTATGTCTCATACCTCGTCCAGAGGTCGGTACCAGGCAGAAACTTTACAGACACTGTCAGGCTGATCCCAGGCCTGTTTGAATGAATTCTCAGCACAATAAGCACCTCATATAAAACAGTCAAGGAAAGAGTAGAAACTCAATGAGAAAAATTATAATTATGTATGTAATTATATATCATATATTATATATAATTATACACTTCATAGAAAAGGAAATACAAATGACATTTATATGTACGAGAAAATGTTTCGACACCAGTGTAAAAAGGTAAATGCAAAGTCAAATGATATTGAGATACCATGTGCAACAGCATATATGGAGGGTAATTTGGAAATATGTAATACAACTTAAATGTACATAAACTTTGACCAAGCAACTTATCTTAAAAATATGCTTGCATAGGTGTGAAATTATGTATGACTAAGGTTCTTTATTACAGTATTTATTTCTGGAATGCCAAAAGATTACAAACAGTCTAAAAGTCAATAGAAAATGTCTAACATAAATCATGATATATCCAGACAATGGAATTCGATACAGTTATAATGAAAGGATGAGAAAGCTATTTACATACTGATATGGAATTAGGTCCAAAATGTACTTTATAATTACCTTTTTTTAAAGTTTACTTATTTATTTTGAGACAGAGACAGCATGATTGAAGGAGTGGCGGAGAGAGAGAGAGAGGGAGAGAGAGAGAGAGAGAGAGTGAATCCCAAGCAGGCTCCTTACTGCCAACACAGAGCCCGATGCGACGCTCAGTCTCATGAACCAGGAGATCATGACCTGAGCTGAAACCAATAGTCAGACACTCAGCTGACTGAGCCACCCAGGTGCCCCCCAAATATATTTTAAGTGGTAAAATAAAAGGTGAAAAACCATATAAACAGATTGCTACCGTCCATACAAAGGGAAGAGAGGGCATTTTATATGCATTTGCTTGTAAAATTCAAGCAAACATATATGGAAGAGTAAAAAAGAAATTGGTAAAGCTGACTGCTCTTGGGGAGTGAAGTCAGGTGCATGGGGAGACTGGGTGGTAAAGTGGCTTTTTGCTCTGTCTCCTTTGAAGTTTTTGATTCTTGAACAGTGTAAATTGTAAACAAAAACTTAATGCGAATTAAAGTCCCAAAGATCATCAGTAATTTGCAGCTGTACTTAGTCTGTATGGAAAAACTACTTTGCAATAATTTGTTAGTATTTTTTATTAAGAATGATTGTTATTGTTTGAAGTGTTCCAGGTGTCCACTATTGCAATGAAGCAGCAAGAAAAACTCATCCATCAGGAGAGAACGATGTGGAATTTCACACGATGGCAGAAAAACCATAACCTTCAGATGAAATACTGTCAAACCTTGATGCAAAACTCCTTTGTTTCAGGTAATTGATATCAAATCAGTTTCCACTGTGCAGATACAAATGTAGGCACCAATCCCTTAAAAGAAACAGTGACATACATTTTACTCTCTGCAGAACTACGGTCAGAGCTTTAAATTAGGAGGGACGTAATTTTGATCCACACTTCAGTTCAGTCTTATTTATATATTTCCATAGAACGTGGAAAATACTGAGGTCCCACGAAATGCAGATTTAAAAAACATATAGTCAAATTTCAAAGGGAAATGTGTAGGATTAGATCAGATTTTTTTTTAAGCAGCATTTGATGTTTTACCCAATCACTCCAATTTGTAAGTGCATCTTTAATTATAGTTCTAAATTCTTCAATATATTTAGTTGAGACATTGCTTTAGATTCAAATTTAGATATCCCTTTGGGCAGAAAAATCATGTTAGAAATCAGAGTCTTTACCACAAAAATTATAACAATGCAGGGTTCAGCTCTTTTTAAATATTCTATGAAGTTATTTCAGTTTTATCTTTTACATCTCTTACAAGCATTTCTTTTCAAGTAGGCTCCACACCTAACATGAGGCTTGAACTCACAACCCTGAAATCAAGAGTCACACTCTACCGACTGAGACAGCCAAGCTGCTCCCCTCTTATAAGCATTTAAACCTAAAACAGCCTATTTCTATTTGTTTTGTAGTTTGTCAAATATTCTATGGTTACCTAATTGGCATTAATTATCCTTGGAGTGAATACCATTTAACAAATCACCAATGAGAGAGATCAAAAACCTACTATAGCTCCTTCTGACTAAAATGTAGTCAAATAAATGTTTACAGAATCACTGTGTGCCCCACAGTGTTTTTAAATACATCAAGCTTTTGCAAGCATGAGTTGGGCCCACATCTGAGCCACCAACCTTGAGACAATGACAATATCCATTTTGGAGACCTACAAATCTAACATGTCCTCCAACCTTTCAGCTGCCATTGTCAATGCCACTCAGGCTATAACTTTAACAATAGACAAGACACTGATCAGCATAGATTCTAAATGAAGGATAATGAAAAGCTTTAAATAACTCAACATTGGATCCATGGAAACTGATAATGAACTATTTGTGACCCTCAGTAGAAGTCCTCTGTCTAGAAACTAGAGTTCTGGAAATGCCAGTGTCTTTCCCTCTATAAAACTGTGCAAGAAACGGTCAAATTCCTGCTTTTCGGTTCCCCTTGTATACTCTTGAGCACACTTTTTTTGTGAATACATTCTTTAAGACAGGGTTCATAAAACCGATTAAACAATATGGCTTGCTTGTTAGTTATATCCAAGTTCTGAAATAAGCTTATTGGTCACTTATGTTTTTCTTCAATTTTCCTCACTCACGTTTTTCTAAAATCATTCCTCAAAGTAGAATGAACTGTTTGTTCTCTCCCTTACATACGAAACACGTTCATGTTTAACTCTCAGAATTTAAACATCAACTTGAAACTTATTACTCAGCTTACCTAATGGTCCAGTATATTTCCAATTAGATTGGACCAGTGAGATTAACAGACATGAAACAATAAGCAAACAAATGAAGACATAAATGATGTCAACCTAAAGAAGGGAAATATTTATAAAAATAGAACAATCAGCTCACTTATTATAGAAGAGGAACAATTTGGGGAAAAACATCCCAAAGCTAATTTTAAGTTTAAAAAAAAAGTTTACTTATCTATTTTGAGAGGGAAGGAAAGAGAGAGAGAGAGAGAGAGAGAGAGAACCCCAAGCAGGCTCAGCACTGTCAGCTTGAAGCTTGATGTGGGGCTCAAACCCACGAACGTGAGATCACGACCTGAGCTGAAGCCAAGAGTTGGTCGCTTAACCAGCTGAGCCACCCAGGCCCCCCAAAGTTAATTTTATCTTAAACTAGTTCTTACAGACCTATTGTAGCTGGAAATAATTATATAAATCTCACTACGGTAAGTACTGCCTCATACGAACCATTTGGTTAAAAGTGCTCAGTTTCATTGGGGGTGAGACAAGGGGTTCCTTTGGGAAGATGTGCTACTGATATTTTTCTGATAAATTTAACGAAGTATGTTTATATTCAAAGCCCATAACTGCAGCCCTTGTCCAAACAACTGGATTCAGAATGGTGGAAGTTGCTACCATGTCTTTGAAAACTGGAAAATCTGGCACACCAGTAAAGAGGACTGTTTGAAGGAGGGCTCTAATCTTCTACAAATAGACAGCAAAGAGGAAATGGTAAACAGTATCTCGTGGTTTCCTATCATTCTGAAAATACCCTGATACGTTAAAAGAAAGGACTCATTCTAAGAAGACAGGACTCCTTAATATTCTACAAGAGTAGTATATTTGTTGTACGTAACAAAGGTTTCAAAGAGACGAAGTGGGAATTGCCAAAGTTTGTTTTCCCTTTAATTAGACAAACAAAACAAAAGCAAGAAGCTATCCAGAAATCAACGAGACTATGTTAGCTGTATGTCCTTTGTTAATCAAAAAGGTGAGGTGGTAAAGGAAATACTATTTTATGACTTGTTGATCCACTCCAAGATGTACGTATATTACAGTTGTGTGTGGTTCAGAGTCATCGTTTTCAATGCTGTCGGGAAGTATAACAACCAATCACAACTCTGTAATTACCAAGGAAAAGCGGAAGTATAAAAAGGGAAGTGACGTCATGAAATGGAGAGGTCTATGAAAATAAGCATTTGCTAAATGAAACGTTTAGTCTGGTTTACTACCATCTTAACAAGCAGTGTTTCCCTGAAGTCGTTTTACATATTTATGGAAATAGGTATGAAATAGAATACAGAGTTGACACATTTCTGCCCTTATTAAAAATGTATGCTTGCTATACTCAATAATTAGCTAACGTTCAATTTTCCAAGAATAATGAGAGAACGATTTAACAATATGTTAAGGACACGCAGGAAACCAAGACAACTTGAACTCACTACAATTATAGGTTTCCACTATTTTTTCTGTGCAAATTTGGTGACAAAAGCTAGTCATGTTTTTTTCTAACAGAATACCCCTACAGTTAAGTTGCCTCTGGAATCTTCTAAATTATTTCTCGTATTGAAGTATACTGGGAAAGAATGATCTATGCGGTCTATGATGTCAAGGATATTTCTACTTTTCCTGATTAGTATCACACCTTGTTTTGACATGTATTAACTGTCAAACTCGGAATCTGTTAAGATTATTTTATTGCCAGATGCTTATTTTCCTTATAGTCCTTAAGACCCCATCTATCGTACGACAATAAAAACAAATCTACGAAATGTATCCCTTCTTTTAAAACCATCTCTGTCTTATTCTTTCTCAATTTCCATCGAGGCAAAATGTCACACTTTATATTTCATCATAGTTTCTTGCTGTTTTCCCCCTAGTTCACTGTTGAGGTCTTGTTGCTTCTAGGACTTTATCACTGGCAGCCTGAGGAAGATCAAAAGTGGCTATGATTACTGGGTGGGACTGTCTCAGGATGGTCTCAGCAGATCGTGGCTTTGGCAAGATGGCTCAGCTCCTCCCCCTGACCTGTAAGTGTCTGAGGGAATTGTTACAAGAAAAATTAGAAACCTGAGGGAATTCAGACGTTCCTTTTATTTTATACCTCAGAGTTTTTCCAGAAGACAGAACCAGCAATGATAGCTTCACAGGCTTTTTATTGGAACCAAAGCTGAGGTCATTGAAGGGTAGCTTCATGGCTTCCAAGTTTTCCTCCTTCTCAGTCCTGCTGCCATCACCCGTAGCACATTCACATGAAAATTGGAGACGCTGCATGAACAACATTTATCAGTATCATGACATTTCCTGTGGACCGTTTAATGGCTAGAGTACTAAGGGAAAGACATTATGGTGATTATTAAGCGATTTCCATATTAAGGTTTTTAGATAGAACTAGGGAGATTGGTGAACAGGATTAGGTGCCTTAGTATTTTGAGAGTTAAGAGTCGGGAGAGAAATCCTAAGTTAGAGCCAACTTTTGTGTCTCTATTTCTTTTAATATGAGGCTTTTTGCTATTACAGTAGCATATTTTTATTGAGCAAAAACAGCTCTGTTACTGAAGAAAGAGGGTGCCATAGGAGAATACCATATTAAAACAAAACAAAGAGCTACCCACCTCTCGTTAGGTACCCACAAGACCATCACTGTCAGCCCCATGCCTAAAGTCAGATTCACTGACTTTGCCTCCCCAGGTCACCAGTAAAGACACTCCAATCAACTAACCAGCTTTGCGGATATCTCAAGGACAAGTCCCTGTCTTCCGCTAACTGCAGCATTTGGAAATATTTTATCTGTGAGAAGTATGCATTATGATCCTCTACCTGAACAAAATTGCACTTGAAGAGATCTATTGCAAGAGTGTGCTGATCAGGCCATTGGAAAACCTGCCACAAAATTCCAAGGGGCAAGTGAAGTATGCCGATGTGTGGGCTATGAAACTACCTACCTGGGAGGTAGGTATCAAAACCTATCTCTGCATTTACACTTGGCAATTTCCTTCAATGCTTTCCAGACCTTCATTTGACATTGTGTAAATTGCCAAGAATAAAAGTGACTTCGAGCTACTGAGGACAAAATCCCGAAACGCTGAGAACAAACTGAAGAAAAAACATGTCCTTGTGCTTTTGTTTCCCCCCTAATCTAGAGTGACTATAAACTCCACACAAAAATCTATAAGCCCCTGGGGGGGATGATGCCTTTCTAGCTGGCTGATTTTTTTTATATATAAATAAATAAATGTAGGCTTTTAAAATCTCTGCCTGCCAGATCTTTCTTTGCATGTTTTCTAGGCTTCCAGGCATTCCACTATTGAATCTGCAGGAGAGTAGGACTGAGATATGGATTTTCATATTAGAAAGAAGACAGACAGCTATCTGCTGCCTGTAAGACAATACCCTTTTAGGATTGCAGAATTCTACTGGACACTTGCATTACGAGCACTTTATATAAGTAGAAGGAGTAGTTAGGCCGTCAGTACCAGTGCATCTCCGGTAAAGGACAGCTGTGAACTTCCTTCTTTCTCTCTCTGACTGTCTCTAGTACTCACAAATCAAAGGACTCAGGCTGGGACTCTCAAGGTTAACACTCCAGCATTTTTTTTTTTTTATTTTTAAAATTTCAATTCCGGTATAGTTAACATACACTGTAGTATTAATTTCCGGGGTACAATGTCGTGATTCACCAATTCCATACATCACCCTGTGTTCATCATGATAAGTGCATTCCTTAATCCGCATCATCTATTTAACGCCCCCCCCCACTTCCCCTCTGGTAACCATCAGTCTCCTGTTAGTAGTTAAGAGTCTGTTTCTTGGCTTGTCTCTTTTTTTCCCCCTTTGCTCACTTGCTTTGTTTCTTAAATTCCATATATAAGTGAAATTATATAGTATTTGTCTTGCTCTGACTTTCTTATTTCACTTAGCATTATACTCTCTAGCTCCATCCATGTCATTGCAAATGACAAGATTTCATTCCTTTTAATGGCTGAATGATATTCCATTGTGTGTGCGTGTGTGTGTGTGTGTGTGTGTGTGTGTGTACCACATCTTTATCCATTCATTAATCGATGGACACTTGGGCTGCTTCCATATCTCGTCTATTATAAATAATGCTGCTATAAGCATAGGGGTGCATGTATCCCTTTGAATTAGTGTTTTATATTTTGGGGGTAAATACCTAGTAGCATGATTACTGGATCATAGGCTAGTTCTATTTTTAACTTTTTGAGGAACCTCCATACTGTTTTCCAAAGTGGCTGCACCAGTGTGCATTCCCACCAACAGTGCAAGAAGGTTCCTTTTGTTCCATATCCTTGCCAACATTTATTGTTTCTTGTGCTTTTGATTTAAGCCATTCTGATAGGTGTAAGGTGACATCTCATGGCAGTTTTGATTTGCATTTCCATGATGACGAGTGATGTTGAGCATCTTTTCATGTCTGCTGGCCATCTGGAGGTCTTTTTTGGAGAAGTAATATTCCACTGTAACTGCATCTCTCTGTGCCTCAATTTCTTCATTGTAAAATAGTAATAGACTTATTTCAAAATATTATTTGAGAATTAAATTATTAATGTATGTTAATTGCTGAAACTATTGCCTTTCCTAGAGTTTGACACTATATCAGTGCTCATTATTATTATCTGGAGTAAATTACTAGTCATCTGTAGGCATCAACTTTATTAATGTAGTCCAGATAAACATGATCCTTTTTCCTGCGCGGGTTACGGGAATATTGAGAAGCTAAAGTTTATATATAAATGTCAGCAACTGTCTAGACAAAATATCCGTTTTAAAGTTAATGACTCTCTTCAAATAAATCTATAGACAATCTGAATCCTAGGTCTGCAGGCTCCTTGTACATAGATCAGCTTGTTGCCAACACACAAGATATGAAAGTATCTTGTAATCTACAGGAAAGAAAAATCCGCCAATTATTACTACATTACTTCTGTTTACCATCCTTATATAACTTACTACACAGTAAATTCTCATCAAATACCTGCTAAATTCAATATGATTTTATTTAATTTTTCATTTTTCACAAGGACTAGCTGAGCTACATTAGATTCTCATCTCTCTTTACAATAAAGATACTGGCTTAAATAAAGTGAAACAAAATAAATCCACTGAGGCTAGTGGAAATAACTTAAATGAACCTAGAAGTCTATTGTAAAAGGTGACCTCTGAGGGAGAAGGTCCTTTAAGGATGGGAAGAGCATGTTTTCATGTTTTGTTTTGTTTTGTTTTGTTTTGACTTTTTTAATGTTTATTTATTTTTTGGGTGGGGGGAGGGACAGAGAGAGAGGGAGACAAGAAGCAAGCTCCAGGCTCTAAGCCTCTCCAGGGAGAGGGAAGCAAGCTCCAGGCTCTAAGCTGTCATCACAGAGCCGACGTGGGGCTTGAACTCACAAACTGTGAGATCATATCTGAGCCGAAGTTGGACTGAGCCACGCAGGCGCCCCTATTTTGTTTTTTTAATTTACCCTTGACCTGGAGTTTAAACGGTGGGCTTTTCAATAACAGGCATTTTTCTCTAATTTTCTGCTGAACCTGGAAAAGGAAAATAGCACAGAAAACACAGTATAAGTTGAGTCCTGTGTTTGGTTTTCACAGCTGACAGCTGGCGGTTGAATATAATAACCTGGAATAAACGAGAAACAATAACAATTTGACTGTCTCAAGATTCTTCAGAGTATTGTCATGGAACTATGTTTACAGAAAGGATAGGAAGCATTTAATAACTCTGTTAAGAAAAAGTACAATGAAGCCAAAGGCAAACATCCTTCAGCTGATGTCATTCCATCAATATGTGATGCATAATTTACAAGCCAGAATCTTATCTACAGTGCAGCTGGCATAGGACCCTACAAATTTCCTCAGTGGCAACACTGCTTTACACATAGATATTATGGGTGGAAATTTTTTTTTTTCTTGCAGATTGCTTTTGGCCCAGAATATCAAGGTCTTTTTCCAGGCACTGGTAAGGGATTGGGCCTTGGCACAGAGATAACGAGTTTTATATGTTGGTCTCACCAATACTCAATTGGATATCTTTCATCCATCTCATTGAAATCCAAGTTAGCTTTAAGAAAAAGGAGGAAAGGAAACATAAAACCCTGTCCTATAAATGTAAAGAAGCTTTGTTACAAGCTATGGTTAAAGTACATTAAGCGTATAAAAAGGAAAACATGAGAATGGTAATGTTGATAGAATAATATTACCAGATCCTAAAAACTTATTCACACAACGCACCTTGTAAAAAAGTTATGTACACTGTAAATAAAATCACGATGGCTTTTGCATTCTGCGAAAATGACAAGAATCCCTTTACAAAGTAGTTGATTGAGGAGGGCACCCGTGGGGATGAACACTGGGTGTCGTGGGGAAACCAGTGTGACAATAAATTTCGTATTAAAAATAAATAAATAAATAAATAAATAAATAAATAAATAACAAATATTAAGGCCAAACCCAAGGCAATCTACTAGAGTCTTCTACTTATTTCATAAGCGCTTATGTCTCCAATGTAAAAGCTCCCCTTACACTTCTCACTCTTCCTGCTATTACAGGGCTCATGATCTGTTTCCTGTTGATAAGTTTTAAAAGCAGTTGAATATCCTCAGGAAAAGAAATAACTCATTGTGTACCCTAGGGAACTCAGATCTACCAGGAAAGGCTATGTTCCTCGTTTGACTTTTCCTGAAATTTCTTCAGAATTAACTAACCACACAAAAGCCTGGAAGAGAAAAAGTTTTCACGAGCCAAAAATTAATTCACGTGGTGCTGCTTTTTCTGATTAACCATGGAAACATGTCTTAGCAAATCACACTTCCAAGTTCACGTCATGATTATTTCCTATTCTTTTTCTTTTTCTTTTTCTTTTTTTTTTTTTTTTGAGAAAAAGAGAGAAAGAGGATTCCAAACAGGCTCCACTCTCAGCGGGAAGCCTGATGCGGGGCTCGATCTCATGAACCATGTGACAGTGACCTGAGCTGAAATCGAGAGTCTGATGCTTAACTAACTAAGCCACCCAAGAGCCCCTATTTCCTATTCTTAAATATTTTTAAAAATGGGGAGAAAATGTTGTGCCCTACTATATTTCTGTTCTTTTGAAATATCTGCTCATATTGTGATCAGTGTCACAAGTTTTGTGATACAGATGATGGGACCGAGGGCAAATATGGAGAGAAATAGGGTAAAGAATAGCAAGAATGTCAAATAAATGCTATTTTTCCCTCTTCACTATCTACAGTGACACTTTCCCTTAGGTTGCAGATTTGAAGGAAGAACACTTTTCAACACCCACTTTCCAGGCAGCTAGTCTCTTTAAAGTAATGGCATTTAAAGAGACACTTGTCATTCAACCCTGAACTAGACTGCAGTTATGTAGGATGCCAGGGGTCAAAACGATGTGTTCCATGTCCCTGTTTTACAATTTAGTCCACAAAATAATTTGACTTTCTCATATTAACCACGTTTTCTTCCTGTGGTCACAAAACTTAAATAACACTTAATTGCTTAACTAAAGTCCTAAACCACATTTCTTGTTATGTGCCTATTTTATTAATTGCATTCATTAAGTATCTGCACTCATCATAAAAAACATTTGGTAATATCCACATCTTCTTAATGTAAGTGCCTCTCGATAATTTACTAAAGAATACAGATATCCAAAAAGGACTGCTTATGCTTTTTTGTGGTCCCTTATGTAAAAAAAAAATAGGGGTTCCTGGATGGCTCAGTCAGTTGAGAAACTCTTGGTTTCTGCTCAGGTCATGATCTCATGGTTCATGGGATCCAGCCCTGCTGAGAGCACAAAGCCTGCTTGGGATCCTCTCTCTTCCTCTCTCTCTGCATCACTCCCGCTCACAGTGTCCCTGTCAAAATAGATAAACTTTAAAAGAAAACACTAAATCCTTTTTTTACATGTTGTTAATGTCGTTTACATTTCATATTGCAATTTAGATTGTAAAACTAATTTCATATTTACCCCAGTTCAGCTAACCACAGCACCACGAGAAAATTACAAACATTTCCAATTCATACTTAATGAAATAAACTTCATGAGGTAAAGTGATTTGCCCAATAATGAATCAGTGTAGGGGATCTAAAACATCTCATTTTATGGCCACAAGTGCATTTATTTTTGCACAACACAATAAATCAAGACAAAATTTGTTCAACTCTGAAGACATTTCCTGACGAATCGACAGAAAATTGAAAAGAAAATTAACTCATAAGAAATCAACACGTAGTGATTGCTAAGTAATGCAGTCTTATGAAAATGAATACAGACATATTCTCTTTATCATGATTGCTAATTTAATATCATTTTACCATGAGATAGATGCTTACTGAAAATAAAACTAAAACACCCCAGTTTCCACTGCTGACAAATAAAGATTTATAATAGATGATCCTTTCTAGCATTAAACCCTTAAAATTGATTTTTCCATAAACCAACAGTCAGTGGTTGTGATGGTGTTATTTACCATGACCCCTGTTATGATTGTGCATATTGGCTTCCTGAGAAAGGAATGCTTACACAACAAACCAGTGATGTGTCCAAATGTCACAGTCTCTCTTCCCCTTTCCAGGACCTGACTGGATAACTCAACCTATTAAAATTTCCCTGACTTATCTTTAGCCATGGGTTGATGACCAGCTTGCCTCAAAAGATTTCATCTCAGGAAAGTGCTAATATCACCTTCTTGAAATCAGTGTGCCTCTCAAAGACTTATCTTCTTCCAGTGATCAAATAATCAGTACTCTTGTACAGTCCCTACAAACTCTCTGTAAGGCACAAACAACCAAAACACAGGTTGCTATCATAGTTTGAAGAACATCTCCACGCTGAAAATTTCCCCAAATCACAAATCTATTCTCAAATCACATACATTTCACATTATTTACATTTATTATTATTAAATCTTCAGTACCTGAAAGGCATAAGCATGGATCAAATGGAAGAAAATCGGAACTGATTAAAGACTCACATGATTAGATTCACATAAAGAGACTGACATTTGCTCTGGTCTTCAATCTCTCTGAAGGGAGGATTGGGGCAGTAACTGGGATACAAAACTGAGCTGAGAATATTTCTTTCTTGGAAGAAATTCCTCAGGAAAGGAGATAATTGTTGGAGTCTTAAGTGAACAGGGGGAGGTATGTTCATAAGAAGTTAAGATTCTAATAAAGAGAGTTATCCCAGTGGAAAGCAAGCCCTAGACATGGCAGATGGGGGCTTTATTGAGAGAGTAGGAAGGGAAAAGTACGGACTGAAGCAAACAGAAACAGAAAGAATTAGTTCTGTATTTAAGAACGTTGTATAGAAAGTGACTGCTAATTTCTCATGGTCTACTTGACCTTTGGAGTAAAGAATGTTACACACCTTTATTTCCTCTACTTCAGTAAGTTTCTCACTTCTCCAAATATTAAGGAAGACATGGAAAAAGGCAGATGATATTAGATGATGAGAAGGAAGAACGCTGGAAAGCATCTCTAGGTCAAGAAGGTAGATTACAACTTTACGAAAGTCTGCGACTGGTGGGTGGTATGCAGATAGGACTTCTTTGTGACTCATAAACATTTGCATGAACCTAAGCTCAGAAATGCTGGTGATCTTGAGCAAGAAACAGGCAAGTGCTTCTTGTACCTGTCAGAGAAACTGCCTTTCCTCCTTTTTTCCCATTTCCCAATGTCTCGAATATCCTTTGCAATGACCTTGCTTGGCTCAAATCATTTTGCTGCTTTGTTGTACAAACATGGCTCCAATAGGAGAAAAAAAGGAACTGAAACCAAATTATTACAGGTGCCCATAAAGAAATTGACTTTTGTTCTGATCTTCAATTTCCCTGAAGGGAGCTTGACATCACCTTTATGGCGGAAGAGTCAATCACCTCCACGTAATGGCTCAGAGAGGCTAATGGAGGCTCTCAAGCTTCACTGCTGCAGCCCTTCTTTCACACGCACACCGCCTCAACTCTTTGCAGTCCTTTGAGAAAGCCTTCCCATTGAGGATGGTCACACAGTCCCTGCTTCTTAGGCTGGTGAAATCTATTATAATCTCAAACCTTGAAGAGAGAAAAAAAAAAAAAGGTTAATTGAATCATAGTTTACTTCTAAAGTGAAACGTTAAATACCCAGAGAGTACATAGGGAGTATCCTTCGCTTGACAAAATTGTAGAATAGACACGCAGAATGAGTTTACTGCGAAGACGGGGTCACCAAGCTCTTACTTTCAGCCCCTCAATTTCCATACTCATTCTTGGAAGCATCCGTTCATCTAAAGCAACAAAAGCTGTTTCTAATTAAAACTAGGATGCATGGGGGCGCCTGGGTGGCGCAGTCGGTTGAGTGTCCGACTTCAGCCAGGTCACCATCTCGCAGTCCGTGAGTTCGAGCCCTGCGTCGGGCTCTGGGCTGATGGCTCGGAGCCTGGAGCCTGTTTCCGATTCTGTGTCTCCCTCTCTCTCTGCCCCTCCCCCGTTCATGCTCTGTCTCTCTCTGTCCCAAAAATAAAAAAAATAAAAAAAAAAAAAACAAACAAACTAGGATGCATGCTACAATCCATCAAATTTATCATATGATTTTACCACCATCTGAGAAATCATCTGCGACTCAGTTTAATTAACTGTAAAATTAAAAAAAAAATGATTACACTGATTACATCCTACCTCCTGGGAGAAGATATCCTGTACGATATAGAGAGAAGAAAGGTATCTGTCCGAACGTGGCTTTAAATTGTAATATATTTGGGGATAGGTATTACATTTACCTGTTTCAAAAGATACCATGACAATCCTATCTAAGTGCTCACATAAGTAAAAGTAATTTTTGATAATATTACTCTTACAACATCAGCAAATCTAGTCTCAGAAACTGTACTTTTAAAGATGTGCTCCCCTGGGTGTTGTATAGAAACCCATTTGACAATAAATTTCATATTAAAAAAGTAAATTAATTAAATTAAATGAAAAATAAAATTAAATAAATAAATAGATAAATAGATAAGTAAATAAAGATGCGCTCCCTATTACACTACCCAGGAAGCCAAGAAATCTGAGGTCTTATATTGTCTCCGGGTATTGATAACTCCAAGGGACTTCAGGCCCTGAGATAAACACTCTGAAAGCATCCAGACGGGGAACTGCCCCCACTGTTTCACTAACAGTTTGTAGGTCTCCTTCACTGGTTTATAAGCCATTGAAAAGCAAGCACTATGTTTTATTTCTGAACGTCTTGGTCCATCCTCTTACAAACTCTGCACCCAGTGCAAAGCAGATGTTCAACTAATGCTGATTGAACCCAATTGTTGGACCCTGTGATGCAAGCAAACTCTCTCTATTAAATGCTTTTCCCACAAAATGTTCTGAAGGCTTACAGTTCAGAGGAGTACGGGGTTCCATCAGTCCATAGCCACGCCTGTCCGCTGCCATTGCGGGATAGCCCTGTCCAATAAGAGTAGAAAAACTCAGAGTAGCTCTGAGGCATGGCAAACT